>NC_040880.1:45988621-47302209 GCF_003676215.2 Rhopalosiphum maidis | reverse complement strand
TGACTATATATTACGTTTCGGTTATAAATAACAATTATTATTAACTATAAAATCGATATCGATGTATTGAATGTTTACCGAATAAAAGATGACAATAATAATATGAAACATAACAAAATATAATATAATATTATTATGTGCAGCTAAAGAGTGAACGACAATCTCATTGCAGGTATATTCGCACCATTTACATTTGACTTGTTATACGCCCACGCAAGTCTTGTCGTTATTTAATTCGCTGTTGTTTTTGCGACTATACGTATTCGTATGTATGGCGTTAGGTACCTATGTATTTTCAAGAATCGACTTACGAACTGCGTCGACGGTTAAATATGCTCGCGAGTACTACTCGTACACGCTCTGAGTCGTTGCACACACTGCATTATATTACAATGCGTGTATATTATGCTATGGTAATCCAAAGTCGCTGAAATTCCGACGTGCGTTGGATGTTTGGTTCAAAAGAAAAAAAAACAAAATCTGGCGCCCGTCGCGTGTGTATATCAAAATAATAATAATAATAATAACAATAATAAAATCTGTTCGTCTGGTCTTCATAATACGCGCGCCCGATAATATGTGTCGAAGAAAATGTATAAAATAACACAAACCGTTCGCGTATAATAACATTGGCGTAATGGACTTTGCACAATGTATTTATATATATACGCGCAATAATAATAATGGTAATGATAATATACATATATATATATATAAAGAATAATATATTATGATACGTACGCGTGTGTGTAACGGGCGTAATATGCACTGCGTTATATATAACAATAATATTATAGTCTATGGTATTATTATTGCCCTCGGGGCGCATCCGATAGCGGTTGGACCCGAGAGAAATATTATTATTATTATTTCGTAAGATGTTAAGAGAAATTTTTGCCTAGTAAATTATTCGGACGAGGATTTTTTCTTAACGATTTTCTTCTTATTATTTATTTGTTTTTTTTTTTTATTATTGACCGTTTTTCGCGCGCGCGACCGTTCCGGCCGGGGCGAGGCGGCCAGAATATTCATGTATAATACACTATTATATTGTTATTAGTTCGTGGACCATAATAAAACAATATTATATACGGTCAACGATATATACATGTATATAAGCGCACGCAAACATGCCGATAATTAATTGTCTTTATATAGAGAGACGCGCTTGTAACTGTGTCCGCCGCTTGTTACTTTTGTGTCGGACGTGATGTGAATGAACCCTGACAAGTCTGGGAAAACAGATGTGTTTACCCGGCGTTTCTAATGACAATTTTTATAATTAAACAGATATTTAACAACAGCCATAATATAATAGCTATAGTACTCACTATACGTGTGTTATGATATATATATATATACGCATTATGTATGTATTATAAATTATTATATATTATGTATAATAATATAATATACCATCGCGAGTATATTAATGTAAAACGACGTTTCGTCTGATGTATTATATATACACTACATAAAATACGCATATCGTACTTAAAGAAACGTTTTTTGTCTCGAATGCACTCCATGTTTAAATCCGTGAAATGTATATTATACTGTTTTAATATTTATTTTATCGTTAAAACAACGTATACAATATTTTTTTTTTGTATTTTCACTTTTGATTTTTTTAAACACTACGTAGAATATTTCAAATGTTTTGTCTATCTGTGTGTTTAAACATAACAGTAAAACAAATTGTTGAATACATTTCATTAAATAAATAGTATTTTACTGTCGATATACATATATTTTTATATGTAATTAGTTCATATAATATATGCTTACAAAATATTATATAAAATACAAACATTTACATTTTAAAACAGTATTTCTGGGTAATACGTTTTATCAAATTTTAAATAACAATAGCTAATAAACGATTTGTTTAATAGAATCAATCTCGTGAACGAGGAGTTTTTCATTTATTTGACACAACAAAACCTAACGGGTCGAACGCGATGCTGTTTGAACAACATATGAATGTTTTACAATAAACTATTTTAACATTGATTAATATTGTCAAACACGATTTAACGTTTAAAACAATTAGACTTCAAGCTTACAACAATTATAGCTGCAGTAAGCGAAAAAAAAAGCGTATAATATACAAGATGGTTACAAGTATAAGAGGATGATAACACTCTTTTATAAATCGTTAAAATAAATTTCTAAGGAATATATTACTTCCTTGGGCATTATATTACTTTTATGTGTACAATTAATGTTCGTGGTATAAAACGTTATTTATATATATAATAGTACGGCCGTAAATTTACGAATATTACAATATTCATCATTATTACCGTCCGTAACAAAGCGTAAGTACTCCGGTAGATAATACGTTTTTTATAATAATATGAGAATTCATAAAAAAAAAAAAAAGTCCTCAGTACGCGACCGCCGTATTCGGAGGACAACAACAACTGTTGGCCTAGTAACGGACGCGACGTCGAATCTTATTTACGGCGTATATTTTACGTTGGGCGAATATCGTTGACGAAAAAATATAGGATTTCCCGTCCATCGCAATGATGAAAAATCACTCTGTAATATTTTTTTATCCCATAAATATTTAATGCACCCTTATACGTAATGTGACGTATATAATATGATATCTGCGTGGTAAAATAATCCTTTTTGATGCGAATATAAATATAAAATAACGCATATATAGGTATACTCGGAATCGTAGTATATATATAGTGTACAAGATAATATTATGTGCGAGTACAAAAACACACGCGTCGCCCATACTCGTATAATGTATAATATTATGTAGGTACCTCCTACCTACACACGGTTTTATGTGTATTTAACCCTTTTGGTATTCGTGGGAAACTGTCCTACCCTTATGTATATTTCGAGCCCGCAGATTTTTTAGTCTTCGCTTAAAAATAGATACATGTTTCTGTCGGTTTTTTCGTCACAGTATTTTTTTTTTCTTTGACAATCCCCGGAGATTAAGTAGGGTTTGGTGAACCCTCACCACACGCAATCCAAACAATAATCATGGTACTTTGATGTTGACGGGTTTTTTTTTTTAATCTTAAAAACAAACTATACGTTGTTCCCCGAGTATGAAATCTAAGTAAACTAAATAATACAAAATATATTGTGCTGGTTGCTTATTTTGCGACACGTGTATGAACATATTATTAATAATACAATATAGTTGTAGTGCACTATTATAGGTATTATAATTTATCGTGCAACCATTAATATATTGATATAAATGACTGCGTGTATATGAGTTTATAGAATGTGAAATGTTTTTTTTTTTTTTTTTTTTTTTTAATTTCGACCATCAATTAATATTTGGACTACAGTTCTAGATCAGTATCTTGTATGGCCCTAAGCTAACAGTATTTCGGGTCTCCCTTTGAACATGATATAATACTATACTAATAACTAATAAGTATGTTACCATTATTAAAAAAATTAACATTGATAACATCGTCTATACTTGTATGATTAATAGCTTTTAATTATTTTCATAAAAATTATAAATATGGAAATAAATAATCTTTACGTATCTTTACGCTTGTAAATTATTTTTCGACACTGTAGATGTTAAATTTTTTTTTTTAAATTTAGCTAAAATAATTTATATTTATTTGATAGCATCTCAATTTTCGAAATCTTTACTAAGTATGAGATTGAAGTTCGTGCAGAATATTGCTTCTTCTCTAGCTCGTATATTTACGAACTAAATATAACTTTATAAAACTTGATTATATTTTAATCATTTTTTATCGTATACATTTTGTATAATCGATAAAAACTTTAAAACTAATTTATATAAAATAGAAAAATATTGATAAAATTGAATCTTGTCAATAATATTTTATAATTTATACCATTACCTATGCATTAAAATATCTGCAATGGTAAAAATATTCTTTATTAAAATAAATTTATAAAGTATTTAAATACCGTTATTTATTATTTTAAAAGTAATATTGCTTAATTTGCATATCGCAAATAATTTACAATATAGTTAATTTTAATATCTGTGAATACGTTATAAAAACATTTGGTTTTATTTAACAATGTTATTAAAATTCAATGCCTATGAAAACCGTAACTGTGGTTTACCTAAACGTATACATCGTTGTTATTCTTCTAACGAAAATCAAAATTTCACCAGAGATCACGTAAAACAATAGCGAACTTATCCATAGCGACTTATAAAAACGTTTATTAAAATGATTATAGATCCATATTGTTAGACCATACATAATAATATGATTATTATTCATATTTTCTATGGAAAAAAACACAAAAATTATTAAAAATACATTTATTTACGAAAAGTACCAACAAAAATAATATTTGTCAAAAAAATGCGACAAGATTTTTTGCAAAAAATTTTTTGCCAAAAACGTCAGAAATTATCACAGAAACATAAACATAAATTATAATTTATACTATATAGTAATATAGTATGATAAAATGAAAAATAACTATAGAGTTAAAATTTTTTATCTACATTTGCTAATTTTTAAGTACACCCAAAGGGGACTCTATATACTTATATTTACTTTACTTTATTCATTTGCTCAACGACCATTAAAGGAACGCTCAGTACTTAAATGACAATTAGTAGATCTTTAGATGCGTTAAGTATAACATCGCTCATTGTCGAATTGAAATGTCAGAACTAAAATATATTTATAGACGTTCATTTAGGCTTTTAAATGAATATTATATTATTTCAATTATAAATAACTAATATAAGTTTTCGTTTTTAATAGTAGTCGGCGATTGAAGATTGTCAACTCGACTAACCGCACTTGAATTTATAGTGTCTCGTTGCGCGAGACACTTATATGATAGACAGCGATTTATATATATATATATATGCATAACATGGCCATGAATGGTTTTGTTTAAATGGTGACAAACCGCCATCACTTATCTCCAGTGAAATTTGTGACTATGAAACAGACAGTATTGTACGGGCACGTATATGAGCTCTGGGCTAAGCAATCGTTATATTAAGTTATGTATTAAATAAACGAACAGCACGAAGTACACTGAAAAATAAAATATACCGTATAACTCTTTATTGTATAAATGTTATTGATAACACATTTGTGTTATTTAATAGAATAGGTACTTGCCTAATTGTAGCGTAGTACCGTTATAAAACGTGCGCAACGTTTCAAGAGTTTTTGAAATTATACAACCCAACTTAATTAAAATTACACTACACAATAACGATTTATTATAATTATTACCATCGTTTTTAGTTTTCTGACATTATTTTGAAATCATTTTGAATAAAAGGATTTCATTAAACAATATTGCCAAAATGAAAAATAGTTTATTAAAAACTTCTTAAAAGATAAATTTAAATAAAACTTTTATGAGTTAAAAGCATTATTACTCCGAATTCAAAATGAAACTGGATGTTTGATGTTTTTGTTTTACATTTCTGAAAATAATTTACAAAGTTTAATAAAAAAAAAAAGTAAGTTCTACAGTAGGTAATTCAACACATTAATAATGAAATTATACCTATTTTTTAACATAATATATTTTTTTACTCGTACGATGTCAATAGATATTGAACAAATTTTATCAGTAAGTATCATCTACCTATTTAATATGAGGGGCATGTCATGTTACATAATGCTTTAAACTCCCGAGGTTCGGAGAACGGTCTTTGTAATATGTCATACCATTTAAGTTATAGTAGGTTTAATGTCGCGATTTACAAAAAATATAGAATTATGATGTTATATTATGTATATTAAGTAAGTATACATAATGATAATATTATGCATAATCAAAACTACTGAATAGTGCTAAATGTCACTAATGTAATGACCTGACCTGACGTGTGAACTGTTGTGATTTAATTAAACAAAGAATGGAATAAATAATCATTGCATTACATTTTCACATATTTCAAGAAGTTTACAAATATACTCGTTTTTGTACAAGAAAAATATAAACAAAATATATTCTCGTAATACGGGAATAATTCACGTTTCACAAATATACTAACATATGTACCGATGTACATTTTTAATTTATAAAGACGTATTAGTACACCGGTATTTACCGTGTAACAAGCAGCATGTAACAGATATGTTTTTAGAATTACAAACTTGCACCAAGAAAATGACGAGACATTAAGAATCGAATTATATAAATTTGTCATCGATAAATCGTCAAACCGTTTGACGTATGATCTTCAATTTGCAAATCGACCCCGAGAAACATAATTTTGTTTACAGAATAATAGTTAAATGCTACACACATATTACATAAATAAATTATTGTAATAACTTAAATGTATATATATATAAATATATTATATTAAAACGTTATTTTTTCCTATCTGATTGTATTACATGCGTTATCGCCTTGTTATCGAAAGGATATAACGATAACGGGATATTAATGGAATAACGCAGAAAATGAATGGTTGTCGACGAATAGAATTACACCCATTACTCTGGTACACACCACGCAACATGCACCGAATATCATCCGTATTAGGTACTATTGTAAATATTTGCAGTAATACGCCGAACTGCAGCAGTGTGTAATAATACTTTACTAATTGTACACCCACTTCGGACGATAACGACGTAGCTCGTTTGTTAGCAGAACTTTTAAGTTAAATATCGTGTAGATAAAAAAAAAAAAAAAAAAAAAAGCCCCGACAGGCAACCCCTAATCGTATTATCATCATCTGGACGGAGCAAACAACAAAAAATAAAAATAAAAATAAAACGGTTTCTCGCAGAGCCGCGCTGCAGGTCGGGTTTGTGCAGATTCTCACGCGTTTTGCCTCATAATTTATTGCACCGACGACGTAATTCGACCTAGATAACACGGTGTCGGCCAATCTGCACGCGTCGCGCCGTATATAATAACCACGACCGCGTTCGATGACGATAATAATAATAATAATAGTAGTAGTAGTAGTAGTAGTAGTAGTAGTAGTAGTAGTAATAATTTGGTCGGCGGCGTGGGACTGCTTTTCACGCGATTTCGGTTTAAAATTACAAATCATTCATTTCGTCTATCATGGTTTAATTCGGTTTTGGCGCCAAACGATTGAGTAGATTTGGCGCCGTAATTGTGTTCCGAGAGACCGCGTGCGTTGACAAAAGCCCGCGCGCGTGCGTGCGCGTGCAAAACGTCCCGCAGCCACCGCATAATGTGCGGCTATATTCATCGGCGTGTGTGTACGCATACATCGTACACACTCCGACGGTCGTCGTACCTATGTATAATGGCGTACAGCCTACCGTACTGACGAAACCGTCGCCGCCGCCGTTTTTGCCGCACACACACACACACACACACACAGGTGCACTGTTGTTTCTTGACCAGAGACTACATATTTTATTATTATTATTATTATATTATGATTATTATTACAGATCGCGCCTACGGCGGAGTGTTGCCGTCCCGTCGCCAATTTTCGTCGGTGACATTCAAAAGTCGCTAATTTCCAGTCGGAAGTCTCGTCATCCGTATTATTATTATTATTATTATTTTTATTATATTGTTAAACGAGTTTCGTGTAATTGTATATCTCTTGTAAAATCTATTTTAACAATACGCGACGGTGGAAAGCGTGTACATTTTAATGTAATATTATAACATAACACTATGTAACCGCAGTCGTCTGCAGAGGGGATGGACTGTCAGTCCTTAACACGAAAATAATTAACCGTTCACTTCGACCACTTTACATTGTGTTATCAGTAGTGTAGTAGACTGATAGCAAATAAGTAAAGTTTAATATTGTTCGTTTCCTTCGTTGAATGTATTATTTAGGTTAAAAATGCAACAATGACAAACATTGAAGTCACATAATAATAACAATGATCGATTGCCCCTCCCTCCCCCCAATCGCCGTCTTCTCAAAGGCTATCCCCCAACGCCCGGATGCTTAGTCAATTAAATTAATATCAAATATCGCTATCGCCGTGGGATTCATTATGTTGATAATGCATACTAAAATCACCAGATGAGTGTTCGGCTGGACCAGTAAATTGGTTTGCAGTAATTTACAATAGGTCACCGTTCAGCCCGGTCAACCGGGACTTCGCCGAATTTTGATTACCTATGTATACCATATGCTAGTGTCTCAACAAAAATGTTCAATACCCCTATTTATAATTTCCAGTTGAGGGCATACATTTATATTGTGAAATTTTGACGATTTCGTAAGATTGTATTAATAATTTAAATCAACGATCACTTTATTGATTAAAAATATGAGATTAAGGATACTCATTTTATTACTTAATTAGTTAATTACCGTGTTTAGTTATTATAAGCTAAAAATTATAATGTGTCAGTTTTTAAATAGATAATAAGATACGATAATATTTTTAATACAATTTAATTAACTATTTTTATTGTACACCGCGAATTCGTTTGATATTTTGATAATTAAAAAAATAATAATAATAATTTACAGAGTATATGTATTATGCTTATATTATAGTGTATGTCATTATATATTACTACTTATAATAATACAAATATTCTAAGAAATATATGTCTTCATTTCATTTATCACTCAAAAACTGTGTAAAATTATAATCAGCATAAATATATATTGTAAAAATGTATTATTTAATCGTTACGTATTGATTTTATACGATTGTATGTGCCCAATCGGTATAATATAAAAATAAAACACGCTTAAATCCGCAAAAAAAAAAAACGATAGGGATTTATCTTCGCAGTGCAAAATGTTATAATTATATAAAAAAAAAACAACAGGTAATTTAAAAATAATTATAGGCTATGTTAAACTTAAATAAAAAATGTATGAGTTGCACGTCTTTTGTTAAAAAATCGACTTCTACCTAACTTTTTAAAAGTTTTAATCACTACGTTACATTTTATCCAACGAACAGTTTTATTTATACAATCGATCGTAATATTATTAATAACCATGTTACGCTTATACTGCCTATATTTATGCAAGATTATATTTTTTTTATACCAAGACTGACCCAAAACATTATACTAGTGAACAACATTGTGTGTATCATTCTCAAAGTCTATGTCCACAACACGTACGAATATTTCAAGTAGGTACCTACCTACCTTATACACGTTATGTTCTAGACCATCAATCTCACGTTAAATCTATACGCATGCCACAGAACGTTCAAGGTTCAGGATTAAAACGAACGCGTACCTACGAAAAATGACTGGTTTAGGCTTTGTGGCTTCATTGAAAACGATTCATATTGTTTTTTTTTTTTCGGATCGTGGTTTTTGTTTCAATACACAGCTGCAGCTGCGGTGATTATCTTTCCAATCCGGTCCCGACGACCGCCGAGTGCAAATTGTAAATTGTTACTACTTATTTTTCGTGCGTTTATTAGTTTTTAAATAAAGCTGCAAGCGTTATTAATTAGTCTAAGCCGAAGTTAATTTGTCCTGCTGCAGGATATTTTCAATATTTTAAAATTTATCCATAGTACGAATTGTCGAATACAAAAGAGTCGGTTTAAAAAAAAAACGTGCAAAACTATAAAGTCACTAACATTTTCTATTGTTACACACATATTTCACCCATTACACAAATAAATATCTATGACACATTAATATTATTATACTACAGTGAATGGTTAATACAAAAATCACTTAATATCATTAAAATTTATTTAACATTGTTTTACTACATGGATTTGGTAATTTTAATAAGCTATAACTATAGTATCCTAATAAATCAATCGATTAATAATGTCCTGGATAGAGTCGTATAATTATATCGTCTATGTATTAAAGCCTCAGACATTCATGTACGAATTTTGTGAGTAGGTAAGTTAAATCGTTTTATGTCAATAAAAAAAGAGCGAGGAAAGACAGTCAACCTACTTGTCATAATATTTTATTCAGACCCGCCGAGATCAAGCTTTTCCTTAGACACTGACAATATTGTACGACGTACGTAAACCGCAAATGAAATGGGTTACTGTGAAAACTGTGGATATTACTATAAGCGAACATAACACATACATTGGAATACATTTTAAGAATATTTTATTTTGAATTCAGACATGCTTTCTTAAAAGGTAAAAATTGAATCATTGAGACTAAATTGATCGATTACATGTATAAAGGACCGGATACGCGTAAGTTGGATATATTATTTAATATCTACATGTCGCATATTTTCTTATACATTTTTATGTCTCAAATCATTTATATATATTTTTTTTTTTGTTAAGAACGGAATAATTCCATGAAGGTTTATAAAACCTTATTTCAAGCCAAA
Organism: Rhopalosiphum maidis; assembly: GCF_003676215.2. Taxonomy (NCBI): domain Eukaryota; kingdom Metazoa; phylum Arthropoda; class Insecta; order Hemiptera; family Aphididae; genus Rhopalosiphum; species Rhopalosiphum maidis. The sequence continues at coordinate 47,291,936 of NC_040880.1, read as the reverse complement.
ATATTCGGTAATAAACATTTTTAGAAGTTATTACCGACAATAATATTTTAAATAATTAATTTTTTGTGTTGAAAACTTATTTCTTATCATAAAAAAACTTGAATTATATATAAGTTTAAAAAAACACACATGTCCTCTATTATTTGCGTTTCTGACGTAGAATTAGAATAATGTAAGTACTAAACTAGTTTTATTTGTGAGTAAATTTATCCAAATACAAACCTGATTTCAAGTATACAGACTGTTCCAAATCCCACTGTTAGAACCTGACTTATTTTTTTCTATGGATATGACTAAGACACATGAGCTTATAGCCACTTATAGATAATATAATATACTTGCAGGCTGAGATGACTATGTTTACACCTAATATCAGTATAACATTAAAACTTGTTTCAAGGAAATAACAAAGATAATAATATATGACGTATATCCTAAATCAATCGCGATCGTATCTATATATTCAGTACGATTATTGAAATTAAATACAAAGTTGAAATAAATACCAATCGGCTTGTGTATTATTATTATTATTTTTTTATAAATATCAATTTAAAATTATACTGAACGGTTAAAATACGCGTTATGAAGTTATATCTAGACGTCCAATATAATGTGTTAACATGCAGATAACTTTATATACATAATAGCATTAACACAAAATAATGTTATATCGTATACAAGCCGAAACGATAATAATAGTGCAAACTAGATTTGTTCGAGTTATTCACCCTCCTTCTAGTGAAAACGTTAATTTCAGTGTTCTCAGGTCGCTCAACGAGAAATACCAAATACATAATACTACTTCGTTCTTTTCTCACCCGTTATAATATTATAATTTGTATTTTTATTATAAACCCATACACGATAGAAAATATTATAAGATAATCCGAATCATAGTTCATAGCCAAATTATAAAATTGAATTTCACCTTTTTCTTTTACAATCAAACAAACGTATAATTGTTTAAAACTTGCAATTCATTTGAAAATTTCCAGTGAGAACCACCGCGTATGTGTGCCGCACAAAATATCGGGAACCAATTCGGATATAGTCAACGCTATATAATTATTGTTGCAGATATACCTCCTAAATAATGTTTATAATATATATATATATATATATATTATATATATGACGTCTTTTAAAGTGTCCTGCAACACTCCTGCTTCAGGTATATACCTACATATTATATTGTGTGCGTGTTTTATTGATACCTATTTTACAATTTCTATTATAAATTATTCATTTGGCCATGTATTATATAACAGTAATTTATTTAGTACTTATACCTACCTACCTACCTCCCTCGACTACGGATATAAAATAGAATTCCCGGTTATGATTGATAATATCGTTTTGATATTTTTCCATACAATGGAAATCATCGTACGGGCGCGCTCGCTGCATATACAGTGACCCGGCCCGGGCCGAGTATTTTTCTGGTCAAAACAGCCAAGTCATGTTTGTGGGCCGTGCCGTCACATCATCCGTGGCTGCGATAGCGCGCGGCTCTGTTTTCTATGTACGACAGATTATCTGAAATTAAAATCTTAATTTAAATAAACACAAAAAATTTTTCACTGTCGGAAATAATTTTTACGGGTCAATCGTTTCTCTCGTATTCTCTTCGGTTTGGTTCGTTTTTTTTTTTTTTACTTATTTATTATTCTTTATTTTTTATCGTTTTTGCACGATTTTGATTGTCCGAGCGCTATATGATTTACAATTGAAGCGCTTCCAAGTCGTTTGCGTCTAGACAGCGATTTCATGCGAATATCCATTCTTCGTTGCCATCATGTAAAACGTTTTTTACTGCAAATCTAAAATCCAATTATCTCTCACCTTTCGCACGGCGTACATTATTGACATCCATAAAAAAAAGGTTCTTCGATTTTATTTCTTAGTGTAAGAAATAATAATAACAGTAATAATAATAATGAAAATATAATCGTGCACCGTCGAGCTTGTCAATATAATATTATCATTTCTATATAGGTGTAATACTTCGTGTAAATGTAATCTCCCTTTATCGTTGTTTAGCGTTTGTACGCCTGTAATTGCCGCAATGTACGTTTTATGGGATATTTATTATTTAATATGTCGTACGTTAATTTGTATAGTGAAAATATTACTGTTATTTAATTGGTTTAAATTAAAATTTTGCAAACAAAGTAAAGTACACTATAATTATTTATATCGATTGAAAAATAAATTATTAAACATTAAATTATATTTTATATTTTTTACAGATATATCGAAATGTTTTCAAAGTATTATTATATAAATACATACTATAAAATCAAAGTGGTACAGAATGTTTGGTTATGGTTAAACAACGTGGTCCAAAATTTTTTACACCGGTTTAGTTAGAAATTTATGGACAGATCGGTTTACTCCTCCCATAGTGCCATAAATATTATTATTCACGGTAATTAAAGCGTTAGTGATAAATGAAAAAGAAAGAAAAAATTAATTTTAGGGAGGTGAAAAAATGTGGTCGGAATTTCCAGACCACTTAGTTATCTTGGTTGAAAAAAGTAAACATGTGTGTTTTATTTTATAAATTGATTTAAAACAGTGAATTTCTTATAATTAATCCGATTTAATTATTAAGGGAAAATCTACACAGTTGTTTGTGTATTCTAGTCAATTTATTATTTAATAATAATACAAAAACACCATAATATAGATTGTATTACCATATACTAATTTAGTTTATATTTTAATAATATTTAAAAAAATTTCAATTTTCAAATAAATGTTGAATTCCCTTTAATAACTAAACTTTAAATAATAATTGATTAAAAGCATTTACTATAATAGTATAATATATTTATATTATCAACTAAAATATTAAATATATAATTACATGAATTCCAAAATAAAAAAAATATCATAAAATGTAAATCATTGCAATACACAAAATCATTGTATACACGACTTTTATCTAAAATTATTATATCTTACCTTTGTATTCGACTATCAACGCATTTACATATTAAATATTATAATATGCGTAAATTAAAAAAAAACTTGTGAGTGTCATTAATAAAGAATGTTTAATTATTTAAATACGTATACATATTTTTTTATGTATAATATAATTTACTCATTATTCCACACACGCTTATTTCACCTTAACTAAAGAGTGTATATTTCCTGTAATAATAAAAAACTAAGATCATAATTAATAATAATACACTTATAGTTAGTTAACCGTATGAAATAAATATACATACATTTAAATGATAAAACCGTGTGACATTTTGTTGGCTTGGTATTATTTATGTCAAATATATGGTATATATTATATTTAAATATTATATTATTAGTATCTTAAAAGAGTTTACATCTTGATCATTGCGAGTGGAGTAAAAGTTTCAATTAAAAAAAAATCCATAACTAGACGACACGCACTCGTGAACGTGAAGAAGTGCATCTGGCATTAGTAGTTGCAATATGGAAAAACGTCATATTTTTTAGTACACGACACCGTCACGTATCGTGTTTCTGTGTACTTTCTTCCTCCGGTAATAAATTTTAAAAATATAACTCCCTATTTTCGAAATCCTTTCCCCCTGACATCCACTATTCAGGAAAGGGTTGAGCAAGACCAACGACCCACATCCCTTCATCATATTTCGTTTCTATTTCGGTTACTTTTGATGACGATAAAAAAAAAAAAATATGGTACCTAACCAGACTCACGAAACACATTTTAATTGATTGTGTCGACAAATCTAGTGTTTCTTAAAATGTAATTGCTGTTGTGGCGTTACGCAGTAACTATGGGATGAAAACGTATTTGTATACATAAACCACGGATCGTTTGGCGGTTACGTTATTTACGGACTATAGATACACGGCACATTGTATTATTATATTCGTAGTGTTATTCTTACAACATTACTTGTACTATTCGTTTTGAAAAAAATTATTTATTCGCAGCATCACTTCAATAATATATTATACTGATTATTAAAATGAGCGATACAAATGTAAGTTGATTAAAATATTCACCTGTGCGTTGTGTAATTAAGCATTACTTATACTCATATTCGATATCGCTGTAGTTGTACCCACACCATATTGTTATTAATTATGATAATATAATTACAATATGCTGTATAGGCAATACGCATAATGTCGTATAAGTAATAGTCAACATCACGATTTTTCTGTAGATTACTACAGCTAACGAACGATTCGATGACACCCGATTGAAAAGTGACACCGTTCGTAACGAATTAGCCGTCGCGGACGAAAACGCAGATCCCGAGGCATCGATCAATAATTATTATGACTACGAGATCGATGCCGAAGAAGGGTACGCGTATCCCGAGGATTGCGAAGAAGGTTTTGAACGCTGCAAGAACAAGAAGGTACAAATGCGTACAATTACATGGAATAAAATAAAAAATAATATATACAGTGGCGCACGTCGTTAACTGACCGTGATTTAAGATAAATGTTGTGTACTTTTAGTATCCCCAGCGGTCGAGATCTGTTTTGGAAGAGGACGCATTTCCCGAAATTCCGTTAACCGCCGTCGAAGCTAGAAAATGTCTGAATCGCATCGGCCAAGTAGGAGCGGGATTAATTTACGCTTTTTTGCAAATCGACGTCGACCATAGGTGATTTGCTCCGTATAATAGTATTTAGTTTATTAGTTACGGATTAAAAAATACCAAACCATCGAAATTCCGGATCGAAGATTATCTACTTTAGATCGTAATTGGCATCACAACAATGATTATCACTAATGAATAGTACTATTGTCTTGTATATTTATATTGTAGGTATACTTATCTATGTTATGTACCAGGGATGTCCATCATGAATAGGTTCGTGGGGCCACCACATGTATAAATACAATGATACCAATAAGAGCCAAAATATAAATAGATACGTTTTATGAAATTTAACCTAAATATTGACCGAACCCATACGCGTATACCTAAAAAGAATTTAATTCATAATAATAATATAATAAATACATTTACACAAGTACACAGTATATTCTATTATATTATCGATATATTCAATCCGTATATTTATTTTATGTCTTATTAATTTAAATAATAAATATCTTAGCGTATGATGAAACAGAACCAATAATACATTCAGTTACCTACTCCAAATAAGTTTAATAAATCCATAGCATATACTTAACGTGATACATGGATATGTTGAGTTTAAGCCGACAAGGATCTACTTTAATGACACCCTATACTAATGTGTACCCGAGGAATGTATAACAATTGTTTTTATCCTTAAAACGAATAATAATATTATGAATTATACTATAGATTATATAAATGTTATACAAATTTATGACAACAATAATACTAACAGCTTGTTTCAACGATTTTAGAAGCCTCACAAACATCGAGGAAATCACCAACTTTAAGTATTTGTCTTTTATAAACGTGTCGCACAATAACTTGGACTTAAACGCTTTGGACGTGCTCAGAGAGTTGGAGTACGTGGTCGTGGTACGGGCCGATCACAACAACGTCGATTCCCTTTGTCTGTCTCCAATGCCGTATCTACAGGTATAATAAAATGTAATATAATAATATTGTACAGAATAATCGACTCCTCCGTGGGAGGATAAAGTGTTATGACATGTATAATACCATTACCGACGCCCCGACGTATTCTTATCATTAATAATATTTTTTTTTCCATTTTTTATCTTTATAAATAACAATAGTGTTGTATAATATTCCTTTTTATTTAATTTTTTTATTTTTTACAGGTTTTGACCCTAAACTCTAACAGAGTCTCGTCGCTTTCGGGTCTTAAGCAACCGTCGCTAGAGTGTTTGGAACTGAACGGTAAGTGGGGTGTGATTTTTTTTGTTGTTGTCCATTCTACGCGCCCTGTGTGATACTTACACGGCTGTGTAAAATGTATATATAATATGTTTATTTTTTTTTCATTAGTATTATTATAATACATATTTTGTAAAGGGTAATTTATCAAGACATAATCGTCGCGGTCGAACAACGGCCAAGTGTCGTGAATATATTTCCCTATTGTCCCTGACCATTTTTCTCGGTGGACAATTTATTGGAAGCATTCAATTATTGCCCCCGATGTATATAATAGTATACTGTATACAATATAATATATGGCATACACTTATTTATTGGCTGCTGCAGATTACAAATAACATCGGTTTGCGCAATCCCGTATTATAATAATACCATATTTTTATTGCGTGTACGTGGTATACAAATAATTTAATTTATTTTTCAAACGTTTAACATTGTAACGTCATGCTATATTTTTATATAAATTCCATTTAATTCCTAATACGAACCAACATCAATTGTGATACCCAACTGCCAACATAGGTAATACATATTATACAATATATATTTTCAAATATTTTCACTTTTATCGTAACATAATTATATGCTATATATTATAAGCTACTAGGTTTTATGGGTAAGACAGCGAATACTGCTGTTAAATGTCCCAATTTCCGGGCCTTATGATTGCTCTACGTAAATTCTAAAATATGTAAAATTATAGATTAGCTTAAATATTGTATTATTGTATTCTAAAAAATATCTAATAAATGTTGTCTGAATTTAACCTATTTCAAAAATATATAAATTATAAATTATACATGAAAATAATAATAATTATGAATACAATTTAAATATACCTAATATAAAACAATAATATTAAATTTAAAAGCGATACCTACTGAGAGTGCATATTATAGATGAATTTTTTAGGTATCAAAAATAAAATCTCTTTATAATTCTTTCACGTTTTTCAAGACTTCCTAAAAATAATACAGTTTTTGCAGTTTTATTTATTATTATATTTTTTTTTGGCACAAAAATAGAAACCAATATTACAAATCTTTTGCCGTCGGCGGGCGCCGAGGGAGTGATATTTTTTTCTGGAACACACGCTTGATAACAAAACCGTTCATCTTTTAAATGTTTATTTTATACGCAAACCTCTTCTTTTTTGGAACAATATATATTTTACAAACTTTAAAATTTGTATACATTTTATTTTAGTTATTTGTAAAGTATCAAAAATGTACAAAACATATTGAAATGCGATAGTTGTTGAAATAATTTTAAAAAAAACAATTAATTTAAAAAAAAATATTTATAAAAATTAAATGAAAACCAGTACGATTTCTATTTCAATTGATGGAATAATACCATATTATAAAATTGCTATTATTTATAATAGTCATATGTATTTATCATTACTTATATACATTATACATAGGTATATAATTTCCTAGAATATAGGAATATTTGTTCTTAAAGACACTCAATAAAAAATAAAAATATATTATTTATTTTTTATTGGTAAATTTCCTTAACACAGTCTGATTTCAATGTTGAAGGTAAATAAAAAAAGCGCTTCTATTATTAAAGATTTCTTAATCGATAATATTTATAAATATAACTTCAAGGGGGATAAAAATAAATTAGAGTTTTTAGATTTATCAGGGTTTGAGTTATCGTTGACTGTATTTCATTTCTGATAGTTTATATTTATGACACCAACCCATATTATTTGAGTATTATAACAGTTTTGGTTTTGTCAAATTGTAATAGGTTTATATTGAATTTGATCAGGCGATATATCAAGCCGTTAATTAATGATTATATTTCATTTTTTTTTTTTTTTTTATCCCGCATGCAGTACTCGGGAACAGCTGTAACACATTGAGTGTGATTTTGCTTACTGGTTTTTTTAACATGTGTTATAAACACACAAATACGTGAACGCAATTTTTAATATTAAATCATAATTTATTACATTTTTTCTTTCAATTTAAAACTACTTCTATAAATATTTTCGAAAAGATCACTAAACAAAGTAACCTGTACACACTGAACGTATATATTCGTTGGTATTATATTGTTAAACGCACACGCATATAAGGTAAACGTTTATTACTATCGTGTAAGTATATATTATTATATTCGTATTCCACGTATATGTGTATATATAAATATATTTATTATTTAAGTACGAGAGTGATGCATAAGACGTATTCAAATACACATTCATCATAACGCTACATTATAATATGCAGTGAATTATATCAAAAATTTCCCCAGTTCAGATATTATATATACTCTTGTGGTTACGTTTATTATATCCTGCACCTTACGGATTCCATTTAAATGAACGTCATAAAGTATCCTGACATTCGTTTAACACAACGGCAACGGTGGCGGGTCGTTCGTATCCGCGTCAACTATACCTATATGCAGTATATAATAATAATGATAATAACAATATTATGTGTTATTCTATTTTTGGAGGCATTTTCTCTCAGCCTCGATTAACCACAGGATGTATAGTATTAAAACCACAAAAAATAATGTTAAAAAGAAAAGGGAAAAAAATACCACCGGCGCAAGACAGAAACACCACTCGAACGACGTAAAATACCGGAATAAAATAAAAACCAACTTGCGCGTTTAAATGATTAACACGTGACGCCAATTCTTTTGACCCCGCCGGGTCTCCCTTTTGGGAAACGCGCTGCAGCAGTCGTATATCGAAGAGGCACATCGTCGTCATACCGCTGTAGCACGCACTGACAGGCAGCTGTCGGGTTATTTCGTCGTGTTTACGACGTGTAAAAAGTCGAAGGTCTCCGAAGAGTAAAAAAAAAAAAAATTTAAACAAGACATAATATAGAGCTAGCAGATCTACCGCTACAATTGAACTAATGACTAACATGTTTAATGTATTATTTTTATTTTTATTTTTATGTAAACGGTATATTCTACTATTATATTTTATACTTATCCCCAAGATTTTCAACGAAATTCAACCTACACAAAAATAACCTAACCTATATAATATGTACATTGTGCATATATATATATACGTGCACATAAAAATATATAACTAATGCCAATTTATGCACAGCAAATGGAAAATAAATGTGCAACGTATTTCAAATTAAACGTACCTTAATATGAGCTTCAGTTCGTATTTATCTGAAAAAGCCGGAATCTCGACTGTTCGCATTTCGTATTAATTTAATTGTTATATGTTTGCTATACGTATTATCTTAACTTCAGCATCTATCATAACCATGGGATTTTTTTATAGAAATGCATAATTTTGTAACAGGATTAAAATTATAATTTATATTTTCAATATATTGATTGCCCGATTAATCCTTAAATAACTTTTAGTATAAGTTAGATATTCTTTTAAATTAAATTAATGATTGGCAATTTACTGATTGAGGAATTTCGAGGAGATATTGGATAATATTTTAACTCCTCGCTGCTGCTAATAAGTAGGCATTATACTATGTATTTTTTTTTTTACTGTCAAATATGTTGATAATTATTATATGTTTTCTAGATTGATAAAATCAACAAATAATCGCTTATAATATAATACAAAGTATAATATTATAATAAATATATTTTATAATATAATAACGTTGATTACATATTATTGAAACTTATGTACTGTATTATTATTATTATTTATAAAAATCTTATATTGTGATATTTATTTACAGCTTGTTTTTTAATGTAAAAATAACATTATATATTAATAGATTTTTTTGTGTTTTGCGTAATAAATAACTTGTACAATACTATTTTAAATTAAAAGATAAAAGATTTTTTTTTCTAAATAAAATAATTGCCAGAAAAATAACAATATGTTAATTTTGTTTTCTATTTCAAATGTATACCTATACATTTAGCTTTCAGTACTTTTTTTTATTTTTGTAAAATTTAAATGAGCAACGCACGTCATTATATTATATTAACCGACGCGCATGAAATAAATTCACTATTATAAATAACAGACCTAACCACCGTTTCGCCATTGACTTGACCGACCCAAATATCCCGTTTAAAAATATAATTATATATATTATACCCGTCTTAAACATAATATTATAACCAACCGAACTGTCCGGACTATTCCAAATACGTCGTAAACCTTAATAATATTAACTAAATAACTAAATATCGTATTATTATTATATTGATGACGGCAATAATATTATACTATGTATACATACTCGTACACATTTTTATAAAACATTTTTTAATGATTTATACTATTCATCACTTTACATATATGGGTAAGTATATTAGTGTATATTATACTATACACTATACACGAGAGTACGTACCTACAAAACATAATTACTAAAAATGACATTGTACTAAACTGCATATCGAGTATAATTCAAAGGATTTCGACGGTTATGCTGACACTCGTATTATATAACTATAGAATAGGTGATACATTATATATAAAAGTTACTTAATGACGATAACCCATACAATATACATATTACAACATATTATTACACGTAACGCGCACACATGCACACACACATATACGTATAGGTATATAATATACACATTTTCACAACACTCAGTTCTAGGGGTGAAAACAACATTTATCTCCCGCGGGGAATGCTTACTAGAATTAATGTTTTCGAATACTTTCAAAAGCGTCAGGTTCATTTTTCTTTTAAAACGTCAAAATTTTTCTACGGTGTTTTTTATTATTATTATTCATCTATACATATCATTATTTTTTACGATTATTATTTTCCTTGTGCAAGTCTCCGAAGGGGTTAAGCTTCCTGCAATGTCATTTATCAAATAAATATATATATATATATATTGTTTGGGGGAGGGGGTCGATTCTTCGACATTTTATTCATTTATTTATTTTTGTTGTAGTATTTTTTTTTTTATTTTGTATAATATTATAACACACTGCTCGATAACGATTACCTTTTATAATATTGTACGCATGTCGTATTTTTTTTTTCACTTCTATACGATTATTGTCTAATATTTTGAGCTTGTTCACGTAGACTTTTATACCTACCTACCTAAATACGTGAAAATTCAGACCGTTAACTGTTGGTCGAAGTACATATATATTGTATAGGTGGGTTATAACGATGACGAACAATAATGATTCGCCCTTTTTGGTTTATTTGCAGTTTCGAGTACGTGTTTATTGGGATCCGGGATTTACTCCTCCCCATCCTCCAAATCATCCCTTCGATCCTTACACAACCTTTGAACATCGTGTTTCAATATAGATTTCACAACGTTGGCAATACAATACCTATATACAAAAGGTCAAATTTTTGTTTGTTCTTTCGTTTGTATAGGTAATATACGTATATAGCAGTTTTACGATTTATATTCTCCAATCTCCGATGCTCACGTCCGTTCTGATACAGTTAGTTTGTTCGTTTTATTGACTTATACCCGAAATTTCTTAAAGCGCAACTTTTATAATTTTTAATTGAATATAGCACACAAAACTACACAAGTACAAACAAGCGGGCGTAACTGGCAACTGAATAAAATCACTAGGCTGTTTCGTTCCTAACTATGTGCTGAGTGAAGGAAATAATAAATATTATTGATTTATTGAAAGATTATAATTTATTATAATATTATACAAACCCATCATATATTATTTAAAAAGTAGGAAGGTTGCCTTTGCATTATAACAACAGATGGTATTGTTTTTAAAAATAAAAAAAATAAGAATAGACAAACCTATAACTATAATCCACGACATTCGAGGTAACTTAAAAAGAAAACATTACAAAAGTAAGCGTCCCTGCCGTAATTTAATATTTGTCAGTTTCAGGATTTATAACATAACATAACCTAACTACAAAATTTTAAATATAAAAAAAATACAATTAAATGTTTTAATAAGTTCTGAAATATAATAATATACATTTATGTATGAATTAAGTTAGCATGATAAATAAAAGCAACTGTTAGGTATATTATATACATTTCATGGGGAATATAAAAAAAAATATTATATTTTATTTTCTATAGAATATTTTATCACAAAGGTTAGTACTTGGCGTTTCTAATGTATTTTATTTTTATGGTTTTTGAACGGGTTTACTGAATAAATCGGACTGCTCGTATAAGAATTTTTATCAATTGAAAATACTTTTATAAAACATATTTTTCAATCAAAATCATTCAAGGTTACTTGTATGGTGAATACATTATTTATTGTAAGAACAATTAGCACCAATACGAGTGTAAGGAAATCGCAATGATTATTATTTTTTAACAATGAAATTACTACGTAAGAGCGTGACTTTTCGTTCGACTTTAAATTATTCAGACTATTAAATACATTTCTGAGCACGTAAGTCCGTTTTATGTACATATTTTAAACGGCAAAAGTAATTAATATTTAGTCAATAAACCCCTTTTATAATTCGTCGAACCGCGATTAGATGTGCTGGGATTCCGTTGCGATTAAACTTCAGTAGATAGGTCGTACATATAATAGTCCTTCGTTTATAATCAATCACTTGCAGGACCGAAGTTTTGGGAACGTCTTTACCTCCTAAAAAAATAAGAGCACCTGGCGTCATGAGCCCGTTTTTTCTCGATTATAAAGATCTACGCTTTATGTTGTATACACACACACACACACACAATACCATCAATCATCAATAATCGTCACCGCGAACGGCTTCTGCGGAGTACTGTTTTTGTAATAATGCAGCTATATATATATATATATTTTACTTAAAATCTCTTATAAATTCGCGCTACCCGTCTATACACGTAATAATATATTCTCTCGAATTGTCTCTCCCTCTAGCGGTCCTCCGGGTAGGTATAGTTACATATCATTATCTGCTGGACTGGAAATATCGACGACCCGCGGGAGGGACAACCCATTCGCTCGACATATATTATACACATAACACCGGGACAGTCGTACGTCTATCGTTTACACAGGTAACAATAATAATATAATGCCTACTAATGATGCTAATGCTGTATAATGTGCAAATGGCATGAATTCGAACCGTCGACGAGCATTCGATGGGTATATGTAGTGTATTTGTATGTGGGCATGTACAATGGCGTAGTTTTAACAATAAATTGGACGCATACACGAGCGCGTATCGCACATTATATTATAGGCCTGTGTGATCTAAAATAATAATAATGATAACATGTTATTATTATTATTATTATATATAAAGCGTGACGGACGTGTTTTTCATTAATTATCATTATGGCCCGGTGCGTAATATATGATACATTATATTATTCATATAATAATGAATCCGATCCGATCCGGGTCAGTCCCGCGGAAACGATCGGTTATCGATTAATTAAAATAATATTTTATTCGCCGGCTATTCGTGTGTAGACGCAATAGGGCCGAGCGGGATTCTTCGTCCAGGTGTACACACACACACACACACATATATATATATATATATAGTTATGATAGCTGGTATACCTACGAGTATACTCGCGGCAGCATTATTCGCGGCGTGTTTCTGACGGCCGACGTCATTATAATAATATTGCGCTCGGTAGTGGTTAAGAAATTTCCGTTTCACCCCTTTCCCCGGCAGACAACGGCGGCAATAATAAAAACAATATATTATATTACACAATACAATAGGCAGGTACGCGCATATTCGAATCGTCGTGCGACATCAAGAGGACGCCATACCCGCATGTGTTGTCTCTGTCTTATACACGCGTAACATAGTTAAAAAACTGTTTTGCGCGGCACAACTTTACTCCCTCGGTATTCATATCAAAATTACCAACATTTTAAATCGCATTGAGAAGAACTTTACCTGTGTTGTAGCGTTTTAGTTTTTTTTTTTTTTTTTTTGATAGTGGTAACCAATAATTTTTAATAATTAAATGAAAAAAACCTAAAGTTCTCAAACCCATAACTTTGATTGCAATTCGTGTTATCAAAAAAATTAAAACGCTACGTCACTGGTAAAGTTCATCCCAATGGGATTTATAATTTTGGTTGTTTTGATTAAAATATCGAAGGAGTAAAGTTGTCCCGCGCAAAACAGTTTTTAACTATGTTACGCGTGTATAAGACAGAGACAGCATATGCGGGTATAGCGTCCTCTTAAACAATTCGACGAATGTCGGCAGAAATTACGACGGTTTTATTTATTTATTTTTTTTTATTTTATTAGATTTCATTATTATATCACATTATTAAGGTGTCATACTACATACAGAATGATGCTATTTTACCACACACGTCATACTAAGTTCGGTTGGGTACATGTTTGCGGAACGTTAAGAAGACGCCATACCCGCATGTGTTATGTCTCTGTCTTACTAAAGTACATCGTAACAAATTTTCGTTCAGCAGAATACATTTTGTGATTTCAGCTTTAATATTAGGGTAAATTTACCTATTATCAAATTTAAAGGTAAGAATATTATCTAGGCAATGACATATGCTTTTAATGATATTATTATTTTAAAGTGAGTTACAGCTATGCAAAATATTACAACTTTAAGATGTCCATAACTCGCTTTAAAATGATAATATCAATAAAATCATATGTCATTGTCTAGATAATATTCTTAACTTTAAATTTACTCTGATATTAAAGCTAACATCACAAAATGTATTCTAATGAACGAAAATTTGTTATGATGTACGTTAGTAAGACAGAGACAACACACGTGGGCATGGCGTCCTCTTAATACATTTTAATAATACAAATAAACGTACCTATACGTATACACATTACGTTTACACATACATTATATTATGTATTATACGATTACACAACCTATAAAATATTGTAATTTACACTTTTGAAAAATATGTTCCACATAGATAAATTTGTAAAAATATTTTGCTTAGGATTGTAAAATAATAATAATAAAAAAAAAATATGGATATCGTAAAAAAAAAAATTAAAAATTAGATTATTTTGCAAAAAGTACAGTGTCATAATATTTATTATATAAAACCATTTTTTTTTTTTTTTTTAAGCAAATTTTTATCGTGATAATGATTAATGAGTGTTGTGTGTTAAAAATACACGCCATATAAATTTAAGAATAAACTAAATTTGTTGTAATACTCATACTTGACATCACATGGTCTACACACTAAAAATTTGCATACACTTATTTAGTTTTTAGCTGTAAAAAATAATTTAATATAACTTACACGCTTATTTTATAATCGCCAACGTATTATGATAATATTATTATATTAATTATTTCCGATCTCGTTATGTACATTAATTTGCAATAGAAATAATGTTGGTACGTATATTAAATTATATTATGATTATCTCGTATTATTTAAATTATAATAATTTATCGGAATAAATATAGTATGCAAAACTGATATAGAAACGAGTTTCCTTAAGACGTGGTCACGAAACGTTATTATATATTGAATGTATTAAAGGGATACCCGCCTATTTTTTTCTAAAAATTCTACGATCACCCCAATATAAAAATAATTAAATATTTATTTTACAATAATTATATTAATATTACGATCGATATCAACTACATCAGAATAATGGTGTACACTGAAAAACTAAATAAACGCCAAACAAGGTTTATAGGAATATTATTTAAATTTTGTTAATTTATCAAATTAAAACTAGAACGCTATAATATACCAAATCATATTGAAGCATAAAACACAGAACTCGCAATGGTACAAGCCGATATTATCAATTAGATCAAATTTTATACAGCGTACGATAAACCTATAGCATACATTATATATTATGATAATAAACAGTTATTTACATGATTAATTAAAATTTATTTCTCCCATTTTATGAAAATAATTATTATACGCGCACGTTCGTGTGCAAAACACCTAAATTAACTGAGTTTTAATGAAAATAAATTGAACAAGTCAACAACAACGAAATAAAACGAAAAGTTAAAAAATGATTATGTAAAAATTAAATTTGGTGAGATTAAAATTAAGTTTCTTCTACATTATATAACAAATATAATATTCGTAGACGAAATGATATAACCTAGTGTTATGTTTAATTGGACTCGATAAAAATATAATTGTTTTTTTTTTTTTTTTTTTTAACACCATATAGTGTATACGTTCTATGTCGTAAACGACAATGTCATAAAATATAATTATATCGTCAAAACATTCTGCTAAGAAAATATCACGTCAAATACATTAATATGCACAAACCGTTACAATAATGCAAACGTAAAGTAAAAATGATTATGAAAATCAAAAAAATGTGAACGTTAACGTTGTGTAATGATTGAATTTTATATAAAATAAAACGTCATCATCATGCGTACAAATATCCTTCGATAGGACAATATCTGAATGATTTGATTACAATAATAAATCGTTATCTGTCAATCCTTCCGAGAAAACGTAAAACATATTAGATAATGTGATGCACGCGCATAGACGATGCGGATAATAAATCGTTTTAGCCAAATGTTTACAGATATATTCATACAAATTGACTAACTGTATAGTTGTGGCATAACAGTGTAAAAAGCTACTAAATACTATACAGTCTATAGATGTATGTGCGTT
The DNA here is from genome assembly GCF_003676215.2 of Rhopalosiphum maidis. NCBI lineage: Eukaryota > Metazoa > Arthropoda > Insecta > Hemiptera > Aphididae > Rhopalosiphum > Rhopalosiphum maidis. Next base: position 47,275,535 of record NC_040880.1, on the reverse strand, counting down.
ATAAAAAAAAAAAAAAAAAAAAAACACTACACATTATAATATAACAATAAATTTAGAATTTCATGTCATCCCGGCCGTTGTTTTTCATTCACATCTATTATAACAGTAGTTATTACATATTAGTTGTTACTATTAAAACATATTTCACATTAATCAAACGAGTCTAAATGCATGTTGTACAACTTTTGTTTCTAAAGAATCATGTTTTTTTCACTACCTATCTCTATAACTAAGGCATGATAACGACGATTGCAATTTATTAATTATTAATTTACCTAAATATATTTTTTTATATAGGTAGTTTTCATAAAGCATTTTATTCTAAATACTGTGGTATAATATTGTTCGTTATACTATGATAAATTATCGACGAAATACTGGAGTATTACATATATTTCATTGAAATATTGGACAAAATATTTCAAATCAATAATCATACACAAAATATTTATTATAAATTAAAAACAAAAAATCGTCTTATAATTAACATATTTTTGAAATTTCAATATGATGCTTCGTTGATAATGTTCTAACATTGTAATATTATTTAAATAGAAAATCCTCAAAATCCTGATACCTCTAAGAAAAACTTAAAATTAGTTATAAATATGAATTTAAGTTACGTTTAACCGCGAATATACTATGGGTATACGCCTATAGGTTTCCCTCTAAGACTTGATACCACAAGTGGTCTTTAAATGCCACCATAACCTTTCTAATAATAAGTGAATGGTCCAACAGAAATTGATTTTTAGCCTGGAATATTTTTAATTTTAACTATTCAGATGCGTGGTTATCGAAAAATAATTTTATGTCATTTTCTAAAAATATGAAAACAAATATATTTTTGCATAAATCAAACTATAATAATTGTTTCTGAAAAATGTATTCGATCTGGTCGTTTTTAAAGTATTAAAATATTTACGTAGATTCCCAAATGAACCCAAATAATTTAAATGGGTACTAAATTTAATTTGTTCACAGAATACCATAAGAAGAATTTACAACATTTTTATAATAGCTTTATATAATTTTTTTTTTTAGTCAGAAAAATGTTTGAATATTTCTTATTACTTTAAAAAAATTCCACCTCTAACGGTTACATGTTATGAAACTGCATTTCGTTCACTCAGACAAAGACATCTTAAGCCTACAATGGGTCGTATCAGAATTTTTTTTTTATTTTTTTTTATTGTTATAATAAGCCAACCTAACAAGCACTTGGTAGGTGACAATTATTTCCTAATCCCATTGTTAACTAGAATAAAAAACATTAACTTCGTATTGATGTAAAGCTTCTCATTTTAATAATAATATTCTTACTTACTACCATACATAAAAACATAACCATAATATTTATATATATATATATATATATATATATATATATTAATATATTATTATGTATAGCAGAAGTTACCACATGGTGTGATAATTCATAGTGTATAATGTTAGGACTATGCAAAACTCCTTTTCAACTCACTATTTCCCCTCATTTCCTCTTGAGAATATTATTATTATAAAAAAATACAAAATATTATTTGTATATATGTACTATTCTAAATTATTTTAAAATATGACGAATTCGATAACCATATGGTGGAGCACTAGACCTGTACCATTTATAGATAAATATGATATATTATCAAAATTATTCATAGGCATTTTTTTTTTTTAATATTTTACATTATAAGGCAATTCTTTACCTAAATATTAATTTAGCTCGTTTCCGCTTATTTTTCCTAAATTCCCTTAAAAAAAATTAATATTGTTTGTACCTGAAATTATTTCTTGACTAAATATAATAACTTTTATTGTTATAAAATTATTCTTATAAGTTATGAGTTATTACTGTTAATAAAAAATATATATAATTGAAACATGCTAAAGTATTATATATAATATTATATCTAATTTTTTTAAACTAAAATCGTTATTATTATATTCAATTTATTAATTACACCTAGTAATTATTACCAACATATCAGCTTCTTTATTTAATAATTCATTCACAAAACATACAGTTTTAATCACTTTATTCTGATGGAAATCGCTAACATCGTGGCATTAATTCACGTAAAAGGCTGTAAAGGTTACAGAGTTTCTATTTATATTTCTTGTAGTTTGTTGATGACTTAACGTAACCTTTAACATTTGATGAGTTGTATTGCGTGAATGGGAATACTAAACAATTATCGAAGCCGAAATGTAATTTCAAACTCAACAATTTATTTACTTATGATAATTATGAAGCCGAGTTTACATTTTTTCTATGAGATATATTATGACCTATCTTAACTTAATGTCTCAGTGTCAGTGATATGATTTTATTTAAATACTATATACCAAGCTGTATTTAGAATAGCAGTCAATTATTTTAGTTGTTAAATTCAAGTCTTGATACTGTTCGGAAAGTATTTAATTAGTAGCACTATCAGCGATAATTTGAAATTGATATTATTATGTTTTTTGTTAAAATAACAAATCTTCACTATAATGAGTCAAAATGTTTATTGCGTTAGTTAATATTATAATATTAAAAATTGTGTACAATCACATCACAATAATATTATTAACATAATTTTTTTGTATAATATTATATATACAACGCCATCTACCAGTGGCGGTATGTGAACATGTAAACTATAAAACGATGGCTACCATAATATAGTGTGTAGTGTGTACATAGTATGTTATAACATTATTTATTTTATATAACATTCCATATTATGCTATTTTGATTTTACTTTTATTTGCGTTGACTAAAATAATATTGCAATATCTTTTAGTCCAACTGTTAAAACGGCTTATAAATGTATATAACTACCTAAAATAATTTGCTATGAATAAAACATTATTTTTTAATATTTATTTTAAAATGTCCATATCAATGATCAATACGATTGGAAAATAAATTATTATTATTGTTTTGTTTGAAATATACATTTAGAATCTGTACAAAATAAATAATATACAATAAGCAAATGGGCTTAAACGAAGAGAAAAGCTTGGAAACCTAAGAGCAAGTAAGCGATCCAATGATAGGAGTGATAGGACCCTTAATAATAATTTATTTAGGGCAATATTATCCCGGAGGTGAAATTCCTTACATTTTACGTGGCGATTTGTTTGTCAAATACTATAACCTATAATATATCCTCACAGGTTATACGTAAATCTTGTTTGAAACGGAAAAAATCCTTTGACAGGTGTCCGAATTTGTGAAAATCGAATGTACTTGTTAAAGGTTTATAAGGAAAACTAACGCAAAAGTCGATGGAAAGATTTATCGATTTTTTAACGGCTTTTATTTTATACTATATTTAAATAATAATAATATATCAAAACGTTTACATGTACATAATATTTATTACAGTTTATAAAATATTTTATAATAATTTAATTTAGTTTAAAAAAAAAATAGAATCATTTATTGGTTACTAAAACATAATAACGTTGTATTATACATTTAAATCATCGTATACTATAATATTGTATACCTTTTAGGTAGTTGATACATTGGTGTATTGTGGATTTACTTAAATAATATACTTTTTTTAATATTCTTCATACTTTCGTGAGCTATTAATTTAATATTTTACTAAATTGTATTTACATATGAAAATGTTTAAATACTTTTATGTATCACGAAAGAAAAAATGTAAGTAGTATATAGTATATGTTAAAAATCATAACATTCATAACAAAATTCATAACTATATTGCTTTTTAAAAGTAAAGTCAATTTTTTTTTAACGCTTTATTGTTCTCTCGCAGACCATAGTAATATTAATTTTAACATTCTTACTATAGAGTATTTTCAAATGAATCCATAACTTTTTCTATGTCATTGTTATGAATTTATATATTAACCTAAACTTATTCCCTAGACACTTAATTATAACATGTGTTTTGATTAAACTCATTTACAATTATAATATACATATTATATATATTATTTAGAACTTATTTGATTCATTATATTGTTTAAAGTATATCTAGTGAGACTTTATATAATTAAATCTAAGAGTCAGGAGTTTGTCTGAATGTACATGACTTCAAATATTCTAATAGCTAACTATTAATTGTTAATAAAATTTTAGGATATAAACATCCACCTTGTTCATAGTTAATCTATTGATATAACTTTCATTGAAAACAGTCCGGTATTTGTTAAGTTTATAAAGGACAAACAAATAAAGAAAAATTAATTTTTATATGAATAGTTATAGATAGGTAATATGCTTTAAGTGGGATGAATGTTATAATAAATAGTTTTACAATATATTTTTTGCCATTAAAAAATGGCAAGAGAGAGTGTTCTACAACATATAGATTTCAAAAAAATACACACAATTATTTTTGAGGTAGCAGCGCTTATTAGGACGATTCAAGTTCTTTAAAAAAATTTATTATTGTTAAAAATTTACTATGAAAAAAATTGAAGAACTTTTTGAATTTGTAAAATAAATAATAATAGTTAACACCGGAGTCTGGCCATTTGGTTTTGACCGATTATATACTTTTTTATTAACTTCAACAAAAACGCTTTTTGTAGGATTTCAGAAATAGTGGACTTATTAGATTGTTTAATAATAAATATCAAAAAATATAAATAAATGCACTAAATTAAAATTAAAAATACTGTGTACATAGTTGAAAATATCAAAATATTAATTTTAACAAGAAAACAATAAATATTATATATATATAACCAGCCAACAGCAAAGTTGCTAAGGTTTATTTTAAATAAAAAATAAATAAATTTTGCAATTAAGGAAAAATATTTCTATACTGCCTATTTAGTGTTATACAATAATATAGAATTAGTCTGGTTAATATAATATACTTTAATTATATTTGTTACTAGTAAGTACTAAGTATATAGATATTAGCTCCATCATATATTTAAATAAATTATTAATATTATCAACTGTTAAAAATTCATTTAGGTACACTTTAAAAACAATAAAAACAATAAATATTGTGCTGTATTTATTTTTAAAACAAATAAATTCAATATACCAACGTTTTGGCTAAGATAATGAAGTAAATATATATTCAAATATATAGTATTACTATATATTTGAATTCAAAAGAATTTCAATGTCATTAAATTCATTTTATTAAAGTTAAAGTTGATGATTATTAAAGTTGAACTTTTATAAAATAGCTGTGAATAATGTACATATTTTTATTAAACTTAAAAAAAAATTATAGTTGATATGGTCAGCTTAATTGGTTTTTGATCGATGTTATAACGAATTAGTCACTCTCCATGATAATCAACTACGAAATAGTTTCAGAATTTTTTTGGGTGGTATTTTGTTCAAACCATTATTGATTTGTGTGTTTTTTCATATAGTGTGATATAAAATGTGGCCCATATCGGATGACATCCATCCATTACACAAATATATTTTTAAAAGAAAAACAATAGTATGTATATACTCAAACAGTGATGACAAAAACAAAATATAAATTACGAGTACTTTGTCCACACGATCGTACCAATGATTGTAAACGAAATTCTTAAAATATATTTCAGACTGATATCTTTTTACTTTTTACTCGATATCAACGTTTTTTATTATAGGTAGATTATATTACTTAAAATCAATGGCATATTCCACAATTTTGAACTGTTTAACCTTTATTTGCAAATCTATAATAAATTAATAAAAAAAATTGTAGGGACAATAATTTTTAATTTCTTTAAGCTATTGGTGCTACAATAGTGGTGATCAAAAAAAAAAAAAAATTAACACAAATAACACAAGTACAACACTAGAGTTAAATAGTATTAAAGACTTTTTTCCTTGTTTAATTTTCATTGATATTTTCTACTCTTGTTTATTGTGATTTCCTCCAAAAATTATCTATGTAAAGTAAAATATATCATTTGTAGATAATCAATCATAGATGTACATTATAAAAACTTTTTCTGTGATTTACTGCTCTAAAATTAAAAGCTGAAAATTAAAAAACCCAAAACAGTATAGTAAAGGCAAAACTCCCCTATCCACTATTAGAACATTTAGTAAAAACATTATAAATTTGACCGTTTATTAAAAGTTGATGACACTTCTTTGAAAATGAAATAAAAAATACAAAACTTGGCTGTTAATCCTGTTAAGTAATTAGATTTATAAAATATTTATATACTATCTGCATGATTTTTATACTTTTACACAATTATTTCTCGAATGATATATTATTCTACTCATATTTTTAAAAATATAAAATAAAATAGTAGGTAAATTACATCACAATGTTTGTGAAGAGCGTAATAGTTTTATTACAAATGTTATAGCTATGTATTGTATTCTGTTCCTGCCATAGTACTTACGTTTTAATATTTCAGACAACAATATTTCGTATCTGATCCAAGTGCCGAGCCATAACTATAATAAAAACAATTGCAACGAAAAAATTGCTTGCCCAAACCTATCCACATTGGCATTGTCCAGAAATGCTTTGGATACAGTCGAAGAATTTGTGGTTTTATCCAATAAATTACGTATATTGTATTTGGTAATTTGATTAAAAGCCCATATCGTATTGGTATACACTAATATGAAACATGTTTTTCTTATAATAATGTCTTCAGAGCTACAATAAGATTGGCAAGCTAAATGGATTAGGTGATTTACAAAATTTATCTCGTTTACACTTGCGAGGTAATCAAATATCAGACTTAGATGGTTTTACTGATAATTTGAAGTATTTGTCATACTTAAACTTGAGGTAAGATTGTACAAAACTCACATAAGGAATGATATAAATTAATATTAAATAAATTCATATCTAAAAAAAAAAAAACCTAAAATATTATCTAAAAAAAAAAACTAGTAACTATAAATAAATTATGATAGGTACAATTATTATTTTTTTATTTTATTACCTTTTTTTTCTTTATTAAAATTTAATTAAATAATATATTTCAATAAATTTAATAGAAAGCCTAAAAAAAAAAAATTGTTAATTCTAAATTTATTGAGTATTAAATATTAATGCTGCAATTACAAATTTGATTAAATACATTAAATTTTACCTATTTTTAAATAAATATGTACAATTTATTATGTTAAAAAATATATTTTATAGTAAACCTTTAGTATATTAACATCAATATATCATTTAATGTTTAAAATAAAATCTCAACCAATTTGAATCCTTTGAAAAATAGTATTTCATACATAATATTTTATCCTAACGTTTACAAAAATAAATTGGGCGTTTTCAATTAAATTATAATGTACAATAAACATTTAGAATACTAGAATGCATCTTGATTAGATAGAATAGTAATAGGATAAAAACTGTTTAATTTTATTGTTTCTAGTTCGATCAATTTAAAAATAAACTCCAGTTTTACTTTAAAATAAAAATTCAATTTAAAAATCATTGAAATGCAATTACTGCGATTGGTAAAAACAACAAATCGTTACAAAAAAAAAAAAAACAATTAAATAAAACAAATGATATAGAAAACCGTTAACTTTTTTAACGAGAAAACATTTCTATTAGTTCTTCATCATCAGTTTTCAGGTGTCTCTCGATATTATTTATCCAAAGGTTATATAAATAATGAAATTGTTTTTCATTCAATATCTGTATTTGCTTTGGTTTGAATTAGAGTTGGAAAGATACCCATTGAATCATTCTTGAAATATATATGTAATAAAATAGAATCTGTGTAGGAAAATAGTATAAATAGTGTTATATAAAAAAAAATTAATTACTTTTACTAACTTTTCGAATTAAATATATTATGTTAATACTCCTAGAGTATAGTTTATAATTTTATTATGTACTTTTTTATGCTAATTATACTTACTTTATTGGAAACTATTAACTAATTTCCTCTAAATAACTTTAAAATAACGTGATATAAAAACAAATTAATTTTCACTTGCCGAATACATTATATAATTGTATTTATTATACAAAAGATGAATATTTTTTTATCTACGTGTCAGTTCTATGATAGGAAAAATTCTTTGAGAATGATTTCAAGTTGCAAATTAGATCTTTCCGGTACTTCTGGGAGGTAAAAATGAAAATGTTTAATATACATCTGAAAATAATCAGGAATAAAACAAAACAAAAATTAAGGAACTTTGGCGTAAAACTAGTTTTTGACAAAATAAATAGTTTTTTTTTTTTTGTTGTTGTTGTGCGTCAAAAGAAAAAAAAAGGTGGTCAAATGGGTATCACTCTGCTGTACAGCAGGTAACGAGTGAGTCACTGTAATGGATGTGTTAAATTTGAAATCAATGATATATCATTGTATACGAAAAACGATTCTGAGCGGAGACGGTCTTTTTTTTCTACTGCTTATTGTGTATACGTAAAAAAGGTAGGCAATTGGGTACCACTCTACTGTACGATAGGTGTTGAGTAGGTCACTGTGATGAATGTGTTAAATTTGAATTCAATTCATTGTGTACAAAAAACGGTTTTGAGTGGAGACGGTCTATCAGCTAATATCACTGAGTATAATCCATGTTATGTTTTCTGATATCGGTATTAGGTAAAATAATTTGTTATTTACTATTAACAATACATTAGGTTTGAATATTTTTTAACAAGAATATTACGTCAAAATATTTACCTCAAGAGTAGCGTTTATGAACTATATCTTGATAATAAATATTGTTATTCATAGTTAAAATATATTATTTCGTCCAAATATGAACATAAAATTTAATTATACTTATAGATTTTTTTGATTTTAATTTGAAAGATTTATGAGAAAATATAATAAAATATAATTTTATTGTTCAAGCCTTATCAATAAAAAATGCACATTTTTTACGTTTTTAACTACAAAATAAATTCAAAATTTTCATGATTTTGATACATTTTGTAAAATGCTTTTAAAAATAAATTGTGTTTATGTAGTTTAAATACTTTTATATGAGAGCAGCTTATGAGAAAATTAAAAAAAAATGTATTTCTGGTCATTTCGTGTAATTTTTATTAGGTTAGGGAAAAAAATTTCAAAGGAATACCTAAAATCAGTGTGCATGCTCGTGGGAATGACGTATTTTATATAAATAAAGTTTAACTAATATAAAGGTTATTTTTATTTTCAAAGTATACAGGCAATACCTGTTGTTAGCTATTTTCTTGTACCTATGATACATTTTAGGGTTTTTCGTTATTTTGCAGGGCAAAGATTATTGTGGGCAGTGGTGTTCCCATTTATTTTTTTGATAGTATACTATATCAGCAAGTATAAACATTTAATACAATAAGAATATTTTTCTTATGGTCTATAGGAGTTAAGCCGGTAAAGAGCGTGTCAATAATATGGAAAAAAATTGAGATTGAAAGCATACGCAGTATACCCATAATATTTCAAAAAATCTTGAGAGTATACGGCGTATATGTAGTATACCTTATGGGAACACTCCTAATTGTGCGTTTTTAAAAACTAAGGTCATATGTCTTAAGTATGGTGTACAGTATATTCATAAAAGTTAATTTTTAATAAAAAAAGAATTATCAAAACGTATTTCTGGCCACTTTATGTAATGTAAAATCAGTACATTCATCGCTCTGCTTTGAATTTTAAAATAATTGTTGAGACTAGAACATTTCATCAAAAATTCATGTCCTTTAAATTATCAACAATTCTCATATCATTTTCAAAATATGTTTATTCTATTTGTGCTATTTAAAGATTATTGAATATTTTTAATTTTTAATTTAATAATATTTTTGATTTTTAGTAACGAAATTTGATTAAGTAATATCGACAATTTTCATAAATTGTTCTTAATTTAATTGAATTTTTAAAATACAAAGTCTATTTTTGTTTTATAAACGTTTAAACTTGAAATTGTATAAAATTATATATTTGCAATTACAATTGAAGTTGAAAATGTATGAAATGTTTAATTTAAACAAGTGTTTTGAAAATGAAATACAAGAATCCCCACGAATATACTCGTACATTTTAATGAAACTCAAAAATCTTTACTCTAATCAAATATAATTTATAAAATAGGCTGACAGATCGTGTCTATATAGAATAATTTTTTGTATGCAATAATTCATTATTGAATTCAAATCGAACACATCTATTTCAATAATTTAATCAATGACAAGGACTATTCGCCAATAAATTATTAAAGCAGAATGGTTACTTACTTTCCCGATTTTTTATTCTTTAATTTTTTTGTATAGTATTTCTGCTTATGAATTATGATCATAGATATTATTATTTATTTTAGGGAGAACCGTTTAAACGATGTAAAAGAGCTCAATAAATTGGCGTGTCTTAAATCATTAAAAACGCTAGTGGTGTCGGATAACGATTTCAGCAAAGTTTCGATCAGATCGAAGGTTCTGAAGTTGTTACCATGGCTGGAGAGAGTTGATAAGGAGACGGTTACCAAAGCTGAGCGTGAATTGGAAAAATCCAATGAAAACCCACAAGAGTACGAGGAAGAGGAAGATCAGAAAGACGAGGAGGAAAAATAAGAGGAGTAAAGAAGAATAGTTATATTATTTTATGATATCATTTCGATGAGAAAAATTTCAGATAATTTATCATTATTGCAATTGTATATGATTTTAGATTCTATGGGAACGTTAAAAGTTTTGAAAACCAATATATCAAATTAAACTACATAGTATATTTAATAAATATTATACAGAAATCTACCTATATTACAGGATAATTATTTTATACCAAAACAAGGTTACCTTGCTTAAGCCAGAAAGTTGGTAATTATCGGCTAAGGTTTCAGCTAATTGGGCACCGTGGGCCACGGCACGTAGCGTCACGAAATTTAAAAAATATGTACATATATACAAATTATATTTAAAACTTTAATCGATTTTGTTACTCTATCGATTAAAAATTGAACAATAATTTTTAAAACTATTGAAAATATGTATGTGCATGTATTAGTAACCACACAGGTAGTTCGATGTATACATTACCGAATTATTTTTAAGTTAAAAAAAAATACATAATATAATATAATAATACACATACTGAAATACTGAATGATTCTTTTTTATAAAATAATACTTATCATTTTAAAATCTACTAACGTTTTTAAAAATATTTTTCTTAGATAACTTACAGAGGTGATAAAACATTTTTTTTTAATATTTTTAATCGTTAATTTAATCGTTATTTTGAAGTTTTTTACTTTTTTGAATGATAGCAAACATTTTTAGTTTAAAATTTTAAGACAGAATATGTTTGGAGTATTATAATATTTATATATATAAAAATCGAAATTTGAACGAGCAGCTTATGAGTATATAAAGTTTAGATGGTCGGAACAGATTGATACGAGAATATCCCACAATATATTGTTTTCTAATCTGATAATTTGATCAACTAAACATAAAAAAACAGTTATAAATTTATAAACTATCCCTTAACATTTCGTATTTTATTCAGGTCACATCAAACCCTTGCGCCTAACAAGTCCTTTTTGACATCTATATTGGTTTGGAATAAAAATATCGAGTGTTATTCCATCAAAGAATCATTCCGTCAACAGCAATTGCGTAAACATTGAATTAGTCCAAAAAACTTTTAATTTGTTTTTTGCAATAATAAAACTGAAGTTACGCTTACATAGGTATTTTGTTACTTATGTACAATTTATATAACGTTATTATTTTTATCACTATATATAGTATGTAGTAAACTAGTAAGTAAACATTAGTGTGTATATTAGTGTAATGTTTATGGTTATTTTTATTATTATATATATTTTTAATTTTTTTTTTTAAAATAAGAAAATATTATGTATGCTTGAATCCAAAATCGTCAACTCCGTGTTACTACAAATAATAGAATAATTTTTATCAAAAATGTATATAAAAAAAAAGTTAATTATTATTTTAATTTTTATGAATTAAAATCATTTTTTTTTTTAATTATCAATAAAAACCGCATTAATTAGAATATTGTTTTTAGTCTGTATTATTAATAAGTATAAACTATGTTCCACTAATAATTATAGATACGAGTATTTACAGATTATCTTAAAAAATCTACGTTCACGTGGAGACTGTATAATAAAATTATTATACTACTTATGTTATTTTATGTAAACCGAGGAACATTCGCTTATTGTGTTAAGGTATTATAATATTATACATTGTACCTATGATGTTCTGTTTTGTATCTGTTCTTCCGCTTGTCTATCTGTAGTTATATTTGAACATCTGTGACACTCACGTCTGTTGCAGTGACAATACAATGACGATTGCTATTTTATAAATGTTTTGATCTAAGAGGCATGTCAGATCACTTTTCTCGTTTAATGACGCATCAATTCCTGCTTTTGGTTTCTTTTACCTTATAATATTTTAGTTGTTTTTTATATCCTAGAATAGTAAAGCTGTAAGAAATATCATTCATCTAAAATAGATCTGTAACAAATATCACACATATATTCCTTGATACTCGAAAGTATTTTGTGATTTATTTTAAAACTCGTATAGGTTTTTAATAGACTGGTTATGAATTATGTTTCAGATCACAAAAATCGAATAATTAATTTTTTGTTTATTAATCACAGAAATTTAATTTTTTTTATAAAAGAGAAAAATGTTTAATTAATTGTTTGTTATTCAAATGTACAACAAAAGATAATGTACATATGTTTGAAGCTTAAGAAACTACTTGACCTAAAATGTTAACGAAAGTTTCAGAGATTGTTCTTAAAGACATAAGGAAAGTTTACAGAGTAGTTTGAACTGCGTTCAAAAATATACCAAGTGTGAAGTGCTCTATCCAATCCACCACTTTTTTCCTAACTCAGTCGAATTAGCTCACAAAGCTAAGTACACTGATACCGATTTTTCCATGGACTGAAGTAAACGGAGATACCCCGTTTTAACACTGTATTCTACGTTTGTTGATTTTTTTTGTTGACAACAATTGGGTTACTTAATTACGTATATTATAAAAAAAAACATGTAAATAAATAAATAACTAAAATTAAGAAAAAAATATTGCAGTATTTTTTGAAATAATATAAAAATTGATAAATTTATATATTTGTTTGTATAATAAATAAGTAATGATTTTATATAAAGTTTATTTAATTAAAATTTTTTTAACATTTCATTATCAAAATATATTATAGTGATTGCAATATTATATTTTCAACAATGCACGCTAATATTGTCACGAGGTAAATGACACGTATTTACAATACCATAGCATCGTTTCTTATAGTTAACAGTAAACAACAGTTTATGTCAATATACATTTATATCGGTCGTCGTGCACAAAACATAATTTAAGTATGTGCGGCAAATCATGCATATTTTAGAGAATCTCTACACACAATTGTTTCAGTCGTAAGTAAAATATTTTTTTTATCTATAGAAATAATTCGATGACGCACTGCTAACTATGTTTGTAACTCGACTAGATTATCTAACAATTAGTAAATACCAAATTCGAGTAAATCTACAATGGCTCGTTCCAATGAATAACACTAGAAAGTGCATTATATGTTCCACTTAAATAAATTTCGTACGAGAATGATAAAGTATAAACGTATATCCACTATTATATCTCAAATATTTATAGGCATTATTAATATACAATTATATTTTCATGTCAAAAGTGTTTACCATGTGAATAAAATTTATTTCTCTGAATAGTTTTCAAATTCGATAAGAGATCTAAAAAATATGAGAAATCTGTAAAAAAAATAATTTAAAATTATTAAATTTAACTTAATCTTGGAATATGACTTTCAACAAACATCGCAACAACAACGAGAAATATAATAAAAGCTTATCTAATATTTCTTAAAAGTTTTGTTAATTATTAAACTGCAAATACCATATTTATTTAATATGTACTTTTATAAAACATTTTTCAGTATAAAAGTATATAACTTAATGAAAAAATGTAAATTATTCAAATTATAAAATTATTAAATTTATGAGTAATCATTTTGTATATAAATATATTTGAATAATGCTACTTTATAGAAAATTTGTCTTTCTGTTCAATTTTACTTAAGCATTATAATAGGCAATAAAAAGGTGTATGATCTTTTGCTTAACTGTAAATGACATTAATATAAAATATGTTAAGTAGAAAATAAAGATAAAGTGTAATTATTTTAATTTGTATAGCAACGATAATATTATGATAATTATAACAAAAATACCTATTATATCACAATAAGGTACGAAAATATGTAATTATCATTTTGGACCTTCTTCCTTTTCTACTCAAACACTACCATTACGTTCTTACTATAAATCTGAAGAAAATAAATCATAATATTTTTTATCTAAATGAGAGATAAAAGTAATCATTACTAAATTTCTTTGTAAACAAATAATTATAAAATCCCTTATATATTTCCATTTTCTTCCTAAATAAATATATCCATTAAAATATATAGTATATATTTATGTATAAACCAATCCAATGAATTTTGATTTTCAAACGTCAATTTAAATCCCATTTCACGACTATTGGTAAAATTATAGTATGTAGATGATAAAGGTACCTATTACCATAAAATAAATATGACGGAATATATTTCGTTATCGTTGTTTATCGTTTGATTTGTATTACATAGTCTCGTCTGCGTTCGGTAATATTTATTTATGTCATGTGTTTATTATAATACACAACGACTATATAGTTTTTCCAACACTGTATAATATTTACAGATATTTAACAGTATCGAATTATTTACATTAAACTGGTGAAATAAATACGTTTAACTGTTATCTATGTAAATTAAAAATAAAAACAATTATAATAATCTTAAACTTAAAAAACAGTAAATATAATCAGAAACTCGAACAAAAATAAATATTTTATGCGTACTTGCTCAATATGTTATTTTAAAAATTAAGGAGATTTGATACCTGTTGGTTTTAAGGAGTTTAATTAAGACAATTTTTATGTTCATGAAAGTCATGTGAATGTTGCATAGTAGTTATCGTTAGTGTGTGTGTGATCGTGTAAAACAAATAAGAGATCACTTGTGTACGTACATGCACGCCATGTGAATAACTACATTTGTACACTACAAATATTAATTATTATATTTTTTCCGTCAAAAATATTAATATTCGACCAATCATAATAACTTAATAAAACATATTATTAAATTTCTGAAAAAAATATTTAAACATGTCATGAAATTTAATTGAAAACGACTCTTACATTTTTCAATAAAAATTTTCACTTCAATATGTAATTCATAATATTCAAAATTTAAAAATATAATGTTGAAGAGTTTAGGAGTTGAATTTCAAAAAAGTGGGAAAATCGTTTTTGAGTAAACTTTATGGTGTATTTATATATGTTTTTAGAAGTGCTATTCGATAACTAGAGTTGTTGATATAGTTGGAATAAGATAGGTCTGTTTTAGTATAAAACAATACAATAATGTGGGAATAAAATAAAAATAAAAATGTTTATTCATTGAATAGTTTAAGTCTAAAAATATATAACTAAACTATAATATTTATTTTTATTTTTTGTAATTTTTAAGCATAGTTGATAAATGTTTAGATTTTTTTTATATAATTTCTGATTATTTAAATATTTTAGGGTGATACTCAACCAACAAAACTTATATTATGTCTCTAATTTAAATTGGTACTAAGTAATTTTTTTCAATTCACAAATATTTGATCGACTTACCTCGCCGAAACAAATATCATAACTAACATTGTTATAGATTAATAATTGTTCTGATATTTTAATACATTATAAATGTAAGCTAAAAAAATATACAATTTTAACATTAGTTTAATACTAAAAATAAACAATATATTATTTTAATATTAAGACCGGAGTTTTTTTTTTAGAATGCATATTTCGAAGAAGCTAATGTAATAAACTTTTTACGTAAACTCTGGAATGAAAATTAAAAAAAAAAATAACATTTGGTGTGCTTCAATAGTAGTAACATAGAAATAACATATTTATAAAAATAACGTTCTCAAACTTTTAAATTTCTGCAGTTCACCCTTACACATGAATCTTTCCGTTTATATAATTAAATTTAATACGACGAAAATGCATCATATTGTACCTATAAAAATTATTTTATGTGTTTACAAAAGTAAAAAAATATTAAATATTAAATCAAAATTTACAAATTTTACAGATAGAACTAAATGATTACTATACATGAATAAAACCGTTTTTTATTAAAATATCGTGTCCATTATTTATTTTATTTTATCTAAATAGCATATTTTAAATGGAAAACAACTACATTTGGAATAAGGTTATACCAACTGTTTAACTATAATATTATGTGTATATTACGCGTCTATAATAATATATATATATATATATATATAAATGCATATTTTTTTTTAAACACATAAAACCCATAACATTGCAACAAAAATATACATCCAACCGTTATAGTTACGACGGTGACGTTTTGCAATTCTAAATATGTTAAATAAAATCTAATCTTTGTATTACGAATAATGAAAAAAAAAAAATACGAATAACCAACATTGGAGTGTTGACTGGTAGCACAACGCCGTTACCGACCACTTAACGAGGACAAGCTATATATTACGACGTGTATTATATTATAAGGTTTAATTTACTCAAAAGTTTTATCTAACTTCAATATTTCTGTAAGCAAATAATAATCAGTTGGCACACGGCATTATGTTGCCACGGTACCTACTCACTACACAGTATTTCACATTTTTAAAACTTGTTTTATCTATATGACTATATAGTATTATTATATTACAGACCGCTGCTATGTATGATGGTATCGTTGTCATAAGCAACATTTGAAAACGGAAATTCTATATTCAGTAATTACGTAAGTAGGTACGTATATATCTTTATTAGCAACCGAATATTTGATTTTAATGATTTTTTACATCATGTGTTTCATATTTCACATTCGAATCTATTCATATTAATTGGTCAATATATCAATGAATTCTATTCTAATTTGTGCTAGCGATTTATTGTAATTTCTAAAGAACCACAAACATAAGTAGGTTTATTTCTAAATAAATAAATTAGATTAAATGGGTACGTTTTGAAGTTTGAGGTATACATATACTATAGAATAACATTAAAGTTACAATAATAAATAATATATGTTATACATTATATTTTTCAGCATAAATTACACCTAAGTTAATTTCGTAATTATAATTAGTTATATTTACTCATTAGCATTGTACAATTCATAAATTCTCAGGTGATTATTAGCCAGCATGCTTAATACAACATATTTTACATAGGTACATCATTATAGTTGATAAAATGTTTATTAACTTAAAGTCACTTGAGACGTTAATTAGATTATTTTTTGTAAGATCATCTGCAGTTTGCTTGTAATTCACTAAATAATTTAACTCCGTTGTTTAACGATATATTGTCATTAGTCAATTTATCGTTATTTGAAAACTTAGTAACAAAATATGAAGATTATTATAACAATATAATACTATAATACTTATACCTATATAAAATGAAATTAAAACTAATGGTTTTATACAGATAATTTAATGAAAGTTCCAACAGGATAACTAAACAATTATAACTAAGTTATTGTAAATTGCTAATGCTGTGGATTATTTATGATACATAATATACCTACCTATTAGTTAAAATAGTTGAAATAAAATATTCACGATATCCAGTACACGCTGAGTATGTATTTAGCGAATTACAGAATTTATAATTTACAAGTTTTGCTTTACGAGTTTATACATCGTACATTATGATTTTGTCTGAAACTCGGAACTGAAACAAAATCCCAAAATGTGTCAACGGGTGACTATTATTCCCAATCAATGTTAACCCGTATAATAGTACTATATTTCGTGTATAGCAGTTCAATTCTGATACGCGTGGATTATTAAATATTGTTTTATTCTTCAATATTCATCTTGTTATTTCTTGTTTTCATAAGTTTTAACTAGAGTTCGAAACTACAAACTCAGAGTTTATCAAATCAGCCCCTTCTTTAGGCTGTGGTCACAGAAAGGGATGTATAGGGACGGGTCGTCACACGACGCACGATAAATTTAATGTACCTAGAACAAAGCGCCAACACTGGGTGATGAATAATAATTTGTTGTTTGTCCGATTAATTTAAATGTTAATTATTTATGATACAATGTGAATAAAATCGATTATCATGATTATTATTTATTTAAATCAAATCTAGTTAAATATATTAGATATATTGTATATCAAAGTAAACTATGGTAAATAGTAAATATACAATATATTATAATTAATACATGTTCAAACACAATAAAAAAAATTCAAGTTTTTGAAAATTATTTAGATACCTCAGTCATATTATATATATTTTTTGATAACCATACTATAATTATAAATTATTTATTTATAATTTTAAAATAGAGCATGAAAGATTGATTCATAAATCATCTAAAATTTCAACATTACCCATAATATGATATTTAAATTATAATCAATAATTTCACGTATTAATTGTATTTCGTTTTTTTTTTTCGAAATTATAAACAAAATATAAGATGAGCTACAGGAAATCAAACTGCATAACGTTTTTATTTATTTAATATTTTTATACCTATCTTAAACATTTATTCTGTAGTGGATAGAGAGTAGGTGATCACTCTTTTACACTTAGCCCCCTCCGAAAATGACAAGCATATTGATTGTTAAATTTCGCTCATATTTATAATTTAATGTTTTAATTTTTTTAGATTGTAATCAATTTTTAATCAAAAATTGAATTAAACAGAACCACATAATATTTTACTTTTGATTTTAAACAAAAAGTCTTAATTAAACTATATTATTAGCTTATTAAAAAAAAAAAGTTCGGTACTAAACAAATCATAAAATATTTAATGTATCGCTGTACGATATTGTCGATACTTTAACAAAAGTTGAAAACATGTACATATTATATTATTGTGTTTAATATATTGTTTGTGTAGTATTTTTGTTTATTAATTCCTCAAGAAGAACGAAATGTTATTTTCCTAAAAACAATAATAAATAGAACACAATATATTCTAACAATTATTTAAATTACGTAAATATTATAATAAGTCATACTTATATATTATGTTATTGTTTATTAATGCTATTATTGTAAGTTTCGAATTATTATTGAATGTATATATATATCTTAAACTTAAAACATGAACTAATAAATATTTTTTTAAAAAAAATAGAAGTTAATTTTGCGTAAAATTGTAAACAAATGCACTGAGAGTTCGTGCGAGTGCAATAATCGAGACCCAGAACGTATGCACGTAAAAATATAATCTGCCTATTATATGCATAATGCACCCCAACAATAATACACTGTAGAGGTTTATCATGGTTCTGAAGTTTTTGAGGAAGGGTAATGAAGCTTCAATAATTCTCACTGCCTACCTACTACTAAAAAGTTGAATATACCATTGAACACTTCATATTACTTAGTATGAATATGCTTTCAGAGATGAAATAAAAGTGAAAAAAGTTTTTTTTTTTTTTAAATACTATATAATACCTACAATAAACGAACACTTCATATAATAAGTGCGCATCTTTTGTTAATGAAGTAACACGACGTATAATATTACTAACGGAATATCAATAGAATTTGGTCAATACATTTCCCTAGACAAATGTATTATCACAGTGCAGATTGACAAAACTGCTGAGTGCTAACAAACTTGACGTAGCTCAAAGTGGGTTGGGACAAAAAGTAAAAACAATAAATAATTGACGCAACGAACTCGGATTAATTTGAATATCGATCATCCACTACGGTTCAAGTGGAATAATTTTGTATCAAAACTTCTTCACATACAATAAATCGATGTTTGTATACAATGTGATTTGTATTAATATACGACATCTTGATATTTTGAGGTCTACGCATTATTTGTTGTATTCAACGTTTCGTATTATGGTAATTTTACACAAAAGGTCTCTGATGAACAAGCGAAAATTCACGTCAGCAACATTATTATAACTGCGAAGCAGCTTTTGGTAATAAAACATCATATACCACTACGCGTGTATGTCGAGCCGTCGCCGCATTCTTGTGTATACAGACGTACAGTGATGGATAATCTGTAGAAAATATAACACAAACGTGATACGGTAAATACTAATATTACGTCTTACGTATAAACACATTACCTATATATTATACTTTAATTTAAGTATGTTATAAATAAAAATGTATACACGTGATATTATAATATCGTGATTGAATAAGGATCATATTTAATTTAAATATATTTTCAAAAGTGTTCTTCGAAATGTCAACACATCATATAATATAAAAAAATATATACTTAGGTTCTTATTCACGTACATAATATATATATGTATATATTAAAAATGATTTATTTTCAAAACTGGTCGATTAAATAAAATAGCAGTGTATTCCATCATAATCGTTTTAAACTGTATTTTATCTTCAAAAAGGTTTAACCGTGATTATGACAATTTGAAAAACGAAATTGTGTTTTTAAATATCGAACGTAAAATACAAATACCTAAATTGTATTAAAACTTCAATAGAAAATTTGACAGAATTGAATTTAAATATTTCATTATGAAGAATTATAATTTTACAAAAATTTGACACTTTTTCACCATAATAATATTATATTTGTATACATTTATATAAACGTAACTTATTGTACTTCAATTAAACAAGTTTATATAAAGAACAAATAACCTTGTGAGAATCAACAGCTGATGAAATAATTTTTAATAACGCATGAAAATGGCTTACGAAGATCGTTGGGCGTGTTCATTTAAAAATATTTATGCATAAATTATGATTAATAAAGAAAATAAGCTATAAAGTGTACACGCAAATAATAATATTTTTGAATAATTACCCAAGTTCACGGAGAGCAGAAAAAAAATACACACGTACATAAAATTATAACAATAATAATTTAAACATAATTGTAATCGATATCTAATAAATTACACTAGCAATAGTCAATAGATAAACGGTACAAAACGTTTGAAAAGTTACATTGAAATTTGAAGTTTCATTTCAGTATAACATACATACGCATAGACTGATTTTGATAACAACATGTGATTTATGAACCTACTATCCATACATTTACGAATTTAATTTGAATAATGGTCGTATATATTATGTAATATAATTGTAGGTAGTTCGAAATGTATTATCGTGTACAACATTTCCCTAAATATTTATATTTTCAAGAACCAATGTATACCTAGTATAGATACTAAATGATAAATGCCTTGATTTTACAATGTTGTGTTTTTTGTGTGTGTGACTTTGTATAAGTACACGATAGGTAGTTGATACAATTTTTCGTTTTTCAATTTTGAGGATGGTTTTTAATAAAAAATTGAATCTAGTTAGTTGTGTTTTTTTTTTTTTTTTTTATAATTTGGAAAACTAAACGGGATTGTTTACGCAAATCTAATTTCCAATAAAATCGATTTTATTGTTATTGTTTAACTCAAAAACGAGATAGTTGACATTATCATCAAATTTTTAAATTAAAATTTTTTGTTTACGATAAAATTTTCAATATATTTCTACTGTTTTTGAACTATTAAAAGCCATGAGAAATTCTGAAATTTTTTCGTTTATTTCTATGAATGTCGAGATTAAATATTTTTACTAGATATAAAATGTTTGTAAATTGAATACAACGATTCTTTAATTTTTCAATTAAAATATATTGATAATCTATGGTCACAAATTTTTTTTATAAGCGTTTAAAGTTAGTATTTTGAAAAATCATGAAAATTAGCAAATTATTGTATAGTTAAAAATTCATCAAAATTATTGTTTTTGTACCTATGATTTGATATTTTGATACAGGGTTCTTTATACATAAAAAAAAAATCTTCAGGAAACCTACATTAATTTTTTATGAGCATTTTAAGTTAAAATTTTTACAAAATTCGATATTCATCTGTAAAATAAATAATCCTCTTCAAAAATGGTTAATGTTTTTTATTTTAAAAAAAAATTACTGTATATACTTGTAATTTTCACCAAATATTTACATTATAATTTTAATTATATGATAACATTTTTATAAATTGATAATCCTTTTTGAGTTATTATAGGTATGGACAATTTTAATTTTTTTTCTATAAATTTCGATAAAAACATATTTTTGAATCAAAATTCTTAAAAATTTAATACAAAATTCCACGTACATTTTTTTTTATATGTATTTTTTAGGCTAAAATCATGACGAAATTAATTATTATCACAGAATAATTTACTCTGTGGTTAAAGTAACGATAATTATTGATAACACATCACATGAATATAGTGTATTTACTGGTTTTTTTTTAGATGAGAACAGTCAATAATACTGTGATGAACGATTTGAGACCATTACCAAAAATCCACTCATTGTGCATATACACTATGATATTTTTACTTTTATTGTCTTAATCATCCATTATAAAGAGTAAAAATTAAGTACAGATGATGGTTGAAGTGTTCGTTTCTCAAATTTCTCAATTAATCTCGATACTCTAAAATAAATGAAAGAAAAAACAAACAAAAGATGAACCACTCAGCATTCAAAGACTGTATCTATTTTGTTATTTTAATGTATAATGTTATTAATTATTAAGTTAAAACATTTTAAATAAATACTTTTCAGTATTAATTATGTAATAAGTAGATACAAACTTTTATTGTTATTCAATAAATTATTATTGTTTTAAACATAGTAAAAAAATAAAAATAATGGATAATATTTAATATTAAATTTTAATTGGTATTTTAAAACATGAAAAATATGTAGAAAACAGATAATTTATTTTTAAATAAAGAAATTTTAACCTATTAGTTTTTGTAAATCGTGTAAAACATTTTTGTATATTTTGTCCAATTTTATAGACTTTGTGATATATTTGAACTTATTTGGTGACATATTGGTTAATATTATCGTTTGTACACACACACATATTCATAAAACTGTTTTCTTTAAATAAAAAATAATGATAGATAAAATATGCAAAATAAATATACACATATGTATAAAGGACATTAGTAGTATAGAATTTTATTTTATGATCTGCTGTGTACACATAAATTAACAATAATTAAACTGCCAAGCACGCTGATTTTTAAATTTAAATAAAAATCACAGTGACAGTTTGTATGTACATACTTGAAGTTTTGAAAAGTCGAATATTAGTAATATTAGTAAGTAGGGCACTATTTTGAGTGTGCGACCACGGTGAGTTATGCTGAAATAAAAATAAAGTAATGAGATAATAACTTGTAAAAGTAACTTAAATATAACTCATATTTTAATGTTTTAATCTGATTGTTATCTGCATTCTGTTGTGTTATTGGAATTATTCAGAACGTCAAACTAAAATATATAACAATAATATAATATATAATATGTATATATATGTCAATATTTGTTATTTATTTATAAAAACTTATAACTTATAATATAATACATGTCATCGCCCTAGAATGTGTTTCAAATTGTTGATGCTTATAATAACATAGAATTACTAAACGGGTCGTTAAATATTCAAATATCGTATAATGTTCATCATTTACTATGGATCCACGAGATAATGCTTTAAAATAGCAACCAAACGATTATTATGAGTATCATGATTATAGCCGGATGGTTATAAACAATAATGGCGATTAACGATATTTTACGATACGAAAAATTTTCAAACATATTGAATTTAGCGGCAAGCAGTGTATGGATCACGGTTGTTGACAATAATAGTTTCAAATTCTTAATACATCAATATTCAATTTCATAACGAAATGTAGCACTTTCGATAATTTTATTCTGTATTTCTCTGTAATATTATCTTATATCACCACAAATACATAAAACAATATTATACCATACCTACGAGTACATAAAAAAACAAGAAAAAAACAAGAGGGACGATCTACCCCATATTGTCCATATCGTATGGTATTATATTGTATTTAATATATTGGCGGTTTTATTTTAACACTGCAAACAATGTAACATAATATAAAAAGCGGTAGGTATATATCTGCAGGATTATGTTCATAACCAAACTAAAAAGCAATAAATATTCATATTATATTTTTTTTTTTTATATAGTAAAAACATTATAAGACAGCAAAATCTTGGTTGAGAATATTCAAAGCACATCGGGAACTGCCAGACAACTATGTCTACTTACATTATAATTAATTTAAAAACACCATGTGGTTTTATTATTTTAAGATATATTTAAGATTTCCTACAGCCAAATTTTAGTCTCCCGTGTATACATATTTTATCTGTCAAATAATATGTGTGTATAATTTTATTCGTGGAATCCAGACTTGGATATTCCTCGCACGTTTTTCGTAATATGTCATCATACTGCGTAGAAGGTAACTGCTTGGAGATAGGTACATCGTTATATATTGCTATTTGTCAGTAAAACTATTTTACTTGAAAACTGAAGTGCACACAGTGAAATATGTTTGTGAAATTAACAAGGCTACGTTTCCAAACCAAGACATTTCTTGGTCATTGATCGCTATTATTCAGTCTCAATCAGAAAATAAGAGAAAATAATAATATAGTTGGTATATATATATTTTACTGTGCAGCGTTAAATCAACATAGCGGTTCAATTATTATGTCAAGTAAGTATTTATGTATAAAAATATACATAATAATAAAAATAATAATAATAATAATTAGTTGAATTTTATAACAAAAAAATAAATTCGGTAATAAATAATAATAATACATTCTTAGACAATTCTATGTCTGCAATGGTAACATAAAATAAATTTCATTCGAAGTAAATTATGATTATTTTTCTGTAATCGAATTAAAATTAAGGGTACCTACTTAACGTTATTTGTTGAATTTATTATGGAGACTTAATATATACGGTTAAAAATATATTTTTTTTTTTTTTTGGGGGGGGGGACAAATATAGCTGATAAAATAAAGTTTAATGAACCATTTAATGAATAAATTATGTAGATCTACGCATATTATTGAATTTATTTTTATTTCATTATTATACATGTAAAATTGTTAATCAGATTGAGTTGAATTATTTTCTATGAGCGTATTTTATTGCTTACAAAAATAAACATTAATTATTACTATTCATTAAATTTTAATTTTTTTTTTATACAGTTTCATAATTATAACACGAATTTATTCAACTACAAGTATTATTTTGTCGTTGTATAGACTTGAGATTATTTTCCTGGTATCTATTTAATATTCAGGTGGTACTATGTTTGATATAAAATATGTTATAATTATAAGTCAATAATAACAATGTTTGTAACATAATCGCTTAAATATAAACGGCTTAAAAGATGAATTGGTTTTTTTTTTTCGAAGGACCATTAACTTTATAAATAATATATTATTTTTATCGATTTTTATAAAAAAAAAAAAATGTATAGTAATTATAAATTTGGTTATCGTTTGGTGAATAAGAGTAGGTGTAGGTTCATAAAGAATGCATCATTAATATTATTGTTCTCTTTATTATTTCCATTAAATAAATATAATAGTAAAAAATAAATAAACAAAAGGAGTTTCCACACAAAGCGTTTAATATTCCTCAGTGCCCACTGCCCATAGACCATAAAATACTCATTGATAAATTAAAATTCAACGCTATCTTGGGGTTAGCGCTTAAGCAAAATATAGTACTTGTAGTATCTATATGATACATTACAAATAGTAAAATAAATTATATTGATTGAGATGGTCTACAAGCCTATCACAGTGTTCATCAAGGAACGGTATAGGCACTTATGAGTATCTTATTATTATATACGCGAATGGATCATTCAATTTAAACATAGATGGAATAATTAATTCTTATGCATATAATATGGTGATTTGGGTTAATATAGACTATTAAACGATTTATATCCATCTGGAATTCCATGACCGTTCGTAATCTAATTTGAATTCAACAAAAGTTAAGAACATATTACGCTTAATGATCTTATTGTATATTAATGTATACACATTAATTTTATGAATTCTTCACCTTTTTTTCAAAATTATTTTTCTCGTTTTGCATTCAAAATACCTAAGCTATTTAATATTAGTGCGGGTGATTTGAGATATTAAACTTAAAAGCCATTATCAATTATCACATTAAAAAAAAAAAAAAAAAAAAAGCCGAGTAAAGTATGTTCGGCTTAGGTACGATAGTTTCTTTAATACTTTTAAAATGTTTAAATCAACAATTTTTAATATTTATTAAGTATATTTATTTTATTCATTACTGAAATATTGTAGATTAGATTAGGTGTAACCATGTCAAGTATTATTAGATAAATCTGAATCTGAATCTTTATAATTAAGTTAACTCTAATTCAAAAAATATTATTATTGTATAATTTTATAATTTTATCGTTATTCAAATTTTAAATCTTAACAAACTCATTTTATCTCGTGACTTTTGATTGTTTTTAATTATCATGGTTGGGGTAACATAATATGGCTAATCTTTCATTGGATTTTTACATTATAAAATAAATTACTATCTAGTTGGTGGCCATTTTAAGTTCTCTGATCACGTATTACATATTATTTTTTTAATTCAACAACTATATAATATAATATTTATATATGTAAAGAAAAAGAACTTTAATCTTCAAAGGTGGATAAATACGTTAACATTCTATTATAGTAATAAACCAATAAATAACATCAAATATGTAAAACAAATTTTGGATTTACATTTTATATCACAACAATTCAAGAAGCTTATAAGTTTATAATATATTTTTTTACATAATAATAGTAATAATAATTTACACTATACTTTTATTATTATATAAAAAATATATATAAACATAAAAATTAGGTAACACATATTTGAGGACTATAATATTTTATTAAAATATTGAAATATGTCAGATTTTTAGGAAATAAATTCTACCTATTTAAATTTTGCAATTGAATATTGCACACTAATTGATAAGACAACTTGAAAATATCAAAATATAATAAAAGTATTTTAAGCTAAAAATGTGAAAAATTACAATTTCCACTAAATAATTTACGAATCTTGAGAAATTTACTATTGTAAGGGTGACATAAGATGCTACAAGGTTTTTACCATGATAATGTAAATATATTAAATTATTATTTATTTTAATTTGAAAATGAACACGTATTCAACTAAAAAAAGTTGAAAGTTAAACTCAACGCAGTTATACTACAACCAATATTGTCTTAAAACGTCGTGATACAATACTTTGAACTTAGCTGTGAATTCAAACGTAATGAAGACTAAAAATAATTATTATAGTTTGCAAATTTAAATCAGTATTCGTTTTTCGACCATTATATAAATTTATTTTGTGAGAATAAAAAGTCGTTTCTTTTAAATAATACAATAAAAATACTAACAAAAAATAACAATACAATAATGTAAAAGCAAGTGAATAATTGAAGGTGAAATTGAGGATTAACAATAATACTATTAACTGGTATAAATAAAACATTATAATACACTACTTTGATTCAAAATAAATATTTTTTTATTATTCAAGAATAATATAAATGTTATCATTGTAAGTATTGTGAATCGAAATCTATTATCTTTTTTTAATTCACAATTTTAAATTTGATTGCAATAATTTTATTTCAATGGATCAAGGTTAAAAATATCGTATACATTTTAATGCCTTTAAATTATGTTTTCTTTTTACCAAAATATTGTTAGTTATTATTATCATAATATTTTGACGATATATAAAAATAATATTACCAACTGCCGAGAATAGCAATAAATATCATCAGAGAAACCTAAAAATTAAAAAAAAATTAATAATTAATCTAAAATATTACATTATATATAACTAATAAAAAAAAATATTTTATTTATAAAGTAAATATATAGTTTATATTTATCTGAATCATAATATATTTTATGTAGATACGTTTATAATAATGTATACCATCGAAACGGAATATTAATATAATATGTACATATACTTTATTAAACTTAATTTTGCACACGGAAATTACGAAAGTATTAAACAAATATTAATATGCTATGCATAAAAAAGAAAAGAAAATACAATGGATAAGATGCAGCATTAGTTTAACGCATATAATATCTGCAATGTCAAATATTTCTCTTACGCCACTAAATTGATAAATACAAAAGCTTGATAATATCATACTTAATATTATATAATTATTTTTAACTTATCTTTATTATATTTTTAAATAATTTAATAATAATATATATTTTTTAGATCATGAAAATTGAATACTTATTTGATTAGGGATACATAAAATCTTTTACAAATTATAGTTAGAGTTCAGTATTGCTCAGTAGATAAAATAAAAATTTATTTTATGTATGTATGTTCCTAATTTTTAATTCTCAAAAGAATGTAGACGTATGAAGATGTTTTTTGTAAAATAAGTATATACATTTCCATTGTCTAGACAGGTATGTGAAAAATAAAGGTTTTTTTACCTTGGATATGACAACCTTTACTTATATTATAAACTAATAAATTTCAAAATTGTATAGTTAAAAAACCATATAATAGTTACCCCAATAATATTAGTTATTGTTAGCTAAAATACAGATAATTGTGAACACCTTATTTACGGCTCATTCAGCTTTAACATTTAACCTAACAATTGATAAGTATAATATATAATATTGTATAGTTAATGTCCAATAATAACATAATTGTTTTATTTTATTTTCTGTTTAACGAAAGTTCATTAAATCAGCATGAACAACGTCAAGATACATGATATGCTTTTTATTCGATCAGTTTCGGAGATTCTCATAAAGTAATATTAAAAATAAAAATAAAACATTTACATTACAATATGGTGGTTGATGGTATACTATGAAATTGGATCTATGTGAAACGCGCGTGAAATTCCGTCAACACGAAAGTTAAAATTCTTACTTAAAAAAAAACTATTGGTGTGTAA
Source organism: Rhopalosiphum maidis (assembly GCF_003676215.2). Lineage (NCBI taxonomy): Eukaryota > Metazoa > Arthropoda > Insecta > Hemiptera > Aphididae > Rhopalosiphum > Rhopalosiphum maidis. The sequence goes on along the minus strand of NC_040880.1, from coordinate 47,246,577 downwards.
AATATCTTATTTTAATAACATTTTATATATTATTATACCAAATACAATACATTATTATTGAGACGATAATTTGCAATAAAATGAGCATGCGGAAAAACTATAACATTCGTGTAAAATGACAACACTTACAGCGTCGTTAACATTTAAAAAGCCGTAGTTCGTAAATGGTCCAATACCTGTAAATTTTAATAGGTTTGTAAATAAAATTTTAGCAGCCATGTCGACAGATTCACTTACATTTATGAGTGAAATGTATTTAAATTGATATATTTCGTGTACATTAATGCAGCTTCATTAGAATTTCAATTTGTATTTAAACGTTTAATAAAACGCAATCGTGACAAATCTACTTATTTTTTTTTTATATGTATATAAATGAATTTTCGTAGCTACTGTGTGTACGTTAACACGGCATAAATATTAATTTAGATACTAATTTATACTATAGATGTATAATATTATTGAAATAAAAATGTATACATATTATAACTAACAACCTTATTAGTTGTTGGTCGTTATTATTAACGTCGATGTTATGTGAATTCTCATTTCTGGTTTCTGGTTTTACGGCATTTTACTATAGTTTAAAATACACACCAAAGCGTATTATTTGAAATAACATTTTTTTATTTTTTATTATGCATATGCCGTGTTAAAAAGTAAATACAAAACAAACCTATGACTTGATTTTATGGATTTGAACTGATAAAATACATTGCACATATTATAATCTAATCCTTTTCATAAACTGTAAGCAGCTTAATTAACATTACCTATTATATTATAAATTATTATACATACTCATGGGTTTATAATAGCAATCGGGGTTACAATATTATTTGTAATAATATAAATATATAATATTGCAACATTAGCCATCAACATGAATCAATAGTTTAAGTTCAGTTTAATTTTATCTTAAATTCTTAACCTATTATTTCCGTCTGTTGTTGTTATAAGTGAATAAATATTTAATATAACTGGTTAATTTCAAATTGAATCTCAATACAGTTTAATTATATAATTCTTATTTTACTAAAACAATAAAGCCACAAAACAAAAAACCGTTCACACAAAAATTATACCGCCGTCCATTAGGAAAATATCACGTGGACAAAGAAAATAATAATAATTAAATTCAACTATATATGTAAATATTATTCTGTTTTAATTATTATTTTGTCTTCGCCAAGATATTTCTAAAACTACAGTAGAATTAATTAATTTTTAACTTCGTGTCAATTGCATAACCTCGACATTTTTCAATAAATTACAATATAATATAATAATTATTACATATTTCTTAATATTTATATTGTTTTTGTACTAATTTGGCTGAATTTATTTCAACGGACTTAAGTTAATATTACATTAAAATATATAATTAATATATTAGTCATAACGGTATTAAATATATGCTGCATATACTGCGCACAAGTCTATAAATTGCGTTTTAAAATTAATATTCACCATAATACACATTTATCAAGCCGTTCAAAATTAGGTACTAATAAAATATAGTAGCTTATCCATTAAAGTACAAAATACGCCGGTTTTGTTTGAGTAAATTTTTTTTCACTATTATTGGCCGGCAGTATCTAAGTTGTTTTTTAATATAGAACAATGAAAGTTTTTCCATTAATCTTGTACCAATGTTTCAAAAATATTTTATGCAATATTAACAGTTTTTTTTTCCTTTTAAATCGATTATTTAAATAAACAATATAATAGGTACTCAGTAAGGAACTTGTAGATTTTTAAACGAATTTTCAAATGCACGATTTCAGTCTGTATATACAACACCTAAACTATGTACTATGTATATAATTAATAATTTAAATATTGTATTATATAATATCATAACATTATGTTATTCGAAGTTGATTTCTAAATTCGGTCAATAAACACCAAAAACACCGTCTGATTTTAGATTTTAAAATTACAATGTTGAATAATATTGAGGGTTTGAATCGTACATTTATTGGACACGAGACATTTTTCTTTAATCATATACATCCAGTGTGATTGCTATAATACAGTTATTTGAAGAAAAACTTAAACTGTGATTTCTTCTTGTTTTTCAAACTGTCTGAGCTATATATTATCTGTACTATTTATTTTGTTGTATTCTTGTGTGAAATAATTTTGTTTTTTCCTGCACTGTCTTAGACATTTCACTCTAGATGGTGATTTAATCAAAATGGCTGTATTTGATAAAGTGATAACATTAATGTACCTTAAGTTACATTTATATTGATGCTGATTTAGTGCTATATAAATACAAACCTACTAATGCATGTCATTCTATAATATGTTGCTTCAAATGTGTGAAAAAGTTAACAGGAAATCGCTGCAATTTAATTTTAGAATTCCTTAATATAAGCGATAATCTAAACTGTAACTTTAAGAATAGACTGTTGTCAAACTAATCGAAATGTTGTCAAGTATAAAAAAAAAAATGTCATTCCATGTCACAGCACTCTGTTATCAAGTACAAAAAATATTGTGTTGACCTTATTTTAGTATTTTGTCTGAAGTTTCTTGAATCTTTTTTGCAATGTCAGTCGAATTAATTATGTATTATAAGTTCTAAGCAATTTGCAATAACCAAATTTACCATTTTCGCTAATTTTTTTTATGCATTCCACTTCTTGAAATATTTTAGTTTTTTCAAAAATATATTAAATAGAATATTAAAAAATCTGTTATATATATAAATATATAAATATAAATATTATTGTTATTATATTATAGGTAATTGGTTTTTCACCATGAATAGGATTGCCACATCGCACTATTTTTATTTTTTATTTTAATGCATTGGTTGGTGCAAAACGAAATTAATTTACATCTTTTATAAGATCTCGGTTGAATAATAAACGATGAAATAAAACAACATTTTTTAATACTTATTTAACTTTTTATTTTTTGTTTTTTGAATAATGCCACATTTTTAATTCCATATTATGAAGCAGAATATTTTTTGGAGTATTTCAGTATATAAGATCAAAATTCGAACGAGTATAGCTTATGGGTTACAAGAATTTAAAATTTAAGTGAGTGGATTTAAATGTTACGTGAATACTTGCATAAAACGTTAGTATATTTTCCTGTTACGCTCATTTAAGATTTAAAGTTTCAATATTTATAACTCATAAATTATACTGCCCGGATTTTGATTTTTATGTATTGAAATATTCAAAATAATATTCTCTCTCAGAACATGGAATTTAAAATGTAAGTTGTCATTCAAAAAAATAAAAAAAACTTAAAAATATATTAAATATTTTTTTGGAATTTTATGGCATATTTTCTAAATTATATTCTAGTGTTTTGCATAACAATAATCTATTTTAACAAAGTAAGTATATGTTTGATAATTACTTTATTTTTTATTTTTGACATTTATACGAACAACTAGTGATTGTAATAAATATATAGTCTACTAACTAAATTTTTTCTATATAGAAAAACATAAGAAAACATATAAGAAATATAAAATACATTACACAAATTTCTTACGTAATCTTTATTGTGAATCAAACTAAATTGAATTTAAAAAGCAAGACCCAAAATCCAAGAAAAAAAGTTTAGAGCTTAATAAGTGTTAAATTTACCACATAACTTACAATTTTAGAAAATGTGAAACTAGATTTATTTATTTTAAAAACCAATCCTTTTCGAAAGATTTTAAACTTTATACCGTATTTTTTTCATTTTGTCGACATAAAATATATACTTTCAAATCAAAATAAGTTTCTTACTTCACAATATTATTTTAAACTTAATGAATATCATCACAAAAAACAAATAGAATTCAAATGATATTAACTCATATGTTTTTTTTTGGGGGGGGGAGATACTCGAATACCATGTACATCTAGCCTATGAATAAACTATCTACAGTAAAAAAAAAATTGTATTTTTCCTAGTCTATTAGTCTATAAATTATTTATAGTTATATTAAAACCATTCTAATTATACGGAATTTAAAAACTTATAACTTATAAAGGAATTTCTTAGTTATATGCGTTATATTAAAACTGATGAACTTCGATATTACAGAGCTGGTTTATAAACATTGGATACATCAATTTTGTTAGTTGAAGAAAAATATCTACAATTATTATTAGTATTATAATTATTTATATAAATATAATACAATAAATAACTTAAAGAAAAAAATAGAGTTATTATATTATACATAAAGACTATAGATATAAACATTGATAAGTTGTTACTATCTTTTCACATTTCAGACTTATAAATAATTATAAAAATATATTGATATGAGTATAATATCAGATTTTTTAGTCTACCTCCTAAACATAAAATGTACTGAAAATATCACATTGATAGGTACTCTATAATTCAATGACTTCTATTGTAATTTAACCATAATATAATTTGAAATCTAAAATATCTAATTATTTATGCTATGATTATGTAGATTCGTTATTTTTTACGATAATATGCAAAACATAAAAATACTTGTTCTCGATCAATACAATTATAGATAGGGTTGCCAGATTTTGAAATTAACAAACCGTAACATCATATTTAATTACCCTTTTTTTTTTTTTTAGACAACATAATATAAGATAGTCATATAATTATACAGTGTACAATGTTCTTCTATTTTTATTATTAAATAATACAATATTATAGTTATTTTCTCTTAGCTTCTATTAACTGGGACTACCTAATGACCGGCCGGGACACCGGGGCATTTCGTTAAAACCAGGGACGAATGAAAAGTCTAACTAACTCTAGACAATATTTAAATATTGAATAATATAGTCGAACTTATTATTACTATAGGTAATTTATACAGGTGCAAGTTTTAATTTTTTCTAAATTTTCATTTTTAAATATAAAGTACCTACAAGAATGTTAATTAAAATATATATACTTTTGATGATCAAAAATAGCTATTCTTAAAGTCTTAATATAATTTTTTCCTATTTAAATTCTTACCACGGAAATCTGGGATTCACTGACTAATGAAAAAGTTTCTGTAACCTTTTTCCAAGAATCGAAACCCTGGTATTTTACTAAAGAGACGAGTGGGTCTGGTCATGAATCTAAATTATATTTTGGAAACAGATATTTTTGAAGTATAATATAAAATCATATACTTAAAAAAAAGTAAATTATGCGTGTTGGGAATTGGTTTGTTAGCAATCAAATATCGTTTATATGTGCGTAACGCTTTATATTTGGTTGAACAGACCTTTATTTATATTATTTTGTATTTTTTTTTTTTATTTTTTTTTAATAAATTCGATAAATATTTTTTGAACTTTGCAAAAATGTATTAATAAGAAAACATTGAAAATTATTTTTTGTACATATCAACAAAAAAAGGCATTTTTAATGAGCTTTTTACGTTTAGATTTTTCCTTTATTTTTATTCGTTCATCATTTGATATTAATTTTATTTGTAAAAATAAAATATTATTTACAATAATGCTATTTTTTAGTGGTCACTTATTACTAATTTTAATTATTTTACACCCTTAGTCTTTGTATTATTTTAACTCAATTTTATTAAAAATTAACGGTAGGAAAAAATGTCTCGTTGGCTTGAATTTAATTATTCTAGGTAGTTACTGCCTAAAGTGGAAGCGAAGATTTGTTAAAAAATATTATTTTATATCATCCAAGGGAATTGCACTTTATGTAATAAAAAAACACGTTCACAGTTGTAGACAGTAAAGTATAAAATATAAAAATTACAACCTTCATAATATATCATATAAAATTGTGTCAGATATATATATACATTATACTTTATAGTACTTATTTGTTGTAGATAGTTATAAAAATACAATTTAAAAAATTGAATATTATAAAAAATATCCATAAAACATAATACTAAAAAATGTATTAACTAGATTCTCAATAAACACACAATATTTAAACAAATACATTTAAAATATCCTTCTAATCACTGTAAATTGAGTTCTTTATCAAAACTCTAAAATTTTATTTTTAAATGTTACTTGTTACAATTTCACTTTTTCACTGTATTTTCAATGGATTCAATATAATATTTAGTTTAATATTCAATTAAAAACATAGTATTAATTATATAGTATGTGCTTAAGAATTTATCTGTCATTAGTCTTTAAAAATAATTATTAAGGTTCAATTTACAATTTTTTATATCATAAAAATCCAAATTCCTTTTTTTTTTGATAAATTCATCAAGTATAAAATCTGGAAATACAACAAGAGCTAATAAAAAAAATTTTTCTAAACATAAAAGATCTAGAACATATTTTATAATGACGCATTAATCCAATCAATAATTAAACATGTATTCAATGATCAACGTTCAGAATTCTACATTTATTAAAGGTTCATTAAGTTTATATGTTATGTGGGTTAGCTTCAAGGAATAAATTAATTGTATTGTATTTATATTTTTAATATTTGAATAAATGCAGTAATTTATACATGTATAATAGAAAAAAAAAAATTGGAAATTCGACTTTTTTGTACAATATACCTAAATTAGCTAAATTTGAAAAAAATCCCATTATGTTGCTTCCAATTTATATCTTCATTCATATAAGGAGTTTCAAAATGAATATTATGATGTATTTTAATATTCACAGTAAATGTTGGTTTCTTTTTTAACTACACTGATTTTTAAAAGAATAAAAGGTAATATTTGAGCAAACTATCCTTGTTTTTTAAAATATTGTTTTATCTCGTTTTCAAGTTGTAGGAAGTGTGATATTAAATGGCAAATTTGTTTTGATTTGTCGGAGTTTATTTATTGTCTACATTTCTTTTATTATTATGAACCATTTTATTCAGTTACAAGATGAATCAACATGGTGTTTAGTGATAATATTATGTTTTACTGACTATAGAGTATACATATTATATTACTGCAACTGAATAGGTAAATCGATTAATAATTAAGTATATGATATAGAGAAATTGTGTGTAGTATATTAAAAATTCAGTATTAAAACAAAATAGTACTACATACTATATAATTAAAATAATTATACTTAATTATACAAGCATTCATTAAATAATATACCTACGTAGTAAATATATTTTTTACATTGGAATAAGATGCAAAACCAATATTGGTATTCATTTTCAATGTGTCTGTGTATAATTAATTATGTTTTATTGTTCATATGCATCATATAACTATTAATAATTTTTGAAATAAATTAATCACGATATTGAAAAAAATATATGCTTATATAATAAATAACATCCCAGCAGTATAAATGTGAGATTTATAATTTAATTTTATAAAATAATATTTTGGACGTTCGGCACATACTTTATCAGAATACGCCTTTAATGGCGCATCTACTAGTGAAATGTAAGATTAATTTCTCTTTACAATACCAGGTCATGTTACTTTTAAGGGTATATAAAGATAGTATACCTATCACCGAGTTTATATGAGATGCCGTTAATTAATTACTCACTATTCTTGCTATTATATATTATGCACTCTAATGTTATTAATGATTCTAAGTAAATTCAATTTTATGGCTGATATAGAGATGTTTTGTTTTTCGTATTTATATAATACTATTTGTTTGAATATTTAAATCAGGCGGATCGATACAGGTAAACAGATTATTAGAATGTTGCTAAAAAAAAAATTGCATGCGATTTATCTATTTATCACAATATAAAAGTGCCAAAAACAATAATATATTCAAAACTACTTCACTACTTTGCATAAAATAAGTTTTCCAATTATTATTAAACTGCAATATCAAACAACTAGATAGTTTAACTTTTGATTTTTAAGTTGTACAGAACTTAATACTAAAAATTTTACTACACAATCATTTAAAAAGTTTTGATAAGCAATCAATTTAAAAATTTGAATAAAATATAATATACGATGAAATGTTAAACCTTAACATTATTAAATGAAAAAAAAAATGTATAAATAACTCTATACACTTTTAAGCATACAACGCATGTACTTAATTAACAACAATTCGACATTATTATAAAAATTCAATAGAACCACATTACATATAAAACTATTAAGTATAGAAATAATGAAATATTATGTAAAAATATTATTTAGGAATAAAAGTGTAAACCCGTATATTCATACTAAATTTAGTTAAAAAAAAAAATATGAGAAAATTTAGAGAAACAAATATTATCATAATTAAATAACAATTAGTGCTTTAAATTTTATAATGTTGTAAATGTTATAATTGTTTAAAAGTGTTTAAACATAAAATGGTTTATATAGTCATTTTAAAACTTTTGAGATGTAAAAAATACGATTTTAATTAGTACAAATTGAAACCATAACATTAACTTTGAAATTTAATAACTGTTAATTTAGTAAACAATTACAAATTAATTAGCCATGCAACTCAAATTCATGTAGGTATATTTTTTTAACATTTTCAAACATGTTACCTATACAAGTTACAGGCCTAATACAAAATAGCTATTTTTATGTTCATAAAAAGTAATTAGGCAAATAAATCACATTTAACGCTTTAGTGAATTGAAAATTCGATAAATAGCAAATACCACCAATATAAAAAAACAATCGTAAATAAAACTTGTCACGTCGGAAATGTTTGTTAGTTAAAAGCTCTAAAATCAAAATCTTTAAAATAATTACAATAAAAAAAAAAAAAAAAAAATACTATTTTAAAATGTACAAAAATGTCAATAAATTATAGTATATTATTATGTACATTTTCAAGTTTAAAATAAAGTATAATTAAAGCTAGTGAGGATAGTAAAACAAATAAACGAAATTATATAATTTGATTTGTAAACAATTTTACAATTTGGAAATATATATCTGTGAATAAAATTTAATTTTGATTTGTATTACAAAACACTTTGTTATTTATTTAAATATGATAAAACATGTATAATAACCAATAATGATAGCAACTAAACCAGAATTAAGAAAATATTTTTCTTTATTTCAAATCCCCTTAAAGAACATACATATATAATTTATTACATCTACTTCTAGTATTATATTGTTAGAGGATATAAAATTATAGATTTATTACTTGAGATAAATGTCATAGATTTTAGGTACAATCAGGTATCTAAAATATAACTATAATCCTGCAAAAAAAAAGATATAATATTTGCTCTTGAGAGTTAAGACAATAATATCAGTAGATACACTATTATTAATTAAACTAACAGTTTTCATCATATCACAAGTGGTAATGGTCATACTTTTTAGTTTCATTAGTAGATACTTAGATACCTATAATATGACTATCATAAAAAATCAACTAACTTTAACGATTAAATTAAAATAATGTTAAGAATTATGTAATTTATTCTGAGAATATTAGAATATTTTTTTTGATGTATTAAATTTTTCTTTTAAGTTGTGCATAACATCCAAACTTTTTAATACATTTTTAAGGATCCTATATAAATATATTCTTATCTTGTTATATTTTCTTGTCATATTAAATATAAAATAACTTTTGCGGGTCAGAAATATTATATACCGTTAATAATACATATAAATAAATAACAGTATCAAAGCTATTCAAAATATATCAATGAGTTTGTAATTTTTTTTATGAAAATATAAGTATTATATAAATTTATAACATTATTATTTATTATTAAGCTGTTGAAATAATTGTACTCTTTACATGTATAATTTACAAGTACAATAGTTTAACATAAAATGTATTATATTTTAAGAGTCGTAATGTATTATTAGTACTTTTTACAATGTATTTCCGTGTAACATCCTTTAAAAAGTAAATCTTAAAGAATTCGTTTATTTATTTTTTTTTTTACTAAAACCTTTGCTTTTACTATATTTTGAAAATTGCCAACTAAAGATATTTATGATATTTCTCCTAAAAAAATAATATGCATATTACCATAATATAGAGTATCTCTACCCATCCTCAAATACTATCCTTCACTGTAATGATCGTATAAAACCATTGGATTTCTCTATAGTCATAAATTATAAAATCGGACAGGATACAGAAATTGTGTTTGGTACTTGGTCTTGTTGCTGAATAGCGTTATATAATTATTATTTTACAGTTTAAATCAATGCATCCAAAAAATTACTGCACCTAGATGAACTTAGTTTCCTAAGTATTACTAATTTTTATATTTTAATATTTCCACACATTTTTGAATATTAATATATTTTTTGAAATTAATAAATAATAATGATACGTTTCTAAAATATTAAGATTAAGTAAGTAACAAATAAAAATAGATAACAATTATTTTTTTTATTATGAAGTGTTTTGAATGCGATCTAGATCTAATTTCCAATTTAATGTATTACGTACACTACATAAAAATGGTGAAGTTTTTTTATTATCTATACAAAGTGTTTTCCGAAAAAAAGCCACATTATTGTAACAAATGGTTTTTTTTCCCTCATCCAAATCTTAAATTGCACATTTTCTCAAACGGATAAACTTTTTTTATTTTACAACGTTATATTTTGTACACTTAATTCATAATATTTGGAAACAACACCACGGAGAATTTTAACGGAAGATCAACATTTAAATAATAAATGATATCACGTAACAAATATTTCCGGGAAATGTAGTGCTCACAGCCAAAACAGAGGCGGAAGGATAAGGTGAACGCAAGAAAATGAAAGTTTTTGATGTATAGGATTTTCCGGACAAGTTAATATTTGGTATCAAGGTGGTGATGGTGACGGCGATGGATATATTGGGCGGACCGAGACAGCTGAAGTTTAACTTTTCAATATTTGCGTTGCTCCGTAGTTTCTCTTAAAAATAATAATAATAAATAAATAATAATAAAACAATTTCGAAACCGCTGCAGAGTATAAGAGATGACAGCTAATCTCGTCTCAATTTATCTTCTGCTATAGGCTTAAAAGATCGGTTTGACCCAAAAAACATTCGGATCACGTGCGTATTATATCTGCGTGTGGATGTGTGTGTGTGTGTAAGTGTGTGTGTGTGAGTGTGTGTGTGTGTGTGTGTGTGTGTGTGTGTGTGTGTGTGTGTACGGGAAAGGATGTGGTCTGTGGAGCAGTTGGTTGGCGGAGTGACGGCGGCGGTGGCAGTGGCGGAAAACCAAAACGAGTGGTGATGAGGTGCGGCCGTGGTAGATAGGTTCATGGCGCGGTGGCGGTTGGCAGTAGAGGGTGACCGTGGCGCACCGGGGGGGGGGGGGGTTGCGTCGCGGATGGCTAGCGAGGGTGTAGCGGTAAATTTCTCGCTTTTCCAGGGCTCCGTACATCGCAGTCGCCGACCACGTCCGCGTCAAAGCGGTCCTGCAGTGCGTTACAACCACCGCGTTCGTCCACCCGCTGGAGTGGTACAATACTTGAGCGTAAGTATATAATTTATAATTATAATATTATACGCACACGAGCGTCTGTGACGATAAAATTGCGGGAACCGTGACGAAAATCCTATCTATGCTAATATATACGGTGGACCGGGATCTGTCGTAGTATTTATCAAAACTGTTATTTCGCCGTCCGTCGCAGCGGTCGCGTGTATTGTCGTCGTCCGACCGGAAACATCGACGACCTCACAAAAATCAACAAAACAGTGAGTACAACAATCACGAAATTATTATTTAATATTGGCACATTTTAGAATAGTACCTGTTAAAAAAAAAAAAAAAAAAAAAAAAAACGAGATAATAATAACACCAATTACACACTCCAAAACAACCACACGAATCGAATTAAATTCCTGTGCGCATTAATATTTATTGTTTTATATCACTCGAATTACGATATCGTTGTGTATATGCGAGTGCTCGATATCGCAATAATTGAAGTCACGCACTTATCATAGTGTTAATAATATTATTGTTACACCTAGTCGACGCGTGTTTTGCTATCCAGGTGAGTGATAATGATCGTAATACTTACTCGCAGCACCTATTATAGTGGCTCATCAATTATTATAACCGATGTGTTTATGTTGGATAAACATAAACGGGACGTCGTCACCGTTAATGTTTGGTACGGTGTACCGCTGTAATATATGCGTATAACATAGCAGCGGCTTATCAAATATCGACGAAACGCGTGCACACGTGTATAATACATAATATTATTATTATTATTATTATTATTACGCGTATATATATATATATATATATATATATAGGGATACGCCGTCGCACTTTCTCCGATATATGCAAATGGAATTTGAGTTTCACAAATGGTCGCCCCTCCTCCCACCACCATTCCGCCGATGGTTTTAAACCCACCTCTGTTAGTGTTATATTTGCAATATCGTGTAATTAAACACCTTAACGAATATGAAATACATTTTACAATATTGCAGCGCACTAACTGTGTTATGATACATAAATATTATAATAATATATTGTTCACGTTTCGTGACAACAATAATAAATAATAACAGCATCGTGTCCTGCATTGTCGACTATTTTTCTTTCCCAACGACAGAATGGATTATTACATTTTTTAAATAATTAATTGTTTTTTTTATTTTTTTTTTTTTTTAGTTTCAAAAAGTCGCGATATAATCGTTGTTAAGTGCACTGAATCTTATTGTGTAAACGCTTAGAAAAATTATTATTATATTCTTCTATGTTAAATCCAGTTTGCTAAGATTTCATGCCCCTGTGTGTAGCCTTCGCGTAAAATAGTTGTACATAAATGCACTAAAAAAATACCCGAATTCGATCAAACGTATACAATTTTAAATACGTACACACGCTGCCTATATTTTATTTTAAGATTACTATCTTTTAACTTATATTAAAATCACGATACATCGAGAAGAACCAACAATAATTAATATTATATTGCCTAATTGAAATACATAAACAGTAAAGTTTTTTTTTTTTTTTATGGTCGTATAAATTAATTGTATAAGAATTAAATAATTTCAATTAATATATTAAAAAATAATAAAAATAAAAGTTTACAATATAAATATATTATTATTACAAATTCAATTATGAATATATTATTTTCGTATAAGTATTTTGTACATCTCCTACCGTATCCAAAAACAAGCTTAAAGCTATTTTTATGGGGACAGATGATAGTCTACTACGAAAAAAATTTATTACAATACTTAATAATATCATAAAAACATTTTTTCCTCATATGCTTTTAAACATATTACAATTCTTATTTTCTATGTTACTCAAAAATATATTATAATTTAAATATTTTTTTTATCATACGCTGTCAAACATATACCATCCTTATTTCAATGGTATCATTTAAATTTTAATAAATTGACAATTCAATAATTCTAAAATGACAACAATGAACATAAATTAACTAATCACGGTTACTGATAAATAATAATATAATTAACTTGAAGTTACAGCTTGATTTAATTTTATCATCCAACAGGTTTACAAAGTTTTTATTTATAATAGCCAATATGTATATCTTATCTGATCATTTTAATGGCAATTATTTTTGAACTTTTAAGGAATACGGGATAATTCTGAAAATCTCTAAATTATAGATATAAACACCAATCATTTTTTTTTTTAATAAAACAACAGAAAAAAAATGTCTTTAGAATTTGATGAATACACAAGGACATTTTTTTAATGCACACTATATAAATCAGGAATACAGCTGCTTTTGAAAGTATTGATTTACTACAAATCCCCTTGTACGATCTTAATTTATTAGTTTTTGGAACATTTATAAAGACTAGAAGCTTGGCCAAAAGAAGTTATAAGCTAGTAATAGTTATTATAAATATTATGTTTTAATGATAAATTCCATCATAAATTATAAATGCTGAATACATATTATATTTTAAATATTTTAATAAATGTATTTTATAAATAACTGTATAACTATTAACCTAATTTAAACAATATTCGATCTTCAAAAATGTTGTAATTATTTCATTACCAATAATCTATTCAATTGCAAAAATTACTAAAATATATAATATAGTATTATATTAATTTTATTTAACTTATATTTAGACGTTCAAAGCATACATTTTGTAATTTGACAAACCATCAACTTATAAAATACAGAAAAGTTGACTTACGTATCCAGTGCCCATCCACAGTGGCGTCTAATCATAATATTGAATATTATAACATTGATAACGTTACGTATTATTGTAACTACACAATATTATGCAAGGTACTGGGAATCCGGCCACACGACTGTGGTGTACCTACTTAGCCTACACATGACGCCGTGTGATTATTATTTTATTACTGCGATGTACATACATTTAAGTATTTTTAACTAACACTAAATAAAATCAATTATGAATGGATATTATTCAAAAAAATGTGTTAAATGAATGTATTTAGTTTTATTTTTTGGCACAAAAAATATACACTATAATATACTTGACAATGTAACAAAATATAACATGCACAATGCACACCACTCAAAGGAAAACACAATTTGAATTTGACAGCTTACTAGGCGCTATTTATACATGTCAATGTGACATAATCAGTACGTCAATGAACCGTTTTTTTGTAATACTCAGCTGTAACTCTATCCACTAATCCGATTTTCATTTCATAGAAAAGACACTCATATGAATTTTTCTATCTAAATCGTACTTAAAACGTTGTCGCAAATATAACAAGTTAAATATTTTTCTACAAAAAAATAATCTCTAGTTATCTTCAATAATCAAATTTAATATTTCATTAAATAGGCAATGTTCGTTTTATTTTACCCTAATTTATATTTCAATTAATAAAATAGTTACTAAGCCATAGATTTTGTGATTTCATGGAATCTTTATGATCTATTCATGTTTTATAAAATACGTATAAAAATATAAAAATTAAAACTTTAAATACAAAACACTAGTTGCTTATAAAACCAATAAAATTGAAAAAAAATATTAACTATGGTTATTTAATTTAAATTTATATTGTATTTCATGGACAAGGTTACTATTTTTAACGCTTTTTTTTTTTCATAACTTCACCACCATGATGTAAGTACGATATTCAAAAATTTAAATTGCTTTACACAGATTAAAAATCATAATATTGAGTATTAATTAGATTAATATTGTAATATTAATTTTAAAAAGGCTTTATAAAAAAATAACTAATATTATCAATACCATTTATTAATATTTTAAATTATAAAATGAATTCTTTGTGTTATAATATTCTATTGGATAGGTATATTTTAATTAAATTGAAATTATTTTAAATATCATAAAACTAAAATTAATACCCATAGTTTTGAAAAATTGCTGTCGAATAAAATTTATTGTGTCTTCGATATTATAGGCACGTTGTTTAAAATGTTTTTGCTTTATATAGTACATACACCGTTAAAAAAAAAAAAAAATATTTTTGAAATGAATTGATATTTTTCAATAAATTTGCCTAGCCAATTTAACATCACCAACAGTGAATTTTGATTTGAAAAAACAGAATTAATTTTATGGAAATATAAATAATAAATATTTATTGTAAATTATTTATTTTAATTTTATCCTTAAATATATATTATATTAATTATAAGTAATCATTATTCAGAAATGGGGTGATTTACACCAGAACAGCCGACCATTAATAATATTTTACGTATAATATTATTGTGTCATGTAACATAAAATTACCTTTATAGTCATGGTCAGTCCGTTATAGATATCCATAATAACTGAAAGACTTTCTATCAAACACGAGACGAATACCGTTTTTGTCATTCTTCAACTGCGTATTTATCTTCCATCTCTATCAACTAAATCCATTTTATAGCTTTTAAAAATAATATCATGTCTAGTTTCAAGTATACTCCACGATTTTTTTTTCAATTGAACTGTGTAAGAGTTTATACTATACATGACACAAACCATTCTTAATCGTAATGTTTTTTAGTTGAAAATACATATTGAATATAAAAATTATAATAAATTAAAATCTTGGATGGTCAAACACAGATGATAATTTTATCTTATATTGATTACTATATGTACCTAATCAAATAAAGACATTGAACAACAATATTACTGCAGTAATGTATGTTAAACATTGGATTGAATGGTAAATCATTAAATACGAAAAAACAATCCTGAGCGGAGACGGCTGTCAGTCTTTATTAATTGTATATGATCATATATATTATTATATTACTATAAACAATACTATAGTAATATATTTTACTATTAATGATACACAATATCAATTATAAATAGACAATAGCTTAAAATCAATTTAAATATTTTGAAAATGACATTAAGTAAGTATAGTAAAATTCAATAATATATGAAAACGTTTTAAGACTTCATAAGTTAATATTTATCGGCTATCACATTTATTGAATAAAATCTTAGTGACCGAACATATGTTCATTATGACGTCATATTTAAAAAGTTATTATAATCATTATAAATATAACGATTATGATTTGGAATACAATATTAATACAAGTAAATTGTAAATTAGAATCTTATCATTCAATTTTACAAAATTAAAGTTTTGATCAATATTGTTAATACTGTTAGTTGTAAAATCACGAGACTGCTGTACGTATTCGAAGTTGCACTGGAAGGTTTTGAAGTAGTAGTTGATTGTTGACCCGTTACAGGAGAAATAGTAGTACCAGCTGGAGCGAACGTCGTGGGTTTTGATGTGGAGGTTTCCTTTTCTTCTTTTTCTTTCTCTCCATATTGCACCGACCATTGGTTAATTCCAACAGAATAACTATCAAACCATGCTAAATTATGGTCGACCTTTTTATATGATTCTTCAAACGACGATTTTATGGAATTTCGAAGTGTTGAATTGTTTTTCAAATTTTTTATCTAAAAGTATAATTAAATAATTAACAGATTTGTATAGTCTCGGATTATAATTATGATATCTATATTTTATGCATAACTACTAATTCAGGGCTGGTATAAGTATAACATAGATAAGTCGCATCTCACATATCAAGATAATTAATTTAACTGTTTTCTATTTAATTTATTAATTTAGTATACCTATTTTGTATTTAACTGTGTTACAATATATGCCAAACTATTAAAAAAATAAATACCTAGATACCTAACTACTTAGAATTTTAATTGCTTATTAATCAATATTTTGTCACGTCCACAGACCTATTACCAAAACCACAGTGTAGGGCGGGCTGTCACCAAGATACTTAAAAAGTGAACATTAAATAAAACTAAATAATTCAGGACAGATATATAAGACATAACACCATAATACAACTAAGTTTTTTTAATAGCAATCAGGCTATTTATATTAAATCTGTGTAAAACCCACTCATTATATATATCCAAATATACATATATAGATTTCTCTTTAATAATAATATAATATTGACAAGTTTGTCTGTTATTAATACAAACCAGTTTGTGGTGCATGATATTTCAGTGCTTGTGTTTATCTTATACGGTTTTACTATGATTTTCAAAACTCACTTTTTCGATCTCAGTATTGTTTGTTATCTTGGAAGCAAGGATGGAATAAATATATGTAACAATTTCTTCGCCACTGGACAGCTGATCCAAAGTTTTGTTTATGTTGGTTGACAGAAATTCGTATAACACGTCAAGGCCCAGCGGAGTCGTTGATATTGAAGACACGACAGATTTAATGTCGTTTTCCTTGATCGGTCCTTCGGGTCCGTCTAGAATATGATTTATAAACCTGAAATCAAATATAATCACTCAGAATTAACTACTTACGCAGATATAAGGAAGGATTCAATAATTGATAATGTTATAATGATGATACGGAACACAATTAAAGTTAACTCGTATAACTAACTCGATTTATGATTGATACTCCGATATAAAAACTGTAAATGTAGTTAATATATTATTATATATTTAATAAATATAAAAATAATAATAATAATAATAATATAAGAATAATATTATAATATATTTGTAATTTTAAAAGTGAAAAAATGTATGAATAATTAACACCAAGTATACTATACTCATTTTTCATTATAATGTACGTTAAATATTGTTCTATAAAATCAAATATTGACAACGAATGCACAGTCAGACGTATCAAAGTTGTCTAAAAGTAAATTTGACACGTAATACGTGTGTATTATAGATGTAACAAATCATTGTAAAACGTCACTCAGAGTTATTTATACAAAAGGGAGCACTATATTGAGACAGATGGCTTAAAGCGTTACTCTTTTTGTCACCCAAAGGTAATAATATTGACGGCAATAAGTAAATAACGTACTCAGATAATTGTGTCCTGTTAGTAGAACATCCCAAAGCGAACCCAGCGGAAGATTTTTCCGAGATTGACTTTGTGTTTCTGTACAACGTAAACATGTTGTTAAATACCAATGAACCGTTGCTGTTCTTCACTCCGACACAGAACGCCGCGTCCTTGATATCGGCAGGTATTCTGTACGGTACAATAATTTAAGTTAGGTATTCGGATGATCAAAGTGCTAGTATAATAAAGGATAGTTACTGACTTCTCTCCTGCTTGCCATTTGTTGAAGTATTCCTGTGCCTTCTTCGTACAGTATTTGTTCTCCAACCCGCACGCCCACTTGGAGAACGTTTCCCAAGCACTCAGCACTTTATACTCGGTATTATTATTCGACACGAGGTTTTCTAACATACTGTATATGTTCCCGGCCAAGCTACTGACGTGAGACTGAACGCGAAACATCCAAAATTATTATTATTATTACTTTACGACTATTTACTACTAATCCGTTATCATTGCACGAAGTCTGCAATTTATCGAGCGGATAAAAATATAATATGTGCGTACCTTAAAGTCTGCGTATCCATTGTCACTGCGGGGCATGCGCTCTAACAAGTACGCGAAACCGTTCATCGCCGAATACCACGGCGTAGTGTTGTTTTCATTCTTCAGATATTTGGACAAGTGCAACGCAACTGAATAGTCTAATTGACCAGACCTCGCCAAATTGAACGCGTCGTCTATTAGCTGAGCGCGATTGAGTACGTGTATATCGTTGGGCATTTGGTTCAGCTGTTTTATCAGCGCCATCCAGTTGTCGACATCGTAGTTTACCCTGTACAAGCCTGATCGACAGACAGGTCGCTTTAATATCAATTATTATTCGGTTCTGAACGTGTCACATCGCAACACTTACCGATTGATTGTATGTTGAATATGTACCAATCTATATCTCTGGGGGCTGGTATGACGGTCGACGCCGATGTTTTGTTAGTCCAAACGGACGGTTGAACGTAACTGAAATTTTTGCTCGAATTGGTTGTGTACGTGAGACCAATATGCCATGCCGCAGTTTCGTTAATGATTCCACTGGTCTTGTTAACGTAAAATTGGCTCTATATAAAATAAAATAAATAAATACAAATACAAAACTTTTCTACGTATGAATACGATATTATGGAGTTATAATATTTACGGGGTAGTCTTGTATGTACAAAACATATTATTACTGTGTTATTGAATTACAATCTATGATTCAAACTCATTTTAAAATTATGAAATAGTATATTGATTTTTATTTTATTACTTGAGTCACTAAAAATTTATTTGAAGTTGCATTTCTCGTGATATTCAGAACCGGATATCCCGATTGTAACGTCCAATTTGACATGAATTCATTGACTAACAAACCATTTGCAATTTCATATTCATGATCAGCTAAAACATTGTCGAATGACGTAAACAGATCTACAGGCTCTGCTGCGTTTTGACTATAAATATAATTCAAAAATTATTATTTTTTTTCAAACAATGCAGTTAATTATGTAAATGTATACAATAAAATGCGAAACGACATTTTTTGTTATCCAAAAAGTGACCGCTGACGTTTAACCGTATACAATATTCACCTGAAATCTATCAAATAACGTTGAAGGGATAATTTAAATAGATCTTCAGTCACCAAGTACTTCAACATTCTCAGTACCGACGCCGCCTTACTATACGATATGGTATCAAATACGTTTTCGATCTCTTCGGGAGTGTTTACAGACGCGGTTATTGGATGTCTGGGTGTCTGGTCGTATGCTAATGAACTCTGAAACGCTTCGACTACGAACAGTTCTTCCATCGACCAACTGGTCCTCACCTATACCAATAATAATGTCCAACGGTATTTAAACATTTCATTTTAAAACACAAACCAAACGAACGGAATTATGAACCATATATTAATTATTTTAAATTACCATGCCGGTGGCTAAATATTGGAAGTATCGTGCGAAACCCTCGTTCAGCCACAAATAGTCCCACCATTTGCAAGTGACCAGGTTACCGAACCATTGATGGGTGAACTCGTGTTGCACAACTTCTGACGCCCGGATTTTCATTTTTGTTTTCGAATCGTTTGACAGCAGCAGACAGCTCTCTCTGTGTAAAAACACGACACAGTTAAAATTTATTCAACGATAACGGGACGAACTGATAAGCGCCTTCGTCGTTTTCGATTTAACTGCATTTTACCGGTAAGTGTTAAGTCCCCAATTTTCCATCGCTCCGGCCTTGAAATCGGGAATCGCTAACAGATCCATTTTGGGAAGCATGTAATCGATGGCCGTGTATTCCTCCAGTACTTTGAGGTGTTTTGGGGCTTCGGTTGCTATATATTCAGTTTGCTCTTTCATTCCCTTATGTGTGTAAACTGTTATTTTTGAATTATTTTTGTCTGGCACGAATTCACCCACGTAAATAGCCGCCAAGTAAGTAGACATCGGCGGAGTTTCACTGAAGTAAACCGTGTTGTTGTCTGGACTAAATTCAAATAATCGTAATTTAATTTTTTATAAAAACAACTACAATTAAATTAAAAAACATTTACTGCTTACAGTATTACTTCAAATATGTTATCTTATCCAACAAAACATATTTTTATACACATTCGTATATTATTATAGCAATATTATAGTTTTCAACTAAATCTCCTAACAGATAAGTATAAGTACAAATATTACATGCAAATACAACGTAATATTTTTTCAATTTAAATTTTTGTTATGTTACATAAAAAAGCTATTTAACTTTTAAGGTTAACCAAACAACGTAAATCGTATTAAAATTACAATACTTTAATAATAACTTAAATTCACAATTGTCGGTATTATTCAGTAATATTTTACGACACTCAATACTGATTTATGTAATAAAATCCTGATAATAAACTAGTGCCACTATATTTATCAAAAAAGTGTTGCAGATATAACATTTTGAGTACCTAAAAATTATTTGACCCAATTCTTACGACAGTATGAAGATTTTAAAAGTCAATTTGTTTGTGCACACATGTTTGTATACAATTAATTGCTAGTTATAGTGTTTAATAATATTACGTAAAATAATGAGTTACATAAAAGAATATCTTTATCAAGAGTGTTAATTAAAATCATTATACTCAATCTAATGTATACCTTGTTTCAATGAACGACAATGAGTATCAATGTTCATTAATATATTCGATTGGCAATTATAACGTGAAAACGTTTTTTTTTTTCTGAACTCACTCTAGATGTAATCAATGGCGCAATTACATGTTTAGAGGTTTGTGTGTAAGTGTTACGGGGAATCTTTAACCAACCACTACCAAATCATTATAATTTAAAAATTAACTTCTTAACTAAATATATATCATATACCAGAGGTGGCGAACCTTTTTTGGATAAAGTACCAAATCAAGGTCTCAAACATTTTCACGTGCCCAACAAAAATTATATTTTCTAACGATTAATAAAAAGTTACAGGTTTATCATATTATTTTATTAATTACACATGTTTTGTAATTATATTATTTTAAATATATATAATGTGTTTCTTTGAATTTATTAGTACCAAAATTTTATAAATAGCATAATTTTTAATAATTTAAATTTTTTTTGTACTATTGAAATTTGAGCAACGCGCCACCTTTAACACGCGTGCTGTAGGTTCGCCACCTCTGTCATATTATATAGTAAATATACTGATTATTTTTTATTATTAAGTGGAAAAAGTGACTTTTTTTTTATTATTTGGTAATCACACGTTTTTAAAAATTATCTTAAACTTTTCGAACAATTAACTCACTAAATGAAACTTCCTGTGTCCAACAATCATAAACTATGAACATACATTTATATTTCAATATCACAATTTTCCTTTTAAAATTAAATATTTACCTATAACCCGTATATACTTTACAATTTTAAAAATCATTAAAAATGGATAAAAATTTGAAACGTATTGTTTGGAAGTACGTAACATTTATGTTATAATCCAACATTTGCTATCGCTGGGCACATGCGTATAGAGAAAGAAAATATTCAATAATATTATGTTTTAAGTATAAGTATCATGACTGCTCTGTACGTGAGGTATAAAATTAAACCATAGAGGTCATAAAACTTTATGGTTTTAAATTTTATAGTAAGTTAGTAAATTATAAATTATTATATAATTATTATAATCTACAATAATACGTAATAAGTGCATTAAATTGTATTAGATTATACAGTTCGTTATTTTTTTCTGTTTGCTTAAAGGGGTGGTACTAAATGTCTATTTTTATTCTCAATGTGTCTTAGCTGCAACATAATCATTTATGTAAGTAATATAATAGTACATCAATCCTTATGAAAATAATAAATTCAGCTAAACACAAAATATTAATCGACAATAATTAAATATCGCATTATTATTATAAGTTTATAAGCACTCGTTAGATAATATTCGTTCAATACATAATCATATATATATATATATATATATATTACTCATAGTGTACTTGAAAAACACACCGGTTTTAGAGCAAACCACATAAGTATCTTTTGCATTTCAATATGGCCTCTACCCATCTTGCAAATAACTAATAATTAAGTGTCCCGTATAGTATGATAAATAATTATAACCACAATATAATATTATAGTATGCACACGTATATGATGTACTAATTTTTCAAGTATGTGCTTAAGTGATTATTTTCAACAAAACTAATAATTCTAAAAATATCGAAATAAATACATATTTTAGCAATAAAATGTATTTAAAATATTTCTATTGAATAATTCATTAACGGTTATAAATAATATATTAATATTTAAATTTTCACCTACAGAATGATAGTCGTCTAAGGATATTTTTTGTTGGTGTATTAAAAAAAAATCGAAAAATAACTAAAATACGTAAACTCAACTAATATGATCATTTTAAATTTATGATACGTTCTTTTAAAAAAGCCAATTTTAATCTCAATTGTAACTCAAAACATTAAATGCGTCTTGAATTTAGTATGAGTTAATGTATTAATTTCATTTGTCATTTATACATTGTAATATTATATATGAAATACGCATTTGACATACATTAAAAGGCTCCTTACCCAATCTCGGTTTTCAGGATCGGCATATTTGACAATGCTGTCAAATTCTTTTGTACCACCACCGATATGTTGAATGGGACCTTGTATTTGGGTTCATCGAAGCACGGGAACGCTCTCCTCGCGTACGTCGGTTCAAATTGCGTCACGGCCAACCACCTGTTGGCAGACAGACTGAGTATAGTCGTAAGTCAAAAAAAAAAAGATTGCACTTTAGAGTTCGTTTTTGAATGACTCAAAAGGTTTCTCCTCTTAAAAATCAACTAATTTGAGCCTTTAATATACAAATAACAACGAAGGAAATATTTGAAGGTGCTCACTTGGTCACTCCGTCTTCAATGTACGAGCTCTTATATAGACCAGTCATGTCATCCCGAATCTGTGCCTTGTATTTAATAGTCAAGAGTAAAATTCTATTCTTGAACACTGTATTATCAAATTGAATTTCAAACTGTTCGTTTTTAGTTAATTCCACTTTGTCTTTGACTATTATGCTCCTGATGAAGTCCGATCTTGTTATGTCCATAGCCGACACGTCAGTCACGTTTAGATCTTTGAGGTTTAACGTTATTGACTGGATGTTGTTTTCCACTTTTACCGTTATTTTAGAAACGCCCGTGACCGTCCAGTCACTCAAATTTGGAGCGAACCACAAATCGTACGAAACGGGACTCGTATTTTCTGGCAACCGGAACACGTCCATCTTCTCGGCAACAGGGTCCCCTTGCCCACGAACCAGGGCGCACAGCAGCGCCGCTGATAGGATCCCGGCAAGTTTGAACATGATTACCGGCCACAACAATGTTTATGACGGATTTTGCGTAACACGCGTAATGACGACAGTAACCAATATTGTGCAGGGAAACTCCGGATACGACTTGGCCACGGCCTGAACGAATATGAACACAAACCATCGTCGCCCGATTGTTGTTTCGTCGCCGTGTGTAGTGGCTTCTCTTATCTAATCTTTTCAAGTATGGTGCGATATCGGTGTTTTAAGAGGACGTCATACTCGTAGGTGTGTATGAGTGGTCTCCGTCTTACGAACGGACGACATATCAAAATGGCATTCAGCAGTTCCAATTTTATGTTCTTACCAAATCTTAATATCGAACAGAAAAGTTCTTAATAAAAGTAAGAACACTATTAATTGTGTTCTCTTGTTGAATTTTTACGATATTTTCATTTTTAAACGAGTTATAAGTATGTATAAAATAGTAATAATTAAAAATGCTCATAACTCTATTAAAATTTAAAATACTGTAAAAGAACCTACGGAAGAATACAGTTAATATTTTTACATTTAAGTTTCATAAAATATAAATTTATTAAGTGATAGCTAATCAAATAAAACTGTAACAATTTAATGTATATATTTTGGTACGTCGTGTGTTGTGAGACAACACATACAGTTACGACAAATTTAATTCCGAACCACAAGAACGCGTTGATGATATTCAACAATACCAACGGTTTGTCCTTGAAGCATGACAAGTATGGGTAAGTGGGGGGGTAGTTCTGCATAAAAGACAAAACCGTATGATAAAATATTTTCAACATTAATTCAATATACACAGAAAAAATATTTTAATATTTCTTTTCCATAGTCATCTTATAGGTTAATATCTTATTTAATAATTGTTATACTCACTTATCGATAACCATTAATCATATTCGTAATATATTTTCACTCAAGTATCCTATATTACCAAATTCATTTAATTACTAAATTGTTTTGATATTTTGATAATAAATATAAACATACTTAAAATCGTTTGAAATAAATGCGAACTATTTTAATACAACAAAAATTAAAAATAGATAATTTTACAATACTATTTGAAGAAAAATTATTAACACTTTTCTTTCAATTACTGAACATTATTATATTTTTATATAATTAAAAAGGTTTCATTCACAAATATTAGAAAATGCAGAAAAAAATGTATATGTTTATGGTATTGTTTTGACTTTTCAATCTTACTTAAAAACAGTTTAAGTTATTAAATAGTTGTATAAACAATATAATATATAATTTTATTAAAAAATAACCAATATTTTCGTTTTATCGCAACATACGATGCTACTTCACTGGCTTTGCAATTTTATGTTTCATAATTTATAATTTGTTACGATTATCGTGTTTCAACTAACACTAAAACAACTTTGACCTCTTGGTGAATACAATTATTTTTGAGTTGGTACTCTCAAAAAATTTAATATTATCATTAACATAATAATATTTTAGATTTCGAGCGGAGAGATAAATGTATCGATTTTACAATGCGTTTTTTTTTTTTTTTGGTTATCATACTTTGGAACAGTAAAATTGCTTCGATTTTCAACATTAAGAGAGTGATTTTTAGTAACTATAGTAAATTCAATCTAGTTTGAGCTTTAGGGATAAAAATTAGGTTAGGATAATTTCCTTTTACTTTTCAAAGTAAGAAAATACAAAGTAAGGAAAAATAGATATGTTTATACAAAGTCCATTTTTTTTTGACACGACTCAAAAGTTGAAAATTATGACACTAAAAATGTTCATAATACACTTTAAATAACAAATATTAATTGTAATGTTTGGCGATAATATCGATTCTTTGGTACTACTATAATATACGATGATAACTATCTGACATATTTGTTTCAACATTTACTTTGTAATGCAAAAAAGGAAAGTCAAACAATTTTGTAATAAAGCCAACAAATTTAAAATTTAAATGCTCAAAATATGTTAAGAATAACATACTATTTTTTCACGTATTCACTGGATGTGATATAACTTTAGGAAATGTATGAAATTATATTGAATACATACAAATAACAAATTGCAAGATATTATTTCCATTTTTCTTTTTTCTTTTTTTTTTTTTTTGATAACAACACTAATATACAAACGGTATTATAGAAGAAGCATTTCAATTTTTATTTATTACGCTATATAAAGTTAAGTGTTTTGAACCAGTGATATAAGCTTTTCGCTGTCATTAATTAAAATTACAGGTATACGATTTTGTACAAGTGTATTTGAAATGTATATATAATTACCGTACATTTACAACCAATAAATCTATATTCGAAATATAATATGTCCTTGGTATTTGGTGAAATGTAATAAATGTAAGACCATTAAATCCCAAATTAAAAGCTTTAAAAATTGTGTTGTATGATTTGTTTAATTATATCGTTTGACAGATTTTAAAAACTAAAAAGAAACTTAAAAACTTAAAAACCATTGAAAAATACCAATTTTAAACATATATTATTAATTTTGTTAATAAACAAAACTCATTAATTCTGTAGTAAAATCAACGTTTCGTATAAAAATACAAACAATGAAAAAAATTTGGAATAAAAAATAAATCTAGAAGTAGTCAGATTAAACAGTTTCAAGAAAAATTATATGTAAAAATATACTACTAATAAATAAAATGTCATATCATACATTTCAATAATTAAAATAAACATTAGTGCAAATTTAAAAAAATCATAAAATGAATACCCATACAAAAATTGACCAAAACATACTAGTAGACTATTTAATTGACAAATTCATAAAATTTATCGACATATAATTAACACTCATTTTTAAGATAAAAGTTATATTATTGGGCACGATACGATTGCGCGCGGTCCTTATCGGCGGTACTTTTTTAGGCGTACGATTGCACGTGCTATATTATTTTTACTTTTAAGCAACGTTGCCAAATAATATATGTTCATGGCAGATCTGTTTACCATTTCCAAAAGAATAATCAAGGGAGAATTACAGAAAATTGAGCACAGAGATTATATGTACATAAATAATAAAACACTAGGAAATTTACTTAATTATTAGCCCATAGTTGGAAATAGGTATCGAGGCTTTGAAATTTAATTAAAATACCATATTAATTGTAATTTGTCCACTTTTTTGAATTATAATTAATTTTTTTTTATTTTGTGTTATTTGCGTAAATAAATAATTAATTAATAATTTTTAAAGATATTTTTTTTTTAAATAATAATTTTTTTCTTTTATGACGGTATAATAACATTATTTTAATATTATATCATTCTTAGTTTCTGAATAAATGTATTTGTATGTGTATTTAAGTATTAAAAATAATTATGATATAATTTAATTTTTGTTTATTAAAATATTTGGCAACGGCACACCCAATTTCACGCGCTGTCGTACGCCTTTCAATAGTTAAAATCATGTTCTTTGTTATTCTGGCACTGCGCGCAATCGTATACCTATAAAGGTAAATCGTACTCTGCCGATATTTTTTACATTTTTTTTAACTAAACAAATAGTAAACTTTACTTATTTTACTTAAAAGTATACTTTTTATAATCAATAATATAATTTTTTTTTATGAAAAAATACATTTTAGATTATGAGTGTAAATAAATAATTTTGTAATATTTACAACAACATTTTAAATATTTTAAGTTTTACAACTATTTTAGCTTCAAATTTCTTTCTTTTATTACCAAACATTACATAAACCCAAAAATCAGTACTGTACTTTAAAGTTTGATCCTTTTAAATATGTTGTATACTAAAAGTACTAAAAACTACAAAAAAATAGTTCTCATCTTCAGCGTACGTGTGTGTCTCTCTGTAATTTTTATACTTGAACAAGTTAGATTGTATTTTGTACAATAATGTATGCTTGTCTTACAAAAGGCAACACTTCATTACCTAAATATATATAGATACATATACGACGAAAACCATACTTAATTATAAGCAATGTATTTACGAAATTAACAAATAATGTTATACTTCTAAAACTTTAATTTAAAATATTGTCTTAATGCAATGAGTATCTAAAGGATCATTTTCTAAAATTACTTCCGGAGAATGAATAAATTCAAGACTCTTATGTTCAAATTATTTTTTTTAACTTCTTTAATCTTATAATACACAAAACTTTTCATCTTAAACGAGACATTTTGCAGGCTTGACTATTTTCGGTAAAAGTATTTTGATGATACTACATAGCATCGTTTAATGTTCATAAGACAAGCAAATTTAAACATTCCGTGCTTTAAATCTTCCAGGTCTCGTGCAGTTGAAACTGTTAAAATTGAATATACAAACATTTAATACAATTATAAGTAGATAAAAGGATACCTACTGAGAATATGTATACAATTTAAAACGTAAATAACTATCAAGCTTATAATATTTACGGAATGCGACATTATATCCATCATAAAATACATGGCTAAGTAGTAAATACTTAATATGAAGTGATCACTGAAGCCTATTAATACAATACTGCAATAACTAATTTAAAATAGTTATCAATTATCTTTGTTTGAAACTATATAGTTAGTCGTAAAATACCAACCATATTTAAAATATTAAGGCATGCTACTTATTATATAACTTGTTAATAGAAAAATTAAAGAACTAATAGTTACCAATTTCCACAGATGCACAATTTTTTTTTAGAATTATTCAGTTGTACAGTTCTTGTATACGAATATAACATAATTGCTTTTGTATTATATTATAATATGAAAATATAAATGTCTGTAAACCAAGATTTATATCATTTTATAATTATAAAATTTCTTTTCAAAAAACATCTTATTAGTAAAAAAGTTTTTCAAAAGCTTTTATATTTCGTGTCATATTAGATACCAAACTTGATTTAAATTGAACTTTTAATTTTTATCAACAATAGAATATTATATCCATTGACTATTATCAATGTAAATTTAATCACGATTGTCCATCTTGGTTTTAATACGTTTTTCCCAAAAAAATAAAATGAAACAATTATTTACACTGTATATCATGATATAATTTTCTATTTACTTGTTTGAAAAAAAAAATATACT
Organism: Rhopalosiphum maidis; assembly: GCF_003676215.2. NCBI lineage: Eukaryota > Metazoa > Arthropoda > Insecta > Hemiptera > Aphididae > Rhopalosiphum > Rhopalosiphum maidis. Next base: position 47,217,430 of record NC_040880.1, on the reverse strand, counting down.
TTTAAAAATAATCTACAATTCTCACATAATTTTTATATGTTAATTAATATTGTGAACAGTAAAATTGTTTTTATAATCTTTTACTATTAGTACTTAAATAACTAAAAAAAAATTTCTACCCAATTCAATTAAAATTAAATAAATAATATCGATAATAACCAATAATAATTTAAATTGCTTTATTTCATAAAATAACAATAAACTGTAAAAAAATGTTATTCTTTTATTATAATAATATATTATATTGATTCATTTTAAAATAAAATATGTAACAAAACAAAAATTTAATTAAAAAAAAGCTTTTAATGAGATATGGCTAAAATTAATATAATATATAACTTATTTAACTAAATTATGTATTTATGTTATACCATAACTTATATATGTTAAACAATAAAATTTGTTTTTGTATATGTCAAGTTATTTAATAACAATAAGTGTTTTTGCATTATAATATATAATATATTTTATCTAACGTTGTCAGTTCAAAAAGAATAATTAGAATTTATGAAAATAATATTAACTTTTTTAAATTATGTAACCAATATAAAAACAAAAAAATATTCGTTTTTTGTTAGCCAACAAATCCTTTTATGACCACTCTTTAAAATTCCAATAGTGAAAAAAATTGGCTTCGATGTGCATATCTTCGATTACACTACTTATTACTTATGTACCAAATTTTAGAACTGTAATTGCGATAGATCTGAATGTGGATCGCTTACACACATAATACAGTGGCGTTTAAGATTTATTAATATAGAATATACAGATAACAATAAGTATTCATCATATTACATATAGTATGTTACACTGTTATAGTCAAAGACGTAAATTGAAGAATTATCGTTAACGACCATACCGATTAACGAAATTTCCGATCAACTTAGACTATATAGTACATACGATATAGACAAGTAAATAACATTAATACCATTATTGTTTTTAGGTAATGATTCATTTAGCAATATTTCTTAGGTATTATTCTAGTCTTTTTCGCCCTTAATTGATAAAAATGTTTATTGCATTTTTCTGTTGAAATAGAAACGGACCTACGTTGTGAAATCGATTTATCTACTCATCGCTAACAATAACCTTCTTTCGAGCTCTGCAATATGTCACAGATCGTACAGTTTTAAGTAAAAAAAAAAAAAACTGTCCATTGAACACATCTATATAGTAAGTATACAATATAATATATATCACGATAATAGACAGATACTATTTGACTTTTACAACATGGCCTATATTTTCTGATAATACCTTACACATAGCGTTGATGGTAATATACGCACCTAATTAGATGTGTATTGGCAATAATGGAGATACCCGTAATTTCGTATAGATAGGACCACCGTGAAATAATATTATAACACGACATAATAAAAATCGAATCCAAACCAATGATAAATTATAAATTATATTGTATTCATTAAAAAGATTTACTCACGTGTTCGACTTCGAATTGGCAATGTCTTGTAGAAAACCGAGGAGGGTAGAGACACAAAACACATCCGAAACAAATCACATACGTCTTACAATAATTAGTGTTTTCGGGGCTGAATGCCAAAATATCGGGCGTCAAAGCCACTTAGAAATATCGTTTATATATATATGCGTATACACAATAGTGTATGCCGACTTGGCGCAAAATCCCGAGCAATAAACATCGACGTTAATCGCGGTACCGGGGCCCGAGCGAGGGTGTGAGATAGTCTTATAGAAGTCTGCATGAAACTTTTTCTTCTTCTTCCGGACTACTTTTCTCTTCACCCCATTCCGCTGCATACTATAACACACGCACACACACAAACACACACCGCACGCACTTGCGTGTCCCGTCACACGTGTACGCTTTTTTCTACGTTTCGATATTGCTATAATATTCCTTGGAAATATTATTATGATACCGTTCCGGAGAATATGAAATCACCGCCCACGGGTTTTTTTTTTCATTTCGTTCGTTTGTTTTTTTTTTCTTATTTGTACTCCATTTCATGTCGGAACAAATGAACAACTCAGTTTTCATATAAAAGTAACGCATAGAAAAGTCTATACGTATATAAGATATATATATATATATATATATATATATATAATATGTATAGAAAAAAAGATCAAGAAAACGGAGTCTGAATGGTAATAATAATATAATAGAACGACAAAAAAAAAAAAAAAATAAAAAAACTGGTAAAAAAAATAAATAAATAAATAATATTCCGAAATTTCGAAAATATCAAACCGTGTCGTGGTTTTTGTGTTCTGCCGCTGCCACTGCTGCCGAAAAGTTATTTGCAGAATTATAATATAAACGACGACACTGTTTATTATTATAGGACGGGCCCAACAACGATGACAAGAATGGATTCTTAACAATAGCGTACGCGTAAGCGCACACACTTGTGTGTATAATATATCGTTATAATTTGCGTGTAGGTTACTAAACGGGTGTGAAACAAACGGTTGATATCTTAGGATTTGTCAAAGTCAACCTGCGCCGGATTATGTAGTGAGGTCGATTGTCCCGGCGAAGATGAATACAAATCACAGAATGCCCGCCGATATGGGTCACCGGAACAATACGTCCCATAAGTATTGTTAATGAAGCAGTATACAGCCGCCGAGGACGATTTTTATTTTTTCTGCCGCCCGCGACCTTAAGAAGAGTACGTCTTACCACAGTCGTCCACCGCCCTCTTTGGACCACTGAACTTTTAGTGTAAAACACACATGCGGAGAACGGTAAATTGTATTCGTTCGACGAGGGTTTTTGAGAAAAACACAATTTACACAGTGTAATAGTGGTAGATAATAATTTGGAGTTAATGATACACATCCGTCTTTCAAAATGGTGGAAATACAATATAAAGTGACAGCTGTGTAAAAAGTAAAAAAAAAAAAAACGATTTTTTTACATAACCACTAAATATGTAGGTACCCGCGTATTCAAAAAATGATATGTCACTTTCTACAAAATATCATTCTCTTTCGAGATTCATAATAAATGTCGTGTTTTTAAAACCACACTTGGCACACTTAAACGGTAATACCCAATTCGCGTCAAAGCGTCCTTAATGAATATTGTTTAACTATATGAATTTGTAATAAATTACGCGATAACCGGCAACTGCAGAGACACAGGATAGTCCATAAAATATATGCACTTTGAAACGGTATACGTTTTATTTTTCTTATAATGTCGTTAAAATATTTAATCCCTTAAAAAACACCGGTAAAACTTCCGACTTTAAAAGCCGTTTTTGTTGCGGTATTATTATATGCACGTCGTTACTAAGTACTCGGCCGAACAGATGTTATAACTGAATCTGATTATTCCGCGGTCGTCTGACCGCTGCCACGCTGATTAACTCGGAAACAGACTTATACATAAAACATTTACAATAATATACGAGTTACAGATGTGTATTATCATTGTTGTAAAGCGGATACTGTCATGTACGCGTGCGTGATGCGAGTAAGGTTATTGTTATCTGCAATTATTCGTTGCAAAATACAATGCTTTGCTTGTATGCTTATTATACGCGGTTATCGATTCGAAGTGCGCCGTCCTTGTTGTTGTATACAGCTCCTCTTTGAAAAATGGACAAACAAACCAAATCGAAAGATCTCTGGAGTCTGCGTCCCATATCGTTTGTTTGTCTTTCTTTTTTTTTTTATATAAATGCGATTTCTTGCTGACACGATTTTAATTTGTTCGCCACAATTTCGCTGTACGACGTTCCGTGTATACCTCGCCATTCCGTAATTAACGAAACTATAACTTTTTACGCCGTCTGTATATAATATCGTATTCGAAAAAAAAAACTTCATAATACACGGCGATAAACATTATTTTAATTGTATAAAAATGAAGTGTAGTGTGAAAAATTCTAAACCCGCGTAAAATCAAGATTAAAAAGGATAGACTGTGGCCCAAAAATAATGAATGGATGGTAATAAGAATATCACAAAATCTCTAGATGCGATATGCAAAATGGTTGCATTGCATAATTAAAAGAAGATTTTAAAATAATGCCAGGCGAATATTTTAATTATTTCATTCCTGATTACGTGTATGAGACTGGTCTACATTCATAATATCATAACCATCATCGTGTAGGCACTATAATAATACCTAATATTATTGTAATAATATTCAGCCATTACAAAAAACAACTATTATTCATTGTTATGAGGTTTAAGATTCTTAATTTGTTTTAATTAAATAATTTAAAGTTTACTAGTCTGTACGTTTAAATTACAACGTCGGTATTAGTTATATCATAATTAGTATCCATAATAAACAGCTTAATTATTTTTCCCAAGCACATTAACCTATTATTTTTTACAATGTAGTGATAACACCAACAAAACCAAATTGTTAATGTCGAGTTAATCACGATTAAAATATAATTTTATATTTATTTACACCTAACAATTAAGATTTCCTCACAAACGTTAAAAATTACCCATTCACAATTTGTTAAAATGTAAAATACACTATTTATTTATGAAATATACTTATAACGTCAATTTCACACACGATTTCATGAATTTTAAATGTAATGTGAAATGTTTTTTTTAACAAACAATTTTCAACAATCTACAACGAAAAAGTACGGATTTTAAAATATTATTTACAAAAAGTATTTTTATTTTTAAAAGAACTGTTATTTTCTTCGTGCCCATAAAAAATGTATTATTTAAGATATGTTTTGGATAATTATTATTTATTACTTTCGTCATTTATATGTTTTATTTAAATCAATTATTGTATTCGACACACTTTAATTGAAATACACGAAGACATACGTTGATGTACAATTATTATACTATCTAATACATTTTATTATTTAAGAATTTTTATAAATATGTAAATACTAAATTTAATGATATAATAAATATAATATAACATTTTATAGTTATATGAGTATGAATACAATGAAGAAATAGTGAAACGGATAAACTCGTTAAATGTCATTTTTTTCATCAGAGATGGTATTGATTTTTCTTATTTTTTTCTACCTTTTTTTTACCACTCAACCACAATAATGTTCTCCATTCTAGTTTTCTTCTATTAAAATATGGTTTAATTTCACTGAGAATTTCATTTTATACACATTTGTTCTATTTTCTTAGATTGTAGTTCCAAAATTAAAAACTCTGCTCAAAGATTAATAAAAAAAGCATTTTCCATGAATTTAAATCATTTTCACTAATAATTTAAAATAATGTAATAAAAATAAAAATAAATAATCCATTTTTCATCCAGTTTCAAGAATATCAGATTATTTTAATTTATAATGATTTTTTTTCTTATGAAAAAAAAAGTACAAAGACAATTAATTAAGATCATAATCACGATAAAACGATGAGTTTATTATAAAATGTTTTTGGTATATAACTGTTAAATGCAAAAAATACGATTTCTATAATAATTAAAAGGATTTAATTATTATAAATGATTGTTATTTATCAATTACCGTCTTACATTTGTACCTGTAGTTTATCATAATTAATTGAAAATCGATAATTTTATTAAATTAATAGTTAAGTATTAAACAAAACTTCAACATACCGGAAATAAAATAATCAAAAGAATAATAATTCTCTTTTCTTTTTGTTTTTAGTTTAGTTTTATAATTATAAATTTTACAAGGAGTTACCTATCTATTTCATTAGTTTCACAACACATTCGTTTATCAATTAGAAATAAATTGAACACATGTCACATTTTTTTATAAATTAGTGATATTTTAAATTTAGTATAAGATATTTTTTTTTTTTTGTGAACTTCCAATATTAACCTTGACTTACTTATAACATATTTTAACAATGTTAAATACATTTAAAAAACCGTTGTCCCAAATCTTTTTATGAGTTTTTAAAAATGAAAAAACTGAATTATTACTATACCCATAATAAATTAAGCTCTACTCTGAGTAGCTTTAATAATATGAGGGTTTATCGTATTCAATCAATGCTACTTCAAATTAAATAATATAATATATATATATTGCATCGAGATAAGTAAAGTGAAATGAATACCCAGTAATTCTATACTGTTTACTTTTTATTTCTTTTAACATTTTTGTCCATACAAGGAATAATAACCACTATACATTTATAAAATATACTTTTTTCATATGCGTGAATATAAATAAACAGCCAATCTATTTTGTACTTTTAAAAATATAACTACAACTTTATTATAACATTTGTAAGTGTAAAAAGACTGTGCTTTGAATTTTCATTATTGAAATCTTCCAATTTTGTGATCACTATCTTAATAGGTAAATTTAAGTTCCACGCAATACATAATAATAGGTAAAAATGACTCGTTATATTCCTTTATGAAAATAATACGCACTCATAATTATATGTAAATATCAACACAACAAAAATACACACATAATATGTGAATATTCTTACACGAATTATATAAATTTGAAAAGTTCCTAAGATATATTCTTTAACAAAAATTATGAAAGTATTACATATTTTCTGTCCGCTTTATTAAGATTTAGAACTGATATTTGATAAACATATTATGTTATATGAAAAAAATAATATTCCTATTTAAATGTTTATGTTCTAATTTATGTGTATCTACCTAATTGTGTTTGTATTGTAATATATGTATTTGTATTTTTTCTTTATGTTGGTATTAATGTATAGATATATTTTTTTCTTAAAGAACTTATATACGAGTATGGTAACTATATACAATGTTAAACTATATTCCTAAGTAATTTAAATAAAAATTCATAAAAATGCAAGAAAATTGATCAAACCACTAGTTTCGGCCTTGTTCTTTCTTTAGCTAATAAAAAGTAATTAAAAATAAGCATTTAATATGTAAATAATAATAAATATTTGATCAACTAGAAATAAACATTTAAAAATGTATTAAAAAATTTAATAAAATATAAAAATCAGTTACTACAAATAAATTGTTTAGTTTATCATGGATAAGTTGTTGTTTTTTAAACTGTTTAATGCTTATACATGACATGAGTTAGATATTTATTAATTAATTATCAAATATTATAATAATTTTATTTTTATACCTATTGGCTATTTAAATATTATATAAGGTATTAGGGTACCTGCAAATGATCGAAACTAGTTTTTAGATTAAGTTTATAATATGTTTAGCGTTTTTGATTTTTTATTTAAATTATTTATCTGCTTATTATTTTTTTAATATATACAAGTATCAACAATCAGTAAATATTCAATTAAATTGTTTAAATGTTTTTATATCGTGATATTTAAAATAAAACGATTGTTCTATCGTCATATTATGTTTAAATGATTAATATATAAAATGTATTTTTAAATAAAAACAAAAATCGGATAATCATAATTATTATCAATATAATATCATAAATATTACAGTAACAACTAAGTTTTTTCTACAACGTATTCAAATGGCCAAGTAAAGGTTATACTGTTATAGTGATTATACAGTATAAAATTTTTTGAAGTAAGATAAGTCGATAAGAGCTGCTTATAAGAAAACCAAAATAATAAAAGCAAATGAAACAAAAAATTACAACTTTTAACTGTTTTTTATGTTAAACAATAATATTGTATGCAAACACTTTTAATTTTTTAAATGAGTGTACCAATATTTTATTTTATTTATTTTTATTTTTATTTATTCTTCAAGAAGCTAATGATAATAACAAAGATGATTAAACATAAAGAATTATCTTCAATAACACTTAAGCTTCATGTTATTCGTCAATTATTCAATATAATCCAAGCTTCTAGAAAATCCTCAAATACCCAGATGGTACATAGGAATGTGTCAAAAGGGATGATTGAAGATTTACGACTGTTCAATATATTATTATGTATTTCATTTAAAATATTCAAAGATTTTGAATTCACAATAATCGTATGAATGATTGATATTTGTCTTCATTGTTATTGAAGGTAAAAAAATAAACAATAAACATCTATTCGAACGAACGAAATCACAGCCTCGGTGTGGGTAATACTATATATTCGATCAAATATACAGCTTCCGCACGAAAAATCAACTAATAAGACCAGAAATACCTACCTACATAAATATTGTATAGTATGAAAAGTGCTACATTTCGTTTATTTCCCACGGGAATATATATGCATTTGTCTTTGTCTGTGTATAGACACGCTTTAGCAATGACCATATAAAACAAATCAAAATTAGTTTGTCCCATGAGCACAACACTAAAATGAAATTTGATGGTATTTATCCAAATATCTAATAATTTAAACATTTACATAGCATTAATATGATAACTATTAAAAACGAATATGTACATTGTTCAAACGGTTGTTTTTTTTATTGAATCTGTAAATTTGATAATAACACAAATATATTTTTAATGTACTTAACAATTGTTTTTTAAACTGTATATTTTATTTCTGTACATTATACTAAACCTTAGTATAGTATTAACAGTTTTTCGGTTAACTTCTATAACTAAAATACGTGGATACTTCATAATATTATTTAGCTTCCATACTTCTATAACCAAATAAAATAATAAATGATAGTCAATCTTATAAGTATTTTTGATTTTTTAAGCCAATCAAAAACTGGAACTTAATTTATATGTATAAAGTAACAAACAATTACAGGCCCAGAATCTATTTTGACATATGAAAAACTCGACTCACTTTGCTTAGATCTAAGCAATCTAGAATTTTAAAATACATTATTAATTTATTATTCTTTTATTATAAATAAAAGAAAGATATATATCATTACTAAAAAAATATATAAATCATGTCAAGTACAATTCAATTAACTATAGTGCTTTTGTGTTATAATTGTATTGTATGCTAACATTGTAATAGTGAGTAATCAGGAAGGGTTTATTAAGGTGTCGACTGAATGCAGTCGACCAACGTCCAACATCGGTAAAATATATATTTTGCTTATTTCAATTTAAGTGTAGAAAATAAGACAGATTTCACGATAAAATCTAGAATAATAATACAGAATTATTATACGAATGAATGTATATATTACTGTATATCTATCCAAATAAAACTATTAAGTTAAGTTTAAAAATGTGAATTTGGAAAAGCAATTTATAACATAATTAGCACTTACACTTCTTGTATATGATATCAATAGAATTCCTATGTGTAAATATTATATCAAATATTTGTGAACATTCATTTTTAATATGAATAAAGTTTTAAAAATAATACGTAAGACCTCGTTTCTTTATTCATTAACAAATTTAAAAAACAATTTGAAATAAACAAGAATAGTCCTGTCAAATCGAATACGTTCTAAAAAAAAACAAAGGTGGTTAATAATATATTTTTAATTTACTTACAGAACAGAAAGAGAAATGTATACGATGAAAACTTGTAGATAGTAGAATATAAATTCAATGCATATTATAATAAAAATCAACATATTATATTATTATTATTTGTGGGTAAAAAAAATATTTTAAATAAATAATACCATTTTGAATTTTTTTTTTTTAAATAAAAATTTAGACTACATTTTTATTTTTAAAAAAATTATTAATTTTTATGTGCAACGTAAAATAATTAAAATCAACAATCACCCACTCTACAGATCTATACGGTTTAAATTTTTTTTTATTTTCAAAGTACCTACTTAAATAGGTTGGTATATTAAATTTATATATTAATTAATATAGTTAATAAAAATGTATTTATTTGTTATATCTATCTCAAAATGTCTCGATTTCCTTATTACCATATAATATAATATTAAAATGTATACATATATATTTATATTTTATTTTATTAAATATTATATATAATATTATTTTAATTGTGTTAATTTTTATAAAGAAATATAATGTGTTTTTTCCTTAATTTTGGCTAGTCGTTTCACTTTTGTTACTTTTGAATAAACTGTATGTAATGTTGAAAATGCTCCAAAAGTTTTATTTAGACCTAGATAAAAATATAAATTGGAAAGTTTTATCTAGTTAGTACTTTGAAAAACGAATTTTTCAATTTGTTCAGTAGTATTTTTAAGTTTAGACAAAAACAACTAACAAATTGGTGAAGTAAAACTCCAATTAAAAAATAAAAAATAAAAAATTATGTAGGTTATACTGTGATAATTCAAAAATAATAATCTAAAATACTAATTTTTATGTTTATGTTATAATATTCACTCTGTGCATATGTTAAAAAATTCACAGTCAATTTTTGCTTTGAAAAAAATGTGTTTGCTATATCGATAAGAATTTCCTTCATAAAAGAATTTTTTTTCTTCGCTATATGATATAGTATCAACGCCGAAAATTCAGTGCTTGGATAAAACACTTTACGTAAATTATTCTGTCAAAAAAATCCCACAACATTATTCTGTATTTTTGAACACAATGTATGAACACCTACTTAAGTTCTCATCTAAAATTATATATCAAGCCGGTAATTGTTTTATCTGTTAATGTATACTACAAACAATTGGCTAAAAATCTCTTAATTTTAAGAACCATTATAAATATTTTTTGGCATGCTTTAACGTTACATGCACTTTCAAAATATTTATTTTTCAAACTGTAACATTACTGTATGATTACTCAGACAAAACCTTTGTACACTTGGCAATACCCCATGCTTCTGAAGTAATTCAGTAGAATCTTTTTTTCTACATTTACAGGTAACTGCCAACTTTTAGAATGGTAAAACTTCTAAGGTTTTTCTTTCAAATAATGTGAATTTAATTCTTAAACAAAAAATTCTTGTTTTTAAATTAATAGATAATAAAAATAACTTAATTTTTGTAATAAATGTTATAATTTCTTACAAAACAACAATGTAGTCAATAAATTCCGTAAGTATATTGCGTTTACGTACCTATACAATTGTCCATAATATTCATTATGATTATACATGATAAATACGAAAATGCAATAAGCCATATTTTATTCAAAACTTAATGAATGTAAGTAACAACTCTTAATCATTCACAAAAGTCATTAAACATCCAAGTTAAATCACTGATACACAAATTACACCAACAAAAATGGATATCATTATTTTTATTACTACAATAACATGAAAGACATTCAAACAGACATACAAAAACACAGCAAACAATACCAAATATTAAAATTTACATTTAACAAGTTAAAAGTCTTATAAGTGCTATTTATAAAATTAAGAACACAACATCCATTTATTTTCATACTCAAAGAAATTATCTTTGACCCGTAAATTAATGAAATCAAACATACCAAATTTTATTTTGAAATACATACATAATACCAAATAAATAAATAATACGTGATTACGGCGAATCTATTACAAATTTATCACATTATTATTATACATAAGATCTAATAAAAAATATCAGCTTGAATTATTTAAAATTACAATTTAAATTTTTAAGTGTTCATATAGTATGCAAAATATGTAAATCTATGACTAACTTGTTCAATTTCGATAATTAAAAACACAATCAAATATATAACGGATTACTTGTACAAAAACATTCAAGTAATTGTTTAGACAAAATATGGCTGTACCGTTAAAATAACTTTTGCTTTCTACGTGATACTGTTATGTTTCAATTAATTTACTATCTATTTAATTTGACTTAAACGTTTTTTTATTTATCTCATTGACAAACAACAATAATTTACAACACTAAATTAAATAAACTACTTAGGTACTTTAATAGATCATTTTAAATACCAATGAAATAAGGAAAATAATTTAAGTTCAAATAAGAATTAAGGATTTTTATCGAAATGGCTAGGTATTTTTTAAATGTATAATATATTATATTTATATGGACAATACACATGATACCTTACCTACTATAATTATATATACTAATATAATACGAGTATAGTAAATTTGGATTCGTCTAATTATTTACGAAACGTCATATCTATACTTGTGAGCTAAACGTTTTTTTTTCTCATAAAAATTATATTTGATGTCGAAATCATAAACAAATGTTCAGTTAAATAACTAAAAAAATAACTTTTAACCTTAATTGTCTTAACATTAACATTCAAATTTATAATTCTTTTATAAGCTTCCGTTTGTTTTAAAATAATATTTTTTTAGGTCAGTATTACTTCTCTATTTCGCGCGAATAATTATTATTTTGATAAGTAAATTATTACAATTATATAACGTTTAATTACTAAAATATGTAAATTAATTCGATAAACAATTTTGATAGTACAAAAAATGTTGATCGCCGAGAGAATAAGATGGATGTTCCTCATAATGTTTAAAAAAAAATAAGGACGTGTAATATAGGTTAAAAATGGGTATTATAATAAACCCATTAATGACCATTAGTAGAACGTTAGACCTGTAAGAAACTATTTTAATTCTATTGTAAAATATTGCTGTATCTTCAAATATTATAATTTATAATGTATGCCTTTACTAGAGGTAAATCGCATTATATGCGTCATATATGTATTTATGAAAAGGTAACCGTATAATTAGTAGATTACATTTTAAAATTGTTTTATTTTATGTACAATATATTTTGTAATGTAAGATAAATATTTAATGCGGTACACATTTAATTTAATGTTCCGAAACAAAACTAAGTGGATGTTTTGTAAATAGCAATAAAAACTTATAATACAGCTGCATAATAGCTATAATAATTCGAAATCGAACAACTTTCTTTTGCCACAATATCGAATCGAATCAAAAATACTGAAATACTGAATAAGATGATGTTTTAGAGCAAATAGAAATATGTAAAAAGAAAAATGCATTATATACGATTATAATACATGTTTATTTACAGAGATATTTTCATACAAAAACCGTATATGGAAATTATTATTATTATTTTTTTTTTTTAAGAATTAAACCGCGTATTTACTACACGCAATAATTTGTATTAAAATTCACGTCATCCATATAAATTTCTGTCATAGTTTTATGTTGTTTTTTTACATGGGATGATAACAAAATATATATATATATAAAATAATATAGTATTTGATAAAACAAAAAAAATAAAATCATATGACAAGAAAAAAATCACACTAAAAGCTATAGCAAACTGACAAAAAACTATATCCATATTGCATATATATAAATTTAATATATTAAATGTATATATACATATAGTTCAAAAACCAAAAAGTTGATCAAAGATAACCATAATGCTTTGATCGTACGATGACTACAACTGTATGATGTAATATACATAATGTTGTACCCGCGTATAAAAGAGATATGTTTTGTAATTGTTTGCTAAATTTGATTTGTAACTAGATAATATTAATATCCTTAGTTTTAACAGATAGTAATTTAGACTTTCAATAAACAAAATTTACTTGATGCATAAAAATGATTTAAATATTCTTTATAGAAGACCTGGATATTCTAAAATGTTTAGTCTCAAGTAACATGAAACTTTTATTGCAAAACTTAAGTGTGTTTAAAAGTTACTGCTTTAAAAACAATTATTACGTTATAAATACCTACTGTAGGTATTCGCGCGCAGTATATAAAACAAAATACAACGTTTTTATTATATGACTGATATAATCTCAAGAATAGTGGTATATAAAATAGCATTAGTCTCAAAAAGTCAAATTCATACAGCATTTTGATATTTTTCTAAAATAAATAATAAAAACAGTTTATGTTCCTTAAACGTTATTCAAGTAATTATAATTGGTTTTGTATTAACATAATATTAATAATATAATAATGTATTATGTAGACATACATTATAAAAAGATATATATATATATATATATATATATATATATATATATATTAATAAATAAAATTACATTATGAATTTTAAATGTTATTTTTATCGCTTACAACTGTATTTATTTATAGAACATTTACATTAACCAAATATACCGATTTCAGTATTGATGATAGTTTGTTTATAATTAAAAGTTAATTGAGTTTAATCATTAAATTGTAATTGAAAAATATTTTTGCGTGTGAACTATGTAAAAAGCTTAAAAATTTGTATTATTTCGACTAATAATTTGTATTTAAAATAGAATTAAACCGTTTGAATACTATAATTATAGGTTTATAAAAAAAAATAAGTACAAGTATACATTTAATAAGCTACTTACTAATTATCCTGTGAAAAGTAATACCTAATTAGAAAACTATTTCAAATGTTTATATTATACTCATTCTGAGAATTAAAAAATTATATTTCAATTTTATTTAAAATTACTACAATGCAGATCCAAGTATAGTTAGCATGTACACAATTTTATAACTTTCCAATTAATCGATAATATGACAACTATATTTTTTCTTTAATTCAAATTATTGGATTATTAAATTGTTATTGTATATATTAACTTTATATTAGTTATATTCAATTCAAATTCATTAATAGCCAAAAAAGTAACCAAATATATCTATAAAACTCTTTTATTGGGAGAAAAAAATTATGACTATTGCGGATATAAGAAGTTTTGTACTTGAGTTATGAAAGGCGCCAATTTGTTATAATGTTTCGTTAGAATTAGGTTGAGTGTATAAACATTTTCAACTCTTTATAATGAGTAGAGAGAAGGAAAAGGGTATGATGAACGATGGTAAAAAGCACAAATTTTTATAGGTTAAGTTATTGCTGAAGTTATTGAAACAAGTTTTAGTTCTATTCAAGTATATAAATATAGTTTTCGGAGTAGAATTATGAAATTACTTAACAAAGAATTAAGAATAAAATTCTAAATATTGAGTGCCAAACGTTAATATTAACAAGAGAGATTTTTAAATAAAAGATTCAAGTAGAGAAACTATTGTTATTAAACCAAGTTAAAGTTGGAAAATATTATAAGATCAAATAAACTTAAGTTTACATCATTTATCTGTAAAAACATGAAAGGAAATATTTTTATAACGATGATGAAATCAAACATCAATTTTTCTTTATGGAAAAGCCAGGGTTTGTAACAGAAAAAAAAATGTCAACCTATTTTTATCTAAGCCATCTAGTTTTTCAAATACTACAAACTTAAATTCAAAATCCAATATTAGCTATATATAAATTATATAAGTTTTACTATAAAAGTTTAAAACAGCATCTTAACGTATCATATAAAAGTAATTTAATCTTCGGCGATATATCATATACTATTAATTTTAAGGGTTCCATCACTATCATTATGGTCAATTAAAATTATTAAAACTAATTCGAATTAATAATATAAGAAAATTATACTTGTAGACTCACATGTTTACCTATATAAACATATAAAAAGAAACTATTAAATATAAAAATTATAAAATATAAATTTAAAATCAAATCCTGTATTTATTATATTATAAATAAAAGTACATACATACATTTAAGTCTTACCATAAATTGTTCTATGCCAACACTTGACTATACTTAGGTTGAATAATACAAGAGACAGTGACACAGTGTCCAAAGACTAATTTAAGACTCTCGTCTACTTTACTCACTTTAGCACGTCAACTATCGTATGTAATTATTTGAAATCTGGAAGTACCTAGTGATAAAACTGTGTAATAAATAAACGTTCCATGGCAAAATTTGATTTATTTTATTGTTTATATGACAGTTTTTATTTTTTAGATTTGATGTAGGTAAGTAAATATAACAAAAATTTTTTTCTGGGAAATCTAAATATCATATGATTGACTTAGAGGTAGTATTTGAGAGGCCATACATTCAATATTTAGTTTCAAGAGTTATTATTTTCATAAAACTTATTTCAAAACAATTATAAATAACTAGCTGTGCATTTTATTTAACATTATAATATTATATAAACAT
The DNA here is from genome assembly GCF_003676215.2 of Rhopalosiphum maidis. Classification (NCBI taxonomy): domain Eukaryota; kingdom Metazoa; phylum Arthropoda; class Insecta; order Hemiptera; family Aphididae; genus Rhopalosiphum; species Rhopalosiphum maidis. The sequence goes on along the minus strand of NC_040880.1, from coordinate 47,201,652 downwards.
GACGTAATAAATTACAAAATATATAACAATAATAAACATCTTCTAAATAAACTAAACATTTCAAATTCTATTTACAATTTATTGTTTACAAAACATAATTTCTAAAACAGATTAGTTTTACGATATAATGAAAAAACAGAAAATTATAATTTATAGAGATTTGAATTGAGTATTAAAAATTATTACTGCGCTTTTAATAAAGTTTATAAATTGTAAGCTCGTATTTATTTTTAAATAATTATTTATTTACATTGATATTTTATATTTATTTTTAAAATAAACATACACCTGGAAAAATAACAATCATTTTCAAATTTATAACACACGTTATCACTATAACGGGTTTAACCAATCAAAACAAAAACCAAAAGCATGTTATAGCAAAGTAACCTAACATAACAATCTAAAATGTCAAAATTAATATAAAAAAAAAATTATTATTCCGAATTGTAAACTGTAGTTCATTAAATTTTCATATATATATAAATATATTTTTTTTTGAATCTTGAGCAAATAAATATTAAATAAAATACATTTTGTTCCTAAGATATTTTCTATAAAAATTATTGTTTATTTCAATGTTTATCGTATAATAACATATTATTTCAGTATGTTCAAATGAAATGTTGTACATTCAATATTTCAATACCCGATTCATGCATAAAACATCTTATCAGTAGATATAATGGATATACTCCGATAACATTTTTAAAGCATTTTCGAAATTAAATACAAAAGCTGACAAAAAATTTTTATTTAAAAAAGTATATTATGAGTATTTTAAAATATTATTATAAACTGAATAATTATCCCAGTTACCATTCAGAATTTAAAATATTTGCTGTATTGTTAAATCTATATTTTGATTTTAACTAATAAATAGCTTAAATTATTTTCCAAATTTATTTTTCTTTCAGGCTTGTAATATACTTCTTGTGTCTAATATTATTGTGACTTTAGTTAAAAAATGATATTGAACACAAATTAAGATGTATAACATGCAATGTAGTATAAACAATGAGAAACTGTTATAAAAAAAAAAAAAAAAAAATGATTTATTCTAAAGGTTTTCGTTCATTTAACACACATAGAGTGATAATAAATAATCAACGTTAACATTTATTTTCATACTTTCAGTGTATTAACTTTTAATTTTCCTGATGCTTAAAATAAATTACAAAAAATATAATGTATAATTATACATTACAATTATGTAGAACACTTAACTTATAATTAGATCTAATATATAAGCTATAATTTAGAAAAGGTAACATAAACAATAAAATTAGATGATACCGTCAAATGGCAATATATTATAATGTTAATTATAATTTACAAGTACCTATTAAATTAATTCAAATATTCATATGTCACAAACGATCAAGCGCAAAATATTTGTGGTTTCAATTTAATCAATACCATGGTGTATCAGATAGCATGTTATTAGTACTAATCTCATCACGGTCACCTTCAAGCGCTACCGCTGTCAGTTCAATAATGAAGAAGGTTCTTACATAGAACAACGGATAAGTGCCCGTATATATGTATATCTTAATCCCTGATATTATATACAATAAAATTGTTTATTATTGATTACCTTTTTAATCGACTCGTGTGCCCAAATAATACCAAATTGCTAAGAATTTTTCAAGAACATCGGATACATTTAATTTTAAACGTGTATATCGAGTATAAATTGAATATCGAGTTAAACAAAATAACAATTATAATAAACACAGCAAAATAGTTTAATTAAACGAATAGGTTCTCAGATAGAATTAACAAAAACACGATACGTATACATACACCGGTAAGAAACTCATTAAATTCACGTCTTACCCTAATTTATAGCTTTAGATAGACATCTAAACGAAAACGATTTGTATATATTACATAATGTATGATAATATCGTACACGATAACGTGTGATAAATTAACTCGTATGGATACATCACGGTATCGTGTATTTATTAGTAAATGAAAATATAATTGCACTAAAATATTGAATGTTTGACAAAATCTCTCGTTCCGATATTTTTTTTTTTTTTTTTATTCATACTAATTTATCTGGAAATATTGCGACGTATTGAGAGTAAAATTAATAATACGTTTCATTTGTACACGTATACTATATACGCTTTTGTGCGCTCGGATTTAAATGATAACGTTTAACAAAAGATTAAATATTTTCTTTGCGGTTTGTAAAGTTTTTTGAATAATCATTATATTTGTGAAAACTAAATCATTCCAGGAAGAGCTTTATCTTCTCCTATTCGAAACCCATACGTTTTCATATAATATTAAAAAATTTAGTTGTACAGATATTATGAAATAAATGATTGATTGGGGTAAAATCGGTTGTCATTGGCGCACTGAAAGACACGGAGGCACCTTCAAAACATTCTTCCCCAACGTATGGCAGATGGATTTGTCGAAATTGGTTTTGATAAAGGAGGTTGAATTTGTTTTCATAAGTTTAGATATGATTTTCCATGCGTGGACTGTGTTTTGAACATTTTTTTTTTTTTCAAGGCAAATCAATATACATATTTTGGTGACATTTCCGTGGTATTAATGGTGGTGATGGTGGTGGTGGTGGTGGTGGTGGTGGTGGTATCTAAGCACGCTGTATATTATATTATGGTCGAACTATAAATTAACGTGGCCCGTGGACATATATTATATACCCGTTTTTTATTATTTTAAATTATCCTGGGACGGAGGGACAAGTGAAAAAAGCTATGGCCGTATAAAAAACAGTACGAATTGGGTGTGCACAATACAGAACGCGAGAAGAGTGCGCAGAAATTTCAATTCTATTGTTGTTCGTGATTTGAATGCACAGGTTTGTTTGAGTTCTACACTGGTGATGATTGCGATCGAAAACTTCCACAATCACCTAAAAGCGAGGATTATTTCTGCTGGCATAGCAGTGCTTTTCTAGAATTAACGTCAGAGAACGCTTGATTATTATTGTAAATACACGAAAAAAACATCATCAACGAATCATATCTATCATTTTTTTTTCCAGATAAATTAATATTATGATTAACGGTTTATAAACGAAAGCCTATAGTTAAACGACATTCACAAATTTAATTATATTCATTTACGTTATGGAAAGGTTGATAAAAAAATCAATTGTTAAATCTTTATTTGCATCTCGATTAAATTTCTAAATATTTGTTTTAATATTTTGGATGTTATTCTGATATTGAACGTAATACAAATAATATGATAAAAAGTAATACAATACTATTATATTTCAAACATCCCTCCTACCCTCACATAGCTAATTTTCATTAACGCAACATCGTATACTTTAAATGTATTAAAAATAAAATAATAACCGGTAGAGTAGCATACTTATAAAGTAGATGTCTACACCTCTTCATTGAATCGCTGTAATGGATGTGTTAAATTTTAATTCAATAACAAATCATTGCATTCGAAAAACGACTCTAATTTAGTATAAATAGGTTTAAATTCATCTAATTATATTTAAAATTGCATTGTGTATAGTAAATAATAATGTGAAGTGATAAAAAGTTGCATGACTCTACAAATAATAATAATATAATATCATACGAACCTAGTACTTAACTCTTAAGCCTCTTGAAAATTAAAATTTTGAAAATTTTAATGAATACGAAAGATGATAGTAAAAATTTAAATAATAATGGAATGTTTTAAATTGTTTAAGTTAATATTTTTGAATTAAAAAAAATATCAAAATTAATTTGTTTATAAAATGTACGCATAAAAAAAGACTATATTATATTTTATGCATCATAATATATCCGTATAGATTTTATGCGTGTGTACTTGAGTATGAGTAGTTATAGATACTACTTATTATATTATTATTTCTATCTTATTTCAAACTATAATATGATTACACAATCTTCGTGAATTGATTCAAACCTCTATAACCCCTTTCTCTGTGACATTTTAGGTCTAACTTAGTTAATAAATAAAATTACCTAACAATAAATTAAAATATAATGCTATATTTTTTCTTATCTCACCTAACTTACACAAAACTGTTTTTTCATTATCTCTGTACTATTCCATTTTTATTTAATTGTTGGTAAATATTCCTTGTTTTAATCTTTTATTATGTGATATTAAACATAAAAATAAAATAAACAATCAGATATAGGTATACTCGTAGTATGAGATATGCTGAAAATCGTATTGTTATTTTATAATATGAATACAATAATTAACTATAAGTGGTTGTCTGTTTCTCTATGAAAAATACTTAGTCTAACGAATTACAAAATTAAAAAAAAAACTAATAAACATACAAAACATCCTTTGTAAATACATTAAACAACAGTTTTTCAGGTGATTTCAGTTTTCGTAAGAGTAAACTTAAGTCATCCAAACTTTATGTAAAGTAAATAATTGAATAATCCTTGAAAATTTAAATTATTCTTTACTTATATAGATAATATGTGTTCATTACATTTATCTATCCCTGGTACTTTCAGCATCAAAGAATATATTTCATGCGTAATTTAACTAATAATCATTAGTTGAAACTATATTTGTTTCAAATTATTTTCATTTAAATAAATATTTAAAACAAAATATAAAAACAATGGTTATATTTTAGTTTAGGATAGCATTACCTTAATAAAAACTATAAAGTAATATAAACTTTAAAGTTAAAACCAATAGTTCGAATTTTAAGTAGTCCATTGTATATATATATGTATATTATATAATGACAAGCTATGATAGTACTATAAATACGCAAATGATTATTTTATAAATTTTATTTGGCGGCAATTGAATATATTAAAATAATTATAATAATCGTTCCTGCAGTGTTCAAAATATGTTTTAGTAGGTTTTTTAAAATGATAATTAATACTTTAATGAACTAAAAATATATTCATTAATTAATATTTTATATATCTTATTAATATGAAATATGATATAAATAACATGAAACGTAGAATTAAGTGAAATACAAATTTATTTCATACATACGAGTAATTTCGTATAATTTATGGAGAATCACGAATATGGTAATTGCATTTGTATAAAATACTAACTTTTAAGTTCTGTATGTTTATATTAAGTTAGCTTGAACGTGGATAAAATTTTGATAATATAATAATAGAATGAATTCAATATTTTAGAAAATACAATCTCAACAATAATGATTACTTATATTCTTAATCTATATTAAATTACCTTATAAATTAAAAAAAAATTAAAATTACACAAATCACATAAAATTTCAATTATAAATTTTAAATTATTAAAAATGTATACCACATTCTTTTATAGCACTGCATGAGCTTGAAGCAACTTACAAAAATATTTATTTTTAACTATTTTCAAATATATTTGCATATCAAATTAATAATTTTAATTAAAATTAAATTTTGCATTATAACGTATGATTATCTATGCATAATGCATACATTCCAAGAACCATTAAACTTAAATTAAAGATTAAGTATCTTCTTATCGTATTAATTGATTATTATAGTTTTTTAATATTTTTGGTTACATTGCATAATTTTCAAATAAAAATTATTTAATTTGTTTATTAAACAAAATTAATACATTTCACATCACTATTACACGATATAAAGAGTAATTAATGTATTATATTAAATATAAAAATTATTATTATAAAAAATAAAATATAAAATGTGTTTGATATGTTTCAAACAAAATAAAATAAAACATGACTTGTAAACCATCAAATTGGAAACAAAGCATATTAATCGGAGTTTAATGGTGAGATATATTGTTATATATATGATATATATGATTATTTCAAAATAATAAAAAAAAATATTTAGTTTATAATTTAAAGTCTTGGATAAATTTTATAAAATTTAATAGTGAATATTAAATAACTTACCATAATACAATACGTAATACGTATTAAAATAAGTTCAATTTAAATATTTAATGCTACGAATACAATAAATATCATATTAATACTAAAAATATTATTTTTTTTAAATTAATTTTTAAATAATTTTCATGATATTTTGAATCTTTATTAGATAATAACGTATTATTATGATTAAGTCTGTCAATGATATATTATTTCATTCAAAAAGATTATGAGTAGACTTCAGTCGACACACTGTTTTTCTTTCAACCTTTTCAACGATTTTCGGTAGTTTTTATTTATATTCAGAGATAGGTACCTATAGCATTGAGAAGATCAAAAAATGATTCCATAAAACATCATGATAAAACCAAACCAATATATCACACACAGTTATAATATTTATTTTATAGAATTTATGAATATATAACCATGAATATAAATGATATATATTATTATTATATATCGAATAACAAATTTTTCTTATAAACGATAATGAAGTTGGTATACTTATAAAACAAACTATGAAACCGTGACAAAGAATGCTTTTAAATTTTTTATTTTTAGTCATTCTTTTTCATTATGTACCTGTGAAATTATTTTTTTGTCAGGATTAAGGAATATTTTGCATGTAGTATTCATCAACAATTAAGTCTTTATTTCATCATACCAATAGGTAATTTCTCCAAATATAAAAAAAACCACTTAGAACTAGGTATTGAAGTATTTTTAAGTATTGTCAGAAAATACATTTTTAACCTTTGATAAAAAAAAAACTATTTTAAGATAAAATATATTATACTTTTTTGTTTTGTTCGGTTTTATAAACATGCGTAGATACCTGAATATTATCAACACATTTTCCAAAAACTAAACTCCACTAATCTAAAGGAAATTTGTCAGTTTTGAGATTCATAAAAAATAAATAATAATACCTATTAATTTGGAAAGTTTAATTATTTTTCTACTATACCTAACTTAAATTTTGTTACATTTACTCTTTTTAGATATAAAAAAATTGTTTTTTCTTAAATTATATAGTTAACGATAATATTTTTGTATTTCGGCTATTCTAATGAAAATAATTTTCCCCTCAAAGTCTTGTTGAATATATTAGTAGCTGTATTATTTTATTTTATTTATTTTTGTAAACACTGATTTATGTCAACTAACTACTAACAGATAGAGAAATATTATTAAACGTTACGATTTTACATATAATTATTGCGTTTGTATTAAATTACATTAACTTTAACACTAAAATATAAGTTTTAATAATTTATGTAAATATTTTATTTTTAATGACAATGTATTGCGACAAATATTGCGAGTTACATTTGTAAATCATTAAATCTTTTAAACATTCAACATTATTACATTTGACATCTTAAGCAATTGAGCATAGAATTATTCATGTGAAACCGAGTAAAATCCATGGGGTATACTTTTAAGACCTATACCTTCGTGAATATAGATGTGGCGTATTCGTAGGTACACCAATTATATCATATCACATTTGGTCTGCATTTTTTTCACTACAATGTTTTTATGGTACTTACGCACTATAGATGCACTCTGAATGGCCCAGTAGTGGCTCATAAATATTTTTGAAGGGCCAAAATATATTATAGGTAGGTACACGCGTAATATTGAGCCAAAAACGAAGCACCACGATTACGCACTTATTTTGCCTTTTTATATGAGACGATCACAGCGCAATTCACGAATCACGATTGCCAGCCACACAAAGCACTTAACCTAAATGCATTTGTTTTCAGTGATCCACCTGTGATAATTATATCAGTATCGTTTTTACTAATGTAAAATTATAAACAAATGTTTAAAGAGGAAAACGACAAATACTCGTTAAATCAGTACACTAAAATTTCAGTTCAAATTTATATTTAGCTTTTTAATATGCCTTTATAGATTTATTTTGATAATCATTTTTATTTTAGTAAAATTTTTATAAATACATGGTTCGGACTGAACCAATATATCCAGTATATAACCGGACTGGTGACCTTAGAAAGACTAGGGTCTAGTCGGATTATTCTCACTGTCCTTCCTAACCATTTTGCCTTTGACTTAAGCACTTATTTATTATACATTATACGGTGATATCAATAAGCTAAAATATTGAAAATAGTTTATAAATATATTGTATTTGAAAATTTATTATTATTATTATTAAAAAAAAAAAAAACAATTTTAGTTATGATTTTAGAATTTGGTACGTTATTACGTGCATAAATGCATAATGTTTATTGCATTTTACTGCTAAATTACCATTTTAAGGGTAAGATTATTCTAACAGAAAAAGTTAATAATTCTGAGAGAAAAGCTGAGACGGATATGTGAATTTTTTTTTCATGTAGAAGTTATATCCATGACAATAACCATAAGACGAAGGTTTATCATTTTTATTTTTGAACAGTAATATTACAATATTATGCAAATATAATGTATAATATGTTAGTTATATTTTATAGAATTCTATACATACTATATAATCTCATATGATATTCTTATATATTTCAATTTTTTTCATCACACCAGTTATCAATGGTGAATGAATAATTCGTATGAGTAATGAGTAATGAATGGTGAATAACGAAATAAATATTCACGATTATTATTGTCTAAATTATACAGAATATTATTGATCTAAATTATCCGTAAGTCATTCAAGTATTAAAATCTACATTCTTATTTAACTTAATGCTATGCAATAATTATTTTTTAGATCGTAAAATAGACGGTCATCATCGTAGTGTAAACTGCCAAGTAAGACAAGTGTTTCAATAAGAAAAGGGTTATCGTGATCCTCACAAACCACTTCCTCTTCACTACATGACACGTAATAAATACTGCAATAAAGTGTACCCGTAAAATTCCTTCTGGAAAGTTGAAGCTTTTATATAACATCAAAAACATAATATAGTTTTTATGTCATAGTGTTATCAATGTAGTTATATAATAATATTATGGTAAATTAAAAACTCCTAGAATATAATTGTAAACCTGTTAAAAAATGAAGATTATGTTTAAAAAAATGTAAAACAAAACAATTTTTACAAACCTATAATGATGCAGTGGTACATAGGTAATTATTACAATAATAATTTCTTAAAGGCATAAGTGGCGTAAAAAAGTTACCCATTGGTAATACATAATTTAATTATTTATTCGTTAATTAAAAATGTCTATACCAGTTTCGTTTTAGCCAACGAGTATAGCAGAATTTTAAATTTTATATTCAAGCCTTAGAGTTAATTGTTTATTTATAAATGTTTATATTAATTTGTTAATTATTTTCGTAAATTTTTAATCATCAGTTTCTAGATCAACTTTTGGTAGAACGAAAAACCCTTTATCTTAAAAATGTTTGTTTAATAATAATTAATAAGTAATACGAGTAGTTTGGTGATGTAAAACTTGATTATATTATATCTTGATTGTAGTCATAAATCTCATAATATATAACAAATTTATAATTCTCGGTGAAATTATGTTATTTTTTGTAAAGAATTTCATTATACGAGTCATAGTAGGTTTATATAAAAAATGGAAAAATCATGAACTATATAATATTCTATGCCCAATGTCCATGGATGGATAAATAAAAATTCATTATATGAATTTTGATTACTTTGAACCGACTAAAAACACACATATATATATTATGTGAGCTGGTTGTGAAATATTATCATAAATGAAGTGGTAATACCACTTACAACAGATGTTTAAAAAAATTGTTGACATATTTTGACATAATTTATGGAACAATTAACTAGTATTGATATAATAATAATTTTGCACATAAACTTTATGTTTAGCTATACAATTGTACCTATATATAGAGACGTCATTTTTTAGTAATTATCATTTATATTGTAAAGACCTAACTATACTTAAAAAATATTATGTAAATATCATAAGTGTATAATTTATATTTTAATAAATTCATATTATATTATAACACAAGAAATAAAAATCATAAATAATAATGTGCTTACATACTTTGGAACATTTTCATGAAAAAAGACAAAAATTTTTCATATTAAACTTGAATCACTTTAAATTAAATCGTAATAAACAATTCCCAACCTCATCAGCGGCAGAAAAATTATTTGCTATTATTAATATAAAACCAATTTCAATACTTTGAAATATTTCAATTATCCATTGAAATATTCAATTTTCAAGTTATAAGTTCCACATTAATTAACGTATACGTGTATTGAATTGTGTTTCTCTTTTTGTCTCCTCATTCATTACTAACCGTTTTTTAACTAGACTTCAACTTCCGTGACATTTTTTTCTCATCCATTAGGTAACCAATTACAATTTACAACGTGGTTCTTAGTTTTTATCTCAAATAAGTAAAAATAAATATAGTAGGTACCTATACTTACAAATATGGTATATATTATAGATGCAGTAAGAACACTCATTTATAATTTTCATTTTGACATAAGCAAGACGCTAGTATTTTATCATTATTACGTCATCGGATTCCTTCGAACATAAAACAATTTTAATGCAGTACTTATTACAATTTTTTATGACCATAAACCAGAAATTTAAATACATATGGGATAGTTTGGAAGATTTTTATCAATCAAATCTTGTACTACAATAGGGCTAAACAGGTGATAATATATAAAAATAGGGTGTTTTTTTTCAAATTCATAAAACGTAAGAAAATTGGTTCCTCTGTGTATTATTCTAATGTTTTATTGAAATTCACTATTACACTTATAACTTTAAAATTTGAATGATAAAACTTTTAAGAGTTAATTTATGTATCCTATTTATACTAAGTAATTCACTACACCTACATGAACCAGTGAATACCATATATCCCTCTACCATAACTAGCTCATTGTTAGTTTATCTTACCCCGTTAAACGAAAAACAATTACTATAAAAAAGTGAGAAACTTTTAAGAGCAAGAAAGTAAAAAATATGCCATTCAATTTAAGAACTACATCATTATACAACACCGGTCTACTGACATAAAAATGGTATCAAGTATTCACTACGAATCGTGACCGAAGACACTTGAACGTCTCCGGAGGGAATGGATTATATTTTTGAAGCGCTGGGAGCGGTTTTTTTTTTTTTTTTTAGAATTTAATTTAAAAAAAAAAAATACAAAATACTAATGTTAAATATATTTATTTTCACGCCTTTTCGAGGAACTCTATACTTCTTGCACTTTATTACAACTCATTTTAGTCGTTCCGTTGTCTGAATAAAAACACACTAATAAATATACACTCACGCGATATTACAAGCTCGCTCGCTGCAGCACACGTGTTTTGTAAGAGTTTTATTTTTTTAGCGGAACAATAGTAGATAAATAAATATGAAATGGTTTGAAAAACAAAATAACATTTAGTAAACAGTGTACGGTGCAAATGGAGGGTGAATAAAAACGTGTTCGGTCGAGCTTTGAACGGACAGCTGTAGCCGGTAAGCTTTGAGCGCCGATCACAGTTTATTCACAATACGCAGATTATTATCGATGGACCGGAATGATGGCAGTTAGTGATTTCAATCTCCGCTCGTATATATGTATGTGTATCATGTATGCATATTCACATGACACTTTTCCGTTGTATGCGTATATACATATATAAAGTACGAGAACACAAGGTCAAACTGCCTGATGAAAGTACGAAAATCGAGTTTAAATGGAAAACACCGTGATTCCCTTCCTCCGCTTTTGGCCATCGCCGATCGCCTACCCGAATTCTGCTCTATGCACGCCCGGTTTAATAAACGTCGGATATAGATATAACTGCGATGATGCGTTTGGCGACATAAGGCAGCGTCACAGATGTAACTGCAATATTATATTTATTGTACATTAAAACATAACACACAAATGTCTTTTCGGCGGATATTACCTATAAAAGTAACACGGCTAATAACGACGTTACCTCTGCCATTAAAATATAATAACATACAAATAATGTGTGTTAATAAATCGAGTGTGCATAATATAGGTGCACACGTTAACGCACACACATCATATCACATAATGTATTACGTATATTATCCGTAGTATAAAGTCGTTGTTATTTCATCAATTACTAAATGGACATCATAAAATTGATCAGAAAACTATACACGATCTGCGTGGAATTTTTAGAGTAACCCCACACCATTAATCGTCCAAAGTGATGGAGGAACAACACTAAAATGGTGTGAATAGTTATAAAAATACATTTGGATTTCAAAAGTTTAAAATATTTGTAATTGTTGTAATTTTTATATTTATTTTTTTTTGTAGTATAATACAAAGTTTTATAATTTGCAGACTTCTAGTACCTTTACAAATACATCCACTCTCGTATTTGTTGCAAAATCGCAAAGGAATATAAAATGGTGATTTTAGGACAAAAAGTACAATACATTAAGTATTTAAACTTGCTAAAATCGAAACAAAACATTTTTAGGTTTATTGAAAAACAATACAAAAAATACCCTACATTTTTTTTAATTTTACACACAAACTTGAATATTATTAATAATAATTTATATAGAGTATACAATATTATTATTTATTATTATTATATTTTAAAACAATATATCTCCTATTATATACAAAATAAATTTAAAAATTGCACAGCAATAAAATATTTAAAAGATAAGAATCATAATAATTAATTACATTGTACCGTGGAATGATTGAATCGAAGTCTTAGCAGTAAAACTCCTAAATAGGTACAATCAATATACGTTCGATAAGAAAACAACTGTACTGTTATACGACGTCTAAGAGATTTATTTGTATGTATTTGGCCTTTTCTATAGAATTTTTATACATCGGACATACTTATTAAGGATTTGTACGTTACTGGGATATTGATTAACTAATAAATAATGTTTTTGGTTTATTTATATTTAAGACTCTTTATTTTATGACGAATTTTATTACATAAAGAAACAGTTTTACTAACATTTGAATATTCTTATGAATTGTGATGAAATAGAAAGCAAACAATTTTTTGGTTTTTTTTTTTTTTTTAGTTGAAAGGAGTAAACTTTTTTTACGCATACTGTTTAATGAGATATTATATAATATATATTTTCAATTTGAAAAAGCGTTGAAACTCTATCATTGGTCAATACTATCAACTGTTTTCTTTTAAATTAGTTTAAACCTACAACGAATAACTAATGGTATTTAATGGTTATTAGCAAAAAATATTATGTCTTAAACTTTTAAATAGTTTATATATTTGTACACTTCAATAATCTTAAGCTTTTAATACAACTAGTAAGTAATAAATAATAAATTATCTATGAATTATACCATCAGTTATTAATAAAAACAAAAATATACAACTCTAGTGATATTAAATCGCTAAGACAAATATTTTTTCTGCTTATTAAATTATATTTATCTAAGACTTTTTAGAAGGTAACTAAAAATGTTCTATAACTATTTATACACCAATATTATTAAAAAGGAGAATATATATTTTAAATGATTACTTTGGTCCTTAAAAATATATAGTTGTACAGAACAAATAGTTTTAATGGAGTTATATATTATACAATATATATCTTTAAGTAAATGTTATTATATTTCTTTTAGCTCTTTATTTATTAGATCTAGCGATTTAATACAAACTTTCGTTTCACCGTCAAGCTCTTTATCCTTATTCATAACACGAAAGGTTAAATACTTTATAGATGACATTATTAATCATGTAATGAGGTTAAAAACTTTCATTATTTATATTATATTGTTTTTACTATATTATCTATCTTGTTTTAAATGTATATATATTATATTTTAGTTTGGTTATGGATTTTGGACTTAATGAAAAAAACTTAAATAAAGTACCTAAATTGTATATTTTACGCGTTTTTCATAAACTATATTTTTAAAAATGCATTTAAAGTGAAACAAGGTTTGAAATCACTATAGAATAATTGTACCTAGGTATATTGAATTATAATAGATTCAACATTGGGTTACCAATATAATAACTAAAAAGTAATAAAATTCGTATAATGTGAAAACTGTTTTAAATTCCATTGCCTTTTTATACAATTTTCTATAAGACACAATTAATTTATGCTTAGGAATTAACCTTCAAAAAATAAACTCGTAATTTAGTTGTGTCATAATAACGATACAAAGACAGTAACATGATACAAACACTAATATATAAAAAAAGTAAAATTTTAACTTTCTAATACGTTGACTAGAAATTGATGACTGGACATCGTTTTCAAATAAATTAAATATTTCAAGTATTTTTCAACACATGAATGGAATTTGGTTTAAATCATAAAATATGGAACATTATATTTGATTGATCGAACTATTCATTTTTTTATATTTTATAATTATAAATTAATTGCATCAATCAAATTTTATTTCATTTGAAAAAACTATAAAACTTTGTTTTACTGTAAAGTATTTAACATAGAAATAATTCAATAAAACCTATTGAAATGTAAAAAAAAAATTATTATATTTGTGGTAATAAATAAACTAAAAATATTACCTCTTACCTTTCAAAAACATAACGTTTAAGATATAATCTCGAAAATAAATAGCAGTCATTTGTTGAATACTATATTTGATGGATTATATTAGTGTTTTCAAAATGCCATTTTACGTTATCAGTTGATTTTTGCTCATTTCTTTTGAAATGTAATGACGCTTAAATAGATGAGATGAGATGAAATATTTTAATATTTAAAAATTGACAAAATTCTTGTAATGAAACTTTTCAAAGTACTTCTAGTGAATTTGTATTGTAAGGTGATTTGCTAGACACATAAAAACATATGGAAGATAGTTATACGTAATGTAAACTTTAATATGTGTAAATATAAAGAAATACGTCATATTATAAACATCCATTGGTTAGTTAACTGATCTAATACAAAACTGAAGAAACCTTGAAGATTATATTTTGTATAATATTGAAATTATTGATGATAATTCAACATTAAATATCACCGTATCATCAAAACCCAATTAAAATTGAATATTAAATGTATACCTTCGATTTCCAAATCCGTGGTACTATAAAAAAAGCCACTACAACCATTTTAAACCAATACATTTTTTTTTACTATTGACCACCCTAAGCTCCAATAAGATCTACTTTTCATCGTGAAAAATATCGAAATTAAACATAAAAAATAAAAATACATAGGTATAAAATCAAAACATGCATCGTTCCATTCAAAATCTAAAAATGTTAGATAACTTAGCATTTTATATAATGCGCAATTTAAATTACCATACGACAAATTTTCTAAATGTTTATAAGTATAAATATGCGTGATTTATTTTGAATAACGTACACTTTTTTTTTAAATGACAATATATAAATTAAATATTCGTTATTTTACTACTCAATTTTATTATTGAACAAATGAAAAATTATACATGAAAACAAACTTAAACATTAAGTATTTATGATTGGTAATATGAGCTAGGTTACTACATACGTGCTTAGCTAATTACCATTAAATTATACATTAAACAATAATCATACTTCAAAAAAATCCAATAAGAGTTAGGTAATTAACTGAGATAGATGTCTTTGTATTCCTAGAGTAGTAGGTAATACATTATTTTATTTGAAAAAGATAAGTGAATGTCGGATTACTTTAAAATAATCGTGTTATTTCACGTTTCTTTATCCACTGACGTTTTTCACGACAATAAATCTAAAAATTAGTTCTATAAAATTGTTTGTGTTTAATTATTATTCACAATCCATAGATATACTACAAACAAATGTTTTAACTATTTTATAAAATTAAAAATAAATTCTGAAAAAAGTGCACATTAGCTTTTATAAAACTAGAATGTTTCAAAGATTTCTAAGAGTAAATTTAACTACATTTTCCTATTTCCTGGTTTATTAAATGACAGAAGAATATTTATTGAAATTGTACATTAAAATCAAGATTAAAATGAATTTTAAAATCACGACTTTTTCCATATTTCATCTTTCCAGATATAAACAAATATGTTATACAAGAATATTATAATATATGTAGATTTAATAATAAATCAGCAAATCTTATTTATTATAATATGTAAATATCAGCAAATCCCTATTATCTTTTTCTATCCAATTATAAGTAAACTAAATCTGGCTTCAACGGACTTTCCGTTTTATATACTATTGGGAAAAATACCTAATTTAAAATTCGATAAATATAGCTTCATGACCTATTACCTGTCACATTTTAAAAAGACGTGTTAACCAAGTGCTCTATATTTATTATAGGGTTATTTAAATGTTTTTTAATAGCTATAACCAGTTGAAGGTAACAATAAATTAACAGTGACAATTTCTTTAATATATTAGGTTGTTTAAACATTTAAAAAATCGTATACGTAAAGCACTAAATAAATACTTCTTTGCCTTCTTGGTAATTTTATTTTTGAAATAGTCTATATTTACTTAAATTGAACAACTCAGCTATAAAATAAATAGAGTGGTTAAGCTATAAAATTGTGTGATGGATATAAACAGATAATGTTGCTAACATAAATTAAATATATATATATATATATATGATATATATTATGTTTGTACGTGTATAAAATATTTATCTGACTGCAATAAAAGTTCAACAGAAAACTAACTATACTAGAAATCGAATCGTTAAAGACTGTAGTATTGTACATCAAAATATATAATTGTAAGATATTATAGTTTATTACAAAGCAATATTTATTTATACACTTTTTAGTTTAAAAGTGAATATGCCATACCAAAACACACATATCGGCGTAGATACGAAATAGCACATATCGTATGTATCCAATCTACTTACACAATTTTTCGTACATAAAAAAAAACCCGCGTTATATATAGCGTTAGTTCTAAAAATTAATAAAATTCCTGTACTGAAATGTTCATAGTAAATAAATCACTCTCGATAGGAATTATTGGAAAAAAAAAAAATTTTAAATAATTTAGTAATGAACACGAAGATTTCGAAAACTACCCGTACCTATATATATTATCTATACGATATACAGGGTGTAACAGGACTATTAAACAAATATAGTAACATTTGTAATGGAAATTTGTCAAATAGTCTTGTTACACCTTATATATATATATATATATATATATTATAATTGGGATACACACTTTAAAAAGGTGTTATCAATAACAGTCATTGCAGATATTTGTCGTGCATACGTCATCGTCGTAGTATGTAATATACGGTTGTCGTCTGATAAAACGTTGGCAACACACTCATGAATAATAAACAACAAATATTAAGTGTGTGGCAAATTTTGCACTATGGCAAAGGCTCGAGATTAGATTTTACACCTCCACACGACAATAATATTTTAATGCACGCTACCTATACCTATATACATATATTATCTGTACGGGTTTACCTATATAATTGGGTTGAGGTTAGTGAAGATTTACATAATAAAACGATAAAACGGAAGGTGGCTTTGGCAGGGCAATAAATAATTCACCGACAACAGATGACCCGATTAATACGGAAAGTTTGAAACGTTTAAGGATGACCCGCAAGTCCGTCGGCAAGCAAGTGCGGGGCAGATTAAAATGTTATGGCCATCATCGCCATAATAAACAACAAAAGAAAAGCGACGACCATGTGTTTTCATTATCCCCGGCCGGGCGGACGCGTGCGCCCGTGTATATAGTGTACCAGAAACACGGTACTGGTGCTGTAGGTATTATTAATAATAATATTATAATCGGATACAATGCTCTCTCTTACAATACGCGATATTGTACTGCACACACTGAGATAACAACTTTATATTGTTCTGTTAGACATTTACAACAATAAGCCGAGCTTTTTAAACGGCCGTGGCACCGACCCTCAAGTATATGCTCTCGTGTATAGTATTACTATGTGTGTATACACCGTAGTAATATGCGCGTGCGTGTGTGCGTATGTGTGTACGCATAAGTTGTATACAAAAACACCCATCCTCTCGCTCGTGGTCAAAAGTTACCCTCTAAAGTCTAAGGTAATAACTAATAACGACGTGTAACTGTTGGCAAACTGTCGCGGAAAACCTTCCATTCACTCTTACTTCACATTATACCTTTAAATTATTGAGAAGTTAGTTTTCCTCGGCGACCTATTATACACGGAAGTTATTCTGTTGAAAACTTTTCGGCGGTGGTGACAACGACGATAGTTAATCTTCACGCAACACTTAAGTCCAACACTTTCGTCTCGTATCCGTAGCCTTTCGATGGGACGTGTTTAATTACACCAACGGGAAACAAATCTAAAAAAAAATTGACACGTCAGAAAATTGTTTTTATTATTGCCGAAAAATATCAAGATTCTCAAAATACAAAAATAACTATTTCCGGATACTGGGCATTTGTCATTAGTGTCTCTTCGCTGCGTTATAAGAAAATGATGCGTATTATTATTATTATTATTATTATTTTTAATTTCATATCCTTAATAAATCATCATAAATTCCATTTGAAAAGCAATAAAAATCCAAGCAAAGCCAAGTTTATAACATGATTTATATTTCAATGTGAATGTTTTAATAAAAAAATATATGAACTTTTGTCTGCGATATAAGTATAACAATATAATTAATTTTATTTAAAATGAATTTCTTGTAACTTTTACAATATTTTTACTGGGTTTTTTCGGTGTGAAAGCCTATACTAACATTATATTCAAAAAATCACTTTTTATTCATCTAACTATAGAGTTTTCAGTTTGATAAAGGACAAAATAAATATATTTTCTTTTTGAACACGCACTATAGCTAACTTTTACCAAAAAGCAAGCACATATAGTTCAAGTAACTGAAAGCGTTGAAAAATCATTACATTTAAAATCAATTTTTAGCTGTCCAAATATTTAAAATAGTCAAGACACACCCTAATTTGCTTATAAGTATTCTACCTATTAGAACTTTTCAAAATATAATAGTCTTTAAAAAGTATTAATTTTTAAATTAGATATTATTTTTGTGTTTAATTTTAGAGAGATTTAACCAGTGTGAAAATTTTTAAATTTTTTTAGTACCCAAGTAATTACTTAGCTTAATAAAAACGTACATATTATAAAATCAATAGCTCCTACACTTTATGTATTGCTTTAAATCTAAAATAATACTATAATAATAGTAATAAACTTGCTATTACAATATTCGATAAAAAAAAACACACAATAAAAATAATGTTCATAAAAAGTAAGAACATAAAGTACCTTATAAGTATGACTTTTCTGAACATATAATATTCATGACAAATAATTTAACACTCCTTTCAACTTTCGATCCATTAAAATGTGCATGTGTATACAATATACATAACAAACAGTATATAAACGACTAATAAACTTATCGTAGAATTTTTGAAAAAAAATCGTACAAAAATATATTTGCAAAAAAAAACTAAACAAAGCTCCTTCAATTTTACTAAGGTATAATTAAAACTAGAATAGCACCGTCAAGTACCTACATCAAGGTCGGCTTAACACACATGTATTATTGACTACCTGCAAGATAAATTAACATGTAAAGTGACATAAATATAAAAACAAATACAAGAAAAAATTACTAATAGTTGAAACGTGATTCCCATTCGTATGACGTATTTTTAATGACTTCCTTAGTTCCTTGTAGAGTCCTTATATTATTTCGTCGCTCAAATAAAAATATTAATAAGGTGTAATTATATATTTTAAATTGTAATCAATTTTAAACATTTTAATGGATTAAAGGTCGCCAAATGGCGACTTATAAATGAATTTCATCTGGCCTGCAGACAAAAAAAAAATATTTTTTGTGGTAAGTAAATTAAATGAGGTTTTAATTAGTTTTCATTTTATTTTTTAAAAGGCCATTATGCCATTACACTTTTTAGTTGTAAGTATATTTTTAAATATTTATAAAAAAAATATATAGATGATGTTTGGTATAAAAAAAAAAGAAGAAAATTGTGATCTACGTGTAAAACTGTAAATTATGTTAAAATAAGTATCTGGATGATATATAATCGATATTTGAAAAAGAATATTATTTTCTAAAATAAATAACCTAATTCAAGTACTACAACAATATGTTGGCGTATTGCGTATGACAAGATTAATTAAATGATATTGAGCTTAAACACTATCGCATGAATAATTCCAAAGATTGTGTGGACCATACTAGACATATTGATTGTTGAACAATTCGAAAAGACATAAATAAACAAGAATACTTAGATAAAACATTTTATTTATAAACAAAATAACAACATAATATTTGATTATAAAATTATTATTGAATTATTGAATTATCAAGTATGATTACATTAAATCAATAAAATTAGTTTTTAAATTTTTATTTTTATCTAAATAAATTATGAATTTAAATATTGAACTATTACAGCATACCTCAAATGTTATTATTAATACATTACTATTGTATTAATATATATATATATATATATATATAAAACGTTACTTATGTCACATGTTTTATATGGATCATTTATCTCAGTAGATAACCGGACTATTTAACTTAAATCAAAATTTTTTAACACCTATCGTTAAAAATATATGTTCATTTTGTCCGAAATTGTTTGTAATTTATTCAACTACTATCTTTTACCAATATCCAATTCGTACTAATTTATTATGATCATTTAAGTATCTAACTAGCTGATGTACTCTGTAGGCACCATGCGTTATAATTATAAGTAAGTTATACGTCATTGTAAAACTTTTGGAACACTATATCTATGCACAAAAAAAGTATACGGATAAATTTATAAAAATATATGGATGAAAATCTAAATTAATACTTTATTTATGCTGAAAATCTAAAATTAATTTATTTTTTTTATTTTTTTAGGTAATGTTTGGGGTCATACAGAGGTATGCCTCATGGTTGCCCGTGGATGGTACCACTATTTAGATGGGCCTTGTTATCTGGTTGCGTGGCCAGACCGCTGAGTTCCGATACCAAAATGTCCGAAGCTTTCACACAAAACATGACAGAAGGTAATTCACTGGTAAACAATATAAATGCATTTTGAAACATCCAATTGTAGATAATGGCAGGTTTTTAACAACAAAGTACAAACCCTAATCAAACATACAAATAAGCATTCTCTAAAATCTGTCACGCACTCACACTTAATCCGAGGAAAATACGATACACAATACATACTGTATAATGACAATTATTTTAAATCAATATGTATTTAACTAATCGCAAAATTACCTATTGAATTATAAAATACAATAATACGTAATCTCAGATATTGTTGGCATCATATTATTGTTATTTAATGTACTAATAATTGTATGCGTTTGTACACAATATGTAGTAAATACACAACACATATTCTACTATAATACCAATAATTCATGTTTGATTTTATTGCTTAGATTAAACAGTTTGATTAAAGCAATTTGAATATTTCACTATATAGTAAATAAGTAATGTCAATGATAGTATACGTGCATGATTTTACATAAGAAACACACTCAATTCACATTTGATTAGAGGAATTAAAACAATGCTTTATTTGTTTTAAATGTAATTTAACTTTTGTGCACTTCGCGCGGTATATTGTGTATTATTATAACAATACGCATTTTTGGACATCAAGTATACAAACTAACACAAAACATATTTTTATACACCATAAAGTTTAAATGCACAAACACACTTATGGAGATTTTAAGTCTCCCTAACGTCATAAACTTATTATATTACTCGAGGAGAACCAAAATATGATAAAATAACAAATGCGCAAATATTTGTAAATTGACAAATATTACATTCATAAATTTAAATTATTTCTTTTTCGAAAAAAAAATAGGCATTTCTTACCATGGAACTTCTTTTAAATTTCAATCGACAGATATGTTACACGAAACTTTTGAAACAGTCTTACTACCCTAAAAACTTTTTTTCCCGAAAACATAAGTCAAAACATATGGTTGTCAAACAAATTCTCTCGTGACTAAGAATCTTAAGATGGAACATGAATACTATACACAATGTGTCAATGTTTGTACAACAATTTATAAAAATACCAGTACACAATAAACTTTTCTTTTTTTGTTTTACTCAAAAAACAATGAAAGCATAGTAAAAATAATGAAATATATATAAATATTTTCTTAAAATTTATAATCTATTATTATCTGTTTTCAAAATAATAGAAAAATAAATATTAAATATGATGAAAAAATGTATTGTTATACAATTTTTTTTATAAAAACAATGCCCATAATGTGACAATGTGTCACATATTTCCTCTGTAGAAATATTTAAATACGATATATTCGATTTTCAAATTTATTTTAAGATTAATTTCTTCATTTAGAATAAAACTCTAAATGTGTTTAGTGTCCTAGGGATTCTTTGAAGCAATTAACCGTCAATTATATTATCATGATTAAAAACTGATAACACGTACTCGTATGGTAAAATTGAATACTTATAATATTGTTTCTAGTAACTATTGTCTTATTTTACTCAGGCGCGCCATTTCAGGTTTTAAAAAGAGGTATCAAAATTTAAGGAAGGCCAAATAAATTTTTCATCGGGTTACTTTAAGCATAAAAATTAAAGTTAAATATTTGATACAAGGTTTTTAAATAATTATTTAATACTAACAATTATAATAGTGATAACTAGTGTGTTTAGTAGCATGTATGTATGTAAAATAGGTAAACGTTTTTTAATTATTATACAGTACAAAACTAATAAATTAACAAACTTGAAAATTAGAAAAAACAGCAATATAGAAAGTTGAATTTAAATAAATGGAAACTAATTTTAATACGGTGAATATTTAATAGTGTTAAAACCTACTTCATATAATCAATATGTTTTATTATGTCATCCATAGTTTTATATAAAATCATTGATTTAACTTCGGATCATTAATTTACCAACCGGGCCAATTTCTTGGATTTTGTAAGTCCGGACCAGGAAAGGGTACAGGAAAAATAGGGTCGCCAAAAAACACCCTGCACCCGCCCTCCACCATACGGCACCTTTGATTATACTGACCAAATTTAAATTCACAAATCGTTATTTCAACGGAAATAGTAAACGTTTAACTTGCCAATTTGAGTGCTATCAGTTATACAAAATAAACACCAAAAATATATTTTTTTCAGAACTAATAATAACGATAATGACTGTCTAAATTTATTAACAACTAAGTTAATGGTAAAAAAAAACGTCACATTAATGCAAATATTTTTATTAATTATTTTCTTTTCAATTATTATTATAATTATTATGGTACATAATTTTTTCACGCTAATATTTGATGGATCACATCGTTAGGTTTTCTTAAAACGTTTTATTAAAAATACACTGTCAGATTTTTTTTTTTAATTCTCAATTTATGCTTGAAATTTTTATACTTTATATACAAACAAGTAAACATCTTTCACACAGACTTAATTAATATGTTTTACTACGAGGTTTAATGTTTTACAATTTAATTATGATTGGAGAAAACAAACTTATAATAAACGAGCTGTAGTTGATATTTTTAATAACACTATCATATTTACAAAATAACAAAATAAAATACATTTCAAATATACTATGCGCCTATCGCATATTTTGTTCAAATCGAATTTAAATATCATGTGGCTAATTTGAATAATAGCCAAATTTATACTATAGTATAGAATAGCAACGTGCACAGGTGTATCAATATTATTAATATTATGTGTATCAAGTTATAAACCATACGTAAACCTATCTCTTCTGCGACCCGATGCAGTTTGTTATTTAAAGGTATACATCAATAACTAAATAAAAAATAAATGATAACAACAATAATGAATGTCAAATAATATTTTACAGAATACAGTTTGTTAAGAAAACAGTTGTTATTAAAAGATGAATTATTTAAAAATCTTATATTTATTTCATAGATTGTTTTAATTATTTCAGAAAATTTAACTTGCTACACTTGCGTAAACGTATCAGACAATTTGACATGCAACCAATATGCCATTGATAAACCATGTGCTCGAGGTAAGTATCAGTTATAATTTTTTTTAAACTATAATTAAAATTAATTTATGTATCCGTAGATTTAGACTACTGCCAGACATTACACATAATGGATTCGACTGGAACTAGTGTCATTGTGAACAAAAAATGTGCTAACCGAACAGAATGTCATCCGTCCACTGTCGGTTGTCTAAGCATTGACAGGCAGACTGTAAGTTATTTAGTTATACTATTTTAATGTATATTCTATCGAATATTAGTTACCAACGTTTTATCAAATGCGTCAGTTGTAGAGGTATATTTTCTATGTATACTTTTAAGCAATAAATATAAAAAGGTACGTAATATAGAACGTTTCCATAAGTTATGTAGTCAGGCGAAGAAGAGCCCGTTAGGTCGTTAACCCTTTTTTTATATTACACATGATAATCGTCAATAATTTAAATTGTGTAATTTAACTGATTTTCTATCCAATTCAGTGATAGCTTAAATTAAATATGACAAATTTTATAATTGTTAATGTTGGGAACGAAAAAAAAATAAAATTGTACGATTTTCCTTAAATTTTGGATTTAATTGGAAAATTATTTCGTCAATCGTGGTGACGGATTCAAGTGACGTGAAGAGGAGAGGAGAGAATTCCCCGATATCATTTCAATTAATTATATTGATTTAGTAATTAGTAAGTTAAATGTAGTACCCACCAGATTAATGTAATAATTTTCTAATGAACTACCTATGTAAACGTTATTATATGCTATTAATTTACTAATTAAAAATATATAATATGTGTGTGGGATAGTACAAATGACCGGTATATTACGTATGCATCATGGTCATTGACTTCGAATAATAATTGTACATTGATAAAATAATCATTACTTTCTGATTAATATGGCAGGTAAATATCAACAATGGCGGTAGCATAAACCGTATAGATGAGTATTATGACTTATGAGCGTAGACGATAAAGGTATGTGTTGATAAAAATGGATGTGGTTTGGACGTGCAGTGGGTGATGAATGGAAACTGAGCGTGATACATTTGATTTAAAGAGACAAAAATAATAATAAATCGATGTAATGTCGGGAGATAAAATAAAATGGAAAGGTAAAGATGTTGTGGATGGGATTTATACATCAAATAGATGGCCGGAAGAAACACAAAAAAAAACTCCATTGTGATTTTTGTCCATTGTTCATTTTAATCAATCACTATTCACTATAATATTATACTCTTCTTAAAGCCCGCTATCGTCTATCAGCTACATTCCGATTGTTAATACAATTTAACTAATAAAGTGCTACTAAAAATAACTTAACATATTCCTGTCAATCTAAAGTTCCTTTCTTGAGATTTAAAACTCACAATGTAAAACTGCTACGCAACAAACGAGAAATAAAAAATCAATAAATAGTTATAATAATGAATTATATATGACGTATAATATCTATTGTAAATAGCTGCATTATCACGTATGGGCTATTATTACCTAACCAAAACTATAAACTGAATTTAAATGAGATAAAATAATTTAGGTTAAGTAATCCTCTTAACTGTGCATATAAACATTAAACATGTTATAAGTACTTATTTTTTATTTTAATAATAACTAATTAAAAATTAAAAAATACTCTAGTGTTTACATAATGAGTACGTATAGGTACTATTATAAGTTATATATAGGTATAATATAATTAGAGTTCTAAATTTAAAATATTTCACTTGAAATGTTTCAATTGAAATATTGAAAATTTCACTCATTTTGAAATATTTCAATGAAATATTGAAAAATATTTTTTTCTTCTTTTAAATGTATTCGGTTATAATTGAATAGAAATAATATATTGATTATATACAGAAAATAATGATAGTAAATATGCAAAAATATGCACTATACATTTTTGATGTTTATCACTTGTTTTATTATTGGTCCTTATTGTATTATTATTATTATTTATTGTACATATTTTCTTTATTTCACACAATAAACCAACTTTTGAAAATTTTTACTCGCAAATTAACGTGATTATAAACTTTAAAATATAATAATTTATATTTTATTTTTCATCGCAATGAAATATTTCAAGAAAATAAATTTCATGAAAATTTTAAACTCTAATTAAAATATACCTAATATGTATAATTTAAAAAAATTAAAATGTAATCAAATTAAATAATTGATCAAGAAAAAGTACATATCATCTTCTTTAAATTATACATTTTAACCACAAGGCCAACAATATATTACCTATTTTAATATAATTATCAGTCTAAATTATTTTATATTTACAAAATGCATGTTTAATAAATAAATTTCCAGAGTTTCTTGTACAATATATAATAATATGATTCCACCTTATTTTTGTATTCAATACAGCAATACCTCAACTCTATTAAAAGTATCTATCAATCTATAAATCTTACTTAAATAATGTTTTATTGCACATTTAATGCTTGGAAAAGAACTTATGAGAACTATGTACTTTATATGCATACAGACACTGTTAAAACCAATGTTTTCAATAAAATATAAATCTTACCGTGCGTACATAACATATATATTTCAAATGCCATGTAGGTGAAATCTCGGGGGTGTAAGATCGTGCACCTTGAATGATCTGAAATATTTAAGGTCATGTTGGTACACGTAGTTTTGCTGCACCGACACGCCCGAAATATTTTTCAATTTGGTGATAGCCTATAGTTGTAGTTTGGCACAGTTTTCCAACTTATAAAGGCGACACGCGTGACTATCGTCCATCGATCACCACCTAGTTAGTCACTGTCAGTCGTAGTTTTATTCTTCGTTTTAAATTGATTTAATGATGTGTATTTTGAACAAGTATATTATAGAAGTATCGGTAGCTCCGTTTTGAAAAAAACGACAAAAGGTCTTCGTAAAAAAAAATAATCTTGTATAATCGCAAGCGAACGAGTGATTTTATAGATTTCCGAGTATAATTAAAAAACTCGCTGC
The DNA here is from genome assembly GCF_003676215.2 of Rhopalosiphum maidis. Classification (NCBI taxonomy): domain Eukaryota; kingdom Metazoa; phylum Arthropoda; class Insecta; order Hemiptera; family Aphididae; genus Rhopalosiphum; species Rhopalosiphum maidis. Next base: position 47,174,781 of record NC_040880.1, on the reverse strand, counting down.
CAAAGGTTTTCTAGTTTTGCTGCAGCTAAAATTCAAAGAAATTACGATTATGGCTAAAACCATAACTTTGCAACATTAAAATGTAACAGCAATATAGTTTTAATCAACACTTTGAATTATTTTTATAATAATCAAACGCGGCGATTTGGCGATCTGTTTACAGGTGTGCGTGTCCTGCTGCGATGACATGTACTGCAACATGACCGTGCCGACAAACCAGACCAATGCAGTGGTAACAGTCACGCGCAAACATCACACGAGTCCTACCAAAGGGCCGAAGACAAAATCCGCTGGTGACATACCGTGCACTCGACTGACGGTTGCGTCATATTTATTATTGTTTCTCATGTTATTGACCACCATTATATAATGCTAGATCGTTATGCGTTTTTAAAAAAAATATTATATCTTAACCGTTACCTCGATAATTATATTATAATAATATGTAGTTGAGTTTAGATTTAGCTGTGATATAGGTTATACGCGGCGAGCACAATATACAAACAAACTTCAAACTCGCGTGGTTATTAATCATTTGGATTACGCCAAATGTGTACGCTTGTGTATAGCCGATTCACAGTTAAACGCCAACAGATAATACTCGTTGGAAACATTACGACCTTAAATTTAGGTGGGCAGAGCGAAACGGGACGATCAAAAATACATTATTCGGAAACTAAAAGTAATTTCTTGTTATCTGCATATTAAAATTAAATCGTGGTAAAAACTTTTTAGAATCCGTACTAATATAAGAAATTATAAAAATAATGAATAGGTTACGCTGCACGATATATCAAAGTATGGGTAAATTATTGTTTTATAAGAAAGGTCTATAAGTCCCTTAGGAAACAAAGTAATCAATAGTTTTGACATCAGTTAAATTACCATATAAATATGCAACACTCAATAAATAGATACATTTCATAAAGTTTTTATAAAAAAAAAAATACTCATAGAAACCCCATCCACGTCGCTTATTTTTTTTTTTTTTGCTCTGTCCATACTTATTCATTCAATATGAACAAAAAAATCCATCGTTATATTTACCTACTTATTTGAAAATGAAAATGTTTTTAATCGAACTAAATTTTTTGTTTATTTTTTAACCTTCTTGTTATGACATAAAATAAACGATACTATATAATATAAACTTATAATTTTTTGTATTTATTTCAATATTAAAGGTACCGTCTTATACAAATATGAAAATACTAACCTAAATAAAACCTGAAAATAAAAATAAGAAAAATTGGTAAATTTTGTTTAAATTACGTCGATGTTCATAATAATATACGTAAATAGTTCAACAATATTGAAGTTATCACCTAATCAAACAGTGATTACTTACAATTTATGTGCATTGTGCATTGTTTATGTTATAAGGAAGTCATCTTTCTGCTCGATCGTTTTACTACAATATAGATTTTCAAAATTACAATGTACAATTTAAAAGTCATAAAAAAATCATCGCATTTCATAGAATAAAACAAATCGATCATTAATTTTTTTAAATTATTACTTTATGAGCAAATCACGGCCTATAAATATTTAAATGTATAGAATTTTTTTAGTTTACCCAAACTCTAAAGGAGTAACAACAAACGCCAATAACTGATGAAGATATAATTTTTATAAGTATTTCAAAATTGTATTAGGACTATAATTAAGTACTTGTTTACATTAATTATTCAACCAAATAATAATATGTAAGTTTTTGACTTTATGTAGTATTCTATAAGTAGGTAGTAAAGTTTATATTAAAATATATACGTAGTTGACAGGGCATATCGGTATAATATTACGTATCTAAAAGGACAAACAGGATGAAACACCCTGTACAGTATAACATATCAAAGAACGATCGATTTAACAATAACTTACACCGTGATGATAATAGTTAATCCTGTAATTAATAATGTGGTGTACCTATCTAAAAGATGCTTAGTATACGATTTAGCGCCCCTCGACTTTATAGGGTTATAAATAATAAAGCCAAATAGTTTCATTATGTAGTTATTATATGCCTGCCATTCATTAAATACAGATTTTAGAACCGCATAACATAAGAGTTATGTTACGTTCCTATAACTTGCGAGTTATAATATTAATAACAACGAGGTGGAAAAAACGTCACGATAAAATGGTTGTAGCCCCGTGAGAATGTTGACCCAACTGTCCCAACTCGTATGGGGTATATGCGAATACTGTGTATACGAAATTACGGACACAGCACGAGCGCGGCTATATATAATATATGACGTATGAATTATTTTTTCCGACATACTGAATCCAGTATACACGACATTGAACACGGCCATTTTCTCGTAAAGGATCAGCGTTTTGTTCGTTTGATTACGTTTTTAAAGACTAGACGACTATACGAATCGACGTTATTATAATTGGACGAAATAAGTTTTAGGTTCCAACACTCCGCGCGTCCGTCAACAAAAAAAAAAAAAAAAAAACACTCAAATATCAATAGTGCGACAATAAAAATGACATTTTATAAAACATAATAATATCCAATGAAAAACTGCATCAGACAACAATTTTCTAGCACTGTCGAACAAATATAAAATATAATCCGAAATCGGTTTTTATGACGACGATATAATAATTATATTATTACGTTCAAAATTATAGTATTTCGACTCGCGTCATCGTCGCCGGCCGCTGCGGGCCGGCCATCGATCATCCGACACGTATACCTAAACATAAGCCTGTTACAGGTAAAAACAAAATTACCATCACTAGATAATAATTCATTGTATTACTGTCAATGTTTGTCGACACAAAATTAAACCCCTACAATACTGGTACGCTGATGGAAAGCACGGCGGACAACGGTCTCTGGCGTATACATATTATACGCTTTGACAGATCTGTCTACCTCTACGCAATCAAATCACACGAAAACTTAAAATTTGGTGTGGCTGGGTAGTAGGCAGCGTTCGCGGCAAGAAGCGAAAGACGATTTTACACAAGACACGACCGCAACGAATGTGAAATAATTAATAAACGCGTCGCTAAAATGGTAGGTAAAATAATATTAATAGAATAATATTACCGACAAAATTATGTGATCACATGCACGGGGGTTCGTGTAGGCGGGTTATATTTAGATACCCCAGCTAGAGAGTATAATAATAATATGTACCTGCGTAAATCTGTTAAGTACCTATATCATAATTAATAATAATTAAAATGTTCTCCCTTCTTAATGTTTCGAAAATAAATTATTATTTATTATACATTATAGTCTGGGCGTTTTAAATTAAAAATATTCTTCGATTTTTCGTCGCGTACCTATGTAAAATCGGCATCGTAAGGCGGAATGCATTTATCGAAGGTCCACAAAAATTACCATTGAAACCGTAGTTTTTATTACTATATAATTGAAACATAGTTTGTACTCTGTGAATATTGCGATTATGTTATTACAATATTATTTGTATTTTGTATTTAAACCCGTGACGGCTATTAGTAATTATGCGTTTGAAATCGCGATGAATGAAATATTTGTGCAAACGTGTTTATAGGTGTTTTCAGCAAAATATGTCAATTTTGGGTTCGCGCAACCAAGAAAAACAATTAAAAAGTATATTTTTATATTATCTTTTGATACCTGTAATAGTAGACATAATACTTTTTAATTTTAAGTTAAAAATGTATATTCTTAAAAAGTATCTTAGTATATTTTAGCAATGGTATTTACGAGTCTCAAATAGATATATTAATCACATACGTATATTAATCAGTAAATCAACTCCAATCGCTCCAATATTGTATTATTTTACTACTATTAATTTTCAACCGGATATTTAAGTTGATACATGGTTAAGAAATAAATCTGTATACACAATTACGGAGAGTCTGTAAAGCAAATTTTAAGTCGTTTATTTCATGATAGGATTACAGCACCTATACCATAATATAGTTTCAACATAATTGTGTCACTGTGACACTGCACAACCATTGAATAATTAATATTCTGAGTTAAAATCGCTGTGATAAGCCCCACGTGAATATTAACATTTACCAATTAACAATGAACTTTTATCCCGTTTTAACATAATATTTTATACTCACATTTAAAAGTTACGTGCACGGTATAGGTATAGGTATACCTACATTTTGTAATCTTCTATAATGACATTTTGTAGAACCGACACGTATTTTGATTTAAGTGAGAAGCGATCTAACAAAACTCATTATTATTGTATATTATATAATTTATAGAATGTTTGGAAAATTATTTTAAAAATGGGTTTGTTCAAATTCCTGCTTTTCTCGCTTAAACAAATACGTACATGTAGCTACTCCTATATTTATGTTACTCATTTGAAAAGTAGAATTATAGTTTTACGTTCAACTAAAGGAAAATGTATCGTTTCTTTTTTTTTTTTTTAAACAACATATAATTTATACCTACATAATTTCATCATAAGAACATGACGTTTCTTTGAACTTGTTTTTTTCAAACATTGAAATTTTGATGACAATTGCAGTGTGTCATCTATGAGAATACTACTAAAATTAGCAAATATTTAACAAAAGGAAACTTCTATAAGACATAACGATTTTAATTTTAAAAATACAACCTAAATCGGTTATTATTGTTTGACCTATAATATTATAGTATTATATCAAGTAAATATTTTAAGTAACTAAATACAAAATAATTTATGTATTTCATCATGTTTGCATTAGAAGTGCAGGGTATACATTTTCATATCTATAGCACAATATTATCATAGTTGGTTTAATATTATTAAATTTTAATTTACGAATATTAAAGTTAATTAATTCAAGTACTTTTATCATACAACTGTATGATTACAATTAAAATGCATGTACAAAACACACAATTCTCTATTTTTTTTTTATTGTTAATTTTTAATCTTTTAAAAAAAATTACACTTAATTTGTTTTTAACTTATAATTAAACGAGGTACCTACCTACATTATGATGTATTTGGTCAAAATATTTGAATATCTAATTGAAATACTCCATTAATTATTAAATAATTATTAATAAATACTAATCTATTCTCTCGAATTGCTCGATATTCCCAGAGATTCTCTCCAAGTTACGTTCCCGGAAATTGTCCAACCCTAATCTAGACATTAAACCCACGGATCACCGTTCACACACAACTTCATATCTGTATAAAAACTGACGATAAAAAAATTAAACAGCTTCAAATCCATTTCTTTTTAATTTCGTTTGTTCAATTAATTTGGGATAATCCTTCCGGTAGATCGACCATCACTGCATATAATCCTGTTTTACATTGACCTCACGTGTAATCCTTCAACAAACCTCGTTAATCGTTTCGGTGTGTGTGTGTGTGAGTGTGTGTGTGTACAAGCACAATAAATCGAGAAAATTATTAAAACATTATCTTTCATGCATTTTTAAATTTAGTTATTGTACATCTATACTTTAACTATTTATTATTAATGATTTATACTTGACTAGTTAGCAATGCCGTATGCAGGGGGGGCTTTTGGGCTTAAGCCCACCCCGAAATCTTTTATTTTAAATAATATGTGTATATACAAGATGATTTTTTAAGCATGCTCACCTCATTATTATGCTTAAATTATGCATATATTTAAATTTTGATTTTTATATAGTTTCAAGTTGTTAAACAACAACGTTTTTACTAAAAAATTATATTTTTAAAAATCTTTTATCCTTATATCTTTTAAGTTTTTTTCTTTTTTGAATGACAACATAGAGTCTTAGTTTCATTTTCAAAAGCAGAAAAATTTTCTGAGTATTTTGATACATTTAGGGCGAGTAGTTTATGAATTATAAGTATTTAAAGTTTAGATGCTCGGAGTGGAGTGGTACGGGGTTACCCCCCAAAATGTTCCACTACTCCGCTTGTCTAAACTTTAAATACGTACAACTCATAAACTACTCGCCCTAGTATATGTTTTTAAATTATTTCCTATTTTTCTATAGAGTTAAATACGAATGTTTAAGCCCACCCCGAAAACAAATCCTGGGTACGGCACTGCTAGTTAGTATATCTGCAAATATCAGACAGGTTTTTCTATATATATATACACTATAATATATAGTGTACAGAGAATATGACGTACGAATATAAGACCATACCTTCACACGCTATAGTCTGGCCGAAACTTTCGCTCAAAAAAAGTTTTACGCCTTACTAAACAAAAATATTATATTATATTATATGCGTACACAAATATTCCGCCGGGTTGACATTCAAGCAAAGTTATTTATTATTACCTAAGAAGAAAGAAAAGTATAGATAGGTATAGCTATACCGACAATTTCTATTTGTAAATATTCCATTCGGTTACAAAAATTATGAACTCCATATAAAGACTGTAGACATTATATTTCAACCGTGAAAACTTCTGACATTATTTGCGCCAAATTACTGCCGACCCAGTAAGCACACGCGCACACACACACACACACACACACACACACACACACACACATAAATAAATAAAGGGTATAAATCCACAGAGCTAAAAAAAAAACCGTCTACCGTTCAATATTATATTATTTTATTATAAAATAAATACAGAGTTGATTTATCTCAAACTAACACCTCGGCAATACGCACTTGATATTACAGTATAATAGTGTACCTACGTAGGTATATAATACTATATGTGATATCGTTTATTCGATTAGTATAATAATATAATATAACATAAATTACGTGTGTGTATGTATAATTTTCAGTTCCCTCTCAGTTTCTACCCCTTGATCAGACAGCCTGGACAGCTGTCTGTTAAATGAAATAATACTAATATTATTCCATCTACACGCACTGTATGTGTACTACACCTTTGATAATATTGAACTTTGTGAAATCGTTAAATAAACACAAGACCGTTTTAATCCATACTCTATTTTCAGACATAACATTTATTCTGTAATCACCACCGTAAATAACGATTAGTAGCTACTTCAATATTAAATTACTTATTTGTGAAAAAATATTGATTAATACGATAGTACATATTACATTAATACCTACCTAACCAAATTGTATACGATCATAAAATATCAATGCAATTTGTTAAATATAGTATGTTTAAATGATCACAATTCCCTTGCAACCAAACGGGGATAAATGAACATTTGAATCCTAATAAATGCTAATAAATGTAAACCTTTCTCGAAGGACTAAGTCCTAAGTGGAAAGAATAATTTATTACCAAATTATTTACCTTACTACAGTTATAATACTAGCTCAATTTATATATAGATAATGTTATTAAAAATATGTACCCAACAACACATCGAATAATTAGTAAAGCTTTCCAAAACCAGAAAGAAAATTAATAATACGACCGAAAATTAATGCTTTTAAATTACAATTGGAGTATGTTTCGACTTTGGAACATACCTACCAAGACCAAGTATTAGATTTGGATATACTATAGGCTATAGCTCATTGGAATAGTCTGACTAATGGACGTGTTAATGTAAATCGTTGCACACGAAAAACGATTCTGTGCGAAGACATGCAGTGTGTCGGTAATCACTCAATACTTACTTACTTTACAGTATATTTGTAATATTTAAATTGTTTTAGTAAGACGGTATGTTGGTTTTATTTTTTTTAAAACATCACATTCATTTAAGTATATTACTATACTATATTAAATCATATATGATATATGTATTATTGTTTTAAATGAGCGAGACAACCAACATCTAATATACAGTGAATATTGTCCGATGCAAAATGCGAGAAGAACGATCTCTTTTGATAACCAAATGATGATAAGGTCATCAAACTATTAAAATTGATCAATTATAAAATCAGATACAAACAGGAATATACCATTGCTGATCAACACGAGAAAGAAAATGATTTTAAACTTGTAATTTAATAGTGACCTATGTCTATACACCTACTGCAGGATAGTGGTGTAAATTGCAGGTTCGTACGGTGTAAAAATGTATCAAAACATTTTATAAATTGTATTCTGTAAAGAAAATAATAATAATTTACCTCATATGAATCGAGAAGTTTCAAGTTCTTGCGGCTTAATATTGTTGTACAATATAAATCTCTTTATTTAATTTAACTAAAATCGTTTAAATTTTTGATTTTTTTTTTACCAATTATCTTTTCAAAAGTTATGTGTAAATCATGCTATTTTTAAGTATTTTAAAAATGCTTAAGACTTCAAGCATTAAATTCTAAATGACGCATATTGAGTTGTATCTATTACCTACTCTTATTGCAACTGATAGGTAAATATTGTATATATACCACTGCAAAGCACGTCAAAAAAATTGATAATTTTATTGTAATTTAGGGTTGGTAGTATCTTAGATACTATATCTTGTATCTTTAGAGTGCATTTATGAGAAATATCAAATATTTTGTATTTCAAATTTCAATACATTACAACAATACTTTTCACTTTGTTTCTAAAGATTAGCAATTTTTAATTAATAGATATAGTTCCTATAAGTATTTGGTATTTAGTTTAGGGTTTTTAGACATAATAATTATTATATTTTATCTTTAATATTGTTATAGGTGTGGTATTAATATCTTAAACTGGTCTTATACGACAACTATAGGTTCTCGTCGAATATTCGTCAGTCGTGCTTTACGCGTCATCTTGTTTATCTTATCTCCCTAGTCCCTATATCTAGTATAGGGGATATTTAATCGTAAAAAATAACGATATCTATTGTAGCAATTTTTACTCAGTCATAATACGCTTCAGCAGCTCATCGAAAAACCTTATACCAGCGTACTGTCTACGTTTAGTCAAAAAAGATAAGCCTAGCTCTAGCAGACTATACAAACGATGATGTAACCATGAAGTAGATGCGCGAGAGATATGAAAAAAAAAATACTAGCCTAAAATGCTTCTGTTGAACTTGTTCAAGTTACCTAGAAGTCTAGAACTACCCGTAGCATAAATTTTTCAGACAAGCTTACCTTAAGCTTAAAATCGAGGTCATAATTAACGTCGCAACCCACAGAACGAAGAATAACGGCAGTCCCTCCGAAGCAATAAGAATAAAAATTAAAGGGAATTTGAATCTTGGAAAATATCATGAATTTACACTTAGTGTTGTTGAGTGAAAAACATGTAGGTAAAGCACTATAAACCGTTCCGAAAACCGATCATGGTCCATCTACATAGCTTACGGCAATTGTTAACAAAGCAGTAAAGCAGTAAAGCACACACAAGTATATAGTTTAATGTAATCGGCAAAACAAAGAAAATGATATTCGACCGTGAACTAAAACACGACAAACACTATTATAATGGATAGGGAAAACAACAGAGGCGACGGAGAAACGCTAGACGAAGCTTCAAGCTAGGAAAAATCTAGAGTTAACACCAAATACTTTTACCCATTGATACCTTTCACTAAGATAGGACTTAAACTAAAACAGAGGTTAACCGAAGCTGAACGCTTTGGGAATATGAATCGGAGCTTATTTATGATCCACAGCATCAAAAGCTTTGTTAAGGTTGGTATAAATTATACATCTTTGACCTGACACTGACACTGAAAATAACCATAAATACAGTTGCTAAGCACATATTACGAGAAGAACACCTTGAACGAAAATCGTGCTTAATAAAAAAAAATAAGAGTTTCCATGCAAGTACATCTACATTCTGTGTCGTTCAGCTCAGTCGAATAACAGTATAATCCAAACAAAAATAATTAACAAATATATTAGAGGACTTGAATTTGTCAGATAAGATAACATCATTGAAGGACATAACGTAAAAGTGGGTGAATAGAAACAATGTTTAGAAATGAATTTTATTGACCAATAACTAAATTTTAAGTTAAATTATTTATATATATAAAATTATATAAGTATATTATACATAAGTTGTAAATGTCATAAATTGGTTATATTTTGAAGAATTGAATTAACCTTTATGAAATATTTTATTACGTTTAGTATTTAAAATTTCTATCTAGTATTGCGTCACTCATTTATAAGTATTTTTCCTATTCCTGCGTACGAAATGGTAAACAATAAATCCTTAAAAATAATATTATTTGAATTACAATAAAATAAGTAGGTACCTATAATAACTATCATAATCGTTGTTTTTATTAAAATATCCCAATTTATCGAAATTTGAACATTATATCTTTATTATTATAACATAATTTGCGTAATATTTATTTTTAATATTTTTAAGTTGTTTTTTAATAACTTGTGAGGAACCTATAATGCATTTCCAGGGTTATTTTCTCACAACTAAAATTTTAACATACTTAAATCAATAAAAGAAGAAAATTATAATGTCAAACAAAATAATAAGTAATATAAATATTTTGTGGAAAATTCAAATCATTAGTAAGAAATCTGTGAAAAGTAATAGTTCATCACCTATTGATTTAAATTTAAAATCTATCTGATTGTATCAACTTTAGCATATCTAAATAATTTAAGTATATTAATATTATATTAATACCATGCATATTTATGCATTTATATTTCTATGTATAACATTATACTTAATTATTACCTTTTCATTTTAATTTATGACATTTTCATCTAGATCAATGCAATGCAATGCAATAGGTATGTATTTTTAATTACTATTCAGTAATTTTTATCTACATTTTTTTTCATTGTAAATTCTCACAACAAAATACCATAAAAAAATATATATATTCATTAATTGTATCATTATATTATGTATATATATATATTAATAACAAAATAAAATAAAAAATACATTTTAATAATTCATAATGCTAAACAATTTTTAAGAATTATCCAAATGTAAATGAGAAAAGGAATATTATATTATACAATCATTTTGTTTATAGATAATAATATGTTAATTACCTTAAATATTGTTAATTCAATGCAGCCTTTAATTTGCGCGTGAATAATAAAAAATATAACTAATCTTTGGTTTATATAAAATACTTAATAAATAACTGCCTTGACCACAATAAATAGGACAAAGACAAGCTTAAGTAGATAGAATCACTTTTCCTGTAAAAAATATATTATTTTGATAAGATAAAAGAATGCAATTGTCACGTCCAATGGAATAATTTTATTTTAAATTTAATTTAGTCTTAAACAGGATCATCCCTCCGGGCAACATCTTCTTCTCGTGCTATTGCTATCATTCGCAACATAAGCACCGATAGTACTTTGTCTAAAGGATCCATGAATCCTCTTTGCATCCATTTTGGTATAGTCGTTCGAGCATGTGAGAAACCAAGTTTTTGTAATATATAGTCTACGCCATAAGGCTCAATACTTTTGCCTCCCCAAGATAACAATCTAAAATAAACAAAATATTCAAATATATTAGTTTTAAAAGACCATTCTAAACATTAATATCTTCAATTTAAAATTATTTAAATATTATGATTCATCCATACCTGACAGTTGGTTCCAAATGCCAAGTGGTACAATTGTAATCCCTCCAATCATTAGTAAACGATTGAGGTGATTCCATTGTAGGCTGACTAGTATTTCCAGTGTTAGATGTTTCTGGACTTTGAGGTCGATTTGTCATAGAAGACTAAATTGAAAAAATAAATAAATTAACAAAAAATAATAACAATAAATATTAACTCTCTAGAACTTACTACTTTATCTTTTTCCAATATATAAGATGTAATGAGATCATGTAGAAAGAAAAAAGCTTCTGCATCTACAGTTACAAAAATATGATCTTCAAACTCAGTTATAAAACTACATTCAACTGTAGGTTTGATATCGTATGGAGAAGGTAGCTTGACAGGTTGTGTGTGGTAGCTTTTTAGATTCAATTGTAAAGTAGGTAATGCAAATATAACTTCCCGTGTATGTGTCAAGTTCTCTTGAGGTTTTGGTGTACGTGAACGTGGTACTGACTCGGTCGTATCTTGTTTCTCACGCTCCAAGCTTGGGAAACGGTCAACTTCTACATATTTTGAATAAAATATTTTATAAAATTGAATAGTTATAAAATAGAAATAGAAATACTAACCATCTATTTCACTTAATGCAAAGGCGTAGTTAAACCATTCTTGGATAGTTTTGAACTGAGGTGGAAACAGGACATTACGACTAAACTTACACACAGTTGCCATACTGTGTTGTGGCCGTACAGTACCCTCCATGCCCAAGCTGAAAGTGAGATTTTGTACTATATTTATGTCCAAGTCATCTCTACATAGTGGTCCAGAATCTATAAGAATACAAAAAAATTTGATTTATATGGAAATTCTTACAAAAAACATTTGAAACCTACTACCTTCAAAATTAAACACTTCGTGAGCTTCAGTTGCAAATGATATACATGGTTCTTTTAAGGAGAATAATGCCCATGACTTTGATTTGAAATTAATACCATGAAAGCATGCTAAAGATATATTGACACCATGTAAATCCATTTTTCCACCTAAAACAGTACCCCAATGTGGCAAAGGGTACTTTAATGTGGATAATCTTAATCCAGAAACTGCTTCTAATGCACGTTGCCAATGTCGATGGTGGTGTTTACATTCGTCTGAAGTTATATCTAAAACAAAAATTTTAGTACACATAAAATTAATTAAATATAAGTCATTATAAACTTATACAATAGTACATACTATCTGGACTTGAAGTTGAGATCAATATACGTCTTCTCACTGTCTTCTTTTTTGAACTTTTCTCATTACTGATTGATTCTCTATGGTCTTGTAGACTTGAGAAAACTCGTTTGCTGGACTTAAACTGCTGTGAGAAGAATTCTTCCAATTTATAGAACATTTTCATAATATCTGAGGATGTGCTTTTAGATATCATCAACTGCAATTGGTCCCAACCAAGATCACCATGCATAAACACGATTCCTGGACGTTTACTAGAGTCATGTATACTATCAGTTGATATGGCTTTATTCAACACTTTCCATTCATCCTTCAAAACCACTTCAAGTGAACTAACTCTAGACATTAATACTGCTGTGCCCATATAATCTAAACGAAGTTCAAGTGCTGACAATTTTAAGCCAACAGTATGGCGAGGTTCTGAACCTGGATCTTCTCTAATCAAAACTATAAATAATAAAAATATTAAAAAAAAATTAAAAGAAAAATATGATTTGTTCAAAGCATACCATAAGTGTTAATTTTATTCAATTCAATTGTGCCACCGACAATACCACCTTTAGCGTCAAGTCCTGAACCACCAAGACCTAATCCAATATGCATGTTTTTATGACCAGTACTTCCAATTGATAATCGGCCTTCAGAATGAAATTGTTTAGATAACCAACTAAACAAAAATTATAATAACAAATGAATTAAGAAAATGAATTTATCATGCACATAAATCCAATATACTTACGTAACATTTCCCATTACATTTCCCATATTCATGTGTACATTAAGTCTCTTAAAGTTTACTGCAAATATCACTAATGTTTCCCATGCAGCTGCACCAACACTACTAGATTTCTGGTCTGGACTTGAATCGTGGCTTGAATTATTTTTTTTCTTTTCTAAAGGTAAATGTTTATCACCTTTAATATTCAAGTGAAGTTTATCACGGGAAGGTTTCAATTTTGAATCAGTAACAAAATTTCCATACCTAAAAAAAAAAATAATTTAAAATATAATCAATATTAATTTTTTATTAACTAACGAATCTTCGGGGTCAACGTTGTTACTGTGGTCACTATACACGCTGCTTGGAACAGTTCTGGTAAGATCACCTAAGAAAAGTCTACGCACTATACTACGCCTATACCAAGCACGGGGGAATGCTAAAATTTCAGTCAATCGCCTCATATCATATTTGAATGAAGCAGATCCTATATCAACAATAGCTAAAAAAAAAAAAAATATTAGTTAATTAAAAAAATATATAACAATAATAATTAAATAAACAAGAAAAAATACTCACTAGAGAATCTAATAGTGGCATGGCTTTGATCGGATGTGGTTTTAGGGCCAGGCACAGATTCAAAATTAAGCTTCCTACTTCTGGATAAATGAAATTTAATAAATTCAACATTAACACTTAAAGAATCTTTGCGTTCACCATCAGCTAATGGTGACCATGTATGAGTATGAGGCTCTTTAAGATTGGCTGCTATAAAAAAAAAAAAAAAACAATAAATACAAATATATTTAATTATATACTTTAAATGAATAATTAATTTACATGATTTTTTTCCTCCATATGGATGAAAAATATACATAGAAAAGTCTGCCATTACTCCCGTGATACTCAAACCTCCAACTGCAACTGGTAAACTATTGGAGTCTTCATAATAATCTTCAAGTCTAATAATCAAAATTGTACAAGAAAAAATAAATTAATAAATGATTAATAATAAGTCAATTTTGATATTACTCATTAGAAGAATCGGTTCTCTTTGAAGAAAATACAATATCCAATGATGGCAACTTCAGCATACACTCAACTCGTGATACTGGCAAACATGAAAATCGAAATGTTGATGTTTGTACGTGGAGGTAGACAATTACATCAACAGGGAATGAAGTATAAGCATATTGTCCTGGTGTCAAATATGGTGCAAACAAATCGTCATCATTGTCTGTAGCAAACATTGTATCAAATGTACCTACAAAAAAAATAAATAGGTAGATTATATTTAATAATTTTTTCAATATATTTAGTAAAAAATAAAAATATGGAAAAATACCTGTATCGGCAAACTGTTGTGCCGGTATAGGAGCTAAAGTTTGCTCTAGAAATTCAAGTATATGTGGTGATATAATAGTCTCTTCTGGTATGCTCTGGAGTGTAGCCCAACAATAAAGGCTCGCTTTTTTTGTACTTGTTTTTCTACTAATTACTCCACTTGAATCAATTGAGTACATAAGGGATTGGCCTTCGTCAGACACCATTTTTGATGCGTAATGTACTTTGAAATCCAGTCCAGGAATATGAAATATAGTTAGTTCAGATAATTGAGATAATGTATTTGTAACTGTCTGGTGATGTCTTAATCGAGAACTTGATGTACTATTTGCACCTAATTTATCTTTATAAGAACGCCTAGGTAAATTTGGACTTCCAGGTACATATTCAAATACACCGCCAGAACAGCTACGCTCTTTTTTCATTCTAGACATCCTAAAAAATAAATCAAAATGACTAACTATTAAAAAATGAACAATTTTAAAAATACTTACAATTTGATTTCATCTTCTTTAACAGAATCTTTAGTGTGTAATACACATTTCCCACTGTTAATAAACACTTTTACATCTAGTTCAAAATCAATATTTGGTTCTTGTGGTTTTTGAGTAGTGCCCGATACAAATAATGGATTAACCAAAAAGTCATCCCTATCAAAACAATATTTGGATAAATAGATATAACTTTTAAGATTAAAACACGATTACCTTGAATCCATATGCCTGTCATAATCTGTGTTTGGCCAACTATCATCACCTTCTGTAGTTAAACTTTGTTCAGAGCTAGCACTGGGCAATGAACTTTGTCGGAATATTTCTTTAGTGTTACTGAATGTTACATGGCCAGGGTGTGTCACTCTGAATGATGTTGAACGTTGTGGTCCAGCTTGAGGAGAATTTTCCACGCTACTTAAACTAGTCACTTCGTCAGGACTTAACATATTTATTATTATTTAATTTTTATTATATTGGAATAATTGGTTTGAATACATTTTTTAATGATTACTTTACCTTTGAGTTTCTTTGAATTCTGATACTTCTTGTGTAGGTGAAACAATAAATGACTTTGACCTATATGTAGAACTTTTGTTGCTGAGTCCAAATTTACCCTTTAAGCTCGATTTACCTTTTACACTTTGCCTTCTTAATTTTTGAATCATATCTCTAAAAATTGAATTGCTTAGCATCAAAAATAATAATGAATTTTAAAACAAATCTCACCTTCTAAATCCTTTAAAAACCATTGCTTCTAATTCTCGTAAACGCTTTACTTCATGTTCAATAGTACCTTGAGATGCTCCCAATGAACGTAAATCATTTATGGCTTTAGCTTGTTCATACATTTCTTTCTCAATTATTTTTGATCTAGTCTTAGCACTCATAGTGGGATCAATGGCTAAAGAGGCTAAAATATCACCTTCCATGTTTGATTTATGTCTAATAATATCACTGTCTTGAGATATAGGATCACTATCCGATAATGGATCATCAGTATCTTGTACTCCAGTCAAAGCAGTTAATGTATGTCCTAATGCACTAAGTTGTTTTCCTATATTTACATCTAAATGCATGTCAACACCTTCCATTTGCCATTTTACATTCAAGAACCATTTTGCATTTTCTATAATACACAATTAAATATATTTAACAACAAAAATATTTAATATGTTATTAACTATAAAAATCTACATACCTGTAACAGAATCTAATTTTTGAGAAGTTGTACGACTACATACTTCATATGTTCCTTCTGAAACTATGCACAAATTCATGGCAGTGGAAACAAGTTCATTAGTTATATCAGGCTTCCAATCATCGAGAGATGAATCAAAATCATCAGCAAATCTTAAACATAGGCCAATGAAACGGCCTTTACTGACAAGAGACCCAGAACTACATGCTGATATACTAGTGGATTCTAATGTAATTACCACCGCAGAACATGACTCAAAATCCATAAAAATTGATCGATTTAAACCCCATGTTGTCTTAAAAATAAATTATAATATTAAAATTTTAAAATTTATTTTATAAACATAATTACATACCTGGGGAAGTGGGTTTAAAGGTACACAAATACCCATATCCTCAACAGTCAGTTGTAAGAAAATAGTACCCAAATTTGGTGATACTGGTATTTTATCAGATGGCAATTTTTCTGTCGACGGCTGAGTAGCTGTCAAAACTTCCTTATTTAAACTTGCCCTTTGTTCGTTCCAATATTCATATGCATTTTTATAGTTTAACCATACTAATATTGCCTTGTCCACAGCCAAGGGTTGAATATAAATTAGAGGTCTTCGTAGTGTAATAAGTATTACTTCTTTGTCTTCACCTTCACCAACCATTTCTCCTTGGAAAGCATTCCGTAACTCTAAAAATTGGAAAAATATAATTAGAAATGTATAGTAAAAATATTAAATGTAATAAATTAAAGGGTTAATTTATTCAATAATTATTAGAATATGTATAATTGTCTGTTATACCAAGTATGAATATAACAACAACAATACAATTACCTATTCTTGTTTTGAAAAAAGCAAAACTTTGAAATTCAGGATCAGCCTCTTCAAACAATGGATTCCGTATCACCTGACCAAGTGATAAATTTACATCAATATGGGCTTTGACAAAAATTTTAACTTGTTCAGAGGTCTGATAAGATGAGCCTGATACATTTTGTACTCTATTTGATAGCTGAAAGTCTGCTGAACCTGTTTCCAATCGAACAGCACAATTTGTCGGGGTAGTAGCTGTAAGTTCTATACGCTACAATAATAAATGCACCAATATAAAAAAATGGTTTTAGATTTCAGTTTTAGACTATTTAGTTTAACAATTTTAATATTATTACAAATATTATATGAATGAATTTAAAAAATTTACCCTCATTTTCACAGTCAATGAAAATAATATTCTTTTGACGGGAGAAGAACGATTTGTGTCATTATCTTCTAACCATATAGGTACAGGTTTTTCACCGCCATATACTTTTTGAACAACTTCATTTACTTCCTACAAACATAAGGTGTTAAATATTTATGATTAATAATTGGAATTACTGTTAAGTATAAAGTAACTTACTTTCATGAATACTTTTTGAACAAACACTAAATGGTTTAACAAATCTGTTGTGAGCGATTGTTCAAATACACCAATATCAGCGACAGCACTTAAATAATTTCCTTGACGTAGTACAGCACCATCTTGCAAATAAAAAAAATAAACCATTGAAATAAAATATGCATATATAATTTTAAATTTTAAAAACTTTACCTGTTCCAGAAAATTGGTTTTCTCCTGTTTTTAAACCACCATCAAGTATATATTCTGCTGATACATGCACTTTCGGAAGTTCTATACTAGCTTCTGATGGTAAATTAGTCTCAGTTACCTATTTGTTTAAAAGGTAATGTAAGTAATGTAAATTTAATAATAATTTATAAGTCAAACCGGAATTTTAGTTGAAAACGATAAAGTATGTTGAGGCAAATCAATTATAAACTTTGCTTTATTTCCTGTATATCCAGTGCTAGTAACTTGGTCCATTTTATATTGCGCTCTTAAAGAAGGCAATAAAGCAGCAGTGACAGTTAAACACTGGAAAAAATAAATTAATTAATTAATAAATATTCACAGTATATAAATTATTTATATATTACTTGAATGACAGCAGTGAAATGCATAACTAATGGCTGTAGCAAAACATTAGGTTCAGGAATAGGAACCTTATTAACTTCTTCTTTATGCACTCTTTGCACCATTGGACTTTGTTGTGTAGTCATACTTGGTAGTCCAATAGATCCTTGTGCATCACTTTCATCAATAGTAGGGACACGTCCCATTCGACTAGATGTTCGAGCTACACGAAGTTCCTAAACAATAATTACCATAATGTTAATAAAAAATAATGTGTGATGTACCTACTAACTAATGCTAATAGTTAATTTACTTGTAAGGTAGAAGAAAGTTGCTTGCTTCCTCTTGTCATCATTCCGTGAAGGGCAACAGGATGTTGAGGGATATCAATATTTACCACACCAATTGTTAGTAAACCAGAATTTTGATCCTTTGTTCGACGACTCATACTTGAATATAAAGTCTGTGATTTACCCACAGTAACCTTAACAACAGTCTGTTGATTAGGTGCAACGCCTTCTAAGAGTACTATCATAGTACGGCCTATATGTCCAGTCAAAGAACACTCTAAACTTGGGGGTCGTGTTTTCTTTCGAAAAGTTGAACTAGTATGTAAGTTAGTAATCTCTGCTTCTAATTTCAAGCCACTTAATGTGGCCAATAGTCTAGTTCGATGAATACGAACTACAACAAATACCATAAGTCTTGTACGTTCTTCTTTTGTTATTCCTAAAATATAACATGTTTTACAAATTTATAATGACAAAAAAATCAATACATTATAAATAAAAAAATTATTTACGCTGATTTAACTGCGAAACAGGTGGTACTGGGGTACTTATAGAACCATCTTTATCAATATCATCACAAGATTTGGCCTCCGACAATATATCATATTTTCTAGTGCCCTTGTATCCTTCTGATACATCTACACCAAATGATATCCTTTGTGTCACGGTTTTAGTTTCAGGCATGGTAGCGTATAATTCTAATAAATGGTAAACAGTCTTCCAACATCTAGGCGTCATTGACACAATATTGGAATCCACCTCGTCAATGGGTTTCATTGGTGTGATGCGTTCAAATTCTGATAAACTTGGAGTTAAGCATTCACTTACTACTGGAGTTTCACTCAAATTCATGTAGCCTTTGACACTTTTACCAGTTGATCTTAATTTTTGTGCCAGTGTTTGGTGTTTTGAACGTATTGATGGAGAAGGAGATACAATTGGTTTCAATTCGCTAGCTGAACGAGGTAAAAATCTTTTGATTGGAGGTGGTGTGGGTACTGGCACTTCTGATTGATCTAAAATGTTCACCCAACATAATAATGAAATGTATTTTGGATGTAATAAAAAATATGTATTACCTGATTGTGATGCTGGTGGCTTAGCATTAGTACGCGAAACATATGGATGAGGCTGTTGTTCACGAAGCTCAGTTTGCGTATCTTTCACATTTTGGTACATATTAGTTATTTGATTAAGAAGTCTCAACAGAGGCATATTAACCTGCAGATTTAAATAGTTAGAGGATAGGAATGCATAGACACAAAAACAAAGGTACACATTATGAGTATATTTACTATATA
The DNA here is from genome assembly GCF_003676215.2 of Rhopalosiphum maidis. Lineage (NCBI taxonomy): Eukaryota > Metazoa > Arthropoda > Insecta > Hemiptera > Aphididae > Rhopalosiphum > Rhopalosiphum maidis. Next base: position 47,154,880 of record NC_040880.1, on the reverse strand, counting down.
TTATATATTTTACCTGTTGAGAAATGTATCTAACAGAAACACAAATATTAAATGATGTATTTGAATGTTTCTTTAACTGGCCTCGTGATAAGTATAACATATTGCGTCGTTGTCGTCGAATATCATCAACAACTGTCATATCAGCTGATCGACGTACATCACATTCAATACTAACACGATCACATAAGAATGCAGGTACTTCAGGTAATAAATCTAACCACGGAGTTTCTAAAATAAATAATTAATATTTTAACATGTAGATATAGATTTAATGGGTATAATCATATACCAGATTTGGATTTGTTTTTGAAAGATTTTGATTTCTTTCCAGTTTCTGGAACTTTTCCATATTCACTAACAACAATGTCTATACGCATTGTTTCAAGACTTCCAACAAGTGATAAATTAGACCCCCAAGAGTCAAGTGCAGCCATACCATTGTTGCCTATATTATAATTTGTATAAATTGTATTACTAAGTTAATTTGTAATAAAATATAAGTAAACAGAAGACAAAACTGTTCATAGCATAGATATCTATAAATCATCAAATGGTTTTACACTGTGAAAATACTAACTTTTTTGTAATTAAATAAACATTGAAAAGAAAAAGAAATATAATTAAAAAAAGGAAAGAGATATAATTAAATTTAATAAAAATATAAAAATATAAAAATAATAAATTAAATAAATATATTTTAAATTTAATCACCCTGTAACTTATATTAAAATTAAAATATTTAATTTTGATTTAAATGTATTGCTAATATTCAATATCATACTTGAGCAACAAAAGTAAGTCATTTTTGTTAATTAGTATACCAAATATAATTAACACAAAATTACTTGAATTATTAGGGTTAACCATTTGTTGAGGCATAACTCCAAGACTAGATAGTAATGGTTCAAAAATTAGGTGTGCATCCAATAATCGTAGAGAATCATATTTGGGAAATATATTAAAACGTAATGAATCTGATTCTGCAAAATCAGCTGATGATTGATTATCAGATGTAAGAGGTACATTTTTTGATTCAGATGTACGTAATGGTCCTTTACGAAGCCGCTAAAAAATAAGATTATATTATATAATTAGATAAATAACTAAATAAATACATTGTCATAAATCTACATACCCAATTTCGTATTTTTTTAGCTTTAATCAATCTATTAGAAACTCGAGGTTCAGGGTTAATAAAATCTTGTTTAGCCATCCAAGTATAAAGATCTTCATTTCGGTCTGATTTCTGTGGAGACATGTTTATAGCTTCAACACTTCCAGCCAAATTTTCACCTTCTACTGGAGCCTGATAGTTATTGTCACCTAATGGAACTTCAACAATATTTTTGTATGTATGCTGAACTGTATCATCCAATATTGGAAACATCACACTAGCTCTAGATGAAGCTGGCATTTGTGTAGGTAACAGTGATTTATTGTTTTTGGGTTGATCACAAGATGAATTATGAGAACTAATTGCAACACTGTCGTTTTGCTGATCTATCACACCAGTTGGAGAAAATGGATCATAATAATGAGACTCATTACCATAATTTCCTTTTGGCCCTATTATAAATAATGAATTATCAAAATATATTTTTAATTTAAATTTCAGCAATTCATTACCAAAGCTTTAAACACATTAATTAGCTAATAAAACCAAATTTGAAGCAATAGGTTGAAAAAAAATAACAGAATAAAATGTATCAATCAAATAATTTAAAGACAAATACAAAACAAAAAAAATGTAGCATGTACATTTCTCATCCATTATTTGCAAATATTTAATAAATTAATTATCCATAATCACCAATGAAATTAGGACAAAATGCACTTAAAATATTGGTGGACAACTACTGGCTAATCTTATTATTATTTTAAACATGCACATATTATTTCAAATCAGTTTTTATATTATAAAATTTATAATTTATATATTTAATATAAGTTATACTAGATCAATCATAAGATATAGCACTAAATATGTACCAATTATATTGATAAAAGTATTAGTATTTTTAACAAGTACAAGCCATTACAAAATTCTAAACAAATATATTTTTTTTAATATTATGATATGATACATTATATTTTCTAATTAAAATGCCGTAGTAATAAATAAAGGATGATTACCAATAAATAAAAACATAAAACCAAATAGGTATACTTCAAAATGACATTTCACTTATAATAATAAATATAAAAAAAGCGGCATGCAAGAATAAATAATTATATAAAATATAAATATATACAATTTATATTGTATACCAAATCAAAAATGATTTTATTTTGTATAATATCTAATTTTTTAACATTTACATGTCGTACCACATTTGTTTGTATGCGATTTGAGTACCCGTTGTAATGTAGACACATGCGAATGACGTTCGCTGGTCAGCAGCATAGCACACTCGTCCGTTATTCCTTCTCCGCCTTCTTCCCCAGAAGCCTCCCCATCCTTTAGCATATGACCAAAAAATACATATTTACAAATGATACCCAATGCAAAAAATTACATATAATTATGATTATATCCATAAAATATACAGTTAACATGTAATTACAAATTATTATTATTACAATATTAATGTACACATATATTAACACAGATTAATGTGTAACTATTATTAATATTAGCAAAACCATAAAGCACCCTTAGAATAACACTAATTGTGACAATGAATAAACGTATTACACAATGAGACACCTAATGAACCATGTAAAGCATTACACCAAGTGATTGTATGTTTTTTAAAAAAAATAATGATATTCAAATATTTGGATACTATTTTTTTGCTTACATATAAATAAATCGGGATTGTGTGATGTATTTGCACTTCGATGTGAATTTAAATAGCCACAATCATAAGACACCTGTTTTAGAAAAGGATACTAATTTGAAATTTTGTTTTACCAGTAAATTATCCCAAGTATCTGAGCTACATTTGTTTTTAAAATATTTAATTAAAAAAAAAATTAATTGATCAAATAAAGAACATACCTCTTCAGCATCTGAAACTGCAAAAGTTACATTTAATGGTTTTAAGTTGTGATGTCGGCTTTTGAAATTGTGTTCAAGTAATAATGGGGTATATAAGATATTTTTCCACTGACGACTCAAAACAATAACACCCTAAAAAATATTTTAATTTAATTAATTTAATTCTTTAAGATTGTAAATACTATAAATAATTTTACTTGTCTCAAAATTGATAAATTAGGTAAAAATGGATCTTTTAAGTTAGTATCAATGGCTACATCACTTTGAAGAAGATATTTTTGCAATATATTACAGAGTTGACATGAAGGATCTTCTTGTAGAGTTTTAGCCAAGGGTGTAGTATGTCTATAACGACTCTATAAAATAAATATAATTAAAAATTTAACTATTTATTAAGTTATCATGTTATCATAATTGTAATAAAAATAAATATACCTTAAGAGGTATATGAAGACTTTGAACATCTAATGCCTCAGCCATTAAACAAGTTACAACAGCTGTACATCGTCTATATCTAGTACGTAGCATTTGCACAAGGCGCATTGCAAAACGATTACTAGGATTCATCCATGCATTAATAGCTGGAGATGCTGTACTGAGTAAATTCCAGTCATGTCTACACATATGATTAAGTTAAATACATATTATTCCAATTAGCTGAGATTACAAAACATATACCTTGTATAGTCTATTTTACGAGTAATTGGTGTTAATGGAGGCGCAGCAAAGTTAAACCAAACTTGACATACTTCCATAACACACGATGATGCATTTTTATCAATTCCCACTTTTGCTACTGTATTATCACTATAGAAAAGCCCAATTTAATTTGAAACATAATATTATATTAACTAAAATATTTATAAAGTAAAATTTAGGAACTTACGCTGTATCTTCATTATTAATAAACGTTTCTGAGGGAGTCTTAATTTGCTTAGGAGTGGCCATTGGTGTTGACCCACCACCTACATCTTGTTTGCTGGAGGCTAAAAACGATAAAAATAAATTGATTTTCATGAATACAAATGTCCAATTAGACCACATTTATAATATTTACTATTTGCTTTAGAATCTATATTATCTTCATTTTTAGGTCGAATTTCAGAATGAGATACTTTTCCAACTGTTGATTCAGGTACTGGCGAAGGTGATGGAAGATCTCTAATTTCTCGATCATTCTCTTTCTCAAAGTTAGATCTTTTTACAACCTAATTATAAACAAATAAACATAATTGTAATTAACATAATTAACATTATATTTATTATACAAAACACAAACTTTAAAAGCGATGCCTTCAAAACCACATTCCATCATAATAAATCCCATTTTTTCATCTGAAATATTTGTCAGCACCATTTCATCATTATCACTGTTTACACTGTTCTGGATCTCTGTAGATTTTCCTTTAGAACAAGTCTTAAACATCACTTTTGAACAATGACCAGGTATAGCTGTTATAACTGCTTCTTTTAATATAGAACACTCATTATGCAGTCTACGTAATTGAGCATGTGCTCTATCTATAAATGAATAGTAATAAAAACATTAAAATACTTAATGACTTAATTACACTATTCAATATATTTGTATAAAACATCAAATAAGAATACATATTCTTTGGTCTGATATTACACTTATATTATCACTGAACAAACTAAGTTTACAGTACCAATCAGAAACAAAATCCTATGGATGGTAATCTAATGTCCTATGCATTCTATGTTAAATTGTCAGTAGTAATAAATTTAGAAACATGATAGAAACAAAGATTTACATTTATTGTTAATTAATTTAATTAATTTCATAATAAAAAAATTATTGTTATCATTTCTTTATTTTAATAAAAACAAATAATTTACTTATGTGCAATGTGATAACAGTTTCTTCTTGCTGTTTTTCAGAAGTCTCAATATAAACTGGTTCACCGTGGGTACTTTCCGGATCAACTTCAGATGTAATATTCAGTCCAAGTAAGAATGCTTTTCCGGCAGCTCTACTTAAAACACCTTTCTTTTGGCCACTTGGTGCTACAGCTGGTGGATGATATGTTTGTACAATTTCTCTTGCCTTTAAATAAAAATTATATGAATTTAACACACAGTATAATAATAAAAAAAAACTAATTTAACAATAATTAATAATAAATAATAAATATTGAAAAATTAGGATGAAAAGGGTTTTTAATTTTAATAAAATATTATAAATATTAATAAATATGCTTTTTAATTTTTTTTTTGATTTTATTAAATTATTTGTTGCAATAAAAGTAGTCTTATCAATTAAATATTTTTAAATACGAAAAACACAACAATCCAAAACCATATTTAACCAAACGAGGGAACATTATATATTTTTTTTTTTTTTAATACATGAAATAACATGAAATTATTTAAATTTTGTTGTTTTTTCATATCTTATCAAACTTTCCTATAAAAACCCTTTAAAATAATTATAATTTGAACTCTTTAATACTTATTCATTTCATCATTAAATATTTTACACAAATGCAAAAGATTTATTTACAAATTGAGTACCAACCTGTTTACTAAAATGAAACTTAGTAGTAAGCTCTTCAAGACATATGGCTAATAATGATACACAAGTCAAATCTCTAATATTATCTAGAGCTGAAAAAGATATAACTTCTTCAACAATAGATGCTTGTAGTACACAAATATTAATCTGAAATATTTAAGAATATTTTAATTAATGGACTAATTATAAAAGTTAAAAACAAATAACGTTTTTACATTAAATCAATATTCAAAGAAAATTTTGAGTAATATTTATTAAAAATCAACAATGTTTTTAAAAAATGTATAGAATCTATAAAATTACTTCAATTATATTAATATAATATAAATTAAACATACTTTTGGAAGAATGACAGTTCCTTGAACTTGAGAAGCAATAAATTCTTCATAAACACGGTTTGGTTGTTGTAAATCAGGTTGAGCATCTTTATTTAAATTTGGTTTCACTCTTTCCACAGTACTCCTTTTACTTCCTCCGCCCTGCATTTGGCTTAAATATTTATCACGTTTAAGTATATTAGCGGCTTCAACACGACTAATACAACTGGAATGTAAGTGATTTAAGACGGTGAGCGGGTGGAGATTGCTGAATGTTGGAATTAAACTATCAACAAATCTGTAAAGTATAAAAACATTTTTAATATTTTTCAAAATAAATTAAGTAATTTGGAATATTATAAATACTTTTGTAGTGATTCTAAAGCTAATGGTGTGATCATCAAATCAATATCTCCTTTGAGTTTGATCACGACTGTGGTTCTTGTTCCTGTTTCACTTCGTAAAGATACCATTTCTTCTTCACAATCTAAAAAATACATTTTATTTAATAATAATAAATGCAATACTGTATGAAGTAGCATACCAATTTCAAATGTTTCTTTTGCATTCTGAGTAAAATCAAACTGTGATTGATCCCATGTATATTTCTTTGAAGATTGTGTTTGTGTATTAAGTGGACTAGGTTCTTTTTCTTTGGCATCTGTTCTAGGCACCATCTTTAAGCTTGTAAAACCTTCAGCTGTAGTTTCAAATTTAGGTAAATATCTACTACCTGTAATATTTTATTTAAGTATAAATTATAAAAAATAGTATAAAAAATAAACCAAGTTAATTAAATAAATCTTACCAATAAATACAAGACGATCGTCTATTGTATGTTGATAAATTGGAACAGTAAACACATCAGATCCAGCTGGTAATGATGTTTGAGACCAATTACCACAACTTATTTGTGACAAATGATTTGTATAAGTGGTGAGTAATAATGGAGAATCAACAATAGGTTTGTTTATATGCATGTGCAAATTTATAAGTGCCAAGTCTTCTTGAGATGACACAGCAGACATAAAAGATGTACTGGATATTGAACGTGAATCTGATGAATCTATAATTCCACCATCATGTTCCTAAAAAAGTATTATAATAAGTTATTTACAGTTAATGACAATTTTCATTAAGAACATACATTATCAATTAAATTATGTTTAGATTTCAACAATGGACTTTGATTGACATCTCTACTCATGTCTACAGCAAGTAATGTTTTTTCATCATCAGCTAAATCACTCTGTATAATAGAATGAAATAAATATAAATTAAATAAATGGATTTGACCAAAAAATAATATAGTTTTTACTTCTAATGTGTCTATATTTAATATAGTATGGTCTTGATGCTCAATTGCCGTGTCATCAGAAACAGTAGTGTTACTTAATATTGCTGGACTACTTGGTATGATGGTTGTTTCACTTCCAAAATGATTCCTTAAACATTTCATACATAAAATATGTACACCAACAATTTTTTGCATTCAAATACTTACTTAATAAAAGATTCATTTTGACCAATTCCACTGCTGTTCAAGGAACTCTTTAATGAAGAACACCTGGCTGACCCCAATGTAATTCTTTCATTACTCTTAAGATTAGTAGCTAAAGTAAGATCTTCTTCAGCCGAAAAAAATACTTCAGATGGATTATCACTAGTTATAGATAAAGTTCTTGAATATGGATGTTTTGAACTGATCTGATGCAAGGAATGTATCGAATCAGCATTGGCTGCACTAATCTAAACACAAAACAGAAAAATAAAGTCCAATTTGGTATTTTAAAAATATCGATCACTTCGCCAGCCATTTGGGACAGATAAATACGTACTGAATTATTCTGGGCACTTGTAACAAGTGCATTATATTGTAGGGCTGTTGTGTTAAAATAGTCAACAGCAAGTCTAGAATCTGAAACACTATACTTTGGGCAAGCACCATTGTCTACAGCTAATGTATTTTCGGGCACACTCAGTATGGACCTAGTGGTATTAAATCTGTGAGGTGATGGTGGTCGTGAATCCATTTTAAGTACAGGGGTTGGACTGGCATCAATAAGACGTGAATACGGCACTTCGCGACTTATTGTTTGTACTCCGTTTAGTCTAGAAAATGGTAATAAGAGATATTTTGCAACTAATATTGCTGAAAAAGTTCCAAACAAACCTGCTGGCAGCAGATGAATAAGAAAAACGTCTAGATAATGGATGTGTAGGTAAAGGAGAAGGTATGTCTTCACTGTCTATTGTGTATGGCATATTTGTTGGGGCATTAGAGCTGTTCTTGCTTCCCTCAGACTGATCTTGATATACCTATCAGGAACCGATTATACATTTTAAATAAAAAGTATGTATATGATTTTCTTAAAACAAATATTTATTGGCTTTTTTTTCATTATTATTCCCTAAATAACAGATAATATTTATGTAGCATAGTTTATTAAAGCAGAAATAATGGGATGTTTTAAGTCCCAAATAGCTGGATTTTAAAAAAGCAAGCATTTAATTAATAAAAAAAAATTTGTTATTTATATCTTTTAATTTGTAGCATTTAAAGTAGAAAAAATAAAATGAATAACTGTTAAACTGTGTATAATATGTATAATAAATAATAGTTAAATAATAAGCTATAAAACTATAGTATTTGAATTATTTAAATAGTTTCAATTTATAATACAAACATGATTATTATTAAACATTAAATTTACATATAAACTACTTTTATTTACTTATATTTAATACATATTATATTCTAAGAAATAAATATAGTGCAGGTATCAAAGTTTGAGAATACAATCTCTGCAATCTATTGTACACTTTACACAACAATTTCAATAGCTGAAGATAGTGTCTAAAAAATCAAATTGATAAGAAATTGTAAACACGGTTATAACTCTACATAATTATTAATATAGTAAACACATATTTTAATTTATGTAATCTAATTCATTATAAATTAATGTTGGGTTATATGTTAACAATAATAGTTGAATAATAAGAAAATGTTCTGACTGCATAAAGTGTTAACTCAAGAATATAAAAAACAAAATATAATAAACATAACAAGCATTTTTAGTTTCAAGTTGTCACTAGAATGTATTTTTAACAAAAACTCCAAATGCTTCAAAATCTGATTTCTACATATTTTTTTAATAGGAAAATATTTACAGATATTTTCGCTTTAAATTACATAAAATCATATTTCTTTCAATAACTAAAAGGACTAATCATTACAGAGAATACCATTAATATTTAAAATAATTTTAGTTATTATTTTATATTAGGGTTGATAAAAATAAATCTTCTCAAAATTGATTATTCTAAAACCATAACTAAGTTAGTAAAAACAATACACATAAATCATAAGCATTTAACCCTATTTTAAACAAAATGTGAAGTATTTTTTACCTTATTTACAAGACGAATGTTTGGCCATTGTGGCACAGGATGATCATGTATAACAACACCACTTCCAATATTGTATGGCGGTGTATGAAATATTAATTGACAATCATGTAAAATACTTTGTCCAAATCCTGGATCTTTTCCACTTTCATTCACTCTATGAAATAATAATTTAAAAAATAAATAATAACCTATAACTCAAAGCTATATACTTTAAACAAAAACAATAAAAACTTATAAACCTTAAAGCTGCAATATTAATGCCATCTTGAATATCATTTCTAGATGGTTTGAAGAAACGTTGACCGTTACGATTACGTCCAAAAAAGGCGCATCCACCAACACAACCACATTTTCCAGTCACAAGAGATCTGTCACTTGGCCACAAAAACCATAATCTTTTATAACGATCATCATGCAGTTTAAGATATCTATAAAATATATGTGAAAATAAATATAAAACAAACATGATTTATGATTTAAATACTAAAAACATACTTATGTTGAACAAGATGTAAGTTTTTATCAGAATCAGATAAAGAAGAGGCCAACTCAAGTATAAAAGGACCTAATGACGCAGAACCAATTTCTAGCCACATTTCCTGATTTTCATTAGAGATACCACTAATATTTCTAAAAATATAAATCATTCAATAAATCAATATGTTTTAAAAAGAAGCAAATTCTTAGAATAAAAATAATTAAATATATATACCGTTGCTGAGATCGATTACTTCCAGTAGTGTTAGTATTACTATTAAGTCCAAGTGTATTTTGTGCACCAGCACAAATAAATTGTTTGAGTTTAACTGCTGGAATAACGAGTGTAATACCAGACTTAAGATGATTACTATGTAAATTACAATGTGATAGTCGTAACGGGGAAGCCTATAAAAAAATAATAATATAATATAATATTGGTATAAATTATACATGTATACTATGATTTACCTATTCCTAACATAATATTAATTTATAATCCATTAGCCATTATAATATCAAACCAATCCTAAACTATTAGATACCTACATATCACATTATCCTAAAATAGTTTTGTTCAATCATTGTTGAGTCCATTGATTGTAATTATTATTAAAAACTTAAATACATATAAATCATTATTGAATATATTACCCATAAATTAATAGCTGTACCAGACTCTACTAGATAGATATCAATAGCATCAATAGCTACACGAGTCATTCTGTATTTTATCTCGTCAGCTGTGGGACATCTATAACAGGCCTGTGGATCATTATGAGGACAAGTTGATGGAGGTGAACCATGATGACATTCTAATGGTAAATGAGCTGGTTTGAGCTGATTTTCCGAATCAAACATTAATAAAAACATAGTCTCTAAACCAGTCACTACATGAAACAACTGGAAAATTAATTTTATTATTATAATATATTATAAACACTAAAGATTAACAAATCCATAATTAAGATACAAATAAGAACAAGTACGGAAAAGCTAGATAAACTACTTTATATACTTATAAATATAAGTAAATTTAGTTTATCTATAGCTAATATATTTATAAGTTTAGAAAAACTATATTAAGTAATGTAATAATTACTTTTTTAAAACTATGAAAAAATAAATGATAAATATAAATCTTACTTGAGGTGCAGTGGCTTTACCACTAAGTTTTCCCAATTGAATTTCTAATAACCAAGCATATTCTAATGTGTCTTGGTTGAGATTTCTTTCAGCATCACTAAACATAGCATGACCTCGAATCTAAATAAAAACATACATTATATTAATACAAATAGTATAAAATATAAATTAAGTATTCATATATTAATAAATAATAATTATTATATATACTTGTAAAGCAGAAAGCATTAAATGTCCTTGATTTAAATGATGATCTTTTGTTGGTCGATTTCCTAATTTATCACTAGATATAAGTAAACTAGGTGATAACAAAAGCTGTAACTGAGTGTCCCTATAAGATTTCTTCATTTCCAGTCCAAAACGTTCAATTATAATTACTGGACAAGGCGGATCATTATCATTACAATTCTGAAATGATACATGATGTTAAATTTTATAATAAAAATATTTTATTGAACTTACTTTAATGAGGTGGGCCTGTAAATCATGCATAGTAATAGAAATAACTACTTCTATTGGTCTATATTCTCGTGGATCTACTTGAATTTTTATATCTGATAAAGAACTACTATCTTGATCAATGACTTTATCTGTATTTGCACTTTTTGGGTTTAATTTATCATTCATGTCTGTAAAAATTTGATCTTCACCAAATATGCTTTCCTAAACCACAACATAAATTAATATTTCACAGTTAAAACACTTAGGCACATTAGTTATTGATAAATAAAAATAATTTACCTTTAAATGAAAGAAGTGCCTGAGCCAAGATCCGTACAAAAACATTATTGATGAACCAATTTCCAACTCTAAACTGACTTTATCAGCTGGTAAAGTAGTTGGGTCAAATTTTTTACCTTCATCCTGTTAAAATTATAATTAAATGTATTGATTTTAATAAAAAACATTATTCTTATTTCCACTTACTAAAGTCCAGTGAATAGGAACACTTTGTGTCTTATGATGTTGCATTCTCATTGGTGAAAGCAATTTTTCTTCTTTTTCAGGTGTAGTTATGTCAGCTTGAGGTGGTGGTCCATACATGGGCATAGGGTGATAAATAAAATTAATTGATAAAGCAACAATTGGCATGGTCCAACAATCTACCCATCCAAGACTAAATTAAAATTTTTAAATTATTACAATAACATATTTTGAATATATTAAAAACATTTTTCTATACCTTTTTTGACAAACATTTCTCCATTTACGTCCATTATCATCCAATTTTGACTTATATACTTTTCCATCACGTCCAAGTAATTTAGCATTTTGATTTAGTGACAACAAAACACTTCGACTAGTATAGACTTCTGGCAAATACATGGATAAATCTATACTTTCACCTTGAATCCAAAATCGAAGAGGTAATGTGTCAGGCAAAAACTCCGTGAATGGGAGATCAAATGAAAAATCAAATAAATCACCACTGGCCGCAATAAGAGCTTTATAATACAATACAACAGTAAATAAAATTAGAAAAATTTCAACTATATTGTAACTAGGTAATATTAATTAAAAATTATAATTTGTAATTACCATTTTCTTGATTTTGAGATGAACAATCAATCCAATTGTATTCATTACTAATAGTTATTAATTCAAATTCTTTCATAAGAACTGAAAACTTCCATGTATATGGCACAAAATGTAAAATATCTGGCCTACTTTTACTTGCCCAATCATTTATCATTTCTATTTATATAAAAAAATGAATAAACTAAATAGGCTAAATAAGTTATTTATTTAAGATTTACCTTGAAAAAAACCTTTGTGAGCATAAGTAAACCACCCCGTTGCTTTACAACCAGTTAAATTAAACAACCATTCTTGATGATCATTCCATTGAATTGGATAATGGCAATGAGCAGTAAATTCTAATGTTTCAGACTCCAATAAACTGCGAAACTTTAAACATAATAACATTATATAAGCAATATAAATTGAATATGAAAAAAAATAAATATTTTACTTGTAAACTTGTAGTAGCTTCTAAATGAAGTAGCTGTCCAGTAATTTTAGTAGTATAACCATCATGTGCTACCAACCACGGTAAGGTAATTTCCATGTATGAACCAGGTCCAACATTAATATGAATCGCATTAGTTTCCTAAAAATAAAATTATGATATTGCTTTAAAAATATTCCATTGAGTAAATATGTAATTGAAAATATTTATTTCTTTGCCATTTATAATCAGTGTATATGCACAAAAATGTTGGATCAATCATGATTAATAAGTACCTAATTGAACTTGAAATTTACATTATTCAAAATGACTGGGCAATTTTGAAGTTTTCATACTATTTTAGTAAACTAAAAGTAAAATTGAAATAATTTTCAAATTATATTTTACAAGAAATAATTTAATTTATGATATATTTTGTTGGTAAAATTTTTTCCTACTGTTAATAAAATATATAATTGAATATATTTATGGTATTTTAAAAGTTCTTTAATACCTATTATAAGGTGTATTCTGATCAGTGACTAGAAGTTATAATTTCCATAAAGTTAGTATTATTCACTTAATATGAGTTTTTTGATCACTTGTAGAATAAATAAATAGTAATAAGTCTGATTAATTAACAATAAATAAATAATAATTAAAATAATTGGGATAAAAAGCTTACTTTATTTTTAGAAAATAAAATATCAATAGTAGATTCATAGAGTGTATTTAGACGAATATCAAATGCTTGTACTTGACGTTTTTCACCAGGTAATGGTGGATCACTAACCTAGAATATATAAAATATATCAAAATAAATATTATTATTTTTATTTAAGATAGATGAGGAAAATGAGAGAACTTATATTAACCTTAAGGGCCTGATAATCTTGAGGAAAGAATAATTTAAATAAATGTTCCCTTTGACGGTCTGCCCAAGGACCATAACTGAAGTCTGTCCCTTTGCCACACTAAAAAAAAATAATTATTATTAATTAATAAACATAATATAGTGAAATATGTTGAATTAAAATATGTATGTTAAAAAATATTCAATCAACTGCTATAGAAAAAAAAACATGAAAAAATATTATTTATTTCACAAAACTCTATATTATGCCATCTATTACAATTAGATAAGTTTAAATAATAAACAAGGTAAAACAGATGTAAAAAAGACAGAAATAAGAGACCTCTCAGCAGAGGCACTTCAACAATGAACAAATAAAAAGTTATATAAGATATATCTTGACATATCTTTACAAATATTTAGTATATTTAATTTTTTGAAATTAACTAGATACAATTATACACACAAAACCCAATATCTCAGTTTTTTCCATCATACATTGTTATTTTATCATATGTTGTACCACAAAATGCTAAGTCTTAAGTAATAATTTGATATACCTTTATGTCAATTCCCCAAATCGGTGGAGCAGATTCAACTATATCACCATTTGCTAATTGTAACATTTCAGGTTCTTCAGGTACAACCCCTATAAAATGTATAAATACAAATTTTGTAACTAATAACTGATAATTTAAACTTTTATAAAAAAGTTTACCTGGTTCGTCCATGTAGTAGTAAAGTTCTATATTATTTGATGAAAACACTACAAAACCAGCACCCATGTATCGAGGAGGATCATCTGCCATGCCTGTATATTTAGGACTTGGTGCTAATATCACCTATAATATTAAATATAATTTTAAATTTATAATTTTTATAGTATAACAATATTTTACTTTAAAATTTTCTGCTTTGCATTTTACAAAATGCATAAAATGGTCCAATTTTGAAGCAGCTGGCTTAGTAGAATATACAAAATGGGCTTCTTCGACATTGACTAGTAAAGTGGTTGGTATAAGTCGATTCCCAAATACTACTCGGCCCTACATTTTAAATTATAATATTTACAATAAAATCACAAACAAATTGAATGAAATAAAACAACAATAAAACTCACAGACGACACTTCCATTTTTATCACAGGTATAAGGTCTCTCCAGCTTTTACCAAGTACTGCTTCTTGTTTCTTATCTTTATTATTTTTTGCTTCCTCTTCTTCTAAAAATTATAATTATAATAAGTATCATGTATACAAACAAAATTTACCAATTGCTAATAATAAATAATTTCTTTATTTTGTACTCACTGACACTTAATTCGTCCCAAGGAATAATTGACGGATCTAAATTGAAAACTTTTTCTAAATTACTATACATTTTACAACGGTTATATACATGTAGTTCAAACCCATTTAACATAACGGACAGCCTAGTATCAGAATGTGACAAATCTAAAAATAAAAAATACATGTATATAATAATATAGTTACCTAAATCATAAATTAAAAATAATAAATAAATGAGTATTTCAATATAAAAGACGATCTACTGTTTTAAATTTTAAAATAACAATATAAATAGTTATATAAAGATTCACTAACCTTCTGATACATCTTTAGGAACATAAGATCGCCACCAACGGAATATCAACCAGCCATCCTGTACTCTAATGGTATAATCTTCAGTGATATAAATAATATCTCTAAACATAATCTTACCAGAAAGAGCACAAACTGTAAAAGAACCTGAAAATATTTTATTTTTTATTAATTATTATACATATATATTTTTAACAAATTTCAAAATGTTTAATTTGAACAAATAATGAATTAAAACTTTAACTAAAGTTCAAATAATCATAATAAAATATAAACATTTACCTATACTAAGATATCCTTTAGTAGCGTAGAACCGAGTCAACAGTCTAGTGACAATATATGCTGTCACTCTAGAATTGTAGTAAGTAATATAAATTACCCAGACCATTCCAGATATCAGTGAGAACAGCATCCAGGCAAAATTACTGTCCATTTTAATGTCATCAAGGTGAACATCGGTCAAGTTCCATGAAGAATCCTCCATGCGATTGGCCGGTTGATACAAAAGTATTGTTTCTTTATCCATTTTGAAGTTATTTAGCCAATATACTTTACATCTAAAATCAAAAAGATTTAAAATGAAAAAAAATACTGAAACTATAAAGATGTAAGTATATTAAGAGATATATCATTGGACTGTTTTAAATCATTTATCATTAATAATCTAGTAAACAAAAAAATAATGTATTTATGATGCTTTTCTTTTCATCAAAAAATATTCAAAAGATAAATACCTTAGATATTAACTTAAAGAATTATTAGTGTCAGACATTACTTAGGTTTAACCTTCATACTTTAAAATAGTATAATTAAAAAGATTTAAGTACCTACCGTACAGTTATAAAGTAACCAGTATATATATAAATACATACAATTACTAATTAATGATTTCTTAATACAATTTCACATGCAAATAAAATTAAATAAACAATCTTTTTTTTATTATTGAAGGTTTTTGATTGAGTTATAAGAATTAGAAAACTACTAATATCATAAATAATACTGGAACCTAATAAAAGTACACCTAATCATTAATATGTCAACAATTAAATTAGTCACTAATGTAACAATAACATATTAGTTTAATCTAAATAGTATATTAAATTAATAGTTTGATAAGTATGGCACTAATAAATATATTTATATAGTTTCATACTTTTTAGTTGATTACAATCATAAATGTATTTTTTAAAAACTATATTAAAAATTAAGTGTGATTTTTCTTTACAAATCCAAAATGATTAAAAATTTATGTTTTTTAACTCTATAAAAAAATCACAATAAATTTGTTGTCCTTGCCTATCTCTCTCACTTATAGAATATTACTATTTTTATTTTATTTAGAAAATATTGTAAATCCCACTTTCTTGGATAGTATTAAAATAAATAAAATTAATGATTAGAATTTTTTATATAGCCACTTGTGCTTTTTTTTAATGAGAAAATAAAACTAATTATAAGTACCCTCCCAATTAAATTCAAATTATTTAATTGTTTGAGTAATAATATTTAAATAATATTAGGTATATTATTGATGATTTTTTAAGATTACATAAAAGCAATTAGATACAATAAAATTTGATTAAACCGTAAGTATTAACTTGCCAAACAACTGTTGAATTGGTATACTTGACAATACAAATTGAAGAATTTTGAATTAAACGTAGTTTAAATGTTGCGAATCTGTTAATATTTAGATGAAATACTACAGTGTAACGTCTTGTGTTTGACAAAATATGTTGGTCTGAAAAACATTTTGATGTGATAATCCGGCAGTAATTTTAAGACACTTCTAAAAGTTGACAATGTTGTACAAACATAACTAAAATACATATACTTATAGTATATTAACAACAACTTAGCCACACTGATTTGTGCAAAAACAGATTATTTTTAAAGTGTAACAATCGAGAAAAACTAGTTGTACTGTATATAAGGACATTTGAGTTATATCATCAAACCTGATTATAAATGTTTGGAAAATCACCATAAAAACAAGACAAACCAGATTTCTAAAAACCCTTAATCATGGGAGAACTATACAGTCCGTAAAATGTAACAGTAGTATTAGTAGTAGTGACAATGACAGTAGTTACTAGTTATCCTTGCGGCACACTGGCACAACAAGTGGCGACTGCACAGCGCGCGCGAGTGTACACGGCGAATACGTTTCCGGAAACAAACCTTCAAAAAGGTCCGATGCTTTCGTCACCGGGCGGACGAGAATTCTGTGGAGGTGCAGACTTTGACGCACCCGGACAATATCATAGTACTATGATGACGATGGTCACATGATGACAATAATATAATTGTTGCGTTTGTAATTGGAACGCGTTTCATGCGACTTAGGGAAAACGGACATCCGGCCGGACGAAAACCATCGTATTGTGAAATTAAAACAATAAATTAAAATATCGTCGGACGAGGAATCACGGAGCTCGCCGGGAACACTTAACCAACGGCTTACAGCAGCTCGTCGGGATTGACGACGGTGTTTTGAACGAGATTATGTAGTGTTGAGTGATTATAACAAGACACGCCCCTATCAGTCGATAACACGCCGCCGAATCGAGGGACCCCCACCCCCGACCAACTTAACTAAAAAGTACACGCACAACAGCTTTCCTATCACATCGCCGCCGTCAATGATTCCCAAAGTCGGCACTCCGCGCCACCATTCAAGTGGTCTGAATCGCTACAACACATACGTTCGAGGTTCAACGAGTGTCTAACTGTAGGATAATTAGGATGATCAGATGATTATGCATTATGTCTTTAATAATAAATAAATAAATTATTATATAGGTCTACAATTCTACTGTAGATCACACGACATGGCCTTCGCGATAATATTTCAATAATATAATCTCGTTTCGATTACGCCTGCAAAGTGTTGGTAAAAAGTAGGTAAACAGTCATGAACTAAAATATAGCAATATGTAGGTACCTTAATTTGCGATAGGTAGGTAGATACGAAACGCGTATTTGCGAGTTTGCTCCTCGCGTGACTGTACATTGAAATTATAAAGCTTTTGCAATGGATTTAGTTCCTCGTTTTCAAAATGTTACCCATTACAGGGTTTAATGAATAGACCTGTGCATGCCGAAGACATTAGAATAATATACCTACATTCTTATGTTTAAATAGGTTAATAGAAGAATCTATTATAATATGAATACAAGCAATATAGATATAGGTAAATGAACGCCGTTAACTGTTAATTCTAACAGCATACTTACTGCATAGTATATGAATATTGTATATAACTATACATAATTACTAAATTACCTACCTATTAACTATATAGACAATAGTATATGACCTATATGTAGCAGTAGCAACACGGGCGGGTTAGACAATTATTGTATCTGAGCTATATAAAGTGTGCAGGGCCGCAGGGGAATAAGTATTAAAGTCGTATACCTGTACACCTATAGTAGGTAGTGGGAAAGTATTTGGTATATTTAAGTATATTTTATTTAAATTTTACCTATACTAATATTAAAGTTTGGATTAATATTTAGATAATAATGTATACTAATATTCAATATCGATGTAGATTCAGTCGGTTGTGATCAAGACTCAATGTTAGATCCACAAAAATAATAAGCAGAAGTCTATAGAATGCATAGATAAACATAGAAATTAAGTTTTTTTTCACAGACATAGATTTTATCATTTATAAATTGAGAAAAAACTAAAAAGCTAAAAAGAATATATAATATATATTTATTAATTGCACAAAAAGAGCCAAAATAATTTTAAAATTATCATGTCTAAAGAATACTCAAATAAATATTTGATGAAAAATTTTAATTGCCACTGAGAAACCAAATTGACGATTTTAGCATTTTTGCTGCTTCAAAAGGTGAAAACGAACAAAAACAAAACACATATAAAACCTATACATTAAACATTAAACGCTCCACTCAAAATATGAAACAATAACAAATTTTTAAATACTTTTAAATTCAGTAGATACCTACCTGTCCTACTTTTAATAGTTTAATCACATATTTTGAATAAAAAAAATTAAATTAGAATGACTAGGGTACTTATACCAAAATGCATAATTATGTTTTAAAATAAATATTGATGTAATAGTCTCTATGGCAACTTGCCTAACTTTAACATTAATAATATAAATCGGTAGGTACTTATGTACAATATAATAAATGTTGATAGGTAGTCAAAAGCTATTGAAATATCCATTATTTGAATTTATATTTTAATAATTAAGACTTTAATAATAACACTATTTATAATTTATATAATTATTATACAAAAATATTTTTACTAAGGTAAGTATAGTAAAAATTTTCCACGAAATCGTGTTATGTGTGAACATAACATACTCCATACGGTACCTACTATGCAAATGAAATATAAGAAATTAAAATTGTTTCATTGACGCAAAAGTTCACATCACCACCAGTCTATAATTTATTTTCTATTCATAATATATTATGTTATTATCACATACCAAAACTTAGTATATAATATTAATTATTTATATAACTGTATAATTTATAAGGGCGCGTCATAGTTTATAAATATAATAGGTATATTCCATAATGCCCTTAGATTGTTGGGCGTTGAACACAGAACAAGTAAATATAAACCATCAAATATTTCTGAATTGGTAGGTTTAAAATTTAAACATTTATAATAATTATGTGTATATTATGTATATATCAATGTAGGTATATTACCGGCTTTACTTATATAGACCATAAGAATTCATATTGTATTAAGTGTTTATATTTTAATATAATGTAACATATTAACATAAAAATAATGTTAATATATAGATATGCTTATATTTTAAATAATTTTCTATATTTTATTTTACAACATTTTAGGCAGCTTATATTTTTAATCATTTTCAAAATTATATAATTATATAATTGCTATAATTTTACAAAAATTATATATAAATATTATTTTGTTTATAATTTTTATTTTGGCCGAAAGGAGAATCGGTCTTTCTTATATTTGTTCGAAAAGTGAATTGACCGAAAAGGGAAGGGTACATTTTTGGTTGAAAACGTTCTCGCCCATACAGTATACTATAAATAGATCAAATTTAATAATGTAATTAAAAATATATACAAACCTATAAACAGCGGCATGCATATAGCGTATAGGTAACGATGTACCTACTTATAGATATAACTGGATACGACTTTACACGTAAATTGTAATAGGTAAATACAACTGTATTATATAGGTATCTATACCGTTTATCTGTAAATCTTTAACTTACCTAATATTTTATCCTCAAATGGAAATAAAGAATAAATATATAATAATAATTAATAGAAAAGCTAACAACTATGTAAACATTTTATTTTAAATACCTAATAAGTTTAAAAATGTGATACGATGTCCTCGTAGTTAAAACTTGAAAATATGTATGAATAACTGATAAGACATGAGCGATGAGCTGTAATGATCGAGAAAGAATAACAGTAAGTTGATTGGGGACTATTATATATTTCTAAATTATTACTTGCTAAATAATTATATTTTAATGATATTACCTCTCTGCTTCCTGTGTCGACTTGCTTGTTGAAATCGTGGTTCGCGTTCAAGATGTAATATGAGGTGATCGATTTATATTTTGAAATAATTAGACCTTTTTTCTTTGAATCACAATTGTAATTTTATTTAACTTATTTTTAACACTTTTTAATATATATATTTTAATCAATTACAAACTTATTATTATGTCTTATTGTATGAACGATCTGCGTAGTCTCTTACACTCGCTTTTGACCATCCGCACAATAAGACGATAAAGACTCCCCAATCTTAGCGACTACTAGTCCCCTTATATATCTAATTCTTTTACATATAAGAGTGTGTGCGTGTGTATATGTACATATGTGTGAGTTTTATCTTATATTTAAAGCTATCAATTATTATAATTATTATAAATATGTTATTACTATAATTATTATATATTATTGTATTTTATTGAATATTACTTATCATACAATTAAAAATTTAAGATATATGATGGCTAAGTGCACATCATTACATCCACCCTAGCCTTTTTTTTTGATGCGTCCTCGCATAAGAATGTAAGCATATCATATAAAACTAAATTAGTAGAAAAAATTTATACAGTGAAGATTACAAATTATATACTGTAATTTTTTTTTTTTTTTTTTTTTTTTTTTTTTTATTACATTTAGAACATTAATATAACTTATATTAATATTATATGAGTTAATATGAAATTATGATAATAATAAAAATTATAATTGTAGTTATTGTAATTATATATATATATATATACAAGATAAAATGGTACTATATTAATATTACAAATGACAATGCATACATGTTTTCAAAATAATAATGAATATACAATATAACTAGGAAATAATTACATTTTTTTTATATTGTGACCTGGTAATTATGTTCAATGTTGACTATATTTTTTTTTTTTTTTTTTTTTTTTTTGAAATTATATTGCATATGACTGTTAAATTGGATTTTGAAATATTTTAATATGTATTCATATAGATAATTTTCTGATATTTGGGTATAAACTTTTTTGCTTTGAGTTTGTGATTGATTTATTGACTTTGTCTCGTGAGTTGGGATTTCGATTTAAAGTCAGTAGTGGTTGATTTTGTTGCTTTTTCTGTTGTTGTTGTTGATTTTGATTTGCGTTGTGCATAATGAAATGAGTAATGCTTGTAAATACTCCTGCTACTAATTTTATGCTTAATCCAAAAGTTTGGTATAAAAGAGAAATGTTAAGTCCTGTGTTAATGCAGGTTAGAATTATTTTCCATATAAAGAATATTCCTAATAATCCGGAAATAAATTCACCAAAAATGGTAAACCACCCCCACATTTTTCTTAGTTTATTGTCAACCATATTACTAATGGTGTTTTCGTCAATTAACGTGTTTAGATTTATCCTGTGATCCATTATTGTGAAACCCATGGTTTGTCTTGCTAAATTTTTTTGCGATGCTTCTATTTCTTGAGGTAGTATTAAATATTGTTGAAAATTTTTCATAGTGTCATAATTATAAATTCCTGCTGTCATTAGATTTTCCATACTTTTGTATGTCCATGTCCATTTCGTGGAAGGCTTAAGAGTCTGTGGTTTTTTTATTTCTCTAATATTTTGCGATGTAGTATACCATTCTCCATCAAGTAAAAATGCAGGTGGTAAAAAGTGATTACAATCTAATTCTGTGCCAAATTTTTGTAGGGTTCTTGTTTTAGGAGCCATGAAGTATGATTTATTATTGTAAATAACTGGTAATTCATCATAACATATTGCATTTTTTTTTGATGATATTTCCACTTCTACTGGTTTACATTTTAGTAGATAAATGATTTCCCCAGCCTTTAATGCCGTATAACCGGGTCCTTCGCCCATATGGTATGCGAATTCGGATAAACTGTATGTGGCTAATGATAGTTTGTGTAACAGCACTTTACGTTCTAATTCGCATTGTTTTTGTATTAGATCTGTGTATAAAGTTGTTATCGATGCTTTGAAACGGTTGTCAATGTATACCAATTTAGTATTTATATAAGCCACTAAATCTATGTTTTGTGGATGTATGTCTTTGTTTTTAAAATAATTAAAAAATAATGAATCTGTAATTATGGTTAATTGAGAATGATCAGTTTGTATAGCTGGTATATTACATATATATGTTGATCTTATGTGTTGTAACGCAAAAACGATTTGGTCCGATTCCACTAGGTATGTTCGAGTGGTTTTGTCATTGTTCGAAGTTATTAATGAAACAGGTCCGTCATATAAAATAATGAACTCATGAGTTTCACAATCATAAGTATTTGCGTTCCACACTACCTCTCCTTTATAAATATCCAAACCGTATTGGTCGGATAATTTTAAGGTTGAACCAGTTGGGAGAGTTAACGTATTTTGTTTGTGGTTTACTATGGCTAATCCTTCGGTAAGAGTGATTTTATAATTAGCTTGAACTATAACCTCTTGCCATGTGCCTTTCTCAGATGAAAATGTAGAGCCTTTGCAGTTACCATGTCTATCTACAAAACCGGCTACTGTAACGGATGATAATATAGTCTCGTTAACTTTTAAACCTGTAATTATTCCTCCGTTTGGTAGATGGTATGTTAGTCTCTGGTGTAATTCAGAGCACCGGGCACTGCCTAATTCAGTTATTTCTGTAAAAAAACCATTTTCTACCATTTGGGCATCTTCTAGAATTGAACACCTACTTATAAAATAGTTTATTATTATTGAGCATGTTTTATAAGGTATTTGGTAGGTATCTGTTTTTTGTAGAAGTTGAATTCGTTGAATTGATTGGGTGTGGATTTCTGATGGTGGTTCACATGGCTCCACAGACAAGCTATTAAATGCTGTTATGTTGAGCTTGGGTCCATTACAGTCATATGCAATAAATCCATGTACCATGTGTAATTGTAAGACGATGAGGAGAGGTGTGAAGTTCATTATGAATATGTTGAAAGTTAACTAGCTATAGTATGCTTGTCTTACAATCTTATAAATGTATAATATAAAATACAATGGCTGCTAAAACAAACATAATATAATGTAAATAGTTTTAAAGTTAAAACTAATATTATTATTATTTATTTTATTATTAACCCCTTTTCTTTTTGTGTAATAATTATTTATTATTTCTGCGTTTTCTTCTTTTTTTTTTTTTATATTATTCAAATCATGTTTTTATTTAATTATAATATGATTATTAAATTGTTCTGTATAATTGTATGATCTTATTATTTATAATTTATTTGTTATATATTTATTTAAAAAGATTAGTTTATTTTTTTTGTTAAATAATATCTGATATTTAATTTATTATTATTTATTCGTGATAATTAATTATTAATGTTTTCTCTTGAGTGATATGGTTTAAGACGCCTACCGTGGATTATATCTTCAGTTACTTTATTATCTAAAATAAGTTCGACTTTATAATTTAGGTCATTGATTTTTTCTAAGATTTTAAAAGGACCTCTATATTTTGGACCTAATTTTGGAGATTTCCCTACTTCTGAAAATGGAAATTTAATAAGAACTAAATTTCCCGGATTAAAGCTTATTATTTGATGTGATTTGTCGTGATATTTTTTTTGGTTTTGTTGAGCTATTGAAACTATACTGGGGATTTTATTACGTATTTCATTTAATTCAATTAATGACTTTTTTATATCGTATGGTAGATTATCTGGAATTAATTTATTGTCAATTGGAAAGTATGGTTCGAAACCATGCATTAAATAAAAAGGACTATATTTTGTACTAGTTTGTGGGGTAGCGTTATAACTTAGTGTTACGTATGGTAAATAGTATGACCATCTAGATTGATTATTATTTTCTATGTAATTTTTCAGTGAAGTAGAAAGCACACCATTAATTTTTTCGACCAGCCCCTGTGATTGGGGGGAGTAACTTGTAGATAAAACTTGTTTTATACCTAAATTGTTACATATATCTTCCACGAGTTTATTTTTGAAATGAGTACCTCTATCGGAAGAAAATATTTTAAAACATCCCCAATGGGATATTATTTGAATCATAAATTTAACTGTCGATTCGGCAGAAGCTGAAGCGACAGCTTTGGTAAATATGAACTTAGTATTATTACATGCGGCCACTAATATGTATTTTTTTTTATTACTAGTGGTTAAAGGACCTAAATAATCAAATGTTACTCTGTCTAATGGTCTATTTGATAATTGTATAGGTTGTAATTGACCTATTGGTTTGCCTTCTGATTTTTTATTTATTTGGCACTTATGGCACGTTTTTATAAAATTAGTGGTGTCTTTAACCAAATTTTCCCAATAATATTTATTTTGTATTTTATGAATTGTTCTTGTTATACCGGTATGACCTCCCGTAGGTGATTCGTGATATGATTTTAATATATTATTAATTAAAGATTTTGGAATTACTAAAATTGGTACGAAATTTTTAGGAGGGGTAAATTGTTTGTAGTATAAGATTGCATTTAATAGTGTGAATCTTCGCGTTTTTCTTTTAATATTTTTAGGAATATTTTTATTATTTGGTTCAATTATTGCTTTAATTATATCAGAGCAGAATTTGTCTTTAGCTTGTTCATTTTTTATATTATCTGAATCTAGATTTATTTCTGTATGTTCATCTTGAACTATATCAATTTTATTAATTGCATTCCTAGATAAAGCATCTGCAATTACATTTTCTTTACCTTTTTTGTAAACTATATCAAAATCAAAATCTAATAATTTGAGCGTTAGTCTGGCTATTCGAGCGGAAGGGATTTTTAAATTTCTATAATATTGAAGGCTTATATTGTCGCAGAAAACAGTAAAATGTCTTCCCCATAAATATTCTCGGAAGTAAATTATTCCAAAACATAAGCCTAAAAGTTCTAGGGTGGTTGAAGAATATGTTTTTTCATTAGCCAATAACTTACGCGATGCATAGCCTATTGGATGTAATATATTATTATCATCGGGTTGTTCAATATAGGCTCCTAATCCTGTTATTGAAGCATCTGTTGTTAGAAAAACATGTTTATCGTCATCAAAGTGTTTTAAAAGTGGTTCAGAGATTAAATAATTTTTTAATTTTTTAAAAGATTCTTCATGTTCTACTTTCCAGTCTATTTTTTTATTATCTCCTTTTATAAGTTCAGTGAGGGGGTGTGCTATTTTTGCAAAATCTTTTACGTGTTTTCTGTAATATGAGCACATTCCTATAAATGACCTAACTTCTTTTTGAGTTGTTGGTTGTTTGAACTCAGTTATTGCTTTTGTATTTTTATCCATCGGTTTAATACCTTCACGAGTTATTATATGGCCAAGTAATTCAATTTTGTTATTAAAAAAGAAACATTTACTTGTTTTAAGAGAAAAATTTAATTTATCCATTATTAATAAAGCATTATTTAAATTGTTTAAGGCTTGTTCAAAGTCTTTGCCATAAGATGCTAAGTCATCAATGTATATTATGAGAGATTTATATAATAATTCTGAAAAAGCTTCATTCAGTTTTCTCTGAAAGATACTTGAGCTAATTTTTAGGCCTTGTGGGATTCTAGTAAACGTGAATAGTCCATGACAAGATGTAAATGCAAGTTTATATTGGTCTTCTTCTTTTACAGGTAATTGAAAAAAACCACTATTAAGGTCAAGAGATGAAAAATATTTTGATCCTTCTAGAGATCTTAATAAATCTGTAGTTCTAGGTAAAGGATATTGATCTGTTTCGATTCTATCATTCAATTCTTTATATGAAACTACAAGTCTATAAGATCCTTTTTCTTTTTTTTTTACTAAAAAGGCTGGAGCTGCAAATTTTGATATTATTGGGCGAATAATATTTGCATCGAGTAATTTGTCTAATTGTATTTTTAATTCTTCTCGTTGTTGTGGAGATACTCTGTGTGGCGCATTAAATTTAGGGTCCGTATAATTTGGTTTCAATTTTATTTCGCAAGGATCTACGTTAGCACATTTTATGTGTGAAGTGTCTGTTGTAAAGAGATGAATGAATTTTTTTAATAACTCAACTACTTTTTTATGTTGATATTTATCGAGATGTTGAGATATATTTATTATAGTTCCTTCACTATCCATAAGTATTTCTTTGTCATCGGAATTATTCGAAATTGTGTTTGATATTTTTGTATTAGTAATTACTGGTTCAATGTTATCATTATTATTAAGAGGTTTTTTTATATCTATAGACTCGTTTGGAATTGTATTATCAATATGTTTTTTTTTTATGCTATTTATTAAATGTTCTAAAGGCGGTATATCATTAATGATAATGTAATTAGATGGTATTTTATTTGACATTTTATCTGCTCTTGTTCCCGGAATCCAATGCGTGTTTTTATCAACACTATATAAAACGATTATGGACCTATTATTATAATTCTTATTTTGATAGATAATTGCCGTTTTATTAGTGTCATTGTAAATATAAGTATCGTGATTATAATAATCAGAGATTGCGGCTAGTTCGTCATCAGACATCCAATAATTAGGCAGCTGTGTAACATTCAATAATTGTAAGATATCTGCTATGGAAGTAATTTTATTTAATTTGTTGTCGTTTAAAGCATTGCATACAGCATAAATGCCACAGTTTCCATCTCCCGCGACATTTTCTCCTGGTTTATAATTTACAAATACTGATTTTATTTTATTATTATCTTTTGTATTATTAATGTCTATATTATAATCATAATCTATTTTTTTTAATTCACTTATGTTACTCATATTTTTATCATTACTTTTAGTATTTTTAAGGTTATTGATGGGTGATTTAATTTTATTATTGGAATTATCGTTAATATTATTTAATTGTTTTAATGTTTTATAAAAATAGTAATTCTTATGTATTAAATTTATGACATTTTGATGTTCTTGAGTTTTCCAATTATTCGTTATGTGTGTTTTATCTTTATGACAAATGAGAAGATTGATATTTGTGTTAAGAAATTCTGTAAAAATTGTTTGTTTGATAATTGTCCAATTACATTTGTCTATACCTGAGGCAATTGTAGGTATAGCAATTTTGAAATCGTGTAATTTTTGCATTGATTTTTTTAAGTTTTGTATAGTAAGCTTTATGTTATTATACTTAGGTTTATGAAAATATTTTTGCTTTGTTACTAGGTGATAAATTATTTTATTTCCGATTTTTATTGGAATTGCGTCGCCTATTTGTGGGTTTAGCTTTTCAAGTTGAGGCGTTGTGTTTCCAAATTTTGTTTTTATGCGAGAAGCTATTCCTTTAGACATTTTTAAATCTGCAGATATGCAATGGGCAATCGAGTAGTCAGAATCTACAAGAAATATATCAGCAATTTCCTCTTTAATATTATTAATATTTGTATTAGATAGATTAGTGTAAGTTTGTATTGTAATTGAATCATTTAATAATAAAGTATTATTATGAAAATTTATAATAGCCTTATTTTTGTGTAGAAAATTATTTCCTATTATTATATGGCATGTTAAATTTTTGACAATAAATACCGATGTTTCAAAATCCTGAGAATCGATTTTTAGTTTAATCACTGTAGATCCATATACAGTTAAATGGTTGTTATTTGGGCCTGATAGAATTATGTTTTCTTTAATTATTTTATTTTCAGGGGGAACAAGCGTGTGTCTAATACAACAAATATTGGCTCCTGTATCAATAGTTATTGGTACATCAATATTATTAAGTTTAGCACGAATAAATAAAGGTTCAGAAATATGATTAATTTTGTAAGTAGTTGCTGGTTTTTTAACTGACAATGAAGGGTAACAGCGAGTGTCAGAAAAACTGTTTGACCTATTTATTAGTTTTTTTGAATTGAAAATTTTCTACAAGTTATTGCTGAATGTCCTATCATATCACATAATTGACAATTAATCGGGTTTTTTTTTAATCGACAATTTTCTGTGAAATGATTATTTCTATTACAAATTGTACATTGTATTTTGTTGTTATTTTTTGATGTATTTTTGTTTTTAAAATAGCAAAATTCTGTGATATGATTGTTTTTAGAGCATATTTCACATTTTTTTGTATTTATTTTATTGTTTGAAAAAGATTGGCGATTATTTTTAAAATTATTGTACATATTAGAATTGTTATTTTGAACTTGAGGGTTTATAATATTTTCTATGTCGGTTTTAAATTTATTGTTGTTTTCATTAAGCAGATTTATTTTTTCATTTATTTCGTTTGAGATTTGATTTAGTTTATGAGTGATTATATCAGTTTTTATTTCGGAAGGAGATTGATTTATTTCGCCCGTTACCATAAATTCTACCATTTCATATTTTCTTATATTGTCTTTTAATAATTTTAGTGTTGAATTATCTAATATTCCAATGTATCTAGTAATATTTGGTTTAAGACCGTTCATTATATGTCTAGTTATTTCTTGTTGAGCCATTTCAGAATCTATACGTCTACAAAGTGATTCGATTTCATTAATGAATGTCATAGGTAGTTCATCATCTAATTGCTTTCTTTTTTCGAGTAATAATCGAAGCATATCTTTATGAGCAATGTGTTCGAATTCATTTCGAAGTTGTTTTTCTAAATCAGCCCATTTATTGAAATTTTGATTTTCGATGTTTTCATAAAAAGTTAGTGCTGGGCCCTCTAAAAATGCAGGTATGAATTGTAATTTTTCTTGTTCGGACCAGCCATTAATGGAAGCTGCTCTTTGATATTTTTTTAAAAATGCATCTATACTATCAGATGAAGAATCGGAAAATATGTCAGGTTTGAAATAAAGTTTTTTACTCTCCATTTTGTTCGTTTTGGTTTGATAATTTTCATTTATTGTCACAAAATCGTCCGGGCAAGATTCACCGTTTAAATATTTTAATAATCTATTCTTAAGTTCTGCAACTGTTCCTACACTATTTAAATTTCTTTTATTTAATTCTAAAATTAATTGAGGTTTATTAACTTTGTTTATTTCATTTGGCAGTGAAATAAAAATTGGTTCTTCTATTTCATTTTCCTGATTATTATTATTTTGTGACATTTGTTTAAAAAAATATGTTCGTTTTATTTGTAATTTAATATTTGTATTATTATTTCGGGGATTTTTAAACGCGGTAAGAGCCACTAGTTGGGCGCCACTTTGTAATGATAGAGAAAGAATAATAGTAAGTTGATTGGGGACTATTATATATTTCTAAATTATTACTTGCTAAATAATTATATTTTAATGATATTACCTCTCTGCTTCCTGTGTCGACTT
Source organism: Rhopalosiphum maidis (assembly GCF_003676215.2). Lineage (NCBI taxonomy): Eukaryota > Metazoa > Arthropoda > Insecta > Hemiptera > Aphididae > Rhopalosiphum > Rhopalosiphum maidis. Next base: position 47,124,816 of record NC_040880.1, on the reverse strand, counting down.
GCTTGTTGAAATCGTGGTTCGCGTTCAAGATGTAATATGAGGTGATCGATTTATATTTTGAAATAATTAGACCTTTTTTCTTTGAATCACAATTGTAATTTTATTTAACTTATTTTTAACACTTTTTAATATATATATTTTAATCAATTACAAACTTATTATTATGTCTTATTGTATGAACGATCTGCGTAGTCTCTTACACTCGCTTTTGACCATCCGCACAATAAGACGATAAAGACTCCCCAATCTTAGCGACTACTAGTCCCCTTATATATCTAATTCTTTTACATATAAGAGTGTGTGCGTGTGTATATGTACATATGTGTGAGTTTTATCTTATATTTAAAGCTATCAATTATTATAATTATTATAAATATGTTATTACTATAATTATTATATATTATTGTATTTTATTGAATATTACTTATCATACAATTAAAAATTTAAGATATATGATGGCTAAGTGCACATCATTACAGAGCATAATTAAAATATTTTAAGTTAAAATTGTTCATCTCCTTTGTTGCTTTGCTTAAATTGCTTAAAATGATTGTTTTATCGTACACGCTTTATTATATTCATAACGATTTATTAATTAATTAAATTTATACTGATTACAAAGCAGAAACTAGCTTTCTGTTTTTTTAGGAATTATTTTGATAATAATGACAGTCCTTTACGGAAAATAAGAAAATATTTTTCGGACAAAATATACTTACTACTAAGAAAATATTTTATATATAAAGTAAACTTTTCTATGCAATACATTTTCGACAATATTCATAAAGGAAAATATTACAATTATTTATTTAGGAAATGTTTTTAGAGGGCTTTAAAGACTTGAGGGGACTAAGCCCTTTAAGTCCCTCCTCGATTACAGCCAATGATTTTACCAACATATCTATTATACTTTAGCCATATAAGTATTGATTATATATCAACTAATATGTTATAAGTTAATAACGTTAGGTGGGTAATAGGTATTGATATTGCAATTTGTAATATTGAACTATTGAAGTATAAAACAAATATTTATTTTACCTTTTACCATCAAAAGTATACTGAAAGGCGAAAACCGTGTTAAATTAATACATAGATTGGTATAGGTATATAATATTATTGTTTAATGTTTTCGAATTTATGTGTGTGTTTACACGCCCATCACAAAAAAACAACAATAAAACCAACATTAAATAAACAAGTAAACACAACACTCAACAATATAGTATAATAATCTACATAATATTAATATTATATATAGTGCAATACTATTGTAATATTATATTATTATATTTTGTATACCTAGGTAGGGTAACTACCTATTATTGTAATATTGTTAGCGCTCAATAAATATTAAAATTCTATTAATGTTGCAATTAATTTAATTACTCTCCACTAAACTCATATTATTTTAGTTAATAACAAAATGTTTTCTATTATTTTTTTTTGTTTTTGTTTTTTTTTTTTTGGTGTATGTTAACAAATTATACCTACCAACCTACTTACAAACTACTCTATATTTTTGTAGTAAAAATTTTAAATCGATAGATATAAATATGTTATATTCAAGTATATAAATTCTACAATTAACTAAATATTAAATAGAAATTAACCACTAAAACATAATGTTGATAAATAACATAATTAATGAGTTCATGTACATTGTATATAATATATTAGGTATGATAAAAATAAACTCTAAAATCAAAATATTTAGATAAGTCATCTTTTAGTTTACGTATTATACAGCTTGCAATGATTCAAATAAAATAGCCAATATAGGTTAATATTTACTGGCTACTAGGTGTCTTGCCGTTTAGATACCTATATACTTTGAGCAACAACCTACACTCTACAGCATCTATCTACATCCTACACTAACAATACTATATCTGACTACCAATTTTAAGTAGCGACTCATCAGTCAATACTATTAAATCATAAAATATATTCCGCAAATTTTAACTATGTCAATGATTATTATACTTACATTATCATATTAATCATACGTTTACTTAACCTGCATAAATATTACCTAATACCTATAAAACTATAATTACACTATAATATTATAATATTATAAAACTAGATAAAACGAAATATTGTGCTTAAAATAAATTATTTTAAAATCTTATTAACTAATACATACACGATACACCATGCATTTACCTAACATTATATAGTTATATCAAATATTTATATTGATACCATAGGTCTATATTGAGTATTGACTATTTTTAAAATTATAGTATCTATATACATATATACCTACTTACGCTCTGGCGCGAACGCAGGAAAAAATGTCGGGGGGGGGGAGTTTTGAAAATGTGTTCATAAATATCATATACTATTCATTTGTAGATCAGGTAATTTATTTTTTGTTCCTGATATTTCGGAGTAAGTAGTACCTATATAAAATAATTTGAAAGTATAAACATATTATTTAGATTAGCTACATAAAAAATAAATATTTTACTCTAAACTTCAAAAAAACTATATATATATATATTTCTATACCGACCTAATCAAGCTGTCAATACCATTTTTGTACCATTCCTTATAAAAGAGAAAAAAACCGAAGTAAATATATATGTTATTATATAGAATATGTAATATATGGTAAATAATAAATACAAAATAATAATTGATAACACGTAAGTATAAGAAAAACATCATGTCATATTGTCGTTCATAGATTATAATTTATAAGTATATTAATTATAATCGTTTAAACTTTTTTAAGTGTCTACTGTCTTGTAATACATGAATCACTTCATAATATGTATAATTATATACATTATTTGATATTATAGTTACTTAAATAGCAAGAGCTACGATTAGCTACGTATAGTGTATACGTATACCTATTATTTATTTATTTTATTAATTTAAATCTATAGATAGGACAAATAGCATAGGTACAGCAGTAGTGTAGTATTATACTATATAATAGAACCTACGTACGATACACTTGATATTACTGTAGCTGTATCAGAAATCAGTAATTGGCAGTGGCGTGTCATACGTCATGTGTGCAATGTGTGCAAATGCCATGGTCCCTCGGGCATTATTGCTCAACGTTCCATAAAAAAAAAAAAATTAAATAAATACAGTCATGTACGATAAAGTAAAAAATTGTTTAATTTCAAACGGTTCTCATTTTCTCAATCTGATATCAGTTTATCATTGTTATAAAATATAATTTTATGTATATCTATGTTATTTAGAATAAAAATATGTAGGAGGGGGCCTTTTTTAGTTTTGCACACAGGCTCATTTTTAGAATAAACCGCCATTGGTAATAGGTAACTAATAAAATAATAATTATTATAATATCAAGTAATAATTAGGTATCATATATTAATATACGTACATCGTTATTTATTTTTTATACATCATAACTATAAATATATTTACTTGATTTTTATAATATTTTAATCTAGCATTAGTTGCAATACTTTGGTAATTTTTACATTGAAATTCGATATGTGTATTATAAAGTATACTTATGTAGTGTTCTATAGAAGGGATTAGTATTTTAGGTAAAAGTATAATTTTTAATGTGTTTATATAAGTAAGTATAATCATTGACCTATAACACTTGGTAATAAGAAATAAGAACATTAATTTTGAATAATATAGAATGTAAGTTGTAAGTTGTAACTATATAAGACTTAGCCACTTAGGTTATTAATTTTGGATTTGTGGTGACGGACGACAGAATGAAAAACTTCATCATAATGTTATATACCTCTAGATCTCTTCATAACTCCATTATAGCTTAATCTTCAAGTTACAAGCTTTGCAGATTTTTTGTAACCTCGAGTGTATTGTCTCCGTCTTACTAACGACGCAAGTATGCAACTACGCTTAACATATACTTATACCAAATTTTACGTTTTCAATAACCCTCTTTAATCTGTTATTTTAAAAGTTATGGTAATTTGTAATATAGTCAAATTTAAAAATACCTATCATTTTTTGTGTCTCTTGTACGTTTTTTTATATTTTAATTTTGAAGCAAATTATACGCATTACAAAAAAATTACAGTTTTAAAATATTCATAACTTATTTTTAGCGAAATTATGGATAGACAAATTTAACCACAATAAATTAAGACTATAAAATATATTATGCTATCATGCATTTAATTTCAAATTATTACCTATCTATTACTTATAAATAATTTACATAACAGTTATTAATTAATTAACAATATATAAAATAGTTTAGAAGCAGAAAAATTAACTACACGATATATTTAGAAATTCTAATCAAGGTGACAAAGGTTATTGGAAAATGACCAACAATGATTCAACATCAAATAAGCATAATGACAAGTTTTTCCATGATTTGCATTTTCTGATATGGTCATGATGGTGAAAGAGGAAGTGTAAAAAAAGCTAAGTAAAGCAATAGGTAGTATAAGTTTTTGTTATATGTTGATATAAAAGTTAAAAGGCTAGAACCATTCTTAATTGTATAATATTTTGTTCAGAATAAATTCGATATAAACTGTACTATAAGAACCCTTAACTATTTAATTAATACATTAAACAGACTAAATTCTACCAGCATAATGTTCTCGCAAATAACTTCGGAAGTTTTCTGTACTATAAACATTAAAAAAGGTTGTACCAAGGCCGTGTTAGTTTAGGACAGTAATGTGGATGTCCCAACAATTTTTTATAAGATTGGCCACCAGAGGTCAACGCTATATAGGCTACCGCTACAATTTATACATTAAATGCATACATAATATATATATTATTTATATCGCGAGAGTGGTTGATGGTTAAAAAGTATATTTATGATACGAATAAAGAATAATAAAAAAATCGTTTGTGATGAATAGATTGCTTTTTAGCTCATCCTAAAGAAAACTGCAGCATGGGTAAGGTCACATAGGTACTCAAATAACGCAGTATGTAGGTAGTTATATATCATGATAAATAAAAATGGAAATGTTTGTTTTTCGTAAGATTATGTTTTAGAGGATTTTTACTCAAGAACAATAGTCAATAGACTATACCTTTATAACTTTACTCCCATTTTAAATAATAGCTACTCCATAACTACCTACCCTATTTTGATAAATAGTAAAAAATTCTAGGAAAATTTAGGAGAAAAAGATATTATTTACCATTAACATAACATTCATAACTATTATTAGGTACTTATACAATTTTTCAGTTAAAATAATATTTCTTAAAAAATATCAAAAAAACAACGTATTATTTATTTATTTTTTAGAATCAGTTTAGCTATGCTATGTATTAGTATACTTTAAAAAAACTGTCTAAAGACTCACAATTTTATTTAAGTTTGGATTATTTCCAGTTGTTACATATATGTATCATACATGTATTTTCCTATAGCTACCATATTAAAATATTTTTATTAAAATTTACCTTCAGAAAATTGCTTATAAGTAGGTATATACCATAAGAGCAAAATTTTAGTGTATTTGTGACTGCTGTTTATTGTTTTCTCCAAAGAAAAAAAAAATGTTGTTATAAAAAAATGTTAAGTATTTTGCATGAGAAATGCTTATTGCAATTTTTTCCGAATCCTAAATATTACACAATAACATTAAATCAGCGACTATCCAGGTTAGGTAGGTTTTTGTGAAACAATCGAATTTGATTTGGAAATAAGAGGTTTTTTTTATGAGGTATCTATGTTAAAAATGAATGACAAAAATACAAAATTTAAGCTAATAGATTTTGAATAAAAATAACAAAAATGTTTTAATATTTGTTTATGAAGTACCGTCTGAAATTGTATAATAATATTAAGTATACTTATCATAATAGTAAATGTACAATAATTAATAATACCTATCTAAATTGCTAATACTAATAATACTATGTACAGTAAATAATATTTTCTATGCATACTGAAACTCAACCTAAACAGCAACCAGAAATTATGATATTTTATAATTATTTAACCTAACCGTCCTAACCTACAGCACAATTTCAAATGAGTTAGGTAAAATTATCAAAATTTCTTAAAAATATTTACCTACCTACTCAAATAAAAATAATTCAAATGGGTTTAAAACTTGATATTTTGTAGACTGTTGATTGTTTTTTTATTAATAGGTACTTTGAAGTTTGAACACACTGCACGGTTCATAGATTACCTATAAATATATTTTTTATTATCAATTAAAAATGAATTAGGTGTGTATTAAATAAAAACGAATGCATATTTGTATACCAACAACGGCAACAACCTATACAGGTACCTAACACATTTATATAATCATGACTGATGGAGTGATGACTATTAATGCATTACGCATCAAGATATTACCTGTAGGTATCGGCTGTATACATTAGAATAATGAAATATGTATAAGTAATTAATTACTATAATTATAAAAAATGTTAGCATCATTTTTACCATTGATAAAAAAGGAATGCATTTTATATTTATGTTCTTATTAGGAATATGATTTTACCATCAGATTTTTTTCTATTTATTCTAGTTATCTACTGTACAAAACATTTTTAACGCCATTGATTATTCATATAATTAAAAAATATTAAAATATTATTTTTTTTTTATTTTGAATATACCTAATGTCTTAATATAATAATGACAAATTAACATTAATTATAAATTAACTAATATAATTAAAGACTTCTTGGAATCATATTGAAGATTTCTTACACGAGTGTCCAAAAAATTAAAAGAAATAAAATAAAATAATTTTGTCGGTACTTACTAGTTGATTCTGCATATATTTTGTGTTTAGATACAATGTAGAAGTGTTCTCAACATTTACCTTTTTACATATAAATTGCACTTTTATAATAATAAACCATTACAAAATTAATTTAAATTTTATTTACATAACATACATTTTAATATTAAATAGGTCATATATGAAGAACTCAATTTTTTTTATAATACTTAACTGGTTAATTTTTAAATGTAAATAAATTTCTGTAAATTAAACTATCTAAATCAAAATTAATAATAATATATTTTGATATTTAATTGTTTATATAGGTATTTGATATTTTGTAGTTTATTCCTTTGTTAATTCTGTTATACCCAACTAAAAAATGAAAATTTGGTTTCTAGAAAAAATTATATTTAAATATAACTATATAGGTACCTTTTTTTACCAAGTTTCTCATTACATAATTTAATATTTTATAATAATAATCTGTCCTTTCTGCAAACAATATAATTTAGTTTATTATTTGAAAAAGAATAATCAAGTTATACTCATTTATTGAGCTTATTAACTATAAATTCAGCGCATCAGTAAGTTACTTAAAAAAAAAAACATACATATTCAAAGACATATTTAAAATTATATATACAAGTCTATATTTCGATAAACCAAACAGTAAAAAGTGCCAAAATCCACTTATTACTAGCTACATAAACAAAATGTGGCAAGATATTTGAGTTGTACATTATTTTTTTTACATAAACTTAATTTTGGTCAACTTAAGTAATTGATTTCATAAAAAATAAAAAATAATAATAAAAATAAATAAAATATACTCCTAAACACTAGTGGTGTGTCCATTCGAGTATGGATATGAGCGGCTCTCGACGTCTTCCCTTTAACCGTTGTCACATTGCACAGAATCACAGTTGCTGCTGAAGAATATACAATTTCCATACCCACTGTAACATATCAGGAACACTGCTACTAGGAACACTATGCTGCATATGGTGCATGGTTTCCGTTCCAAAAAGAATCCTGTCAAGTATAGAACCATGAACATGACATGCGTCTGCAATAGCGCAGGATTCAGTGGTTTTGGTATGAGTAACACGGGTATCAACCATTGAAGACAGTACATGTTGGATTTGTGCGTATATTGAGGCTACGACAGTACGACACTGAAGTACAAACTATGAAATAATAGATTAATATCGATTCAAACAAAGAAATTAATTATTTATTTAAGATGTTTGTTGTTTAATGAAAATAATAATTTTTAATTTTTATAATAATAATAATAATTGATAACGTAATAGAGATAATATTCATGATTAGACCATTGATTTTTCAGTGTCTGCCAAATATATTATGAATCTAATTTTCTGGTTCATATTTAATCCACAAGAGAGAAGCACACAATGTTCTTGAAAGATAATATCATTAGACGTTCGAAGAAAATACATATTATATTTATTATATTATTAGAAATTGTCCAATAAAATAAATTACAACTTTAATTTATAAATGAAAAATATTAAGTACAAACATACCGATAACATTTATCGTGTCAGTATCGATAAATTAGGTTATTTAATAATATTGTTAGTTGTTGCGTTGGTTAAGAAAGTGTAATGCAAATATGCAATCCTATCCTCAAAATGAGCACGCCTATTTAGAATGTGAGGTTGTATTACTCAGTTACTAATGAGTATAGTGAATATAGTGATGAATGATGACCAAGTCCGAATTAAAGACCTTAGAAATACCAGATACCTAAATATTTCAAATTTCAATAGTCTAAGAGAACGTCGTACCCGCATGTGTTGTCTCCGTCTTACGTAGTATGACACAGACAAAATGTGTTTACACATTCTGAGTAGAACTCGTTCAAATTTGGTTCTAGAGCAAATATACCTATTGTAAAATTAAAATATGACAATACAGTGGCAAGGCAATAAGTTATTTTTTAAAAGTTATAGGTTATTTAAATTTTTGCTATTTTTAAACGATATAATGAACGTTATATTGGGAATAATTGAAGAAACTCATCATTTTGCACTCCAAAATATTGTTATCTTTTAATTTTATAATAGGTATATTTACTCAAGAACCTAAATTGAGCGAATTCTATTCAGACTGCGTAAACACGTTTTGTCTGTGTCGTACTGTCGTATACGTGCTAAGACGGAGACATTATGCGGGTGCGACGTCCTTTTAAGCTTATACCTTAATATCTATTTTTTTTTCAAAAAAAATGTTAATCAATTTTTTTTGACAGTTGAGTTTAATTTTATAATTTTATACCATAAAAAAATTTCATTCTGGCGACATAATTATTTAATATTATAGGTAGTATACGCAATAACGCATATTATACACAATTGTAGCTACTAATGTAAAATATTGTTAGCTCAAGCGAAAAGGTTAAAACCAGGCGCGTACACAACAATTTTTTTTTTGGGGGGGGGTGTACATTTTTGTACATGATATATACATAATATACATTTTCGTATATAATCTAACCTAATCTATAACCTAACAAGAAATTTACACAATTTCAATTATAGTACTATTTATTTCTCATAAAAACGTCATTATTAAAAAATAAATTTAAATATTCTTTAAAAACATGTATTTTTATAATATAAAATCTAATTTTCGAGGTAGTCTGCAAATCTGTTGATGACTTCGTCAATATCAATGTCGTCATTTCTATAAATATTCATGAATGCTAATCTTGTCAGTCGGTCTTGTCCAATATTATTTCTTAAATAGGTTTTTAGTCTCCGCAATGTTGAAAATGAACGCTCTGCAGTAACAGTTGTTACAGGCAAAGTAGCCAATATTGTTAAAAGGCACTTTATATTTGGATAGAGATCGTTAGACATTTGACTTAAGGTAGTTAATGAACATTTTGGACGATTATCATCAGATATATTTTGTTATTGTGTTTGCCAGATTTTAATCTCGGTATTAATCGTATCAAAATTAGGTAATAATGGTTTGTAAAACAGTGCACATTCCATAAATTTGTTTAAATAACCTAATATTAATCATTAGTTTACAAATTGTATTTATTCACTTAAAAAGGTTACCCCTCCTGAAAAAAAAATATTTTTTCCAAATATATGGTATGGCTTACAAGTGATAAAAATATATAAACTTAAAACATTTTAGTATGCGTCACACATAAATTAATAATAATTTATCATATACAGATTTAAGATATAGGTACATTAAGAAACAATATTATTGTAACAGAATAAATCAATGTATCAAAATCATTAACTAGGACTGTGTTGTAAATCTATGTATACAGGAGAACTTTTAACTTAATTTGTACGATAAAATTTGACATAAAACGTATATTTTATTTTGATTGGACAACAGGCCAACCAAGAATCAAGCAATTTAAATTTAACAATTTAATATATATATATATTTTATATATATTTATATATAGGTAATATAATTTATCATATTATTAACTATATTCATAATTTAGAAATTATTTGTAATATTATGAACAATTTTTAGATTAGTTTTCATGATTTATTTTTAATGTGTAAGTAAAATAATATTCTGAAGAAAGAGATGAGCACTTAAAATAATTGGTCCTAGAACCGTGCAATGGCGTCACCTTACAGGATTTGACTAGAGTTAAAAACTTTTAAATTATAATAATTATATCATACTTATTACTTTTATACTAATGTCTAATATACCTATAATAATTATTGTAGTACCTACCAAGAGAGTGTTAAGTCTAAGCCTTAAACAAATATTTTTTTATCACGTAAATTTAAATCACATATGAGTTTTATCACTAAATGATTTTCCTTATCGACCTTAACCTTAAATAAAAAGTATATACCTAATTGTTTATTGTATAGATTAAAGGTAAGTATATTAAAAACTTTCTTACTTACTTATTGTTGCGGAGCATAGCGCATGTACTGTTTGTAAATTTTCATAAATAAATAAAAATAATATTTTAATTTTTTTTGCAAACTTTATGTAAGAGTGAGTTAAGAACATTTTAAAGTTGTAATATTTTACATATAGCTATAACTAACTTTAAAATGACAATATTAATAAAAACATATGACATATTGTTCTAGATATATTGTTAATTTTAAGTTTTGATAAAAGGTAAATTGACTTTAATATTAAAGCTAAAACATAAAACGTGATCTGTTGAACGCAAAGTTGCTATGATGTATATTAGTAAGATATAGAGACTACACACATGGGTATAACGTCCTCTTAATACTTAATATATACCTCCTTAGTAGCAAGTAATTGTTTTATAAAAGGAATACTATAGAACAATATTCAATCATAATAATTATATTAATTTATTAAATAAATGTAAAATGCTAATAATATGTATATTGTATATTGCTATGTAATATGCAACCTGTCGGCGTAGATCTTATCTATTAAATAATTTATATAACAGGTTAACAAAATTGAAACAATTTTTTTCTTGAAGATAATAGGATAAAATTAAGATAAGTACCTACTTTAAAAATAAATTACCTATTTAAAATACAAAAAAAATCCAATGCATTATACTTAGTAGTTTCATTTTTGTAAAATATATTTGGAGGCTTTTTAGGGTATAAAATCATAAGCACTAATGATTATTGTTGCGGCCCATTTATAATCGTGTGTTTTGGATTATATTTTTAAAAGTTGTTCGTTGTTGTTTATGAGGTAGGTACTACTCATTTATTAATTTCTAATTTCAATAAAATATAATATTATCCGTTAAAGACAAACTTAAATGGATTTTAGTCTATATTATGATCTTATTTATCAATTTCCCAATTATTCTGTTTAATTAAAACCATCTACCTAACCTTGGAAAGCTATATATGTGGTTTTAGAGCAATAACTAGAAGGTTTGGCCATTATAACACTATTAAGTTTGAGTATTTTCTGATGTCCGATTACCATTTTGAATGTAGGTATGAATTTGTTAACTTCTTTTCTGAGTTATTTACAACATATTTAATTTTATATTTTTATTTCAGAATCCTTAGAATCAACATTAAAAAAAAAAAATATTCAAAACATAATTATTTTTTCAATTTTATACACACATCTAACAGTATAAATGAAAATCTTTGTACAGGAAAAACTTTGGAACTACTTATCAGATCTTCTTGATTTCTTTTTAATGAAAGAGTACATCACGGTGAAGGTTAATATCGCAATAGCATTTGTCTAAGTTAAAAACTTCTGAGTTATCTACTAATTAAAATAAACGTGTAAACTGTGTAAATTGTATAAATTGTATACTTAAAAATATACATATACATATTGTGCGGCCCGCGGGTATACAGTTAAAAATGCAACTGTAGGCGGGGCAGTTATGTAAAATTAATAGGTATGTCAGAGATATCATTTATACACCAATTCAGAAAACCAAAAATAGTTTTTATCCTTACGCTAAATGTTAGCATTGTTAGTATTATAGGCAACCAAACTTAACACGGGTGAATTTTGTAAAGGCGATGTGCACGGAGACAGTTAGTAATTAGTATATTAGTATACATATATTAATTTTTAAACTTTAAATTTAATGTTTTTCCTATTCATTTAACGCAATAAAAAAATTAATGAATTCCTATCAACAAACTACAAATATTTTGATCGGATCACTAGTAGTAGGTATACTTGATAAAATATTTCACTTTTAGCAATTTACATTAGTAAATTAGTAGGTTTAGGTGGCAAATTTAAGAAGTATTTGAAATAATAATATATAATTTTAAGTGATTTTAGGTCTGTCACATCGCCTTGTATTAATGTATAATAATTAATAATTAACAATATTCCAAATCTTTGTTTCAACAGTCTTAATTTATCACTTTCAATATACAAATGTACTATAATAATATATTATATATTTCACATTGACATTATTGTAATCTCTTGTCACGTATTATATTAGCAATATCTACTTAGGTACTTTAGAATTTGCATGATGTCATATTTTTTGAATGGTCATATTATGTTGAATTTATATTTTCGGAATTAAGTTGTAAATTAGTAAAATAGTAATCAATGTTATCAATAGACAATAATAATGTTAGGTTTACGGTGGTTTTAAAATATTTACTATGGAATTATGTTTGTATAAATAGTTATGTCGATTCCGTCAGAAATAAAAAAAAATGTTGTTAAATAAAAATAAATTTTGTATTATTACATTAAGTAATACACACATTTAGTCATTTTAAGCGGTAATCGATTTGACTTTTTTGTTGTATCGCATATAGAATATAGGTATATTCTATTTATAGTTTATATAGTCTCTATAAATAATATATGTATTTATTATGTCTAGGTGACATAACTGCGGCCTAAAATAGTTATTTATTTTTATTTTGTATTTAGGGCATTAGATGGTTTATAAAAATGAATTATTAATTTGTTTATGTATTAAAAATATGTAATAACTATAAGTATGTTTAGATTTAATTTTTATTTATATTTCTTAAGACAAATGTTATCTGTTGTGAAAATGTGTGTGTTATTTTTTTTCAATGTTACATCACATTTTTAAGTATTAAGTCACCAATAAATGGATACACCTAATTATAAACGTCTTTGATTATCTATTATTAAAATTATTTCATTAATGATATTCTTATAGTCTCATCATATTTTTTTTACTTACTCTTCCGCCCACACATTATGCAACTATAGAAGGTATTATGTGTAAATACCTAACTTATATCTATTATATACATATATTTTTAAAAACTTATAGTTTTAGACGGCATCGTTGTATTTATAAATTACCTACATGGTATAAATTATATAATATAGATATATATTACCAATATTGTTATTATTTATACATAGCTTATATACTTAATAATTGCGTCTTTTCAAAAATATTGTTTGTTTAACGTTTAAAAGTTCGAGAAAAAAATATTTTTTTTATCTAAATATGTTAGATTGTTAGAAGGAACATTTAATAAAATCTAGTATTGATTTCTACTAATGAGTATTTTTTAAAAATCACTCTGTAATAGAGTAGTATTTACCATTTATTTTTTTAAATATATCGTTAAATATTTTTTAAATTAATAAAAATGAGGTATCTTAAATTATCATGGTATCTATGCGCATATATGGACACACGACATTGAAGTGATAATGTTCTGCAGAGATGAAAAAGAACAATCATTAAAAGATAACATTTGAAACTAGATTTTATTATTCTGTGACCACTAGTTTTATTAGTTCTAATAGTTAATTCGATTCTAGTAAGTTTACTCACACATAGCTTGAATTTAATATGAATCGAATTTGATGATAGTATAATATGAATCTATTAATGATGGGTCGAACCCTGGTTTTTTAAATCGAACCGAACCTTAAATTATTAAACATACACCTATGTCATTAATCATTATTGTTTATTTTTTACTTTTAAAATTATAATTTCACTTATTGTGCCATATGTATAGATTATAATGTATTAATCTATAAAAATAAAATATAAATTATTGACAAAAGTATAATGGATACAAAAATTACATTTTTTTCATATTTGTTTTGAAACCTGTGAATTGTGAACAAATAATATAATATATCTACTTAGATAATAAGTAAATTTTAGGGTGATAGTTATTACGTACATAAGTTAGTACCTGTCCTATAGATATACTTTTTGAAGATTATACGTTATTTTATTGTTACAATTTATTTTACAACTATCTATTTATTCTTTATCCTTAGATTAAATATATAATAATATAATCATATGTTCTATTATGATTAGTTAAGTGCGGTGCATGTATCTTGTTTTGTAGATTTATTGTGTTAAGAGTGTAATATATTTAAACTAAAATTAGCACAAGATAACAATATGAGTTATGTGTTAAGAATTATAACTGCAGTTACAACTTAACTATTGTACAAAATCAAAATGTGTACGTGTTTACGGTAATTGGTTTCGTTATAATTTAATCCTTGAGATATTTAAAAAAATGAAATATTAGATAAAATATTTTAGGTTCTGGCTAAAACTATAACTGAGATAAACAATGTTAGTAAAATTGATTTGAATTAACTAAATTATCATAAAAACAACTATACTCACGCGTTTGACAATGATTTTGAAATCGTAACCTGTTGCTGTAACTATACAATGTCATCTATGGTAACATACATTATGAACTATGTAGGTACAGCTACTGTAGTGTGTGTCGTATTGTGTATAGTTAGACATTATTGTAAACATACAATATATGTATAAATAATATTATAAAATAAGCAAGATCTTAAATCTCAAAATATTGGCCAACTATACAGATAAAATTTTGAAAAATTAAGAATTTTGAGGATTAGAAAAAAACTAATTACTGCTTTAAATGCTACCGGGATTTTTTTTTAAACTTTATACAATATTAATTTAATAAAGTGTAACGTTAACCGTATCGATCAACTTATTAATATTATGTCGTCATCAATAGGACCTATGATTAGTCTACATTACACAGCGGACTACACGCTCTATGGACTATGTACTATGTATATGTCATCCACGACGGTCGGCGGTACAGCGTAGTGTTTTATGTTTTCCGAACATTCGTCGTCGACGCGTTGCAGTCGTTCTAAGCCCGGACCAGGTAAAATTACCTGTAATTGTTATGGTAATGCCCTTATGCTGCTGCAGCACCGTACTTAGTAATATCGACATATCGTATGCTTTCAGAAAATTTAGTTGCCCAACATAAGCAATAATTTATGCACTAAATCACACCATATTATTATATAGTATATGATACCATTGATTATAAATCGTTATTTATAATCAATGATAATATACACTATTACATTTCTACTTCAAAACAATAATATTATAATATTATAATTATACCACGTGAGTAGGATGTATATCAGAAGTACCTATCTGATGATAATATAATATTGACAAAACTGTGTAAGAACTCAATTTAATATGCAAGGTAGACGTAATAAATAATACGAATAAAATTATTTAGCTAGTAAACAATTATATATAGGTAATGGATATAAGGTTAATATTTAATAATAAATATTGTTCAAACGACAAAGTTAAATAATTCGGCGAAAATATTTTAAATTTTATATTAACCAAAACTCAACACTCAATGATTAAATGCTAAGCGGTTATTTTAATTCATATATTTTATGTACCTTTACAAATACAATCTATATATTATTAATTTATTATAAGTGTCGAAAGTTGGTCACAGTTTTCATTGTTATAGTTTGAGAACAAATAAGAAACTTCTGCATGCACAAATTATACTTCTGACAACTATTTTAAATTATTTTAAAGACAATCGAATAATGACATTATGTAAAATCGGTATGTGTAGTTTAAATCTTTACGTACATTTTAACAATGTATAACTTTTCAATTTTCAACAAATTATTTGTATGTTTAACGCGAATAACGAATAACCGCTTGTAAAATATTAAAACACTATTAAAATTATTTTCAATAAAAGTAAATAACACGAGTTATTCTTGTAGGGTAAAATGATTTAAAAAATAATCAGGTAGATGTGTATTTAGACTAATATTAAATCCTTTAATTTCGCATAACTCAAGTACTTAAATGTCGTATACAGGCGTTAGCTGCCATTATATAGTACCTGTTATATTTTCAGTCTTTCCATTATCCGATTCCATTAAGGTCTTATCAAATATTGCATTGATACGATATGTTTAAATAGATAAAATATCAAATGGAGGACAAAATTATTGAATACAATACTATGTAGTTAAAAAAGACATATTTTTAAAGAAGATTGTATTCATTGAGTACAAAAAAAAAAAATAAAATCAATTATTCATCAGGGATTGTACAAATTGCAAAATAAATAATTATCGATGACTGTAGTCGTATACACACTGATAAGTACCACTAAACACAGCAGAACTAATTGTGCGCGCAAGCTTACTGATTTCGACAAATCACGCCGACAATAACGACGTCGTTGTGTTTTTAAATATTTGTGTCATCTCTTTATTTTCGCTTAATTTCCTAATGAAAAGAAGTCTGCACGTTTGATTCGTGCGATTCAGTGGGTTCTGCAGTCGGGTCGGGTCTCTTAACACTATGTACACCGTCGCGTGTAAATACATTACGCAAACATATACATAAAACGATAATGTTGTAGGTACACGTTTTCAAGCAAACGAAGAAAAAGCGGCATGAACATATTATAGAGCAGAGGCAGAATCGGAAGCAGAAGAAGTAGGCACCTAGCTACCTATAACTGCATGGCAGATTTGCCCGATTGCCAATATCCACTTCTCCCGCCGGCCGCGCGACGACCGGCCGGCAGCAGCCCCACTGTAGCGGACCATTTTCCACCCGATTGGAGCGCACGAGTCCCGCTCCGCCCCGGCCGCGCGCGCTAGACGCGCGGCACCGTGTCTGCCGCCCGAGATCGCGGCAGTCAGTCAGTCTCCGGTCCCGTGTATCACCGTCGTGGTCCGCGCGCGTGCAACGAGAACAAGCAGAACGGCCGTGTACAACATACATATATATACCGCAGTGCATGTGCGTGCGTGCGTACAACAGTGTTTCGAGTGTGTGCATCGCGATTTATATACCGCCGCCGCCGCCGCTCTTCGTAATATTAACGTACGATTAACCATACATTATTATTATCATAGTATACATATTAAACTACCTACTTATAACCACCACGGCCACCCCGTGCGCGGGGGGAATGTACGGCTGGCGTCCGGCCAACTGCGCGTAAAAATACGTAAAATATAATATATATTATATTAACAATAATACTAACGGTTTATCGGTTAAATGGCCTTTGCTCATCGGGTGTCCCGCTGAATTCGCGCGCATAGTCTCCGTCACACGACACGTCCATACCGTCGTATACGCGCGCAAGAGGAACGCCGCGAGAAACGAATAAAAATATAATAATCACATGGCGATGATGGTGTGCCGCGAAAACGTCCGGGCCGCCGTCGCGTCCCGTCATCACGTCGCGGCGTGCGTCGCCGTCGTCGTGTGCCTAGCGATCGTCTCGTGGTCGCCCGCCGCCGCCGCCGCCGACCAGTCGGACGCGTCGACGGACCTGTGCTACGACGGCGACCGGGCCCGCCGGTGCGTGCCCGACTTCGTCAACGCCGCCTACGGCGGTCACGTGGAGGCGACCAGCACGTGCGGCGTAAACGGCCCCGAGCGGTACTGCGAGCCGGGCCCCACGTCCCAGGGCGTCTGTCACACGTGCGACGACTCGCAGCCCAAGCGCCGCCACCCGGCCGCCCACCTGACCGACCCGAACAACCCGTACAACGCCACGTGCTGGCGGTCCGAGACGCTGTCCGCGCAACCGGTGGACCCGGCGTCCGCCCTACCGCCGCCCGACAACGTGACGCTCACCCTGTCGCTGGGCAAGAAGTACGAGCTGACGTACGTCAACCTGCAGTTCTGCCCGAAAGCGGCCAAACCGGACTCGATAGCCATTTACAAGAGCATGGACTACGGCAAGACGTGGCAACCGTTCCAGTTCTACTCGGGACAGTGCCGCAAGGTGTACGGCCGCCCCAACCGGATGGTCATCACCAAGGCCAACGAGCAGGAGGCCCTGTGCACCGACTCGCACCGGTTCAACGGGGCCGGGTCGTCGGCGTCGCGGGTCGCGTTCAGCACGCTCGAGGGCCGGCCCAGCGCCATCGACTTCGACAACAGCCCCGTCCTCCAGGACTGGGTGACGGCCACCGACCTGAAGATAATATTCAACCGGTTGCACTTCCCGTCCGCGCCACCGGACTCGGCCGCCGCCGCCGGCAGCACCACCACAAGCACCACCACCAGCACGGCGTCCAGCCTCGCCGGCGCCGAAATGGACCAGAAATCGGATTCGGACGAACCGCTGAAAGGCAACAAGACCGGCGCCGATTTGCTCATGCTGAACCCGGACCAGGAATTGCAGGGACACGAACCCGAGAAGACCACCGTGGCCGTGCCGGTGACGACCGCGTCGTCGTCCGCCGCCGGCCGCACGTACCACTATGCGGTGTCCGACTTGTCCGTGGGCGGCCGGTGCAAGTGCAACGGACACGCGTCCAAGTGCATACCGTCGGGCCCCGGAGGTGCGCTGGTATGCGATTGCAAGCACAACACCGCTGGACGAGACTGCGAACGGTGCAAGCCATTCCATTTCGACAGGCCCTGGGCCAGGGCTACTGTTCGCGATCCCAACGAATGTAAACGTAAGTGCCTCATTAGTTCATTCGATCAATATGTTTTATCTTAAATTTCGATTTATTTTTAAAGAAATATGAATTGTATCCTTACAATATGCGCGAGTCGGAGGTCGAATACAGATTAGATTACGTATTCATATTTTTCCAACCCCTCCTATTTATCACTATACGTGTTAATTTTTCAAAGTAAAAAAATAGTTTGCAAATGTTATATACTTATAAAACAAACCCATAGGGCATCCATAGCCCGTTATGTATCGTATATTCAATGTCGAAATAAATTTATTTTCAAATATCATTTTAAATATCTTTAACGTTCACTTCACTATTTTATCAAGGTTTTATTTGGATTTTACTTGCCCACGCAACACATTATACAATGATGTGAAACTGCGATAAATTCTAAATAACGGTCGAATGTCGTTCCAATACCAGATACCTGTGAATAATATCATCGTGCACATGTGACTGATTTCCGTCTCACAATAACAGCTAACCGAACACTTAACTAGGTTCGTAATCTTTAGAAAACTGGGCACGCATTTCGTGGTTCCGGAAGGGATTTAAATATACGCATAAAAGTCTTGTTTCGCCAGAATTCCATCACGTTCACGGATAGCCACACGAAAACGGTGCACAAGTGAGGAAAACATAGACCTAAAAACATCTTTATAGATCTATGCTAAAAAACAGTCGTTGTTTTCCTTTTAAGTTGACCGATGGAAAATATCGTAATTACATGTTTGCGAAAAAAAAAAAAACGTAAACCACACGGACGGTATATAGTAATCTCGACTGTGATCTATATTATACTTATACGGTATATTTACGAGCAGGTAATAACCACGATATTTTTAGTCGATATTTGAAAAACACGTTTGTCACTCAAGTCTGGCGTTTTCCTTCGTGTAAACGTCATGCAGTTCGATTCTTGATCAAACGTTTTTTCTTGTTGTCGTTGGCTAGTATTTTATAAGTGTTGTGGTGGTGTATAATGGGTACTACGAAAATGCAGTGGAACGAGTCTCGTACGTTAGGTTTATTGCGAATCTCATAATATCCGGCCCGACAAAACGCTTCTACTGTTTCCCCAGAGTTACAAGCTGAGAATGGCACGTCAAGGTAATACGTAAGCTAGTGAGGTGTCTTACTGTCTTATTAGTTATTACCATTAGATATTATATAATATATCATTATGTCAACTCACTAAATTATTCACTTTGTTCCTTGTATCCTTTTAGATGGATGATTATGTTAAGCATACAGTTGGGACGTTAGGTTAACGCTTGGTTGGCGTTACTTTGAATTAATTGTATTTATATAATATTACAATATATGTGTATACCTAAATCTAGATACTAGATAAGTTTGATAGATCTAACTATTCCAAGTTAAACGTTAGTAATAAAGACACGTTAGTTCCTATTTTTATAAATATACAACACAATATTTTTGTAAATTATTATTATATACTAATAAGTAAGTATAGAACTATAGATAGTATCTTATTGTCTCCCAAATATCCTTTGTACCAATTTCAAATCATTAAAATGAGTAGAAATTACCTAATATTTTTGTTTTCAAATTGGAGTTTGGCGGTTACTTTATTTTTATCGTACAGACTTGGAAAATATACTTCTTAGACACAAAACAATCAACAGATAGTTAATTTCATACAGAATATTTGATTTAAAAATTAATTGGTCCAAAACTTGATTTTCCATTATATTTTTTACTTTTATTCGTTTCTAGGAAAACACATTCATACCATTGTTGTAACAAGGCAAACGGGCAAACTTAATTATACTTTATTTTTATGTATACAAAGTACCCACTTTTTAAATCCGTTCTGCAGACTTCCAATTTTAGACTGCTCGCTTTATGTCGGGATTCACTAAAATATATTGATTGATAGATGAATATTGCACTGTCCGACGATTATTTTATTTGATTTAGTAAATTATCAGTTTATCACACGTAATATAATCTAATAAATGCATAAAAAAAGGATGAGCGTGCTTAACAAGTCACCAAATATTTTATTTATATAAAAAAATAATTTAATTGGAACCATAACGGGTTTAAGTATTATAATACACATACCTCAGTGGCTCAATTATACGATAACTTCACTACTACAGTAACATCTATAGTTAGCTGTTGTCGTAAAAACCTCAATACCTAATCATTAAATGTCAATGTGTTCAATATTATAGATACTTAGTAATTACTGTAGCTACTACTGTATAGTTCGGCTTATCTTTATCTGTGAAATCAGTGCATTATTGCTATTAATTTTTACTCCTACAACAGTAAATATACCTTCCATAATAATAATATATAAGTATATAATAGGATAATTATTTTACGAAAAACCATTAGTGACTGAGCGCACATCAAACATAATATTATATTTAGAGTGTGTATACGATAAACCTATCAATTAGCCAATTATAGGTAATTTTAATCAAGTTTACAAGCATATTTGTACAACACAGTACGGTAATTTTCTTTTGTCCATCCTTTCATTATAAATATGAATTTTAGACGATATATTTTTTTAAAGTATGTTATACTAAGTATAAAAAGAAAAACAAATTCAGCAAAAAAACAGTTATTTACTATATTTCAATAAATGAATAGCTATTCATACATTATTTAGAAAGTATGTACAAATAATTGATTAAAAATAAATTCAGTGTTTAAAATACGTGTGTAGTAAAATTTATTTTTTTATGGCTAAAAAATAACTTTGAATAATATATTAAGCATTAAATAATTATATTATTGCTTTACTGATTATAATTTATGTTAGGTTCTATAGATAATAAAAAATAATTAAGTATTCAATTATATTACTGAAATTAAAATATCGTTATAAATTTTAAGTATTATCTGCACTAAGGCTATGTTATGTTCAACATTTTAAACATTAGATTTATTTAATTGTATTGTTTATTTATTATATAAGATTTATTTACGTGTAGATACACTGCAGTTGATATTGGTGACGAACCGTTTGAGTAGGTACATATTGAGATGTAGATAAGAAAATTATAAAACAATTTCTCATGGTTTGTGAATTTATACTATTCTGCAGACCTACAGTATTTCGAAACTAGTTAAATTTATCGGTTTGATTGATTTAGTTATAAAAATTCTCTGTTCAATTATGTTGAGTTTAGTAAGTTAAGTATTGATAAAATCATGATTATATAATTATAACGTTTACGATGTACCTATGATGTATTTACATCTACTTTTCGTTTGAATTTTTGACGTAAGAACTAATACAATAATAGCATAATGCTTATAAAAAATAAAAACTATTTTATTTATATTATTTTATAATTTATTCATATTTAAAGAAAACGCAATACATTTTTGATTATGTTTATAAAATGTCATCGGTCGTGTTGCAAGACACCAATCCGTATATTGTTGTATTGTACATTAATACGATTATTGAACAATAATTGTACACAGGTATAGACGTATAGTCGATGCTTTTGAATGTTAAATACTCATAAGTAATAATTTGTATCATTATTTATAAACCTTTCTTTAGCTCTCAATATCTCATAAATTATAAGATAATAAAACACATATTTAAATTGACACCTCTGTTCTGAAAAATTAATTTCATCTTGAAAAATAACCTGAAGGGTCGAACTGTATTTATTAGAAAGATCAATAATAATTATGGCTATTAGTTTCCTGACAGAGCTATAGAAATTGAAGATTACATGTTAACAATGCACAATAGTAATCTTTTTTTATTAATACTAAAAGATATTGTTATTTTTAAGCTGTTATGACTCGTATTTAGTTAGTTGTATAACAGTTTAACTTTTTAACGCGATTACAAAATATACCATAAGTATTTATTGTGTGCTATATAAAATAATATACATAGTATACTTATGACAATAATTATTATTAGATATATAGTTGTGCTAATCTGACAGTGATGTATATTAAATAACTAAACTACCTAAGTATATATATACATAGGTAGTTTATAAGTATATATATACATATATTTTTTATGACGCCATCGTCGGTAAACAAAAAACAAATTGGAATATTTGTACTATACACAAAATGAAATACTAGTGGTTATAGACTATACCTAGTTGTACTAAAATCACGACCATAATATTACTGACCCCGATTTCGATAGGGTCTACTGCAGAACATCGAATTGGCTAGTTCGGTCTATATATTATTTCGATTGTAATCGTTCAGTTTCATGCAATCGTGAATCACCTATCGTCGAGATTTAACAATGGATGGATTGTTATTTCTCTCTCTTTTTGTCATTGACCCCCGCAAGCTATACAGTCGACAACTGTACCCCACGGTACAGGCGTACAGCATCACAAAAACGCAGACGGACATCAGATTAAAATCTGTTTTCGTGTTATTTTTTTCCCCATCTCCATCTCTCTTGCATACGCGCAAGCCGCAGCATACACTCACTATCTTCTTCCCATCTGGCCCAGGGTGTTTTGTATATTATGTACTCCTCGTTTTGGAATCTCTTTATTTATGAATCGATTCCGGTCACGCTGGCCAGCGTGAACCGGTTGCATAGGTGAGAAATAACAGGGCCGTTTATTAACGATATGACGTCCGCACGTGTGTAGACTTTTCGATTTCTTCTCAATGCAACAGTCATCTTCCAGGATATGTATATTTTAAATTTATCATGTACGCAAAACAACTAGTATGCCGTATACTCGTGTTATACTGTGTTATAATTTATAAAAATATTTCCTATTAGGTATTTTAAGTGATAAAATATATTTCTGTTATAGTTTGTTTTTAAGTTTTCAAATATTTATGTATTTGAGGTATATTTAAAAATCAATAAAACACTATTTTATTGAAATATATTATTGTTCTCAGTGTTCAAAAGAAAATTAAAAATTGTGTGAGTAATTAATAAAATGCAATTTGTACGACAGTCAAATTAATTATCTTGTAAATATTCCAGGATAAAATAAGATTGTTATTAGTAGGTAGTAGTAGTTTTGGCAGTCTGCGCATTTGTGTTGGCGTTCATGTCTTACTATTCATTATAATTCATATCTCATAATGTTATGTTACTATTTAGAATTAGCAAGTTAACATTATTTTATTTAATGTTAAATATGATGTACTTGTTGATGTCATTTTACAGTATACATATTATTTTTTATAACAATACAATTACTATATTATTATGTACCTACTTGTAACAATTTGTAATTTTTTCTTTAATATTAATTTACGTACTTAAATGTTAATAAGTTTGTTTTATTGAGATACATTACAAAATAGTTCAATAATGAGTTATAATAATAAATGGGTTATGATTATGATTCATAAATTAAAAAATGTATGTATTTATTAGGTATTTTATTTAATTCCGGCTTAAAAAAAATTATTTTTGAGTTAGAGAAAAGTTATTACTTTAAAACCGCTTAATTTTATACCGTATCAACAATTCATCACTTTATGCGGTGTTACATTCCCGTGATATTTCAAAAATATAATGACATGTAAGTACAAGTATATGGCTCAGTCACTCAGACAAGTGAAGGGGATGGTAATTATTTAGGATCACTGTAGGAATTTTGTTACTCGTCATAATGTTAGGTATAAACTATAAATACATACACGTACCTAAACTACACAGTTGGCTCAATATAATTATTAGGGTCGGTAGTTTATGACTCGGGGCTATTGAAACATGCATGTAGGCATGTCGGTATGTTCTAAACGTTATCTAGATATTCTATTTTTTTTCTGTTGTAATACACCTTTTTTTTCACAAAATATATCGATTCAAATTTTAAAAGAAAAAAAGAATATTCATCAGTTTTTACTATTCAAATATATTTTTGGGATAAAACTCATGGTTTATATAAATTTTTAACTATTGTATTGCATTTATCAAGTAATTTAATAACTGTACCTATGGTTTTGGTTTTGCATTGAATATACCGGTAAAATGTGTGAAATATATATTTTTGTTCAACTGAATTTTAAAACTATTCGTTTAATATATCATTTCAAATATCTAATAATAATTGTAATGTAATAATTGAACAAATATTATAAATTCGATTTTTTGTGTTCGATAATTACATTTTCCGTTTGATTATCTTACATTACTAATATTAGCAGTTAATATTTTGCGTATACCTAATAATAAAAATTGAAAATAATTCTACGTATATCTTAATGTTTTAATTAATTCAGAAAATTATTTTTAAAAATATATTAGATTTGTAATTTTCGTACTAAATTAGGAACACGGAAGTTGTTCTAAATAGATTGACAGTTGCTGTATGCTTTAAAGTCACTAAAGAACTGTCAAATATTTAATCTTACAGCCAGATAACGATTTCTCGAAAATTTAAAAAGTCTTATTTAATATTTAAAAGACATCTGTAATCCAATTTTCATTAAATGGGTAAAATAAATTTAATACTAAAACGTCAATATTTTTTGTGAATAGAATAAGTTGGTAGTTTAGTCAAAAAAAATTATTTTTTTGTTTAGTTAAAGTAAATAAAAATAAAGTAATAGAATAAATTAGGATTTATAAATCTGAGCATTGTGTGTCGTGACTGCCGCCGTGTGAATATCGTGTTTGCAAAAACGGACTTGCTAATTTGCAAACAGGATCCTGTCCCCCAATGCGTTTTTGCACTTATCCGGACGCCGCCAGACAGTTTTGTATGTATCCACGAGTTGACACTGAAAGCTGTATAAATCTCCGTACGCCTTTCCCCTTATTGAATACATTGTTGTAGTAGGACAAAATGACACGACACTATCCCCATATGAAGAGTTGGATGCTGTTACTTGTTGTACGTTTAATGTGATTTAATTTTACATCGACTGTGTATTACGTTTATTTTCTATAAATGTTCATTAAAATATTTATTATATTTACATGCAATTATATTATTTTACATCGATGTTGAATATTGATAAAATCAAGTTTGTTCATTTATTTAATTATTATGTGTGTCATATAATTATAATAATAATGAAGCTTGTTATAACGTTTGGGTCGGTTAATTGAGTTACCTACCTATTCGAATTAATTTTCAATTTACTAATTATTTTTATTTATTCATTCTCTAATAAAAATATTTCATAATTCATGATGAAAAATATTTATAAGAAGTACATCGTACACATATAATGTATCATGACAAAAGAATATATAATCGATATTTCAATAATAATTGTGAATTATACTAGTATCGCGTATACCGAATTAAATGTTTTGTTTATGTTCAACGAATCATTTTTTTTTTTTTTTTTTGTTTAATGGTTTCATTCTATAAAGTAACCCTTTAATGAAAAATGATCGGGATAATCCTGAGTATTGTTAATGTGCGATGAAATGTTATGCAAATTATCATAATAGGTGCCACCGCACAGACTAGAGACCACTCCCATTTCAATTTTCTCAATTACTCAACCGAAACGTACAGTATATTGATGATAGGAGATTTTTGTCAGTTGTGTCAATATAGCTGCATTTAACGTAGGAGTGTTAAGCTAGGTATGCAGGTGGAATTTATCAGTGAATAAATACAAATAAATACCATGACTTTAAAAAAATATATATATATCATATTTTTGCGTCTAGAATCTGATATTAAATGTATACATATATCTGTATATTTATACTACCCTGTTAAACAAACTTTTAACCGTGTTGCTGCATAATCACATATGTTTATAGTATATATTTTAATATTTAACATCTTTAAATTTCGTTTCGAACACGTTTCGAACTGCTATTATTCTATTTAATACATTATGGTATAGTTTAATTTAGTTTAACACATATAAAGTACAGGTAGTGCGTGTAAGTATGTACGGTATAAGTTATGAGTAATTCGATTGAAATATTGATGATTAATTTAAAATGTTTGCAGTGATAAGCGCATATTATAATATTCCTTTAAAAATATCGTTTATAGGTTAGACGCTATAGGTATAGAGTAGCTGGCGTGTATAGCAAAATCGCAAGGTTGTCAAAATAATGTTATCAGTGAATACCATAAATACCATATATTATTATGTATACGGTATAATGTACAGGCGTCTGAAACGTGTTGGGAATTAGAAACATTTTATCCGAGATTGAACTCATCCAGATTAGTTCATTCACGTGACACTTTTGAGACTCGGATACCTTTGTGTGCGTCGCCTTTGCTATCGTATTATATATATTATGTACGCGTCGAGATGCAATTCATATTATTCTTCCTCGGGGGCTAGCGTCGTCCACGCGCATAGTAATAATAATAACAACAACAAAACGATATCGTATTATTTCGTCGTGTTGCTGCTGTTGTTGTTATTATTGTATCATTCGCCTCCGGAGGATTTCCGCCAGACGCTACCAGACGTATCTCTCGCGCGCGCGTTTTCCGAGAGCACCTTAACTTTGACGACGATACCCGCCCCGCTGCGTAGCAATAACCGTATACGTGGTTAGCCCATATAGTACAACACCGTCGTACGTACCACACATCTGTTTCACAACTCTGTGGCCGGCGGCTGTAGGGCGGAAACGGTTTATTTTTGACCTCTCTGTGTATATTATTTTAATTTATTATATTATATACACATATATAACAAACGTCGTCTGTCGGGTAAAAACGAATAATAATAATTAAATAAAACGCGAGCTCAGGATTTTTGTCAAAACACGCGTGTAAAGCGCGGGGTCGTTTTGTCTAGCTAGCTGTTTATCGTTATTGCAGCCCGTTTGACCGTAATTAATAGCGGCGTGCGTGAATCGGTCTAATAAAACTGTTAACGTACGCCGCCCGTTAAGTACCGCCGCCGTCCGATTGTCGTGTGTGTGTGTGTGACAATCGCTGTGCAGCAGTTGTGGTGGCGCACAGCGTTTTGTTGGCACGAAGATGTAATGACACACCGTCGCGCAGGCCGACGGGCGTGTAACGCGCGTATATTATAAAAATGAGCCGTTTGTGTAGTAATAATAATAATAGTATAAAAATTTCTACACACGTTTTTATTGCGTTGGCTCGACGTCAAAAAGACTTTTTTTCTACTATTATACTTTTTTGTTTTTCCAAAAAAACCAGCGCATGTAATCTGACGCGTCAATTGTTACTCCGACCGCGATCCACATCACCAGCTGGATTGTAAACTTAATGAGTTTGCTTGATGAGATTTTTTTTTTACATCATTGCATTTATGCAGTAAATGATCTAATTTGATCTAAATATGAGTTACATCAATTATACTACATTATATACCTAGTAAATTAGATTTCGCGTAATATTATAAATAGTTAAAATAACGGTAAAAAAGTTAAAATCATTAAAATGTCGATCCGTTAATCAAATTCGATATTGTAGATATTTAATTAGTTATCTACCTATTTAAAAAAATAACTGTTGTGAGGTATTGTCACGCTGTGACATTGATTTAAATAACGATTGGAAAAATGGTACACGTGCTTATCATTTAGAAAAATATATATCCATTAAATTTAGTCATTAAGTATACTTGCTCTGTCAAATACTTATATATATTATTTAATAAACAGACATTTTCATAGAAACTATTACATTTTTTAGAAATGCATACTAATGATCTATTAGGTTTTAATAAATAACATTCGGTTATCTCGTTTCCTCTGTAGGTACTTATGTAATATATGTGATGAGTGGAATCAGACTATTGCCGGTATTTTATATTTTAAGTGGGTATGAATAATTTTGAATGACTTTTAGTCGACTCCAGTTTATCATATAGGTACAGCTAGAAACTAACCCAATATTTTAATAAATATGATTTTGTATAATAAACGATCAATTCATTATCTTACTGGTTTTTTTTTTATCGACATAAATATAAAAATATTTTTATTTTTGTATTGGTTCATTTGGTTGTAGTAATAAATTATTGTTTTTTAGTTTGTTCGTTTTGTGTGTTTCTCCAGATTATTATTTTATTTTGTTAAGTATCTTTTGATTCCACTAATAAAATACCAGTCCCTATTCATTCTAATTGACGGCCAATACTATTGTTCATGCATATTAATATATATTTTTAAAGAATACACATTTTTTTTGTAATTCAATTTCATATAATATTTTAAGTTTAATTAACTTTTTTATAATGATGACTCCTACGGGTTTAGACACATGTGGTGATACCTTAAACAGTTCTCACAGTTACAGTACTCTGCGATTTATCATGTTTGCTTTGCTTAATGGGCATAGACTTATGAAATTTTTAAACATTATACGAAATTACTAACAAGCTGTATTAAATTAATGAAAAACTGTATTTTGGACCTGCGTGACCCAACCAAACATTGATAGTCATATATATTTTAAAGTTTTAATTGTGCTTATTTCTATTTTAGTGTCGTCGTGAAATTTAATCCATGAAAACCAATCATAAACTAACCATAAAGTGAATAAAACATACGGCACTCTGTACGTTCATAATTTATGAACCGGTATTTTTTAAATTTACAATTCACACCTACGGGCTGTCAAGAAGACCAAAAGACTCACTTGAACCTGAATCATGTATACGTTCCGTTTAATACTCTTGATACGTCTGAGGCGCCAATTCTACAATAATATTTTTTTTTCGTTTGTCGGTCGATTCCTCTCTAATTCTTTATTGATGCTTAACAATTATATGAGATTCAAAATTAAAAAAAGAAGTCAAAAATATGTTTATCCTGTATAATATAATACTTTAAAACCTGTCTTACACGCACAAGTGATTAACAAGGCTAAACTTTTTTTCGTTTTTTTTGATAATTTAATCAAAATCCCAATCCTAGGTCAAAGATTTTATATTAATAATACAAAATTCATATCGATACATAGAATGTTCGATAATTGTTCGAAATAATAATTATTATAACCTTTGTAATATTATTGAAAACACGTTTTTTTTTTATTCGTCAACTAACATTATTTTATTTTGCATTTTTTATAATTTCCAAATCAAAAATATTAAATTGCTATAAAGCAATTGTGTTTTGTAAATAATTTACCTATGTATTTTATGTTTGAATGCTTGTCTATATGTTTTGACAAATATATTGAGTAGTTATTTACTAAAGAATTTTAAAAAATACGAATAATTACATCGAATTACATGTTAGAATAATAATTAATATTGTCATCAGATAATAAACATGTTGAACATTAATTTTTGATATAATAGTACGATTTTGTTATCGATAGTAAAATTACTGATTGAATACATATAATATCGGCTGATGTTAAGCATTTAACTCATTCCCCTTACTCAGGACAGTGTTATGGTGACTAATGTGTTGTGATATTAATTTTGAAAGCAATAATAAATCATCCCTCATTAAAAAAAAACGATTTTGGATGAAGTTTACTAAAATACTGCACTTATTGCTTAAACGTTTTTTTCTTCGAACGCATAAATTGGAAACTATACATTTTCCAATGCTTAGGAATATCATCTCAAAAGTCAATAAATGACTCTTTAAAGTACCTACCAATTAGAATATTAGACATTATCAATCTACATAATATCAACATCAAACAGTCGGATATTGTATAATTTTAAAACGTTCATTATTTTTAAATTCATACGTGTAAATTTATTTATTACTTAAATAATTTGTTACATACATATTTTTAAAGGTTAGGTATATCACTTATGTATAAAAAGTATTAATAATTGTTAAAATTATGTTAAAACATATATAATCATGGATGAATATATTCATTCTGTTTTTAAAATATGAAATCTGAAAAATAAATACTTTTGTTGAAGAAAGTTTGAAGTTGAGAAAATGATCTGAATAAAAGATGAACAAGCAATGTTTTTGTATTGCTCTTCAGTTTTCGGAGTGTTTAATTAAACTGGAAAAAAGTTCCGTCATATAAGTCTGTATAGAATTTTACAACTCTAGTATATTTCTATACAATCATGATTCATGATAATTATAAAAAAAAAAATAAGAGTATCGTTAGGGATTAGTTGTAAAATATTTAAATATTTAAATGTTCATAATGTGTCTTAAAGGAATTGGTTTTTATATTTCGACATAATTCTTGAATGGATCAAAACAGTTTGCTTACTAATTTATGATATAATTTTATCGTCCCCGACGAAAAGTTAATAATAATATGTTAATTTTATTGAAAACTTGTTAATATAATTATCTATGTCAGAATGAATTTTAATACAAATAATTCTTAGCCATACCATTAACATTTTGTGTATAAAAATCGTGTCGTGCGTACAATTATAAATATGACGTTGACTTAAATTTCCTTTACACTTTAATATTATATTTACCTCGATTTCCATTAATTTGATCTGTCTTAAATTCAATTTGACCGTATTTATGTCCTAGAAGGTTAGAAAAAATTTTAAGATATAGGTAAAAATTCCTCACACAAAAGTAAATTCTACTTATATTTTATATTTATAATCATTTGAATATATGAAAACTTTCAATGTTAGTTTTATAATTTTGGTCTCGTGCAATTTCGTCTTTTAAACTACGTTATATCGCTACCTGTTTGATTATTAAACTTTTATTAGTAATAATTAAAATAAAAATGTAATATACATACGTGTACCAGAATTATTAAGGTTAATTGATTTTTAAATACATATAATATTATTTATTTTTGAAGACACAACTTTAATAATTACATTTTATTTTTCATTTCTTTGCCAATGTTTTATAAACTGATTTATATTGTACTCCATGTCCTAACTCATAATATACGTTTGCGATTAATTTTTATTTAAAACATATTTTTATCAACATTTTAAACTGTTAAAAATTACCTAAATGATTTATAATATTTGCCAACAATTATTGCATGTTACACCATTACATGACCTAACACGTATTCATCGAGAAGTAAGCGATCAAACTAACCTCTCTTTCAAGAATTAACGATGCAAAAATGCTATAACTAAAAATACATTTTTCATGTAATTAGAAATATTTAATCTAATAATTAAATTATTATATGGGTAATTAAAATAATAATGTAACTATTAAACGAGGTTAAGATTTTGTAATATAATAAACTATTTGGACTCTGGCCCGTATTAATAAAAAAGAATACATAAGAATTAGAAAAATTACTAAGGTAGTACTTTTACTTGTTCGTTATTTTTTTGTTAATACATTATATGTAAGTATAATATACCATTTCTAAATAATAATTTATTAACAAGCGGAACTAATGAACTTTATAAATATATAATACTTCAAAATCATTACGGTGAATATTTGTGTATTATACATTCTTCGCTCTGGATCCGTCCCTAACTATTGTCTATAAATGCATATAATAATAGATCATTAATCCCGATTATCACAACAGATATAAGAAACATGTTTTTAGCCCTTCGGGAAACTAAAATATATTTATGCATAAACACAGCCTATTCTTATCAAACGATTTCACGATTTCACTGTTACCTACTAAAAAACTTTTGCGTGGGTGTATAAATTATGAAAATTAAATTTGTCAAGGACAATCTACTTTAGTAAATGTTTCTAAAAATACTAAATCATCATTAACTATAAGAAAATTATCAAATAATATTTATTAACATTGAAATAAACAAAACTTTGTCGGTGTTAAGAATTGTTTAATGTAAACGGAGTTTTATAATAATATGATATATATATATATATTATTACCTTAATTCATTAATTCATTAATAATTTATAATAATAAGTGTACAATTTAGATTAAAAAGCTAACAATTCGAACTATTCAAATTACAAATATTATTAAATAGTTTTGAGTACCTATAGATGACCTTATTACATATGGTTTATTAAGTTTCTTTCATATTATAAAAAATAATTAAGTTCTTATATTTGTAAATTTCCAATGATAAATATCTTTGTTGTTTTTTATGATTAACGTATATCTATTCATAGTTGTCTTCTATCTACGAAACTAAAATAGTATCATAAAAGTACCTCTTATTGACCTACATTTATCTTGTAATGTGCAACATCCAATAGTTATCATTTATATGTAATATTATAATTAACTCAGTAAATTTCTTCGTTTATTTGTATATAAAGTAATAAATGTTACATATTATTATAATATCATGTCTTGTTAAAGATATGTTTTGTAAAAGTATTTTGTGTTAAACTTTGCCCTCATCGTCTATGAAATCGAGGCGAAACGGATATTCATTTCTCAATAGTATTATATTCTGTAGGTACTTACTATGTTACTTTTCCTGTGTACCAAAGTGCCTCTGGACTTCATGGGGTAATTATTATTCTCGGCAAGGTAGTTGTAACTTGTTGATAAGTATAGGTACATCGTACATATTATATAATTATATAATATTGCTTTATGTTTATAACAAGGTCCTGCCAAGGGTTTTTTTTTTGTCTTAAATTTTTATTTATTGCTGGTCTTCACTGGTTTTAAGAATTAACATTTGCCCGTTGGTGGTGTATTCCTCAGGATAAAATAGAATTTCTGAACTCCCACACAAACTCTACGTCCGGTCATAAACATATCGGTTTTGGTCTGTATTAATATGTACAAATTACGAATACCGTGTGCTTCAAAACTACAGTTGGAAAAAATTAAACGTCAAACGAAGGTTTCGTGGAAATGTGACGTCTTTTTTTGGACTAAAAAAAGAGTTATTTTTCTAGTGGCAGAAAATGTTGTTTTTATGATTTAATTTATTTGTATTATCATAGTATCTATACCTTAAAATAATATCTAATAATATGCATTTTAAAAATAAGATGTTGAATTACAATCCAGCAAAATATTAGGCCACATGAATATAAACACTTTTTCTTATATTTTAAAAACCATAATATTATAAGAAAATTAATTATTTAAAAAATATTTTTTCTATATAATTTTTAATGTCAACGGTTTGAACCAAAAATATAAATTGTTTTTTTAATAAAAGTCAATTATAACAGTAAAATTGTTTGCTAATATGTTATTATGTCTGTAACTCATTGGTATAAAATGTCAACCCATTTTCAGTACCATTAAAAAATATTGATACGATAATATTACTATTAAGTTTACTATACACTATTGAATAAAAAAATTTCTCTAAAATATTAATACTAAGTTCCTAATTAATTGTAAGTTTCATAATGCATTGTCTTAATTATATTAATTCATTATAATTATTATATATTTGAAATACAATTAAAAAATCGTATTAACTATACAATATATAATATAATTTAGGAAGGTGCGAAGGTTTTAATATATTTTACATTTATTATACTAAATATTATAGTATTACATCATTTATCACAAATTGGTAGTCTCATTTTTGTGTTTTGTAAGTATTTTATTCCTTAATAATTCTTCAATAATAAGTGTATTCATAATTATTTTTCCATGACAGCGATAATTTTTTATTCAAAATTTTCATTAGAAAAAATTTAAGTATTCTGTATTTTTAACTACTGCGAATCCAAATTATTTTCGTACAAGCATTCGCGTTTTTCTAATAGTTACTTAAATTGTATTATTATTAGACATTTAGTATTTATGTTCCACGAATCAAGTGTATAACAAATTATAACATCACACAACTATTCACATTTATTTTGTGTTGTACATTTGTGGTATTTTTGTAATTCTTCAAATTGACTCATCTTAGTTAGTCCTTTCTGTTTTCTTTATTTATTTTTCAAAATAAAGTAATGAACTTTTATAATTATTTTAGATTTAGAAATAAAGAGAACATTTAAGTGTTTAAAAAAAAAAATTTTTTTTAGAAAAACAAGTTTTGGTTGTACGTGTCACAAATTACAATCAGAAATCGTAAATAATTCATGACCCATTTGTCCAAAATCTCTAAACTGTTTTGTCCAGACAATCTTCTTACCAATATGATTTTATTACTAATAAAACGGTGACTTATTTTTCATCACTCTAACGTAAATTCGTAGAAATAACAATCGTAAAATGTGTCTCGCGTTTTTTCTACCTCAAATATAGGTACCCATTACCACCCACCTACTCGATTATTACAAATTTGTTACTACTCCTGGAGGAACTTGTATATTCAAATCTAAGGATAAAAATATATTACGAGTACCTATACCTACAATTTATTGTACGAGTATATGCTATTCAGTTATGTGTACGTGTGTGCCGTATATGTATATGTATATATATATTATATTATTGTTATTATTGTATACGTTGCCGGATAATGGGCTCGTATTTATCACATAGTGCGAATATTGTCATTCATGGACAATGTTGCCCCGCGGATACTCTATTAATAACGTCCGTGTTTGACAGCACTGTAAAATATGCGATATGGGGTCGTGTTGGGGATCGAAAGAACAGAAAGAGATAGGACTAAAGAGAAATGGAGAAAAAAAACAGTGGCTTTGTGGAGATTTTTATCGGCTGTAAACATATATGTATACCGTACATGAGTATACACACACCGGTACTTGGGGTTTTATAAGCGGCGAGATATTATATTATAAAGAACCGGTGGACCACCTGCGCCACAATATTCTCGTCAGTCCGATATTTCAATACAGTTTTACAGGATTCGATAATATTGCATGTTTATCGTATGGAAATATTTAAAAAAAATTAAAAATGATTGTGGAACTTAGTATATGAATCATTAAGTATATAAAATAATACAATATTTAAATATGACGGTTTAAAGTCCTTTAGAGATTATACAAATTTAAAGTTATGGTTCGTTTAAAAAAGGGGAAAAAATAATCAACAATAATATTGCTTTATACTTTAAAATTAAATATAATATACGTATATTTATTTATTATAATGACTATAATGATAAACAAATAGCAAGTATATTGATTAGTTATCAATTTCGCAAAAATTAAAGGAATAAGATATGTTGCAAAAACGTATGTATGTAAAATGTAAATAAAACAACGTTTTGTGTGATACATTATTAATATGAAGACATTTAAATTATATTTACAATTTTTTTCAACACCTAACGAATCTATCTTAAGAAGTATTATATAGACAACTTTTGTGAATAATATTTTAATTTATCTGATTAAAAAAGAATATCTTATATTATTAAAAATCTTACTAAAAATAAAAAATAAAAAAATGAATAGTTATTTTGTTCCGAATTAAATAAATATTTTATAAGTATAGGGGAAATAAAAACGTTGTACCTAAAACTTTAATTGGGTTACAAATTGTAGTCTTTAGAGTAGGAAAAATATATAATTTTTAAATAGGTATTATAATCAGTATAATTAACCACTGTATTAACTATCAGGTATTATTGATACCTTTTTTGAAATAAACATAACCTTATCCACTACCACCACCTACTTAAATTTAAAAATACACCTGCACGATTTTTTGTTTTCATTTACAAGTTACATTTGTTCAAACAATGTTATTATAATATGTAATGAAGGTGGGTATGGATAAAAAAAAAAAAAAATAAGTGAAAATAATTATGCTTAGTTACAAAACTTAGTTAATTAAATATTAAAAGAATAATCTACATCTAAAAGTTTTATCTAAAATATATGACACGATGTTAACTTAATATTTCATGATAACATAAAAATATGTTAGCTAATTAATTTCTTTTTTTCTTAAATTGTTGACATACTGTGATGGTCTTTCAAAATTTTCCATTTAAAAGTTTGTTGCTCTGTAAACAACAGTATCTATGCAATTTAAAGTTATTTAATTCCACCTGAAGAGTAAATACTTGTATATACTTACAGATTCATAACTTGTAGGATAAGATATAATTTATAAAATAATTAGTCATCTATTTCTATACTATTTTTAATATGTACTTGAATATTTATTGAATAAAATTGAGGGTAAAATATATTTAAAAAGTATATACTTCAGATATTTTATTATACAAATTACGTTATATTATAATTTATTCATAATTCCTACCCTATAAGTAAACAATTTGAAAGTAAATATTTTTATAGACAAATTTTTAAAATAATTTATACAACTTATTTTTTATTATTCACATTAAAATTATTTCATTTCCGATTTTAATTCAAAATTGTATTTGTATTCTACATATTATGCGTGTATTTTTACGGAAATATGTATTTTAAAAATCAAATTACAAAAAAATGTATAATTTTAAATTTAAAACGGATGATCAGTATATTAATTCGTTCGCTAACTTGTTAAAAATAAATAATATCTTTAACCTACATTTTGATCAAAATTATTAACGTGCATTTATTAGCATATAATTTTATAAATTTATTTGAGATTGAATATTGTATAAAATTTAGCTAAAAGTAAGAGTAAAACAATGTTTATCAAGCTATATCTTTTGTGTTGACTGTACCATTAAAAAAAAAAGTTATTGGATATGTAATGTGCATTCATATTCATATGCTATAATTAAGAGCATCCGAAAAATAACATTTATATAATAATTAAGATAAAATATATTAAACAGAATATCTATATTTTCGTAAATTGTATAGTATTTTAATTTAGGTAATATTATTTTTTACTAAATACAAAATGATATTATATTTCCAAAATGTGATCAGATATTTCATAATTACATGTTGTTACCCATTATTTTTAATAGCTAATAAATTATTGTATAATATATTCTATAGTATACTGACATACTGTTAAATTTTAAGACTATACTAAAGACGTATATTTTAATATTTAATATCATGTGTTTTAATGTTACTCGAAAATGTGTATCCAAATTATAATTAGATCTTAATACAAATATTTCATGTGTATTATAACATTATAACATTATTTTTTGTGTGTAATTACGTAAGTAATTTGATGATTAATATTAAGTCTATTTTTTTAATATAGTTTAAACAAAATGTTATTTACGCACAATTATTTAAGAAATTAAAATTAAAATATTTAATAACCGAGGCATTTATATTTTAAGTGAAATAACAATTTTTTGTTGGAATTAATTTAATCGTTAGCAATCGGTTAGTAAAGTCTGTTAAAGACTTTATCTTTATTTTATGGAGGAAAAAACACGGCAAAAAATAACGCTATGGGTATATCTTTTACTACGGAACCAAACCGGCCATCTGAGTTCCAATTTGTATTCAACAAGTATTCAGACGCTGTAAGTCTGTTTTTTATTTCTACGTTTCATTAGTGTATCACTACTCTTGTTGGAAATTCAGACAGTAAAGAAAATAACTTATTCCAAGCACATGTCTTTTGTCTGAAGTCCGAAATCGAATTTTTTATTAAAATAATTTGAACGCTGGAACTAAGGACCTAGGACATTCTGGATTTCATAGTTTTGTTGGCCCAACATAAACTCGTTAGTTTTGTCATAAATTTTCATCCAGACACCATTTTTAGCCGTTATACATAAAACACACGTTCTAAATACACTGAATGCGTGAAATCAACCATTTCGTCATGGAATGAAGTTTTATACACATGGAATACTTATTGGTCGCACATGTGTTCAGATACATCGCGTGCCTTTATTTTATTTTATTGTATTTAAGATAAACGCGCGTATCCTATACATTCGTCGAACACATAATATTATAAACGTGTACAATAAATAATAAATCAGCCATTGTTGTATGTCGCGCCAAGCAGTCTAGTCCTACGGTCGTTTGTGTTTGTGACCCTTTTGACCTTAATGGTCCACAACCAATAGTAGATGGTTTTTTTTTCATTATTACTTAATCTTGACAATGTAATCGCTACCCGGTCATCGGGGATGATTTTCGAAGAACACATCGCTATGAGAAAAGGTCACGGTCAAGATGATTTTTGTTTTGACGGTCTTATATGTTATTGAGAAATGTCTGGGTACTGTATTCAATGTTAGAGTAATATACAGTAAGTTTTAAAATAAGAATATGTATTTTAATCGTTTTATAATATTTTATGATATAGGTGAACACCTATCTACCTTAATTTCTGGTAATAGATCCTATTCTTCTGAAGTTTTTTTTTACCCACACGCAATATTATCGATTTTCGATTCGAAACTGCTCGATGAGAATGAATTTCCTACAGAATGCGCGTAAGGCAGTAATTATAGAATCGTGTACGAACAATACGAACATAGGTTTTCACAGCAAAAGCGCGTTGATGGTTTGTCCACGCCACGGTGGTATGGCTGTTATGAGTTATGACTTATAACTGAAACCTGTACTGGAAACTTTCCATCCACCTACATGAGCAGACACAATTCCCATCATTCTATGACCTCTTATATAGTTGTACAATTCCATGTTGAAACTAAGGAAGGAGTGTTGCTGCACTCAGTACACACACACATACACACACACACACATATATATATATATATATCACTTTCACGATTGATGTGGACGATGAAATAAAGAAGTTATTTTAAATAAATAATTAACATTTTTACTGAAAAGTTCTAATTGTATAAATTTATTGTCTTTTGAATATTTTTAACTAATAGGTAGATAATAATTATTGTAATAAACTCGATATTTAAAAAAAAAATTATTTTGAGTAGAGGTGTACCTACTAAATATTTTATTGGTATAAAAAAAATATACTCATACACTTTGATAGTTTGTAATAATTTGTTTGGTATTATTATATTTAATTAAAGATTCTTATGCTTAACATATTTATTGTTTGTATTTAATATTATATATATATAATATATATACATGATGATTTATGTTATGTACTACTATATACATTATACAGAGCGCAATTTAATCATCAATGTTTGTAAAACAACCGTCAATCAAGTGTAAAATTTTATGTCCTACCTTCGGCATTTCAAAGGCTAAACAATTTATTTAAAAAATGATACACAATGGATTCCTCAAACGATGTAACGACACTAAGTAGTGAAAAAATTACTCACGGGTTCTTCAAGATAAGAATCTATATAGACCACAGGCATAAGAAAAAAAACAATAGACTACTTCCAAATTCTTTAAATACGTAGTCGGTTTGTTTTTGAATGACTAGAGAATGAAAACATGTTCTCTTCGTTAGCGATTCAAGTATTGTTCATTGCGACTACTACATTGAAACCTTCAAATTTATTCACCATTAAATAATTTGCACGGTCCAATTTTGTCATATTTTTAAAGCCACTAGTCGTAATGGAATTTTACTTACATGCATTTTATACGTATGTTTATCTTTATTATTATATATTTGTAATAAAATTATGCGAATCTACGTGTATTAGATTTTTCAAGATGAAATTTATAGAAAAAATTTTACAGTATATTTTCCTACTCTATTTTTAAAACATTTGTAATTATCTGAAAGTATTTTCCATAAGGTATAAAAAAACCAATTGACAATTTTAAGGAACCTCACATTAAAAAGACCATAAGTTAAATTTGTTCAAAGTATAGATACAACAATGTCGGGTATAATGCAAAATGTAGACGTCCATTAATATTAATTTAAACACTATAAATCTCGGCAGATATATAAATAAATGCAAGGATTTTTTTTACTTTGCTATCTACTACTTTATGAGTCCCTATTTTTTACTCGTTTTAAGCGAATAAAATATAAGTTATGTGTGAACACAATTTAAAAAGCCCATGCGGTTTTATTTTCAAATAAACTATTTTAATAGGTATGTTTTTTAATAAGTTGATAAATTATGTTAAATAGATAATTAACTTAACTTAAGTATTTATTTTATATAGTTTCGGAAAAGTTTCTTAACTGATAAACTGTTATTCGACAGAAAATCTTACCTAGTATTTACGATAAAAGTAGAGAATGCTAAATACATTCAATAAATGTGTAAAATAAACTGATCACTATTTACTAATAAATATTATAATATCATTATTCATTACATATTTAGTAGAAAAAATATAAATTTAACATTCTAAAATAATCTAATATATATAATATTTTGATTATAATATTTTAAAGTTCATTTTTCATTAACTCTTTCAAACATAATTTTATTAATTTTATTCGCAGTTAAAATTTTTTTGATACATTTTTAATATCACACACATTATTTATTCGTATCTTTCAAGTTAAAAATATAACTTTGAATTTATTTTATTAAGATAATTAAGCATATTTTTAAATTTTTGATACTAATTTCCATATTTTTGAATTAATGTTGAGTATATATACTCCGTGTTTTTTGGCGCATTAAATTCACGACCCTGTATATTATTATTGCTATTATTAATATATATTATATATATTTTGAATTAGATTTTTAACACTTTATTTGAGAAAATATCTATTTGACAGGCATCATGTAACGTAAATTATAAATCATATAATAAAAATAAAGTTATTTCTATGATTAATTTTATTAATTAATTTAAAATATTATGAAGGTACTATTAAGATATACATATTTCATAGTTTTTATAGGTTTGACGCAATAATTAATTTAAAGTTGTTTCGCAAATTTAATTTTTATGGCTTAATTTTCTTAAAATTTTTCTTAATTTAGTTATCATTAGGGTTTGAGACCGAAGTTATGGAGTCCTGTCCAAATTTTAGGAATTGTAGAGGAATACTCTCTGCACGTACACTTATTTAGTATTTTATAAATACTAGTTTATTTTATATCAATAATTGGTGAAAAGCGAGCATCTAATAAGGTTGAAAAACCAAACTCCCAATTTTATACGAAAAAAATATCTTCCCTTTTTTATATTTACGAGTTTACAACTGACATCGTAAATTTAAAAGAACGATACAGGCGAATAGTGGATTTTTTTTCACTTTGTATCCGAAACCTACTTTATAATGAATGGACAGAGGATTTCGCTCCTTGGCTACGAATAATAAAGACCTAACGAACTGTATACTAATGTGGGCAAAGGGTGTATATTATGATGAAAAATATTTGAAACAGTGCAAAATACTTGAGTATAACGCTAAATAGACTTAGCCACGAAGATGTTATAGAAACAAATTTTGGTCATACCTAACCAACAACCGGATGCTTGCAATATTTGGTTCCACACCCGTTAACCGTCACTCACCTGTCCTTGCCGACTGCCCATTGTTTCAAGTAATTACAAATGGCTCGGATTTATTTAATTATATTTGTCCGGACCAACGAGCCTTTTGTAGTTCCACTGTGAATACTTGCTCGCCCTAATGAGATTTACACTACCTATCAACAAATTAATTCCAGCCGAGTAAATGCTTTCGTTGGTTTTGATATTTATTATTTATATATAATAATAAAATGCAACGGGTGTATTCAGGTGTACTAAAATGTCTTGCAATTAAATGCTCGGTATTGCTCAAATGTTTGCTAATTCCTAAATTACACATTTACGATTTTTAATAAAATATAACGCACAATAGATTGTAATTTATAGAAATATGACATAATGTAAATTTAATATAACAAGTTTCCCATTCAATTTAAAATTTATTTATTTATT
This sequence comes from Rhopalosiphum maidis, assembly GCF_003676215.2. Classification (NCBI taxonomy): domain Eukaryota; kingdom Metazoa; phylum Arthropoda; class Insecta; order Hemiptera; family Aphididae; genus Rhopalosiphum; species Rhopalosiphum maidis. The sequence continues at coordinate 47,082,396 of NC_040880.1, read as the reverse complement.
AAAAATAAATCTACATCAAAGTTAATTTCAATAATTTATATCTCGTATATATTATTATTATTACTTTATTGATAATGAATATAAATAATAATAATGTCTACACAGAATATATGTTGTAACTATTGTAAAATATAACTTTTATGTATTTATAACTGCTATAATTATATTGACATTTATTTTTATTACTATTACAACAATTATAATATATAAGTTATTTTACTATAGAATATAAACTGGTACCTAATTCATAACCATGAGAATTTAAATTAATCTTACAAATAAGTAGGCGAACAATAAATTTAAGACCAGAAATTAGTATTTAATTTAGGCTATGTGTTGTGTCAAATTACAGATTATATTTTAAATACAACTAAACATAAACAAAAATAAAAATATTAATGAATTATTTACTGAAGTAACATAAATAAAAACAATGCGTGTACAATATAATACACTTTAGTTAATCATTCAATTATCATAATTGATTTAAGTTTTATCAGAAATTATACTAAAAACGAATAAATATTTAATCTTCAATTTTCTATGAATACACATTGTCTAGTTAATTTTGAATAAGTGTAACAACTATCACCTATTTTTTATTAATCTTTATTCTAATTTATATTTAATCATATGAGCAAGAATAAGTTGTAAAATACTTATATATTACGAATGATGGGTTATAACTTTTGATAATAATTTTGTAGTTACGGATCCCGATTGACCGTTAGTTAAACACATTATGAATTTAGGGGACCGCGCCGTTGATATTCGCAGCTGTAAGGTATAATATTAATATATATATATATATATATATATATATATGTATAATATTACGATTAAGGTTCAATAGCAAAACACTGGCATGCATAATTTTATCAAATTATCACTTCAACATTTATGCAATGCGCAAAATCATCGATCAATACATGGACTATTTGCTTTGATGGATGGGTGATCTGGGTAGTGTGTTTTTTCTCATCTATCGTTTCCGTGAAAGGGCGGAAGTTATATTGCTATTTTAATCCAGACGATTCCATCAGGGACTGCTGCTGCAATAGTGTATACATCCGCTCATAGTATAGAGGGAGGCGACCGATTCGATTTACATGTTATTGTATTTTATCTGAATTAATTAAAACGATATTCGTCGGGCAATGTGCGCGTCGTATACCACCATGTATAGGGGCGGCACCGGCTTCTGCTGGGGTGAGTTTCGAACCTACCCTGCGGCCGAATATCCCCTTATGCTTTTTTTTTTTTTTTTTTTGATGAACATTATGGCCCCGTAGCCACGATGACGACCCTCGCAGGATAAACACGGACGTCTTGAATTCCATCTCCCGACGATAATTATAAAGGCGGCATAATTGAGTCGTTACATTATAACTCCCCGAGCAATCCCGACCGGCACAATGGTACTCTTAACGCGTACGTTCAACGTTTATCTGGCTTATATTCGCTCGCCCACTCATCCGCTTTCCCTTACACTGGATACCTACTATTTTTCGTTAATTCGATTCGAAAATTGCGGTACCTATTTGTGAATAAAACTTATTAAGTATACATACTATATTTGTTCTCACATACATACAGTTTAAGTCTTATGATTTTTATCTCGAGACCACGTAAAACTTCCTACATTTCATTACATAAAACCATACCTATCGTATTTTAATACCGTTAATATTCACGTATAATTTTTTTTAACAGTGTATTAAAGTAAACAAACTTATAAATTGTATTATTGTTTTAAACAAATATTTGCATATAATTTATGAACTATTATAGGTTTTAGGTGACTGATGCCATCACTTTTTTTGTATAAATTACTTTTACATTTAAATCGTATATTATTATAGCCATAACATTATAAAACTAAAAAAAAACTAACATTTAGGTAGATACGTATAAACAATAAACATAAATACGATATAAATTGTATGTAAATAAAAAAAACATTATCTAGAGTTAATGTACTTAAAAATAAATATTTTATCAATAAGAATAAACTTTATGTTTAACTATACTAAAGAGATGATTCTTGGAAGTACGAACGATTAGTTTTGTGATGTTATTCATATGATAGTAAATGTGGGTGTAGTATTCTTTAAAGTCAAGTAGACTTCTAAAATTAAATATACTGTGACCGTTTATTTAAATATAATTATAATCACACTAATTGTGTACCATTAAAACTAAAATACTTTAAATTTAGTATACAAAACCATTTTTTATTATTATCCATGTACTTAATTTTAGAAATATTCCAATGATTAGAAATGTGAATTTATATTCTTATACTATTATTTTTTACTTTTATTAATTGTGTGATATTTTTCTTCTTTATAAGTATATAAATCCTCTGGAGTATTTTATAATTTGTACTGCAGTTACTAATAGTTTGTATTTATTCATAACCAGTTTAAATAAAAGTCTTTACCTGTTCACTGTAGTTTATTCATCATAATATTATGATAAGGTATAATGTAATTTATCAAAGATTTACAATCAGATAGGTATCATGAAATATAATATGATATTTAAAACTTGAAATTTTGCTATGAAATACTACTATATTATACTATTAATTTTATGAGAATTAGCCAATGCATGCAAAATATACAGATACTTCAATATAATATCCAAGACGTCTTCTATTACAATTTACAATTATATTACACGTGACGATTATAATTCGTGTTTACATCGTTCATATATAGTCAGATGTTAGACCACACCTGAAGTTTTCTTTATGTTCTCACTTGAATATACATACTTTTCTTAGATCACGCAGCCTTAGCAATTAATAACTCTCAAAGGTGTCAAGATTTATTGCTTTAGATTTGGCAAATATTACAATTATTATACAGTATGTTTTGTAAAAATATTTCAATAAAAAAGAAATATAATATGACTATATGGTTAATGCGATTGTTTAGTATCTTTGGGGATTTTTAGTTAAATATAGCGATTAAAATATTATATATATTTATATACATATTAATTTTTTTATATTTGTTTCAATTATTGTGATATAATTTAAATTTAAAACCAAATCAAACACATATATTTATTTTTATAAATTATTTACATTATATGATTTTATAAATTTAAGTTTTTAATTTTTATTCTATAACTAACATCACTTTTTGTTTGTTTCAGGTGAGTTTCATGCAATTTTTTCTCGTTATAAGCAGTGAGTTGTAAAGAAATTAAGTTCTACTGTGTGACAGATTTATAAAACAAACATCCAATTATCCAAAATATTGTTATTAAATTATTATTTTTTTTGTTAGAGAAAATACTGGTAAAATGAGATTAATTAGGTATTTATTTGGAGAATATTCATGAAAATTATTTTACTAAATATAAAAAAAAAATATTATATATAGTTAATTGGTTTGAAAATGTCCACAGCTATAAACTGCATGTTTTAAGTATTTTTGATTAAATAATATATTAAAATATATAAACAACAATAGGAAATATTTTAAAAATTAATTAAAATACCTAAATTATCAAATTATTTATTCAATTTAAAAAAAAAACTGTTAATTAACATTTTATCACATTTTTCCTGGAATTTTAAACAAACCGACAAATATTTATGTATATTACCAATATTAATAATATTTAAAGAATATAAAGATTTAAATAATAATAATATAATTTTTACTCTGCATGTAGTAATTATTTTTTTTATAATTTGGTATTATAGAATTGTAGTTTTAGAACTATAAGTGTCTTCTTTCCTCTTTTTTTAAATACAAATTTTAAAAATGAATGTTTTCTATTTTATGCATTTCGTATAGGTATGTTTGTATAATACAGTTGTTATATCATAATTATAAACATTTAAGGAAGCATTTTGTCACTTCACTTCCTCATGTTTTCACGCCATAATTTATACATTAAGACTATGAAAACGTAAGTAATATTACAAAATACGACGAATTCTTCTTGAAAATTATAGTCTCTAGTTCAAAAACACTTTAATTGCTAATTAAATATTCTAATATACCATAATATGTTACGTAGAGTTGTATTTAAAGAGTCTACTAAACTTAACTGAGAATATTCATGTAATTGAATGAATAGTTGTACTATTGTAAATTAAACAAGTCTTATTAATAAGTGTATAGCAAAAGGAATCCAATAAAAAAAAACTTAAGTAGTTTTTTGTTATAATAATTATTTACAAAAAAATGTTTATACCGTATATGTAATTATATGGTAATTACAATTTATAGTAAGATTAAATTAAAAGTTTTCGATAAATTTAAAATTTTAGGACTAGTGTATAAATTAAAATAAAATAGAATGTCAAACAGTAAAACAAATACATTCATATTCTAATAATTTATATTGTTTAAAAATTAAATTATGTATAATAATTTTTATAATCTATAAAATGCCGATTATTTTTCTATTATTTAAATATTGTGTAAACAAAAAGTCGCATTTGAGATAGTATTGTTATTATAAAAAACTCAATCTAAATTCATCAATATATTATATTTAAATCTTACGACATAAGAGGGTACATATGCAGACCACAGTTCTATTTACACAATTTGACGTAGATCTCATTTGTACACGTATACACTTTGTATGGTAACTTATTCTTTACAAAAGAGGGTCATTTACTCGTAGGCGATCACATACTTGAAAATCGAATGTGCGGTATCCACATCTGTCGAAATCCCGATTTGGAGTGCGCGTCATACAACAATGAACACTCAACGATATCGGTCAAGTGCAAATGCAAGCCCGAGCGTTATGCTAATGAGAACGAGAAGCACCTGTATGATGTCGTTGATAATTTAGAACATATATACCGGAAAATAGGCATCAGACCCCGCGGGGGAGGTTAGTATTTTCGGTCGCTAATCGCACCTCGAGCGTTTATCAGACTTTTCAATTAACGACCGTAAACCTTTGACCATTTTGTCTGCCTCGGGATCCGCAGTTGAAACCCCTAAGGGATGTCTCGTAATTGACACATCATTCCATGTTTCACCGTGAAATAAATCCAGTAGCAAACTCACATTATTATTTTCAAAGCTCATTTGTATCAAATCATATTGGTTTAACGTGTAATCATTGTCACGTTCAGTTTTGGAAAACAACTCACATATAATATGATTACCAATATAATAATAAACCCTAATATTTAATATAAAATTTTAACAGTTCTAAAAACAAAAAATGTGATATAGTTTTTTATATTGTTTTTCAATCTAGCATTAAATTAAAAACAATACATTTATTGACAAACTAATTATTTAAATTAATTTTGAAATTAACTATCACAGTCTTAGATAAATAGATTATGCGAAACATTCTTAGTTTTGTTTCAGTTAAATTTAAATAACACAATATCTCGAAAAGAGTTGAATATAATATATTTCCATTAGATTTGTGTAACTCATAAATAATAATTCAAATTTGCATAGATAATTTTAAATCGTGAAAATCTGCTGTGTACTTACTACCTACATCATGTATATCTATATAATATACTACATATCCACAGATAAAATGTTTGCAACAATTTTGACTTGCACTTTCTGCCAATTTGTAAGAAGTTAAAAACATGATTCGATTTGTTTTCATACTTACATATAAGTAGACTCAATAGTTAGCTTTAACTTAGAAAGGGTGGCAAATAAACATTTCTACGTTCTTATTTCTTATACACATAGAAAAGGGAAATATTTCCCCCGGCAACTAATTTCACCCTCGAATGGACTCGAAAATCCATAAAAATCTTTTTACACGCGTCGATGTTTCCAACCACACACAGTAGTTTACCACGACCTCCACTTCCCTCCCTTTTTTCATCTACGCCGAAAACAACTTTTCACTACTTCTATATATATATTATATATACAGTATATAAACTAATAATGTACAGTTTCCTTGGGGTTTGCCTTTGCCCAGTAGATATTGAAATGAAAAACCGCCAGAGTCGAATTAGCCACATAAATCAACAAACTGCATTAATTTATTAGAGTTGGAGTACTTAAAAAATAACATTGTAAGAAGTATTGTATAAGACATCGCTCATAAATATAAAAAATCAATCCATAATATTTAAAGGATTTCTGGTTGGTAATCTATCTATCTGTATACGCGTATGTATAAAAGGCAAACAGTGTGCGCGTGTGGTTGAATAGTAACTACTAAAAAACTAGTAGACTAATTTTGAAAAAAAAACTAAAGATATTCTATAGAGATACTAGAAAAATTTAGAGGGTAGTTGGAATCATGTTCGATAGGTGGTACCTACAATTTTTTTTTTAATATTTTTGTTGATTATACGTATGTCAAATAAATTATTATACTTCGTAAAAAATTATCAATAGTAACATGTTTCGTATTATTTTAAAATTTTTAATTTTTATTTAAGGATGTATACCTAAACTGAAGTTATTATATTTCAACTGATATACACCAAGCATTATATCCGACTTAGCGGCAAAGTCAGAATATTTTTTTCTAATTTTTGCATTGCTTGAATAATATCTACGTATCATCTATTCATCTATTACTTTATGACCCTTTTGTTCATTAACTGTTTACTATACACATCTATTTTTTTAATAGGACTACAATTGTATTAATAACTACGGCCTACATTTAGCATAACAATATATTAGCATTATTATAAACCATATATTAATGTATTACTTAATTAATATAATTATATTAATATGTGTTATAAACATAAAATTTAATTTTTAATTCTAATATTATTATTAACACAAGAATACAAGACCCTAAATTTTAACTTTTATAAACATATAATATAAAACAAGCCATAGCTGAAAATAAAGGATATTATTATGCAGCAACTCAACAAATTTAAATGATTAAAAACATAACGAAAGTCACAGTTTGTACACGAAATTGTGATAAAAAAATTAACAGGGCGACGGCGTGCGTTCGTATAGTATATGTGCGACACTACGACGTACATAACAAATGTACAATAAATAAAAATAAACAGTATTTTCCAAGTTACATCTTACTTTAAATTTAAATCATAACATTTTGTTTTAGAAATTGTGGTTATACCCATTATTTACATGTATGGTAGTACTCATGCTCATGAAATGAGGTACATTGAAATCAAAATACACCGACTGTTATATTTTAAAATTATTCATTCTTTCTTGGGCGACGTCGAATAATACATTTCATTTATATACACTCCAAATTAGTATTTTTTTTTTTTTTTTAACTCGTACAGTTGTAAACTCTAAGTATTTTATATTTAGATATTATGTAGAATGATTTATAATTTAATTATTTAAAGAGTAAATATTATGAGAATATAATATGATTATATAAACGATTGTCTTATTCCTAATGACTTATCATCTATAGAACTATATATCCCTAAATAATTTACTAATTTATTACTAAAAATAAAGGATGCTCATACAGTGATTTAATATTTTTTTGAAATGCAATATTATTATAACATTTATTTTTTTATAAAGCATGCATCATTTTTTTTATAATAAATCATTTTCATTCTACATTTTCAAAGTTAATGTTTTTTAAAAGTTCATATTATCCGTTAAAATAAATAAACCCAAATTCTTATTTTCACCGTCAAAAATAAAACGGATTCAAAGTTATTAGATTGTCAGGTGGTGATGTATGGGAGATATTTTGAGACTTCTTGAATGTATTGTAAGAAAAGTTTTATTTTCTATAAAAAAAAAGTAATTTAATATTCCCAAGAGCAAAAAATTTCAAGACTGAGTTTTCTCAGTTCTAAATTTGAACATTTTATACCTATGTTTTTACAACTATATGAAACTATCAAGGGACTAATTTTTAACACATGGTATTTATAAGAACTTCTGCATTCAAAATACATATATATATCTTGTAAACTACTAACGTATAAAAATAATTATAAATATATTGAATGTTAATTTTAATATCTATTATTTTAGTCTAATATTATTATTTATTTATTTATGATATAATTATTTGTATTAAAAATTATTTTACAGTTTTACACGGTAGAGTTTTGTTGGTTGTTAATCAATTGAATATAGTTTTATTTAAATATCATGATACTTCCATTTTAAAAACCGTTTTGTTCATTCACAATCGTTTTAATTGGTTGCTATTTTGAGTAACATGGTTATCCGAAGAGTTCGACTCTTTATCTTCGTCAAATGCTATTCTATTGTCCACTATTTGTCTGAAAGTTACGGAATTTTAATTGAAAAAATTTATTAATATCCCCCCGTTCATAAAGTGTCAAATGAAGTTTCTGACAAATTCCGCGTTGACAAATAGCCCAATAACACCGTCTATTTTGTTTCCGGAACCGAAAACGAAGGGCGGACGTTTTATCGAGGTTCTAAGGGTCTCCCAAAAGTCAAAACTCTTTTTTTTTTTCTGGGGTATTTGTTGTTTTCGGCCTCTGTTCTATACTCTGTGTATAGGATGTTGTCATTAATCAGGATCACTGCAGATGTCATAATAGGTCCTAAAAAGAGAAGGAGTGTAGATAGAGTGAAATCGACAAAAAAGTTACATTCTCTGTTTCCTCAATGGAAGTTAGCCAAGCCGGTGTCTCGAAATAGATATATTAAGACTTTTTCTGTATCCCAAGCGTCTTCACCCAATGTTTTTAGCGACTACGGTAGACAACAACAGGCAGCACACTGCCAAATAATTAATAATGACCATCCTTTGTAATGTTTGCTAAGATGAGGTTTTCATGATGATGTATGTACTCGTATATGTACGTTTTACGTCATAATATTACATCTGGAACTATAGTTATATTTTAGTCTTGACCTATATAAAATACAAAAATGAAAACAATCGTAGTTTAATGATAAGATAATAGCATGTATTATAAATTCAATAATAAATGTAAGTAAGACAAAATCTTATCATATGAAATACATATTTTTCACTTTTACATTTATAAAAATTTATATTTTTAATTTTTTTAATTTTGTGAATTTGACATTTACAAAAAAAAAATAGCTATTTTAGTACATATAGTGCCTACTTTCATAATTTATTCGTATATAATATACAGTTTCAACTTATTATTTTTGTGTTCCTATAAAATTAGCTAAATTTTAATTTTTAAGTAGGTATTACGATAGTTGTCCGTAAATTAAGGTAAGATGTACAATTTTAATTAGTATAAATTTAAAAATAGATCTTATCCTTGTTTGTGAGCTCGGTTTATTAAATAATGTATATTATTATATTATATTTCTTCACGAATTCACAGTGTCTATGTATAGTAGTACGTGTCTATAAAATCTTGGGTATTCGTTGTAAAAGAACTAACATTTTCTGAAACAATAAACTTAAATTAGGTACCCGCTTTGTGTTTACTGGTACTTTGAACTATGTTTTACAATATCTTTACTCTTTAGTTAGTTTTGTTTATATACATAAAAGCCTTTCGTTACTTTCAGTACCTACTAAAATTAATAAAATATTGCTCCAATGGAGTTCTTGGAATATTACCTTCGGATAAAAAAGAACCTCTATTTACTCTACCAAACTTTGCGCGTATCGTTTTACAAAATTATAGCCAGAACTTTACTGATACATCACACAATATTTAACATGAAAACTTTTACTTTTTTTACATTGTTGAATTTTGTTTTATTAAATATCCTGGTCCAGGAGTGTATAGTGGTTAGGGTACTTAATTGCTATTCATGTTGACCTTTTCACTTTCAAAACTTAAGTTTATTTTTGCTTTTTAAAATTTTACAAGAAAAAATTACTATGGCATCGTAAAAATGCAATTCTACTTAATTACTATTGTTCGTGCCTTTCACTCTCTTTTCGTACATATAGCAATTTTACATCATTAATACTATATGTGTGAAGAGTGATAATAAAAATTACAATAATATAATAATAAAATAGTTATTAAATAAATTGCATCATCTTGAGACTCAAAGTATCTATCTTTATTATATTATCAAAAGCTATTTTTATTTAATACGTTTTCTATGTACTTACGAGAACTAGCTGTATAGTCGGGATGACGTCTATATTGCAATATTTGGATTTATGTGACAATAATCCGTTTCCTTTCCACCAGCATGTATTCCATGCATTCAGATTTTTTCCTATACATGTATGTACCGGTGTTTTCTGTTTTATGTCAAAGAAGTCAGTTTCTGCTTCACAAGTTGTCACCACTCTATCCATCTATCTACCTTACCCGTTCGCGCGTATCGTTATGCAATCTATTCGATGTGAATTTTTTCTACGGCCGTTTTCAGTCATAGATATTCGTATAATAGTATATGCGCAGTATAATATTACTGCACTTTACTGTTCTACAATATTTGCAATCATAATAATAATAATAAAAAAAATATTGATTTCTACGGTTAAGTTTCATAACCAGTGACGGTGGTTACAAACGTACATCCATAATTCATTTGTATGCGTGGGTGTGGATGCTGTAGACATATAGTAGTATAGTATATATCTATATATATACAGTCGCAGTGAATATAACAATATATGTTTACTTGGAGTTTGGAAAGTACTTGATAAAAACGGATTCTTTCAATGATTATAAACTATTATTTCGACACTCGTCCCCGATATCGCACGTTTCTCGTGCAAGACTTTTTAGATTTAACAGCACAAATAGATTTTTATTATTTTTCAATCGATAAATCTATTCCTTGAGTATTTTAATTATCTACAATTTGATAATAATTATAATGATTTAGATAGTTTTTTTTCCTTTGTTGTAATTAATACTGAGCAGTGAGCTTTAAATTGATTGTTGACAAACAGAAGATTTGTCGTTATTAACTGAATTTTAACTATTTTTGAGAAGCTATTTAATTATTTTAGATTCATTGATATTATATTTTTAGTAATACAAACAAGATTTTTCTTTCAACCGATGCTTTGTTTATTATTTTGACATATCTATAGGCTTTGCCAAAAGTAATATTTTACGTCTTTTTCGAGACACCTATAAAGATTACAAATTTAACTTTCTTAAAAAAAATGTTGAATAAAAATCTAATAAATTATAACATTTATGTGTCATGGGTATTTTGAAATACGAGTATATATTTATTATTTCATTTTTTTTTTTTAAGATTAAATTCCTTAAAATAAATTACTGCTAATATATATTATTATGTGTACTTACTACCTTAATGTTTATTTCTTGTAACACAAAAAAAGTTACCTTTATTAAAAAAAAAAATAATAATAATAACACAGTTGGATTGAAAGTGTTAATAAACAACTTTATATTTTACTGTTTTGATCATTTTCGTTTCAACTGCTTTACTAAATTGCACTAAATTTATTTGAACACCCATTATTTTAAAATTTATAAGCCTTTTAAAAATATTTTTTTTTTTTATAATTTCTAGTCGAAATAAAACAACAAATTAGAATAGTCTACTTTTTTTAAATGACAACATACATTTTTTATTTCTAAAGCAGACTATATTTCAAGGTATTTAGATACATAAAAATCAAAATTCGAACGAGCAGTATATACGTTATAAGTATTTAAAGTTTAGGTGAGCGGAGTAGAGTAATACGGGAATACTCCGCAAAATACTAATCCGTTTTTTATGTATCGAAATACTCTAAAAAGCATTCTGCTTCAAATTATGAAATAAAAAATGTATTTTGTCATTTAAAAAGGTGAAAACCTTTAAGAATATATCATTTTTATTAATGTTGTTTTATTTTGATTGGAAATTATGTAAAAAATATTTTCAAAAACGTTGAAAGATTTTCAAATAATAAGTGTTGTTCGATAAAAAAAATCACACTATTTTTATGACACAGGAATAAATAATAATAATAAAAATGGTAGTAAGTAATAGTTATCAAAATTATAGTAATAATAACAATAATCGTAATAATGTTGTATTGTGATAATACTGATATTATAGTATATTATGTTACAGTTTATTTTCGATGTAAATAATAAGTAGTTAAATTTTTTTTCTGTTTTTTCTAATTTTATTTTTTGGATTTGTTTTCATATTAATATAAACATATTATGTTTTAAAAAATTAAATAAATGTAATAGATACTAAATTCATTTAATTATTCTAGCTTATAAGGAAAATTTTTATTAATAGTATTAACATATTTATAAAACATTATATTATAATTAATTTTATAGTAAAAAGCTATTTATGGTTTTAATAATAATTCTACTAAACATTTATAATAAAATATTAATACACTTGTATAATATGTTGTATTATGTATTCAAAATCAGACGAACTGAGAGATTTTATCGCAAATAAAATGTTCTAAATAAATATGGTCATTAGTTATACCTAGTCCGATATCTTATCGAAAGTTAAAATACTTGATTTAAAGTTATTTTCAACTCGTGTATACTCAGGTTTTATTCGTCATTAACACTAAGTGTTGTAATATTAACATTTAAAAACCGTACTTCCCAGTAGTTGGTATAAAATATCGTGTACCATTTCAATTTTGTATACCAGAAAACGAAATCTAATAACCGTGTGAATTGCTTAAATAGTGATTTCCATTTTTATTATCGGCATGGACTGTAAAATTATCTGACAAAATCACAAATCATAACCAACATGTGCAGACTTTCTTATTATACATTATACATGCACGACGTCGACTAGATTTTTCTTTATTTATGCACATTTGAAATTAATCGGGCCCGAAACGATCTTATGACTCCTCTATTACTATCATTATATCCGATCGCGTTTGCTTTGCTGTTACTAAGGAATTCAATTACACGGAAGATTTAATACCAAGCAATTAGCCTGGTGCATATTATTGACATCTGTATGGTCTAGAAAATATATTGATACTGACCCTCGCGGACTTCGCTTCCGATCGCTTGTTATTTTAACTGTAGGTGACTCTGTTTCATTCCGTCTGACTGCTCATATTATAATACCTACGTATTGGTACGTACATACATTTACACACGTGCGCGGGCACACACGCTCACAATCACGCTTTTTCAGTAGGTATACAATAATATGTGTATATAATGCGGTATGATAATAATTCCAGAGGCTTTTTAGATCCGATCTAAAATCCTTCCTCTGCGTTTCGATTTAATTAGTTAATTGACCGTGATTTCGTAGTATTTTAATCCGCCTCTGACTAATAGTGATCATACGTATATTATACCTGTAGGCCATACGTGTTATAACTGTACAGTACGCCGCCGCCGCCGCCGATGTCCGCCCATAATTTACAGACGTATATGGTTCCGGATTGCCGGCGATGCACACACGCCGGACAGCACAGCATTTTGAGTAGGTGATAATACATAATTACTGATTTTGCATTTTTAATTTCCATCATACAATCCAGTCATTATTTCGATGAACGATTATTAGTGTATTATAGGTACTCACGCACTTAATGTGCGCGCGTTAACGGACGTCAGGTTCGTTCACATAGTAGGTATCTAATTTTTTTTTTTTTTTTTAAGTGTATCGCTCATAGTATTGACATGTAAAATCGATACGAGATTCATTAATTATATATGTACAGGATTATGTTTGTTTAAGCTTAATCTTTTCGTTCTGATTTGTTCGGTGTTTTTTTGAGTAGGATGTTGATGATAATAATAATATTTAAAACATAAAGATAAAGTATACATTTCTAATGCGCATAATACGCTTGACATGTATTTAAGTATAAGAGCCGAAACAGTTTACTGTACCTATATATACATTCTATAATCTATACCATTTATAATTACTTCAGAAAAACTCTGAGAATAACATAAAAAAATAATATATTCTTTGACGACTAATATTATTTATAAGAATATTTTTGATACGCTTGTAGTATTCTTCATTTTTTGTATTTATAAGTTATACCTAAGTAATAAGTGTGATAATAATACCGTGCGTGACCAATACAATATAGTATATACTACATGGCTGTACTGAAAAAATGTAACTTTAATAATGATAATTTTGTTACATATTATAAATTTAACTGTTTTTCGATCACGAATAAAAACGAAATATTTCTTTAAGATGATACAATTTTTAATATTATAACTTTTTGAACTCACTGGTAATTATTTTAGTATATTCTTATTTATTATTGTATGAATATGGTGGTATATTGTGAATTACCGGAACTCTTTAAACCTTAACCCTCACAGTTTCATTCACTAACCGACCCTAAATATCATGTCTATATATAGAGAGTTTATTAATATGTGACAAACTCTTAATTTTTTTTCATCATCTTTCATCCGTCGTCATTCTTCATAAATGTTTCATTTCTTTGAGTACTATTCGAATGTTTAAATTTTATTATGCATTCGCTTGTTATATCAATATTAAAAAATATTTATGGTCAGTAATAAACAAATTGTCTCGTAAAAATAATGCGTTACCTATAGAAAATTGTTAATGTTATATTATTTATTTTTGATATTTTAAGTTTTGCAAATATTCAAGAAAAAAATATAAAACTAAAATAAAAAAACTACCAACACCTTGGTTCAGAAAAGCATAAGAATATTCTATATGAAAATAAGTTTTCCTATGTTGGCAGTTAAAAGATATATATATATACAAAGCCATAAATGTTAAGTTGGGTTGGTTTATTTTATTTTATATCATTAGGTTAACATGGTTTTTCAAGCAGTTATTTTTAATTTAAATAATATGATTCATTTTTAGAGAATTTAACAATACCGTTCTTACTATTTAAAATATTTTTTTTATAATTATGAACTATTATAAAATATTTAATGAATAATATGCTAAAAAAATATGTTAAAATGCGTACAATAAAATACCTAACAAGTAAAAGTATAAGTAGGTACTATAGTTTTTATTTAATTTGAAAAAGTTTAAGTTGTATAATGATTGTAATTTGAAATATTTATGATAGTTATATCAATAGTTAAAAGTAAAACACTTAATTATAATAAATTTGAATAAACTGATGTGTACATATAATATTGTTTTTTTGAAAAACCCTGGATCAAAGATGAACATTTTTTTTTTAATATGCGTGAACGAATTTTTAAGTTCTACGCAAAGGTAAAAACTCAACGGAAATTGTTAGAAGTTTCTTTATGATGGTTATACCACCAAAAGGTGTAACAACCCATAAACGTAAGTCGAAAATTAACGAGCAAACGAAGGTGAATTTGTCAAGAAGTCGGAACTTGATAAAATGTGAATTCACAATTATTACCATAACCATAAAGCAACTTCGTGCAATTAAAACAATTAGCCTTTTAAGGGTAAAGCTTATTAAGCCTCGAGTTTATGATATATTACTAACATAAATCAGTTTTTAAATAGAAATAATTTCAATTGTATTACTTTCATACTATTTAAATATAGGTACTTAAGGTACTCATAGGTAACTCATCATTCTGCTACCTACAGTAATAAAAAAAATTTAATAATAAATATACCTATACTTACAAGTAAAACTATTATACATAAGACAACTGAATTTAAAGACTCATTGAAAAGTAATTTTAATATTATAAGTATTGTTATTTAGACACTGTTATTACATAAAAACAAAATTATGTAGTATTAGAAAAATATTTTAATGGTTTTAATGATTTGTTTACTTTCGATTGAAGAATAAATATTATCAAGAGCATACAAATTCTCCTTGGATTTATTGAGATTTAGTTTTTTAGCATATTCATTGAGTTTAGAATATGTAGAAAAATTAATAGTATAATTATAAAAGCGAAAGTATTCAAATAGGTACCTACCACGCAAGTAGTAAGTACTACGTCTACATAATAGTCAAAATACTTGTGTAGGTCCCAAATTTGGCTACACTATGAGTTTATAATTATGACGGTATTTCTACAAATGAATAATGTAAAATGAACGTAATAATAATAATAATATTTTATTATGATTTCAGCTTGTAACTGCAACGAACATGCAAAACGATGTCGCTTCGACATGGAGCTGTACAAATTGTCAGGTCGGGTGAGCGGTGGCGTGTGCCTCAAGTGTAGACACTTCACGGCCGGCAGATACTGTCATTACTGCAAGGAGGGATACTACAAGGATCCTACTAAGCCCATAACACATCGAAAGGCTTGTAAAGGTAGGTAATTATTTTTTTCTCTATTTTAGATGAAAAAAATGGTGACAATATTAGTACATATGTTACAATAATAATAGTGAACAAAAAACTGAAAATGTGATTCATATTATTATGAATAAAAGAGCAACTCATTTAACGGGTTTCGTATAATTTTAGTAAACTATATTCAGGTTCATGTTTTTAAAAATGTTTTGCTCACCTAATTAGTATACACCTTAAAAATACTTTATAACACATATTATATAAGTGTCATGCGTGCACATTCGTATACAGCTATAAAATAATATATATAATAATATACAGTGGACTTAAACATAATATAGGTATTATACATCATAATTCTCTCGATTGACTACATTAAAAAATATATATATATTTTTGATAATTCAATAAAAACTTATGTTATAAAATTCTTTACAAACGTTCACCCATAATCGTTTTTTAATTGGAAAACATGTTTTTTACTGTATTCCTTCTATTTATTATTTTTTTTAATATAATATATACGAGTGTCAACGTGATATTGGATTGTTGGTTGTTCGTATGGTGATGTGTGCTATTTCGGGTCAGCAGAATGGTTTATTTATGCAGACTTTCCTTTGTGATAAAAAAAATGTAATAATAAAGAAAAGAAAATTGAAAAATCGTGAGGATTTAAAGATACCGGGTATATAATATGCTGATGGTACGGTGAGATCCTCGCTTATGATTCACGAACACGGGTGAAGCACTATCAATAAACCGGCTGTATGTTGTTCGGGTGAAAAAACGACCGAGGGGGTTACATTATTGCCTAAACGTGACTTATGGTGTGAGATTAAGAGACTAACATCTAACGATGATAGAGGATCAAAGTAATCGAATGACACGAGAAAACAGGCAATAAACGAGACAATTAAAACGATGTTTTGCATACGAATTAAAATATATTACGGTGTATTAAATCATATCGATATATTATTCATATCAGACACGTAGTATTTACATTTTTCGAAAGTGAAATAAGAATTTAAATTTGTCTTCTTCTCTATTATAATCTATTTAAAAAACGATTTTCAAATCAAATTAGTTTTTGCACCTATACATTCGATGTAATGACACATTACATTTCTTCTACTAATTTAGACTTTTTATTCGTCACTTTGTATATCATTGGTATTTGGTACAAATTATAGTACTCTATACCTTTTGTGATTCAATTATTCAAAGTACACTATGAACTGTGTTCGTGTGGATTCAAGTATATAATATAAATTATAAGAAATAATCATATTCATTTAAATGGGAATTAAACATGCAATATTTCAAAAGGTGGTTTTAGAACGTGTTTTGAAAATTGTAATTTAAGCACATAGTGAGGAGAGATAATTTACTCAATAACTATGTATTGTTAAAACGATAAATATAAGTGTAGACATCGTAATTAGCATATAAATGCATGGACGTAAATTATTTTAATATAATTTATACACCTTTTGAAATATTTTTTGCAACTGAGAATGAACAATTCAAGCATACAAAGTTTATCCCATTATCAGATTTCTCAAGGATTTATTAAATTATTGTTATTATAAAAAATATATATTTTTTAAATTTATCTGTACAACAATGTTATAAAAAATAATCAAACATTTATACATTTTGAACAGATGAGTAAAAAGAGTTTAGTAGATTTAGCAAATTTTATTTTATTTAACGATTAGTCTTTTTGGTTAAAGTTTAATCATGAGAAAAACAAATTTTTCAAACTTATATGTATTTATTGTATCCGTACTTCAGTAAAGTAAAACATAAACAATTTTATGACTTACATATATTGGTAGGCTTTGTTATACATAATAACTAAGTTTAAACATTGAAAGCTTAATGGTAGAAGACTTCTTAAAGTTTGATTATTAATAATGTATGCACGCAACCCCTTAACCTTTACCATTTTGAGCCTCTGAGGTGAGTCTTTCCGTAATTATACACGGATTATTTGATTAAAATTTAAATGAAGACCTACGAGATGATAATTAATTTTGGCTTTTGATATATTCCCCTGTTAATCAAATTCAGTAAAAGGTTATATTATATAATATCACGATTCTATAGCAGCTGCTTAACTGCAAATCTTAAACTTTATTATACCATACTATTTTTATGGACTTCCCGATGACCCGATTACTTCATAACATTTATATTACTATAATTAATGCGATAATAATTTCGTTTTAAATCAGCCAACTAAAATACATAATTAATATTTTGTGTGCTCTATATATTATTAAAGTCTATATTTATAAAATATTAAGATTTTTAAGATTATAATAAACACATTTTATATATTTTATAAAATATAACACGAGCCTATCTAAATCTTTAAAAACTCGTTTCATCTTCCAATGGATAAACAAGTTTTAAATCTTATGCAAACTTATACTTGTATGTTTTATATATTCATAAATCATAACACTTATTAACCCGATTATACATTATATTATTTTAAACTATTTTCTTTATAGTACGCTGTACACCAGTAAGATAGTATAATACCTATACGTTATATAATATATAGTACGATGTATATTTTTAATTAAAAATTATTTATTTTTAAATTTCCTAAAATATTACCAATAAATAATTAAATAATTTATAGAATGTTATAAAAATATTATTTTATAAATAAGAAAAATCGAGTTTATTTCAGCAATAACTAAAAAATATATTATTGTTTTCAATTTTAAAACCAATCGATAAAGGAAAAAAAGGACGTATGTAGTCTGCTCCTTGGATTATCATCATTTCAACAAAACATTTACTTTTCATGTAAACACGGAAATACGGTTTTACCTCGGAAGTTAGACAAAACGGATATTGCGTAGCATAAAACAAACGAATTGTCAATCGCGTGTCTTTTTAGTGAAAAACAAACTTATTTCTAGGGCCTCTAGAGAATTCGTTTATAACTCGTAAAATCCTTTCGGTGCATACAATCGCACAGTTTTTAGAAATCGAAGCGATTTATTTCAACCGGATACATCTGACTGGACCGGGAATGAGACCAAACTGGACGATATTTACCGTAGCTCGGGGCAAAGGTTAGACAAATTGATCCGTTTCCAGTAAAAACGGATTACACTTCCCCCCACATGCTCTCACTGCACATATATCCATGCACACCACGCGCCCTGCATGAACGGACTTCTTTATCTCGGGGGGCTCGTCCATTGGACGAGTCAAAGTTGTCTACCTTACCGTCCTTATACTCAACACACAGGGTGCGCGTGATGTATACAACCGTTATACTATTGATGCGAGGAGGGCTTGCGACTCTGATGGATGTGTGTAAAAAGGCCCCTGTGACTAATGGACTTCTGCGTGAAAACGGCCATAATGCTAGGTGCTTAAAAATGGAAAGGGATATGTTTCTCACTTCCCTCTCGCCCGTTCTTTTTTCAAGTGGTTCTCTTGTCTATGGGCTCCGATAAACCTTTATGTTATATTGTTATATAAATAATATAAGTGTTTTAAGGTCTTAAGTATCCAATGATTTTTTTTTTAATAAAAATAAATTATAACAGAGGTCGAGTTCAAGGTTATGTAAGACGTATCAATTCAATACGCTATAATATTGTTATAAATTATAATTGCAAATTCAGTATTTGTAGCACTGCAATTTAGTTAATCGAATATTGTAGTGCGATTGATTGGATAAAATACTTTAATAAGGAAATAATGGTATATTGTAAACATCTTAAACGTTATATTTCAAATTAATTGGTAACTTATTAAGTGAAAACACTAGTTATATTAGTAAGTACCAACGATAAATTATTAGGTACCTAAGTAAATTATTATTTTAGAGTTTTCGCTTGTGTTCTCATAGGAGACTTGTTTATAGAGTTTGAGATACTCTTTATGTTTGTTTTGTTTAGTTTGATGTTTTGACTGTAATGATTCCACGACTATCTTAAAAGTTATGTTCACTTAAACTGGCATTAATGAACTATATTATTAATTAAATTCAAAACTTTTATTCAGTTTTTAAAGTGTTTCTTTATAAAAACATTTTAAAAATATAATGAAGTAAAGTTCTTTTCGGTTGTTATTACTATTCTGCTGTTTATTTATAAAACTAAACAAAATTATTTTGCACTATCGAAGATTACATTTAAATATTAATTTCTTTTAAAAATCATAAATTACCAATCAAAAACAATAATTTGATACAATCAAGTATTAAATGATTCTATGATGAAGATAATTCTCTGTTGATCTATTTAACACTACCACAGTCAAATAGTAATAGGCATAACAAGTTTAACACACAAAAATATATTACAAACAATACTTTAATAAGAAAAATTTCATATTCTTAAAACATACCTAAGTCAAACGGTTTTTGAATAAAAAGCGTGCGTACGCGTTGTTATCCAAACAGCAAGCGTACTAATATGCAGAATATATTACTTTTTTTTATTTCCAATGCGGCAGTGCTCGCGATCGTGCGCGCGCGCGCGCTCGCGTGTGTATAATATACCTATATGGCTGCATAAAATACTGTTTTAATCGCGTTATGATGTTTTATTTTTATTATTATTATTATTATTATATACACATAATTCGCTGTTGTTGTACAAACGATCTGCCAGCAGTTACTTTATTTTAAATATTTTACTTATTATTATACAAACGTCGACTGCGCTATATAGTGCCCAGGGCACGTCGCGTCGGCGTTGTAGTATAATACTATAAGGTAAACGAATCTGTTTTATTATTTTACAATTATTATTTTATTTTTTTTTTTTTTTTTTTTGGCTGACACGCTCTCCGTGCAAAGACTATATATGGTAATTCCGAATTCGGCAAATCTTATCCTCCGGTCAAATAATTTATGATTGACGGTTGAAAAAAATATAGGCAAGTATACATAATTTACGATTTGATATAACCTAAAAACAGTGAGCAACTGTGTTTTCTAACAGACGTTATTATGCAAAGTGTTAGAAACGTTTCAATGTAGGTAATCTATACATTATGCGCTTATATCGATATCGAGTTCACCCTGTACCGTGCGGTCGAGTACATATAGGTATATATAAATGTTTTTTTTTACCTCAGTGTGGGCAACACAAAGGCACCGCCACCGCTGCTGCGCTCGTATAGCGTACCTAACATAATATTATATTATATCACATTATTATGTACACAATTATATGTTTAACGCCAAAACTGATAACACCTACGATTTAGCCCGCAGGAACAGTAGTTATAACTACGTACGATATTCCCTCTTGTATTCGCGGCTGCTGACCAAAACCCGTTTTATCTGGAGCAATAATTATAGTCGCTACGTTAACATCGTCATTAGCAATAAACCACTGGTCGTTATTATTTTTCTTTGCTTTCCATTTACGTGATATGGGTTTTTCAAAAAACTCGATTCATACTCGTGTACATGTATATAGGTACACGTTCTATTGTTGCGGTCTCGACTAATTAAACACATGGGACAAAAGATAGGTGCTCGCGAGTGGATACCACAACGTTAATACTATCCGAAAAGCTATTTGACCGTATAAAGAGCGAAAAAAAGCTGAAAGTATGTATATATATGTATACATAAAAAAATGGTATTTTTCTTTATGCCAAAACAAGAGATTT
Source organism: Rhopalosiphum maidis (assembly GCF_003676215.2). Classification (NCBI taxonomy): domain Eukaryota; kingdom Metazoa; phylum Arthropoda; class Insecta; order Hemiptera; family Aphididae; genus Rhopalosiphum; species Rhopalosiphum maidis. Next base: position 47,060,613 of record NC_040880.1, on the reverse strand, counting down.
GTCGTCGTTGTTAATACCCTGCAGGGGTTTCACTGCTAACAAAAATTATTACCTACACGAGAACCATAGTTTTATAAATCAAAATTTCTGATAATATTTACTCTTATCAGATTATTATGTTTGAACAAATCTCTAGAACATAATTTGTTTGTACAAAAAAAATAACCATTATTTTATATTTTTGCAAACGCAAAATAATAATAATAATAAAAAAAACTGTACGCAATCTTCTCAATAAGCTGTACTCCTAGTATTCGGTATAAATATAATATAAATATATTAATCTCTTACTAGAGATTATAATATAAATAATATTATATCATGTATGAAATAACGAACTACCTGTGCCTACCTAAACACTGCGTATGCTTTATATTAGAGATTATTATTTATATTATTTTATATTCTATGATAAAAAATAAAAATGTAGATGCAATGGAGCATGATATTCAAATCGCATTTCTTAAACTTTGGTAATATTTCAAATTTAATCACAAAGTGTCCAGCAATCTGCAAAGTAGTGCTTAAGAATTGGATTTTTCATCATCGTTGTCATGAATCTTTTTGTAAACCATTAAAAAAATAAGTGAAACAAGAATAATTGTTCTCGAAGCCCTTAGGCAAAAAACCACAAGGGACCGAATCATGCATTGACACTTGTATTTATCATAGTTGACTGCTTCTGTAGATATTGGGGGAAAATAAGAGTTAAAAATCGCATCAGTTTCCCAACTATGAACAGCGAACACCCTCCAAACCCAATTTTAACTTATTTGGTTTTCAAAGTATTCAGGAGATGTACTTTGTACATGGCTCCGAGTGAAAAATGATACAACAATGATGGATCACGAGACGTGTGAACTTAAATGTCTGAAGGTGAAAATGACATGGCACTTAAATCTAAATGGGTTTTTGTACTCACAACAGAAAATGGTTTTTAAAATTGGTAAAACAGAAACATAAGATATTAAATTTAAGTAGAATTTCTATAGACAAAATTTACTAAAGATGTTTTGTATACAAAATTCAACGTAATTGTTTTTAGTTATTCAGATTTCAAATAGTAAAACAATATTGTAATATTTATTCTGCTTACATATATGTAAATATCCACAAAAAATGATAAATTTATTAAATCTCAATAATTTAATGAATACAATAAAGTGGCAATACAACTGACGAAACAAATTATTTTTAAAAATAACAATATCATATGTTATACTGATTGCCACTAGGGTGAATTAATAAATTAACCTATTTTTCCCTTAAAATAAAATACTACATTAATGTTTACAATAATAAAATTTATGTTTATAACTTTATAAGTGTATATTTTTAAATATTTTTATCATAAAATCAAAAAAAAATGTTAGTCAAATAAATAAATATTCAACAAAAATCTTTTCATATTTAACTTAATTAACAATAATATATTCATTCTAGATTCATCATAAGTCATGAATATCGTACATATATCATTAATCTTATAAGGTAATTCTATACAAAGATGATTGAATTAAAAAAAACTTATTATACAATACTACATATGTAACGACACAATGTACATCATTGTGCCATGTGATTGATAGTCCGTCAACACTTACGAAGTATTCTATCTAATTATAGCTTTAGTCGAAAAAGTATATATACATATAAAAGAAATGCATTTGGATATATTAAGTTTAAAAAAAAATGTTCCAAGCGCGAACAAAAATCTTCACAAAAAGTGTTTTTATTTATAGTTTCATTTGGTAAGCTAAAATTTTTATCATTGAGCAAACATTTTACAGTAGTATATGTATATTACATAAAAATGTTGCTTATAAAATCTCAGTATTTCTAATGTTATTGTATTTATTATAATCCATCTGTATATAATTTTTTTTTATGTGTATCTTAATAGCTATTATACAAATATCATACCTAAGTCAAGTAAATGTAGCTCAGAAAGTTAGAAATATAATAAATAGTTAATGAATAACATAATAAATAAAGTAATTAAATAAAAATCAATAATAATATATCAGTAGTTTTTAATATTATGTCTATATTAATAGGGTAAGCCCCTACCTTATTAATTATTTTACTTAAACACATGTAATAATAAAAAGTAGTAAAATAATTAAGCATTAATATGTATATGCTTTTTTTAAAACACAAATACCGTTTATAAGCTACACCGAAAAAAAAGGAAAGAAAGTTAATAGCCTCTTGAAATAAAAATCTCTTTGATGTTTACCAGGCAGGCGCCATTAAAATCAAATATTTAAAAATAATATATAAATATATATTATATATAGGTAAATATTTTTAATTGGTATAGTTATTTTCTTGTATTAATAAACATAAGCAAACTCTACTTTTACGTAGATAGATAAGTTTAACGATATACCTATTCATTATAAATGTTTAAACCATAAATCGGAAGAATTTATTAATGATAGTACTATAATTTCAGAAACTTAGGTGAAAATTCTTCTTTTTTTTTTTAATTTAGGCCTTATTAATTGAAAATATTTTACTATATTACCTACCGGCTACCTGTGTAGTGTATTGTAATATATTGTAAAAAATTGTAATATGTTTTGTATACATTCATCGCAATATTCAGTGTAATCCAGTTAGTAAATTACTTCTTACTAAATTAATATTCATTCTTCGTAAAGTCGTATCTATAAAATGTAAAAAGTAGTTAGAGATCGTCCAAACAGGTTCTTACCTATTATTGTGTTAAAAAATGTTATAATAACAGAAAATCTTATTTTACATATTATCCTATTTTGGAATGTTTTTATTTAGTGCCTACTGTCGTATTATATTATTATGTGCTTTACAGCTGATGTTATAGGTTATATTGGTTATAAGTTGGTTTGCTTTTAAGTATATAATTTTAACACGAAGCATTGCATTACACACGTATTAAATTAAATGGTTTTTATTGAAAAAAATTAAAGATCAAATTTAACAAGACAAATTGTCTTACCTAATTAAAAATAAATAACACATTAAGACTGTACACTTATTTTATTAGTGGTACGTGGTTTTTATTATTGTTACACCAACCACATTTAATTTAGTTTTAAGTACATTTGGTATTTTATTGCTTTGAAATGTTTATATTATACAAACGAATTGTCTTATTTTGTTTGCGTTTTCTTTAAGTTTACTGCCAATCATATTAAATAAATTACATCGTGAGGTAGAAAAAATCGAATGTATATAAACAAATAAAAAGTTAACTCGTCCGGCCGCGGTAAGAGACGCTAAAAATACCTATTTTGAATATATATTCATCAACGGTGGTCCCGCAGCATAGTCGTATTATTAAAAAACACTTCGAACCGTTTCTCTAAATGATATTCAACACCTGGGTATAACTACGTTTGGGGGTCATCCATCAATGACGTCTGTCACATACCCCACACCCCCACCACAGCGATAAAATTGTTAAAGAAACAAAAAACCGGTAATCCGGCGAGCGGTAGTAGTGCGCTGCTACCTACACCTCTCTGTTCTCGTATATTATATATACTTAAACATAATATCATGTACTTATTCTACTATAAATGTGTGTATTTCAATATGCGTAAATTGTCATCTGTTTTTTTTTCTCGTGCGATGCCACGCGATTCCTAATTAATAGGAACACCGGGCAATCCGCAATGTCAAATCGATGAAAATAAATTATTGTCCGAGTGCAATGATGTCTCCGCGCTGGCCGTGCGGGTGCCTCTGGATTTATTTTTTCTCAGCTACAATTTACGAGCGGACGTTTATTCGGCGGGGCGGGCGACGCGTAATATCTTCGCGATGGAAACCGGTAAACGGCTCTCCTGGGACAATTTCCTGCCCAGGGTAGATAGTTGACCTACACGTACGCGTGCACGTATGTGCGTCTACTGTACAGTATAATATAATCCCTTGGAGAAATCTTATCCTCGACAAGAACGGCCCGAACAACATTATCGCGGTTTTCGCGATAAATCGCGTTTCTCTCATTTCTTCTGTTACATTTTTGCTCTCATACTTCTTTTTTTATTATTATTTTTGACAAATTGACCGTATATAATATCAATAAGTTTATTGTCGAGCACAACGAGATCGACGAGGGAATACGCGATAAAACTTTATAATAGTTCATTAGTGCTATACCGATCGAGAACATATGAATTGTCGACGAAGCCCCGGCGGACCAGTTTTTGGGGCCATTGTATTTTAGTGTTGAATGAATCGGTTGGAGAGGAAAATATTATGTGCTCCTCGTATTATTAAATACACTTGGAATTACATTTATAATTATAGTATTGTCATGAAAAAACATATAATAATACCTTAATAATGAATATAGATACAATACATTAAAAGGTGATATCTTTATTTAATATTTTTTTAATTAGAAATATTTACATGTATATTATATAAAGTCTATGATGTGTGATGTTTCTCATCAATTTTAACTGTTTAAATAATTACGCATACTTGTATAGGCCAGTTATAACTTTTATTACGGCACGAGCTATAAAAAATTTAATTTATGTGAAAATGATTTCTTAAATATTTTTAATTAATCATTTAAAACTTAAAATCGTATTTGTTAAAAATAATTATAGTGAAGGTAAATAATGGAGTTTAAATAATGTATACTTTTATTAATACTATTTTTATATTATAGTATTATAATGTCATTTCTTTAATCATTAATCAAAATAGATTCTGAAAATGAAAAAAATATGTTTGTATACATAATAAATTGCCACACCTGGATAAGCGACGATTTTTAAACATTAGAGAAACTATATTTATGAAAAAATATTCAAATATTTTTAATTTTTAATTAAATTCAATAATCTTCTATCAATAGTTTTATTTTTATTTAGTTTCCAACTGCATTTTTATGGTAATAATATAAATATTTTTTCCCTACTTATTACATTACAAAATACACTTCTGTGTGTAAAATTATTATATTACAATATTTAAATAGATAATGTTTCTTTCAAAATTTAGAAAAATTGCTGTATTACTAATTACTATAATATAAAAATATCCTCTCAAATTCAACATGTTTAGTTGACTTGTCTAACACTACAATTGAAAATTATGGTATTTGAGTAGGCACTACTTACTAGAACAATTCTAAAAACTACATATCAAATGTTAAATTAAAAATAAAATTTACAATAAAATGATTATTTATACAATTAATACTTAAAACAGATACTCAAAAACATGTGTCCGAGGTCTATAGATCTAATGTGTAAATACAATCCTTTTATTTACCTCCCTTTCTGTTAAAACTGTTGAAACCCGGAAATACGCTCTTACTGGACGTAGGACATCCCCTTGCATATGTGGGGGGGGCCGTATATAATATTCGGAATCGAGAAAAAATTACTGAAATGGTGTAAGCAGCACGTGCTCCGATTTTGCGGTCCGATAAGTCTAATATAAATCGGCTTTTTTTTCATTTTCCCCCCAGACGTAAATATTAAAACCCGGCTGGAATGGGGGAGGATAGGGGGATAAATTTCGCTTTCATAAACGCGCTTAGGTCACCATCCCCCCTCTGTCTATAGTGTACCTGGGTACCAACTACCATTGTGTCGCTCGGGTCCGACTTAGTGTCATTCACAGGAGCAGGCCCCGATCACCGGCAGATGTTCTCGTTTTGTTCAACCGGCAATAGTTGGTGATTGGCTGATTTCAAAAGTACTGTTTGTTTATAATAGAATCGTTAATATTGTTTTGGAAGTTATTTGTAGAAAAAAATATAAACGTTTATTGTTTTGATCCATATTACAACCGTCTTCCATCTATTAACAACTTAACGTCTATACCTATACTGGCATACTGCTGTACATAATATCCCCATTTCTCTGTAATGCATTCATTATAATATATGGCTTCATAAGTTTGATTAGTTTATTGAAATATTTTTATAGATAGATAAGCTTATATTGTTATTATTAACGTAATCAGTTGTTAAACATTTTATACAAAATTAAAACACGCAAGTATAAATATTCAAACGTAATTTTTATTTATATTTAATAACTATAATGTCGTATAATTGTACTAAAATCACTAGAAATATTCATAATTAATATTACGTTGTATAAAATAATTATTTTTCAAGATAAATATAACTATTACTATTCATTATCTATACGTTAAATTAATAATAATATTACTAATATTACAAAAATCGTAATTTGCACAATACTGTTTGTTATAAGACGTAAGTTATTATAACATTTTTAAGTACAAAATATAATAATTTTTCAAATTATATAGATTAAAAAGCAAAATATAATAAAAACTTGTTTCATTGTCAGTCTATATTTTATGTAAACTATTTAATAAAAATTGTAATTTTTAATAAGTTAGTATTATTCAGTACATTATTTATGAGTATAATTATTTATGTTTCATTATTAATTTGCTTAGAAATTAAGTTTTAAATTTAAATTTATATATATATACCTATATATAGTCAATATAGGTATTCAACAAAATGGTTTTTAATTTATTATTCTCAATAGTCTTAACTCACTTATTCTATAATATATTTTATTATGTTAATAGTTGTGTGGGATGATATAGATACTAAGTTAGATAATTTTCTTTTAGTTTTTATTCTTTTCTATTAAACATTTATGTATCAATATTTGCAATCTATTAAACAAGTCAAACTGTACTTATATATTTTTAAAGATAGTATAACACGATAAGATAATCATATTAGCTATAAAGATATTATCTTTTTAGAAAACGAGAAGTATAATCTTATTTTTATACTTGTATTAACTACCTTACGTTTTTCTATTAGAAGATCCTTAGGAAATCGAATATAAATATTATACAGAATAAAAAATGTTGGGTATCTATACATTTTAAAAAGATTAATTCGCTGATTGGCACACATTTTGCGTCTTAAAAAATGAATTAATAACCTAATCTATTATACATATTATAGATGATTTACTAGCATTAACTAAACATTACTCCCACTTTTTTTACTTCAATAATATAGTAATTCAAAATCTGATTTTTAGAATTTCTAAATAAACCTATAATAACCTATAATTTTAAATTGTTTAGATTTAATGTACTGGTTAAAGAGTGTACTGTAGACATACAAACTTAAGTTATTCAAATTGGTATCATCTTTTCTATTGTAAATTATTATTCAGCAGATTTTTTTTTTTTTCTAAAAATGTCGTTTGGAAAATATGGTGGTTATAGAATTTTGAAAATTTTTAGTTATTGATTATAATCAATCATCATTAATAATTTGTAAAAATAGTCCAAGTATAATAAATATTAGATCCAATATTACATCTTTTTTATATTTTTGTAAACCAATTTTTAATGACTAATGTCATTAGTATAAACATTTTGATGATTGGAAAACTACTTGATCGAATTTTGAATTAGGAGTTTGTATCGCCACAAGATGCTGCTCCTAAAATAGTATAAAAAAATAACTCAATAATTTATATATTATATAATTTCTACTTAACAATTTATAATAAAAATGGTGGTTTAATTTTAAAAACGAAAGTAAACTTAAAAAATTCCAATACTCTGAATTTAAATAAATTCATTATTCAAGGATAAAAGGGGGCGAGCATGCTTGGTAAAACACTTTGTAGACTACAATAATATTCTAAATCAAAAATCTCGATCCAATATATATTTCTTACAAAAAGCGCGATAGTAACCGACTGTTTTAACCAGACGGAAACGCGTGAGTCACCTCTCCCTTGTTTACACCATATATTGGGGCGCTGGGGATCAAACACGAGACTCAATTATAGCACAAACTCACTCCCTTCCGACAACTTGCACAACACATATAATATTATAATACATCGCAATTTCTTATTAGTATTATTACGTATTGCTGTGGTTCGACAGTTCGTGTGTTTATACCGAATATTGCGTTTGCTATTTGACAAATCGCTTTTTGCGAGCGTAAAACCCAGCCTGGGCAAAAGCCGATCACTGTTGGCAGGTTTTCATTTTGTGCCGATGCTATAAATGGTTTTTAAATTCCATGCACGGAGATTTCGCGGTAAGGTCAAATACTGTATCCATTTAACCGTTCTTTTATACGCCGTAGCTAAATATATATATATATATACATACGTATATATTTAATATATAGACGTAAATGAACTCGTGCCGAAAGGGTTCTTCTTATCACTTATATTATTATACACTTAGCGACTATACTTTGACCGATAGAATACAGAAACGATTTTTTTTCGTATTAAGCACCGAAAACGAATACGGGTATTGATATTCTATTGGAGACGACAATAATAATAATAATATATAGCTACTTGGGCTTTGGACACAATGATTTATTGATGTAGGGTAAAATTTGTATCGAGGGGTATCAATGCGACGTCCTGTATAGGAATAATGTATGACGTAAATGATACAATGCATATTATACATATTATATAATATATAGAATACGTGTTGTGTAATAATGATGCTTCGAAATTGACGACTGACGGTTTTCCAACGCTGGACCACATCTATATACACATCATGCAATTCATACAATCATACTTTTTCAACTTTTAGTCGAATCTTTTTTTTTTTCAGATACACTTATTTGTATAACTTCTTGTCCTAACAACCGTATAGTGCTATTATACAAAACTTTATTAAGCATACTAGAAAATACAATTAATATTCATATTGATGTGTCTATTCGTAGATGATTTAAATTGTTTAGCTTTAAATACCAATTCACAGAGTCAAAAAGTTAAAATGCTTACAAATATTGTCAAAATCGCGAAAATTTGGAAATTATTTTGTAATTAAAAATTAAAAGTATCTAAATTCAATTTTTTTTTATAAACATTTGAAATTAAAATTTGAACGGAAATATATATTAAAACGTAGAATATAATGGTTTAAGTTATTTTGTTGTAATCCAAAATATTATTCATAGAAACTTAAAACTTTTATGTATTATGTTTTTACACATTGATATTTTCAAAACATTTAAATTAATATTCAGCTACTTCCTATTTAATATTCGTACAACAAACCTATTCACACTGTTTTACGGTAAATTATTATATATTCAAAACTCAATAACAATAATATAAGAGTCCACATGATAACATAATTGTATATATACTTTTATAATAATTATAAATTAAAGAAGAGCAATTTTTTTTTTGGAAAATTAATTCAATCCACTGTATTATTAATAGATAATAGTATATAAATTATTTTAATAGCATTATTAATATATCATAAAATATATACTCAGTAATATATAGGCTGACGGTCTGTCTTCACTCAGAATGGTTTTTCGTATGCAATGATTTATCATTATTCATTAAATTTAAATTTAACACATACATTATACAGTGATTTATCCAATGACGAAGTACAATCGACACCTTCTGTACAGCACTGAACGTTTACCAACTTTCCCCTTTTTATTTTTATATTTATACAAATGTAATTTGATATTCAGCGATATTTTAATTTATTAGCATTTTTATTAAATAAATAGAAAAAAATATTTTGTGATTTTGTGCTTAAAAACACGAATTACTTAAAATAAATTTAAATAAAATATACGCGTATATTATTATTAATATTATGAGAGGAGGGATAAAATTCTATTAAGCGAATATAAATTAATTGCGGCGTAGATATTTTTAATAAAACACAATCTACTCGATTTATTTTATTCGATGAATAAGGAACTAACTGGAAAAAGAATCTGAAATTAATAACTTTACTGTCTTTATTTGACATTTAATAGAATTTTAAAGTTTTTTTTAAAAGTTTGGTATATACTCAAAGAGTATTTCAAACTAATGAACTTTTAAACTCTAACGCACATAATTTAAAATTTGTTTGCTCAAAATAAATTCTAAGTCAATTAATTTTCTTAATTATAAAACCGTCGTTCAAAATTTATATCTCATACAAAGGGTTAGTTTTTTTATGTCTTAAAATAATTCAACAGTATTGTGATTTGATGGATTTTCTATTCAAACGCATAGTGGAGGATTTCGATTTCTTGTCAGGTACTCTAAAAGATTATAGGGGTACTTTAAAATTTCAAAAATAAAATTATTTATAGAAAATCCACTGCGAACCTAACCTGTGAACGATCCTCCTCGAAATAACGCGCACACTCTTGAATACCACCCCCTGTTTTACGTTATTTAACGCGTATTCGTATTTCGTATACGTCACGAGTATCCAGTAAATTGTTTTTCGGATGCGGTTTTTGATTGCCATCCACTGCCGGTCATCCTTTATATGCGCCCGTCCAATTTCGTTTATCACTGTCTCGTGTATACGCACAGACACAAACGGAGGAAATGGTATGTGTAAAACCGGTAGTGTATGTACGCGTACATATATTATATCACATGCGTATATATACACACGGACAATAAATCGACAACTTATTAATGAGTGCGCCCTCATGTGTGTGATAGTTTGTCTGCGTCGCCGCGCGCCGGCATTCCAGCGTGGGTTATAGTATTATAATGTAGGCTCGCTTGAAAATGCAGATTAAGTCGGACAGCGCGACAGGATAAAATACGTTTATTATTATTATTATTATTAATTTATTTTTCTCGTAGGGTCGGTGGTGGCTGCGCGGCCCGGGGAGGGGGGTAGCATCGATTACGGAAACCTATGTCCGGAGAAGAGTTCGAGGTTGCGTGGCGTAAATTCTATTTTACGGTTTTGTTCAACTCGAATGCGACAAGAGATTATATATATACACATATAATATTTGTTATGGATAGTGAAACTAACGTCGGGCAAGGTCTTATTTCAATAATAAAATATGTCCGTATGTAATTGTCGTCACACGCAACTTATTATCTTTTCTAACAGATTTTACTTAATAACATACGCATATAATCATCATTCATGATGGTTAGACTTAAGCAATGGACACTGGACGTGTCTTAATAACACACAGTTATGAGTTTATGATCGATTCATCATGGTGCCAACTACCAAATAAGTATTATATTATAAATTAAGTCAAATAATATGCTGTCCGTATAATATAATATATATACTCAAGCGTCATATCAACATTTAATGTCTCTTTCTCTTTATATGTATCACTCAATTTCCCATCGTCGTTAAATTTACAAAAAATTCCACCAACTTTAATATTATTTTTTTTAACTCAAAATCACGTACCCAATGTTGAAATATAAATAAAAGTGTACATAATTTAAATTTTTAATTATAATTTTAAAGTTCAACAACAATATATTATTTATAAAATTAAAATATTTATACACTAAAATCTAAAAAGTTGAGTCGCTTTTTAATTTATTTTTTATTATCTACCTACATTAAATCTCAAAAGTAGAATTACAACTCATAATAAATTTGAATAATTATTATTATTTTTTTAAATACACTATTTTCAAACATTTTAATTGATAAAAACATAAGCACTTAGTATTGTATGGGTAAATTCAATACCTAGCTCAAACGACGCATACGTGCAGTCAAAAAAACTGAAATTTAATAGTACCTAATATAAAAGCTAATTAATAATATATGTAAATATATATTATTATATTATTATGTGTAAGTAAAAATATTTATGTTTTTGACTAGTATACGACCTTTTTTTCAATCAATTATATTTATTGAAATATTAAAAAAAAATTGTATATACATAATTATTATGTGACGCACAAAACACAACAGTATAATAAACATGTATATACAAACCAACTTGAATATTTTATATCGTTTTAACAATCAGATGGTCCGTATATGCACTTAAAATACCAATATTTGTGCCATTCGTTTTTCCACTTCACGGTTGTGTCCCATATTATACTATTAACAACTTATACACGTATAACATTATTATATTATTTAAACAGTAATAATTTATAACATTTAACGTTTTCAATAATAATTCAATTTACATATTTCATTATTGTTCCCAACTGCACTCTCTCGCCGGCGCGGCGTTAAAATAAAAACAAGCCCAAAACGATTTATTCGTTTTTATACATTTTACACCGCGTACACACGGTAATGATATGTAGACAACGTAACATGCCTATATATACTACGTGAACGTAACTTCGTTTGTTGGGTATACCTCATCGTGTCCAAATTAAACCTTTTCGTTGTATATGTTTCAGGAGCGCTCGGCGAGAAAGTGCACATAGCGCTATATTCTCAAAGAGCTTTTGCGGGTTAAAAGAGCCAGTAGGATTTAGCTGATTTATGTAAGTTGCCGTTGCCCGCAGCCTGCAAATTCGCCGTTATTTACGCACTCATTGCAACGGCGGCATACGTATATATACCTATGCCCCAGCGGGCGCCATAATATAGTTTTCATTAAATCTTTCCGAAAGGTCGGAAAGTGATGCGATTTTTCACTAGCTTTGCTATTCACTATAATATACGAGCGTTTCAGTGGAGATTATGAGTGTTCACCGCCGATTTTGGACGTGGTAATAATAATTTAATTACGCGCGCGGTTATATTTTGCAAATGTTCAAAGACGACGCAATTAGACCTAATAGGAACGGGGCATATTATGCGTTGTCGCCACGTGCTCCGGTTGTATACCGCAGCTGCACTCATGGCCTGTGCCATGTTTTCGCGGTTTATAGTTAAATTATGATTTCCAGTAATCAACCTCGACAATAATAATAATGATTGTAATAATGATAATATGAGGGTCGTTATTTTTTAGTTATGTTTTAACCACGGCGGCGGAGGACCGTCCCACGCATATGATCGTCTTCATCGCCACGCTACGGCAGTAGGTGTCTGTCGGTCCGCGCCTTTAAGGGGACTATATTAATTTCCATCGAGTTATTAGACAACCATATTAAAAAAAAAAAAAAAAAATCCCCCGACCCTAAGTCTATTAACAATAAATTAAACGAGCTTCCCGTAATTCTATACCCGCGTGGTACGTTCATGTATACAGTGTGCACCCAAGACAAACTATAGACTTTTTTTTTATTATTCAATTTAATTTAATTTTTAATTTTGACATATATATTTGACTTCTAAAAATAAATACTGTGTCTTAAGCTCGAGTTAGTTATTTTATCAGATATAATAATTTTGAGAAAAACCCAAAGTAGTAAAATATAGTCATCATATATTATAATGTTTTTCAAAGTTTATTTGATTTATAGAATATCAAAAATGGACGTGCTATAATTTATTCATTGATTTTTGTATACATATATTTTTTTTATCTTTGATTCCGACGCCTGTTTAAGTACCAATATATATATTAATTATATATCCAGTAATTTTTAATAAATATTCTAAAAATATTGCATGTAATTTAAATGAAAATGAAACTGTGAAAAACTACTCAAGTATTTAAGTATGTATACATAGGTATATCAACCTATAATATACTGCTATTAATACTTACTATTTATCATTATGTAAAGTTATACGCATGAATATTATATATACATATAATAAGTATAATTACATGCCATCATTTTGAGAGTTTTATGGCGTGAAACCTAATTTCGTCGATATTGATTACCCTAAACATATTCAAGCAATATACACTGCGAATAATAGAAACCCCGTTATAATATACCTATGCTGCAAGAAGGACCAATAAATATATTTTGTAATGGTTTTCGAAGTGGGGATTAAGGACGGTACGACGTGCGATCGGCAAATTTCGTTAAAAAACAAACGCGAGCGTAAATTATTGGATCCGAACGACCCCTACACACTCAGCTTAACCCGATTTAAGACTAATTGGATAACATTACCTACCGGTTGAAAAATAATAATCGATTTTTATCCGTTTAAAAACTTTTCGAACGGTCCGCCGCGAAAACGAGGATTTATTGGGTCGAACAGACTCGCGGCTACCACGCCATTATGTAGGTATACTATATAGTTACCCAAAAATCATTTATATACTGTATATCTATATATACCTAACCGGTAAACAAAAATGCGTTTCGTGCTCAGCGTCCTAAACTGTTTAAGAGAAACGGATAAAATTCGGATAGAGGTATACCTAACTTCTTAATTATTGAAACGCACTGAACGAATCTTTTTCTTACCTTTATTTATTTATTTTTTTTTTTTAATAGAATCTCATTAACACTTCATTCTACTATGACCTCCGGCGAAAAGTAGCCATCGGTAGCATGCCATCATTGATTGTTGTTGTTCGTTCTAATAATTATCGTAGCAATAAAATGTTTTATTTATCATCTATAAAATATCTCCGGGCGTTTGATATCCGCCCGACGCATATAATATACACATATATACATATTATAGTGGAAAAGTTAGTTAGAGAAGACGTGAATACTCAATAATCGTCCGTGATTGATTGTCGTTTTTAATATTAATGATCACGAAGCGTGTAATTTACGTAATCATATTTGACACGAAAATAAACTAACGGTAACGAAACAATATAGCTGTGACGCGCGGGCAAACGTATAATAATATTCTAATAAACTTTTTTTTTTTTTAAGTCAGATAAATAATAATAACCGGAAGAACGTATAATACGTACGCATCCATAACTATATTATTCATTATAATGTATGCATATTTTATTTTTTGTATGGCGCGTAGACCCTCGAGCTACGCGAAAACACTTAAACATTAAATGCAAAACTTCGAAATGTTTTTCGAAACCTCCCCGGCAAATTGTGTAACATCGCTTTGGGCGATAATGAAGCTATGTACAATAATGATGCAAATGTGCAGCGACGTCACTTACTTTTATTTTTTGCCTTTAAAGTATAAATTGCGCGCACGTTCAACTCTCTAAAGGGATGAACGGATTTATTAAAAAGTCTTAAAGGGGGTCGTATACACTTGTACCCGATCGCTTTCACCTTTAACAGTTGTGTTTGCTTTGCTACTGAACCTTTTGAACTGTAAACTAATTTTGTTGCCTATATTTTCAGTCTTGTCACAGACTTCGTCTTCTGTCTCTGCAACCGACAGAAGCGACCCTTTCAAAATAAAATTCTTGAAAAAAAGATTATCGTATTTTTTTTTCTAAATGAAAATATAATACTTGATATAGGTACATCAAAAAAATTATCTCTGACAAGATAAATTTGTCAAGAGTAAACCGACAAGATTATTTTTTTCATTTATGCGTAAAACTAAAAATAATGTTAAAACATATATTACTATGCGTGTGCGTGTGTGCGTGTGAGTGAGTGAGTGTGATTGTGCGTATACAACGTCTACTAAATCCATTCCATACAGTATACCTACTTATAGTTATGATGCAATAATAGTTCTGTGTCTGTAAATCAATCGCAGCAACGCGGGGAGCCATGACAGTCCGTAGGTGCAGTCCATTAAGCGGTTCACACTGTTCGACGATTCTGAAACAAATTCGTTTCAAAATCTTTGTAAAAATTAATGTACTTATATAAAAAACAACATAACGTTTGGCTATTTATTTAACTACATTTGGAACACATTATATTATAGAACCTATATACATTAAGACCGTTTCAAAATTTTCTAATTAACACAATTCATCTATATTAATTCACGTACCAATAGGTATATATATAACAGAAATAAGATTATATAAAATATGTTCTAAATACAAAGGCAACGATTATATTTTATATTAAGTGCATAATATACAATATAATGGTGTCAGCATTATAGTTACGTGTATGGCGGACCTCATTTATAAATAGAAAATATATTATAGAAATGTATAATAATTTGTTTACATGAATTGTCAACTTTAATGAAACACTTTAAATTTAACATTTAAATTATTATCATTTTAATTATATTTTGTCACTTACTTCATGAATTTAGGATAAAGTATCCAACACACACTTTGTATACGCATTAGTTATTATACAATTGATTAAATGTTTTCTTATGGACTGTAATACCTGTTAGGTAAAATAATCTCCAATCACCCATCTATACTGCAGTATTATCGTAGTATACCTCGTAAAATTCGTTTAGGTTTTTTTTTATACTACTTATTTTTATTACCTATAGGTTATACATGAATATTTTGAATTTGATTTTTTATCTGTTGGATCTTGATCGTAGACTTTTTATTAACATAGAAATTCTCTTATATGACTGTTCTATCCTTGGATATTATGACCGATTACGATTTCAGTAATTTAATTTATGAATACAAATTACACAATAATTGTATTATTCATAATTAATTCTTTACGCATAACTATAACATTTTTATACTACAAAATCAATCAGTAATTTATTTATAGAATATCATAGAGTAAACAAAATTATGATTAGCCAAGAAGAGAGCATTTTTTCCCATTAAGTACAATAATTATTAAATACTAAATATACTACCTATTTATTTTGTATGCAGATTTAATGGCTTACACTATAAAATTCAAGAAGGTGATTATGATGTATATTAATCTTATGTATAATTTTAATTATTTCTGATTAACTTGTAATATTTCTTTAAGTATTATATAATGATTTTTTTGATTTTTAAGTGTTGATTATAAATAATATTTTCTGCCCCAAAGGAAATATGAAAATATTTTGTTATTTAGTTTAACATTTTTAGCAGCACACTAATAAATATAATTTTGTTGTAAATAACAACACAATATAATTGGAAATTGTGAAAAGTGTATAATTATTATTATTTATTGTTATTGTGAAGTGTAACGTCATTATTAAAATTGTTTTTGGGGTGTTTGACGGGTGTGTCCCTAACTAACTGGTGGGCTTATGGGAAATTCTTCCAATAATTAATTTCATTCGGTTCATAAAATTTCTACAATATCCATTCATTATGGTAATTTTCCAAGGAATTAAATTCACCAATCGTCTGATTGGCTATTAAATATTAAAAAAAAAAATACTTTTTAAATTTATGCCCGAGGATTAATGCGATTTCGAGCCAAATTCTCGCAGTGGAAACTAATTTTACAGTACATTTGTCGAATATTCTAGTTTGTTTTTCATACTATAACAGTAATATATCTTTTACCAGATCCTGACCTGTATTTGGACACCACTAGAGCGAAATTCTTCTGGATTCACTATAGTCACCCTCCGTTTTTTCATCCCTCGAGGCACCGGTGATTTAGCATCTCCTTAAAAAACTCCTATCTGATATACGAATACTTATCTCAGGTCCCTTTCGAAATTACGATTCTATAAATTTATCGCAAAAATATATCGATTTTGGTTAAGACTCGGCAAATACATTCACCTAAATGTGTTTTTAAGCCCTGTATTTTGACGATTTACAATAACTTTAACATTAAACTAGCTAGGTATATTTCTCCGTGATTAAAATCGAAAATAAAAATTCATCATTAAATTTAATTATCACTAAATAATAAATACTAAAAATAAACATATTTTCTAAGAAAATATAGTTCTATACATAAAAAAACCTATTTTTCAATTTTTATATATAAATATAAATATATAATAAAACGTTAAAATTTAATTTATATGTAAATCATATTAAAGGATTTTTAATCTTATAATCTTATAATCCATGTAGGTACTCATAAAAATATATTTATAGAAATATTTTAATATTGGCGCTAGTTATATCTGTAGGTATATCGGTTCTAAATTTCTAATGCTGTCGCCTTAATTAATAATTACATTGTCATTTTTTTCATTTAATTCTATTATATTATAAAATGTTTTAAAATGCATTTAAAATAGTTAAATGATATAAAAATATTATTCAATTTTTCAGCATGCAACTGTCATCCAGTTGGTGCATCCGGTAAAACATGCAACCATACTACTGGCCAATGCCCATGCAAAGACGGTGTTACTGGGATAACATGCGACAGATGCGCTAAAGGATACCAACAAAGTAGATCGCAGATTGCTCCATGCATAAGTAAAATTCAATTTTTTTTATATTATTAACTATAAGTTTATTAATAATTTGATTTTTGTAGAATTACCGTCAAAGATTTTCGTGAATCAAATGTCATCGGATGCTCGGGCAGCTGGAAATGAAGGAGGTGATGAAGGAGATTATGATGAAGATGACGAAGATAACCACCACGGTATTTATCTTATAAATAATACACCTACTTATATTTTATAAAGCTATAATTATCTTAATGTGTTATTTACGGTTCTGATTTTGAAATTTTTATTTATTCATGTCAATTTAATTTTACTATGATTTAATCTTTTAAATGTATATTTTTATTAAAGTATTATGTTGTCACACAAAATAAAAGTAAAAAATATTATTTAATTTAAATCTCACCCTACAACAATCTAAAATAATGTGTGACACGTCAATGTACAAAAAATGTATTAAACATTTAATAAAAAATGTTATATAGGTACATGTATATTTATATCTATATTGCTTTACATTCTATTATCAAGTAATGTCGATTTGATCATATTGTTTATTTTATATTTAATAATATGAAAAATATATATTTCTTTATTTTTTTTAGCCACCAGCTATATGTAAATTCGAACAAAATCGTTCGAGATATCTTCCCCTAGAGATTTAAGAATTCATGGGCAAATAGCTAGGTTCGGATCGAATCGGGTACGTCCAAATCGTTAATGGATTACGGACTCGATCCAACCGACCAAGGGGGTGTGAAGCGCATTTATCAAAGTCGAATTTCCTTTTTTTTTTTTAAAAAAAAAAAAAGAGAGAAAGAAAAGATAATCGACAACATTTAACACGTTCATCGCGATAGCTGCTGTAGGATAAACATGATTCTTTTTCTTACGGGCACTCATTACTCGCGCGACGGTTGAAGAATGCCTATAGCGACTTCTGGCAGAAAAAATAAGACATCATACATATATTTAAATATTTTATACAGAGATATTTTAATAACGTTCATTCTTTTTTTTTTGTATACATTTCTTTACATGTAGAGGTGTATATATATAGAGTGAGAGAGAGAGGGAAGAGTGACAGGACACTCAAGAATATCTTCTAATTTAGATTATAGTGTCGAGTAACATTGTTAATTCTTTATATCTGCAACAGACGACTATACGTCTTGAAATCAAAAGAGTATAATCGCATTCATCGGAGCTTACAATGTTACAATATTATTATACGCACGCAAACGATTGAAAATGTTTGATTCGTCTATGTATAGGACTAAGGTAAAGGCCAGTATAGATAACAACTTTAATGTTTAAAACGATGAGGGTTAACTCTTTTGGCCAGCAGATAGTCGAGTATAAATAAGCCCGTACGCAATTTAGCGAAGATGTTATCATCATTAAGGGGAGGCCGGAGGCGTATAATGACCACAACAACCGCCGGTGTAACGCGTGTGCGCTCGTATATATAAAGTGACGTACGCCTCGCCCTTCTGCGTTTTCGTGTGGAGAAAACCGATGCGATGGTTTTCGATCTTGGCCCACAATGCATTACGCGAATTGCGAAGACGACATTTTATCGTGTATATACCATTGCGCTGCAGGTTTAACACTCGGAATAATAAAAATATACACCTACCAATAGTACATATACCCTGTCGGTGATACGATTCGCCTAAAACGGTCTCGGGGGATACGTTCACATTAAAGTTAACGTCATGCATGTAATATGTGCAAGTACCACTGCAGAGAAATAGACCGTGTTGAGACGGCGAGAGCGATAAGTGACTCTACAGAATGTATTTTAAATTTAAAACTTAGAGACATATATGCATATTATATAGAGAGTATAAAATATTTTGCGGTGATGCATACGTAACGTCGATAAACGTGTAAGGTGTGTCGTAATAAGTACTCATCGTATATCAACCTTAGACGACTTTTATGTGCGTTCAGTTTGTTTGTATGCGTGTGTATATTACTATATTATGATGATACGGTGCGAAGAGTTTTGAGCCGGAAACCTGACACCGATTCGATGAGGAGATTGACAGTTGTTATATTAGAGCGGTGTCGTCCGCGGTGGTATAGTGACACGTATACGTGTGTGGAAAGCGGAGGGGTTAGTATACACGATAGCGCGGAAACATTAAACCTACCGCGACGGTGATAACTGGGCCATTAATTTATCCACATTTATACATGGGGTGGTCTCCGTTCAACAGGTTTATGTGGCCTGAATTAAATATTTCGTGTTTCGACTGACGCCCGCCTATACAATAATATTGTATGTACATGGTATGTTTGTTTACGTCATAACGCGTAGGTATTATAATAATAAAAAGAAACAATAAAAAAAAAATTTAACGTCCATTGAACAACGTGTACGCGCGCGCCGACTCTTTGAGATTAAAAACTCATCGTAAAATCATCCCCCACCTCAACCCTAATCCCAATGACAAGTGCGAGAGTACCCGTCGTAGGTCTTTCGACTAGATTTTCGTATTTACCGTTTGTAAACAAATACTTTACATACAGAGAGAGATATTATGTACTATAGCTGTGTTACACGTTTATATTGGTTAGGAGGTATTCAGTACATATTATCAAACTATTAGGTTTATACTTAATTCTAACCGTACAAATAATACACACGTATTTTAGGTATCGACAAACGAACTGTTCTTGTACACACAACACTATATAGTTTCCTTTTTTTTATGGTTTTATTGCGATACCCTGGATAATCGTTTTATCGTGTATTATAAAAAAAGTTTTTGTTCAACAGATCAATGCGGCAAGTGTCGATCCGGAACCAGGAGACTGAATTTGAACAAGTACTGCCATAGAGATTACGGTACGTATATTATTATTCCAGGTTAGGTAAGGATCCCGTATATTATACGGTCGAATGGCGCTGGGGATGTGTTATAAATATACTAAATTGTAAGTCACATAAAAGGAGATAGATGTGGACCGAACATCAAACGGGAGTCGCGGGTCGCGGGTGTTCTTGAAAAAGACATATTGTACATACATAAATGATTTTTAAATGTTCTTACACAAAGAAATTGAAGAACTATATAGCTTAATAACTTTTAACGCGTTTTTAAACACGACAAATATGAAGAGAAAATGTGTATGTAGTATATATACGCATAAAGTAAAAATGTAAATTTTCCCTACACGGGTTTATACAGGTATATGGTTTATCTTGTATGTAGCATAATAAATCGCTTGTCGAGTACACCGACAGACTTGCAGGAAAATAACAATAAAAGACACTATCTCGACGGGAACATCTATAAACTGTCGTAGCCTCGTAGGTTTATTTGTATTTTAAAACTAAATTAAAAGAAAAATAATATTCCAAAGACATTGTTGTATTACTGAGAATACTTGACAGCTATTTGGTAAACATTTTAATTAATTAGTCACATGTTGTCTGGCATCAGATTATAAAATGGCATTTATTATACAGATAAATAAAATATTGAGTTCGTTAATCATTAATTATATGATTTATTTTTAACAATATAATAATATATAGTATTTATACACTCAATCTCGAATCCAAAATAATATTTTAAAGTATATAATTAGTTCATTATCATTATATAGGTAGTGTATCAAGCTATAAATAAATAATAGACGTGTAATTTGTTTGTTAAAAAAAATGAGATTTAATTTAATCTAAACTATATTTATAAATCTAGCAAAAACATGTCAGAATCATTTTGTTTGCAATAACTCAAGCAATATCTTATATTATAGAAGACTAATAAGATGCAAAGCATTATAATTTATAGACTCTTTTTTAGCACAGAATTAAGTCTGTCACTAATTAAATAAGTACTTTTGATTAATTTTATCAGTGTAATTGTACATAGCATCATAAGACAACCTAATCGTTCATCTTTATATATATATAATTGTTCATTTTATCATTTATCAATCAAAGAAACGGAATAATAGTTTAAAAATAATTTAAATAATTTGATAAAGATAATTAACTTTTACATTTTTAACGATATTTTTTTATGAGTTACATCGTTATCAAATAGCTATAAAACCGATATGATAAAATTTGACCATATGTATGTATAATAATACTATATTATTAATGGTAAATATTGTTTTAAAGAAAATAAATAATCCTGATGGCTGGTGTAGGGTACTTTTATGACTAACTTTTTCCAATCCTTTTATCTGTACAGAGCAAATTTTTTAACAGTATAAAATAAACTCATTATTAAAGATAAAAAAAATATTTTTGAAAATAATGGTACACATTTTAGTACTAAGTAGAGCGATGAATGTATTGATTTTACAATGAGATGCGTGTTTGTGTATATCTGTCATCAACTTATGGATAAGTAAAAACGCTTCTTTTAACTTCAAAAACTCGATAATTTACAAATTATTTTGTAATTTGAGTTTCATAAAACAATTTCTTTTTATTTCTGAGATTTGAAAAAATAAAAGATTCTTTGTTAGTTCTTCTACATATAACAAAAAATAAAGTTTACTGGAAAGTCACATAGGTACATGTTTTATGAAAATTTGAAGTTCAAAATTTACGGCATTTAATATTCACCCTTTAGGTAAACTATTTAACCTTAAACTATTTTTGACATTTATTTGTAATTTAAAAATGAATAATTGTAGATGCTTATAATTTTATAAATATGTTGACTCTTTTTAAGGTATTATAGATATTTTTGATTTTAATATTTTTTTATAAGTAACGATAACAAATTTATCGCAAAGGGAAAATTCTTGAAAATTTAAAACAAAATACCCCATAAAATTTTTTTTATCTGTAAAAATATTAAAAACACATGTACACAATTTTTTTTATGCATTTGAAGTTCAAATTTTTACAAACACTTCAAAATCACCATAATTTTTAAAATACAAGTATTTTGTAGTAAACCAACTATTAAATCTTTATTATTTATATAGCTTAAGTTCAAAAATGTAATACAATTTTTCTCACAAGTAGTTCATACTAGGACTAAAAAAATCTAAAAAATGTGCAATCACAATTATTTTTTATAGGTATTTTGTATATGTACGTAATGGCATTATCAAAAAATATAGATTGATTTTAAGATATTACCCATTTATACCATGAATCTATTCACGTTGTTTTAAGGTACGGTGGTAATTCGAATTTTGAACTATTCGTTAATTAGTTATAAATATTTAAAGTTTAAAAGCAGACAGAATTGATAGAGTATAATACAATGATACCTACTTTGCAAATTATTGGTCTGTTCCTTCACTTATCTAAAGTTTATATGTTTATTAACTACTTGTATAAAATTTGATTTTTTTTGCATCGAAATTCAAAAAAATATATTTTACTTTAGAATATGAAATAAAAAATACAAAAAAATAAAATAATAATGATTAATATATGTTGTCATTCAAAGAAGTAAAAGCTTAAATAACATAACAATAAAATTCTTTTTTGAATGTTTTCAAATAATATAAAAAAATATTTTCCAAAACGTGTATACATATCTTAATATTGATTGCTTACTTTTGAAAAAATCACATAGCATATTATTATAATGAACATAATATTCCGTATACGTAAACGGTACTCGTGTAGTACTTATATTACTTTTCTTTAATTTTTTACCTCTAACATTTTAAATAGAAACTTCTATTGTAAACATATAGAAAAACTTATGAGTATTTTTTTTTTCATAAAATATAACTTTATTTTATTTAAGTAGAAAATGTTTTCTTTTTACGACTGTTGAATATTATAAATGGGTTAAATTTTTTAAACCATAACATTTTCACGAAAATCAATCATTTTGACAGCAATACGTAAAAGTATAAAATTCCTACACGACGAAACACGATGAAATTGTAATGCCTAGAAATATATAGTACATATAAAATCAAATCATAAATATCTTATATAATAATTATAATATTTTCTAAATGATCAAACACTATAGACAATTACTAATTACTATTATAGATCTTCATTTGGTGATCAGTAGTATATCTATGAATATACCCACATTATACAATATAATGTAAGTCGTAAATTTATACATAATAATACTTTTTCTTATACATGTTAGTATATTATTAAAATAAGTGTAAATAAGTATTATAGTGACTTTGTCCAATGTAGAATAATGCAAAAAAGTTCTTATGACAGTAAAAATTAAAAAAAAAGTTAAGAAGTTTTGAATAAGTTATCTTTTTGATAAATTTATAATAAATACATACAATAAACGTTAGAATTCTTACATTTTATATTGTTACATTTATGTTTGTGAAGTACGGCGAATCCACTATGAATGTCAAACTGTTTGATTTTAAGCGCTAACCAGCATTTTTATAACTATTTAAAAACGAAAAATTACTAGTGAATTCCCCAACCATTATGTAACATATGGCACTTCAAACGTATATATTATAACCACAGCATACAAACATATTTAATAATAATAACGACGATATTATAATACCACACATTATTTTCACAGCGATATTGGGTAAAATGTCGGAACCGATAGTGTCTAAAAATTGGGCCAAGTTCACGATGAACGTACAGTCAGTGTACAAGCGCGGCCAGGCATCGAGACTTCGCAGGGGACCGACCACGTTCTGGATACACGACAGCGACCTGAAGTGCAAGTGTCCCAAGATCAAACCCGGGAGGTAAATATTTCCTTAATATTATTGTTGTATATAGGGATCGCGCACGACGCGGTTTGCCGTATTTGCATCGGATATTAATTTCTTTTCGTTTCATACGCAGACTTTACCTGATTCTCGGCAAAGAGAACGACGGCGAACGGCGCGACGGATTGGTGTTGACGCAGAGGTCGATAGTGATCGAGTGGCGAGAAGAGTGGCACAACCGCATGCGGCGGTTCCAGAAACGAGCACAACACTGCGATTAAAATAAAAAGAAGAAAAACTTCACTAAAAATTATAATATATACAATATACCCCCAGAGTGAAATCACCTTTAAGATATATGTATATATCTATCATATACCAGTACCACCATCATCCCCCGCCGCCACCATCACCGCTACAGCGCCAACTTTTTTGTTCCCTCCAGGCTTCTATGATAATAATATATACGATACGAGTCTCCCCTTATTATACATGATTCTTTTCGTCCTTATTTTAATATTAGATAGGTAGGTACGTAGGTAGGATACTCTTCATCCGTAATATATTATTATTATTATTATTATTATTATTATAATGTATACAACCGAATATTTATTATTTCTATGTAGACGTTAATCGTTTTAATTCGTCGACGTGTGGTGTAATGTCATGTGTGTGCGTGTATATTGTTTGAGTATTATATAGAGAGAACGCACGGCGTAACCGGTAGATACATATTATACTATGGCCACTTATCTATCCTCCATTAACAAAGTTATGTTAAACATTAAATTTAATATTCAAAATATTACCGATACTGCTATCCAGCACCTACGTGTATTTTATAACTCTTAAGTCATTAGGTTAGCGTCGAGTACGTTTTTCGTTTATTCGTATAAATACAATAATAATTATAATTGAACATTTTTATTATATACCTATATATTATAAATGTTTAAAAATATAATATTTAATAATAAGTACTCTTAGCGCGTTCGCATACACATTTATATAAGCATATTATAGCAATAATAAACAATTCCATTATATTATTATTATTACTATACGATAGTATTTTATAAACTATTTAATAATATTAATTATTATCTACAACCAAATGTTCTAGAATGAATCAACTATCCCTCTTCCCTTTACGTACAATAAATGTAGGCACGCTGCTATGGATATATTTTTAGTGACCTATCAGCTATCACATTGCAGCGGCGTCGCTTATTTTGGTCGGTATCAGTCCGTGTATCGCATAGTTCACTGAGATAAATACCTAAATCAAAAAATCTTTAGTCATCTCATTAGAATTTTTGATGTTCAAATTTATACATAGTAGGTATATAAAACATTTATATAATACGTGTATGCCATAATATTGTCATATTATATATTATACTACATTATATATTCAGCCCTTATCATTATATTATTATTATTATTATTATTATTATAGTTTTAGACTATAATTATCCGTAATATAAGTAGAAATTAGTATCTTATACAACATCAGTAATTCCTATTAATTTATGTTTTAAGGTACCTTGGTTTTCAATTTTTTTTTTAAATATATAAATATATATACGCTTATTTTTTTTTCTTTACTGCGTGTTTGATACTTGTAAAGTGTACGATTATTTTATTTTTGTTTATTTTTATTTATAAATGAAAAAAACGTTTTTTTTTTTTTTTATTAACATATTTTATTTTATATTTTTTAAACAATTATCTACTTATCCACTAGCATACAAAAAAACCCATAATGTAAATATGATTATTATGAATATTTAATTATTTAATAATAATAATTTTTACAGGAAAAAGAAACAAATTGTATTAATACAAATTTTTTTTTTATATATTATTATATTTGTTATTTAATTTTGTGTTATGTACATTTTAATCATCTTCCTCATCACTCTAATTTATTTGTAAAATTTCACTGTAGAATTATGTATAATCTTTTTTTTTTCTATCCAAATAATAAAAGTTTTTCGTGGTTATAACAGTTTTCATAAAATCTTCTTCTCACTATTTCATAATATTATTGCATTTGTATGTAATACAAGACCCTCTGGCAAAATATGTTTTAAATTACTATAGCCAGTACCTACGAGACCTTAAGAGTGCCTATAAGAAAAAACAATACACCATCATTATGATTTATAAAATAAAGTTGATCTGTGAGCTACAGTTTCTCCTAATCCTAATAATCTAAAACTGCATCGTCGAAATATAATGACAATGCGGGACGAGTGTAGAGATAGGTACGTTTAAGCGAACGATCGGACCCTGTATATTTGGTATACCGTTGGAATCTGCTGTATACTAATTGAGTCTCAATACTTGAACGGAAAACAAATAATATACTAATTGAGTCCGAGGATTCTATGAGTGAAATATAAAATTGACCATAATTTACATATGTGGAGACAACTACGTGATATCGTTAATATAATTTAATAGAATGTTTAACACCCATATTATACGTACAAGTAACAAAAATATTTTTTAAAGTTTGACGGGACTCAATTCATCCTAAAAGGTTTTATTAGGACTCAGTTCGTATGTAGCCCGTGAATCATAAAAGATTTAAATGATTTAATAATTAATATTTATATGTATACACCTACAAATGCTACAATATATATGTGATTCGCTTTATTGGAACCAAGATTCATCGAATGCGCGTTTAACAGAGTACCTTACAGAGTATCCTCACATCTAATACTAATACATTTTTAAAATTGTCTTAGTTTTCATCATTAATTTTTCTGCCACTAAACTGTTGTTGTAGATTACATTAATATCAATAAAAATGTACTTATAAGTACATCGTATATAGTATTTACTAATTACAAGTTAAATGGTTACATTTATAACATTTTGTATAGGTAGTCTTAGTACATGGTTAAAATTATCTATTCATAACCTTTTAAGAAGACGTTGTACCCACACCTGTAGTCTTCGTCTAACAGACAATAATACATTTTTATACTCTTTTATTTTAATATTAAACTAATTTAACTAATTTAAATATTATTTAGGGACTCGCAATGGTTTTTATATTATTTTAATTTTCAAATATTTATGCTTTTATTTTCTCCCCTCTAAAAATAGTTATAGGGATTAGAAATCATCGTATCATTCAATCGTTAACAAGAGGTGACCAAAACTAGAATTACTATGGTCCCTCGTCAGAACACTATGATAATTTGCTCAAGTCCAAGTGAACCAGTGGCAGAAACAGCACCCGCTTGCAAATAAGCGCCGAATGTGTTTAATAACTCAAATATACATAATTAACAAAATTAATTGTAGAGTTCTCTATACAAAGAATATAATCTTCGTCAGGTTCGCCCGTCCTTACAACTCTGAACTCGTTACCGTGGTTACCAAAATCAATATTAATTATTAATTAATTTCTTATACGTAGGTATGTATTATATCGAACGATAATCGATGTCACAATAATAATCGTTGATTACATAAACGGGTATTGTAATTTATAGATTACTTTCAGCAATTATTTTTAATTTTGATCAGTCATTTACTGCAATTTAATATAAAGTTTAATACGAAGAGATGTACATGTACACATTAGAGATGTAATTATCCAATATTTTTAAATAGTTATACGTTATTTAAATTCATAATTAATATATATAACATAGAAGCCTAATTACCTAAAAACATAATCGAATAAAGAGTTTTTTTTAATATTCAAAAATATTATTCACCGGGACATGAACTTTTATACGCATTAGTACATTATTATATTTTACTATACACAACGACATTTTCAAAATGTTTAAATTAATTTTAAGTTTATACTATGGTCCATGAACCTAAGTTGGTATTAACTCAAAGTTAATAACAATAATATAATATTATGATATAAATATCTAGATACTATTGGCTAAAATTATTATTTCATCAAGGGACAGCTACACCAGCATTTGTTTTCTCCGTCTATTTCTCACATAATATAGAAACAAAGATTTACTTCATATTTCCACGATTATGACTCTCAGTTTAGGCCATTTAGGGCAAAAGCATCTATTATATATTTTATAAAGAAGAGTATTTCCTGTGCATTGACCTGATAGATTTTTAATGTTTACATTTTTTATAAATATAAGCATGTTTTAATTTAAAATAATTTCGATTATTTTTAACCATTAATAATTTATTCAAAATTGTAAATATTAAAAATCTATCCAGTCAATGCACAGAAAATACTCTTCTTTATAAAATATATAACAGGTGCTTTTTCCCTAAACTGAATCAGAGAATCGTAATCGTGGAAATACAGAGTATCTTTGTTCCTATATTATGAGGGAGTCAAACAAAGAAAACAAATGCTGGTGTAGCGGCCTCTTAACCATTTTATATAATAAGATATAATAAAATAAATGAAATAGGTTTTTTTAAATTAATTTAACCAACCATTTACTAATTAGTATTATTAATATTAAAATATTTTATTCAATACAATTTTTTTTAACCTTAGATTGATTTACTGTTTCAATAAATTCTCCATTCTAGCTTTTTACTCACCTTTTTTTATAATTGCATAATTTTGAATGCACCCTATGTATGAGTTTCGAGGAATAATAAATGTATTATAGAATATAATTAATAATACAGACTGAAATACCGTCTCCACTCAAAATTGCTCTAGGAATTCAATGATTTATCATTGGATTTAAATTAAACACATCCATTATTGTGACTTACTCATTAACGAAAAACATTCGAAACCTACTGTACAGCAAAGTGGTTACTTAACTAGCTGATTTTTATTTGTTTGTATTTTCGCTAATTGCATCTAACAGTGATAGTGTCAGATGTTTAAAATTTAAATGAATGGTCAGATTTAATAATATCTGCACAGTGCACTTCCAATATCAATCGTCTCAACTCTTAATCCGCCACTGAACATTGTTACATTATGTATTATTCATAAATCATATTCATATCAATATAGCAAAATATTTTTTCTTACCTTGATATTGGATTATTATAATGATTTTAATTTTTAAAAACTCTGTTCTTATGTTCAGATGTGTATAAATAATAATATTTTTAATAGATAATAAGTAATCATACTAGTTAAGTAAATTTTCATAACATTTTTAAATACATTAAAATAAAACATACATTGTTTATTAAAGCAATTTTGATGCTAAATTTCATAAAATTTTATTATTTGCTGATCCATTAATGACTACAATAATTAGAAAATTAAAGATGTAATGAAACATCAAAGTACTAATAATAGACAGTGGTGCCCAAAGGGTTGCCAAGTATGAAGAAATGCAACTGTATGCTCTTGAAAAAGAAGTAAAAAGCTTAATATGTATATTATAATAATTAATTTTTGTTGACAATCTAGATCAGTTTTTCCCAACTGGTGTTCCGCGGAACCTAAGGGTTTTGTGAGAAATTTAAGAAAGAAATTAATTAATAATAATTTTGATTTGAATTATAATTTGAACATAGAAAAGCTACAAAAATTATACGGGGATTCCACAAAACTTTCAAGCTCCTGCAAAAGTTATGTGAGTAAAAGAAGTTAGGAAACACTGATCTAGATGAATAGAAATGTTGTTGAAAGGAACAAAAATATTTTTTTACACACAAAAAAAAAAAATGTCGGTGATAATTTATTTAAGTTAACTGTATGAGCTCTCAAATTTCTTTGAATGCTATTGGTAATGGATACTTTCTTAATTTGAATTTAGTCGGTTGTTAAATTTTTTAACTTTTATACATTTTGATAGGTATTTTAATTTTTAAATTATACAAAAAAAAAGTTATTTTTTTAAAATAGAATAAATAGAATAATATTTTTTTATAGTTAATATATGTATTATATTTCTTGCATAGTACAGACAGTGAAACTTCTCCAAACAAATACCTCATAATATCGTAGTTTTTAGGAACAGTGGCATTTTCACTACTTTTCAATGAGAAAACCTCTGAATAGCAGACACCTATTATAATTTTAATTTAAAAAAATAGTAAAACACACTAGACTAGTATAATGATTATACTAATTCAAAATCAGACTTTTTCACACTAAATTGTATTGTATTTATGAATGTTTGCATTCCTTTATTTTAATATCTATTATATATGTATTATTAAAATATTAAAATTATTATATTATTAAAACATTATAATTAAATTTAACCTAATGCATATTTTTTCTCTTTAAACATTTACGATACGACTAATATGAATGTACAACTGAAAAGCTATTGATATGATACTTTAATAATTAAACATCACTGGTGGAATAGAACCAAATTATTTAAATAGTAAAATGTAAACACTTTTAATTGGGTTTAATATGACTTGTGGTTTTAATTAACTATTAAACTTAAAACTATATACCAAAATGAAAGCTACATTTTCCGTCATTTTATTAAATTAAAAATGCTGAGAAAACTGATGAAAGATATTATGTTATATGTTAGATAATGTAGATATAATAAAAATATTGACTTTTTAAGTATAAAAAAATTTGGAATTACTTTATTTATTTTTACAAAATATCCAATTATTAACAATTATAATAAAATAACATTTGAATATCAATAAATATTAAAAGGTATAGAAAAATAATTTTAACATAATTATTGCAAGTTAAATTTGAATATTTTAACCAGATATCACGACAGAGCAACCACCACATTTGCAATCAATAGAAGAATAATTATCACCCAAAGTCCTGTAAATAATAAAAAATAGTTATTTAATATTTTACATTGTATAAATATCAATTATATACCTCGAGTTGAATCTTTTTTTAATATCTGGACTACTTCCTTGGTCTCGTTTTCAATTCCAGCTGTTGTTTTGTCTATTTTTACCAATAGGTCATCGACTAGTTCTAAAATATAATTTTATAAGATTTATAGTCAATCGCAACAAATTACATTTTATACTGACCATTTTGTAGATCGACTTCACTGCTTATGGTGATAGCAATATTTTTTTGTCTAGAAACAATTGATGCCAATTCATTTAATCCATCGTCTTGTTCTATATAATTTTAAGTATTACAATGTATATCATAATTCATAATCTTATGTATAAGCCTACCATTAAAATATTATTACTTTGTACTTTTTACCTTTGAGCAAGTACTGTTGCTGCTGTTTAAGTGCTTTCTCATTAAGTAATGGTTGTTTATCGTCATTATAGTCATCATCATCACTGTCCAACCAACCAGTAGTTGGCATTTCAGTTTTTTTAGCCTTACTAGTACTTGGTCTCATCAACTCCTGACGTTCTAGTGTATGACTATTATTTCTAAAAAGAATAAAAGAATATCACCATAACATAACATTTTAAATGATTTATAATTTATACATAGTTAGATGAACCAACTATCCTCACCTCAATTTATTTCATTAATAATAAACCTATTCAAAATCTAATTTTTGGAAATTTTAAGTAGGTATTCTTAAAGATCATAATTTCAAATAATTAAAAACTTTTATACTACTTAAAGAATGTCCTATGGTGATAGGTACAAACTTCTATTTTTCAAATAAGAACACTCCTTATCTACTGTTAATTATTTAATAGATAATTAAAAAAATAAAACTGATATACCATACACAATTTGAATAAACAGTTTCTCAATCATTAAAATATTTATACTAACTATTATAGTTCTTAAAAATGGTTTTACAACAACTATTTGTTAGATGCATTGTAATATTGGATTTAATATTCATTATACTATTTTTATAAATTAGTTACAATGGTTGATAATTTATAAATTGATATTACTTAAACTTTACCATATCTTTCAAACCCATAACCACAGAACCCCTTATCCTCAGTATAAAACATTAAATAATTAAAAACTACTTATTCGAATCCTGTTTTTGATATGTTAATATTTTCAGAAAAATATCTTATTCAACATTATAAAAAGGGGGTACTTGGATTATAAATCAATAGTTATTGTAAAAACCATAATACACCATGGCAAAAAGTTTTAAAAAATATATTACCGATTTTGAAAACGTTGATTTAGTATAATATTTCTACTTTGAAGTAGTTCAATCATACGTTGACGTCGTTCCTCTTCGTCCAGTGTACTATGTTAATTAACTCAGGAAAATTTATGAAAAATTATAAAATCACTTAAAATTGTATTATCATAGCAAAGGATACACAGCTTTAGATGTTGCAAGTCCTCTAAGTTTATGAGACAACTGTTGGACTTCATCAGTAAACTGTTTCAGCCTAAGCCGCACTTGTGATGAATACAAAACATATTTTTCGGAAGACTTGTGCTCTAATTCTCTCACATTTAATAATCCTTCAATTTCTCTATATAGTTTTTCACATGACTCGTGTTCGATCAACCTGAAAAAATATAATTTTTTTTCTACGTAACAATAACTATACTCTGTCCAGTGAGAAAATGTGCCGCAAACTGACCAAAATCAGTTTTTCTACGCATTCTCCAATGATACCCAGCCATAAGTGAACTAGTTTTGATAGCATGGTGATGTGGGGAGTTGCGCAGAATCGACGCATTCTCTCGCTGGACAGACTATATATACATTATTTTGATATGATCACATTAATTATTTGCAAGTGAATACAATCAATATAAACTCTTTAACTGTAATTTGAGGAAGAACACGATGAACTAATTTATCTACTAGTTTTATTTATTTATCAATAAAAACCCAACCATAAAAACTTCAAAAATTAACAATTGTAATTTTGTTTATGGCATTAGTTATATATTGCTTTATTTTGTACAAAGTTAGAATTATGTCTCTACAACAAGTATAATGGTTTTGTGTAACAAGTCTATACGTATATCATTGATATAATAAATTAAACACTTATTTAATAAATTGAAAAACTTAAAACATTTTTTCACAACATGCTCTGCACATTATAAATATTGAAGTGAGCTCTCATGAGAAAATTGTCGTTACAATAGCATATAAGCATATATAACATTGCCCATTCGATTTTAATCTACTATTGAACTTTTAACAAAGGCAGCAACATACAGTTCAAAAAATGTAATAGCACATTTTTATCGACTTACCATGGATCGTTGTCGTTGAACACGAGAGCCATGACTAAGTGTTAGGTGTCTCAGACGATCATCGCGTACTGAAGACGGTAGCCTTCGGTGGTTTCTCCTGGGAACTTTCGCTTGCGTACACCGATATCTGTTTGGGCAGTTTTAAATATGTTAAAATGTTAAATTCTTAAATTGTGGTTCGTTTAGTAATTTGGAACAATTGTACTATATACAAGTATGGCCAGTATGGGAAATACTAACAAGAACTTAACATAGAGTATAATGAATACTCAATGTCTCAGTTACTTTTATTCAGACGGTTACTTACTCAAATCGTATACTGGAAGTCTGCACTACGCACGCAACAATACACAATGTTCGTGATAAAAAAACCGATAAGACGTTTTTCGACGTTATCTCGGCTGGCGAGTGGCCCTGATAACGCACGGCTGTTTTTGTCCCGCGGCCGGCCGTCGTCGTCATCTGTTGCCACCAACACCACCACCAACGCCGCCGCCGACGACGTCACGACGATCTATTTCTCCTCCCACTGCTCCGACAGACCGCAGACTGTAGTGTTCTACTCCTCCACAATCCTCGTGAGTCGTGATCGGCGCGCGCGCTGGTCGGATCAATTATCGTTTTCGCGTATTTAACTTTTTTTCCCTACCAACCCACCGCCGCATTCATCGTCAGTTCTCAGTTCAGCTCTTCGCACCGAACGTCCGTCTTCGTCAGCGTGCACCGTCCGCGGTGAGTTTTTAGGTACATTCACTTTTCGCGCCGCCGACGCATACCCATACAAACCGACACGTCGGTCAACTTTCGACGCGTTCCCCTCCGGGTCATGCGAACAGCGTTCAAAGAAACTAGGAAAAAAAATGTCCGATTCTAGCCAACAATATGTCAGTGAACATTTCGGTCCATTAAAGTTCCGCAGCTTCCGCCATGCTTCTGCTTGGTAGACGCGAAATGGAACAATAGTCGTGCTACCACAAATCGCTTACTGATACCAACAGACAGTGGACACCAACCATCAGCTAACCCCTCGCCACCACACTGCAGCTAAAACTACACGTGCATTAAGTAAGTGAGAACCAAAATGTCTTTGCAGTTCGTTTAGATAGCAATGTATTTCAGTTGTTTTAATGACTATCTTGTTCGAATGACCACGATTTGATCAGTCGTTGACTTTCATCAATAGGTACTATCAATTCATTGCAGTGCATTTTTTTAATTAGTAAATTAGGCAACACGAATGTCCCCGGTGAAAATATTTTGTCCCCAAATTTATTTCTAAAGCCTGGGAAAGCATGAAATAATTCTATAATACTATAAATGACTAATTTAAGAATTATTTTTAATCACCCAGAAATTTCTTAAAAAATGCATTGATTCATTGACCACCATAACAAAAATACTAATTTGTATTTGACTTACTATTTTGAATAAGTTGTAGTAGTTGCACCAAATATATTAATATTGCATTCACTATTCACGAATCAGGACAATCCATGAGTTCTGTTAAGGCTTATAAAATAATAATTTCATACATAATTTAATTTTCTAATCTATATAATAAGTATTAAATCTATATTTACTGACTATTATTTTTTTTTTTTTTAAGACATGAATTCACATTTTATTTTAATTAACACTAACTTTAGGTATTTATCTTTTACCTATCTAACATTTTCAGAAAACATCTTCATTTGTTTTACATACGTTTATGTAACTTTTCGAGTTAACATACATGCCATGGTTTTATTGTGGTGTTAATACCAAAAGCTAAATTTATGGATAAAAACATTATCTGTTGTCAAAAGTGGAGTATCAAACATAAATATTTTAAGCAAACTTTATACAAGATTGTACTAGGTAAACTATTAAAAGAAGTTCAAAAAAAGAATATTAAATTCGACACATTTTTACAAAACATTATTAACATTTAATTACCTAGGTATAATATTTCAATTTATTTAATGATATTGTTAAAATAAGGTATGCGATAGTTTAAATTCTTGCCTCTATCTTGTAGGTAAGTGACTTGATGAGATAATTAAAAAAAAATTTTACTTTGATAATAAATGAGTATTTGGTTTACGAGTTATATTGCTAAACTATTGTATAACTGTGTTTTTAATTATTTATTTATTTATTATTTTATTTTACTATAGGTGGTTATGAAATTGAAAATGTTTTACAAATCAATGTAAAAAGATTTACTATCAGTAATGAATCCAACCTAATTTGATACCTATTCATAAAACAAATCTTATATTATTATTTTAATAATAGTCAAGTTTTCAAATGTTATGTAATAGTAACAGATGGTGCCTTTAATTTATAATCACATAACATTCAAAACCAAACTTAGTTTCTTCTAGTTTTTTCCAAGTATTCATAACTATTATTGAATAGCAATTTCAAATACCTAGAAATGTGAATTTTTGATATCCTGCTGGATAGATATTGTGTAATAAATACTTACTACTGATCTGTTAGTTTTTTATTTAAATGCTATAAAATATAAAGGTATTGAATACTCAGATATTCTTAAGGGTATTTTAAATTAATTGTTATTGCTCTAACAATAAAAATAATAAATAGGTACCTATATTTATTTATTAATAATTATTATTAACATATTATTAAACAAACATTAAGTAATTAACTTATTTGTTTTATCTAGACCAATTTTATAAATTAACATCTGTCTTTATTTAACTGGTGTTTTAATAAATAATTATAGGTACTTAAATCAGTTTATTTGATGCATTTTAAATTGATCATTACAAAATTATATTGCCTGATTATAAAAAAATATAGGGTCTCTAGATGTATATGTAAAATTAAACAAAACATTACATTATAAGTATATTATAGTTTAATAGTTAATAGTTTCATTATATCTACGTGACTATAATACTATATACGTAGATTAGATTGTATGTTAGTAAATTATGCGTGCTAGTTACTTTTAATATTTAAGTTAAATCTTTTAAATATAAATGTAAATCTGACTATAAATAAAATTATGATATTACAACATTTTTCTAATTTAAAAATGTTTTATATTATATCTGAAATTAAGCATTTAAATACAAATTATTATTGAAAAAAATATATTGGCTTACATTCTTTGTTATTTCATCTATAGACATAGATATAAAGCTAAATATTTTTAGCACAAACAAATTAAAAAAATAATATATATATTTATTGTGTACTTTAGTGCTTAGTAGGTTTTAACTTGATTTCTAAAAAAATATCTACCTATCTACCTAATGCTATGTAATGTATTTCGATTAGTTTGTGTATCAGTCTTAAAGAGTCATCTATGTAAATTTGATTATGTGTGATATGGAATTTCAATTGAATGTTTTTGCCCAAGAATTTAATAAAAAATAACTTGACCTACCAAACCAACCAAGACTAACAATTCGGAAAAAATAGTAGTTGTTAAGGGGATTGGAAACGGTGATTTTCTGTCTTTGTCACACATGTGGAAGATAGAAAAATAGCTATACGCACCTGACAAAAATTAAGGTACTTCTAATTGTTTGATTTAAAATATGTAAAGATGATTGAATTGGTATACAAGTTTACTTTGCATCGGTCGAAGCATATTTTAATATTTTTAATATATTTAATAATAAAAATTAAAAATATTTATTCTCATCAAAATATTTTTATTAAATAATAAAACAATCAAAAAAGTGCTTTGACCGATGCAAAGTAAACTTGTATACCAAATAAAACATCTTTACATATTTTAAATCGAACAACTAGAAGTACTTTAATTTTTGTCAGACGTATAGTTATGTTCCACGTGTGTTAGACAAAGACAGAAAGTCACCGCTTCCAATCCCCTTAAATAAATTACTCTATTAGTATGTTAAGTACATTACATAATAATTTGTTCATTAAAATTATTTCAATAAATGATTCTTATTAATTAATTATGATTTATTTTTTAAAAAATGTAATGAGTACATTTATCTGTGTTTAGTGTTTACTTATATCAACTATATTATGTTTCAAATAGGTTATCAATATAGGTTGTTGTACCTATTCTTACTACATTTAAATTAAATCTAAAAATCTATTGCCAAAAACATGAAAATAATATTAGGTATTTAACTATGATACTTATCATCTTTTTTAAGGAGTAAATTGTTTTAAACAAAAACAATTTGAATTATTTTTAAAGTTATGCATATTCTATAATATAAAAAAGTATATTACCTGTAATAATATTATCTTGTATACATTTTGTGTAATTCCAAATTGGTCAATTTAGTATTTACTCTAATAATTTTCAATTGATATATGGAACATTTGCAATTTTTATATATAGTTAGATATATTGCATCTGGTTATTACTTGATATACATAGTGTTATTTATTATCTATATCATAATTTAATTTGATGATCAAACTATGAATTGTAGTAATTAACTTATTTTCAATATATTTATAGGTATATATATTGACACTGTTTATAACAGTCAAGATAAGTATTTAATTAAACGTTTTAAATTATTTATGGTAGCTTTTAGTTATTTTATTAAACTTATATAAATGTTTTAAAATATGTAGTTTTACTAGTGTCCAACAAAAAATCAAGCTGTTAGATTTTTACAAAAATATATTAATGTTAGTAGTGCATTCGCAAATAAATTTGAAATAGAGAAAACTTAATTTACCAATATGATAAAATAAAAACTATAAAATGTTATGAACTTTTATTTATTTAATATGTGAATAGTTATCAATGATACATCTAAAATTAATTTGGTGCACCTTTAATGTTGAACATATGTTAGTTTAAATTGTATGTGCTGCAATCAAATATTCCATTAAAAACAATTTTAATTATTAACTACTACCTATTTATTATAATAGTATTATTTTTCAAGCATTTAAAACCTTTTAAAAATATCATTCTAAAGAATTTAAAGGTTACTAAATATTCTTTTATGTTATCTGTATACTATTATATTTATCTATAAATATTAAATTTAAATCTATAAATGTTATTAGTATTTACAAACTAAAATTATTTTTCTTTGAAATCTTACAATAATAAATTATGTATCTATTTCATATTATGAATAGAAGTTTGATACCACACATGTTTATTATACATATCTGTGTTTGATATTAGTGTCTATTATATGCAAAAATTTAATAGTTTGAAAATAATTTTATTATAATATATTATTTTATCAACAAATAATTTGAATAAATTATAATCTTTTGGTTTCATAAAATGCCTGTCTAAAATATTTTATTATTTTAAATTTTAATATACATGTACCATATTTATTGATTACCTATCTATAAGTATGAGTGTTATCTGAAGTTATAAGAGCAATTCAAAATTAGGTTATTAAAATAAAAACCATCAAATGTCAGCTTTTTCCACACACTAGGTACAAAATGAAAGTACAAGTAGTTATTTCTTAAGTTTTTTGATCTCTATAGGGACACTCAGGATGACAATATAAATTTTAAAAGCTGAAATAATCTCATTTTTAATGAGACTAAGAATAATTTATCAAAATCCATGATATATATTCTATTTTATAATTTTTAAACTGTTTTAATACCAAAATCATATATTTTAAAAAATTTAAAATATATTAATAATAAAAAAATGTATTGATAATTTATACTAACCAGTAACTAATGTTTATTTTTATTTAGAATGGCTAGTAATAATACAGATACAACAACTGAAACTATAGAAGTTATCACACAACGGGCTATAACACAATCAAATCCAATATTTTTACAAACGACTGCTTGCCAAGTGATCGCTGGGTTATTTGTTTGGACAGCAGTATTTGTTACATGCCAACAGGTAAAATATACTCCATATTATATATTTTTTTAAATAAAAAAATCGTTTATTTTATATCAATTGGAATGTTTTAATTTTTTTTGTAAATGGATTATCATATTTTAATGATTTCATTTTATTTTCTTGTTATTGTTGACACCAATTTAATCTTTAACATTTTATCAATATAATTTTTTCCAATTGTATTAATATTGACTGAAATTTTTTAGAATATTGCATAATTATTTCTTAGATTTCTATTTGTTAACTATTTGTCAATTTAAGTTATATTTATATATTTCAAAATGTTTTAATATCACTATTTCCTGTTTATAAAATGAGATTATTAGGAATTCTTGTTTCTTTACATTTCATAGGAAAATCTTTAAAGACAACTCCATATTAGTATAATTATGATGAAGGAAAAACATAAGCTTAGCTAATTTATCACAATTATATTGGATGTTATAATATACAATTTTTAATTATTATAGCAAACTCATTTCATAAAAATACAAATATATTTTTTGTTGGATTTATTTATTAATCTGTATGTTTATAAATTATTTTTATTTGTCACAATATTATAGTTAGTAAACTTTTTTAAATAGTAGTAGGTGCCTTACTTATAATTTTAACTTCATCTAAAATATCTTGATTTTGATGTCTAGCATTGATAAAATTATTATTGTTCCCAACTTAATGGAAACACTCAATTAGAAGAGAGCAAGTATGAGAAAGTAATTAAAAAAGTATTGTATGCTCAGTCTAATCCAAAAAGTTATTATTTTTATTTAAATTGATGAGGAAGCATTATATATTTTTGAAAATCTGTAATCAAGACATAGTATAAAAAGATTGGGAAGCACTGCTATAGACTATATTTTAATATTGTCAAAGTACGTACATAATAATAATAATAATAATAGCGTATCTAATGTAGTAATGATCCAAGGTTTTGGTACCAACTGTCAAGGTGAATTGTGGCTTCGGATGTATTTTCTATTTATTTCCTTTGTGGTATTTTTCATAAAATATGATTTGATTTTGTTTTTAGTGATC
Source organism: Rhopalosiphum maidis (assembly GCF_003676215.2). NCBI lineage: Eukaryota > Metazoa > Arthropoda > Insecta > Hemiptera > Aphididae > Rhopalosiphum > Rhopalosiphum maidis. The sequence continues at coordinate 47,020,078 of NC_040880.1, read as the reverse complement.
TAAAACCACATCATATTACATTATTACATATGTTTCCCTCATTTAAATGGTGTTATTTTTATATACTTTTACTCACCTTATAATATGATATTGTCTGTAGTTTGTTACAAATGATTGTGTTAAGAAAATTCAAAACACAATTTATATACAACTATATTATACAGTTACTTTATCTACATAGTACTAGCATCCAATGATTAGTTCTGGGAAAGAAAACCAAAAGTACAGTTATTATAACAATATTGGTGACAGAAAAAAAATAATGAACAACGTTTAAACAAGTAACTTATGTATAATAATTACTAATAATTTTATCATAATTATTATATGTCTTGAGAATAACATTATTGTCAACAACATTTATAATTGTTGAAACAACTAATAACTACACAAACTATGATTAATATTAATAAATTAATAATAATAATTTATAAATTATACTGTAGAATACTAGATATAAATGAGGACAAATGCTTTACATCAAATGTAACCATTTTATTTAGTTCAATATTCTCATTTTGAACTAAAATAAAAATAAAGGCTATATTTATAATGTATTAGGTTCTTATATATTTAAAAATTTAAAACCACGCATTTTTACTATTACACATATTATTACATAGTATATACACTTGTGTTGTTAAATATTTTAAAATTAAATGATTTTTAAGTTAGTCTCTATAAAAATGTTTATATAAAAATTTCTTTTTATAATGTTAGTATTACAAATAAATTAGATATGTACCTATATACATTTTTTAATAATTGTTTCCTTCATGAATACATTCATTAATTTAATATTATGATTTATAATCTATTCATTGGATAAAGTTCCCTTCAGTTTTAGTATTCTTATTTCTTAGGATTTCTTAAATATTGGTGTAAAATATTTCAAAGACATCTATTTTTGTTTGAATTTAGATTAAATTTTAAAAGTATGTATCGTTTTACAAATAGATCATAGGTACCTACTACAATATTAGTTTTAATTAAACATTAATATAAATCTTTTTTATACTTTATACAAATTATATTTTTCATATAAATTTTAATTTTCTTATTTAATGTGATTTGAAATCTTAAAAATATATTTAACATCTAATCATTAATTGATTCAATTCCTAAGATTATTTAAAAATATATTTATTGTTTATAATTAATAATTATATTAACTTTTTCTTAAATTAATAACTGTGCAGATATTTTGGAACAGTTAATATATATTTATTATAATATTCATTCATCATTATTAATTTTAATTAACATAGGTACTTCTATAACTATAAATGTTTTTAATTTTACTACTTTTTATAATTGGAACGGACTTCGGGGTTATGCTAAACAATAAGCATCATGAATATAACTAAACCACAATTGATGGAAAATAAGCGTCTCGCTGCGTCTGCGTCATGTTCACCAAACTAATTATTTCGTTGTAAAATCGTGATCGGGAATATTTTCATATAATTCTATTTCTATGGTCGATACTTGTATAACAACTGTTTCGCTTTGACTTTTTTTTGTTTTGACATTTGTTGTAAAAATTCCGAAAAAGTCCGTCAATTTGCAAGTGTATTAATCAAATATTTTTTTTATTATCAATTGGCTGTGGAAATGTGACACGTTTAATTGTATAAATAAATAAATTGTAATTTAAATTTATTTATCTTTTACAGCAATATTGCAATATTTTTTAAATAATATTAATAAAGGAATTACTTAGTTTCTTTTCTTTTAATGTTATTGTATTATTGTAAAAAAGTTATCATGGTTTAAAGCTACCGAAAAATAATACATCTATAATGTATATATCTCATTTTTTTATATTATATAAAAATACCCGTGTATAATTATATAATAATATATTATAATTAAATTATAATCTATTTAAGATTTAACAAATAAATTCTACGAGATGCACTCATTAAATATTACTTTTTTTCATTTATATAATAGGTTTTCCTACAATTTATGACAGATTTTCGTACGCTAATATTTGCTATATATGTATTCTGTGCATAGGCACAATTTGGAGGGTGCTTCGGGGTGCTTATAGTACCCTCAAATTTCACATTAGCATCATCGATTTTTAATGGTTATACCTTATGAATTATGATACATAAAACTATGAATTTAAATCTAGCAACCCCATAAATTTAATCCAAATTGCGTATATGATTCCACGTGTGAGATATACTGAGATAATAAAACTTAGTGTGTTGTCCTCTTCACAAATTGCCTGCGTGTATGACTCGTTCCGAGCAATGCACACTAAAATCATCAAATGAAAACGACATTACTATTGGTGTTTTAAAGACATTTCTATATTGCCATAGATGTCACAGTAGTTATTATATTTAACATAATAAATTTAATAGAGTACACAAAGACCAATGAACTTCGTAATTCCCTGTTATAAAATACGTTATACATTGATGCAGTATTATAGTAGTTTAATAACTACTTAAATTTGTAAATGACCCACATAATATGTTGAAAATTATATCCTACACATTGCTATGTTAGCAAAACAAAAAAAAAACAATTATAACAGTTGCTTGAATAGCAAATTTTCATAAACTTTTATAGTAGTCACTAAGCAAAATGTATTAGCATAAGATAATAGGGGTCACCGCCTAACTGAGTTTTAAGTAACCGTTAACGTTTTAAATTTATATTCATATTTTTTTAAGCTTTTTAATTAATATTTTTGAATTAATAAACAAAAAATTCAGAACGATGGGTGATTGTTTTTACGAAGTTATTACGAAATAAGATACAGACCAATACTTATATTATATTCGATATTTATAGTCAATGACATTTTAGTGATAAAATAGTGTAGATTATTGGCTATAACCATAGTATATAATAATATATTAAGTACTTATTAATTTTTCATTATTTGTCAATATATTTCTATCGTACTGCTTGTGGACATCCCACTTGACAATGTCCGATAAGATATTAATTTATAATAAATAAATATAAAAATATTACACAGTTTATATTATAATAAATTTGTTGTTATTATATGCATCTGACACATATAATGTACCCAGTAATACAACGTTTCGACATACTTATTAATTTATTATGCTTGTTAGACGTATATCCAAGGTACATTTCATAAGAGTCTTTTTAAACTTCAACGTTTTATATTAGCAGGCCATTACCAAATAATGTGTTGTGTGTGTGAAATAATTAAAATGATAAATATCTACAAACTTAATATAAACTATATATATTATATCTGTATATGATTCGTGACGATGCCCATTGTCCATACTCCATAGTAATTTATTGTAGTGATTTAGAAATGGATATCCTCTAGAAAGAAGAAATTTTCTCATAGCCAACCAAAACTCTATCGAACAAAAACGGTTCATGTTCTGTAAACAACGAAAGATATTCGATTTCTCTCTCGAAAACCACATTTTAAATAGTCGCCACCAGAAAATGATTTCGAATTTATTATGCGAATATCGATTTAACACAATTTTGTTTATGGATATATGTTGTTTTTGAGATAATACTAAATTATATAACTTAGAAAGTTTAATATAAGTGATCCGTAATAATTTATTTACTAATGAAAATTTATTATCTAACAAATATTCGCTTTGTTTTTGAAATCGATGATCCGTTACATTTAAAATCTATATACTTTGCATATTATTTTTTTCGAAATACATATGTTTACGAAATGCTGATGGGTTTTGATAATTAAGTTATGCATTAATACCTATGAGTTATGATACATAATGGCATAATTAATTTTTCTTTTTTAGATATATTATCATCTTCGGTGGAACACGAATCCAGCCGAACAACGATGGATCATCCGAATATTGTTTATTGTACCTATTTACGCATTACACTCATGGGTCAGTTTGTTGTTTTTCAACAACGAACACTACTACGTGTACTTCTTTACAATTAGGGATTGTTACGAAGGTAATTAAACACGCGTTTAGCAAAACAAATAATTATTAATGTGACTACCTTTTTTTGTTTGTATCATATATATTTTACATTGTATTTATTTTTTTCAAACAGCTTTCGTGATATACAATTTTATGAGTTTATGTTATGAATATTTGGGCGGTGAAGGGAACATAATGAGCGAAATTCGTGGGAAACCCATTCAGTAAGTTAAACAGACATATGCAAAATTAGTTTCCATAACTTAATGTATACAAAATGATGCATTAATAAGGCTACACTAATTGTATTAATACATTATTGCTTTTGAAAAAGAGGTTATTGTATAAACATTGATTACTGAATATATTTAAATTTATTAATTACCATTAAAAGTTCAAATGAACTGAATTTAAAAATAGCATCTTGTAAAAATGTAGTCCATTACTCCAATCGTCTAAACTTTAAATGCTTAAAATAAAAAATTAACATGTTTAAAATTTTAGAATATTCTCTGCTTCTGGCAAAAAAATTTAAATCTATAAAACTGTCGACAGAAAACTTTTTGTAAAAATGTTCTTATGTATACTCTAAAAAGTCTAAACTGTATAAATTTTTTGTTTCAAAAATTTACTTGGAGGAATAGTGTAGTCAGTTAAATTAATTATCTCACATGTTTATTTGAACAAAGTACTGTATTATAATTTAGTATGTTTATGTCTAAAAAATTGTTAAGCTGCTTTTGTATAATATTTTATGTGTCTTATATTTAACATAAATGGTTAATTGCACAGTTTTAACACTTCTGTTTATATTAGGTCTAGCTGGCAATATGGAACTTGTTGTTTGACAGGACGTACTTATACAATTGGGTTCCTACGATTTTGCAAGCAAGCAACACTACAATTTTGTTTAGTAAAACCAGCAATGGCTTTTGTTATTATATTCCTACAATACGTTGGACATTATCATGATGGTGATTGGAGGTAATACATAATTTATAATGATCATTACGTATTTAAAATATTTTAATAACAATTTTATTTATATAGTATGAATGGAGGATACTTGTATGTTACGGCCATTTACAATATGTCCGTCAGCTTAGCACTTTATGGACTGTTCCTGTTTTATTTTGCTACTCGAGATCTCCTAATACCTTTTGAACCGGTCTTAAAATTTTGTACCATCAAGAGTGTGATTTTCCTATCATTCTGGCAAGGTAAAAAAATAACTTCATACCGTTATAATATAGTATTTATTATTTATTATTCAATAACCACTTCCTTTTTTTTTTTTAAGGTGTTTTACTGGCAGTTTTGGAAAAAGCTAAATTCATTGATCCCGTCATTGATTCTAGTGGTCAACCCACAAGTGCTGGTACAGTGTCAGCAGGCTACCAAAACTTTTTAATCTGCATTGAGATGCTGTTTGCTGCTTTAGCATTAAGAGCTGCATTCCCGTATGAGATATACGCTAACAACGCACAAACAGGAACTGGAAATCCGACCAATTCGCGAACTGTTACAATGCAAAGTATTTCTAGTAGTTTAAAGGTACACTTAAAAAATATGATATTATATCATAAATATATCTGTAAATCTGTTTATATTGAATGGTGGTTTATGTCCTATCAATTTCTACAAATTTTGTTTTATTTAGGAAACAATGAATCCAAAAGATATAATGACGGATGCCATACATAATTTCCATCCACAGTATCAACAATATACACAATATAGTTCAGGTATGATGTATTTTTATAAATTTAATATAGCATGTGTTGTGTGTATTTTTATTTTTGTGAAGCTGTTTGGATTATGGCAATATAATTTAAAATCTCGTATGTTAGTATTTTTTTTTTTTTTAGATCTTAATTAATACAATTTGTTTATATATATTATTACTCCTTTTTTTTAAATTCCTAATACTAATTCAATAATTTTAAAGTGAAAGGTTTAATTATAAATTTCTAATATTTACTTTATATATATATTTTTTTTTATCTTATGATACAAAATGATTTCTTTAATGTTTTGACTACCATTAAATGAGACAGTAAAAAGTTTATCTAAATAATCTAATAATTTTAAACATATTTCATAATTTTTAAGGTACTTATATAGTAATATAATATAGCAAACAATATAAACATAATTGATCAATCGTAATTTTACTAGTTACATATTATGTTGGATAATGAATGAAAAAACATTAAATCATTGTTTGGTTTTGTTATTTATTTTTTTTTTATTTTAAATATTTGCGATAGTTACTATTGTTTTAATGTCTTATATATGACTTACATAGTTAGTTTTTTTTTTATTTACAGACGTTGGTTCCTCTCGGCCTTACGAAAAATTATAAGCATGAACAGGTGTTTTAGTTGTATTTTGCTCTCTTTGCGTTTTATTTTTAACCATTATTTTTTTATATATTTTTTTTATTTTAGTTATTATTTTTTAAATTTTATGTTCATAATCATGTTTTATTAGATAGAAACTCATGTACTCATTATTTTTCTTTTATTTCAAAAGAGGTTTATATAATTTTTATGTTTGTAGTATACAAATTCCAAATTTGCTTGATTTTTCTTTATTGGGTTGATGCAATGTGATTTTGTTAAATGTATTTAAATATTATTATTTTTTATGTTAAGAAGTACTTAGCGCTATTTACAAATGTCCCTCCTTTTATGTAATTTTTTTCTAATTTGCTAAGTTGTATATTTTCATTACTTAGATAGCTCATTTCCCTCCATTATTCTTACTAGTCAACATTTTTCTCCAAAATAGTAAGTATATTGTTTTATTATATAATATACTAACAAAAACTTGTAAACAGTTAATTTTTCTATGCATTAATTATCTTTAAGACATCAATTTTTAAGTTTGTGATCTGTATTTAAAAACAAACTAAAAGTTTACTTTTAAATTATTACTTAAGTGTACCTATTAAAAGTATTTACTTAATTTAATTTTAATATCTATGTAACTAAATAGATAGGTATTTATATTAAATTATGTGTAATTTAAATCAATTTAATCCGATTATTTATAATTTTAGATTAGCACTATATTATCACACTTTTAATAAGTGTTTGGGGAACGATCCTCGCAAACTTGTATTTTATAGTTAATTAAAATTATTTGTACAATTTATAATAAATACAAAAATTTTTCCAAATTAAAAATATTTTAATTCTTCTTCCATCAATTTATTAGAATATCCGTGTGTCTTTCAATATAATAACTATATGAAATTCTATTACCATCATAATGAGTAGTATTATATTATCAGTCTTCATAAAAACTACTGCAGCCTGCAGGTAACCTATTAAATATATTTCAATATACGTCTTAAACATGTTTGTTTAGATAAAATGTGAATAATTTATTTTCTCTTAAAATTTAAATTCTTAAACCTGGTTTTGAATATTACAGGTGGACAAAAAAATTACGGATCAAAAAGTGGAATCAACGACACCAGTGGAAAATCAAAAACTGCAAAGAAACAAACACCAGTATATAATGAAAAGGCGATGTTACTGAGCTCTGACGAAGAATTACCTTAAATTATCTTGTCAAAAAATATTTTTTCGTATTATACTCTGGATTTATTTCATTGCTTCAACAACAAATATATAATACAGCATATTTATTAAGTGTCATATGGACATATAACGATAACATTGTGCAATATACTAGTCAAATACAACTTTTGTGCAATATTTTTTCAATACTTTCGATACAGCCAATTGGTTTCTTATTGTTATTTCTCTGATTTTAACAAATGTTGAACTCTTACAGTTTTTGCTTTAAAATCGGGATTTTGAATGTTAATTTGCACAACCCGTCCTTTATATTATTTATTAAATAATCGTTACTTAAATATAGTTAATTTGTCAATGATATGATGAATAATGTTAATACGTGTTATACCATTCAGTAGAAGAACTATTGATCAATAACTTTATTCTTCCATATAATAAAATTTATACTATATTGCTGACAGTAGTTACATAAAAATTTTGTCGTATATTGTTCTATTAATATTATGTTTTCTAGTTTTATATTTTGTTCCAACTTTACAAAAATCACTAATGAATGTAACGTATTATTCTTGTATAGTATTAAAAAAAAAAATTAATTCAAATCATTTTTATTAGGTACTTATATAGTTATTAATTTAATTTACAATTATTATATATATTAATATCTAACTAACTTTGACTAAAACCGAACTATTCACAATATATTAAGGTATATAAAAGTACGTAACTTAAATCGCTCTATTTATATTATTCTATATGTGATTGAAATTAATAATCAATATTAATTATAAAATAATATTGTTTTTACAACTAATTTATTTCATTCTACTTCACTCGTTAATGAGTCAAGATTTCATTAAAAAAAAAAACATTTAAAATTATTTCATACTTTATATTTATACCTAAATATATATATATATATATATTGATTATTATATGTATAATAATGACTAAAATATGATAAGTGTACAACATATTTTATATTTTATTTTAAAGAAATCAAAAATTATTATTTATAATATATAACTACTTGTGTATACAAAATATTATTACTTTGTATCTATGATACATTAAAACATCTTTAAAGTTGAAATTTACTTGTTGCATTTGTTTATAATTTTTATTTACAAATTGGAAAAAATTGGTCTATACATTTTTATTAATCATTATATCTTATTATCAAGGTTGGGGACTTAGAGCATTTGCATATCCATCATAGATATAGTAAGACACAGAGTGGTATATAAATACGTTTTATAGTATGAAGAATTCAAATATAAAATTTTATTTTGCTTATTTTTGCATATTTCTAATTTTTTTGCTATATTTATGCATATTAGATGATTCTTAACAAATTATGGATGATATAATTGTTCAGTATCTTAATTAAAATGCTGAATGAATAATTACAAAAATTTGTTTCGAGCATAGTAATACTATTTATGTATTTATCACAAAAATATTGCACACTAAACAATATAGTTATCCAAATTGGATAATCCTAATAGGAGAACTTTCCTGTTTGAAAACATCAAATAGTTTAATGTGATCACATAGGTAAAATTGTGTTACCTACAACCAATTTTTAAAAAATTTAATTTTAATTTAATAATTTCTTATAGCAATAACATTTTTTTTTCCATATCTATTAAATCCTTTTTGTTAATTACTTTTCAAGTGCTTTTTTTTTTGTCATTTTTTGTGCTAAAGCCTCAAACCTTGGTTGTTATATATTATTATAAAAAAATTAGGTATTCGTCTTGCTTTCACCACTTGGTACACAGTAGGGAAATTAATTACCTCAGATTTTCACCATAACAGTAATCACTAAAACTAAAAACTATTACATAAATTAAATATAGGTAGATTATCTAGATTTAATTCCTATACCATTTTTTAGTTTTAAATAAATTTAAACTATATGGGAAACTGTCATAGATGATGTAAGTTACAAGAGTTGTACAAACGTTGGTTTTTTAAATGCCGATTACAATCTTGTAACCTTTTATCTGAAATTAGGTACCCATACAAACGTATTAGATCATTTGAATCTGTAATGAAACAATGATAATTGCCAGTTTTTCAAGTGCTGAACAGAATTCATTAATTAATGAACTACGCTTGACCGTACGTATAGGTGCCTAAGTAAAAAACATATTAATATATTTAAATTAATAAGTGCAGTTATGGTTCAGCATAATACGTATTCAAATTTTATACAACGTACACGTAGAAAGTAGAAAATGATTTTCTACAATAGCAGCAGGCCAGCAGACAGCTGGAAGGAATAAACTTTGTCTATTATACATATTTTGTACACAGCGAATATTATACAGCCATACAGGTGATGTATTTTACAGGATCTCGATAAAACCTCTTGATATTTTTTTATGTATTCATGATGATTCACAGATTTACCAAACGGCGAACACGCTCGCTGCTCGCTCTTATTATTTTAATTTAAGGCGTTCGGTGCCTACGCAGTTTAGTCCTCAAAAATACAGCCAGCGGGAATAACGATACCGCCCTGTGCAGTCGGCCAAATTTCATAATTCTTTTTTCTAATTAATCGAAAGAAATATTCTATAGCCCGCGCCGAACTTCGTTTATCAATATCTATTAAATATACTCGCAATACTCGCAAAATGATTTGCTCCTTAATAAATAGCCAGCACCGGGGGTCTTAATAACGAATTTATTTAAATTCTGAATTTTAGAATATTCAAACATACTTAAAGATCATATTTTAAAATTCTTAAAATTTTTTGAATTACTGAAGGTTTATCCTGTAGTGATACAAACTTTTGTTTTTCAACAGAGAACCTCAGTATAAAATATACAATTAACGTTGTTACGATAATAACTATTTATAAGTAGTTTTTTAATTGAAAAAATTTAACTCTACAGTTGAAAATCAATAATAAAATACCCATGTTATCAAATAGAACTATTTACTAATTATATTTAAAAAAAATTACATATCCGAAAGCTTGCTGTATCCTCCTGAAGTGTGGATCTCGTATTCATCAACAAGGACCATTAGGTAAAATTTGTGATTTTGATAATCTTCACACCCAAAATTCAATACTATATTTTATCCAACCCATTTAGACATTTATCAGTTTATAAACATTTTATTAAAAGTGCAATGAGAAGCAATAAAGCGTACTGCATACATCAGAATGATCGATGCTCATATTACAAGAAATAACAAAGAAAAAGAAATCAGAGAAAAAATGCAACTGTGCGGCATCATTCAAAGATTTTAGCAATACAAAAAATTCGATTAAATTATTCATTACCTATGTAAAATGTACATATTATATTACACTCATTTTTAACCATACCTGGGAAATATTATGTTACAGCAGACAGTCACCAGTCTGTAAAAGTGGAAAAGATGTCTATTTTTTTTTTTAAGTTTGACGAGAATCGGTTAGTATTTGAAAATTGACTGAATTAGTATATAGGTATACATATTATGAATTTTAATTTGAAATTTCGCGGAATTCGTTTCGTTCTAAAAGATCGTTTTCGGATCGTATGTGCAGCCTCGAAAGCCCACAATACTATATGATGATATATGTCCATTGACACGCGTTCTCGCGCCCACACAACATTTTTATATTGAATTTCGGATTTTCGGAGGACAGCAGATATAACGATACGACTTTCGCTGATGTGATAGATACACACGGATGTACATATTTTATTATATGAAATATGCGTGTGGCGCGCGTAGTTGGGAAACGAGCTGCAGCTGTATCCGAGTGCGAGCCGTGTGTGTCGGAGACACGCGCGTGTCTGAATATTTGGGTCACGCGAATATTATTATATGACGACACCGGCCGGCGGGTGAAACAAAAAAAATAAAATAATAATCACATTATGAAAAGGGGTAGGTCGTAGGTAGTTTACGGCCGAGTGAAATGTAGACCGTCTCTGTCTATCTCTCTCTCTCTCTCTCTCTCTGTGGTATACGACCATTATATAGTGTTATTATTATTATCATAGTCATCACCATTGTGTATCATAATAATATGTATATGGTTTACAGATGTTCCGACGACGACGGGTTGTTACGAGCTCGGCCGGTCGACCGAATGACCGACAGACAAAACACGCGCGCCACCCGAACGCGGCGCAGATGTGTGCGAAAACACACTACTTGCCGCCGCCGTACGGTTGCAGGCCTCGTCCGTTTGCGTTTCATGTGGTGTTGTGTATATATTACATTTCGTCGGTTACTTATAAACGGTTTTATTTTTACAACGTATGTTAAATAAAACGATTATAATATTTTGAAATTTACTCGTGGGAACAAAAGGAAATTATTTCTAAAACGGAAACAACACAGCGTATAATATACATACATGTATATATATTGTATAATATATATATATATATGATTTATATTTTATATATTTTTCAATGTTCGTACAAAGCGCCAATATAAATATTTAAAACTAACATAATCGTAAATGGTATTGACTAGAGCCATATATTTTATATTATAAATCGCGTGCTAAACATTTTACCCTTGATGACGACAAAAATATAAACATTTAGTTTAATAATAATAATAATAATAATAATATATAATCATTAAATTTCAACTACCGAAAATATCGGCAAAAACAATTAAAACGATGATCTACGATTAATACGGTAAATTTATCGCAAATACATATAGAATTTAGATGGTAAACAATTTTTTTTTAAACATAAACCCGAAAGTAGATAATTATAATAATATATGATCATATTATAATATCGAACAAAAATGTATAAAATGTAATTTAAACATGTAATATAACGGCTTAATAATATGGTAATATTAATAATAATAGACATTTCGGGGTAAAGGTCAGCGAGGAAGCTCTGAGGGTGGTAGGTAATTTATAATGTAAACAGCAACAATAATACACGATCGATAGGTAAATAATTAATATAACAGCTCGATTCGTAAAAACGCAAAAATACAAATACTTAAAAATTAAAACACTTAGATATTACTCGCGAAACAATAAAAATATCAGTTTTGTCAATACTCGATGATTGACATAAAAAAAAAAAAAAATAATAATAATAAAAATCACTTTTTTCACAAAATAAAAATAAAATAGTATAAAATATAGTTTGTCCGTATTAACCATGTATACATAGATATATATAGATATTTGAATGGTATATCTATCTAAAATATAAATATGTAAATATCGAACGTGACTATATTATATTTAATGTTACATAAATACTACAATATAATAAATATATTATCACGTATCTACGTTTCCTATTCAGGGTAAATTTTTTTTGTTCAAAGGATAGTGACTAAATTCAAATAACTTTTTTGCGTGCGAAGCAAAAAACACAAGTGCGGGGTCCGGTGAACACAGCCGGTGAAAAAGGTGTGGAGAGGAGGGCGGACGTGAGTTGCAGGATGAAAATGCCATCGTCTCGAGCAGCATGATAATAATATTGGTAAGTCAATATGATGGCGGTTCGTGGGTAATAATAACTTACGACGACGTAATATTAATAATATATTAGTGATAATATGCACACGAATATGATATTTTATGCGCGGGAAAATAGAAAATAAAAAATAAGTATTAATTATAGTTATTGCTCCTATAAACCGTAGCGGCGTTATTATATATTGTATGGCTATAAAACGTAACTGGCACGAAATGTCGTTAAATACAAATTTTAATCGAGTTGTCGAGAGTGTGGTTTCCGCGTGGCGCGGACGAAAACATTTTTGACGCGTAGTATATATTATTATTTATATTATTATTGACTGCTGCTGCACGTGCGTACCGCCGAAAATGGAGAGGCGGTGTGTTAGTGCGCGGGAAAAGTGCATGGGGAACTCGAAACTGTGTAGTATACATAATACATTATATTATATTATTATATATATTTTAATATCATTATAATGTGTAAACATTTTGTTGTTTATTAGTTGTTATACACTATTGTGTCGACCGTCGGGGCGAAAGAAACGTACCTATCGCTGTCGTCTTGTTCGTAAAAAATAAAACTTAAATTTAAAACGTATGGCACTATAATAGTACAAATATTACAATGTAATAGGTGTGTATAACCGTACAGGGACTGTTGAAAAACTATTTTAGTTGAGCGTGATAATAACAACAAAAAATAACTAAATGGTACATTGAATTTGGATCTCGGTTACTACGAATAATTTATCGACAATAATATATTATATTATATGGTGCGTTGGAAATTATAATAATCGTCAACATGAGAGTACAGTGTGTCTATGACAATGACATATATTATTATTATGAGTGAGTGGTTATACGTTGCAAAAAAAAAAAATAATAATAATAATAATTCGTCAGACTTTTCGTATAATATTGTACGCATGACTTCTCCTCATAGTATATAGTATATAGACATTGCACAATATAATAATGTATTCAATTTTTATACTTAAATGGTTATATTTGTTCAAAATTAGAGAAATTAAAGTTCTAAGAAGGTCCTTATCACTCCCATAATATGGCAGTATATATATTTTATAATTTTTATTTTTACATTATATTATTTATTAGTATTATTATTATTATGTATACACGCGCAGCATCCGATAACGTGGGGAGGGACGAACTCTGGACGTATATCATCATAAATCATAATATTAACGAACAAAAAGGAAAAACGATTATTATTCTGAGATCTTTTTGTGTTTTTTTCTTCGAGTTAAGGTAAAATAAATTTATCTCTATATTTATATACACACACACACACACACACACAAGCGCACACATATTATATAACGTACAATTAGGCCAGTGCGTGTATTAAGTGTGTATGTGTGCGTATGTGTGTGCGTACAAGTGATGGTGTGGTGGAAGTGGGGAAGGGAAGAGAGCCGGCGGCCGCGTTCAACCGAAACACACGTCCAAACAGTAAATTAGACAATTGCAAATACAGCTGTCCGTACACTTTTTCTTGTTCTTCTTGCCGGTGTTCTTCTTGTTCTTTTTGCGGCCCGTACAGCAGAACGACCGTTTCGGCGAGTCGAACTCGGACGACTGGCTGCTGTCGTCGCCGTCGCCGTAGCGGTGCGGATCGCCCGCGGTGCCCCCCCTGAACGACGATGACCGCCGCTTGATGACGTACGACAGCCCGCCGCCCGCGCCCGCTGACCCGTGGTTTCGTTTCGCCCGCGCCGTGGCCATGTACTCGAGTGTCTCCTTGGTCAGCCGCTGGCACGTCCACTTCGGCTGTTTGGGGTTGAGTATGTGCTTCATGAGCACCGCCGTCTCCTGGGCGTTGAGCAGGCCACTGGGCATCGGCCCCGACAGGAACTCGTTGGCCGTCATCTGCAGATAGCGCACCGACAGCAGCACTGTGTCGTCCAGCACCGCCCGCCGGTTGGCCACCGTCAGTTCCAAGTGCTGCTGCTTGCACTTGTGCGTGCACCATCGCTCCAGCGTCGCGAACAGCACCTGCGCGCATCACAGTGAAAACGATTACGTGAGTACGACGACGTATTTATATTATAATATTATATTATTAATGTGCACGTTCATTATTAATGCGTTATGCGTACGTATAATACGGCGACAACGTGAAAATACATGAATTACTTACAGTGTATATATTGTGCATTGTAACATTTAATATTATATATAATATACTTAAGTCTATATTTGCACATGTATCATTACATACTTCGCATTAAACGTATAATAAAAATGTAGTATTCCATGATACAGAAATCATTATACCTGTTTTTCTTATGCAAGAAGGGTGTTAACGACTAACCGTCGGTACACCACTGCTAACGAATGTAAAAACCCTATATATGTGTAAAGGCGAAAGAAAGATAAATGCAACGAACTAAACCATTCAAATGGAAACTATCAAAAATCAGCTTGTAATCTGCTAAAACCCCGTCACTGATGGAAAAAAATCAAAAGCGCCATTAGCGGTATCGCAGAATATGCATTAGTGGCCCTATTTTATACTGCGTCGGTACAGTTAAAAATAAATAAATACAATATAATATACTATGAGTTTTCAACTTCTAAACTTCACAACCGTGTTAAAATGTATTGCTAAAACAATGTACGCACACAAAAACGTTAAAAAAATTAATTTTATTTTTCTTATAGGGCCCACAGCTACCTGTTGACGGTTTTTGCAAAAAACTTATTTTACGTATTTTTAAGAGGTTTAAGTGATTGTGAGACTTCTACAAATATGCTAAATATATAAAAAAACACCGTCCTCTCTTTTAAAATAGTTTTGTATTTCACTGATTTTACTGATTTTACTCGTAACTTGATATGTGTAATCGATATAAGATCTAAACTAGAACATTAGGAGCTCTGTTCACTAAGAACATGAATTAGAACTTAAAATCTACAACTATGAAGTCAGTATATACATATTACATCAAAATGAACTGAAAATAAAATTATCAATCAAAAATGTAAATACACAGCACGTGAGGTTACAAACTTACAAATGGTATTGTAGAATGACACGGGCGAAAACTGAAACTGATCTTTCATGAAAACACGATTGGTAGTTGGTAGTAAAGCATTTAAGGCAAGAGGTTCAAATATTTTAGATACATGGGGTTATAAGAAAATATGAAATTGGTCGATAATTGAAAACATTAACAGGCAATCAGACAACTATACATACAAAATAATGTATATACGTATTTATCATTAATATAACTGCAGCAGTTTATCGCTTATTATTATAAAATATTACGTAAATATAATACGTTGTTAACGTTCAACTATTAGTAGTATTTTTTTGTCGTACAAGTTTCCTGTCTACAAGTTGACATGTCTATAGATATGAGGTACATTATTTCATTAAATTCTTTAAAAATCTTATAACTTTTAGGAAAGTGCTGAAAATACACATTTCGTATGTTTTTAATTTGGCGAGAGTAGTAGGTAACTATAGAATGTATTATAACAACTCTAATATTTAGGTGATATAAGTTATCTTAAAATAAATATCACAATATTGGGGGATACAACCCCTAACCTCTCTCCGATCTCTCGCCCTTGGCACGTCACTGACCATACGCACTTAAATATATATATTATGTTTTAATGTGAGCCTAAATACAATATAATACATGAGTGTTGTCTCACCATTTCGTTGGACACTGCTAGTCCGTCGCGACGTAGCAGTTCTCTGAGCTCGGCCGTATCCAGTTCGTCGACGCTCTCGTCAGTCATCACCCGATCAGCGTTCCTGTCAATGAACGCCCCGCAATAAGCCAACAGTGTGTCGTAGTGCTGGACCATGCGAGCGAACGCCTCGGAGTGCGCGTCATCAGCAGCCACGGCCGCTGGCATCAGGTCTTGTAGCGGCGGCGCGGTGGCCCTGGCCGTGGCCGCCGGCGAACAAGCGGCAGGCTGTTCGCGGCGCGGAGCAGTCTGACCACCGTATAGCCTGGCCGCCTGGTACACCACGAGCACCGTGTCTACGGTCAGGTTACGAGTCAGGTAGACGATACACTTGTCTACCAGGTCCACGCACATGTACTTGTTGGCCAGCCCGAGCGTCTCAAGCGCCGTCACTACGGATTTCAGTTCCACCGTGTTCTTGTACATAAACCTACGATGAAACGAACGGAGTTTATGTATTAGCTTTATGTATTGGTATAAAATATTATTATTTAGTATTGTAAATTGCAATATTTAATCCCGGTTAAAGTTAATAACGTTTTGTGGCTCAAGTTCCCCCGCGACCGCTTCCTATTGGATTGTAATACCTATTATTAATATTAACATTTCATTTTTTTTACGTTTTTTTTTCGTTTTTTTCAGACAAACTTGACTTGTTAACACACGATCCTAAAAATAAATATTTATTTCTCTATAAAATCAATAGTTTGAGCTTTTTTAATGATTACCTACCACTCAGAAGAAAGATTTTTGAAATGAATTATACAATTTTCAATACATTTATTTAATTATTAAAAGTTCTTTATTTTGGATATTGACACACAGCCTACTAACTACTCATATTAAGAGGATTAACAAGATACATATAATATATATTATGAACAGGCAAGAGTTTAACTGCCCATAATATTTATGACGATGACAGTGCTAAAGTTATTCTACGTTTCTATTTTAAAATTTTTCTTATTACACCATATATGAGTAGGTAATCTACACTAAAATTAAAGCGCAGAACGTCATAATGAAAATTAAAAATAAATTCACCCATGAAATGTCTTGGTTTATTGATTATACCCTAATCATTTTTACGAATCTCTAAACTTCCAAACTTGATCAGCATAACAATTTTTTTTTAATGGCACAACGCCAACAAGTACATTTGATATGGTTAAAAGACGATTTTTAGTCTATGATTAATAGAGAACGAAAAAAGATTCTTTAAAATCCTCCTTATTTATAATTGTTGTTACACTTGTTATTATCAGTTGGACGAAATCAATAAAATATCTATTACTTAAATTAAATAAATTGCGGTTGATACTTGATAAAAATACTTTTCTTGTAATATTCTGCAGATTTTACAGAAAGTCATCTTATAAAATATGATCTGTAATCAATATGAACTCAAATTTAAATTCTCTTGAATTTAAGAAACTATCTTACTATGATAGATCCAGGAAATAAGTACATTTTTTTTATTATTCATAAAATATTTAAAATAGTAACGGTGTAAAAACATTAATCAAAATAGAAGCAAAAAGTAATTTACAATAATATCTACTGCCTGCAATAGTGATATAATATTTTTGTTCCTAACCAATACACTATATTATCTAACAGTATAAATAATTAATCTTATATTCATCAACGATATGTGTATAAAAATAAATATATTTAAAAAATTATAATCACAAATTAAAAATTTAAGAAAATTATAATACATTTCAAACATTGGTAATTTCATCGCTTTCTTATTATTACTATAAGCATACATTTCAATTTCTATAAATAAACGTATTCACTGTATGCGTGTGAGTCACGAGTACTGTAGTAATACATTTTCAAAATAATATCTTAAAGGTTAAAAATATAATATAAAAACCTTAACTAATCAAAACTTCTTGTATTTCAAATATATATTGATGCTTTTCTTTTCGTTAAATCGATTAAATTCGTTAGACCCGTGCGTGAAGTTTCTTATCGTTGGTATTAACGGAAATAATGTTAAGAAGAAAAAAACTTAAGTGATCGATGAAAGATTAAGCCAAAGGATTAAATATTATAATAATTCAAATTTTTAACTGCTATAACATCGTGCAACTAATAGGCACATATGTATGACTTATTTCTTTTTGGTCAAAAATCAAAAAAAAAAAATAATTTTCAACAATTTAATAAGGTGCAGACGTACATAAATAATTAAAGGTAGAGGATCAACCGAATGTTTTTAAAAAATATTTATTTTTGGACATGACCATGTAAGATTACTCGTAATTTATTAATTCTTTTTACTAATCCCCCTCCGTCTTAAAAAATATTCTGTAATACAGGCCTGGTAAAATTACAAACTTACAACCAATAGATTCATAGCGTATATATTCGTGCACCACCTTATACAAAAACCTTGTCAAAAAACACCATATACGAGCACACAAACATAATATATTGAATGTATTATACATCTGACACCTGACACCGTTGTTCATTGAGTATAAATTCTTTAGAATTTATGCTCATTGCTGACACAGTGACACACTATGATAACTGATAAATTTTAAATTTAAGCACAGATATTATTTTTTAATGTATAAGTATACCATATTATACTTACGCTCTACAATTTGTATATTTTACTATATGGATGCTCAAGTGCTCGTATACCTCAAGGACAATGTGATATTGTATAATAAACGAATGAAAAAAAGGTTTTAAATTGTTATAATGACAACTATAATGCCACACACGCCGCTGTAAAAAATAATATATAATTTATTTATTATTTGCCATTTTCTTATCTCGACAGGAAAATGTATACATACACACAAACAGGATAGTAAATAATCGTTTTTCGAAGTAAATAATAAGTGAAAAATTTGATGACTATTGTTTTTTTAATCTATTTACATTTCTGACCTAAATGCGCCGCACATCGTAATTATTTCCATCAAAATAGTGTGTTAAATGTATCGCATATATTGATACATTTTAAATATAAATACAAAAATAGATACTTTATGCATGTTTTATTTATAATTGTAGGCAAAAATATACTTCAGTACGCATTCTTCAACAAACACATTTTATAATTTAAATTTATTCATGTATACATAAAGCAAAAAGCCAGTTGAAGAATTGTAAAGAATATTAGTTCCTGTTAACCCGTTGTCGAGTTCCATAAATTAAACCAACTGTTTAATATATTATAGCATACTCCAGCATTGGTTCACACAATCGACTTAATTAAATCATATTATCAAAAAATACTAAACTGAACAATCAGCTACAACTACTCTCGACACTTTCGAGCTTAATATTTATAGGCTTTATTATAACATTGTAAGTATAACAGTTTCTGAGTTAATTTCAATATCAACATTTAATTTAAATATAATAATATGTTAATAAAAATAGTTACGATTAATTTAAGTGTATTTGGTCATTTTGTATATTATAATCTCATCGGACTCAAACATTTTTTTCATAAACAAGTAGTATAATACTATTAGATTAGGTTACGTACATTGGTAGTTGTCACAGTTCTTTGTTTTATATAAAAGCATATTATAAATTATAATATATATGAATCCATAATCCATTTATCTAAATTTTTCAGCAAGTTTAAAGAAAAAATAATATTTCTAAACGTACATATGTTTAACTTTTAATTAAAATTTAACATTAAACAATATCGATATACTATTACACGTACTTTGGCATAAACTCAAAAATTTAATATTATAATTATTTCCGATTTTTTATACCGATTTTTGTAATTTGTGTTTTTATTAAAGCTGCGAATGGCGTGTTTTCAAAGCGACAATTTCAAGTTCCTACGAGTAGTATAATATTGATCGATTCAAGGAAGTAGTAGAAACACACTGCTATCTGTCGTCCTTGTCTAACTAATATTATAACGTGACGTGTTCAAGAAAAATAAAAATGATTTTACGTATTATAATTATTTTATTACATATTAAATTATTAAAAATTATTATGAACTATGCCAATTGTCAATGAACGGGAATAAACAAAATATAATACAAAATAGTATAATATTATGTGTAATAATATTGTTGTTAAATACGCGACGATAATTATTGTATAAATTAATTAATCAAATAAGTCATTGATTAAATTTTTTAATTCTTTTTATTTTAATTTTTGAACCTTATTATTATAAAAAGATTTGGTTAAATTTTGTTCAACTTTAAATAATAATATATAGTAGTTTTATTTCAAACGACAATAATGAATTTCACTTTAATGTTGCAGTATACTATAATAATTACGTCGTGCGAAACCCTCTAGAGTCTAAGACAACGTGATTGCGATCAATAATATTATTTCTACGTGAATTCAACCGTAAGATTTATAAATAGTGTGTTTAAAAAATATTTTTATGAAACCAACAACTATTTCTAAATGGAGACATACTTAATATCTTTGTACTTTTATAAAACATTTTGATTTGTTTAATAAAACTATATTATTAAATACGTATATGATATTATATAGACATTTCTTGATATTTACTCGACGCAAATATGTCATCGTGTGATAAATATCTTCGCTATAGAGTACCTATAGACTATAGTATAAGTGTTTAACACTTAAAAATTTTTTGTAACATACAGAAATTACGACTTACTTGAGTAGGTTATCGAAGGCTCTAGGGTCGTCATCCGGTATGTGGATCGGGGTGCCTTTTTTCGACCAAGGTTCGCGGAGCATGGCGTCAAACACCGGGTATTGACATAGTACATCTATATGCGCGGGAAACCTCCAACATTCGGGGTCTCCGACTAAAAAAATGACGTCACTACCCGCTTCGTTGTTGTACAAGTTTTTCCACCTAAAATCGTAAAAAATATATATATAATATACAGAAGTGTGTAGCTATGTATTTTAGAGCAAAATACTAAACGGAAAGTCATACTGCAATATGGTCAAGGAACCCCAGAAGGGTCAATATTTTATATCATTTAGATAATTTTAGTGAAAGTAATAAAATGTACACATTGTTCGGACATACGAGTAAGTATACCTTCAATGACCAAAATTCAGTGATGAGCAAACTGTAAAGTTTAGGTATAGTACACGTAGATAATTTTCAGGGAATGCATTTATTAGAGTTTTGCATTAGAATACATATTATATTAATTATTATGTTTCCTAAAAAGATATCAAAAAATAGCAGAGTAATAAGCTAATATTTCTTGTTTTTTTTAGATTTATATGCTATAAATACTATTTTTTTTGAAGAGATTTTCGAACAGTTATAAAATATTTATTTTTTGTTTGTTTTTATTGTTATATTATCATCTCAATACCTTAAATACTTTATACATACGATGTTATGTTTTGTTTTTTAATTATATAAAGGTTAAATTTAATTTAAAACTTAATTTGTAATTATTATTACTCATAAAATAATTTACATAATTTTGTCTATTTCTCATTTTCTCAACATATACTACATTTTTTAATCGATTTCTTATCTAATGACTAGTTTATTAATATCTTTAAACATTTTTTTTAACATTTATGCAACAGCAAACATTTATTTTAATACCGAGGGGACCCATAACAAAATTTTCGAATTTTAATATTTTTGTTAACATTAAACAAACTTTTATTAACTTTCGTTAGTCAATTGTTTTTTGTGCATTACTATTTTCTTAATTTTTATTATATATTTTATAAATAATTTATTTTAAAACATATTTAATATTTATACATATAAAAAATTATCCCTAATTATTATATAACCAAGTTTTATTGTAATTGGAATATTGAGTTATTTTCTTATTAGCCACTGTTTTGAATTCTCGATATTTCTAGTTACAAAGTCGACTTGATTTTTTTCAACTACTGTTTTTAATTTTAAACTTAATTTATATAGTTGTTATTCAAATACATAATATTTATTGTTAGAAAATATGATAATAGGTTTTACAGGTGATTTATCTGTGTTGCAATGACAATATAATTTAAACCAATTGATTATTAAATTTTTTTAAGTACTACATATAAGTACAAGAATTACGCTAAATATACCTAAAGAAAAATTATTTCTACCGCGCGACGCTATCGTATCACTGCAATATATTCCAGTAAAATTATTTTTAACACATATTATACGATTTTTTTATTATGTTATTCAAATTTCAAATAAATTAAAAGTGTCTATTTCATAATACATATTACCCAAAATGGCAAAATGTGAATAATATCTGAATATCTTAGTTTGCTCACAATATATAATATACAAAAATACTAGATATAGCCACACGAAATCTCTCGTCAACTTTTGACTCTGCGACCATCGCTTCATATTATATTGTATAGTAAATATAGTAAAATATGTTTTAACAGGTTCAAGGACCGCCGTCACGCGGGCGTTTCAATAAAAACGTATTCGTCATCGTCATCTGCACTCTACAGAGTTATTTGGATTAAGTTTTTAATGATAAAATATAGAAAATATCGGAAGAAAATTTTAATTATATTATTAATGTATACACTAATATAATATAACTATAATAACTATAATATGTCATAATAAAATACATGATTTATATAGGTACATCGAATAGCGTTCATCAATCACGGTCGTCGAGGTCGTGCACCATTGTCACAAATTAACAAATACCATTTTTTTATTACATGCGTGTATTATTAATAAAACGATTAAAATATAAGTTCACGATATATTTTTATTTATTATTAAATGTGATCGTAAAATGCTCTGCATTCTACACGCATGGAATAATATGCATCAACTAAGTGTAGATTAGGTAATAACGAGGGTAATAATATAATATATAATATGTACGAATCGTATTTTAGGTGTACCTAAGTGTATAATAAAAGAATAATGACTAGCTCTTATTCGAGTAATTATTGATCAAACACAGATTTTTTTCTACATTTCAACAAATTAAGAATAAAAACAATTAGGTAGGTACCTCAATCAATTAAGGGTTGAATAATACCTTAATGGAAAAATATAAAAAAAACAACTATCAAATAGTAGAACATACATATTAATATTTTATAATTCATATGTTAACTATGCTGTAGTTTTATATTTGAACATTTATGCCTATTTAATATATATATATACCAAATCTACTTCTGTACCTCTGCCCTCTAGGGCGAAATAGTTGATAGATTGTATAATGCGTATTATATTTTGTAAGATTCGAAAACAAATCTAATCGCACCAAAATGCAACCACATGTATACAAAATAAAATAAATTGCAAGCCAACAGAGTAGTTTTTTACCAAATACTAACGATCAGACAATTGAAAACATTGGAATTAGCGGAAGAATAGTTTATAATAATTTATATAACACGTAATAGGATTTTTTTCCTTTACCTATTGGATCGATTAGGCATATTCAATAAACACGTCTTATTAATGTATAGTTTTTATTATTAAATCCAAAAGGAATAAAGGATACTGTGCATAGTGAGTATGGGTACATCGAATTACATAATATAAAAATAAATAAATTATGCACAAAAAGTCGTCTACACATTAACAGCGGGATACTTTTTTATTTCCTTATGCAATTATGAAAAAATTAATTAGTTTGTAAAAAAACACATTATATGTATATATTATTTTTGTAATAAGCACCACTTTGTCGAATGTAGCCTCCGATTAATACAACACGACTCGAAATCATTGAAACGGTTAAGAACAGCCGCGCACTGCTATAATATTATAATAGGTATATACATGAACTGAATTAAGTGCCGAAATCGTATACTATGTTAATGGTACTCGTGCACATTAATAGTAATTTTAAAACGACTAGCTGATTCTAATACATGTTTACAAATGTATAAATATGAATACTATAATACACGTATATTGTAGTAAGTACTGCACAACAATACTGCTGGAACTATATTAATATATCAAGATTGAATAGCGAAAGCGCGTCTATAACTAGTACAAAACCAACATAAAAACGATATATTACGTTACAATAATACTTTAGTGTTTAGAGAATATTTTGTCATTGTTTAGAAAAAGAGTTTGAATCGTTTGAAGATCTTCGTTAAGAAAACCCACTCATTGAAATCAGGATTATTTTTCGTCATACTGATGTACTCGTGAAGAACAGAAACCAATTAATTCTAAATGAAATTATTTGTCACTTTATCAGTAGGCAGTTTTAAAGATTTGATTATATAGTTTTATGAAAATTATGTACACAACATTAGCACATTAATACACTATGCAAAAATTAAAAATTATCACCTATAAATTTTTAATCCAATGATAAGACTCCATGGACTGAAATGGTATATATAGTACGAAATTGCATGTGTAATACGAAATTAAAAAGCGTGTCATGGTCTAACTGTTTTTTCTTCATTTTATTTTTGATTGATTAATTTATATATATATATATATATATATATATATTAATATAAATGTTTATATATTTTGTAAAAATATCTTTTCTGCATAATATACAATATGTTAAGGGCAAAAGTCGAAATTGGGCAAGCCTTAAAAATACCAGAGTGAAACATAAACTGTCCACGATACTTTTTTTCGACTTTTGCCCGGGTAAACCTAGTTGTAATCAACCTCATTTAAACAAAACCGTAGTAACTTTTACCATAAAAATGTATTGCGATTATTAATGACTATAGGTAGTCAATTTTTGTTATTATCGTATTTTATCTATTTCTTATATATAGTTATATTATATATGTATACAGAATACACCTTATCTAATTAAGTTATTATTTAATTGGTATAATATTGCAGGCAGGATGATAATAACTATATAGGTATATCATTATATTAGAATTGGTCTTGTAAGTAAGCACCTCAAAAATATATTTTTATCATCTTTTTTAATTCTTAAAATTAACATTACACCTAATATCGTTATATTTTTAGTTATTTATGCATACTTAATCATATTTAATTAAATTTGAACAATTATATTTATTTCATAATTATTTATATTTAATATGAATGTTTTAATACGCTGCAATTTTTCCTTATTGAGGTTGGACGTTGGTCAAACTAGTTTTGCCCGGGTAACAGCCAAAATATGACATTTTACTCAAGTATCGTAGGCAATTCGCGTTTTGTCCGCGCATGAGGTTTATCTAATTTCAACTGCTACCCTTAGCATCTATACTAACTGTTAACTATGAATATATAGATTAATAGCGTAATATATATTATTCATATAGAAACTTTGACTGGTTCATGTTTATGCAAGTAGTTTAAATACATTTAGAAGGAGTGGGGGAAAAGCTCTACACAGTAATGTAAGTTTAATATAAATAATTGTAGTGAAGTACGAAAAAATGGATATTTTAGTCTCTGATAAGTTCGTGTTTAATAAATCTGAAATATAGGGTACTCAATGATTATTTTTTCGAACACTCATTATTTTAAAATCTACTAGTTTTTGAAAAATGTTTTTTATATAATTTCCAGTCGAAATAAAACAACATTTTTAAATATTTTTTTATCGCTATAAATTTTTAAGTTTCTTAATTTTTTATATTACAACATACATCTTTAATTTATATTCTAAAGTATAATATTTTTCGGAGTTTTTCGATACATAAAAATTGAAATACATACATATACGAATTTATGAATAGGCAATATATTATGTTAGTAGATTATACGCATATTAGACAATAAATTAAGAATTACTATAAGTTAATTCGGATTTTGAAAAAAAAATTACTATGCAATATTGAATATATATATACCTATATTACAATTTATGACAATATGATATTATGGATATTTCACAAAAAACGTAGGTACCTATCGGTTATCAGTTTACAGCATAATATACTACGGACAACGATACGGTATATATTATATGTATGTATATGAAGGCAACACAACTCCTGCAATAGGTAGTAGTAATGATAACAATAGTAATAATATGATAAGTATTGAAAATTGAACAAAACACCGGATTCCCATTTAAATATATTATTATAATATAAAATATGACAATAAGAATACGAATTATATATGTCTCGACGAGGGGGTGAAAAAATGTGTATATATATATATATACAATATACATAAATGTCGATCGGTTTATTGACAGATCACAGACGAAAGGGAAGACGGTTACAATGTGTTTGAAGGCATTTCAGTATATATATCATGAGGTATTATAATATATATAAAACTGATATACCTGCAGCATTACAATTTTACAACCGTGACACCCACATAAGAAAATAATAAATACGCTAAAATTTGCAATATCGCGGGCGGCATTCAACCGCGGTTAACAGTGTGTATTCTTATATAGATTGTACCATGCATTGGTGTTCAATCTTTGATAGTTGTACAATAATCTTTCATCTTTGTGGCGAAAAGTATGAGGTCGCATTCCTCCAACGTTATAATAATAACAATAATATATAATATATTGTCTCGTCGCGTCTGACCCGTATTCTGCACCCCTTTCTACCATCTTTTCTTTTCATTTTTATTCGCAGGGTGCGAAGTTCTCGCGATCTCCGCACTTGACCGCCGTTTTTATACATAATACACAACATAACGGTACAATACTACGTAGTCGTCGGTATTATTATTATTATTATTATTATTATATACGTATGCCAATGCAGGGACTCACACAATATATATATATGGTATCACAGTGCTAACAATGGATATAAAGAAAACGAGAATCGTATTATTATTATTATTAATATCCATCATAGAACCGAAAAGAGATTCTCAAAACGGTAAACACATACAGAGTGCTCGTATATTATATAATACGTATACTTACAGGGTGTTTTATTTTTTTTACCATGAACTAGCCAATTTAATCTTATTTTACTACTACAAGTCTACAAATGTGTATAAATCTATATATGAAGTTATAACTTATAAAAATAAATTGTTGATACAGATTTATATCAACACACCACATATGAAAACTAACATTTAGACATTTATGAGATAGGGGAGTAGTAAACAGTTTTTAATTTTGATTTTATAATTTATGAATAGAATAAGTATTAGTTTTGGTACCTAAAATTGTTGGTCAGCTGCACCATTACAAGTTATATAGATTGCAATATTTCACTCTAGTCTCAGTTCATGATAATATAGTAAAATCACCCTGTATATACAAATATATATACAACAGATCTATTATGTGAGCAACCATAATATGTATAACTAATAACTTATTATATTTCTTACCTGCCGTCTTTTGACGCATTTTGCGGATACATGATTTTCTGCGACAACCCGCGGTTTTCGACCAACGGCGACCCTCGATCCTCTTTTACTGCAATAGAGGAAGATGATCTTCTGGTGGTACCGCTGTGAAAAAAAAATATATATAAATTCTTTGACCTTGACAAATGTTTGTTGTTCTGATTACTTGATGTAGGTTTTACTTTTTTATAATGCTATATTTTTTTTTGTGGTATGGATATTGTATTTGATGCATTATAAGCAAGCGGCTTAAAAATAAAACGGACTTTTACTACCTGCTCAACAGTAGGGCTTCGAAATAATAAGAGACAAAAGTGATGGAAATCACTTAGGAATCAACATAATACCCACAATTTTTGTCATAAAAATTTTTGAAAAATCTATGTATGTATAAATTTTGTTTATTTCCATAGAATCAACATTTTAAACAGTCTGAACTCTAAAACGTGATCATTTCAAGTTTTTGAATAGATATGAATATAATATAGGTATACGACTTCATTATTTTTTAAGTCCATTGCTTCTATATAACAAGAAATTTAATACTTCACTATAGTTAATAAAAATAACAAATTGTATAACAATATCAATAAACAGTATTAAACTGAATGAAATATAATTCTAAAACCAATTGCTGCGCGCTCACAATGCTCATATATAGAAGTATGAATATTGAAAAATGTATAAGAGTAATGCATATAGGGTCTTATAATTCTTAATAAATATACTTTGATTAATATATTTTTTTAAAACAATATTTACGATATAAAATAACATTAGTATTATATAGTTATGTTTTTGGTCCATTTCAGAAAACATTAGGAAGAGGACGCTTGTATCGAACTAGTGTCAAGAAGTGACGCAATTTGGCTTACTGCCAAAATTTAAGCAAACTTGTCAGATGTTATTGAAAATAAAGAAAATTGTAGTGAATAATAGTGTAAGTTTTAATTTAATTTATATTAAATAAGTAACTTAATTTGTATTATATACTCTTGTGTAAATATTATACAAAAGTTAATGTATGTGTAGTAGTGATTTTTTAACTCAAAAACTACTTAAAAGATACTTTTTAGATTATACCCCGAAAACTTAAATAGTATTTACAGTATTCTGCAGTCAGAAACACGGTGCAACCACATTTTTGTTATCATAATTTATGTATGAATTAAAAATTGTTAATGTATATTCTATAATGAAATGTAAAAACAATAAATATTATAATCTCATCAAATTATTGACTTATTTTTATCCTAGTCATCTAATAGTTTATAATATAGTCGTTTACACAAAATAGTACAATTACATTAATATATCTTCAATAATGTATGGGAAAAAATTAAAAATTAAAATAATACTGTTATTTTACCGATATTATTTCAGCAAAGTATTGCAGATGTTACCAACGATTTCATACCTGTTATAGCAGCACACCCACCGTTAGTGGCTATCGTCGTATTCTGTTGTTCACGCCAACGCGTGAACCAAAGAATATTTCGCGAACATTTCGGACAAGTTCCGTTAAACAGATATACATGACCGTTTCGTTAGAAGTAGGTAATAATCAATAGAATTAAATTGTCATCTGTTGTACTAGCTAAAGGTGAACGAGCAAAATCGTTTTCATCCATAAAGTGATCACGAGTTAATAAAATTACATGTGTTGTTTTTAATAAATCTATGTCGTTACCCGTTGCAGTATACACTATGAATCCCGAACGAACACTTTACACAATGATTTTTTTATTATTTTCGTTATATCTCGACCGCTAATTAGTCAATCAAGCTCACACTTAAATATGTACGATTTATAATAAATAATAATAAATTTAATACAATATAGTATGTGAACATTTTTGCACAATCAATGCTGTCGCATTGTGTGTGTAATTTTTGCATAAACAATAAAATATAAAAACCGAGATAATATGAACTCACACATTTTATATTACATACTATTATAACACATAATGTATAATGTATACAGGGATGAATCGCCGTCTGGGTTTCTCCCATTCACACATCATGGGAAAATAGCAGTAGCCCACCCAGTATATATATTATACTTATACTTATACTTATCGAATAATGATAATATAATAATTATCGGAAATTCACACCAAAACACACACAACGTTAGTTCTTTCCTGTGTGTCTGTGTGTCCACGAATACGTAAACGATAAGGACACTACGTCGGGGGCAATGCACAGGAAACCTCGCCCTGCACGCATACACACATATATATACGAGTATATACGCGTAGAATGTACGATTTGTAATGGAAAATCGTTTCCCGGCGGCTGCTTCTGTTAGACATACATTTATATGGACAGCATTGTGCGCGCGCGCTGTACATAATATACTATGTTATATAGTTTTCGGGTAGAGTGTATATACTTATGTGTGTACAACCGAACACATTGACGATGAGATTTCATCTGGATCGCGATTCACAATCGTTTATACAAAATTCCAGCCTCCAACTCCGTGATCATAACAGTCTGCTGTAGCTAAACAATCATACACACACACTCGCTCTACCGTATACATAAAATATTTGATTTGCTAATGTGTCTGGCTGGGGTAACTCCTACGTTTACAATATACATATATAAACAAAAAGAATAGGTAATATAGTACTCGCATATACACTTACTGTATAATATACAGTATACTCATAAGTCATAATGCTGCTGTTACTGCTGCAGACGCATTTTTATGGAAAAATATTGAAAACCTATATATTGATTTAATGTGAAGGTACATAGTATATAGTATAACATACATCAAATAATGATAGAATTATGCTGTATTCACATCGCAGACAGTTAGGTATTTTATTTTAGTAGATATATATTATACGCGGTACGGTTTCAAAAACCTAACCTAACCTTCTTGTCCGCGCTCGTTCTGACAGTGAAACCTGCACGTAATTTAGTTGAATAACAAAAACTAAACGACCCGCGCGCGTTTGTGAAATAAATTAATTTATTAGATGTATTTTTTCAAACAGCGTAAATTTGAATATTAGATATGATTTATGAGTCTTTACTTTTTATTATATAGGTGAATAGGTTATCAAAATAAAACAAATTACAAGTTAAACATATTTTTGGTGTATTATATTATGTTAATATGCTATAGAATACAGCATAATTATAGCTATAATTGTTTTTAAAGTATCTTTACTACATTATTATATATATAAACATAATATTTTTATTAATAATAATATTATAAAATATTGATAAAACGATTAAATAGAATATATAAATCGACTGCCTATTTTTAATTACAAAATAGGTATGGGCTATTTTTTTATTGACGTGTTATGTAATTATTTTCTATACTAATGAAATAAAACATGTATCAATAGTTACCACTTACCTAGTAGGATTACTTACAAAGTCACAAAGTACCGATTTAATATTATTAAAAGAAAATTACAAAACTTTCAACAGCATAGTACGATCAATAATGTATAGGTACTTGAAACTATACATTTATTATATATTATTATGATTAAATTACAAATTCAATTTAATTTAAATAAATAATATTTAAATGAAATAATAATAAAACCTACTGAATAATGTGAATATGCAAGCCTGACTGATAGTCCTGTAGAGCCAGAATATAATTTTTGACGCTTAAGGACAACCGTCGTAGTATATTTTGTCCTTGTCGCTTTACTTAACCTTTATCCCTATTTAATCTGACATTGACCTAGCAGTTATTAATATGTCAATTTAAATTTTTTTATAAATAATATATACTATTTTAACAACATTTTACTTAATTAGTGTATTAAATTATATTAAACTTTTTTAAGGAAATATAAAAATAATATCTGTCATATTAAGTCTTGCGTATATACTTAACGATTTTGTGCATGCACATACAATATGCTTATTTGAAAGTCTACTGGAATAATATTTTTTTAATCGTTTGAAATAATTATAGTACAAATTTGAAAATTAATGGTAATCGAGGAGGTCTAAATAATTTGGCCCAAGTATTTGGTTAGAAGTGTTTCAGTGGTTAAAAAAATATCATTAGGAGTTATGATTTACAGCATTTAAATTATTTGTCTGTGTATTTTGCGGTTTTATATACATGATGATCTTTCTATGAACAAAACGTATTCTTTTATAATAATCACATAACACTTTTACTTACTTGTATTAGTTACTAGATATAGAGGGTATAGATATTTGTTTTACAGCATAGTGTGCTTTTTGAATGAAAAAAATACTTTTTTCAAATAGCTAGTGTAAAAAAAAAGTCTAACAGTTACAAGAAATTTGCCGACGACCTATTTATGCTTTAAAAATTTGGAAATACAATATACAAAAAGTTCTATATAATCTACATAGTAATTTGGGACGTAATTTATTGAATTTTGAGAAATGTAAAATGTCGATAATTTACAAATGTTAATAATGGTGAAGATATAATAAGCTGGTGGTTTCAACAAAACCTAATCAGTTTTTGGTTTACCATGGGATATTATTTTTTAATTCAATATTTTATCAGTGTTTTTGATAGTTGACCACCTAACCTATAACCAGCGGTTTTCTAATATATGTCATTAGTGTCCTTTTTGAACTATTTTCAATTATTGGAAACATTTCTAGAACGAGCGTTGAATATATACGTAAACAAACATTAAGAATACTTATTTGAATATTACTTTACATTTTTTAATTTTATCATGACATTGGTTTAAGAAATTATTACTTAATTATAATCGTAAAATCGCCGATTGTTGCAAGGGTCGTATAAAAGCACGTAAGTACCTATAAATAATAAATAGGTAGGTAATATTACAATACATATAGGCATATATAGCTTAAACTGCGTGCGCAACAATATATATCAATAACCATTGATCGTATGTTTAAAAATGTCTAATAAATAAAGATGAAGCTAAATAATCTGTCTGCAGTATGTTGAAAAATCGTTCACATGAATAATTATTGTGGCGACATGTAGCAGATACATTTATATATATCTATGTATTATACATAATATATACTTGTTATCGTATATCATTATTATCCAACTACGGAACCCTAGGTACTTGTAAAATGATTCGTTAAATAAGCACATAGTTCGTATGGCCCGTATTATAATATTATTCTTGATTCGGACAACGACGACCGCTCGTATGCCGTGTAACGAAATATAAAATAAAGAAATATTATATTATATATGTTTGTCCGCAATCGGACGCAAATAATGCAGGACATATAGAAAAACAAAATCACTGGATGATATATCCGGAAAAAACTTGCATAGAACTTACATTTTGCCGTGATGAGGAGATAGCAGCCGTGATTGGAAAATGTTTAAAATTTATTTTTTAAATAGTATTCTTTTCTATGTATTGTGAAAGAAAAAAAGATAGAACAATTTCAAATTCTATACTTATTATTTATTTGTTCTAAAAAAAGTATAAAATGGATAGGTATGTTATACATATTTATTAGTTGTTTTAAATTTTTAACTGCAATGGCTATAATTAAATGTATTTGTAACAGTGCGGTGATTTTTAATTACTAAATGGATAAAAGTAAAAACAGTAATAAAGGACGAAAATGTGCGTTAATATACGACAAACCTCGAAGAATATGCTGTATCCGCAAAGGCTAGCAAAAGTCTCTGACAATTAATTAAAACAACGCTGTTTAGTGTATAGTATATAATATACTAAAAATAAAAATGAATCTGGTGGAAAAAAATATCGGTCATCCCGCCTCGAATGCACCGCTTGTGTATTGCATGAATATCGCACGTAGGCAACGACGCGGCGAGCGAACGTTGTGCCAAATTCTTTCGGCAGCTATTTCCGAACGTCGAGAGGACTTTGCGCGTATTATTTTTATCGGACACATCACCGCGGCCACCGCATTGATATGTTTCGTAGTGGTATTTTAATATTATTTTATACACGTTGATACTGAGCAAAGACAATAATATTATTATTATACATTAAGACCTACGCAGCTAGGTCTTCTTCCCATTACCTAAAATAGGAAGTCGATGTTGATAGTTTGTAGATGAGCGAAATAAGGTATGCAGGTAATGTTTAAAATCAACGACGAATATATTTTCAATCACGATGTTTTCGATATTTTAGCTGATGACCGACGGGATAATGTGAGATTGTTTAGATAAAAAACAATATAAATAATATGATTGTTTAATCTAATTACAACACTTTTGGTAAATCCTACTGCCCGATTTGGGTTTTACTTGCCTAGTGGAATAAGACATGATATGTACCTATGATATATGTATAAACGCTAAAGATGATATCACGCGGGATCCGGATCTGCTATACACGAACCTGAGTTACTACGTTAACGTAAGTACACGTATTATATATACACATATGCGCCTAAACGGACTTTGAAAAAACCATTATCTAAAATGACTGCTCGTCGTAGGCCGGTTACTTTTTGTTTTTATTCGTTTCGACGATACGACACAATAAACGGTTCACCTAAATTATAATGCGCTCGTATTTACATACGAAGTGGTTTTACCGGGAACGCGTACATATTATATACGTAGAGGTATACGCCAACCAATAACCGACCGACAACCAACCTATCCACCCAACCTAACTATATATATAATGTTATACTACTATACAATATAGTATAATATAGTCTATGTACAGTCCGAGATGGCATGGCTGCAGCAGTGAAAACACAAAAGGCGAGCGCGCGCGCGCGCGTATTCCGCCGGTAATTACAGTATTTTTCCCCCTGCTACCCACCGACCAACCACCACGGTCTTCTAATAAACGGTAACGAGAACGACAACGAAGAACGTATAATAATGTATGTACTATGTATACAAATATTATACATTATATATGCTGCAATCTCTGTCTATCATCGTATTGTTTTATATACCGAACACTGGATGGTAAATTTTTGTCGAAAAAATCTGATCACACGTATCACCATCAACATAATATTATGGTACTTATTTGGATCAAGAGGTCCGTTAGGGTCTCAGGCTCAATGATACCCATGTGTAATCAGTAATCACTAATCAATGATATTATAATATAGCTGCTACATAAGTATCTACTTCCAATTTCCCAATTGCCATGTATTGATATATTTATATATATTATAATAAGTATTCTCGCCCTTTAAGTACAAAATACAATTTTGTGTATAAAATTTTATTTTTAAAGCCATACTTTTATATACGTTGAGCATACATAAAGTACCACATACAAAGTGTATGAATAAGTCTTGGACTTATTTTACTGGACTATAAACAATATATTATATTAAATGTACTATTTTTCCAGTTTACCACTTGATGTTATAATTTCAGTATTTAAATGTATGTGATTGTACGTATTAAATTTGTATGGATAATATTCAAATAATTCATATTAAATGATATGGTTTATAGCTGTGTATCATACACGTTCTTATATACATTCACGTTGGTTCAACTATATAATTATAAAATATAATATACTCGATAGTTAAGCAATTTTCGATTACTGTAATATTCAATGGGCAATTTTTTTTGTTAATGTAAAATTGTGTGGGTCGGCGATATGTTCTAATTGTATTCAGTAATTCTTGAAAAAAAAAAATACAAATATAATGAGTTTGAGAATTACGATATTTTATAAATTCGATGTAAAAACGAAGTACAGACGTATATCGGTGTATCACATTACATACACGTTATCCCAAAAATATATAATTGAAAGAAATATTTTTTAAATATCTGCTGCTGTTGCAATAAGTCATATCTCCATATTAAATACAGAATATACCTTTTATAAATGAATATATTTATGTACTTGGTCCTTATAACATTTCTAATTAATTAATAACAATATAAGCACATCAATAATTTCTTGGATGTTCATTTATTTTGGTGAGATGCACAAAAGTAAAAATTTTATAAAAATATTTAATATTTTTAATTTATATAGATTTAACGATCAATTCAAAAAATTATTTGTACCTACATTAATCAATTACTTATATCAATATCTATAAATACTATCTGACAATTGCAGCAGCTACCGTATAAACAAATCGCATAATAGATCAATTACATTATTTTAAACAATATTCAAACAGTATTCATTTTAATTAAATTTAAATTTTGTTTTTTTGGGGAAAGTATAAGCATTTTTAAACGGCAATATAATATTGAATAAATAATTATGTGTAAAACCATATAATATTATTATATTAAGAAAAAAGTCGTGAATATAATAGAATCCATATTATGTTCCTTTAATAGAACAAGATCGCTTATATTTTATGAAATAATAAATGTCGATTAATTTTATAATTAATAGTTTGTTTATTAGTCGATTTTAAATTTGATTATATATTATTGTCGTTATTTTGAAGTTTATATTTAATAAATAAAGTAACTAGTTTTTGGTTTGTACCGTGTATAGACAATAAACACGTTGTCTATACCGGGAATTCACTATTATAATTTATAACATTCTACTATGAGAATTAAAGTTTGTTGTAACCGGAACCTTGAATTTTATCTTTACATAAATCGAGTATGATAAGATCCATACAATCGAATCAATCGCTTTCGAGGATTGTAAAAAACGTTGATCAGTACAATTTTTGAGTTTTAAACGCATAACAGTGGCACAGCGCGCGTCTACAGTGACTAATGAGTATAATTATTATGATTGATTTATCGACTTATTCGGCATGCTTACCTATACGTTTACCTAGTAACTACCTATATATAATGAAAATATGTGTATATAATCGCGTATTATAGTTCAATAATAATTTATTGGCCCGTTAAATAGCGAATAATTTATTGTCTTAATGTAATGTACTTTTTAAACGGCAGGGAACGTATTATAATATTAATATAGAGTATTTCAAACACATCACATAGGTATGTATAAATCATATAATTTATTATTTATATATTAAGTATAAATAACTATATAAATATCAAACGCACCATTTTGTATACACGAATGTTATAAAGACGGACGACGACTGTCGACACAGGTACGAGATATTCGGACCGCTGCGATACCACATTTTATAAGGCAGACGAGTGGATGTAATATATATATACTACCAATATTAGTGCGTGCCTGCGATAGACAGGAAAAAAAGCATGACAAATCTATCTAAAGGGACGGGATTTTTTTATGTCAACGAAAAAAAAAAGAAAAGAAAAAAACCGACTCACCTAAGTCCCATGGTTGGCGATTTCATGTGCACGTATTATAGAAATAAAATAATGTAAGTATTATAGAATATACGTTAACACGCGTAAGTATAACTATAATATGTAATACAATAATTATTATTAATGCGTACAATATTCGCGTGCATTCAACGTTCGGATTACGGCAATGATATTGAAGGTACGATTTCGTCCATCGTGAAAAGAAAAAAAATACTAAATTTTAAGTATAAAAAGGCTTCTCACGCGTTCGGAAAAAATTGTAATTCACACTTGCAGCACATGCAGGTCTATTAATTAAAAACCAACAAAAATTCGCGTTTCATTTTTATTTAAAAATTGGCGTTAATAATAACTATTTTTGTTGTTATAATTTTTCTTTTTAAATAAAAATATATAATCTTGACGATAACAGGCGCACTTGGATTCGAACGAGCGCGCGCGTGCGTCAATACACACTTCGCTAGAGACCAACAGAGCCAGTAGCGTCGACGGTGCAATCGCCGTACAACGCCGGCGAACACACTGATCGGACGACGCGTGTCGTCGGTACCGTCGGGTGGACGACGACGACGACGCCTCCACCGCCACCGCCACCGCCGCCACCACTTGCGATAAGGGTGCCCGTCGTCGCCGCCAGAGAAACGGCCTCCCCACCACCGTAACCGTGACCACTATGATTAGCGGGATGGTGGTGTGAGGGCGGTGCGGCGACGACGGCAGAGCATTTGGGTTTTTATATCGTAAAATATATAGCTGTATAATAGGTATAAGTGTATAACATGATATAATAATAATATACATAGGTAACCGAAGCAACCACCACCGCTGACGTCCGAGGGTCAACGTACAAAAAATGTACACACATACAATACCGTTTTTTACATTATTATTATTACCTATTATGTTTATGTTTACGCGTGTACGTACATATATACTATATTATAATAAATGTACCTACAACAGTGCCAGTATGCGTATATTATATATTATTATTTATTACTATATTATGTGATTGTCGGCCGCGTGCGTTATTGGAACGCGATATTATACTTATTATAACGCACTGAGTCGATAATTATATATATATATATTGTATGTGTGTACAGCACGCGCGACGAGCCGTTATTATTATTGTAACGAGACGATTGTACGATATTATGGATTATTATGATTCGTGTACTATATATATATATACTGGTGTAGGTAATAAGTATTGTCAGAGTGGAGTACTATATTTCAAAAACCTACAAGTACAATATTATAATATGTATGTATACACCACTTCTCACGTGGAAAAGTGACAATTATCACAGTAGTTTGCTCTGACTGTGAGTATATTTTATCATAATATATTATATAATATACATATTATGTAGTATAATATTACTATTTCACCGTAAGCCACTACGACGTACGCGTTCACAATCTTGAATCACCTACGTGGACTAATCGCTAGTAGTAAATATATTATGCACCCATTCACGATTCATAAACAATAATATTATTGTGTAAAATAGTCCCGCGGAAATACGGTTTATGGCACGAAACGACAAGAGGTATGCGTTATTATTAGGGTATAGTATTACTATGGGGATTGGAACCGAAATTAAAAATATTGGTAAGATTAGAAAACCTGAAATTTACCAGAATCCTTTGTAGACTATCTTGGAAACCTAAACTTGAACCGATACTGATATTTGCTGGCAGTGAATTTTTTTTACTATTTTCGGTTCTAATTTTATTTATTTAGGTAATAACACTACTGGTTCATCGAAAATGTATACATGGATTTATAATTTTATAATATTAATGTTTAATCAATAAATTATTTTAAGATAATATCAATCTTACGTAGAAATTATAACCATTTAAATTATTTAACATTTAATTATTAGTATTTTAAACTAAAATAATATGATAATATAATTATAATATTGATATTTTGTAATCTATTTTTATTTTTTATAGATATTACCCAAAAATCATTTAAGTTGAATTTTTATTGAGTATTGACTATCAGGGTAAATATGTTTTATGCACCAATTATTTCTCATACATAATATATCCCTTTGGCGTATGGAGAGTAATGACTATATATATATATATAGTCTATATACTATATATATGCGATAAACATAAAATGTTTTACATTATTTTCTACTTAAATCATTGAAAAAAAAGTATTTAAAAAAAACTATTCCCACAGTTTATAAATGCTACGTAACCATAAAAATAATAATAAATCTACAAAAGTCATAACAATATTAACAATCATAACGTATTTAAATTTTAAGACATTAGAAATAATAATTTCTAGCATGATAATACATAATAATTAATAAATAATTTGTATATTTATATGACGTATCAATTTCGAATTGCTATAATATGTTTATTTTACATAATTTAGTTATTTATTTATGTAACACGATATTGCAAATTATTACAATGGACATGGCTCTACTGTAGTGGTATCTGATATAATACCATAAATATCAAATACACAAACCTTTATGGATTATTACAATTTAATACAATACAATAATATTTACATTCGTAGAATTAACTTAAAAAGTCATATCACAGTATAGTTTATATAATTAGTAATACTTGATTAGCACAAAATAGCAATAATTGACACATAAATGTTTATAGATATTCATGTTGATTTATATGTTTTTAGAGTTCACAATTAAAAAAAAACCTTTATCCATTTTATTGTTGCTCGGCCCACTGTAGTAGATTTCAGTAATGTTAAACATATCCAATGTTGTTATTGAATAATTTACATCTCATACATTGATAAATAGTAGTAAACTAGTAAATACATACATACATAATAATAGGTATATATAAATATATCCTCAATATTACACACAGTTAGCGTTGTTTTTGTTACATTTTTTTTAAATTTTAATTTTTTTTTGCCTTCTTAATTCAAAGTTCAAACCATTGTTGCCTTACAAGTGACGAGACGTGAGTCGAGAATACTTTAATATACATTATGTTCAACAATAAAAGTAACACAATTACACAAAATATTTCAAACATATGAGTATATGACCCTGAATTTCATTCGGATTTTTGTACTGCATTAAGGACTTAATAATATTATACTTATTTTTGAAAATATTAATTTTTAAAAACAAAATCTTTGCATGTGCAGCAAAACAAAAATTTTTTAGTTCGAATTTAAATTAAATTATTTTTTAAACATAAGATTAACTTTGATAATAATTTAAACTTTATAGTTTCTTTCTATCTTAAAAAATTACTTATTAAGAATGAGTTAAAGTTTAGATAAATGTTTATTGTATTTATCATTATATTTTACAAAGTTTCATATTATTTTGTATGGTTAGGTGTAAAAACTTAGGTGTAGTATCGTAAGAACAAATGACTTGAAACTTTGTTAAAATTTAAATAGACTGTTAAAAAATATGCTAAATACAACAAGCATACTTCGAAATTTAACTCACTTTCAATAATTTAATTTTTAAGATAGAAAAACATTTAAGAGTCAGAATAATTAAAAAATAATAATTTTATTCAATTTGAACTTATAAAGGTAGGGGTGTAAAAAAATTTTATTTGTCTCACATGGGCGAAAATTTTTTTTAAAAAGTATTAATTAGTACTAATTATTTTATGAAATAAAAAAAAACCAAATAAAACTGGAAGTCTTGCGTTCGATTATTTCGTTTTGCCTTTATATCGTTAAACACACTGTATAGTAGGTATTAATGGTATTATTATCAAATTTAGTTGAACAGTCAAAAGATTTTTAATTGAATTACATTTTTTTTAACATGAAAAAAATTATATCAGAAACATAATGTAACAATTAAAAGTTCTAACTCAATTTTCATTCAAATAAATTATATTAGTACTATTTTTATAGTAGAAATTAATAACTAATAAGTAATAAACTTTTATTAAAAGTAAATTCACTTTTTCTATGTTTTTATTAGCTATAAAACGTAAAAAACAATTTCGACCCTTCAAGCTTAATGTTACATATATATCTATCACAAAATATGTTTGTGTACTATTTAATTAAGAATCAATTGAAGGATGAGGGTCGTTTGCTGATCTACAAACTACAAATAGCACATTTTTATGATTTTAATACTTGGATTTAAGTTCTAAACGATATAGTATTTATTTATTTTTTATTTGGCCCCTATGGATTTATTAAAACAAAACTCTAACTATATACTAAGACAATTTTAATTTTAAAACATGACTCATCTACGCTTGCACTTCAATAATAATACAGTCACACTGAGCCGTTTAGTTATTGCAAATAGGAAACGCGTTTATAGAAGACAAACAATGGACATGAATGGTACCTCCACATAGGATTATCACATAAATTTGTGATTAGAATTTGTAATGAATCAAGATGTGTATCTACGTCGATTTAATTAATTTATATATTTTTATTTACCGTTATTTAACATTAAAAGGTACCTATATATTTTTCTTATTTTAGAGGAAATGGAAAATGGAAATAATATGAATTCAAAATTAAATCGATTAAAAAATAATTAAGTGCACTAATCGTATGTCAGAAATTTGTTAACCAACTATTTGTAATTAACCAGTAATAGTTATAAATTATATTCTTTTGTTTACTCAATTATAGATTGTTTTCAGTACCTATTAATTGTATTATTATCCCATAATAGCAGATATTAGGTATACTATTGAAATGAAATATATTAGGTACATTTTTAGATTTTTATCTTATAGTCCATTTAAATTGTAAACAAATCCCTTTTTTTAAATGTAGATTATATAGTAAATGAGTTATTTTCTTTTGATAATACAGTTTTCAATACTCTAATCATTTCAATTAGAAAAAATTATTATTATAAACTTATTATAATATTATATTTCTAATCTGTTGTAGTATTGATTTTATTTATCTGTTTTTGTATGTTACATAAGTCATTTAAATTCACAATACAAACTTTTATCGGATAACACATAATTTTTTTTTAAATTAACCTTAGATGTAAATTATACGTAACTGGGTACTAGGTACATAAGCGATTAAGTAACTTAGTTTTCTCGTTCAATAATCAATTACTGCTGCTATTAAATACGTTTGAATTTTGATTTTAGGTCATGTATGAATGTTTTAAGAACAATTAGGTATAATGTTACAAGTACTTAGTAGGTAAATGCAAAGTACTTATAAAATTCTACAATTATTTTCACTTCAAATGTATAATTATAATTATTTGTTAAATAGAACCACAAGACTACCTTGTATTATAACCCCATAAGAAGATGTGGTTTGAAAATTCGGAAAATGCATTTTTATTGCTATTCAAAGTGCCGGTGAAAAAAAAGAAATGACCAGTCATCGTATACGTACAGAGTTGGTCGTCCTTTTACCGTAAATAATAAATTAAATAACGTAAAATAATTTTTGATCGAGGCCAAAGGATATATTATACGTATATACAGGTATAATGTATACAAATATAAACTGGTCTACCTAGGGCGCAAAACCACAAGATTTAATACTCTCATATATTATGCACATAATATAATAACGTATTAAAACTAAATGAAAAATCGAACGTGCTATAC
Organism: Rhopalosiphum maidis; assembly: GCF_003676215.2. Taxonomy (NCBI): domain Eukaryota; kingdom Metazoa; phylum Arthropoda; class Insecta; order Hemiptera; family Aphididae; genus Rhopalosiphum; species Rhopalosiphum maidis. The sequence continues at coordinate 46,977,305 of NC_040880.1, read as the reverse complement.
GACGTTGAAGATAGATACATTTTCAACTACAAACATATTGTACATGTATATAAATGATAATATAGATACGCTAGATTTGATCTTTTCTTAGTTCTCGAGGGCTTATATTATTATTGCCAAACATTTGACCCGTTTTTATTTACTTAAAATGGACGCCAAGGACTCGGGTTTTGATAAGTTCTCAGTGTACCTATCGATTGTATTTATGTTCTACGCTATAGATTTTAATATTATTTAAATCAAAACATTCAAAACATCGTATATATGACCATATGACTGATATCATTTTTTTATCTGTTTAGACAAAATATATCTACGGAAATCGCACTGACACACAATGATTCAATGTATATTTTATTAAACAGTGTAAACATATTCATTGAATAAATTTTCATATTAATTATAATTATTATAGAAGATAAATATATAAAAAAATGATGTAATTATCCATGTTAAATATATATTTAATTTTTACTATTATACATATAATTACGTAAAACCCAAAAATTGTCTTCTCATGAGTGAGCTTAAAGAAGGTTAGACTTATTATTACTACAGTTTACAGTAACCTCATAAAGTCATAAGCCATAAGTTAAAACTAATAACTAATACACAAATTTACGATGAAGTACGGCTTAATTATTTAAATTCATGTGTCAACCGTTATGAGTTTTTAACTATTTAATGCGATATATGTGGACATATGGTTATATAATATATTTTTGAATCCCGTGTAACCATATCATCAATACTTAATATTAATGGATACATACACGGCTATTGAGTATTGACTATGGATAAAATTTACATTTTAAGGATACCTATAAAATAAAAATGTATAACACTATACTCAAGTATATATCCTTGTGTCTAGAATCTAGACTAATGCCCAAGAATAAAATGACAGGTTTATTTAAAAATCTATGTATACATATACATAAAAAAGAAAAATACTAATAATAATAATATTATCATAACGGCCACAGCCTAAATAATAAAATTATTATCTCGTAAACGTACGTGGGTATAGGCTGCAATATAAAGTATCTACTAATTACTATCTATATAGTTTATTATACCAAATTTTATGTTTGTAATCGATTTAATTTTTTCAGTAAAAGTAATTTGTTAACTAATATCTTATGATCTTAAATTGAATTTAGTGTTCATAAGTACATAAATGATAGTATAAATAATACTTTATACTGAGGGTTTTTTTTGCCCGATAACTATTTCTTTTTATAATCGATTTCGTCATCTCGATAGAGTGTCTTAAAGATTTCTAAATGCGTAATTTCAATATAGTTTATGTTGAAAGTTATAAAATATCTTAGCATACAATAATACTACAATTATATAAATAATAATTTAGAAAAATTTACATAACAAAAAAATACTTCGTTATTTTTGTCAAATTCCTCAAGCCTATATAATTCTTTCAGTATATACTTCGCGATTAAGCATTTTATAGGGTATTTTATTTCATCCCCTTAGGATTTAAAGTCTATACACACGGATATATATATATATGTTGCCTTGAAATTTGACAGTCACCCTTCAGATCACACATAAGAGTGTAATTTTTGCCATTCTTCACGAACCCGATAGCTGTTCAATACATCTGCGAACTGCAGGTGCGTCTATCGGAGAAAGAGAAAACGAACTCAATGTCAGGTGGTCCGGCGGTCCCGTATATTATACACAATAATAATTATATACAGAGAGACACTCGTACAGGTTATATCATTTCATGTTTTGTTATTTTTTTTTTTAAACAAAAAAATATGTATAATTTATACACTATCACACGCGTTTTGAGGCAATTATTCATCTGAACCCTGCCACGCTGTGCTAGTTATTGGCTACTGGGTTTTGTTTTTATGTGATTCACATAACCGGTGGCTTTGCAGATTAAACATACGTGTGCAACGTGAATATACGATGTACGCCTATACATTCAATGACTTAGATCTTTTGTTTTTCCAGTGAAAAGCCATTATATACTCGTGTGCTTTAATTACTAACAATTTTTTTCTTTCCTCAATAGACAAATAAACACCAATATATTATGGTAACAATAATGTAACTTCCCATACATGAAAACGTATATACATTATATATCACACTTACCCCGAGGAATTCATATATATTATATATATATATATATATATATATATGTTTAGACAGCTATAAAGCTATTCGTCTCTATATTTTGTTTGGACCTTTTGTTGTAGAGTTGTTTTATGCTGTTGGGTACACGATAATAAGGACGTTCATTTATGATGCGATTGTTATTGTTTTTCACGTCGAACCGTTCAAGGTGATTAAAAGTATTACTCGGTGTAATGTGTAATACAAGGATAAAAATATTTTGTCATGTGCGCAATCTTACGCCCAACGGGTGTTTCCAATTACGATGGAAAATGCTAATAAATGTAATAGTGTATTTTCTCGCAAGTCAAGGCGTTTTTTATTATTATTATAAAGTTGATATCGATACTGGAATTTATAATTTAGAGTTGTTTAATAATACAATTTAGCGTATTAAACATACATAATAAACTAAAAAATAAATAATCTATATCTATTACAGCCTTTAGTCCTATTACAAGTAGTTTATCATTATCATATATATAGTAGTATAGCTTTATCAACAAAATTAATATTTCTTAACGCCCTATAAAAAATTATATTTTGTCCGTTCTATTTAAATGGTATGGGTGCAGGACATACTGAAGTTCAGAGTAGAATTTTTTCTATCGTTTCTGCAGACAATAAGAAAACCTTTTTAAGACATTTAAAAAAGGAGTATTCGTGTATAAAAGAAACATGTAAAAAAAAACGAGAGTGATTTGTCTATATTGTAAAATAATCCTATATAACTGTACTATATATATTATACACAAATATATACCCTGCACCTATTGAATTTCAACAGAACGTCCCATTGTAAAAAATCGACGTTTTTCTTACCCCTCGCATTGACCTTGTCACTCAAAACATTATGTCTCCAAAATATATGTTATACACATATATTTATGTACAATTTTTTTTCGTACAGTTAACACACGTACTACGACGCTGACAAATATACATACAGTATGTATTATACATTACTCACATTACACACACTGAACGACATTTATTAGATTTTGATATTTTTTGTGATTTTTTTTTTTAGATAGTCCCGAACGGATACATCCTAGGTCAGCCGAAATGATGGTGAACCAAGCGTGTGATCGTGCAGTGCGCGCACTCATTATATTATTATACATACAATTTATTTTCGTTATTATTTTTCGTCCGGAATCAGCACATTTTTTTGAAACCATTGAGGGCGAGGTTTCTGACGGCCAACAATTGTTCTACTCCCTGGAACCCAATAACAATTCGTGCTCGCTCTCAAACAAACACACACGCTCGCTCGTGTAGTGTAGAAGAGGTTTTTTTAAGAACATTTTTATCCATCCAATACGACCGTATTCCCATACAAAAATGTTATTATTTTATTATTATTAATAACATTATACTCGGTCCTCTCGCGGTTTCCGTGCTGGCAGGAGGGGGTGTTATTGTAGCACGCCGTATATTATTATTAATAATAAGAATACATTACACCTATACTTGGAATCAAATACGATAATAAATATGAAAATGATATTAGGCGATCTCATAACTCATATCGACATCCGCCCAAAGACATTTTTAGTAAGACTTGGGGTGAACGACCTATGTGACATTTTAATGTATATAAAAATACATATTTGAGTTTATAATTAGTATATTTAAAAATATTAATATGACATAAACTAATTTTCGTCCTAATTACGAGTGTATACAAAAGTAAAGTAATATCTATATGACCACATATATTATAATTATAAACAATATAATATAATTATTAATTGTAGGACATTAGTCGACAGTGTTATGATTGTGGTTTTTTTACGGTAAGGATAGTCGATGGGTGTTACTAATACGGTCATTAGTTTACTAAAAATATATCTTTTTTTCAGATGTAACTGAGTATTTCCCCAATAAGGTTCTTAACAAAGTTGTCATAAGAGCATTTTACTTATTATACCTGGATAACAAAGCCGTACTTGGGAGGGGGTTTAGGAGTTACCTCCCCCCTCTGAAATTTTCTCGCGTTACGCAAACTTAGAAATTATTTTATTATTATTTTATACAACATTTACTAAAATTTGTTTAATCCCCCCGGAAATATTTTCTGAGTACGATCAGCAACACGGTATGTAGCAACATAAGGTAACTTACAAATAAAACTGATGGGGAGTAATATAAATAATAATGAATTTAGAAACTTGTTAATAATATAGGTAAATTAATGTACATTAATTATACTTGTCTTATACTCTTACCTTGATGCACTGCCAAAATGTATAAACCTAGGTTAAAATATTTGCATTTTCCAGAATAGAAATGACGAAGCTCGCAAATATACGTACAAGACTAATTCTGCAGACATTTTATCATACTACACATCACTATATAAATACGCATTACGCTTTACGAATAATGACACAAGAAGGATTTAAACGAGTACCGGATGACATTACATAATGGACGCTGAGTAAAAAGCCCCCAGAGTCCAGACGATTGCATTTCCTGAAGACTGACGGAACGACGACAACCAAAATCAAAAATATAACGATTATACTCATTCACATATATAATATAATGTAGTAAATTAGTAAATATAGTTATAGTATATAATGGCGTAGACCTACCATGTATAATGTTGACTGTGGTTGCCGAATTTATACAGCGGTTACCGCACCTGATTATAACCACGGTCGAGGTAATAACTGCCGCTCATATAGTGAACAATAAAGTTAAGCAAATTCGATAGCGGAAAACGTTAGCAATGCTTGATAATGTTCAAATTCTGGCCATCTATTTGCTAAATATGGTGGAGTAAAATAAATGTTAGTAACTATTGTAAACTCCAGAAATAGTAAATGGCGTTTGGCTTGTTTAGTTCCTAAATATAACAGTATAACCAAACACGCAACTAGAACCCAAATATTGACGTTACTGAAGTTATGTAATGCTCACTGATCAATGAAAGCTATATAATCATACCACAGATACCATGCCTCAATTTAATAATTGCATTAACCGTTTTAAAGTACGTTATAAAAAATTCCCCATCCAATGTAATTTTTAAATTACAAATACTCAAAACAACAAAAATTATTACTTGTCAGATTGTTAGGTATAAAAATATGTCATTAAGGCATGTTAAGTACCGCTTTTCTGTACAATAGATGTCACTCTAATGGATCATTGTAATGGATGTATTAAATTTGAATTCAATGATGATAGGTACCAAATGGCACATACTATAAACTATAAATTAATTTACATACATTGAAAACGTCATTGTTTATAGTAAAATTTTTAATATATATTTATAAAATATGTTCCACGCAAAATTTTTGTTAAATATAATAAAATAATAAATATTGATATCAAAAGTACCAAACTACCAACTACTAATTAGATCTAATTTGCTGCTAGAAACAGTCCTCAAAGTTGAAAATCGAAGCATTTTTATTTTTACTGCCGAAAAAGGTGATATCAGACAAAAATGAAAATAGATATTTTGAAAATTTCATCATTTAGAATAAATAATAAAATAGAGATTATCGAAAAGTTTTAAAGCTCCACGAATAATATTTTTGAATTACAATAAAATAACTAAAACACTATTCTTCGTTTAAACGTTTAATTTGGTCTAAATTTAAATTTAAAATATCTATAAAAAACAAAAATTATAATTATAAATATTTCTTAGATTTTTTTTAATTTCAGTAATCTATTTATGAGAAACCTTCTATTAAATTTTTAAGCTTTTTGATGGAGCAAAAGCATTTTTAAGGACATTAAAAAAAAAAATTACAAACCTAACGACGATTGATATACAAAAAATAAAATAAACAAAAAACAACATAAGCATAAATTTATTGTTTTTATAAGAATCAACAAGTTTGGCCATAACCTCATAAGTCATAACTCATAATTCATTAACTTTTGTTAAATACTACATAGAGTATAGACGTAGTATATTTATTTTTATTATGGCCCAAATACCCGATAATAATAATTTATTACAGCAAATACCTAAATGTGAAATAGTTATACTAATAAAAAATAATTATTGATAAGACTAATGGACAACATAAATCAAAATGTAATGATTAATTAATTTGAAGGCTTGAAGCGATTCAGTTTCATGCATGCGCTATTATATAAATCCATTGGATGTATCATAATATAGTGATAGTCCATACTCCATAGTCTATACACAGAAGTAGCTTGGCGAAGTCAGAATGGTTAGAGCAGGGGTCGGCAATTAATTTATATGGCGATCCAGATATTTAAAAAAAAAAGTTTCGAGGTCCAAAAAAAGGTTAAACTTAATTTTATTATTAATGTATTTATTTTTGTATTAAAAACACATTTTAAGACAAAGTATTTGATATTTAATTATTTATAAAGTAATTATACATTCATACTAATAATAACAAAATTGTATACATAAGTTAAATGAGAAAAATGACATTTATTTTTTTGAACTAATTAACAGTGGTATACGATGGACGCTATCGTAATTTTTAAATAAATCATAAAAATAGATCGCCCGATTATGCCCGCAGCCGTGACTGCGGTACGTTCAACAACAACACAGATAATCATAAACGGTTATTATTGTCTCAGCGCTTTATAAAATCGATTTCAATATTAGTTTAATTTTTTTTATGAAGGGAGGGGAAGTAATATATAAGTTGCCTCACTAAAAAAATACAACCAAAACCACCACTGCTTTCATCAACGGAAAATTAAGAAAATTTTTGGTGGTCCAGTTATTTCCCTTCCGCGGGCCATGTCTGGCCCGCGGACTACCTATTGCCGCCCCTGGTATAGAGTCAACAATAGCCAACTGGGCTACTGTCCACTGCTGTCTTGATCTTTGAAAGAATGCTTATAAAAATTGTACCTAATTAAAAACGTAAATCATATTCTTTCATCTTTTGATTAAAAATTAAACAATAATTAAAATGATTTGAAAACGATTTGAAATTTTGAAATGCCTATAATATAATGTGTATGATGTATATTTAGTAACCACGTAGGTACGAGCTAAATATTAAATTATTATTTATATACTAGAATATTCATTGTAATAAAATATATAAAACTGATGTCTTTACTTTACATTATTAGTTATTTATATATATTTATACCAGAGATTCCCAACCAATTTTGATTCACGACACCCTTGGTATTTTTCTAAAACCCTCTATCCGTCTATCTTATGGCCTATAGACTAAAAATATATTTCAAATAATTTCGAGGCACCCTGGTTGGGAATCTGATTTATACAGCTATATGCACAACTACTAATATAGTTGGGTGGATATTCATACTAATAATAAACTAATTAAACCCATATTAACCATCAACTCTATAGAACACGGGTTCTTCGAAACTAAATACCCAAGTCATTCTTAAGATCATAAACACGATATTATTTTGGATTATATGATAAAGTTCATACAATAGAATATGTACTATATTTTACAACTGAAAAATTTGTATTAGATATGTTATTAAACTTATTATTATTTAGGTTAGGTTATTATTTAATTATTTAATAACTTATTATATTCGGAGTACCTTTAAGTTTTTGTTTTTACAGCATTATAATCAAAACATATATTGTAATTAAATACTTTTTAATTCTTAAATAAAATAAAATTTACAAAATACAGTATTTTTGTACATGTTAGTGTTGTATGATGTATACCTCAAAAAATAATTATATAGACTTTTAACTATTTGTTCCGGTAAGGGCCAAATGATCTACCAAAATTAAAAACTGGGACTAAGGAAAAAAGTAATTATTATTATTATTATACGAATAAACTTTATTTTTGTTGATGTGGGAAAAAGTTAATATAATTTAATGGGACTAAGCCGTTATCTATCAATGAGTCATTTAGCACTGGAATTTTTTGATTTTTTTAGCCAACCACATATAAAATACTGCCTGGCTATCTTTGCTCATAGAGGAAGATATCTAAGATCTAGACAGCTAACTAAATGTATATCTACTTTATTACATTCTACACTAATAATAATTAAAATAGTAGTTATAGTCATAGTTATATTATTTTAAATAAAAATGCAATTTAAATAACAGATAACTTATAGGTAAGTTCATTGAGTTGTAAAATTATACCAAACAAATAAGTTAAAATAAAAAAGAGAAACCAATCAAATAAAATTAATACATTTAATATTTAGAATTATAACTGACTGTTAAGCGCACCCCAAAAAATCGTTTATACGTCACAGACCGCAATGTTTAATTAATGTGATGTATCGTATATTATATTTACGTTTTTAGTTATGAATATTATGCATAGACTTAGACTTAAAATAAATTGTCATAAAAATTATTATTAATTATTACTTATATATTACCAAATTCAATCAAAATATTTAATTTAGTTTTAAGAATTGTATGATTTTTTTTTAAATATTTATAGACATATAAATTAAGTTTAAAAATGGCCTTTTACTTTTTACGTTGTTATTTTCAGACCAAACAATGTAGTCGAAATTGTTTGTTATTGTGTTAATTTATTCGCATTCCTTCGGTCGCTTCGAATTTATGATCTCAACTTAATATTTACATTTTGCGACCATTTTTGTAAAAATATAACATAATGGTAGGTAAACACTAATAAACAGTAATAATATTGTGTAGCGCGTTTCTTTCTAACGGTCTCACAATAAATACGTCACTTTCAATGCGTTTGTGAATCCATTACGATAAAAAAACTACGTATAAGGCTACCTATTGACTATTAGTTATTACCTATATACTACCAACTATAAATTATCAACATACAAATAAAAAGAAAAAATGTACCTAAAAACATAAAAATAAAATCTGCTTATACTTTTAAATTCCAACGTACCTACCAATTAAATTAAAATCATTCGGATCAAATTACTAAAATGTCTTTGTGGCGTTCAAAAAAAAAAAAAATAGTGGGGTTTAGTGTATTTTTATAAAAATTTACAAAGGTAAAGGTACGATCAACATTTTTATATTATCTCAAATTGTATTTGTGTCACAGTATTCGCGTTATATCCATAAATATATTATTAAGATTTTCTTATAGGTATCTATATAGTTTTTAAATACGTCTATAGTGATACCCATCATTGTTAATTACTCGTTTTACATTTGAGTAAATTCGAGACAACTATTCGACTGAGGGACATATGATAATTAGCAATACAATGTTTATTGGAAGTATAGTCAACTTGCATTATAAAAAATTTCAAAGAAACGATAATTTCGTTAGTGACATCGACATTTTTATCATAAAAAATTATATCCCGAGTTGGCTGTACTTAAATGTATAAGAACATTCCATTAAAAATTTAATGTTGGTCTAATAGTATGTATATTGTACTTATAACTGCATCATTGGCCGATTTTAAAACAATTTGCGGATATAATTTTAGTATGATGTTTGTACTTTAAACGTTTTTAATATTCTTAATTGTTTACTATCTAAATGATTAATCCGTTCGGCGTTTACATTTAAAAGTAATATTAGGTGACAGCTAGGTGTGTTCTAAAATTATAGCTACTATAAAAATAAACACCAATGGTCAATGGTCATTTCTGACGCTTTGTATTCATTAAAATTAAATATATACATATTATACGTAGAAAATATTATGGTTTATACAATTAACACCACATGTGGTAAACGAGACGCATTTTATAATATGCTGATTATGTAAAATGTGTCAATACATAAACATAATATGTACCTACCTCAATACTTTCTTGTTTATGTCTATACGATTCAGCGCCTCAGCGGGATTTAGTTTACATTTGAACGTGTTTCCATTCACAGTAAATAGAGTAGATTGTAAGATGCATAAATTATGGAGTATAAACTATACTTCTATTTTATATGTATATTTAAAATTCAGACATTTAATACATAACGAGTTGTCGTCTTGTCGAGATGAGAGTTTTAAAGTAGTTCAGTAAAATTGAATTGGATAGTACTTATATACTTAGAAGTTATAACTTACAACTATATGACTATTTTATACGAAAAAAAATTGTATTTAGATAAATTTGATCTAATCTAAAACACAAAAAATGAAAATATCCATGATAAATAATAAAATAATAAGAACTATTCAGGTAATTAGGTAAATGTATTATATATTTATAATTGGTATTCGAAGAAAAACACACCAATTTATAAATAAATAAATAAATGAGAATTTTTCATCCAAATGTCTAAACATAGATTTTATAGATAACGCCCAATATAATATCGCCGTTATTATATTATGTAATATACAATATTTGTATTATTAGGTATACCTACTTATTATGTTTAGTATAGTTTGTACAACACATTGAGCATCCAAATATCTATTTCCACCGCCACTAATATCATTTTAATTTTACCTGAAACTTTATTGATTCTGCAAAATTTACTATATGATGTGTTTAACAATAGACATTGATCAGCCGAGTGTGACAATAATTTGAAATTCATTGATTGTTCGAATGATTGGTATTGTATTATTATAGCAGCTATATATAGGTGCCGGCGCCGAGTGTCGCCGACATAGCCGGTTCGCTTAAAAATTCAAAAATACCCTTCTAGGCCTTCTATAATAGTCTTGACCTACTGTGAAGAACCTCTCATAACAGATTTTAAGAAACGGCATCTGAACAGTAGACACAGTACATGTCATCCCTGACCCATTATATTCATTTTGTCTGATACTCGCGAATCGCGGTAGTTAAAGATCTGCACTTTTTATTTCAACAAGACTGGAGACTCAAGTCTGAATATAATAGAGATTAGACTGATCAAAGGTATAACCAATAATAAACGATTTACAAAAACGTCTTTTAATACATTTTAACATTTTAGAATAAAATACCATTTAATAATTGTATAATTAAATATTGATTTATATGGTAGTAATTTTAGTACTAAGACCTAAAGAGTATAGATTAACTGTAATCGTAGACTTGTAGCATCAGGTTGTAGTATAATAGTGAATAGGGGTTGGTACATCAAGGGGGGAGTAGAATGCATTTCCATTTTAAAAATGGGCACCATAACATTTTTCTTAAAACAACTTAAAAATAAAATTTCAGTAATTAAAAAATATAATAATTGACAAATGTAATATTAATAATGTAGAGTAAACAATCATCATAATCTGAGATCTTATCATTTTTAGCCAAAGGACTAAAAGAGTTTTATTCATTGTTGAGCTTAGTTTATTCAGTTGTTGTCATTATTTGTAAGACGTGACTACATGAGTACATAAAACTATAAAAGGTTAAACATTGGCTTAGAAAGTTGGATTAGAAGCATCTATGCAACATTGCAATAACATCTGTTTATAAATCCGAAGTAGGAAGCGATCTTGCCAATCATAAATCAGTGGTACTCTAACTAGTAACTATACACCAATCTCAAAATATTCCGAAATCCAAACATTCTGTTGATATGACCTTTATATATTATATTAGATATTTAGGTACTGATATAATCCTAAATAATTTCGTATACTCAATAGGTACTTACCACAATAAATCAATGCAAAATAGATCTTCTTTACAGCTTTACAGTACCTACCAAATGTGAACTCCTGGACGTTAAAAAACCCCTGTTGCTAATACAATTTATAATTGAAGAATTCTTAATAAGTTTCAAAATAATACAAAAGTCGATTTGTTTTACACATTTTTAATGAATACATTTTATAAAATATACTTCTGTTATTATTATGTTCAATTATTTCTCGTATATTAATTATTTCGTCGATGAATAAAAAGAGTTTATCTTTATTGTTATTTGTGAGAATATCCCTAACGTACAGAATACTGCTTTCTACAGACTATAAAATCATTAAAATCTACGAAATTTAGAACCGATAGCGGTTGCCAAGTCATGTAAAAATAAATAAATATTATTTTATTGGTAGCACCACATATAGCGCCATCTCTCGGTCCAGAACACACCCGTTGTAACTATATTCAGAATTAATTTCAAGAACCTCTTAAATCTCTATCATCAGTCTGAAATAGAACTTGTGTAAGCACTTTATGCAGTACTGTCATATATAAATTAAATTTTCAAGTTATAAATTTCACTCGGAAGATAGAAAATCATTTTTATTTTTTTTTTTATATTATGAATGTAAGGTATAATGTCATATTAATTAGTATTTACTATTTATTTTCTTATACTTTTATTTTTCTAATACCTTGTATTTTATATTATTTTATATCTAATGAATTATAAATCATTGTAAATTGTGAAAACTTACGAATTAGGAAATAGCCAAAGCCCAATAGGTGTATCGTACACAGGATAATAGGAACTTAAATATCATCGATCGAACGTTGAACCTTAATTTTTAAATAGCAAATTCAATAATTTATATTATATTATTATACCTAATATTATGTTTGTTTAAATTAAAGTTAAAAGCAGCGGCTGTATGCGATTAATATTTTATATTCTGTGACGAGCCACAGAAAACAATAACGATGATTAGGCACAATTTTTTTGATTGGACAGCTATTCGCAGTTTCAATCGCACGATTTTGATGGCGAGATAGCCAAAATTGCGGATTTGATTGAGACAACTCGAATGGAGAAAAAATCAACACGACCGTCGTGTGATGTGTAGGTATAAGTTATAAGTAGATATATCTATATAAACTTATGCAGTATTGCAGTAACCTACAGTATTGATCTTTAAGGTTATAATGGTTGTATAATATGTTATAAATGATAATATGAGCAGTGAGCGCAGCTTTTTTTCGGCGAATTCTGTTAATGATTTTCTATTTTTTTTCACTCTTGAGACTCGACATAAAATCATAGGACGCCAATAATATACAATACGAAATAGACCGTCACCACGAATTGCTTAGTACTCGGGGTCGGGTCAAGCGACCCCGTGAACTCATCGAAAAATATAATATATTATAATTTATAATGTACACAGCAATGTAAGTACACATCACGTATCGTAATCACATAGTCATAACACATTAATACACACACACACACACACACATATATATATATATACTAAAAGTCATCGCGATGCCGTTGATCATAATAAATATTATAATATTATTTAAATCCGCACACGTTTTTGAAGTCTATATATAAGACAATGCGATATAGGCATATTAAAACTTTCATCTGTTTATTACCTTAAGTTCGGTTATTTGGTTTTTTGGTTTTGTTTCACATCCGATCATAGTGAGAATTCAGAGGTTGATCTAGAAATGGAAAATTTGTAGGGGAGGTACTAGGAAGCAAGGCTGAACATAATTCTGAGAGCATAACGTCTATATAGAGCATTATAGTGGGTTTCAGCCCCATACATCCCTTATATTATGAGCCCGAATAAAATCAAACACGTTTCTATAGTTCTATGCATGAATTATCGGTACAAATAAATGGTAAAATAATAGTTACTTAGGTACCTAAATATTCAATGCTGCAGTTTTGTGAACATTTCACAGCATAACTATGTATACTATTACAATCAGTATCGATTAGCGTAGGGTGTGTGTGAGAGAATTTAAAAACCCTGTGGAATATCAAAACTTGTTTAACAGAAATTTTCATCTAATCTTTTTTTAATTATTCTGTGATATATTGGTTTTCGCAATCAGATGGTCTTCAACCGGTGGGTCGTGACCCATTTTTGGGTCACATAAGCTTTAAAATTGGATCGCGATAAGTCTTATTTTTAGAAATTTTTACCAATTTTAGCTTTTTACAAAGCTTACGTAAGTCACGAAAAATGTAGGCCTAAAAAAGTGGGTCGTAAGTCCAAAAAGGTTGAAGAACACTGGTCGCAATGATAGAAAAAATATATTACACTATTTAATGTCTTTTAAGTTGGCACTAGCATTTTATAGCAATACTAAACAAAAAATAGCTAGAGATTTGCTAAATCATTTTTTGAAGTTTTCTAGATCCCCTAAACTTTGCAGAATTACAAGCTTGTTAGTATATTATCACACCATAGGTCCATAGCAGGCACGCAGACGCATTGTTTAATTTCAAAAAAATAAGTGTTGAATTATTCTAACGAATTTGGTAGGTTTTGCTAGGACACTTGTTGCCTTAGTGAAATGTTTCAAATTTGACGTCGACACTGGCATATTATCTAATTCGACATAATAATATGATATAAAAACCCAGAAACTTAGAGTAAAATATTGCATGTAAATATTAGATTAGTAATTCTCTTTTATGTTTTCGTAACATTTTGATGGTAATTCAAATATTTTATATACATTTAAGAAATGTATAATATTTATTATTTATGTATGATTAAATATTAATTGATAAAGAGTTCACAGTTACTTTGTTTGATTTACCATCAAGGTACTTTTCTAAAACTACAATAATAAAATACCACTAACACACTTTATATAATATTAATTATTAATATTTAATAACATAAATACTTATTATGTTAAAAGAAATATTTAATATTACTACAGTTATAATCAATATTATTATTACTTATTATATATTTTAGAATAAATTATAGGTATATCTACTATATCTATATAACGTTATACAATACGTCAATAACCAGAGACATATTTAGGAATTTTGAGCCCCAGGTAAGGAAAATCTAGGTACCGTATTATATCAAAATGCTCTCCAAAATTCAAAATTTACCACCCGGTGGCCGGGCCCCAAGTCTCCCCCCCCCTACTGCATCCCTAAATATGTCTCTCAGTCACTGTCAATAGCCAATAGGTACATATTTTATATTGTGTTGTTATCATTATTTATTCTTTTAAACAAAATATAAAATAAGAAAAATCGGTAAAATTCTCTTCGAACTCCCTAAAAATAAATTTTAGGATCGCTACTGCATACAACAATTTAACAGCTAAATCTATAGATGTCATACGACATTATAATAAACGGTGTGTTTACACTTTCCTAATTCCTATACATAGTATTGCACTTAATAATTGATGGTACCATTGGTACTTACGTATTACGAACGGTAATATATATAATATAAACAGTATAATGTATAGGTATTATAGTGTAATATATTATTTTTAAACCTTCTGCCACTATCTACTAGCTACCTAGTATATAAGAATGTTAGCCGTGTGAAATGTACTATGTACATGCTACATACAGTATGTAGTGACTATAGTAGATTATACACAAGTGACAATATACACATTATGACATGTCAATATAATATAATAGTTATACAATTTTGTATGGGTATTGCGTATTAAAATTATTTATTATATACGAAAAGATTCATCACAAAACCAAAAAATCAAAAATATTACAAAATAAGTTTCACTGTTTCGGCATTTGAAAACGTCTCGCAATAATATATTATAAGTATTATAAGCAGTCATACCCGCGTGTGACGTACCTGATAGCTATGCTATTGCGTATATGTTCACACCTAAATATTGGTAACGATGGTTGGCCAATAGATCTTTGCAACGACGAGGGTGTACGGATTTACGCAAGTCCCGAGAACATAATAATAAAATACGCGAGTTTATATTTATATTTATATATTGTATTATTAATCACAGAGAAAAGATGAAAGAATAAAGAATAACAAAAAAACAACAAAATACGATTACATCACAGCCGCACTATTATTAAATCCAACAAAATTCCCGAGGAGCTCGCGACCCCTTCCCGACAGGGAGGAGAAACCAAGACTGCCCGCCCGTTACGGACTATGCCGCGATGACGAACAACCATAATACAATTCATACATATTACATGTATATATACTCACACACATAATATATATATGCACATTGCACAGTGTATAAAACCTACCCGTTGGTGACTACACAGGGCCGATCGACCTGAAGATAGCTATACGTATGTGTATATACAGGACGCTCAATGCTACACTAGCGCTTCGAGCGAATCCCGCTTGCAACGAAAGTTTCGATGACTTTCCGCCCAACTCGCTTTAACCCCGTACACCCCTCCCTCTAAAGCTATATACGAAATAGATAAGTAGCACCATAAATACGATGGATGTACTCATTCGAAATTTTATCATTTTTTATATGCATATTATATAATCATATATATATATATATATATAGAAATAATTGCGGAGTAATAATCTCATGTATACAATTTTTTTTTAAATAACATTTTTAGCAATAAAAAATTCAAATATTCAAAATATCTTTGATTATTTATGACAACAAAAAATAACCATAATTATGCTTTCCCATCAAAAAGCGTTTATTTATTATAATACAATCAAATATTTGTCTGTATAGTTACATGAAGATTGTATACCTACATAATATATTACATATATAATATAATATACAGTCAGTGGCGTAGTTACGGGGGGGGGAAGGGGGCGCAAATTCCAAGCTACGCCACTGTATATAGGTATCTATAGACTATAGGCGATGGTTGGAATTTCGGAGATACATATTTTTTACGTGGACATTCGTTGAAGCGCTTATATTATTTTGGTTTTGCTATACTATAATTTATAGTTTATATTAGTATATTATATTATTACCATTCAATACTTATTACCATAGTTGCTTTTTGTTTTTCTTCACACTGTATTACTGTACTAGTGTACTATATCATCGTATTTCATTTGAATTTCAATGACGTTATCAAAATGGCTCAAAATAATGTGATGGGACCCCCGATGAAACTGAAATTATTTAATTTCATAATTACTCAATCTACTTGTTTCTTCCTCTTACAAAAAATATAATAATAGCTACATTTATACATTGTTATTTATTATATAACTATTTATAGAAAGGAATATTGTGATTTTTTTTGATAATTGAAAAATACAGCTTTTTAAAAAGGAATCCTTATTGTTTAAAATAATAATATGAGAGATTATATATGTACTCAAACTAAGTAGTGGGAATGTTGAAATGTTGAATGTTATGTACCTATTTTTGGTATCTCAATTGTGTCTACTTTTCATCGCGGTGTAGCTTGATAATTTGAGCATATTATTATTATGATATATGATTTATGATATTATACCAAGCATAATAAATTATTATTAATGGTATTGTGGTAATATATTTTAAAAGTTTAAATGGCGCTTAATAAAAAAAATAAAAATTCAAAATTTATTATTTATAATTTGTTGTAGTATATGTTAGATATTTTATTTTGTTATTATACATATTTTTATTTGTAAATTAAGTTTACAACCACTGGTATATGTGCTGCATTGAGTGAACTATGAAAAAGTATGTGACGACGTAACGTATCAAATTAAAAAGTTATTGAGTGTTTTTTTTGCCTAGTACAGATTATTAGTATCTACTATTACGTCATCTGCAGACAAATGTGACTTTTTTAAACGAAAAAAAAGTATAGTAGTGTATAAAATTGGATGATAACAAAATATCAAATCAATTTTAGAACATATGTTCAATCATACCTACATACTTAGTAAAAAATATTATATACGACCAAATGCATTTGAAAATATATTTTATTTTATATTTGTTTAAAATTGTATTATTAATTTTGTTGTAATTATAAAAACAAGTGGTTATTTGAACTTACGGTAGTCAATAACTCAAATTAGAAAATATTATCTATATAATATATACATTATACAAGTTTAAAAAACATAAAAATAAATACATTTTTACAAAAAAGTATTCTTTCATACTATACTTATTACTTACTACTTACAGAGTTTTGAAATTATTTAAAATTGTAAACAGCTTTATATATAGATCTATTATTAAAGTTTTGTTCTCTGGACTCTTGTACTTATCTTTTTCTCCGGAATTTTATTTCGTAATTCGTAAAAGAGTTATTAACTTAACTCTTAAGATATGGAACAAATCCAGGTGTTAGAATTCAAAAAACAGTACATAATTTTCGAGACCTATACTAAATATATTTTGCCCCTTAATATTGTATAGTAAAATTCCATAAAGAACGACAATTTACACTTCAGTTGTCTGAACATTAACTCTTTCAGCATTTGTCATTGGAATGTAAACGACGTTTAACGACATGAACCTGAACAAATAAATCTATTCATAGAAAAATATATAGATATCGAATTTATCTTTGCAACCCACTGTACTTCAAATACTAAAAAACGACTTTCTTGGTTACATATATCGAATTGATCAGGATATCGGTTCATGGCAGCTCGGCCATTATAATTTCCAAGAAAATACAATACTAACCATTGTCTAAACATCAAACACTCTTCAAGCAACACATGTCTTAATCAATCACTCTATAAACTATATTCCCACAACTATATTCTCAGTTCACTTCAACATTTTGTCCAATTTCTTAACTCGTTTGGTCACCAATTTCTCATTAGTAAAAATTTCAATGCTAAACAATTCTGTAATGAGATAGGTACTGAGAATTTAAAATCTTGACTTTCAAAAGTTGTAACTATAGTTTATAGATACAATTTGCCACAAGAAACTTTCAACGAAGTCGATATTCAGAAAATTTATTCTACTAGAAAAAGGGTCTTCAAACAAAAACACACATCATTTTTAATTTTAAGATCAATACATTTTGAGCGCTAGGATGAAATAATAATAATATGATAAATATAAAAATAAATAATGATTGATAATTTGAGTAAGAAGACAGAATTTATTTCTTTGTTCTACTCAATTGGTAGTCTTTATTAATATATTTATTTTCTTAAAATTGTGTATAAAGTTTTACTTAATGCAATAATGCATAATTATAGCCTTATACCTATGTATCTATGCGTATATTACTATATTATATACTACCTATATGTATGCATTATCAATTATCATAGTTGCAATTAAAACAATAATAATAATAACTATGATTATAATACCTCAACTATAAACGCAATTAAACAAGTTTTTGTGGTTTAAATAAAAACTAATATTATTTCCTAGGGGCTAGGGTTATTATTTGGCTTAATCCAGCCCTACGCACTCTCCTAAAAATGATTTCCCGTAGATATAGGGAGTGTTCAGTAGATACCTAAGAGTATGATGTTTATTTTTGAGCTTAAAATCACTTAACATTACCTAATCATTAATTATTAGTGATTTCTCTCCTTTCCAATAGCTCCAACACTTTAGCATTCAATATATATATATATTGTATACGCAAAACAGGGTATCTATTCCGCTGAACGTTGAATAAACGTCGACAATACCATAAACATATTATATAATATAATAAACTAAGTTTGTTTATAGTTTATAGAAATATAATATATCTGTGGGGAACTCCAATACACACGCAAGATTTGAAGACTAAAAATTCCGTGGCAGAGCAGCACAGTAAAGACAATCACGCGTATCTACCAAAATATAATACCTGTAAAGGTAGTGTTGTTGTTTATCATATTATACATATACGTGCATATAGACAAACATTTTGTGACCTTTGGGATTTTTTCGTCCTTTTCGTTTCGTGACCTAAGTCGCCGTCACTTGCCGGACGGTTGAATGGTTAGTTATTGCGCCGGTTACGTGGGCAAAATCAATACTCTCATATACGGCGGCGATACTCGTCTGTTCGAAAAAGAACGCGTTATCAACTTAATTTTTTTTTAGTCGATGAAGTGGAAGCAGTCGTCTAGCTACGTGAAAATTCGTTTTTTTTTTTTAAATTAAATTATATTATTTATTACATAGTGGCTAGCAGCTATTCTGCTATGTATAATGTATAATATATTATATTATATATTTTTTTTCGCATAGTTGTATTTGCGATATTTTAAAAATAGGTTGAGGTTGGGCTTTGTTTTCTAAAAAGTCTATAAAGCCCCTCTTAAAATTAATGGAATAATAATTGTAATATTTTCCTTTTCACAAATATTATCCAAAATGTCCATAGCTAGAAAACTAAGGTATTGCAGTTACCATAGCTATATTTTTAAATTGCTATAAGAACAACTTATGACTTCATGAGGAATATATAGTACCTATAACATGTTCACATTTGTAAGCATGAATAATATCAAGAAAAAAAATTTTAAGTAATTTAAAAATCTTTAAAAATATTTTAAAAATTTGTATAGAAATTTATAATATAATTAATAGTTGGATCTCGTGTATTTGTGTTATAGAAATTGGTTTGTTGTTGATAAAGTATATTATATCTAAGCTTAGCTTATAGATAGGCATACGATAGCTATTATTTCACAAAAAATTATATAAGTACCTAACACCTTTAGCATATAAACACGTAGTATATGCAATATTATAAAAAAAAAAATAATAAATTAATGAAAAATATTTTGTTATAAGTTTAAGTACTCCCCAAAAATTAGTATTAGGATAAGCCTTTCTTTATTTTTTACTACCGTTCGCCACTGATTTTAAAAATTAAGGTACTAAGAATGGAACTGTAAATTAATAGTTACCCTGTCTCTGAAGTGGAAAAAGAATACTCACACTTATTTTCGTGTCACGTGTTTGATTACTGATTACTTCATTTTTGATTAGGTAATAAATAATTAATTTATTATATAATAGATTATAAAAAAAAAATAGCAGGAAATCAAAGGGTGAGAACTGGCAAAGTACTCACTAGTAGGTATCACTCGACAATTTATTGTTAAACATATTTTATCGAACACCGAGTGAAAAATTGAAAATGTCGAGATATTATTAAGTAATGATCAAATATAATTATAACACCAAATCCTGAAGTTAAGAACGTTTCTTTCGGACACTATAAGTTCCTAAACCGCAGTAATGTCCCAATTATGTGCTCCTTTTAATTAAGGCCCTTAAAAAATGTTCCTGATTTCCGCCTATCATACACAAGGGAATTATAAATTATAATATAAATATATAATCATATAATATTAAAACGATTTTTAGAAAAAACATTGACATTTGATATCATTAGAATTTAATTAAAATAGTATCTTAAATCTAATTGGTAAAACTCCTTTATACAACCTAACTTAAAAACCATTTTTTTAAATAGTGACTGTATATTGTACTTCCTTTATTTTCAAATATTGTTAGTGACTGGTGAGAATCAAGGGAAGATTTGAGATCTAACTGGAAAAACTATGCAGCCGTAGCATCAGCTGCTAAAAATAGGCATTATGTATTTAGCTTTATTTAATGAGAAAAAACTGAATTTATTTATATAAGCAATTGATATTTTATTTTAATTATAATGTCAAAAGGGGAACATTTTTTCAGACTTCATTTTAAATTGAATTTACTTAATCTGTAAAGTATATACTGACAATTTAACTTTTGTTAATGAAAAAATATATTCTACATGATAATAATATCATCTTTATTGATGTGGAAGGGGCTGTAGATCTTTAGTTAATTATAAATCAGTTTTTTTTAAATATAAAGCTTAAATTGTAGTAATAACAAATTCAATCTCGAAACTATTTTAAATTTTTAATATTCTTAGGTCATTTTTCCTTTTACATTTGTAATTTGTTTTGTAATGCATTGAGTTTATACCTCTATCCAGTCTATTCCCTATTTACAACTATTTTAACCTTCAATAGGCTGCTTTCTGTCAACTGATCAGTAAAAATATAATTACTGATAAAGATTATCTAACTTAGTAACATTAATGTATACGTTTCATATAGTCATTCAGTTGCAACTGGCACAAATCATAAACATATATTATTATTATTGTAACAAATGCAGGAACATCTTTAACACTGGGGGCAGTCTGCTTCTGCTTCTGTACACACTAATATTCATTTAAAAAAAAGTAATTTTACTACACTATTTTTTACTTTCTTACTAATATTAGTTATTAAAAAATTAATATCGATCTTAAAACTATTAATTATTTTTATATTTACAATATATTTTTAGCCATTTAAAAACTATTCAACTTATGGGGAACAAAAATATTAAGTATTTTGGTATTACATTTTCTAGATAGTTTTTGAAAAATGTTAGTACCATAAACATTAATACAGCTAAATTTTAGTTTTATCAAGAAAAAATTTTTAATTTCCGTTTGTAACATTTTAATCACTAGAATATTTTAATTCAGTAGTTAGTTTATTAAAATAGTGGTAATCATTATAATTTATATTTATAATATTTAGTATTCACATTCTACTACGATTTGTAGTTTAGAATATAACTTTTTTTTAGACATGATAAGAGACAACAAAATATATATTATACAATACATATAATAAAATATAATATATTAATTTATCTTTACAATCAAAAATATAAATATATTACATACATATACATAAATGATTATCTAACATGATCACTGAAAAAGCCATATCTTATATATTAAGTTCCTTAATATAAGTTAAAAAAAGAGAAATTAAACTTAACCTCACATTATTTGCTCTCTATTATTTTTGCAGTCTTATTTAAACAACTAAAAAGTTGTATGTATATATAAAAAACAATTTATAATTTTTTTCTTTTAAATTAATTATTAACACATCAAGTACCAAAATGATCATTCAATGAGAAGGATTTTTAAAATAGGTTTTTTATGTATCTAAATTTACTTATTACTTAGTAGATATGTACAAAATTCTGCATTACATATTTGCTCTTAGAGTAGGTTTTGATTTCAGTCACGTGGTTTGAGGTACTAATTATCATCACGTTACACCTGAAAAAATGTATAATAACCAACATATTAAATTCCTAATATTTTAACATAAGTAAATAGCTTACAATTATTTAATTGGTATTAATAAAATAACTACTTATAAAATATTATTTTTTTTTTGTTCAGATTATTATAAAAATCAATAATAACGAATTAAAAACACTTTATAAGACAATATAAGAAATTTGAAGCAAATATTTATTTTAATTATAAATACTTTTGTTGTGCAGTATAATAATAGCAACATAAGTTATGAAAAACAAGATAAAAAATAAACCTGATATACTGATAAAAAGATATACTAAAATTTAGTGTTTTCATGCAAGGACAATGTATTTGACTGAATCACAATTATTATAGATAAAAATAAAATATAGTCTTTACAATTTTAAACATCTAGCAGTATAAATTTAAGATATAATATTATGGAGTTTTATAAGTGCACAACATAACAAACTTATGTTTATTATGTTTGTTAGTTCTCATTTAACTTTATTAATTCCTGTATTCGAATAAATTTACCTATTATTAAACTCGATAACAATATTTTCTTTTGTATGTTGGGGTAGTGTTTTTTTCGATTTTACAATTTTTTTAGCTAGTTATAAGTATTACTAAATTATATATAAACCTCTTTAATACTAAAATATTGAAAAAACATCACTATGATCAGCCCTAATCAACCTAATAACTAATTTAAGAGCAATACAATGAATCAACATTAAATTAATATTTGTAATTTATAATTAGTAACACTTGCATATTAGTTATACATTAAATAGGTATATTTTGTGGTTATATCCTAATAAATTAATATTAATTTTCAATGTGCAATTGAAAAAATGTATTAGTCAAATGCATGGGACATTTTAAAATTGTTATAGAGAATAATAAACTGGTGTGAAATATGAACAAAAAATGTAATATTATTTTCAATGCCTTCAATTTAGTTAATAACAGTTCAAAAGATGATAAAAATTTAAAAAAAAAACATAAAACCACAATTCTCTATACTTTAGCTATGAAGTTGTAACTTACTGTTATATTATATACATTATTCAGCATAAACAATAAAATGTTGGTGATCAACATCTGGTATTTCTACATTAACATACTGTTGATTTAAATCTTCTGGTACCGGATTTATTGACCGATTTGAACTAGGTCTTGGTCGTGACATATGTCTACTATAAAATAATTTTTGTCAGTCTTTACATTTGAATTATTACATAAACAAATTAATAATTATAATACATACTTTGCTTTTGCATGTGTTAATATATGAGACTTCAAGTTAGTCGATTGGGCAAACTTTTTATTACATGCATCAAATGGACACACATATGGTCGGTCACCTGTGTGTATCCTTACATGTGTTCTGAGATTGAAGTCTAATGAAAACCTTTTACCACAGCCTTCAAAAGTACACTGAAAAAGTATATAATTCAATAAATAAATGAATAGGTTTATTTAAATTGTCTAGTATACCTGAAAAGGTTTCTCTCCAGTATGTACTAATTGATGGCGTTTAAGTTTTGAACTCTCAACAAACGCCTTACCACACTCAGCACACACATGAACACGTGGTCCATGAGTATGCAAATGCTTTCGCATAGCTGAGTTATCGCGGAACATTTTTGAGCAGTTTTTATTAGGGCACGCAATGGTACGGTCCATCATTTCTGAAGTATAAGATTTTTTAACTTTTGACTTATGACTCGGTCTATAAATGTCATATTATCATAAGGTTAACTAGTATAAATAAAATATGTTATTAGAATATTCAATTTTAATTGAACATACCTTGCAAAGTCTGAGAGTTGTTTTGGATCACTAAGGTTTATTTGAGGTATTTCTTCAGAAATTGTTTGCTCAGTCATATATTCTTCATAATCAGGATCTGGATCAGGTTCGGGGTTGCTAACTTCTTCTAAAATGTAATCTATATTATGTTAAAGAATTATTTTATTTTTTGATCATCTTGAAATAATCGAACAAAATTAACATAATATAATGCATTATACTATATTGAGTGATAATAATTTATACCATCATCTGTTCCGGAAGCCCACATAGTTACAGAAAATTCTCCTTCTAATGTTCGAATTTGAACTTGCTTTTGTTCCCATTTTCTTGGTCGACCAAGTGGTACTGGTTCAGGTGGTGATGGAACATTAGTTTGAGTTAAATAATGATCTTCTGTATTTTCTTTTTTAAACCTAAAAATAAAAACAATGAAAATTAACAACAATTTCTAATAAGCCTTTCACAATTTTGAAAAAAAATATACATTGTTAAAATAATTTATGATTAATATTTGTAAATTTTGCAAACATTTTTTTCACATAATTACATTGTAATAATGTACCTATCTAATACTTTGTTAAATTTTAAGTGGCATTTATTTGGTAATCCATAGTAGGTCTACCCAAAATGTATATAAAAATTCCTTATCATAATTTCAATAATTCTAATTAAAGCTGATGTCTGCTAAATGACTAACCATTAAACATGATATAAGATGCACATACAGGGGGTTTAAGATAGGGGTCAGCAAGTAATTTCTATTGAAGTCTGGAAGATTAAAATAATAATAAATGAGGGCCGGACAAAATTTTTTTTTATCAAAACTTTATAATAAATAAATTACACAATTTAATTGAAATATTCTGATGGTCCAGTTTTCCGCCAGTTGATTTAAGACTTTAAATGTTCCTGAAGTTAATTATAAAATATAAAGGTACCTTTTAATTTGTAAAATATGTCTTAATTTAATATAAAAATTGTATTTCCCTATACTGGTAAACAAATAATATAATATTTAAACTTAAATTACCATTTACACTTAACTCAAAGATTAATAACAAATGCTATTATTATTCTTGAGTTCATTTCATATTAATCAATGATGTATTAGTAAACACAAGAAGTTGTTAACAAGTCAACTTTAAGTAAACATTGGCAAGAGTGAACAGACGCACATACTAAATATAGTGTCCTATATATATTTTACATTGATAAAAATGTTGTTTTGTGAAACATTCTTGAAATATATCACTTTAGTTTAACAATAGAAAACCTACACAGGACCAACAGGGACTTAATGATTTTGAATACATTCAGTATTAACCGTATGAACTACAGAAGAAGTTTGGAGACTATTCGCAGTATAGTATACACACTGATGATGGTAACAGTCAACCGCTGGTTTGTTTATATACAAGCAGTTTACCTGGACGGTCCTGGGCTTTCAGGCTGAGCATACAGCTCTTGGGGTACGACGCTCTCGTAAACGTAAGTGAGCTGACCATCATCCATATCTTGATGGTGAGGATGGTGGTGCTGATGGTGGTTGTGGTGCTGGTGCTGATGATGACCCGCCTGTAATAGCATAGTGGTGTTGTCGTTTTTCGTCAGCCCTTGGACAGGCGTCATAATTATTTGCCGACCATTCTGGTCAACCACAGTCTCGACGATTTCGCACGGCATCTCTACCGGTATTTGCTCAGTTAATTTCAGATCGTCGTCTTCGTCGTCTTCGGTTTTCATGTAATCTGCCGGCGACGCCATTTTGTTTGTTATTGTTTATAGTACAAAAAAAATATGTCGCACGCACGTCCGAGCAATGTACGCGCGAGGAAAATGGCGACCGTCGAGCGTGCGCGTGTGTGCGTAGATGGTTGACAGACGGACGGGTAGTCGAACGACGCCATTTAATGCGGGAACAAAGTAATTTACGGACAGATGGCAGAGTATAGCGGTGCATAATAATGCGTATCCGGCAGCAGTGCTGCTAACCAAACGGGTGATTCCGCGTCCATGAGCGTTATCAAAATTGTGCGCGATCGTGAACTGCATCACTGATCACTGTGATAGGCGGTAGCTCCCTCTAGCGCAGTATTGGTTTCTGCCGTTATTGGTTAGGTAGTTAAGTAATATTTAATAAATACTGAGCAGTGAACAGTGAAAACTGAAGCGGTTACGCTGTATCGCTTTGTCCGTTCGTCGCGCTGGTAACTGCTTAATAACCGATGCTTTGTTTTTGTTAACTATAAAAGAAATAATCACTAATAAATTAGCTATTAACTATTAAGACGGTTAGACGCCGTTACGCCGGATTATGATGCTGCTCTCTTTGGAAATTGACTGGTTTTTTAAAAATATTTTTTTGTTTTGACTTTAAAACATCAATATTCACAACAAATTATTATGACAATAGATTTAATAAATGTCCATAAGTTTATGATTTCATGAGTAGAATGCGTGAACCACCTAAGTATGTTTCCGCTCGTGATTAATTTATTAGTATACACTTGATTGTGTACTACGAAAATATTGGACATTTTTTAACTTGTGTAAGTATGAGCATATATCGTAGGTACTGTGTAGGCTATAAGCATCTGATAGAAGAACATAAGTTTATGATGTGGTTCTGACATTTGCAATAGTAATTCACTACTTGGGAAAATTTAATCTAACAATTTTAAAGTAGGTATGTTTTTTGAAGTTACAAAAAATCCATTTGGAATTTAACAAAATTATTATATATTTTTTTTAAATGTAGTGGTATCGAAGTAATTATAATATAATTTTGTAGTCAAAAATAAATTACAGTTTATGGATGAACATATATGAAAGTGATTATTGTAATACAGAGTATATAACAAGTCATGTTAAATGGTGTAGTAAATGTATGAAATATGAGGAATGTAGAAATTAATTCTAGAGATAAAAGTAGTTTGTAAATAGAAGTGGTAATAATTATGTATCTATAGTTTTTTAAAGATAGGAAACCTGGTTTCAATACTACTTGGATCGCATTATATGCTATGGCCTATGACATACACAATGGAAAAAGTAGAATGTAATAACTAATTTAAAATAATCATTCCTGAAATTTCAGCATTTAGTCACTGGTGGTTATCAATATATTAGAATTTAAACACAAGAATATTACAATACTAATATTTTGATGAATTGCTTTACTAAAATGTATATTATTAGCTTCAAGTATACATTCTTATACCTTAACAATAAGTTATAACAACCTAAAGGTTGAAAGATAACACAATATCACCATATTAGAGTATAAGAAAAGAAAAAGTTGAAAGTAATATAAAAAAAATAATGGAAATATGGAAACATTTTTGGGTGATAAATGAAACATGATTTAAATATTTATTTATGAGGTGATGCTAGGCCATAGTAATGAATAAGATTATAATGATGGGGTTTTTGACAGAAATAAGAAGAGTTAATGCTTGAATAAGAATTAAAGAATGAAGGGAATTAGAGAACGTATTAATCAATTTGAAATTAAGATTGAAATTAAATGTGAAAGTGTTGTAGATGATTTGTACGAGAATTTTGGTTATTGGTAGTTTTTGAATACGGTTTAGTTTTGAATTGAGTATTGGAATCTAGGACTTTTGTGGTGGTTTTAGTTTGAAGCTTTCTCGGATGTTGTGCATCCCTTGTGCTTGGTGAATAAGTATCATGTTATGCATCAAGACTCATAGTGGTAACAATTGTGTGTTTGCTTTTAGAATTGGCAATTATGACATTACATTATGTTACAACTCTTTTTATATGATTTTTCAATAAATTACTGTAGTTTTACTTAACAATATGATGTCGTGAATGGTTTTATTGTTATCTTACTGAAAAACAGTGATAGCGGACATTAATATATGTTTTTAGCAACCTAATTCAATCAGAACTGTAATAATGGATCAATGTCAATTATTATAGTGGAAAAATGTAAGTTTCATTAGTTTCTTATGATAATTATGTATGTATAAACTATAAAGATGAAATGAATGAAAACTAGTTTCTTTAAGTAATTTTTACAATTATGGCGATTTTACAGGTAAAACCATTTGGGCTGGTGTCTAACAATCTTTATATATCTATTACAGTTACTTACCTGATGACAAAATGTACTCAACACTTATTGTATAGAGAAAATTGGTTACCTACTGCTTTATATTTTTGAAATTTTTAAAAAATTATATAAATAGAATAGTGTAAATAAAAATAAAGATTTTATATGCAATATTTTTTCCTGTTTCTATTAATTGTTTGGTTTTTCCTGGCCATCAGTATTAATTAAGTATTTTATTTATTGCTATAAATTTAAGATTTATTTAAATTTTAGAAAAATCAATAAATATTCACAACATTTTTATAAATTTGTCATCATACCCAATACATTTGTGATTTATTTCATTAATGAGTATGTATGTTTTTTAAATATAAGGGCTAATTTAACACAAGTCTTAAGCATAATAATCAAGGTTATGAGTACTTCAAAATTCCAAAATTCTCAAGAAGACATCATACCCAAATGTGTTAAATTTTAAAATGGGTTAAGAGCATTTTAAAGTTTTAATATTTTACATAACTTTAACTCACTTTGTAATAGATCAATTAAAGCCTATGGGATGCTCTAGGTAATAATATTATCTTTAAGTTTAACAATAGGTAAAATTACTCTAATATTAATGCTAATAGTATAAAATTAATTCGGTTGAATACAAATTGCCATGTTTTACGTTTGTAAGATGGAGATCACATATGCTATATGCAGGTATTATGTCCTCTTAAGTTCTCAGTTATTAAATGTTACCTGATTATTTTTTCGGTTTATTTTCCTGGTTATTTTATCATATTCTTTGTATTTCAAATTTATCATTTTTTATTGATTGTAACTAGTAATAATTTACTAATTACCCTCAGGCCTCAATGAAATAAAACATGATTTACAAAGTAATTCTATTTCATCTGTCATCATATTACAGTTTTATGTTGTATAATATTTGTTTTTGTTTTTAGACTTAATTGACACCATAACAATTCTTATGTCAGTGGACTGAAGACTACCAGAATACAGCAGCTTAAAAATATAACTCCGGAAGCTCTACATTTGAAACTAAAATAATTATTATAAATATGATAGAAATTAGAAAAGGAAAAAAATGAAAAAATGATGATTTAATTATACATTAATTAAATCTAGAATAAGTTCATATTTTTGTTATAGAACATTATATGAATTACTATTTGTTTACAACACTGAGTTACTAATACCATTATAATATTATTAGGATTAATCATGTTATAAGTATTATATTAAAATTTTAATTATTTTGATACGTTGATTAATTTTATCATGTAATATATATATTTCTTTATAGTTAGGCTTAATTAAAGCTCAACCTAAACATAGGGTAATAAATATTATATGATTTTATAGTTAAGTAACTTAACTTTATTTTTAATTGAATACCAATAATACTTAATTTATAAACTGATCTTAAGTATTAAAACATAATTCAACTTAGTGAGATTAAGTTTATTATCGTTAGAATATTTTAAGTTCAGTTGAGAACTAAATTATCATCTGTATTTAAATACCAAATTATAGTGGAACCTCTACTTAAACAACTTGAAGATTTTTTTAAAAAAGTAATTAAATAGACATTTTATTAACTGTTAAGAAGAAATAATATTTTTTTATTCACTTAAAAAATTAATTTTTGTGTATGAAATACATGATATAAATAATAATATATAATTTGTATATTGTATAATATTAATAAATTAATTAATTAGAATAAAAAAATACATTTAAATTAGTAAATAAATTATAAATTTGCTTGTGCTTATTTAAATGATTCTGATTTACAAGTATGTAGTTTTTAAATTTGTCATAGAAATAGAACATAAAAATGATTTGATAAATAGAAATGTTTTTGAATGATTTTTTTTTATGGTTCCATAAAATATTTTGTTCTACAGAGTTTTGTTGAATAGAGGTTCCACTATACCTACTTAATTATAAACATATAATATTTATTAGGTAATTTTTTTTATATTTCACAGACAACCTATTTTTAAAAGTTTCCCTTATTTTATTTAAAAATTTGAATACTATCTTTTTTATATGCAATCTGATTTATATTTATAATAAAATATCTTTAAAGAAACTTAGAAGATTGATAAATATGATAATCAACACAGTTTCAGTTTTTAATGTATAACGACAAGATAAATCTCTAAATGATTAAATTGTTTACATATAAAATATAAATTTTATATCGAGGATTAAGAAAGAAATCTGGTATACTGCTCAGCGCTTATTACAAACTATACTATTTTTTTATGTATAAATTATTTTATCATGTAAATTTGAATTATTAAAATATAAATATTATTATTATTATTGTTATGGTCAGTGACAAAATACAAGTTAGGGTATTAGAAATAACTAATAGTATTGATTTAGAATAGTTTAATCTATAATCAATAGTAATAGGTATTTTGTTTTATTTGTGTAAACTTCTTTCCTATATGGAAAAAAGCAATGTTATTTATTTTTGCTATTATATACAAATAGTACTTTTAGCGTTATGAATTAATTGGCTAACACAATGGATGTGAGATATGAGAACCAATTTTTAATTTTGCATATTTATACTTTTTAGTATTATGAATTATGATATTTTTAGATTAGCTAACAACTAAAATAATTTTTATTTATTATTCAATTATACTTATGCAGTTAATAGTAATGCCCAATTACTGTAGGTATTAAATAATAATAATTTTTTTTTTAATTTTGAATAGCTAGGGTAACTAACTAAAATATTAAAACTATCAGTATTATTACATGATATGCAACACTGTATTGAAAACTATTAGATTCAAAACTCATTAGTAATGAGTTTGTTTGGCTTAACTACAGTTTTTATTAAGAATTCTTTAGAAACACAATACACCAACCAAGGACGCGGACATTATCAGTGTATACTAATTGTAATCTTATAAAATTACATTTAAAACTAGTTAAATCATAATTATAAAATACTTTTATAAAAAAAATAATAATCATCAATTTTATATTGTTAATGCTTATAAATTTATAATAGTAATTCATTTTTTACGGTATCTACTATTTATGTCTGAACGTTTGTGTGAAAAAGTGACCGATGGTTTGTAGAAATTTTTAAATTAATGAATAATATAGGTACATAGTTAGAAAAAAATGTGTGCGAGTTGTGAACTCGTGAATATATGACCATTGTATTGCTAAAGTGTACGTTGCGAAGAAAGTAACATACCTACCTGTCCTACTTTTATAACAATTTTTATAATATTTATTTCATATTTTGGGTATACACGAATTGCGTACCAAAATGGGTAGACGAAGTGACGAACCTTTTTGAACGAATTGCGTCCCGGACGTAATTTGTGTTACTTTTTTATCTACTGCTAATTATTGTAAGTGGTTCTTAAAGTCATATTATCGTAATAAAGATATGCCAGGTTATATAAAAAAAAATTAATTGAATAGTAAAAATCTAATAATGTTAAAATAATATAAATTATAAGTTATAATCAATCACATTAGTTAGTTACCTAGTTGTTCTTTGTGAGTTAGAACTTTTTTCTGCCCAAAATTCCGGAAGAAATATTGAATTTTCATTATGTATGTATCTACTAAAAAGTTAGCAAACTCTAGTTTCGTGTTCTTCTATAGTTGAATTGTAGAAATTTCAAAAGAAAAAAAATATCAAACTTCGTGTTATTTTAAGGAAAGATAATCCAAACGTCAATGCTAAGTACTTGCTTTTTTCATTATTTAGGATATAGTCTGAAGCAATAAAGCTAAGCCTAGTTCTTGTATTTTCCTCTACCAATATTTTTATCGAATCAAAAATATCTATAAGGCTGGAGCTATACACGGCGTATTCCGCCGGAACTAAAAATGCATTGGGGTTTATTTTAAATTCGATGGAAAATGCCGCGAAATACGCAGCGTTTAAAACGCGACTGGGACGCAATTCGTTCAAAAAGATTCGTCTACTTGTTTTGGTACACAATTCATGTGCACCGCATATTTTCAATTATACCAATTGGAGTTGGCTGAGGTTCCTATCTCCTACATCTCTAAAAATGGTAAGGAAAAAGTATAAATTCATATACATTTTATCTAAATGATATGTCATTTTAGATCATTCACTCAAATTAAAATCAACTGAATATATTCAGTATTTTATATCTTAAACGAGACCTAATAAGTTACTGACTTTATTTACTACTTACTAGAAAAATGCTTTTTGGCTGTAATTAATTATTAGCTTATTTGTAATATAATACACAGTGACATAGCAAGCATATTTCAAACCCCGAGCAAAGTATTTAAATAATGACCCACCCATCACTATAGGTACCCCCTACAACATAATATATAATCTAAAAAGTAAAAATGTATGATAATTTAGAATTTTTATTATATCACACAGGTCATCAATTTAATATAAACAAATATCATGTTGATAAACTATACATTCATCCATACAAATTTTAATTTTTAAGCTCAACATGAATTTTAAGGGCTAAGCAATTGCATTAGACAAAAATCGTTCACCACGCCACTTATAGTACATATGTATAGTTACAATTTATATCATTGATTTGTTCAGACAATTATTATTTTATAATATATTTAGACAACACATTCCATACGATATAAAAGTTCATTTTTAGAGAAAAGTGTGATGAGAGGGGGCTCTCTGACTCCCTTATTTGGTTCAGGAAGTAAAAATTTTTTAAATTTTTTGAAATAAGTTTTGGTTGTTTATAAGTTTATATGGACATATATTAAAATATTCAAATATATTGAATATTTGAATGTTATCAGTTTACAATAATTTATCACAAATAGGTACTTTGTCTTGTATTAATTTAAATTATATTTTATTTACATCTAACTCAATTTATTATTTCAGATAAAATTCGAAAATTCCATGTTAGGAATAACATTTACCTACTTTAACATTCAATTTTTTAATCATAAATATATAATTTTAATAAATCATGTCTAGGTATTATGTACTTATGCCTTTTTATTGTAATAAAAATATTGGTGAAAAAAATGTTTTAAAATGAATTTATTTTCATATTTTTGGCCTGTAGTCTTATTTAAGTTAAACGCATTTGCTACTAAACGTTTTAATCAATATTAATTATTACTAGCGCAATATTTAGCACAATACAATTTTCACTAAGTACCCATAAACAAAATTTTTTGTTGAGATTTTACAAAATGAAAAACTATTATTGTTATTATAAGCGTTTTAAATATTATACTTTCAAGATTAAATTCAATTATAAAAACAATAAATAATTAAAGTTTAAAAATGTATAGCCTAATTAACCTATAAATCTTTAAAAATGTAACAAAACAATAAATACAATTATGTAGTTATAGTAGTTATTATGCTGCATAATAAGTTGTATTTTTAGGAGTCGAATATAGGCAAATTTATATGTACATTTCGATGACCTGTCGGTGCACTATGATGTGACAAATAAGCAAACATTATTTGGTGTTTTTGAATCTAAATCATTTTAATCTGTGAACGTTGTCACTTATATCAATGAATGGTTTATATTTAATCAGTTAACTAAAGTATGTGCATTTTTATATTTAAAAAGTCGTTAACGGCAAGTACGAATCTTCAAATAGTCGTTAGAAAAACACTAGAGAATTCAATTTAGGAAAAAATTTTTTAAATCATGAATCATCCAAGTTTTATTCAATTATTGCAAATGTTCTATCACACGCTAAATGAACTCATTAGTAAAAAATATTGATAAAATCTCAAATTAGAAAAAAATATCGGGTCCCGGACTCCTGGGTAGCGGGTAACCTCCATAAAACGAAAATATCCGTTGCGACAACCAAATTGAATCCGTGGTTTTTGCATAGCATGGTACGTCTTTAAAAGTGGGAATGAAAAAGTGTATTTTTAAATTATTAATCGAGACGCAACTCGAATATGTCATAAGAAAATCGTAGACGCAATTACTTTATGATGTGTTATTGAGTATTGAGAACCTGCGGAAGTAACTCGGACGTGTCGAGAAAAAACTGCGAATACAACTCGGACCAAATATAATTTAAGGACGCAATTTGAATGCACCGATAATTTTTTAAGTTGTATTTTTTTTATTCTTTAATATTTCTAATAGATAGTGATTGTATGTGAATATTTTAAAATAACTAGATGTTTAAATGTCATAATTCATTTGTTCATTATTATTTATCAATATCTTTTGGCGGGGAATATTGAGTATTTGAGTGTCAGTAACCTATATACATAATAATAAAATGTTTTTTTTTTTTTTAAATGTTTACCCAACGTTTTTTACCCATATTATCAATTTTATCGCGTTAATTTACTATATTATAGTATTTTCTTTTGTCGAAATATTTTTTAAATGATACCTAATAAAAATAATATTTTCTTATATGCGCTGACTTATAGATGAGGTATACAGAACTTATTATTATGTATTGTTCGGTACGCTTTCAAATTACTTGTAGTTTTAAAACGAAATATGTACCTTTTTTGCTAATGTAATTACTTAATGTAGCTATAATAATTAAAAATTAAAAATATTCAAATATATGGATAATAATATAATATAAATTATAATGTCTTTAAATGTTATGCAATTTATAAATTTAGATTTGTTATTATTGAGGTGATTCCAAGTAAATCGTAAATCTATATTGCGTATTTCATAAAGTTAAAAAAAAATTATTATGTACAGGACAACAGACTGAACATATCTGTGCCATTATGCAGAGTAAAGACTATTACAGCAATTGAAATAAAGGTATGTATAAATATATAGGTAGGTATAGTAGGTACCTACTTTAATAATTATCATCTCTCAATATGATTGCCTTTATTATTCATCATTCATCAATAACCATAGCAGTTTTAGTTTTCGGTAGGCACATCAAGTATATATTTGTGTGCTACTTATAACGTTATAACTATAGGACATAGTTATAACCATATTTATTATAGGTGATTTGAAAATTAATACATTTGCTCATATAAGAGCTAAAATAGACTTTTCACCTAAATGTTATAAGTAGAGTGCGGATTTATATGTATTATAAATTCAAAAATATGTACATACATATGTATTTATTTTTATCCAAAAATGCAATTAAAAATACAAAATATGTAAAAAAAAATTTTTTTTATTCTAGAAAAAAAATTATAAAATAAGTGTATATGTACGTAATTATAAATTATACAACACTATTAACATTAATAGCATAACATTAATATATATTATTAACATTAATTATGAATATATTCAAATTAAGTAATTATTCATTGGAGTTATGACATTCTTTATCGTCAACAAAACAATTGACAATCATGTACTTTTTTAGGTTGTCAAAAGTAAATCGACGTCAATTAGGATACAATATATTTTTTACATCAACAGAAGTTATAGGATCAAATTTAAAAGACTCTAAATCAGTAAGACTAAATTCAAAAGAAGTTTGCACATGGCAAGATAAGTTTAGTTTTATTATCGCGTGGTGTGGACTATGGAGAGTTGAAACTCACGATTATTATTAGCACACATATACGGACTGGAGAAGATAAAAACACATAATATAAATGGGCGACACAGTACTAATTTTGTAAATAGCTGAATATTTAACAAAAATATGTAATATAAGTAAATTATGTAAAAATATGTAAAAATATGTAATATGAACCATAGCTTAAAATAATCAGATAGTCCTATAACATGTTTCTATAAAGGAATCATTCGAATATTATCATTCGCGATAAATATGTAAATACATACAAATCTGTACCCTAGTTAAAAATAAGAATTATTTCAATGTTCAAATGTTTAAAGACTTTTACTTTCAAAGTTATAGTAACAATAGGTATACGCCTCTATAATACATATGTTAATTTAACTTAAGGCAAAGGTACCTGCTATAACGCACGCAATTAAAAGTTTGGTCAAGAAAAGAAAAAACGAAAACTTTTTTGTTGTCCGTGGATGATCGTATAGTACTATAGTATACCAGTATACTAGTATACGGTAATTATCCGTGATCTGCAGTACGTGCTCGTTAGCTATATTCGACAAATATATACCTATACAGTATACATATATTATAAAGGTGTATGTATAGAGCTCTGTGTAATACAGACAACTAGTTTGTTCCTATTGTGCACAGGCTACCGAATAACAACAAGGGGATACGGAGAGTTTGTTCGGATTAAAGGGATAATAGACGGATCGGTTCATTGAGTTCACTGTTCAGAAATCTTTTTTTTTTAGCTGTACAAGTGCATCGGTAGTTTTTTTTTTACCTCCGTCATTATCGTCGTTGTATAATAATTTGTATTATATTCTTTAAAAATGTCCATTGTGCGGGTGCGTGTTTGTACCCATTGCGTCGGTTCGTATTAGATCCCACAAGTGCAAAAACACTGTTCAATCGACCGGTTCCATCGATAATGGTATTTACACGCTTATTATACTACATGGGTACGTGGCGCTCATCATCCATACCGCGAAACGATAACGCTACGATCTTCGACAGTCGGTTCGCTTACAAAGGAGTCGCGCGCAGGAACTATGCTGCATTTTTGGTATACCGGAAATTCTTTCGGCAACATTTAAACGCGCGTATTACACGGGTCACAGCTACGCAATATAATATAACTCGCCTTTGTCGGTGATTTTATTTTACCGACAATAGCAAATTGGACCTTAAATGTCTCCTTACATATTATTACATTGTGTATAGGTACGACTATAAGTAATTAAACGGTTTATGAATGCGCTAGCTGATCGATAAAAACGTCGAGATCCGATGCGACGAAGACGACATACAAAAAAAAAAAAAATAAAAAATAAAAAATATATACATCAAATGGTCGGACAGGTAGAATTAAATTCGGGTATTTAGACTGTGCATTATAATGGAAATATCGAGGGTGTGCTAATACGTCGGTGTATTATACTGCGGGTACCTTTGAATGGAAAGTATTACAAAAAAGCCGTGAGACCCGATTGTATGATTTTGTATTTATCCAAATTGAACATAGTATTGTGTAATAAACGGATATAGGTTATTATTATTATATTATTACTATAAAAGTACTTACCAAATGGTGGTACCTATAGTATATTTTAATGATGAGAGATATTGGGGAGGATACAGGTTAGGTATTTAGTTAATATATTATAAATAAAGGTAAAATCGTTAATTGATAAGTAAAAATAATTATATCTTAACTCAGTAAGTATAGACTATCACAACTGATATATAGTAATATAATGCAGGTTCAATTTAAAATGTACTTTTTCATCTGAATATATTATGTAGTGTATTTCATACTTACCTGTTACTTATATAGAGTATAAACATACATTCATTTCAATCAAAAGTTCTCGTGTACTGAACTCTGGAATATTTACATAGGTCGTGCATATTGTAGTTTTTTACTTTTTAATAATATAATATACTGAGTGAACGTAAGAGTGGAGTGGTATGGGGATATACCACAAAATGTTGGTCTACTATTCTGTTCACCTAAACTTACATACTTATAACAGTTATAACTAATAAACTACTAGTCTTAATTTCGATTTATATTTATCCACATACTCCGAAAAATATTCGACTAACTGTATTGAAAAATATAACTTTTTTAATAATTAAAAATTTTTACAAATATAATACATGGCATTTTCAGTTGATATATTTTTTTTTTTATTTCATAATAGTCGTATTATTCACAATCCAATCTGTTACATATAAGAACAATATGTATATAAGTTATTAATGGCTTGAATAATGGATTTAAGAGATCTTTTGGTGAAGGTACTTTGACAGTTGCTAAGAGTGTAAAATTTATACATTTAATAATGATGTAATATTTTTCAAATACTTCATTTAAAATGTATTTGTAGTTAAGTAATTACATGTATATTATAAGAATATTTTTATTCAACTTTAGTCGTATAAACTTGGATGTTTTACAGTTGCATGTGTACCATACTAGTTATCTATTGTTATGCAAATTTGACTAGCATATATAGATACATTTAAAATATCATTAGATTACCAATACTGATTATTATAATTGGGGTTCTACGACATTTGAGCGAACGTAAATGAGCGAATACAAAATGAGCGAATAAAAATATGAGCGAAAAAATATGTATAAACATTTTCGTCTTTAAATATTTTATACCAGCTGTGTACTATATGAAATTACAGTGAAATATTTTAGGATTCGGAAAATCCGCGATAACGATTCGATAAGATTACGTTTATGATAATTTGTCTTATCTGAATCACTATCGTCGTACCTACTATAGGTTGAATTTTTCATTTTAGTCGTCCGCCGGAGTTCTTCTATTAATGTGTTCTTTAACATGTATGAATAATGCAGTATATTCAGTCACAACAAGAAAAACTTTTCCTACAGTTAAA
The DNA here is from genome assembly GCF_003676215.2 of Rhopalosiphum maidis. Classification (NCBI taxonomy): domain Eukaryota; kingdom Metazoa; phylum Arthropoda; class Insecta; order Hemiptera; family Aphididae; genus Rhopalosiphum; species Rhopalosiphum maidis. Next base: position 46,938,185 of record NC_040880.1, on the reverse strand, counting down.
TAGTTTCTTATATAAGAAAGAAAAAATACATAAACATGTCGAATATTGGCGATGTATAGACAAACTATGTATAGGGCGTTTGAATTTAAAAAAATGAAGAAATTATTAAAGGCTCTTCCGATCATAATTATATTGCTGATATAATTAAAAATCAAGCCAAATCATGACCCAAATTTTTTTATTCAGATTTGTTTACTACCAGCACTTGCGTTTGTTCCAATAAATGACGTAGAAAAAGCATTTGAGGAATTTTTAGATAGTGAATACTAGAAGAACATGAGGACTTTTTTCAACCAATAGTAGACTATTTTGAAGATATATGGATAGGCAGACCAACTCGAAGACAGGGAAGAAGAAATTCAATATTTTCAATTCAGATGTAGAATTGTTATGAAGCAAATAACAAACGAATAACTATATTGAAGGTAATCAGGTATTAGATAATAACTTACAATCATGTTTATTATATAATTATACTTGTTTTAGGCTGGAATAGAGACTTCAATTGTCCATTAGGGTTATGTAATCCAACAATTTGGAAGTTCATAAAAGCCATTTAAAATCAACAGACTTTAATGGATATGCAATTACATCAAATTAATAGTGGCATACGTTCGTCCAATAAAAAAAAAGATATATATATAATGATTCTGCGGAAAAATTAAAAAATATTATTGATGATTATTATAGTATTTCGTCATTTCAATATTTAAAAGGTATCGCCTATAATTTTTCATTGCAAGTATAAATATATTAATTCAATATTCATTAAGTATGACAAGTATGAAATATTTATTATTTTTTTAAAATTTATTATTATTCTATAATATATAATATAATCATATAATTATATGTATGTGTAAATAATTTATTTTAATTATATTATAATATTATATGTTTTTTCTCATATTTTTATTCGCTCATACGTTCGATTTTTTCTAGGTTTATAGGTTTAATATGTAAATATATTAAACTACCCGAATATCAATTGTAGTGAATAGACACTATTGTCTTAGGTTTTATTTTAGTACGTTGTTCAGAATAATTCACCAATTATATAGGCATAGGTTTATATTTTAGTATTTGTAATGGCTGTAATGGGCATTTACAAGTTATAAGTTGTAATACGATATTGTAATGAATACAAGATATTTGACGGCGCATTCCGCTGGTTATGGTGTGTGGATACATTGATGCATAAATAATTATAATAAAATAACATTGGGTAATATTGTTTTCTCATAGTTTAAGTATTCCTTATTAAATATTGGTTTAGAACGTTTGGGCGCTAACGTATTTATACAATTATATAATAAAAACGATACCGCATATAGTTCTTATTTTATCCCCTTGTCACCTCTTTATTATATATATATATATTATATACACATATACTCGTATTTTAGTCACAATGGCGTTTTTCCATCATGTGAGATCAACAGTGTCGATGTCGCGACCGAATGCACAATTAAATTGTGTTAAATCGAATTATATACAAAAAGCGGCAAGGTATAATCCGATGAAGTCACAATTTTGTTTGAGTACAGTATCCTATCTCACCCTTCACATCGCTCGTATGTAAAATTATAATTATATTACCGCGGAAAGAAATGGCAAGAACATTTCTGCGAAACAATATATTTTGATGCTTTCGTTTGTGGGCGCGATTGCATGAGATGGGTATGTGTAGAGGTGACGAACCACGAACGAGGAAAAAATAATATTCACCCAATTGTTTAGTTAACCAAGTCCCTTATGTATATCGTTGGGACCTTATATATACTAGGAATACCAGCATATTTATTACGGGAAAGTGTATTTATACAGGGTGTTTGAAGTTTGTAAAATGTTCAAACTTCAAACTACCAAGAGTAGTTTTTGAGTTATTAAAATGTACAAACTGAAGATAATAGCTCTTAAAATGGTTCTATATAATTTTTAATTAGGTACCTACCTACTATGTGTAATATTTAATCTAGTATAGCCAGTATATGTACTTATACTATCGAATAATTTTTACAAATTACAAAATATTAATAGATTAATACTAATTAGGTATTTAGGTAGTACTTTAAAAATTGTCAAGCCTCCATACTTCCAAACTTGGTAAGTATACACAAAGTTAAATAACTTAAAAACTAATTTTTGAATTTTAATTTAAATACATAAAAAAGTTATTAGTGTTACCTACCTATAACGTATTATTATTAATACTATTTACAAAGTTTTGATTATTGTTAAGCTATATCAGGCATCATACAAGGTGCCGCACCGTGACGTTTGTAAAGTTGGCACTAACACTAGTACCTATATATTGGAAGTATTAAAGTAAATATTAGGAATTAGCTAAATTTTGAAACGGTATCTTTTGATTAGCATAATTATTTTTTCTGCGCCTAATCGCCCATCTTACGACGTGCTTGTACTCGTATAAATATATATTATAAACACATATCAATTCACTTATATTCTTTTACATAACCCCTGCCTATTTTAAAAAGTACAGACTATGTTATTACTTGTTTAGTTAATGAAGATTAATAATTTAATTTTTCAAATAGTTACAAAAATTAACTAAAAAACATTGACTATCTTTAATTATGTGTATTAAATTATAGCGTAAACAACAATGTATTCTTGTCCTATTTGTGTAAAGGTTAACTGAAACATTTTATACGAATTTAAATAGCTGAAGAAAAGAATAAAATAATACGTTTTATGAATCATATTTAAAAAATATAAATTAAAAGAAAAACGACGAAACACCCTGTATTGTGTAGAAGCGCTGTCCGCTGAAGATCATGTATATACGTTGGGACCGACTCGGCGGCGGCAGAGTAGGAAAATAAATATTGCCCTCTGCTTGTATACGTATATAAGTTTATGTATAGTATATATGTATAGAATCTATAGATACTCGAAGAGCCGGTAGCGGGACGGGTCCAAGATGTGCGCGAGTTTTGTGTTTGACGACCTCTTGGATTTGTCGGGGCTCCGGTCGGCGGCGTGTCCCGTGTAAATATTTACCCGACAACCACTACCCACCTCTGTACCGCGTGTCCCCTATATATATATATATATATATATATATTATATATTCTCGATTAATCCCTGCCCCCTCCCCCTTAAGGGGCAAAAACCTTTAAAATTTTCAAAATGTGTATACTCGTTATTATGAGTGTGCATACACGACGATGACGTTCCACGTGCTACTGCTGTTATTATTGCAGCTATACAGTGATCCGATATATTCATATATATTATTATTATTAATATACACAGATATAATAATGATGCATGTATTTAGTTGCGCCATGTGCGGGGAAAGGGTTGAACTTCGCTAGCCATATATGTATTGATATATAAAACATAATATATACTATACGTTATTATATATTATGTATATAATATATACGTACATTTAATTTATGCCTTTAAAATATGTACACTATATTATTATATATATTGTGTACACACACACACATTGTATAATATATTTTATACAGCAGTACAGGAAGTAAATTATTAACAACTAACCCTTACCCGGCAATCGATGGAATAGTTTCATGGCTTGACTGGCTTGTATTGTTAATTACTTTCTACCCTCATAACATACGTACACACTCTCACGGCGGCGTACCTATACCTAATGGGTGAGGAATAATAACAATGATAGAAATAACATTAATAATGCCACATTGATATATCCTCTATTATAGATATTGTGTTTAAGTTGTGTGCGGCTTCAATACGTAATAAATTAAACAATAGTAGTTGACGAGTTTATAGGCAAATGATATTAAGCGACGACCCAATAATCGTTATAATGAACAGTTTGAACACTTTCAATAGTTTTTTCAAAAACACAATTGAAAATAATTTATATACACAATATATTGGTTGTATTAGTATAATAATTACAATGTGTGATTTTTAAGATTACATAACATTTTTTGAAGTCTAAAAAAATTTCAAAATGAGCCTCATACGCTAGCAGTACCTTAAAAGTTAATTTTTTTTTTATTATCAAGAAAAATCTATAATAGGCAAGGCACCTAATATAAAATCTGTGTTTATTTCATAATAATTAATATTTAATTGTATTGAATAATGAATGAAATAAACACAAATGGTGTGTAGAAAGATCATCATATAATATAATATATATATTACAATATTTTTATTTTTATTATTTTCTATAAAATTTACGATATCGATTATATAAGATGTACCCATCACATGAATGGTTAACCACCATTTTGTGGTTATTTCTCATATGATAATGTTTTTATTATGAAGTACTGTAACTGTAGTAGTTATTATAGATGATATAATAGTTTTTGAAGTGATAGGTTGTTTTTACTTTTTTTAGTTGTAAATTGTTATATTTGAGTGGGCACATACTAAACTTTATTAAATGTTAATTACTGTTTCAGTTATAGTAGTGTTACAGAATAAAGTACATAGTGAAAAGTATTATAAAATACTGTGTGATAATATATTATTAGGTTCTTATTTGAAGAATCTAGATTTTGTTTTTATTATTGTCTATTGCTTACAGTTAAAACATTCAAAATAAAATATATTATACTTGGGGTAATTTTTTAATAATTTTCATATTTTTTCTTCTTTTAACCACAACAAAATATTTTTTTTTTTTCGAATAATACCACATTGCCATATTGTGCCAAGAACCCAATCTTTGTAGTGTTTTCTATATTTTTTTTTTATTATTTTACATATGAAACCATTTTACTCTATTTAATATTTATGTGAGTACGCAAACTACTTAATCGATTTTGGAATACATCAAGTCAGACTTCATAACGATCATGGCGTCCATTGCCTGCTCTAAATGCAATGTACCTAGTCAAGAGTTTTGTAAACATCCGAACTGTACATATTATAACGGGTAGCTCCCCTATATTTACGATTTATAATAATATTCTCTTTTGCCTGTCAAAGTATCGAATTTAATCCACTAAAACCTACTTTGACACTGAGGATTATTCATTGATATTTTAAGAATAATATCAAATAATAAGTAATATTCTGAATACATTATATTAAAATGATTAAAACTATTTAGGCGTTGGTAAAAGTATATTGAATAGGTATGTTTATTTTAAAAATGTATGTCTAATATTAACACATAAAATATATATTAACTATGTAGAAATTTAGGAAGTAAAACTAAATAAACCTAATATTATTGTATAATAACCTATTGATTTAATTTACATTTTGTTTATAGGTATAGGTATTTTATTTTAATAATACTATATTTTATGTTATTACTCGTATTTGAACTTAAAATGTAAACAAAAGTATATCGTATTACATAAGGTATTTATATAATAGTCCATTCTACTAGTTTTAGCGTATTATACAAATGTGTTTTTTTTATTGTCAATAAATGAATAGGTATTACATTTTTATATATAAATATATTATATAATATACAATATACATTTTATTTTGATCAATTTAAGTGGGTAATTTAACTATTTTTTCAATGTTATAACAATAATATATATCAAATAAAACCTGTCTTTTTGTTTGTCATATATTTATAATTTATAACAATAATAATTCCACACGTCATGATGAGAGATAATCAAAATAGGCCCCTCGCGCTTTACTCTGCTTAAATTACTATATATAAAAGAGCAAAAGAGTAAGATCCCCGAAGGTCCCTAAGATTCCTGCTGTGGAAATGTGGTTTATACATATTATAAGGAACCGCCATAATTGTGGAAGAGTTTAATTCAAAATCATTCCTTTGGAAATCATATTGCATCGTTTCCTTCGAACGGATTCTTTTAGGCCTTTGTCCATTTTTGGTTTTGTGTTATAAAAAAAGAAAAAAAAACATTAGTGAGGGTTACGTTATTTTAATCCGGCAATAGGTACGAGTATATACCAGTGTACAATATAAAATTTCCTATTAAAACAACCATATAATATATATTATATATATTTATATACGCATATGCATTATTTTGATTTTCTTTCATTAAAAAATATATGTATTATTATATATTTATTACATAGTATAATTGGTAATTGCTATAATATACAGACGAACTATGAATTTAGTAATTTTGCACATCGATCGATCTTGTTCTGTATTCAATATAAGCGAAGTACATATTAGATACAGACATCTCCGTATTCTAAATATTAAACTATATTATTATATTTAGCATGCAATATGTATAGTGTATAAAAATATATAGTTAATGTATATGCAACTGTTTTAAAAAAGTACTTTTTTATCTATTTAAATTTTTTTTTATAGATTTGGAGTTTTATAACAATATATGAATATATAGTGTGTAAAATAATTTTATTTATTGCAATTTATAATACACATATTTCATAATTTGTTTTTATACATTTTAAATACCTATTTTACAAATATTTATATTAATTCATACTTTTGAAGCCATTTATTACTGTGAATTTATTTTATCAAGTTTATTTCGTATAATTTTCTATATTTTAGAATTTCTGATGCATAATTCCTTATTATTCAATTCATAAGTGCATAATATCATCATGGTTTAATTTTAATATATTAAAAACTCAGCTAGACTTATAAACCTGCTCATTAAGACGTTTTTAGATGGTTTTTATAAATTGGAGATAAATAAAATCTAAATTTGTAATAATATTCATGTTATTAATATCCATATTAAATACTTTGTATTTATGTACTATATAATATTTTACAGTTCATAATATTATAGTATGGTACTTATATGTTATACGGTATAGATTTGTAAAAGTACCTATAATAAACATATTAATATTATAGTTTTACAAATAATTTAACGATATTCCTACATATTCATATATTTTTTTTTTGATTAAGTAAAACACGTTTCCGATACTTAGAAGAATAGTAATTTTTTAAGCACAATATCTATTTTTTTCAATGATATAAAAATCTATTATACTACAAAAAAGATAATATTGTATTTGATCTTGAAATAAAACGTTTTAAATGCTTTCGCGTATGTACATAGTGTATTTATTATCTGCCACTTAGATGTTCATTTACCGTATATTATCCATTTGAGTACAATCGAATTTGTTTACAATTTATGTTTCGTTTAGTATACAGTATACGGGTACCTTTAGATATATTAGACCGATACTTAGGTATGTATAGTTATAAAGTGAATCTTATATTATTATACCTAAAATATAATATTATGTGTACGCGGGGGATGTATCCGTCAAGTTTGTTTAGTCCACGGACCAGGTGAATTTGCTGTTTGCCATTATAGTAACGCACGTTCAGAATAATCGATGTTTATCTCTTTAAGTTTGCATTTTATTGGTAAGCGTGTTTCATGCACGTGAACTGAACCGGAACTGATCTTCGAATTGACAATAATCGCTGTGTATATTATTATGAGAACGCACGAGGGTTGTTTTTATACAAGTTATTTACTATTATTATTATGCATTTTCGCTCTTCTACCAAATTTTTTTTTATGGGTATTATATGTTTTTGTGAATACTAAGTTTTTTTAGGCTACAATTTAGCCAAAACGAAGTAAACAAGTAACGGCGATGACGAGATTATAATGTGTTGTATACCAGCTAAGCAGCTAACCATATAATATTATAATCGTACAGAATAATAATAATAATAAAAAAAAAAAAACGGTTTTTTTTTTATTAATAACATCGACGGCTGAATAAGTACCTAAAATTTGTATTTTCGTTTGCAAGCTAAAGGCGAAGCCTCAATTATCACGAACGAAAACTCGCGAATCACACGCGGGGTGCCGCAGTCAGATTTAATTTAAAAAGCATTTTTAAAAATCCTACTGTTTGTTCCCGGTTATTTTTATTTGTTTTGCAAAAACCCTGGCGCGTGTGCTCTTTATTAGTATTTGATTGGTGTGTACGGCCTCGCTGACATGCAATAATTGCTGCTAGCCCCACTGCCGCCACCGAAGCCACTGCCACCGTACTACACCCGCTGCACCGTACAACCGGTCGGCCGTTCGCCCGCACATCCCAGAACTACCCCTTTTGTTTATTATTATTTCAAAAGTCGCGTGCGTCGTTAAGGCCCACCTAAATCGTTATAAGTCGACAACGCAGTAATCACTAGGGATTATAACTACCTCAATTTTTAATGCAGGCAGCTCCCGTCAATATAATGAAAGAGGAACATTTATAGATGGTATATTTATAATAATAATAATAATAATATATGAGGGGAATACGACGTGTGCCACGTCTATAGAATCGGAATTCTACATGATATTAAGTATGAAAGGAAATAATAAAATGGAATTTTCGTTCAAATCACAAAAATTTACAGCCAAATGCACGTCATTATATATATATATATATGTTACAAGTAATTCGAATAATTTAGACGTTAGGCATGATATGTTGTGTGATCTGAGGCAGTGTACATAATAATATTTTTTATAATTTTATTCTCGTATTAATTAGTCATTATATAAAATTAATAATTATTTTATAGAATACCCGTTTATTATTGGGTTATATTCGAAAAATAATATATTTAAATAATATTATTATTTATTCAAAATTAAATGTACAATTTATTATTTATAATTTATATATATATATATAGTTAATATATAATTAATGCATTTTAAGTTATATTCAAACAAATGCACTACTTAATTCTTAATAATTTTCTTTTTTTATTGATTGATTAGTGTGTTACTTTTATCCACTTAAAATTTAAATTAACTATAAATTTATTTTAAATTTTAAGTTGGTATGTACTGTACAATCATTTGAATTAAATTTTTGTTGTGATAATAAATAATCAAATCAGAATAAATTCTTCTTGTTATTGTATTTATATGGTATTATACGCCGCTTAATATCTATAGTTGCAAGATATTATTGGAATTATATTTAAAGTATTTTAAACCTGCTCAAAGTGATGGGTGGCAGTCTCTTCATCCAAAATCACCCAAATCCTCTAAAATATATTTTTGAGAATATGCCTAAAAAGTAAAAGCCATATAATTAAGTTTATGTTAAAATTATGATTAATTTAAAGTATGTTTTTTTTTAATTAAAATAATCTTATTACCTTATTATTATTATAAGTTTCAAGTCTGACACTTGATTTTCGTGTAAAGATTTTCTACACATTAGTAAAATATATTTGTTTATAATAGCTAGACCTAGTGGCATACCTATAAAGTTGCACATATCTATACATTATAAGCTTTGCTATAAATTAATTTCAATTTGAGGTTTCGTATAATTATAATTTATAATAATAATGAATGATTTTATTTATTACACTTATTACTTTTATAATGAAAAATTATACAGTTTCAATAGGTAGCATTATTATTGAAATTACATGATAGCTGGTATATAATTTGGTTTAACCAATAAAAAGGATGAGGTGTGGATTGATCAAGTTTCAAGTAGCCAAGACGGGTTCTTCGAGCAAAGAAAGAGGACACTCAAAGTTGGAGAGGTGCTCAAAAAGCTGCCGCTTTGTTGATGTTTCCGGGCGGAAACGGCACGCTCAAATAAATTTATTTCCTTTTACAAAAACCTCAGAGCTAAGGTGTCAGTTGATGAGAGGCTCTTCTTTACAAAGTACCCTATTGAATAATCGCCAAAGCTGCCATTGCTCGTTATAATACATTGACACATTTTCATCTTGTTAATATTTGTGTATACAGCAATATTTCTATGAATTACTTCGAATCATCAAAACATAAGTGATTTTCATGACGCATGTGGAAGACGTGTATTGAATACAATTATATAATACAAATATATGATTATTACTACAAATCAGTAGCAATTATACAAATTGTATTTATAAGAATAGCATCAATAATTTTTTTTCATTAATATTATTTATTTACATCAACTTAAAAATAATTAATCAAACCAAAATATAATTTAATTAAAAGTGTTTTTATAGTCTTATTTTTAGTAGCAGTCGGTGAGTGTAAGTAAATCTCACTTTGCAGGACTAATCGGAAATATTATATTTAGGTAGGTATCAAGATATCTATCTAATATTTCTACTTAGTACTAAGTCTACTTTAAGGAGCAATTTTTGTTTTGTTGGTTCCATTTGATCTAACATTCTAATGCATTTTTGTGTATTTTTTCAACATAAAAAAATTGTTGAGGCTAAATTTGAGTGTCTACTATCTAGTCAACAGTTATAAACAGTGTAAATCAAACCTAGGTGAAAAAACAAGAATTGTGACAAAAGTAATAAGAGTAAATATAATAATTTATAACATAAATCTTTTATATTAAATAATAATAATATACTTGTGAATTCTGTTGGTAAATAGTAATTTTTCTATACTCATATAGGTACATATGTATTAATATCGGTTTGTGTTTTTGTATGCGCATTGCGTACATTACAATTATTATAATATGCGCATATAGGTACATATGCAACGTACTATGTCGTATATGTACAAATGTACAATATATTATATTAAAATCAATAGTACAAAATGTATTATCCGCTTTCTGCTCACATTCAAATCTGGTTAGATATCATTCATTGAGATGGAAAATCGTGAAAGTATAATGTAATGATATGTACAGCTGTATATCGTTGTATGATTGTATACGGGTACTGTGATGTTTGGCAATATTTGTTTTTATACACACGTGTAATATATAGGTATTAATGTATATAATGTAACTATTAAACTATGTGTATATACATAGTGCCTTTATTTATAAACCACCCCTCATATAAAATACAGTATATATTTATATATATGTATACTCGCACGCGGGCAGACAGGTAGATACATATTAATTTCAGTAGGCTGCTGTAACTGGATACCGATTGAAACGCGATGCGCGAGTCGGGGCGTGCTCCTTCGCCGCCGTAGTCGCGTGTCCCGTGATTATTTTTGACTGCTGTAAAACGGGAACAATGCGCGGGGGAGATTTGGTGTATAATCCGCCGTGAATTCGAAACAATTCCAATATAATATTATAGCGATGCAGAGCAACGGCAGGTGAAGTGGCCAATAAAACGGTTCAAAAGACTTTAATCTTCCTTGCCCCGTGATGCGGAAACAAAAGGTCGGACCCGTCACATATATATAAAATGCAGCGTATCTAATCTGCGTTTGTGGGTCGTGGGTCGTGGACACTTTAGAATCTAAATTGCTCTGCGAAACAAGCAAAACTAGTTTGACGAATAACACATATTATATTATTAGGTATTGACTTATTGTTGAAGTTTACGTGATTGGACATGAAAAATTATACTGATGTGTTTTAAATTAAAGAGTGTCGTCAGAGGATGACTTCTCCAATCAAATCTTTCTGTCGAATCTTCTTCATCATCATTTAAAATTTGTATGGATTGTTCTCTATTCAATTTGCCTCTATAAAAAAGTGTATAAATTGTTGAATTCAAACAAAGAATAAAATAAAAGTATATTTTAAATCGTCAACTACATAAAGTTATAATGCATGCATGAAGTGGTTTTTCGTCAAATAATAAAATATAATACCTATATATTGCTATATGCCTATATTATATATTAATGTGGTGATTAGGGCCTGAAGTTCAATGCAAATAGCGTAATATTATTTGTGTGCTCTATAGGTTAATACATTCCAAGTACATAATTCATCTCGTGTAATAGATATTTTAAAAATAAAACTTTTATTTTGAATTTCTTTAGTATTTCTAGGTCATTTTGAGATTCTAAACGGAGCAATGAATGTACTTATTTTAAAACACGTGTTTTGCGTTTATCATTACCTTAAAGGGACAGTACAAATGTTTAGGTTTTTAATTTTAGGGGTGGCTTCGTGTAGAAAAGTATATCTAGATAGTAGTGGGGCAAAGGGCAAAAGGCAAAGTTTGATAAAATTGATATCTTCATTTTGTTACAATGCAAGAATGAATAACTGAAGATGCTTGAAATTTTCATCTTATGTTTATATTATTATTTTTTGTACATGGTATCATTTTTAAGATATTTTGATATTTGTAGATTATTTAAAGGCGTGAGAGATTTTCGATTTTTTTTTTATTATACATTTTGATAAAAAAATGTTAGTTATGTTTTGATCTTGTTTATTTAGACTTTAGAGTAAACTGTTTGTATATCATGGGTGCTTGTGAGTTAGGTTTTTTTAATATTGTTGGTTTGATTAAGATAAAGAAGAGTTAAACATTTACAAGTTAGAACATTGTTTTCCTCTTGTTCTCATGTTTAACAAAACAATTTGGGAATTATTACGTTAGAAAGTCATTTTTGGTTATTTTTCTTAGAAGTTTTTGATAGATTTTATGGAATTTATGCCTTACACTAATTATATATACTTATATCTACTGGTATTTACAGGTAGTGTGATTGATGGTAGTTGTATCTTCAATCTTGTTTATCTATTGTATATTATATTATCTGAAAATGACTACAAATTATAGAATGAGAATAGTATTAAATTTTGTGTATACATAAAGACAAAGTTGAAGATTATATATATTGTATTACAATATATCTATAGATAATGACCAAAACATTTTGATCAAGATAAACATTAGATGAATAAAATTTAAATACATTTTTCATTTCAGTGGCTGATGATTCGTTTTTAAATAATTGATGCATAATAATTCATTACATGGACTTATAGATTCCATTATAGTTTGTATTATTTTCGATTAATTACTTCTTATTTTATGTTAATATAATATTGGTATCAAAAAATCATACAAAGAACGATGTTGCTCATCGTGTAATCGGCGTTGATAAGACTAACTGAAATAATAGGGGCTTCAGCATCCTTAGTTATTTTATTGAAATTGTGCCGTTTTCAACATAGTAATTAGTAACTACTATAATTACTATAGCAATTACGCATTTCAGTTTATTTTTTTTTATCAATATCAATATGACGTGCTTAAAAGAATTTTTAGTAGGAAAAACCAAGTAGGTTTTATTTTTGTAAACAAAAATTTAGTTTATAGCACATAGAAGCGATTTGAAACCGTTATATGATTTGTACCGTAGTATAGACCGTAATAATAACAGAAATTTCATAACTTCCACTACTATAAATATACGATTTTCTTGACTAACTTCCCTGAATACACATTTGAACGTTAAATGTACTTACATAGTATAAATAACATAATATAAATAAATTAGTTGAAATTCGTTTTTTTTTTATTTCCATGTAGATTTGGCAGTTTTAACTCCAACTATGGTTGAATGGGTTTATTGAAAACGCGCGCCCCCTTGCAAAAATAATAACATAACAGTGCCACTCGAAAGTCCATTTCTATGTCACCACAATGCATTCCGTTCGTCGATTAGTGATATTGCACCAGGTATTTTTTTTTATTTTTATTATCGTTTTGTAGTTCTAACAATAATAATTACACGTCCGGAGGAGAAAATATATTATTCGAGGGGGGTATTTTGGAGTACTCTTAAAAACAACGTTTCTTATACCCCCCATCCGTGAAGTAACGGAGTTTTTCTAAAAATGTACATGCTCGACATTCAAAACAATAGGCTCTCAAATTTTCCCCCACCTATAAAATTATAATACATCGGCATTAAGAAATGATTCTGAATAGAATTCATTTACTGGAGAATAAAATAAATGTTTTGTGATAAAAATCTTGAAGATAAAAAAAAATTGACTTAAGGTTTTCGACATCTTTTATTATAATATGTGTAGTTGAATTTAATTTGAATATATTTAGGTTTAAATATGTTATTAAAACTCTTCGAAAAAATGCTATAGTTCCATAGTAATCGCTGAAATAATATTGGTCATTTTATTGTATATTTAATATTTTTTATAATGGATTAATGGATATTTTAAATATACAAACAGCACCAACTAAGTAATATTTTATAAAATATTATTGTTAATAAAACATTGACGTTTTATTTAATATGATGAAACTATATAAATAAATAATTATTACAAATAATTATATTTTGTTTAGTGGAAATCTTATTATAAAAGATATAAATACCTATTTGATATTCAATAGGCTTACATTAGTTTGAAATAATAGGTACGCCGTGTTTAAAATAGAAAATGTGGCAAAAACAAAAAATTACAATTTTTAATTGTTTATTTTTACGATAGGTATTGTTTATATTTCGATAATATATAGTACATATATTATAAATATTTAAATATTTATTTTACCCGCCATTATATATATATATATATTAGAATGGTAAATATAAAATAAATATTATTATTTATTATGAACTATGAAATCAGAATAATATTTAAAACAAAGAAGTTAAAAATAATTGTGTTTATAAAAATACTAAATTAAAACAAACATTTTAAAAACCCGAGAAGTCGCTTTGGTGTATTATACATTAATACATTATATACACATGGGAGCTGGTATTGAGTGTACTGTGTAATTCGTTTTGAATATAGGTTTATTACTGTAAGTGTAAGCCGTAAGGGATATGTTTAATTTGATTTTAATAATACATCATTAGACATTGTAAACGACAAATGATTCTGAGTGAAAACAACCTTTACTTCTGAGAAAAATTTAGAAATATTTAAGAATGTTTGAGTATAACATCGTTACGCTTTGTATCTATTTTAAATTTGTCACACGCAAGCATTTCGACTTACCCCATAACGCATTGTGTCAAATAGATGATTTAATTATACAACTCAATCAATTCTACCACCTATCTATATTAATCATACACACCTATATTATTTATTAATTACATTTTAAGATTATCACAAAATAATAAATATATGAACTCAGAACTATTCAACTATAATTATTCACAATACATAATAATATTTGATTAAAAATTGGCCATAATATAATTGTATTTATTATTAAATTATTGACCAGGCAAATGTTCATATATCCACCTGTGGCGCAAAATATTTTAATATATTTTTTTTGAGTTTTAGTATGATAAGAGAAAGGTCACGTAGGAAATACAGTTTGGTTTTATCGAGTTCCCATTTTAATATAAATAATTTGTATTATTACATTTTTGTTATTTAATATTTTAAAATTATTTCTAGTATATTTTTTATACCTAACGTTAAATATAACTTTATAAGTATAGCCGTGTAGGTATTAACTAGGTACTTATGTGTATTTTTTGTATATTATGTATAATATAGATATCAGCGTCAAACTAAAATTAAATTGGGAGGAGGAGGCAAAATTATTTCTCGTTACACACTACTATTTGCACCATACAATACACAAACAGTTTGTTGTTCTTATTCCTTACAACCCATTACAAATAATTATACATTTATAACTTACATAAATAGTTTTTTTTGGTACTCATAGACCCCCACCAACCGAAAAAGGGGGGCGGTCATCTCTCTTGGGTCTTAGGTTCGATGCCACCGGTAGGTATTATATATTATAATGAGTTATAAGATCAGTAATTTGTGTTATATATACTGTAGGTACACTTGTATAATTATACTGCAGTGAGGTTTGATATGTTATTTGAATTATTGTTGTGAAATTTGCTTTGATGTTTATCGAGTACCTATACTGCATGTTCAGAATTATTTTTCATACAAGCCATCCAAAACCACGCAAGTCGGATGTAAATCGAAACTATTCCGTCTCACGTTGATGCCTATATGTTGCACACTTATAGATAAGTATAGACATGGCACAATATATATATTATAATAATATAATAGCAGGTACATATCGTATACACCTATATAAGTATATATAATATATACGTGATTTTCAGTTAACCGATTTTGGATTCTCCATACATACATATATATATATATATATATATATATAGGTGTGCATAGAAATATGTACATATATTTGAAGAGAGTGCAGCAAGCATAGTATATCGTATATGGTGGAGGCGATGTGATGCACTTGGCTAAGTCAAATGGTGTTGTCTTTCGCGGCAATAAGTACCTCTCGCCAGTACTCGTTTTGCGTGTAATTGATTACGCTACTTTGAGACGATGATGCTTCTAGCGCGCACGAGAGCCTCCCCCCACCCTTACCACTGCTATAAAATCCTACTTTTCCCATCGGCCCGGAGGGCCATATCAAAACCAATCCTGTGCCCTTCGAGTATTTATTTTATACATGGGACTGTTATGCTTCATATGTATACCACCTATATTATATTATTATGTATACATATAAAGGTTTATACACGACCGGAAATATCGCTATTTTTATTGCACCCGGTAACTGTTTTTGTCTCCGACCCCACTCCTTCACCCACCCGCCAACCCCTTCCGAATCGCTACCGATTGTTATCTACGATTTTTACCCTTCGTACACGTATACGCGCGCTGCAGTGTAAAACATTTTTTCTTTTTTTCTCTTTTTTTTCTCTTTCATTTTTTTCATCGCAACCTTTCGCATTGTGTCGACACAGGTACCGCAGCTATTGGTCGCCGTTGGCCACGCCTCCTCGCGGTTCCGTCCCACGGCCGGTTGGGTCGCGCGGGGCCGAGGGGCTCTGCCACTCGAGTGCGGCCCTCGAGTCCTCTCGTCGACGTCGAGTAGTCCAGTTTCGAGTGACACTAGTTTCGGGTGGTGCTCCACACACGAGAGCCTCAGAGTTTATTTATTTTGCGCTATTATTATTATTGTTTTTCCTTTTTTTCTTGGTCGCGCCACCACACACGCGGACCGCGCTTAAAAAAATTCGGAAAAAAACCCGTTCACCGCGATGAAGTGATAGTGCAGTCGTCGATTCCCGGATTCCCTGCATTCCGCCGTCGCCGAAAAATAAAAAACGGCGAAAAAAATTCGGTGCGACCGCGGCCGCAACGTTTTTTCGGGTAAAATTTTTTCGGATAAACCGCGAAAGTGGCTCTCTCGGTGACGGCCGCTTCGTCGGCGGCATCAGCCGTGTTCTCCGAGAGCTCGGGCGACCTGCTGCCGGAGCTCAATAGCGCGGACCTAGCGATGTCGCTGAGCCCCAAACCGCATCATCACCACCACCACAATCATCACGCTGCGCACACGACACCGTTCTCCGTTACCGACATACTCAGTCCAATCGAGGAGTATCGTAAGCTTGAGCTGTGTGGCTCGCCTTCCCCGTACCACAGGTCCAGCACGGCTGGTAGCACCGGTGGCAGTGCTTCCGGAAGCCCGGGAGCCATGTCCGGCGGCGGAGGTAATAACAACAACAACAACAACAACAACAATAATGTCCCTGGAGCGGTCCCGGCCGCGGCCAGTTGGCATCACGTGCATCCGCAATTCCCGGCGCCGCCGCCGCCACCGCCTCAATATTGTCAGCCGGACATGGTCACGTCGTACGGGAATTCTGCCACGTGGTACGGGGCACCAGCTAACGATCCACGGTTTGCAAGTAGGTTAATATTATATAATAATAATATAAGCAGGTATTTATAAATTATTATATTAGCAGTATAACTATATGGTTTACCGATTCGGTGGCTACTATTTTACCTGAGTGATATGAAATTATTTTCATAAGTCCATGAAAATTAAAAAAATATTTTATAGTCAGGTTTAAAATTTTCTTTTCAATGAAATACCAGCAGATTTTCGTGTGTATTTTAAATTTTTTTAATAATATAGACGATAAGAAACGATTCAGGGACAATTGTATAATATTTTATAATATAAGATTGTCAATATTTAAATTTAAAACAAAAATTGTTGACAATATAGTATAGCTGCAGTTTATCTATACATCATTTTTAAGATCACCACACATGTTAATGTGTTAAAATTCTTAATAGCCATTATATAATACATATTGTATATTATCTATTGATAGTTTAACCTAAGGATATTATGGGATACTTTTATTAAATATTAGGAGATTAGTAATTTTATAACTTTTTTATTTTATGATTTTACTAAAACCTGATAACTAAATTTTTAAAGTCTGGTTAGCACACAATATTTATTTATATTTTTACGTTACTTTATTTATTTAAATAGTTAGATATTAAATAGCATATTATTATTATAGGGGTTTTGGTTGAAAATATTGTCTCTAACATTTTATTTTTGGCATATATTGAATTGAATATTTGAATATATTATGTGCACATAGACATGCAATAAAATGTTTGAAAATCAAAAAATATGCTCATTTACTGTGACATTGATGGATGTTGGATAATACGTTTATAAATTAAATTTTGTTCTAAAACATGGCATCATAGAGAATTTGTAGTTTAATTCACGATAATTATATTTTAAATACTCAAATATTAAAGAATCATATTATAACTCCAACATTAAATATGTAAGATTTATAGATCTATTTATTATAATTGTTACTTATTAGTCACCTATTACTAATTTATAATTGTGTATAAGTATATATATACTTTTATATAACTGTACTAAATAAATAAATAAAGTTTATGTTTAAAATAATGCGTATGAATATATAGTAGGTTAAAAAATAAAAAAAAATAAAAATATATGCATTAATAGTAATATTGACGCTAAAAATGTTTTATTAAAGATGTTATCTCTCTTAATTTGTTTTTATGTTATATGTTCCTATAATATTTATCTATGTACAGACACTAATAAATTTGGCAATGGTATAATATCATTTATTTCATTTATGTAAATATTATTAATATTACGTATTAATTGATATTATTAAATGTATATTCACACGTTTTTATTTCAAATTAGACCTATAAAGATTTATTATCGTTAATCGAAGGATGTTTATGTTTTTTCACACAAACATGCCCAAGCGACCGTAAAATACGCTGGGGGTGTGCATTCAGGGTGTCATATTGGATTAGACTGGGAGCCGTTTATTCGAGAACCCCTTTTTCCGCAAAACATTTGCCGCGGGATGTACATTATCTAACCGGTTATTACAACAGTCGTTATAATGTCATTATCCCTCTTTTTATTATGAACCTACTATAAGATCGAACAGCCCCACATACGCCTCGGTCTTGATCGACTGCCTAAAGCTTTTTATGGGCGGTCCTCGTCATTCTATATTCTATAAACACGTTAACACTATATGATCTGATGACTGAATAGGATAAGGTAAAAAATCTATCTTATATTTACGAGTATAATATATGATTAATATTATTTTTTATTACTATTATCAATTGATATACATATATATATTATTTTAAATAATACCTTTTTTAACACCTGATTGTTAACGTACAGGTTTTATAGAAAGTGAAAAATATATATGCAGGACTTTGATGCATATATCTATCCATAAGGGCTTAGATTTACTTAAAAATTTAAAAACTATAAAATTATTATAGTTAATATATGAATAATTAATTCTAATTTATTAATTGTTGCTAAAATCTTTTTAATCTTGTATAATATAATGATTTAAATAGTATAATATATGTTACAATGTTGTTACAATGCTATTATATTTTACATTTAATTAATTGATTATCTTGTTTTTAATGCTCTATGAAATCAATTAAACATATATTTTTTAATAATTTAAAATTAAAACAAACGTTTTAATATTATCCACTAAATATGAATACCATTTATTTTACAATAACAATACTTCAGATAATTTGAATTACTTTTAATTAAATTTCTATACCAATGTATTCATAAAATTACTATTTCTTTGGTTTTTTAAATGTGAGTCATTAATCATCAAATTTTAATTTGAATGTGGACCATAGTATTATTTAATTTCCAAAAATAATTTTATCTTAAATATAACAAATTATATATATTTTAAAATATATAGGTATATATTTTTAACGTTGTCATATTTACTCCTATTCCTATGTATAGTTTGCTGTTAAGAGGATGCCAGCGTATTATTTGTTGTATCTCTCTAACCCACACGCAACATAGCAAATTTTACGTTCACAAAAATGACTATAACCATATTAATTTCTCAAATTAGAGTGAAGTGACCTATTATAGAATTTAAAGTTAAGAACATTGTAAATTTTTTATACATCTTAAAAAACTCAAAACTCGCTTTAAAATAAAAACATAATAAAACGCCTATGAGATGCCCTAGATAATGTTCTTAACTTTAAATTCTATAATAGGTCACTTCACTCTAATTTGAGAAATTAATATGGTTATAGTCATTTTTGTGAACGTAAAATTTGCTATGTTGCGCATGAGTTAGAGAGAGATAATAAATACTACGCTGGCATCCTCTTAAGAATTAAATTATTAATTATTATGTAGAAATTAATTACACATAGATAATATTTATACAACATTTGATATTAACATTACTAGGTTTAAAAGTGTGTATAAAATGTATTATAACATAAAAATATTAAAAAAATGTTAAAAATATTATAATATAATAATAATAATAATTATAATAATTTTAAAATATTAAAATTTAATATTCATATTAATAATATTAATGTTTTTAAAACTAAATAAAACAAAATAATTTTTAACGTGTTAAATTAATTTAATAAATACGTAGTAGGTGTGCATAAAATCAAATATTTTAAATCAACTGGTATATTGTTTTTTTTTAAATCACAATGAAATGAAATCTCTTTGAACAAAAAAATTGTCTATCTAAATAATAAAATCGTGTTTTAACTGTGTGCTTTGTGCGTTTAGACATGTGAGAATATTCTAACAAGGCTATAAATCGAACGTCTAAAATAATACTATGACCTCCATATCATACGAGTAACAATAAAATCGATCAGTATAGTCATAATAATGTTGTAGAGGTATAACAGCTACGTCTGTTGGACGTTACCAAGCACATTTTTTATGTGTGTTTTCCAATGATGTCCATTATATACACATATTATGAATGAACCACGCTCGAGCACGTTATACGGACTATTGTGCGTCTCGTTTATTCCGTCCAGCATTAAAATAATATTTGTCACCCTGTACATATAGCTTGTGCACAGTGTTTGTCTAAGAAATATTTCCAAGGCCTGCTGGACCTGTATATTATAATACGGACCGGCTACCGATGTTTGGCAAATACAAATACGGCGACCGAAACGAATTCCATTCGGGAACGAGAGATGACGATTGCATAAAGGGGGAGGTGGGGAAGACTCATTAAAATTTTTTATACTTCGTGGCTTTGGAAACTTAGAAAAACATTGACGTAGTTTTGCTTTTGACAAACAGGTAAAAATATACGCTTCCCGGACGCGCGCGCCCGACAATACGCTTGTTATTGGTTTATTTCAATCGTATATAAACGAACCCTCTCCCTCGTCCGATAGCAATCAAGCTATCAAAATATTATCTTTTCTACCGGGGTTTTTTTTTCTCTCACTCCTCTGGACGGGGGACACCCACGACGATGCAGCAGTGATGTAGTAGAATTTTAAGATCACTGCAGCAGGTATATCTGCTATAATGCGTTTTAAAAAGAACCTTTCAACGCGTTATTTCGTGTACACAATAAAATAATAATAATAATAATATAATAGCCGCATTTCCCGATTTGTCGACCAGATAATCATTTTCGTTCATTCAAAAAATCGGTGGCAATACGCACGTGAAACGCCCACTCGAAAGGTGCCGGATGAGTCAATCGCGGACGAAAAATGCAATACCCGTCCGGATATCCTTTATTCGATCGCGCGTCTTATATTATGTTATGCTGTATGATGTGGTTTCACGCATATTGTAAATGTTAAATAGGTTTTCAATACCGAACCATCGCGGCTGTTAACGGGTGTCTTTTGTGATATAATATGCATATATGGTGTGATATGATATATATGAATATACTATACGTCTATACTCTATACCATATATATTATTATTATGCCATGTTGCCGAACTGATGGAAAAGGAAATGCGGAATTATTGATGTGGGCCATGTACGAAGGGGCGGCCATTAAAATAAATTGTAGCCGTCAAGGTCTGTCAAACCCGACCATATTGTTTTTTTTTTTATATGTTTAAAACGTTGAGCGGAACTCGTGGGATAATTGTACATTTTTCTTTAGATTTGAATGTTTGCCTTAATACTGAAATCAGACAGAAAATTACGTGAGAAATCAAGGCTTGTGAATAGGTATTCTTTTTATTATGTAACGGTAACGAAGTTTGTATGATGTGTTCTAACAAAAACGGTAATTTTTTAATAGACGTGCATAATAGTCAAATTTAAAAATAAAATATTGAACTAATATGATTTTGATTGTGCATTAATGAAAATTATTTTTTTTTTGTTTTGATGAAAAATAAATGTGAAGGATGTCTTGACACAAATGAATATTATAAGGTTAGGTTATATAATTTCCTAATTTATAGTATAGAGACTTTTAAGTAAATTATTCAACTATTTGCACTGTTAAAAGTTATGCCGGGTCTATTTTCACAAAATTGATGTTTTTTTCATACATATAGTTTCATTGTTAGTGTGGTAATCTCTTCTATTGTTAAAGTCTTAAGTAATTATATCCTATAAATACATTTATTAATTAATATACAATTTAGGTGTGATAACATATATACGATCATGACATGTTTATACATACCATGATATTTTCATGATCATACTAACTTTTACACTTGTAACTTGCAAGTTAACTCAAAAATATAATTATTAATAATATAATTATCTTCTCTTCTAAAATAAAAAAATAAAATTGATTGTGAAATGGTTAAATAATTTCGTAAGTATAATTTTTCAATATGATAATTTTTAAATGGTCTAACAATATAAAGAATAATATTGATAGTTACAATAAGTATATTTGTTATCCTTTGAACTTTCAAACTGTTCTTCAAAGTTTCCTAAGTATGAATCTCAATAGTAAACATTGAAACATATTTAAGCATTGAAAATATTAAAACGATAATCTTATAAGTTATTCAAAATAACAAATTTAAACACTTTCTTAAGTATACTAAAGTATATTATATTGTAGATTTATTATAATCCGCTGATTTCTGAAAACAATATGATCAGAATTTTAAAAAAATCCTTTAAAAATATGAAAAATTTCAATAATAATTGTATTGTATCTTAAAGTTAGTATGGTTTTATACTATAAAATCTCTGGAAAATAGACATATTATAGTCTTAAACTGTATTCAATAATTAAAACTTCATTAATCCTTATTAATGGCTTATATTTTTTCAAGACGTATAAAATATTCTCCAAGTTAGTATATTATATTATACTTATATCCAATTGTTTAATTTTAAATTAAAACATCTAATAGCCAATGGACTTAAAAATATAAAAATAATGACCAGTTAATTTTTACATAAATGGGTTTATTTTAACAATTTAAGATTTTTATAGTAATTAATATTAATATTAAATTATTTAATATTCGTGTATAAGCAGATTTATAAATGTCTATACATTAGTACATTACCGTATAGGATTATGGCTTATAAACTAAAATTATGCATAATTTATTGTAGTCTAAACAATCGTTAGTTATTATTGCCTGCTAAACTATATGTATATTAATGTATTATACATTACATAAATTAGAGATTATTTTATTTGTACAGTCTATATATATATAGTTTTGTTAATTTGAATCTAACTAAAATCGCTGTTCACTCAAAAATGGTTTATACCAGAGCGGGTCAGTCACCAGTGGGAATTTTTTAAGTCAAAACAAAATATATTATATTTTATAATGTAGGAATGGATTGCAAACGATAGAAGGTCTGGACATTATAGATACTGCCTTAAACGACTCTTACAAAAATCAAAAAAAATATTATATTATCGTGTATTTGTTAAACATTTACCTTAGTGTGGGTTAACTTATAAATTATAATATTACATATTACGATTAATCTATAACAATAACTTAGGGTACGATCGTCACGTTATTATATACACAATAATTAACATGTTTTTTGTACTACAACAATAAGACAACATATTTCCATAATTGTATTTTGAAGTTTAAATAGATTATTTATAAATTAATATGATTATTTCTTAGGTTAGGCGAATACAACTCATTTCTCGCCTACGCATGTTGATTATATTATATATTTACAGACGAACATTTATAACATGCAAGATCACATAAATAATAAGTACAACACGCAATTACATACATTATACACACGCTGCACCGCACTCGCGCATTTTTGTTCTTACACCGACACGTGTCTTCGAATATATTATTATTATATATACAGGGTGTTTATCGATTCCTTAACCCCCCTTCCATCTCCCCCACACGACGTTCGGCGAAAACCTGTCAAAAATCGTCTCTGGATAATGCGCGCACAAAAAGCTCGGAACCCATATCGCACGCTCCATTTGTAGTTGACAAGGCGCGGCTATATATAATATAGTGTTTGCTTTGTGACTGGCATGAACAATGTGAGCTTGTGTGTGTGTGTGTCTGATGGCTGAGAGGGTACATTAATATATATTGCCGTTTATATATATGTATATGTGTATACGTACGTACGTACGTCCTGTCATCAAAATAATAATTGGAACCTACTGTACTTGATCCACACTATTTCGTATACGGTTTGCCGTAATGCAGACGTGCAGTTGCAGCGTAAATATATTATAAATAATTATTATAAAATCCCAATATCTAGACCCGATATATAATTCGGGAATTTAGAATTTTGTATTTGGATTGAAGCCGTGTCTACTAGAAATGTAATATAATATTATTTTACGTTACATCTCTTTGTCCTTTGATGTCTATAAATTTGTGAAACGACTGAAACGTCTGTAGAAGAAATCGCTCTAGAACAGCGATGACCATATCGAGATCAGTTCGTTCAGACGAATTCGAACAGAACTGCAATTATGCATTTTATATTTACAATTGTCAAACATATGCCTATCATCATTCACTACGGACGTTAATAATAATATTCGTTATAAAGTACGGTGGAAGTCGAGTATTGTTAATATTGTTTTATTTTACTTTGTTCTGATTAAATAATAATATAATATGGCTTATAAATCTTACTATATTGTATAGTTTTATCAATTATATTATTTATAGGTAGAGGTACCTACTAACATGAAATATATATAATAAAGTAGGTTAGTACGAAAAGTTCTGACTGTTTTATTATTAATTAATCGTGCGTTTTATAGAATTATTATATAAGGTTTTGGGTGATCATAAACTTAATAAGTTTTTATTTCATATATATTATAATATGTATTATAAATGTAGTAGCTTACTTACAGTGGAAGGATTATATGTATTAATATGCATACATATTATATACTTACATATATATGGCTATATTGAATAAATATCAAAATAACCTCAAACTCATACATGCATTTAGATGCATTTGTAAAATGATTAAGGTAACAGTATATATATATATATATATAAATTATGTTCTTTTACCTATATTATTAATTAAATATACTGTGTACATAACGATATATTTTTAATGAGATACGTAGTTGTAGATCATCTTAATTACTTACCGTTAATATAATACGATAATATGTCAGTAATCTATGTAGAAAAATATATGATAAATGAATAAAGTTTCACGTAGATAAAAAGGTATAAGCTTGTTCATATATACATATATATTATATTATATAATATTATGAAATATTCATGAGTTAATAAACGAGCGTCTTACAAGGTGGTTTAAAGGGGTGTTACAGGGATTATTCGCCTAACCCTTAAGTATATATAGCATAGAGGTATAAACGTAATGAATTCCCAATGAGCGCTGTTTTTAGGCTGGAAAGTCGTTGACCTTTATTATATCATGCCAAAAATTCAAATTTAATAATGATCGTATGTTATTGCAGTATCAAGATTGATGGGCTCATCAAACACCCCGATGAATGGTATGACAAACATGGAATGCGATATCAAACCACCTCTACAGTTTCCACTTACCCAGAGACGAAAGCGGAGAGTGCTGTTCACTCAGGCTCAAGTACGTATAGCTCTCTCTCTTTATATATATATAATATTATTTTATTCTATTTAGGTGCAATTGTGTAATTTTGAATACGTTTGAATTCTTTATATACGGATTCTAATTTTAACCCAATTGTAGAGGAATTATGTCTTTTGACTCAGAAACAATATATTAACGTTTTTTTTTTTTTTTTTACTTGTATACATTTGTAAGAATAATTTATGTGATATTTTGTCAATGAATCTACAGTTGTATACCGCTGGTTAGAATATAATATAATTGACAATCTCATATTATTTTTAAACTCGCGATTTATTTATTTTTTATTTTAATTCAAATGTGAAGTCGTACCTATACAAAGAAAACATTTATTCAACATCCATCCTGTATGAAGATTATTTTATTTTTTATCTTTTTTAGTTTGAGTCTTTATACTAGTGCATGTGTATTAAATAATATATATATATATATATACTCGTTTTTTTTACGTGCGAACCTATTCTGAAACCCAAAACTATATTTACTATTCAAGTTCATAGATGTTTACAGCGCACTTAAACTGTCTCAAAACCCACATTTCTTGTATAAATGTAAACACAATCAGGCGTCACGTCAAATCCACGAAGGCATCGTTTTGACACGAACACATCCATCCCATTTGTACATATTGTCCAAATATCCACCCCCTTTGGGCTTTGGCTTGTGTATGTATTTATTTCCTTTTCAAAATCGATGTTTTATCCTAGTTATCCTATATTCCTATAGGCTTTATATTAAAAGAGAAAAAAAACCTATATTATTATAATTTATAATTATTCTAATATTATTTCTACAGGTTTATGAACTAGAACGGAGGTTCAAACAACAAAAATATTTATCAGCGCCCGAACGAGAACATTTGGCTAGTCTAATTCATTTAACTCCCACACAGGTAAATAACAATTATATTTATAATATAACTAGGCATAATCTAAGTTACAAAAACATTAATCAGATTCAATATTTAATTATACATTTAAGAATAAGTATATATATATATATAAATTATCAAAATTCAAATGATTTAAGGTCTCTTTAAGTCTAATGATTAAAAAATAATTATTGATTTTGGTATTAGTCTAAACGTTACATAGCAAAAAAATTACATATAAAATTCTAGTATCGCTATGACTCTATTATATGGACAGTAGATTCAACGGACCTTTATAGAAAATCAAACTTGTATATTTGTTCGATTTCATCAGTACCAATACACTTTTTTTTAAGCGAAAATGTAATAACTGTAAAAATATTAAAGACATATTACCAAACAAGTGTAGTTTTGTTTTAAAAATATTAGGTTATTTTATATTCTAAACACTCAATAAAAAAATGGAAAAGTTTTATATAACATTTAAAACGTCTCCAAAACTACATATAATGTATAGTAAACACAATTAAGACCTGTACTAAAGTTGGAATCGTTAAGACTTATCGTCGTTCTCAGATGCATTATATAGTACGCCATTATACTGTTTTAAAGTGAGCGAAGCTAGCTTATAGTATATCGAGTGTAGAGTCTATAGATCACACATTTTAATACCCGCGTTCTCTATATTTTTATTTATAATATATATTATTGTGTTAGTATTACTTCTGTGTACATATAGTAGTATAATTCCGTATTAAATTTATTTTTGGGATAATATTTAATACGAGAGGAATAAACTTGGAGGTTATGATGGTGGATAAGAGGGTCAAACCATGTGTGTGCCAAGGTTTTGGGTATTATATTATAATATATAGTATTAACGAGTAACAAAATTTTTGGACAAAAGGGTCAATGAGTTCAATTAGAACATTTGTACACAAAATCGATATTATTAATTTTTCGGCCTGTGTGCAGAACATAATATAATATTATATAAAATATGTATAGGTAATTATATATTTAATCGCGATTCGTACTGTTGTACTGTTTAAAATTTCAATTGTTTAATGAGTCACTTGATGTTTTGTACAATAACACGATGAGTTGAAGTACCGCGATTTCCTTGAATCGGTATTAGAACAAACAGGGGCGGTAATAACGCACTCGCCCACGTGTATACGATATAATATTGGGTGAAAAATGGATTGTTGAAGTCCTCGTGTAGGTAATAACTAGTAATGTTTATGTATAATACATAATAATGTGCAGCATATTCGCCGCTGTTTATATTTTATTATTATAGGTTTGAGCGCGGTTTCGTGTCCCACAAAATTATAAACGAGTCGATCACTATAATGATACGACACGAGTTGGGTTATTTAAGACAATGTTTGTTCAATTTAGTACTCGTTGTCCGCGACCCGCTTTTATACTGGGGAAATTGATTATATTTTACTAAAGTAGGGTTCACAGGCAGCTACATCGTCCGTCACGTGGTCTTCACTCTTCAAAAAATCGAGTGCAGCCAAACTATGGTAAATTTCCTAGAAGATCGTCGTGGTTATTGGTCAGTGAATGATACCCCACGATTGCGATGGCCAATTTATTGGAATAGGTACGATAAATTAGGCACGCTACACCACAGAAAAAACAAGTCACATACGCCTATAATAATATGATGGACGACTGTCCATGTTTTTAATGTAAAGTGAAATAAAATGAAAAAACATAGGTAAATTTTTATACTATAATCGTTTTGATTTTAAAATTTTAAACGTGACACGTTGTTATATGGTAATAGTTTTAACTTTTGTAAAAATTATCAATAATATCGTGTACAGGTTTATTTTTATACCTTTGATTTAATTACTTCTATTTAAAATAAATACACGAAGAAAGGGACGAAAAAAATCGTTCATGTTCCTCGTGACCAAATTCCAAAGGCACGTTCCTAAACGTGAAAAAAGAACTGCGTTCCCGATAAGTTCCTATAAATATGGAACGAAATCGAAGGAATCCGTTCCTTCCGTAAGCACTGTCAAATACTGCGCACGTTGTTATTCGTCGTGTATATTATTGCCGAGGAGTCCCCACCACCCCCCGAAATACAAAACGAAATCATGCGATTTTCGTGCGTTTACCGTGTATCGCGCGCGAGTCTCCCGTGACTGCACACGGGCAATAATAATAATAATAATAATAATATGTGCGCGAAAGATTTCGGACGGCGTCGCGCGGACAGATTATCGCGGCTCAACCGATGAACTACGCCCCATTGAAACACGGCTTAAACGTAACGGGCTGCAGCGTGCGGTTAATGAGGCTTAAACATTTTCCGGGGTTACGCGTGCGTCAGTGCCGCCGCCACTCCGCCGCCGTACCGGTCTCTCGTCGCGCGCCGCGTACACATTAAACAATCACGACGACGATGATGATGCCATCGGAGGGGACCCGCTGCATCGCGTATTATTGTTATTATTATTATCATCATCATCGCCGCCGTCGTCGTCGTCTCTCTAGCCGCGCCGGTTTTCTCTGCGCGCGCCACCCGTCGTCGCCCCCCACCCCACCATCCCCCGTTCCGCTCCTATATTATCATATGCACCCACCACCCATCATCGCGACACCGGGCTTTTATGTATTTTTTTTTTTTTTTTACTCCTCGCACAGCTTAATCGCATTTATCAGTGGCGGCGGCGGTCGCTAAAATGAATTATTATATAATAATATATTGCGTGTACACGGCGCACATACAGGCACACTGCAGAACGGTGCGCGCGCGGTGGTGCCGCCACTGCAGTGCAGCGCGTCGCGCACGGGGGGGGGGGGGCGGCGGCGGCGGCGGCACAAAAGCGTATTCATCGCGAGCCCTCCGAAAAACGTACGTCTGAAGTGGCGAGCGAGCGGTGTACACATCATGCGCGGCGGCGGCACCACTCGAGATGATGATCGGTATATATACACCCGGTGCGCGGTGGCGGCACGGAACAATGGCCGACAGATTGTGCCTGGTATACGCGCACACGGTACATACATACGCGGGGCCGCCGGGGCGCCAGATGTTGCGGCAAAGACCCCGCGAACCATACGCGCGCATATATATCTATACAGGACAATAATATGTATGTATGTATGTATTATATATTTTATATAATATATATAATCGCAGCGACTACTGTTTAGGTTTTTGTGCGCCTCCCCCCCCCAACGAATCACTTTTTCGGCGCACGCGGGACTTATACAATAATAATACGCTCGTCGACCCCTCCCCGCTACCCTATGTCCGCTAAGCACGCCGAAATGTCGGTCGAGAGCTATACGTCCGTATACATAATATATACTGCGACGAAATTATTATAATAATAATACATTTTTTGTCGTGTGTTTACATTACCGATATACCATATATTATTATTATTATTTATATTGTCGTTATATTATACGCCGGGCGCAAACGTTACGCGTACGCTCGTAAAATAAATTATATATTATTATTGTTACAATATGGTGGTCCGACCGATTTCCTATTTTCTTTTGAGATGATGTTTTTTTTTTTTTTATTATCGGTTTTCGTCCGGTAAACACGCGCAGGACGTTCTCTTGCGCCTACGCGCGTATTCTGTGAACACGACGTACAGTATAGTCGCCGCTGATTGTGGACTCTCTTCAGCACCAGAATATTTGAGTCCATTGACCCGCAAACGAGTCGACTGTGGGCGCGAAAAGTCCAAAAATAAAAATATATATATGTATTGGTCCTGCGGATGATGCTTACCAATCGCTCGACGATTGCGGATATCGACGGATGTTTTTAGCGCCATTTTGAGTCTGTATGTTTGACACGAGTGCCAATGTGCCAAGTCAAAGGTATATAGAAAAAAAATACGTGATTTGCACCAATATAAATATTTCATTTAATATAAAGTTCATTGTAACTGTATAGGTACCTCATATGGTGAAAATGAGCTTTGGGTTTATGTGGATAGTGAATGTTTACTAAATATTAGGTACTAACATAAACTACATGTACGAGAATATAATTTTTGATACTAAAAAGTAACAGTCGCTTAATCGTAATAAGATAATAAATATATACCTTTTTTTGGTGTTTTTGAACAAAACTGTTCTAAGTTTATTGTCCGAAATAAAGCGCACAGATGTCTAAGATTTTAATACTTTTGTGCGATACGATTAATTTTTTCTCGTCTTGTTTTGGCTCCTCGTATCTTCAGCCGCATGTTGGATTTATACCTTGAGCTTCATAATTGGGGAGGAAAGCTAGAGATTATGATGATGAAATCTGAGAAATGTGTTTTTTACGGTGTATATTTTTACGTAATTTGCCTATCTGATAAATTTTTAAAGTGACTTATCTCCTAGCCCTCTCTATTTGCGCTGTAAAGGGCAGTAAAAGCTATATCTTTGAGATCAATAAATATGTTTTTGTTTTGATATTTTATGGTTTGTAGTGTTTGTACAATAATTTGCAGAGTTCACTTCCTGTAACTCAGTTGATACGCACTGTTTAGTATTTCCTATTTTCCTATGTAAAATATATTATTTATACTACACATTACTGACGTTACTATATAAGGCTATATAAATAATAAAGTGTATAACAGTTATTATTGCATATTGCGCCCGAAAACGATGACGAGAAGGTTCGCTCGACAGTCGATGTTTCGTAAACATAGAACTTTTTATTTACTTATAATTTTCTCTTATATGATTTTCCACTCAATTGTTTATAATTTTGGCGTATCGCACGTCGTAATGTTGTTATACATATTATATTATTATAGCGTCTATGTTCTCCTCGTCATCCTACGATACAGCACCAATTGTAGGTGATTAATATAATACTTAATTGGAATGCATTTTTATTGTGGGTGAAAGTCGAAAAGTTGTTAATATGATTTTTTATGTTCAGTTAGTATCAGGAATATAAAATTTGCGTTGTGTTAAATAATATCATCAGAAAAAATTGAACTTCGTTTTAGTTTTTGTCAAGTAAAAAAAAAAAAAATAACCAAGTGTTGACGTATTATAGGTATTAGGTAATATTTGTTGTCTCAATATAAATTTAATTAAAGCATAAAATATTCAAAGTTTTCTGGCTGATACCTTGCTGATGATCACTGGCTTTCGATGTCAGGAACATAATTAATAAATTGAACCACGGTCTTCCGAATAATTGCGCTGGTTTGTGGGTTTTAAAACATCAAATCCATCGCATCTAGTGGTTTACTCATATAATTAAACACTTGAAATTATACATAGCTATTATACTTTATAAGTATTTAATTTCGTTATCGTTGGTCTTTGGTGAATACTAATTATAATTTACGCTCAATTTCAATGTCATCGTAACATATATTATATATTACCTACTATATAGTATCACCAGCACGGCGGTAATTCGCGCGTCGAGCACGTACCTATTGAAACAGTGGGAGAACAAAAGTATATAATGATTAATAATGGTATATAATGCGCATAATTAGTGTACACTTGTCCGGGATATTTAAAAACCTCGTTGGCGTGCGTATACATATATTATATCATATTATGATACGCGTAGTATAATTAGTATCGGCAAGGTATCGTCATTGTCTCGATGATCACCGAATTACGGGTAATGCAATGAATAATGATAATATACACACTACACGATGATGATATGCATACGCCTAATATAATATTACGTATGCCATTTGCGTATACCTACTCGTATAATGCACACACGATAAAAAAAAAAAAAAACAAGGACCATTTATATAACTGTCGGCGGCAGAGGCGGCGGTACAGACGTAAAAATCAGCGTGAATGGCGTGCGCTCGTATCGTTTATATAATATACGGACAAGTAGCCGAGTAGAAGCCGAGTACTTTTGAAAAGTGAAGTGAATTTATGTAGGAATTATTCGCAGATACTCGTAGCGGCGGCGGCGGCCTCAAGTATGCACGGCGGCGGCGAATCCCGTTCGTTCGGTCAAAAGAGTTAGTCTTTAAACCGTTATCCAAAAGCCACGTAGAGTGCACTCGGTTCGCGAGCACTTTTAAAAACACCTCTTCAACTTTATTTCCACTTCGTTCCCATTCACTGTCAATATTAATGTTGGTCATCTTTTGACTTTCAACAGCAACTTATATATAAATGCTCAGTTGGATTCATTTCTATTTATATACTTTCCACTTCGCCTTTGACAATGTAATATACTAATATTGTGATAATAACAACTATGTATTTATCCAACACAGCCAATACGTATAAGCGTAACATTGTCTGAAACCACAATTATTCACGACAATCGCGATAACGCGATAATATCACGATAGCGTGTGCATAAATTACCCTTTTTATGTGAACATACGTCCGATTTCGAAAAATCGTGGCCTGTGGGTAATTTTAAATTACTTAATTTTTTTCTATTGCTTGTATTACCTACACGTCATTTTGTATGAATAAAAGAGTAGTATATAGTTATAACAGTATATGTATAATTCGTGTCTTTCGAATACTACTCGACTGTCTATAATAGTCATCTATAATAATACAAATAAAATATGATAATAAGTTTTTATATATTTAGAAAATAACTATGTGATTATGTCTTTTACAGGTAAAAATATGGTTCCAGAACCACAGATACAAGTGTAAACGTCAGGCGAAAGAAAAAGCTATGGCCGAACAAAATGCCCAAAATCAGGTTAGACATTTTAAAAGAGAACTGTGTGTAATTTATTATCAAAAATTAAAATATTAATTTAGCTAAGAACACTGCAAGATTACTCGTTTTGTTTATACAGCAAAAAGTATTAGAAAAAATACCGATTTTAATTTAAAATAATTCATTACTTATAAATTATAAAATATAGTGGTACTTTGTACTCGGGTGCTTATCCTTATATATAAGTAAAAATTGTTTAAACCCGATTAGATAAAGTACCTACGACACGTTAAGTCTTATTGAGCTTAATCTTATTCGCAGGCTCAGAGTTCACCGCGACGTGTGGTCGTGCCCGTTCTAGTGAAAGACGGCAAACCGTGTTCGGGTACGTCAGATGCGTCCGGCCAACAGCCTGCGCCCGGCGGCAATAACTGCAACGGCCACAGCCCTGCTATGCATCACGGTGGCCACGTACCCGTCCCCGTCCACCCTCATCACCACGGTCACCATCATCATCACGGGTCGCCCAACGTCGGGCACCACCAGCAACAGCACCAACCGCCGCAACACCAGTTGCTGACCAACACCGCAATGCCATACCCAAGACAGAACGTCAGTCAGCATCACCATCAACAGCAAAATATGTCCTATTTATCCATTCAAGGACGTGCATGGTGAGCTGTGGCCGTTTATATTATTACCTATCTTATTAATAGGCGAGCATTATACTTAGTGTAGACTTTCGAAAAAAAAATTTCATTTTTCAATACGAATTTTTCATGTGATTATATATATTTTTGATATATATACACACACCCACATAGAAAAACTATACTTGTATTTAAATATATAGAAAATTTTAAGCATAAAGTATTTGACAAAATGCAGTTATATAGTGAGATATTAGGAAAAATTCTTTTATTATACGCGTAGGATAACTATATTTTAAGCCCGTTATGTATAAGCATGACGTGTACACATTTTTAATTTAATTTTATCTTGGACTCTCTAAGTCAATTAAATTTTATTTGTGCTATGTGTATTAGTATATTTTTTTTCTTTTTAATGTTTTATAATTTGAACGTCCTACCTCCAAGTCACGTGTATACTTATTGATGTATAAAGTATTTTGAAACTTTTGTAAATTATTATGAATTGCAATAAATTAATTCTTTTTGTAAAGATGAGATATGCTATACATAGGTACTTCAATGTTCTGTACGGTTCTATATGATAAAATATAATATAGCCTCATTCAAATAAGGCAATATTGTTTGATGTAAAATAGTATGAATTTGTTTATCATACTCATCCTCTTACGTTTATGAGAATATGTGTAGGTATACTAATTTTATTGGTCCGTGATAGTTTCACTTAGACATTTTTTTTTTTTATGGGTACATAAAATAATTTTATCTATTTATTTATTAATAAGTTGCAAGTATATATAAAATATGCATGTACAATTATGTATAAACCTCAATTTTTAAAGCACTATAAATACCATTCTTAGTTGTATATTATATGGTTAAGAGTTTTGTAAGTAGGGCTTTAATATTAAACAAAGAAAATAGACTGTTGGATAAACCTATAATAATACCTATATACAACTACCTGAAATGTTATTTAACAGTTTTTGTGTAAATTTACAGTCATTGAGATGGTTTAATTGAAATGGATGTAAAACATTTTATCAATAACTATATATATATATATATATTATATGTATCTATATGTATAATACGTATCTATATTAAGTCAAAGTTTAATATTAAAATATATTTGCAATGTATAAAACTGTTGTGTAATTAATATAATTATCAAGCGAATCATGTTAAAATCTAAAAAAACCATGTCAATGTTTTATATATATATAATATACGGTACATTGGTATATGGTATTTCATAGAAGTGTGTCGAAATGTATGTTACGATTTATGTTTGTTTACCTCTACCCCTTATAATATTATATTATACACGCTCGCATTAACTTGCAACGAGTTCTTACATTAATTCCATTATTTTGAATTTAAATATGCCTCAATATATGTGTATATTGGTATGCTGTTTATATTATAATATGCCTATGGAAATATCTTTTGTCTTTTGCACGACCCCATTAAATTTAATGTTATATTATATAAAATGTGCTGTAATTATACCTTGTAAAAATTATACTAAACTTCTGTATAATTATTATTATTATTATTATTATTATTTCTGTAAAATGTGATGTATAATAATATCTACGTGATTGTATACGAAATAAACATAAAATATGAAAATAGTAAACGTACCTATATATACATATACAATAAACGACGTAAAATGTGATATGATTTGGTCCTCTGTAAATATAATTGCGATTTTTCAGCCACCATCGTCCAAATATGTTATACATATAGCGTCGAGCTCTGCAGCGAGGAGTAAGAAAATCGTTTAGGTATACGTCTTGTGTGTTCTGCGCATATCCTAAGTCGGAAGCTATACCTATGTTAATACATACACACACATACACGCGCGTATATAATGGATGTATATATAGTCGTTAATGAGTAAACAGTAGCGTTATGCGGCACTATATGTATATACCTATACAAATATATAATAATATGTATATAATAAAACACAAGAGAACCGCATAATATATGACGAGCGAAAATAGGCGGAACCACGACAGGCGGAGGACCGCGCCCCCGACGCCATGACAGTGCCCTCTATATAGTATATTATATTATTATTATGTGTGTGTGTGTGTGTATTATTATTATTATTACGGCGCTGCACGCTCCCGGAACCCGGACGATCGTTTTAACGCGCACGACTGGAGGGGGAAAACACGGTTTAATAAGGCACAAAATATGTGTACAATAAAAAACCGATCGACCCCAACAATTGCCGGTGGCGAAAAAAATGTATATTATTGTATACATACGAACTCGTGCTTTGATTTGAATCCAATTATTATTGGGTAGCTAAAATATTATAATAAAGGTCCTGGAAAAAAAGGACAACCATATACAAATAAAAAATGTTTGCTTTTTTCGAATTATTGTAATATAATTCAATATAGTCGATATAGTCGCGGACAAAAAAAGCAAATTTAATTTTTTAAATCGACTGTGATGTATACATTATTTATACTAAATATATTACGTTATAAATGTCGTGTACGTACATGATTTAATTGATTATACAATCATATATGCACTTTGTGGCGTGTAGTGTATTATACATATAAAGGGTGATCCATATCGTAAGACAATTATTATATGACACACCTAATGAGTATCTTATGTTAAAGTAATTATCACGTATGTATAAGTACCTTAGTACTGTACCTATATACACATTTTTAACCTCGATATATATATATATATATATATCGATGGCTTAAAGGCCAAATATGATAGGTATGTCACAAATACCAAAATATTCAGGAAAGCCATTTAAAGTTTAGGTATTAATATAGCTTATTACTCGATTAAAAATTTCTATTTTTTTTTTTAAGTAATTTTTTAGTGGAATTAGAATGGACTTTGACAAATGGAAAAGTTAGTATATTTTGTTACTACTTAAATTGAATTTATCAGTTTTGCCAAATGCGTATGTCCGTACATGTTTCATTTATCCGGTTAAAATAAGCACCAATGTTAATATATCTATTTAAAATAAATTGTATGTCACATTTTTTTTTGTACTTATAATTTTTGAGCATTCAAAAATATGATTAGCTTGTAAAATGCCAAATATTATTATGTAAAAATACCGCACTTCTAATAATAATTTTTGACACTCGATATTTAGCAGAATCATAAAGAACATCATCTAGTTTGATTGGATATATTAAACCAATTTTGAAAAAGTGGACATATTATATTTGGCATTTTAACTATCGATATATACACGAAGTATAAACTACATTATATATATATATATATATATGTATTTATGCATATTATATGTAATGTAAAGAAGTGAATAGAACATTTTTTTTCATTGAATAAGTTTTTCGTTTTATAAAAATAATAATTTTATTATGAATTTTTAATTTATTAGACATTTTAATTTTCATACACTTATAGGTAAATAATTAAGATATAGATATAGAACTACAAAATTTAAAATGAATTCTAATAAATACATAAAATATTAAATGAAGTAAAGATATAATTCGTATAATCAATAAGGGTAGTAGATGTAGAAATGTTGTTAAATTAATTTTTTTGCATTTTAATTTTCCCGTAGTACGTTGCTATATATAATTCATAAGCGTATATTTTAATTATCATTTATTATTAGCTATTTCAGACACACACACACACACATATATATATATATATATTGGTATTCTTTATTTATGATTACCTATTATAAGGTAAAATTGAGCATATATATATATACAAAAAATTAATTACCTACCTAATTGGTGTTTAATTTCCATAAACAAAAACTAAAATCATTTCATAGCCAGTGAATAATATACTATATATGTACCTACTACAAGAACAAAATATATTTTATTAACTATTTAATAATAATATTAATAAGAAAAAAAGTGTTAATGATTATATTCGAGTATAGACCTATTAATGATTTGTGTTTAAACTTTAAGCGATAAAGTTTTTATACACACTTGGCTTATATATTTCGAGATCAATTATAATTTGTATAAGCTAAATAAAATTGTATGCGAATCACGTAGTATATTAAACAAATTTTGTTTTATGATATAGTCAATTACTTTATAAAACGGAAAATAAAGGATTACGTATTGGGTAGGAATATTATCGATTAGTATAATTAATGCCATTAAATATTTTTAATGGAAGCTCTTCGCCGAAAAATAATTATAATTAACATAATTAGTATAATAATAATAAAAAAAATACATAAACACTCAAACCACTGCTACCACGAATTTGACATATTGAAGTATAGGTATACTTGTGTATATATATATATATACACATTTAGTTTTAGTGTATATTGAACTAATTATGTATATACTAAAACAATTAAACTGGAATTCTAAGTGGTTTGAATATTACATATACCTATAAGGCTATAAAGCACAAAGAATCTATAAGGTACAATATATGTGTATATTTTATATTAATAATTATTATATTGCATGTATAAAAAAATATAAAATTACATTTACGACTTTTACACTTACAAAATATCATATTCACATACACGCATGTAACTTTGAATAAAGTATGAATGTTAAGTACTTAAATAGAACACAGAATACCTTGATAAAATGATAACATAAATTTTGTAGTTATTCATCACATTTTGAAGCAGTAAAAATTTGCTAACCTTCAAATGCTTGGAAGGTTTCTCAGTTTGGACCTAACTTAAGAATGTTAAAAATATTAAAAACATGAACTACTTATTTAATTATAGTCTAAATTACGAATTTTTTTTATGGATTAAAAATATAACATAGTTTATATAATTCTTTTTATTCTCTTTTATTTTTATTGAAAAATTGTTTTTAAAGACAATGAAGTTCAAGTTTTGTCAGAATTACGTAGCTGTGAAAATGGAAAATCAAAAAATTATTTTATTTTAATGATAGTACACAATAATACTACAATAATTGCAATACAACCGAGCGTAATATTTTAAATTGTTTATTTGGTTGAACATTACATTTTTATTGAGTGGAGAGCATTTTTAAATTGGAATATTTATATGTACATTTTAACAGTTGCATACAACCGTTTAATCTTCTCATACCTACATATTATAATAACTAGAGCAAGGACTTGTCTAGATTAAAAAAATCATCAAATATATATTTAAAAATATGCACTTACACAGCGAAAAATTAAAAAAATGCAGTTAAATGCCATGAAAAAATTGCATTGTTATTTTTTAATATTTTATTTATTTTAATTATTTCAATCTATACAATTTTCTATGTACCGACTATACCTACTGTACCTGTATGTATAAAAAAAACAATAATACAGCCAACTTCCAATACAGATCTAATCTAATCTACTCATTGACCATTATGATAAAAATGGTGGTATCTATCCTTTTTATGATAAATTCGCAGTTTAATATGATTTATTGTTGACCTTGGATTCGATAAAAAATATTTACCGAAGTGCTTGATTTTGGATAAACTATCAAAGTATACACTAAAAACCTTAAATGTCTTTTCAACCAGGAAACGTCAAAATATGCAAAAATGTACATTAAAAATTTTAAGTATCTGATCACAAGCATTGTGAAATTTATTGTGTATACTTACTATAATAACAGTATAAGCGTTACGCATACGATAAAGCTTACCAGAAAAATATGCAAATGCGTAAAAGTCCTTGCTTAATAATAGCTTTAATGAGTAATGAGTATTGTAGTATTTTTCATAATTCTGCAGCAAGTATATACTCGTAGGTACAAAACATATTATTTAGATAAACATGCATAAATGACTCTATAGACTTCCGTGAAATAATAAACTATATAATCTACCTGTATTACTGTGTTTATTTATTAATTGTGCATTAAAATAAAGCGTTTTTGCACGAATATTTTTTTTTTTTTAATACTTCTTTCGTACAGAACAACAAAAAATGAATGCTTTATTAATTTTTTGTTTTTAACAAACAAAATTCGACTATACTCTTAGGTAAGCAAATTATTAGAGCGAATCGACCCAAAATGACCGTTACGCGAATTATCGTAAAATCGCATCATATACCTATATACATAACAATACGGTGTGTACCTACACTCACACACACATACATATATATATATATAAACTATATATTAAACTAAATAAAGTCAGAATTTTTTGCGAGTAGGTAGTCGTCTCACACACGTGAAATACTTTCGCACAGGTCGTCGCCGTTCCCCCGCGGTGGTGCAATCGCCACCGCCACCGCCGCCCCGATGACGACTGCTACGTCGGCGGAGACGTGCTCGCTGGCCCGGACGCGGCGGGGACATAACGCGCGGCACAGGCTCGCGCCCGGCGGTGGTCCGCCTCTATAATACGCGTACGGTGGTGCGCGGGTTCCGAGCCGCCCCATTGTTTCGTCGTGTGAGTCCCACGGCCGCGTTACCAGACCACCGCGAAATCAGTGAACACGTATTAAACATATTATACCACAGGTAAGTTAACTCGGAAGTGAGCATTATGCGCGTACAATATAATAACACACATACCTATACACGCGTATATGTACATATATATTGTCGTGTTCTTACCGCGTGTGTGAGAAATGGCGATAGTGATGCAGTATAGCGCGCCCGCGCCCGCTCGCACACATTTTTTTCGAAACAACTCGATCGGAAATGAACAAACATAAAGTTCGACGACGAATTCCCACACGCGTAGCGATGACGTGAGAACTGTAGAGAACGCGGCAGTAATATTGTATATACATATAGTGGACGTCGTGCACCGTGGCGTACGTATATAATATACATATACGGTAAAAGTAGATCATTCGTACTTGTAAATATATATATATATATATACACATATGTACACACGACAATATATACGAAGTCAGTAAACCGTATGTATTGCATAGGTACGTCACGGGAAAAATTGCGAAAACCGAATCGTAACGGAAAGCGGCCGTTATTATATAGTATACACGTCACATAATATTATTATGTCTACGTGGATACTTTTATACATAGGTACGTTAAGTTATATTATAAATATGTACGACCGCTGTATATTACATAGTATTGCTTGTCTGATTTTGGATTGGCTGGAAAACTAAACCACGGTTTGGTCTACCTGGTCTACAACTACATAATATTATCATGATGTTTCGCCCAAGCGGTCGCAGCATCCTCGATTTGGTGGTATCAAAATCCGTATTAGACTCCTTACCGTTTACTCTTCCGGTTCCGCCTTGCACTACAATTAGCTATATAATCTGCTCGTTGTAGCCACTTCTATAGCTCACTAATACCTATAGCTTTCCTCTGCAGTTGTAATTTATTCGTCATCATCAAAACAACAGCATCATACGAGGAAGCGATCGCAACCACATTTCATTGTTCTACTTTTTTCTATAATCTCTTCATATCGTATATCGTATATACACATAAATTATATATTATACTTCTCCGATATTCCTACCTTCCCCTCAACCTATCGTTACTCCTATAATATACCGACGCTATATAAAACACTGTCCGTACACGTCCACATTTAGCTAAAAGTCTAGAAATTCTTTAACTGTAACCGTTATATAGATGAAATGCGATGATGTGCACGTAGTAACAAAAACAACTATCTACTGCTGGGCGTTTTCATCATAATGTACGTAACGTTCCGATTTGATGTTATGTGTGGGGTATTTTATTGCATACTGTGCAGCGGCGAGTGTACATTATCGTCAGTGTGGTATATTATGGGCCGCGACATCATTACACACGCGGTCCGTGGTCCGGCCCGTGCCATTTTCGGCAAAGGCTGCGTGCAGTCATAAACACACGCGACCATCGGTCGAGGCTATTAAGCACTCGGCTAGTCTGGCGGCTACGTATACACGAAAGTATATATATATCATACACATAGTTTAGTGCACCGCGAGAGTACGTGACGTGTAATATATATATATATATATATGGTATAAGATCGGGATGGGTGTACGATGGTGAGCGGTGGGGGCGGTGGAGTTAATAAAAGTGTGTTTAAACGGGTGCGCGCTCGTTTTCGCGCGGGGGAGAGATATACTGTCAGCGACAGCGGCGGTGGCTGTATTACTGCCGGACAACAATGACGTTTTTGGGGTGTTAAGAATTTTCGGCGCGAATTTATCTTCGACCCCTGTCACGTGTCTTTGGCACCGTGAAATTCGAAAACCGGACTCGGGATTAAAACCGGGCCATTTAAATATGAATGCGAACGTATAATATAAATATATATAAAATAAGTAAATATATATATATATATATATTGTATATATACGAACCGTATATATGTATATGAATATTATGGAACACTCGCGTAACTTCAGTGCGGTCATATCATGTAATATACTATATATATGTGTGTGTGTGTGTATTAAATGTGTTTATTCTATATGTACGGTGCCCTCGCGGTCAGTGAACTATGGAATAATATATTATACGGCCCAGTTGCGAAAACTCGAAAAAAAATTTGACTATATCAATTTTCATATAATTCCTTACTGTGTGATTGCAATACAGTAGACGCCGCTTATAAGACTCATGGATATAAGGTTCAGTCGCTTATTAGACTCAAAATCGTCTGGAACGGTCCGGACGTATCAAAATACATTAAAAAAAAAATCGGTTATAAGACTCAAATTTCGTAAAATAAATAGTAGAAAATAAACTTTTTTGGTTATAATTTAGAAATAAATTGGTATTGAAAAATTAAATAATATTCCTGTTGATTATTTTTAGTTTCTGTTGGTACCTTATATTATAATGTATAATAATTTTTAGCGCAGATAATAGCTCACATTTATCGCAACGATTATCGTTATTATATTTTCGGAATATTAGAACAAAATAAAAAACAAACTAAAATCACAAATTTTTTTCAAAAATAATTTTTCAAAATAAATAATAAATACATTATACATACATCCTTTATAATTTTTTATTAATGTATAATTTTTATAATATTTTTATATGTTATATTTACCTATTATAATTTTAGTTTTTTTTTATCAGGATTATTAAATTTATTCAATAATAAGTATGTAATATGTAATATGTGTTAAAGTATTAAAATTAAAGCAAAATATGTAGCAAAATAAAATTTATAAATACATAATTAATATTTTTTTCCACTTCGCTTATAAGATTCAATCGGTTATAAGATTCACTTTCTGCTGGTCCCAACGTGAGTCTTATAAGCGGCGTCTACTGTATGAACTAATAAATAGTAAATCATATGTACACATATATACAGAGGTGTGCCCAGGAATTTTCGATGGGGGGATATGTGTTATAAGAAATAACCGGATTTAATTCCATTAAAAACACATAAAAACTGTATAATTATACCAAAAAATACATAAAAATTGCATAATAAATTGCACTGTAAAAATACAAGTAATATACAAAAATTTTTAATTTTTAATTATAATTAAATTAATTTTAA
Source organism: Rhopalosiphum maidis (assembly GCF_003676215.2). NCBI lineage: Eukaryota > Metazoa > Arthropoda > Insecta > Hemiptera > Aphididae > Rhopalosiphum > Rhopalosiphum maidis. Next base: position 46,894,584 of record NC_040880.1, on the reverse strand, counting down.
AAAAAAATTGATGAATGTATTACTTTTTTGAATTAAAGTTAATAATTAAATATATTTCCAAATTATGTTCATTAAAATCAAATTTTTTACTACTTAAAACATGTTTGTACAAAAAAAAAATACGTTCTACTTCTACTACACCAATTATTTATTAGTGAAGATTAAAAAAACTCAATAATTTAGGCGTTATATCTAAATAAACATCTGCTTTACCCGATATGACTTCATAGTAAGATTGAATAGTTTTGTATGTTATATCCTTTATTTTTTTTTCAATTATATACATATACATACATTTATCTATAGTTTTTTTCCGTTTGGACCAGGAATATTTGTTAAAATATCTTCAGGTTTTCTAAACCTATTCATATTTTAAGTAGCTCACTATTCGATTCTTCCAAGCTTGTAAGATTAATGGATAACTCAGATAAGTGTAATTGTATGAATACTATAAACCACATTTGACTGCATTATATTGTACAAATTGTTTCACCTTTTTCACACTGTGGGGATTAACATCGTTTTATAAACTTTTAATCACAATTAAAAAAATTTCAAAATTATTTGCATAGAAAATTGTAGCAATAACCATGATTCCGACCTTGTAATAATAGGTTCGAGAATCGGGAAGCATAAAGGTATACCCGGCATTTCTTTTCTGTATTTATTTATTCTCGATGGTATTACTTTTAAGAAAGCTTTGTTTTCCTAAAATAAACGAAATAAATTACATATGTATTTAGATTTTATACATATTAAAATAATTACCATTGTTAAATAATCTATTTATGTTATAATGAATTTAGTTTAGTTAGTATTTTGTTCATTAAAACACTATATTTAAAAAAAAAATCCAAAAACGTAAGAACTGGCCAAAAATTTCATTATAAAATTAAGTAGACAGATAATGAAAGAACATAAAGTATATAATTATAATAAAATGTATATATTATAATAAATATAATTTATATAAGCAATAACTTATTACTAATAATCAAAAGCAATAACCTTATAATAAGTAACAACTCTAATATCTAACAATTTGTTTTCCGAAAGTCAGCAAAAAAAAAAGTCAACGGGGGGGGGGGGTTATAACCCCTAACCTCTCCCCTGGGCACACCACTGCATATATATAGTGTTTTGCAGGACTACATAGTAAATATTATAATTATATGATGATTTAAATTTATCACAGCTCTATACGGTTATCAGTTATCACACCATTTAATAGTATGCGGTCAGTAATCCGAATCGTAACGATTAATTAATCAAATTCTGTAGGTTCTTTCTATCACCCTTATACGAGAAGCCGGTTTGCTATTTATAACTTAAATGCAATAAGCTACAACTGATAAATGACACATTTGCCATTTTGAGGGTGAGAAAAATTATCATGTACTGAAAGTTACGGAATAACATGTTTGGTTGTAATTCAGACAAATATAATAGTCACAGAGATTCCAGATTTTGGAACGATCTAACTGCTAACTGAATGTTGACTGAACTCTGATCAAATCATTTTTCAAATGCGTCAATAATTTTTTCCACTTAATGCCTATATGTATTATATAGTACAATACAATAGCGTGGTATTTTAATATTATAGTACTATAATATTTAAATTGTACGGTCGCAACGCACTAAAACACACAGGTCCGTTTGCAGGATAACTGCGTGGCACGTCATCCGACTGCTGCAGAGACCTCACCGAAGTAAGGCGCCATCGCGGCGTGGTGAAAGCGCCACCGCGAACTTGTGTCTTATTATTGTGTTTCTACACCACCGTACGTTTTGACTCGAGATTGTGGCCAATTTCCGAACGGGCCCGACGAACGGCAAGTCATCGCCGTCGTGTGCCTCGTGGGTGGTCGTCCCGCGACGTCATACATATTATATTTATATATTTATATAGCCATCGCCGTCGCCGTCGCCGCACGTCAGGTGCATGACGGGCACCGATAGACTGACGACTGACGTCCGCGTGTTATGAGTTTGTGTGTGTGTGCGCGCGTAAGAAAGAGAGAGCGAGGTGCTAAACGCTAAACAATAACGGCCGGCCGACAATACACGGCGGCAGTCCATTTATTAATATTATATACAGGTAGGTAGCTTCAGCGTGATGTCTTATTGTCTCTGCAGCAGTGACGTAATATTGTAGCGTGTTGTATATGTGTAGAGTTGAGTAAGCATCCCTTATTAGTTCCACCAGAAATTAACGTGTTTGTACAATAGTATACTTATATTGATGTATAAAATTATGGTTTTGTTGGAAATCCAAAGAAAAAGCTTTGAAAATGTCACGTACACATAACTATATATATATATATATATATTATATAGGTATACCGGTATACGGTATGCGGTGTACGACATGTGGTAAAATACAATACAGTAGCATATTGATAGTGTATTGTATGCTTTTATACTTTGTCAATATGAATGTATCCGTAAACATATTTACGAGAATACTAATAATTGGAACGTTAAAGCTGCAGCACTTTATGTATTAAACGGTGGTCGACTAAATTAAAAGTGAAAAAACATAACTTTAAATGGTGTCTACTCGCGTACTATTTACTTTATTGTAGACACATTATCATATTACTACATTCTGTCATCAATACATGTCTAAAAACAGAAATGCCTCGCATATAAAAATTAATTTTTTATGATATTTAAATAAATTAAACATATCTATAGTACTATGGTATATTATAGTTATATGTTTTTATAGTTTGTGTGTAATAATTGTCCATGTCTTATAAATACCTACAATTATCATCGCGATATTTATTACCTAAAAATTACAAAAAAAAAAGTAAATCATATAATATTGTGAATTTAATTACTTAATATACTATATGTATAGTAAAAAAATCTATAAATATGGAATATATTCAAGGTAGTTCAACAAGCAAGCTTATATCCATTATTTAATTTAATAATGTATTTATACAAATTCTAATTTTCAAAATATTTGAATTTACTTAAACACTGTATTTTAAAATTCTCGAGACTTTTGTATAACTAAAATCACGTCCTATATTATATTAGCGATACAACTTTTTGTTTCTCTTTTGATTTTGTACGTCGACATTTTTAGAAAAATTATCCACCAAAATAATTTACTGCAGTACATTTTGTATTATTATTACATTTACACGTATCTGCGTAGATATGCATTTAAAAGTTGTTTGTGGTTATAAAAATTATTATTTTACCCCTACGTCGCACGATGGCACGACGCACATGTCACGCTGACAGTGACGCAATTATAGTAATCGCCATTCGGCTCACTTTCCGGGTGGGAGCATTTAACAACAACTCAAGTCCAAGGCAACACAACGGGAAAGTAATACTGTATAAATGCGAATTAAATGTTTTTCCAAGTACTGCGAATGCTCCTTATTAATAGCCCACGCCACACCACTACTTACGAAAATAATATATGCATGTATTTGTTTATTTAAATTTTATATTAATAACTTCGTGTTCTAAGTAGTAGCTGAAGATACCTAAAAATAACACGTATACTTTATACATGCGTTGATACGCACTATCAATTACATCACTGCCGTTCTCTTTATTTCTTAATTTCTTATACTTAGTATTTAGGAAATATGTATTTTATCGTTCGGTCATCTCTGTTATAAATAATATGTATTACGAATACTCATATTATACTTTTGTATATTATATTATAATTGTTTACGTTTTAAAACAATTTTTTTTATACTTTTTGTTCATTATCTTGAACTTCACGTTCTAAACCTTTACATACGGGTAATTTTTTTAAAATATTTTATAATATTACGAACTTGTATAAGCTATACGTAATAAGCAGGTTAGTCGGTACTTCTATATTTATAATACACCTACGATAGATCACCTTTTTAAGCATAAAATCGTATTAAGACTTTGATCCCGTATTCCCGTGTGAATAGAACTTGTGTTTACATAAGTATTTGATCCATAGGCACTTTATTATTATGTATTTATGAGTGTAAAATGACTACAATAGGTATATAGAATATAGATACTCATTAGTCATTATTTTTTGATTATATAATAATAAATATCTAATGTAATTATATTGTATAAATGTTTTTTTTCATAAATTTTGAGCAATATTTTACAATCAATATGAAGGAAATACTCATAGAACTTTATATGTGTATATTCATTATTCATGTAAAGTCCTATGCCTTTTAATGGTACCTAATAAAGTTAACAATAATGTGCTTGTTAAACGTAGATATATATACAGTTATATCTTACATCACTCAGGATATTATACTTACCCGTTAGCGGTAATTAGACCAATGCATCTTAGGATTTTGAAAATAATTCAATTTTGTATCGGTTTATGTAGGTATTTTGTAAATATATTTCAAGAGTTATGAAGTAAGTTTTACAAGAACTGCTGCAAAACAATTTTAAAACCCTTTTTAGTTATTTCAATGAAATATGTATTGTTCTTCAATATACAATATGATGTAGTGTAAAAAATAGCATTTAACAGCTGAAGTACTTCCGAATGTATGATCACCCCTCTTCAAATTTGTATTGTATAAATTATGTTTTTAATAAGTTAGAATATATATATATATATATATATATATTAGCAGGTAGCACTATTATAATATTGAGTCATTAAATGTTGCGTGGTAAATTGTTATAGCAAGGCGATGAAATTATATACATACCCGAGGTCAAGGAAAATGTCAGTGAAATAAAAAAAATGTAAATTCTCCACGCTCTCATAAACTCTACTGTATAGAAAAAAGTCGAGGGGACGTTTTATTGGCCATGAAAATATCGATGTATAATAAATTTTACCCGAAACACATTGAAGACAATATTAAATAATTCATCTTGTAAAGTCTGACGGGTTTATTGTTAACGTCAAAGGTTAATCTGCCGCTAAGTCTTTTAGATAACAACGGTGCTGTGGGCCTTTGACTGTCGGTCAATATAGGTGTGTGAACGGGTGGCGTGGCGTTATATCTATACGCATAAAGGCTTTTCACATATTTATATATATATACACATCACGTTAGAACGTGAGGAATGAGGGGTGGGCAGGTGAGGGCGTCGCAAAGGTCGATCATACCGCGGTATTACACCGTGTCGCCTGGCAACCAAAGTCCGGTCACCATGGTGACAGCGATTTATTCGCCGGCCACACGCACGCACCACGGTTCGGGTCAAGTGCACTCGAGTGCCGACCTCTTCCCCGGCCGCCCACGCCGACGCTGCCGACACCGCACGTCGTTTCCCCTGTAACTTTCTCGGGACCACTCGACTTGATCGTCGTTGCCAATTTCTCTCTTTTCCTTCCACCGCTCCTCCACCCACAACGACCGCCCATCCTCTCTCATGCGTATATATATATATATATAGACGGTCTTATGTTTTATTTTTTAATAATTTTACTCCCCTTCTGACTTTTTGTCTAACGCTTTCTTTCTTTTTTTTTATCATCGTCGCATCACACACATAATACCCCCGGAGGTCTCCTTGAAAAATGTTTTTGGCCTTGTCATCTTTTTGCGTACGGTATTTTTTGGATTTTTTTGTCGAGTAAGATATCCGAGTACTCTTAAAAAAGAATTTTAATCTAACGCACATCTGTTTTGACATTGTAATTAGGCTTATACATTCGAATACATATATAACTAGTTAGTACCTATATAATAAACACATTTTTCATTTCCCTAGACCTATAAATTTACAAGAATTAGACGAATTGTTTATTTTTTTCAACATTATATGTTATGAACATGTATATATATTTAAGTTTTATACAGTTATATTTCTTAAAAATATATTATTTTAATTCATTATTTTTTTTTAACGTCCGTTTATGTTTAAAGGTTGATTTAAAGTAATTTACAGGTTATGGATTGATTTTAAATTTATTTTCTGAACTATATAGGGCCCCGATAAATAAAAACACCTCTAATAAGTAAAAAAAAAAATTAATACATTTATTAAAACCTTTTTAACCAAATAATTAACTCAGGGAAACATCAGTAATAAAGTAGAATTTTCTTTTTAATATCAAAAAGCTTAATGACAACATCAAAGATGACAGGTAATTATAAAGGATGTTATTGACGAATGGAAATTATGTACTCGCTTTATAATTTAATAAAGCAATGTATTGTTTTATCGAATACAATATTTTGTTACTAACTTATTGACTAATGACTATATACACTTTTGAAAGATGTATATTCTAAAACATACACACAGAAAAAAAAAATTTATGTTTAATATTTATATCAAACATTTTTAAAATAAGAAAACCAAATAAATTTAAGTAAGTATTTAGTGTACTAAATTATTGTATTATAGGTGACTAGGTATTTTAGTATTTAATATATTTTGAGATTATCTAATTATAATAATTTCTTATCATTTGTAAACAATTCAGAGTAATTTATTTTTAAATAATATATTTTTTATTATTATGGTACAGTATACAACTACTGAGATTATTAGCTTAAAAAATGATATAATTTATATTGTTTCATCCTATATTTCTTTTTAAGGAAAATTAAACAACAAGATTTGTTTTAACAGATTTCTATTCTACGATAAATAATTCCATCAATATTAATTGGTCAAATAGTTTAATTATCTTATTCCAAAACATTATTATTTTTAATAAAATCAATGCAGTATAAAAAAAAATCTATTAAAAAATGATAATTAATGTAAATAATTAAACTAAATGCAATATTATATATTGTTGCTATATACTTATTTTAATTGCATTAATTACATGGGCTAAACTAACGAGGCGTAGAAGACAACAATTCTATTAACTATGATCATAATATATACCTTTAAGTGTTTGCATCATTCGTGAATAGTAAGTAATAATGATGTTATGAACCCTAATGTCTGAGTACGAGATAAATACGAATTAGTTTTAACTATTTAATATTAATATCAAATTCAAAAGAACTTCAAAAATACAAAAATGCAGTTCAATTTAGTAATTTGTATTTATTGTTTACATTTTTTTTTTTTTGCATAACTACTTACTACTTAGTATCGAAGTATATTTTATTGAGTTAAACATGTCATCAAAATAAATAATAAATATAAGATATAAGTAAATTGAACTATAGATAAATCATTAATTTGAACCGAACTATTTCGATTTTGGTTCGGTTTGACAGTCAAACAGTCTGTAAACTTACCAACCATAAGTTGTCTTATAAATTATTTGTAATAATTATTAGTCTTCCGAGGGATATTCCATTTCTAAAACGATTCATTAACAATATTGTATTATTAATGTTAAATGCAGGTGAAATTCGAACAAAATGTGTATTTAATTAGTGAATTGTACCACTGTGGTATTTATTATACATATTGTTAAATAATTTATATTTTATGCATAAATTATTTATAGTGTGAATGTGAAATAAATAATTAATACAATAATAACGTACGAATCGACCGTAGATACATTAGACATTAGACACGAACGGTAGGTGCATTAAATATTAATACTTAAAAGTTAAGTTGGGTATAAATAAAAATACGTTATATACAATGTACAAATAATATATTATAATAGATATAATAGTTGTATCATAAAGTATAGGAGTCTGCAGACCAAATATGCGTATTTCGTATATTATTTCTATATATACGATTATTATAATACATACGCGAACAATGTGAAATGCGGTTACCTCTATTATGTAAAAACTATACCACGCACGCTATAAATCACGTGTATATATATACATACAATACGCATCTTATAGTATATATATATATATATTGTCGACGTACTTGAGAATATTGGCGGGAAACGCCTGGAGCACTACCACTACTACCGGCGTCGTACCATACAATACAGCGACTACACAATTTACACACATTTATATCGTAGGTACCTATACGGTATAAAGTCACGGCGGGGGTGAACTGCAGTGCAAAAGCTCTCGAGAAAGAGCCCAATTATATATACGCGACGATAGACGCTTGTGTTTTACACGGTTTGTATATTACGTGACTGCCTACTAAAATGCCCTCGGTCACGTACAGCGATAATTAAACAATGCTGCAGCAGTGCGACCCCGAGTGTAATTATTATTATTATTATTATTATGATGATTGCGTGGTGGTGGTCTCCCTTTGACGGTCTGTCGACTGTCGTGTAGTAGTACGCGACGAGCACCGCCGAGGGTTTATTTTTTTTTGTTCTCGCGGGTCACTCGACAGCCGACGACGACGTTGAATACGCGTATCGTGCTGCAGCAGACGCCGATGCAGCTTCTGACTTTACATAATATATATATATATATATATGTATAAATCACGAGAGACGGGTATTCGAGTACCTACTTACACGTTCTGTGACTTTCCGTTTTCGAAAAAGTGCGAGAACAAAAAGTTACCAAACTCAAAGGGTGTTGTTTAAATTCTTTCAGCGTCCTTTCTTCATTTTTTTTTTCTCTTTTTTATATGTATATAAAAATATAAAACAGGTACAACTGTTAATTTGTATTACGCGCGCACTTATCTCCTGTACGCAAAAACAATACGAATATCGTACGCGCATTCGCTTCGTGATTAAATACACAAAAATGTATCGCTGTGCATAAACGTGGTGGTGTATGGAAATCCGAGCGGAGAAAGTCGGCTACAAAGTCTACCGGCACGTCGTCTGTATATATACTCGAAACTTGCGTGCGTTCAACAATATCACAATATTTCATATATATTATTATACATGTTATTAAACAGTCAGCAGTCTCCGCCAAAAAAAAATAAAAAAATACGAATAACCACGGTGTCTGCTGCTCGCTGCTGTCCGTTATTGTGATTATCATTATTGCTGTCTGAACCTCGAATGCATTGTTCGAGCCACACGCATACAATCACAATTGTGCATCTACGTCTATATTATATTATACACATATGTGTGTGTGTGTGTGATGTGCGTGTAGTCCTAAACGCACGGACAAACGTGACTTGCACCCGATTTTTTTTCTCATAAGGGGACCGGCACGGCGCGTGATTTTGACACGTCGTTTTCCATTGCATTGTTCCGCCGACAGGTCTGCGGACACAAATCCCCGTTCTCGTAGAATGTGTAAAAATATATTATACTCTTCGTTTCCGATCGTCCACCGGATATGATATTATTATATTGTATTATCATATTGATTTCATTTGGAATTTTTCGATTAACCCATACACCACGCCAAAGGGTTGAACATGCATCGCAAATAATAATATTATAGAAGCGGTATAATGTGGGTACATCGAAATTGTAGGTATACATGACATAATAATATCATGTTACATTTTTACCTATGCATAATATCATAACAGATAAACATTTTATTGCGCAATGAGTTAAAATGCAACAACCGTTTGAGAATTTGTCAATACTTGAAGTACCTATGCATTTTAAATTTAAATACACTTACGTTTTACTCACTGAGTTACAGCATTCTGTAAGAAAATTATGAAATTGTGCATCACTTGTGAAAACCATAAGGTGATTTATATGAACGAATATTAACGAATGGTTGCATTTTCATGGTTATCGTTTAAGCTTGAATACGGAAAAGATTTCCAGAACATTTCAAAAGACCTAAGTGACATATTAATATATTATTCACTATTATAAATATAGCTTCCAGAATTGTTTATGTATTCAAGAGGTTTAGTATTTAAGAACTATTTGACAGAAAAGTTTTCTTTCTGTTGAAAAGAATCAAGAGGTATTTATATAATCACATATTACCTATACAATATTGAATATACGTTTAATAATCGTTTTACTACATTGAAGGTTAACTCGTGGACGTCTAATGTCTAGGTATTTGGATTATAGGCTATCGTCGTGGGTATTCGCAATGTATGGAAATGTTTGAACATATATTCATGTATTTTATAAACTTTTATTTATATTCTTTAAATAGATAAATGATATCATTGTTGTCAGTTTCAGACGACCCACAAATCAGGATGATGCAAGTTAAAATCAAATTAATACAGTTATATCGTTAATGTTCAAACTTTAAAAATAAAATTAATATAAAAGTATAAAACAACACATTACCTATACCAAAATAATATAATAAAAATAAAATAATTTTAATAATAATAACAACACTTTAAATAAACAACAGATATTTACAATAAACGACAATTACTTGTAAATGTCGATAAATGATAAAAAATAATACGTACTATGGACTAAAAACTAGCTATCTTTTTATTTTATATTCACACATTTAAAAAAATTGTAAAGCATAATACTATTTAGTAAAATACTCGTATTTAAACTATTACTTTTTTGATCCAAAATTACATAATACTTTAAATTTTTTATTGACACTAAAATCAAGACTTTATAATTATAAAATTTACAATTGTCAATATCATAGTACTGAAGTGATCCACAAACAAAAGTATGTGCTACTTATTTAAGGACTAAGGTATAGTGAAAGATAAAGTTTTATACTTTAAAGATTATATAGTAAGTTTTTAGTTAATTGCGTGCTGTTTATTATATTACGGTAAAAGTATGAATACCGGTGAAACTCAAAATATACAAAATAGTTTGGTCAAACCCTGAATGGTTTTTGTAGATGGAGTTGTACAAACGATATTTGGTAAATTTTTAAATAAACAATTAATAATGTTACTAAAAGTTCGAAATTTGTTATCTATTGTGTGATACTGTTTCCCTTTGTTTTAACTCGTATATTAATTCTATACGTTAATTTAAAAATGATAATCATTATATTATTGAAGTATATTAAGTATACTACATTAGCTAATAGCTACTACTATTTATGAGGTACACACATCGACACATTTATATTATTTTATATTACTATATACAATATTACTGCAAAAATTCAAATATTTAAATCATTAAATTCCAATATAATCAGTTTAAAACATAGCACATAATATAAATTAATTATTCCTAGACCTAAGTAGTACGTACCCAAAATATATTAATTTCAGGTAAATAATATTATCTACATAATTTACTGGCTATTAACTTGGCACTATAAACTTAAACGAATTTATGAACAGATTATAATAATATATACCATTGATTTTTATAAAAAATTTTCTGTCAATATTTGTATATATAATGTCTTTCATGCAATAAATATAAAATAAGTAGACGTACAAATATTTTTAACGCCTATAATTTTATAGTTATAATAAGCATGTCCATATTCCGTAAGACAACAAAAACGGTCGATAGATTTCAATAATTTTTACCGTCAATATTTTTATGAAATCGCCGTTTGACATTTTTCGAGTAACGTATAATGGCGCATATTTATTATAGTTGTTTACGTAAATAATCTTGTGCCGACTGGTTGGGGTACAAGAGTGCTACATACAGTAACCCTTGCCCTTTTTATACTTTTGCTCTTGTAATATTTAAATACTTACCCTATAATATACCTACGAAAGTTAGTTGGTAGATACATTCCATGGGCCGTTATTACAATTTTCTTACAAGTGAAAATTATGGAAAATGATCCATAAAATAATAAATGTACGTCCTTAATAAATATTTCATCCCATATTTTATATCCTCGCAGTCCAATATCTGTGTATAATAATATTATTGCCAATATTTCCCACGGCCGTTTTATAAGAAGAGAGGAACTCGTATTGTTCCAAACCTGTGGTTAACCTTTTCCTGTAAAACACCGTCTTATCCACTGTCAAAACCGTGCCGAAATTAGAAATTCCAAACACACTACTCCAAGCACTGACCCCACTAGACGACTACCCTAAAATATTTTTTCTTTTCTAAAAGCAATAATTATAACGTATAAACTTTATTTAAACACTACCTATATCTGATTTATACTCATGTAATGTACCTATAAACAATTATTATTTTTGAATGCTAATAACCTTAGCAGTTGACGCTGTATCATGAACGAAAAAAAAATTAAAATATAATATTATACATGATGTGCGTATATATATATAGAGAGAGAGAGTTCTAATTTTTCTTTTGCAAATCGACCGCTCGCGGGTATTCACTTCCGTCCGGAATCAATGGGCCGACGTGTACCTATACAACACACAATATACCGTGTACTAGGAAGGAACTCCACGCGAGTTTCCTGCATACACGTCGTCGTTGTCGTCGTCGTGTGCAATACGAGAGCCCTGCCAGTGTTTCCATTGTTCGGCGGCACGTCTCCTGCACACATACATACACACACGCACAAATACTGCTAAATATATATATATATATATATATATGTGTGTGTGTGTGTGTGTGTGTGTGTATACACTGACACACGCACACACCGACACGGCAAGTACACGAGCGCGCACTCTGCGCAGCATCCCTCGTGCTCTATTCAACTTCGTCGCCGTTCCGTCGGCTTATCTCGGCCCGGCATCTACGACACGTACGCTCGCGCTTTTTAATTGATCCCCCGCGCCCGGCTGCGGCGCACAGCTATTATTATTTTCCGGCACACAACAATAAGCGCATTTTTTCTCCCTCTCGTTCTTTAGTGTTTTTTTTTTATTTTTTTATTTTCGTGCCAGCCAGCGGTTTTGCGTCCTTGTACTGCAGTGTACACGCACCCCGGGGCCCGGAGAGTTTTATTTCTTTCAACGAACCGCGCGCGAATAGGACTTACACTATATAGTATATGTATATAAATATATATACACGCGCATCGTGGTGTATATTACATATATAATTTATATATGTGCCTCGTATAATATTTGTATCAACGCCGTTTCGAGTGATGTGTATATAGTCTCGCTGCAGCAGATGATTATGTTTGCAGACCACCACGCCGCTGAGTCTATCTTACATTCTTACTGTTACGATACATACATATATATATTTATATTATATTCGTGTGCAAAGAACGAATACATTATAAAGTATATATACCCTATGGGGACACGCGTGACGTCCCAAAATTCAGCCACGAGCTCTTTGTCTTCACAAAAGACGGTTTTTTCGAAGTGGTCGAGCGTATTCGTGGCACATAACAACTTGACCTGCACGACGAATATGATATTCTAAAAGAAGAAAAAACAATTTTTCAGTCCATAAAAAAATATGTCTCTTGTACATCCGTATATATTACCGATGTCGCGTCGTGTAATAATTATCAGATTGTGTATAAAAAAAACATATTAAACATAACTATTGCGTATTATATATAGTGAAATGTGGAAGAACAAAATGTTAATGAAATAATGGGAGTGTTGAAGCTCATAACTTTTTCGGTCACTCATAATATATATTCACAGATTACACAATGAGTAACTTCACCACCAACTACCACCCATTCAATATAATTAATAATTATACATATTTAATAATGGATATTTGTACAACAATAGTTATATATTAATTTATTAAAGTATAATAATATAAATTGACTAACCACAAGCAGAATACATTTTGGAGGCGCTAAGCGCACCCCCTCAAAAAAAATTATGCCTATAGTAATGTGACACAAACATATCATAGAAAATATTTAATTATTTTACTAGTTGCCTCCATTCCGTGTACTAACAATACACAATAAATGGGACATTATCTGAACATTTTACAGAATAATGTTATAAGCCTTGGTATCACATTTGATCGAACTTGAATTTCCATAAGCACGTAAAAATATAATTTCATATAAGAATTTATAACTTCTTGAGTTTATTAAAATTATGTCAATTAAGTTTAATTTCTCTTTGAAAACTCTCTGCTTCGTGCTCGTTCATTTGCTCCCTTTTAGAGTATATAGTAGTTATTTTTTGTTGTACAAATTGTTCAATGTATAAAAGCTGTCAACTTGGAAGAACACAACGTACGTATTTAAAGTATATGCTGCGTTTGTTCTACATTTTGAGTACCCACCAGTCACAACACGATTATTCAACGATATTACAGTATCTAAATATATCTACTTTAAATGACAGGAGAGTGTCACTTTGCGTGAACTTATCTGTTTAGTCCAAGCTTATGGATAGCTGTCAATCTCCCTGTTCTGTCCTCAAAATTGAATTTTAGAGTCCCTAAAATATGTTCCACCAATTATATTATGTATTATATAAATTGTGGAATTAAGAAATTGGCAAATTGGTAATAGGAATCTCTATCATGCTATGCTTATCTGTTTTTTTTTAGTATTTTCAATATTCTTATTTTTTAGCTCTAAACAATCATTATCAGTATTATCCTTCATTAACCACTTCTATCATTTTGTTTAATGTTTCAACTATGTGTCATACTATCATGCCATATTACTATTCTGTAAACATGGCAATTATCCCGTATAATACTAAATAAATAAATACTATTGGAAGATTTAAATCCATACAGAAATTATAAAAAAAAACATTTATTTTAAATTGTGAGGTATAGCAATATAGCACTATATAGTAGTGTATATAGTAGGTATATATTATATAAATCAAATCATTATGATATTATAAAATAATCAATTTAAGGAAATATTAAATTACAAGAAAGTTATAAAATAATACTTTGGAAGAGTTAAAAACCAAGAATAAAAACATTAAGTTCTAAAATAATACTAAGTCCATTAATAAAAAGTTTCATATAATACTCATATAATATTGATAAGTCTGACGTTATATTGTTATTTAAGATCATAATGTATTTTCTAGTATAGACCAACTTTATTATATTGATTAATATACATTTAAATAAAATTAATTCGAGTTGTTAAAAAATCAAAGGATGAATGGATATAGTAATAAAAGTTAAAAATATATTAACAATGTGTGAAATATGTTTATACCAAATTAAATTAAATATATTTCTTCTAGCTTTTCCCAAAATAATCAATGGTACTGTTTTGTCTTATATCAGTTATATCTAGTATTTGTATATTGCATAATAAATAATCATTACTAATCATCATAATAGTTTGCACACCGCGCCTCCGTAAAACCCTCAAATTGCAGCTTTGGTGCACCAGTAATAAATTACTTGATCGATTGAATTGTGTTGGCATGTGAACATAACGTACGAGTGTGGATATGTATTATGTATATGTATTATACAGAGTGATTCGCTAATTCACAAAGTATCTTTATCTACAATTTTTTCTTTATTAATTAATTTATTAAAAATTTAATTATTGGAATTTTTAAATATAATTAAAGACCAATTTAACAAATTATTGAGGTTGTTTGTACTACTTAAGGAGTTACCTGGGGTTATTTACAAAATACTGTTTATCAAATTAAAACTTCCATTTTTTACTGTAAATTATTTTGTAAATAATTTTATTGAAATTTTAATTGCGTCTAATTCAAAATTCAAACGCGTAGTTTCTTAGTTATTAAATTGTTTATATTTTTATAATATAACGATAAAAATTATTAATAATAGATTTACAAAAAATATAAAACAGATATAATATTGGATCTAATAATTAAATTAGTATTTATTTTATATACTTTGATTATTTTTAGAAATAGCCTCCATATTTTGTAATCTCAATATCATGGGAATATAAGCATACTTAGTACACAAAGAATTTAAAAACTATAGGATTTAGTCGTTTAGATAAATAAAAAAAGAAATATTCTCATTAGAAAAACAGAAATTTTCACCACCACAGAACACTTTTAAATAGTACACAAAAATTTAAGACAAAAAATCAGATTTTTAATAACTGTTTAATTGAAAAAAAAATGTGGTATACTTGATGAATCACTCTGTACAATACGTGCACAATGGGTATGGAGCATATATAATAAATGGTATTTCAATTTAATTTATATAAACTGCTGTCAATCAATGAGTTTTCGAAGAATAATTCATTTTCAAAATAGCTTTACACGATACATATATAATAAACGTAAAGGTAGAAGACTTCTCATTTATCAAAGGGTTTCCACAAGTCACAAGTGCTTTTAAAAATTTAAAACTACTAAATTTTAACATTATTATATTATCGTGACTTGTTTTATTTGAATTACGTATTATTATTTTTACTCAAAACACACACAATAATAGTCTTCGATATCTTTAAATTAAATTTCGTATATGCTTTTCTAAAATGGTAACCCACCGAACAACAATTTATTGTTGCTTATACCAAAAAGAATATGGATAAATTATGTTTAAAGTTCAAACATATTTTATTTTAAATAACTTTTGTATTTTAGAATACAAAAGAAAGAATATAATTCAATTAGATAGGATTATATAAGAATACAATTCTTTTTTAGAATTATAAAAAAATCATTTCATAAAATATAAATCTTATTCCAGTGTTCAAAGATATTAGTCGTAGTAGTAGTAGTAACACGTAATAACTAATAATCACTAACCTTATATAAATAAACTTGCCGATTTTAGATATAAACAGTGTTTTATTTTATAATAACTTTTTTGTATTTAACACTATAGGTTTCTTAATAAGTGCATCTATATTAATAAATCAGTGGAAAATTTAAAGAGAGTTAATATTGGTGAATACCTTGTTTCCATGACCCAATTAATTAGTTTTTATATAGGAATATATACTATATAATACTATGATATTACTGGTGTTAAGACACAAAATAAATATGTATTGTACCTAATTTATTTTATTTATCTATTTAAATGTGTGTTGTTATTTTACATCCACAAGAAACGCTACCAGCTCTTTACTTTTTCATATTTTGGAAAAAAACTCTTGTGGTAAAAATTCATCCTATAGAGTGTAGATATTATAGGTTCATCAAAAACTTTTAACGATATGCTATATCCATCCATAAAAAGTTGCGTTATAGGTATATTTTATCTTGCTTACTGTTTGACGTAGCTCTTTTGCTAAAAGTTCATTTTCTACGCCTAGAAAGTAATGGTTAATAAAAAAAAAAAATGCTTTTTTACTAACTATGTTAAGTAGAATAATATCATCTTTTTATGCTTATTTTGAAGTTATCTTCACTAAATTGATGTAGATTAAAAACATGACTAAGACCATGAATGGGACAATACATATATAGTTATGTGTTTTTTTTGCGCGTACAGAGAAAAAACAGAAATACCAATATCAATATTAAACAAATTATTAAAAAAATGTACGAAAACAATGAATTAACAATAATATTTTTAACCAAAACTTGCTTCATTTGACCTCTTCAAGGATAAGCTAGATCCAAATTGTTACCAAAAATCTCCTTCGAAATCCAAAACTTATATTAGGGCACTAATCAATAGGGCATTATAAAAGGATATACACCCATAGTGTATAATAGTTTTATTTTCGCCCTCCTCCCCTCATAAAACTAAGTCAAATAGTACTATATTATATTGACGATTTAAGTACCCGTTTTCCGTGTAATTTGTACGAGCGTATATTATACCTAAATTAGTATAAAATAGAATTCAGTTTCCCGGTGTAAAGTGGTGGAAACGAATCTATATAATATTAACTACAGATTCGCGAGTAGGAGATGCGTTATTGGAACGCGATGGCTCGCCGCAGAATAATACAATATTATATTATATTATATACATGTGTGTGTGTTGCACTTCCGGGCGGCGGAACGTTTTCCTTTCCCTCGTCGCAGCAGTAGTCGATTTAATTGGGCAAATTCTCCGCGGCGGCGGAGGGTTTGGAGTATATCCGCAGCCAATTTGTCGACGTGAACAGAATGCATTTCGTCGCGTGCATACGTATATATATATATATAAATATGTGTGTGTGTGTGTGTGTGTATGCTTAGCCACTCGAATTCGTACCACGAATAAATCCATTTCTCGTATGCGTGCGAGTCTGTACGTGTGTGTGTGTGTATGCGTGGTATTCTTGGTACTTACCACCGTCGTTCACCCACACGTAATCACACATATACGCATGTGTACACACACTGATACACGATGAGCTTATAATATATAATATATTATATATACAGTAGACCCAGCGTCGGCACACACTTAAAAGAATACTAAACTGTAATAGTTATATATATATATATATATATATATGTGTGTGTGACTATAATTATCATTTTTTTTTACTGTATCGGTATCGTATAATTTGGATACCTACATATGATTACCACAATTGTATTATTATTTATAACATAAATTCCTGCTATTACGTAGGTTTTGTTATTTCTATTAGGTATACGTATAATTAATACGCGTAAGTATATAGGTTTATCGACTCGTGCACAGCGTTTGATTGGGGGGAGGGGTACTGTGGGCTTTACTGACAATAATTGACTTACAAAGAGACGCAACGAAAGGCCATGATTAACAATATTATTCACTTAGATCTGACGATTTATTTTTTTCATCAAAAATAGCCATAACTAAATACACCTAATTATATTAATGAACGCAATATATTATGTCTATTAAAAATATATATACGAGTATATTAAAAAGTTTTTATTTTTTGTAGATTTATTCATATTTATGCCGAAAATAAACTTGTACCTAACAGATTAATGAAAATATAATAATTTAAAAAAAATAACGAAAACTATAAAAAAAAACAAAATAATAATATTTAAAAATTATTATTATATGTGTGTATCAATTATTATTATATTTTATAAATTACTGTTTATAAGTTTTCGATATTTATCCACACATGACATTTTTTATTATTTAAATGTTTTTTTCATTCAAGTTAATTTTTATTATTGCATACAGCCACACAGACAAGAAAATTTCGCTGGTTATTGCTTTAATCTAAAGTATAGGCCAGTCCGAACCCAGTGCTCTATGCAATACGTAATACGTAAAGCACCCAATTCAGTATTAGAGTATAGTTTTATGAAGTTGTTTTTACTATTATTATTGGCTGGACGACATGCAGGTTAGTTGAAACTATATTTCAGCTACTTTTTAGAATTTTCGGAAATAGCACAGTGTCTCATCACATATTATGTATATTAAGACTTGCGATGCTGACTGTAATATAATAGCCGACGACAAATAACTGCACATGTAGCGTGCTGTAAAAAATATGCGTTTAGATTTTCCATACAATACATTCGACCGTTGTGATATATTGATATTTACTATATCTATATGTACATACCTATTACTGTCATTCATAATAAAATATAGGTATTCGTGCATATCGAGCATATACGCACCTTTACATAATATGTACGAAAGTGTATAGCTGTATAAACGATCGTATATAACATATAGCCCCTGGATAAATGTTTGTACTGCGGAACAATACGATATAATAATATTAAAGGATACACATGCACCACATATACGTGGCTGTTACCTGTTATAGCCCGCACGCATAACACATATAGGTACATGCGTGCACATAATATATGTGCAGGGTGTGATGAGTACGAGTGCATATTTAAGGTAGGTAGTAATATATTGTATAATTCTGGCCGGATGCGTGTGGTCAGTTTGACGAGTGGTGACAGTGATTCGTGCGAGCACCTGAGAAAACACGCAGCAGATATATATATTATGAGTACCTTCCTACCTATATATACATATACAGCAAGGCAGTGCAGAGGCCGCGCCGCGGTAGACGACTACAGGAGTCATGTCCATTTTGGATCAATCAAAAAAAAAAAAAACACCTCTCATACGGCCCTGTTTGAACAATATCGGCGTTTGGCCGCAATCCGATTTACTTATTCGTATAATGCATATAATATATATATACATATTATAATAATAATAATACGGTGCATCATTGTGTCGTCTACAATAAACGCGTTATGATGACGGTTTTCGCACGTATTTGGAATACGCAGTCTGTGGCTTACCACACACCATCCCTCCCTGAATTAAGTATATACACTTATAATACATACTCACGGCTTATACACCACCGCGAGTATATATCCTCGACACGTCAGCATAGATGAATATAACACAGTGATTTGGATGTACGCGACTATTATATATAATGTGTGTATGTGTGTGTGTGTTTGTGTGCAGAATATTATGTAGGTTTATATTATATTATATTATATTTTATGATAGGATGTACCTTATATATGTTTGTGTGGCGTTCGTTGTGGTTGTCGTCACCTGCGGCTGCAGGAAACCTTGCGGATTTGTCTGATGGATTACGAGTGGGTTTCATTCATACGGAATAATAATGATGGTAAAAAAATAAATACGTTTCGACGACGATTATTTTTCTTTCTTTCAACCACTCGTAAAAGTATATAATAATATACAGCGCGACGAAGTTCTCACAGTCCGACAGACGCTCACTGTTCAATAATATTATACGCCTTGCTAAAACCACGAGACCGCCGTCTGCAGGACTGTATGACTACATCATGCATACCGTGTCTGTACACTGCAAGTGTATACAATAAGCATATTTTCCTAAACGCTACTATTTTTTTTTTTTTTACGAACAAATATAATACGCGAATGAAGACTATAATATACATGACACTCGCACGCGATTATATACCCTTTATATACCTACTAAAGGTTTATTAAATATACCATACACCAATGCCTTCGTACTTTGCACACGTTTGTTTCCAAAGATACATTGTACGATAAGTGCCAAGTGGTCTTTATATTATGCGGCATCTATATGACTATATTTATAATCACTAGAGTTTCACACTTTCACACCTGCATGTATTGCGCAGTATATACACAAATCTCTAAAACATCGCAAATCCGTCTAAACCGAATGAAAACAGAAAACAAATTGTATCTATGTAATAATATGTTGTCGCATGATAACACGCATTTAATCGAATGTCGATCCTATGTGTGATCTTTGAAAATATCTTTAGTTATCACAACACATATTATATTATTATATTACTGATAAGTAATAATATAATATGGTGAAACTTTGATAATTGCTGTACTGAAAATGGAATCCATTTAGTGTCTGACAGAAATGATATAGAATTGCCTTTTTTGTCTCTTCAAGTTCTACTAATAGGTGGAAAGTGAATGCTGTGTAATAATTAACATATCGTCGTGAATAGTCGTGATAAATCTATATGTAACTATATCGTAATAGCTAATTTTACTAATTTCCAATTATTTTCTTCTACAGTTTATACTTACACTGTAACTAAATATTAAATAGTAAATTATATTAAATACATATTTTATTCTGTGATCATAAATTAAATGTAAATCATTCCGTCGTTTTTAAAATACATTCGTTATTTCTATAGAAATATATCAATAAATAAACTTCACATTTTTCTTTTATCATTTGTTACAATATCATACCATTTAAAGAAATTTGTTTCAAAAATGACGAAAGTTTCGTATGACAAATGTTTTAAAAACATGGATACCTTGTTAGGTAAAATATTTTAACAATAAAAAATAAAACAGCTATAAATATTAAAATACTAAAATCTAGAATTAATAATAATAATATTACTTTTGTAGATCATACTATTATAGTAATAAGGTCTATTTAAAATCACTTTTTATGATGGTAGGTACTCGTATAGGTATGTAAAATATAAATATATTTAATAGGTAGTATAAAACTGAATTATCTTTAAATAAATACAGTAAAATTCCGTTACAACGAACTCCAGGGGACCGAATTTTTTTTCGTTATAACGAAAATTACGTTGCAACGAAAATTCGAATAAACTCTTTATAAGCCCTGTTTTCCAGCAGGGGACTTCTATGACTTTCGTTATAACGGGGATTTTCGTTGTAACGGGAATTTACTGTAAATAAATAATAACTTAATTACTCACCATACAAATAAATTTGAAAATGAATATTTATCACGCATTAAAATTATAAATCATTATTATTTAATTGTTTTGACACCAATGTTATGAATTAATTTTTTTTTTTTTACTTGACATTAACAGGACTTCAACCAGTTATAAAAAAAAATCAATAACCAGAAAATTTTTAAAAAATCGTAAACCGCTTATCATAATATTTTAATATTAAAGTAACAACTCGATTAAATGTTAACCGTTAATCGTTTAAAAACAGTTTATAAAATGTTTTCGAAATTTTATTTTATTTTTCTATGAGTTCTTTTGAAATAAATTAATAATAATTATTATTAATAATTTTCATTATATACATACACATTGGCTTCAAGGACCCGCGCCTAATACGTATCGCCTGGCTCCAACGATCGGTATGCCAAAGACAACTGACCAAAGTTTTTGGCAATCACCTGCATTCTCTCTAAAAAGCCGAATCGATTTTCCAAATTATGTTTCAAGCCCCGGACCGGTGTACAAAGTGGACCAGACAACACGGCATGGCCAATTCACGAATACCAAGGTCAAGATTGGATTGATACTCGACAAAAGTGTGTGCACTTATCTCTCTGAAAAACAAATAATTAGTATTTATATACACAAAAATATAATCATTTCGAACAATCCTGTTGCAGATGACTACGGACAGAGTCCGGGACCCGCTGCCTACCTACCGTGCTTTCCAAATTTGAAACGGGCACCTACTCCAAAGTTGTTATTACCCGTAACCGCCCAAACAGACGGGGAGAGAAACATTGGTCCATCACCCAATACGTACTCGTTGCGCGGCGAATATCAATCATCGATCAAGAGTAGGCGAAAAGGATACACAATGTAAGTTTAAAATTAATTACAGTTTGCAAATAGTCAATACTCAATATACCTATAGGTATGCGCACGGAACACTGGTTTTTTTACATGTAACAAAAAACAAAATAATAACTCTTGGGAGTTGGGTGAGGAAGGTTTGTGAACAATTATTGTTATGAAAAATGTACTAACTTGTAATTTTATCATTAAAAAACATTATAAACTTTCGAATACCAAGAAATGTATTTATAAACTAGGATTGTGTTAACCTGCGATTGTCTACCATACACAAGATTTAGAATTTACAACGACTCGTTTACTTGTACCTATATTATACTACTACTACTATATTATATTAAAATCGATAAAAAAAAATATACAGACTATTTATTGCGACTTTCACAGAGTTCGAGTGAATAAAAACATGGCAAGTCCTTCGTGTAATCGTAAGAAAATATTTCTATAAGGCGGCCACTGGCCAGCTATATATAAATCGACAGAAATAGGTACCGTTTTCGCGGCATGAGCCTATAACTCCTCAATATTGTTACGGCTGACCGATCGAGTCGCGTCATTCGATATTTTTGTTGTATAGGTATCCGAATATAACATCGTTATTTTTTTGTTTCCACGCGCTAGAAAATGGAGGACCAAGGATTGCGGTAGCGAGGCGCCGGGCGCCGGAAGTCCCGGGCCGGCGGCCTACAATTCGACGAATGCGAATGTGTATAAAAACCGCGCGCCGGCCAGGACGTTCGGCATAACATCGCAACCGGTAAAGGTCTGCACGCATACACCACATGCGTACCTCATCGTGTCCGCCGACAAGTGCGTTGAACGTTGCCAGCCTAAAAGATTCACTTTCGGTGCGAGGCGTCCGAACAAACACCCACCGTATGTGGTGCCAGCCGACAACTGTCCGTTATGACTTATGGCACTAGCAGGTTCAATAATAGATACAATAACAATAATTGCTTATTTATTTTAATAAAAATTGTATAATATTACCCTGACCAAAATAAATAATTATTTATATTAAGTACGACGACGATGATGATGATAACAATACAGTATATCTACTATATTTTACGTTTTACGTAACATATTATCGATGAATGTCTTCCAGATACCTAAAATACTAAGAATTGTTAAAAGGTACTTATCGGTTGTCTACTTTTCAGTACTTCTAAATTTCCTAATTTCTCTTTTTAAAATCACGAAAGTGAAGACATAAAAAATGTATTTAATTAAAAAAAAAAAAAAATTTAAAACTTAATTATACCTATCACTTTTATTTTTATGAAAAAACTTATCAAAATATTAATTATTAACTGTAAATATCAAAATTAATCTGATCTATTTATTTTAACCTACCTAAACTCAAATATGTCATTCAAAATACCCTCGAACACATAACTGCCGTGATCGGATTGGTTCCACATAAATTTAGCTATATCTACTAACAAATGTGATAAAATTGTTCCCTAGTTTTAATATCTATAACTACAGTGTATCATTGATTATTTAATCAATGAGTGTATTAATAGGCTAAAATATACTCGTACAATAGCGCTAAATGTATGTGTTAAATATTTTGTGTTCTATTTTTCACATAATAATAAAACAGAATTTGGAAAAAATTCTAATTTTTTATTGATCTGTCAAGAAACGCAAATATGCTCAAAGACAATTAAATTTCCCATTTCATTTTTTTAAATTCATTTTTATTTAATATTTAGTATTCAATACTTGAATACTCGTGTCTCGTATACGTGCAAATTCAAAGCAACTAAAAGTAGTTAGTAAAAGTTTTGAATGTGACTTACCATTAAATAATTTGGTATTTACAAGTCTACTGTTTCAATTATTGTTGTAAATTATTTAAAATATTTATATATCGACAACATTTTTCTTTTAAAAAATGGTTAATTTCGCGATATTCCATACCGATCTCGGTTACATAAAAAATCAAAATCAGATTTTGTTCTCATATCCTAGCCTAACATATACATAATAATATAGGTGGTCGATTTCAAAATTGTGTGATGGTTAAAAATTATTACAATTAAAGAGTTACAAAAAGTGATATGATCCCGAGAACGAAATTCTGAGTTCCTGGTGCCCGGGTAACCACCCTATTTATGATGGGTATGTTATAATACCAATATAATCTACTCGTATATACTGTACAAAACAATTTACAATCATTAATTTATAGTCACTACGCAACGAGTATAGGATCATTAACCGAAGATAAAAAGAGTTTTAAATACGTTTGTTGCACACTATATTTTATATTCATTAGTTATTACTTGATAATTAGTTATTTCCTACTAATTGGCAATCACGATGCGTTTAACTCGGATGCGGAAATAACTGTGCCAAACGCTACCGCCCACCCTACCCCACCAGTATTATAGTATTATAATATATTATATTGAATTGCTCGACGACCACGCCGGACACTGTGCGTGAGATCACCCCTCGGACATAAAGGGCGTTTTACATTACGGACTTATATCGTATGGACTTAATATAAAATCTCTCTCTATATATATATATAAAGTACAGTTATTATAAACATTATTCTCGCAAAACCGTCAAACCCAGAGACGACCGGTAGAAGATTTATGCGGCCTGCGAAAACTATATAACAATTATATATATTACATATTTTTATATATAATATGGGATGGTGGAGTACGTCACACATTCGGAACATATTTTTAAAATTATATAAGTTTTAACGTATACCGTACACCATTTTATATACATAACATACTTAACTATTATACATATAAGGAATAAGGATAAATAATATTTTTGGTATTCTGATTTGGCGTTTCCGACATATCGACTTAACATGAAGTTGACCCGTCCAGCAATTCTTTTTTTGACCATTTGACAGTAGCATTTTTTTTAAATTATTTTTCTTTTGTTGAAAGATCCAAATTTTATTTCCATTTCATTCTGAGCCAAAAACCATTAGCTAATAACTCATATAATTCAATACTATGAACAAAAAATAACTAAAAAGTTTTGTACTGTTATACTACATCAACTATTCACTAAAATACTAATTTATATTAATTACTAATAACACGGATGTATTTGCCTATTTATTTAAAAAAATAATATAATTTGATTTTTCAGTAATTTATAGAATCAAAATTAAACTTCGTAATATACTCTTTCATTAAAAAAAAATCAAGGTAATCGGATGAGTAGTTTCAAAGAACATGTGTGACAACGATTTCCATTTCCACATTTATATACATAAAAATAAAATCTATATTCGAAATTTGCACAATTTCAGTATTGACAAGAAAAAATCAATTTTTCACTAGTAGACTATGTATTTTGTAGTATTATGCAATATTATTCAACGTGAACGTTTATTATACGAGTAACTTTCCATACAACTTATAGGTAACATATAGGTAGGTACAATATATCTATTATCCGAATTTCTAATTGGAACACTAATACATTTAAACTTAATTTCAATTAGATAATACATGCACATAATATTATGTGAACATTTAACTGGTTGATAAACTTGTTCATCTTTCTATGGGCAGGTTTTTATGAATGAACCAAAATCGTGCACATTTCAAACATACAAATTGTGTATATATTGCTGCCTTATACTGCAGTTGCGACTTGCACATTCGGCACAAAAATATTATTACTTCTTAGGTTAGACACGTGATCCAAACTAAATTCATCACTATCTATGTCCTATGAAATTAAAATATATTATGCATAAGAACATAACACTCACAGAGTAGTTAACTGTTTACCCTGACTACAGCACATCCGGATTAAAGGGCTCCCAATAACATATTATGGGCTTGCAGCTTTTCTACAATTATATAATTCGATCAAAAAATATATTATGGTAATAAAATTATAATAAAAAAATATAATAACTAGTCAATGGTTAATATATTCGGAATCAGTTGGAACAGTTTTCTGTTTTTCACATGATTTATTTCAATTTTAAAGTAAATTAAAAACTTCATTTTCGAAATTAGGTTTTCATGATTGAAAATATATTGATGAATTTGTAAGTATCTTAGTCATGCAAACAGTATAAATTCTATACTATAGAACATAAAAATGCAATAAGTTCGTGATTAATTTGTCAAAATTATAATTTTGAAAATTATGTGAAAATCAAACTATTTTAAGCGGGAAAAAAAGTTTGAAGTCGATACTTTCTTTGTTATTATAGTCTATAAATAAATTGATTTATGAATTTGTCAGAAAACTAAATTCTTATAATTCTTTTTCTTTCTCAATTCAAATTTTTAGTTAACTTTAAAACTGACAATGAATCAGATATTAGTTCATTAAATAACTGTATTCAGTTTTACCATAACGATCTCGATAATAATTTGAAAACAGAAATATCTCATTTTTATTATTATATCAAAACAGTTTCTACAGAAAACTATTGACAACTGTGGTGGTATATCAAAACTTCATTGTAAACGAAATCTTATTGCGATGTTTTTCCAAATGTATATATCGCATTGAAATTATACTTGATGGCTGATAAAACCATTGACAAATTGTGAAGTAGAACGTTCTGTAGAAGTAGAAGTTAGCTGGTTGGCTCTAATTAAAAATCGACTAAGATCTGCACAAATTGAAGATTGATTGAACGCATTAACAATTATGTCAATTTAAAATAACATAAGTATACTTAGACACTTCTAGATACTTATGCATCAAGTAAATCTAGAAAATGATATTTTAAATGATCATTTGTTTGTATTTTTGTATTATTACTATATATTTTATATTTTAATATTTAATTAAATTGTAATTTTTAATAAATTAACTATATAATGTAAGTTTGCTCTCAAAGGGAAAATATTTTTCTTACTTGACTAATACATATCAATTGACATATAATAATAAAAATACTTTTTTTTGTAAAATTAGGGCCCGCAAAAATAAATTAGCCCAGGGCCACTAATTTCATTAATCCGGCTCTACTGACAAGATACCTACTACCTATGTTTAATGTCTACAAACGTAAAAAAATTCGTGCGAGTTCGTCTAATTGTAGAGCTAGGCAACCAAACGTACATTGTTTTGTCGGTAAAGTTGACACGGAACAAAAAAACAAAAACCCACCATTGATTTTAATTTTATATAATCAAAGTTCAACCCAGTAAACAAATAAACATATATTAAACGTATAATATACGGATACGAATAACCACAAAGTTACGTGTAATATATGAATATATTTAGTTGATAATTAGTAGAAATTATAATGAATATTTTTGGGTCAAAAGATAGATATTCAACGTATATTATGTATGTAATACTGTAATAATAATCGACGTTAATTAAACGCAATTTTACAATGGAAAATATACGAATATGCATCAACGCATCTTAAACCTAATATATTCGTGTATTCTTACACGTAAATCGATTTAAGTTCGACCAACTACTAATACCTCTATACTACACGTATTATTGATGTATATTATACGAATATTAATTACGTATATATATACACCAACATTATCCTTTTTTAAACGTAGATTATACGTGCTGTGTTGAACGGGAATAACCTTTACATTGCAAGGGCCAACGATCAAAATTAATTTTTTAATTTTCAAATTTTAAAGTATCCATTTACTATTATAGAAACAAAAATTGTTTTTTTTTTATCCATAATATTTATAAGTAGATTTAATCCAGATGGCGAGGGCACTCCCCCCCTGGTTCGTGTAATACATTTAAACACAATAATACCTATTCGTATAATTTATTTATTAATTAACTAACGCCCGTTAGGACAATTTCACAAAGATAAATATACAAAAAAAACATACATAATATTATTATTATAATACAGTTATTTTTATGGTTATTTTCGAAATAATACACAGAACCTAATATAATTTGGATCAAGCGGTGTTGATAGACAGAACTATATCCTATAAATAGGTAGTAGACTCATTCGTCAGAGGCTAGACGCATTAAACGGTCGATGGGGCGATTGCGACTTTAATTGGAGATACGAAAAGGGACAACAAATGGAGCAGTGGAATGTTAAGGAACTCTAAATTGTACACGGGATAGGAGAGATGACGCACCATATGTACCACTAATAATAATTCTCTGAAGGAATTTTAGATTTATATTAGTTTCTCTGTCAGCTAAGGTATCTAAACATAATGCATGTAAAACAGGAGTGTAGTCATGTACCAGGTGATTGATTTTGAGAACACTGCCGGCAAAGAATAGAAAGCGCCTCTGGACACGCTCTAAGAAGGAATCGGATGCAGTATAGGGATCCTGTAGGATGCAAGCAATATCTTACAAAGTTTCAGGGCCGTATTCATAACAGGGTAAGAGGGCCAGAGGCGAAATTGTAAGAGGGACGCAAATTTCAATAATACCTAATAATTATTATAACATAATATGTAATAATTTTTTCATACATTTGAAAATTTTATATTTATTTAAACAACTTACTACAGTAAAGTTTTTTTATTTTTATTGTATAAAAATCATTTTTGTTAAAACTATTACTCCAAGAGTCTGTTGGGGACTTAAGAGGATAATATTATATTTAAAATATTGGCAATTCATTATACATGGAATATCTATATATTATACCATAAAAATACTAGTATTTATTTATCGATGATTATACATATAATTGTCATGGTCAAAATAATAAACAATACTTAATGTATTTAATATACTTACTTAAATTATTTATTTTATCAATTTATTGTGTTGATAATATATTAAACGTATAATTTTGGTGTTATATCTAGTGGTTTGCTCCCTTGGGAGATTTCCGGCTGTGCTGCTTAGTTAATTAGTTAGTATTTAAGCACTGTATGCTTAAATAAAAAAAAAAAACACATATTTGAAATACATTCAAAAAATTATCTTTTAATATTAATACAATTTTAAACTAAATATTGTTAAATATAAATAAATGGAAAATTTTAAGACAATTGTATATGTTATCCATGATAATAATTATTTAACAAAATTAATGATAACTTTAACTCATTGCAAACTTGATATATTTTTTAAAGTTAAATAATGTTTCAGGTAATATCTTAGTAATTTTTATTAAGAAAACTTACAACTTTACAATATGTTTTTTAATTTTATTAATTACAAAAGATAGTAAAATCTATATTAAAAAAAAAACACATAAAATTAATATACATATATACATATTATACCAAAATACCCAAATTTAGAAAAATGAATCCAATAAAATAAATAAATAAGTGTTGGTCAAAAAATTAAACGTAAAAAACATGATAGAAGAGTATAAATTAAAAAGGCTATTTACCTACATTAAAATTTTTCAATTTACATTATTCTAAAATTTTATCGTATGTTTCATTTGCTATGTCTGCTATTGTGGGCAATTCGGTTCTAAAACATAACATTATAAGATTAGTTATAAATATTTTTTTTTTAAATAAATAGTACTTGCTGGATGTTTGTTATTATACTGTG
Source organism: Rhopalosiphum maidis (assembly GCF_003676215.2). NCBI lineage: Eukaryota > Metazoa > Arthropoda > Insecta > Hemiptera > Aphididae > Rhopalosiphum > Rhopalosiphum maidis. The sequence continues at coordinate 46,864,491 of NC_040880.1, read as the reverse complement.
TACACAGACCTTTTTATATACCACAACAAAACTTTTAAATAAAAATATTAAATAATTAATACAAGAACATTTAACTATATTATCTAAAGATTCTTTACTTGTCATTTCTTGTCTATTTATACACATTTTATTGGTTTAAATGACATGGTTTTGTTACTGAAATTTAAACCGGTATTAAATATTGTGATATATGACTCATTAAAATTAATCTTTAATATTATTTTAATTTAAATTAGTAAAATTTGAAAATATACTATAGGTATGCATTTGAAATAACACATTATGGCCACATGGTTATAATTTAAAATATTACAAATGTTTACTATTTATATTAAAGTACAGTTATTTAGTGGTGGGGCAATACATTTTATATTGTTCTTTATAAAGGAAATTACAAACAAATTACAAAACAATAATAATTTACAAAATACTATAAATAGGATAAAATAATCATACTAACTTTGGTTTTTTAAATGTTTGGTTCAAAACATTTTCAAGTACTTCCTCTTCTTCTTCTTGGATAGGTTCATGTTTCTGAAATAAAAAGTTAAGTAATTATTTTTTTCTATTATTATAATTTAATGTTTTTATTTAGGTTAGGTAGTGATATCACTAACAATATCTAAAAGCATTTGTCCAAAAAATATGTTATATTTATATATTATATTAATTTAACTCTTTAAAAATCATGTTAAACTCATTGCAAAAACTATTTAGGGCCAATTAAATATAATAATCATTACTATCACTTTTAATAAATTCCTTAAATGTCAAATGGCATTGATTACTAGTTTAACATAGGATGTAAGAGAATTAATATTATTATACCAATATAAGAAATTATATAAAAAAAAACAAAATGCATTACATTATAACTGTTAAAATTGTAGAATTAATTTGATTTAAGGGTGCTAGTGTAGCGTGCGATCTAACGCTTACATGTGCTCTGTGATCTACCCATTACTATCCAGTTCTTTATTGGTTATTTGAAGGTGGTTCTGTCATTCACAAAAAAGTGGCCTTCATACCAATGTTTAACAGCAGAAGGGTTCATTCATAAAACTGTTAATCAAGAAAATTATGTTGACCCCTAACATGTGCGCACACATATTAAAGAAAAAGAGAGGCGTACTTATCCATATGCTTCAGTCCCATTTATATCAGTATTGTTGGAAGATGTGGCAGAAAAGTGAATCAGATTTGTTCATTGCTTTTTTAGAAATTATGCGAGCTACATACATAAATAACGACAACTAAATTGGCTAAAACGAAACTTATATGTGGATATGATTTAAATTTGAACTTTTTTTTTAGCTATATACGGGTAAATATTTTTGAAATACATTTAAGCCCACCTCCTCGTGGTCTTTTGAGTAATGCTAAGCGGATCACAAATCATGTTCACCAAAAACAGGTTGGTAGATCACACCGATTTAAGTGATGATAACAATTAATATCCTTACGTTCAATAACATATTTTACAAAATAAAATTACAAGACTTACAGGTGAATGTCTATTTGTGCACGCTGCAGCAGAACATTTACAATACTTGGAACACGACAAATTCTTTTTTTGGCACATACAAATATTTTTTAAACAATTTTTGATGCATAAACACATAGGTTGTCCTTCAGCATTCCTCTTTAAATTCAAACGATTTGCACGTTCTTCGGAAGGTTCAAACATCCTGCTCTAAAGTTTTACAATGCATTTTAATTAATTCTAGTTTAAACGGATAGATTATATTAAATTACCTCTCGTTTTAACTTGTTCAAACGTCGACGTAATGGTGTAATATCTACACAATTCTCTTTGGTATCATCAACCTCAATGTTAGTCTGTAACAATAATTATTAATTATAAATCAAATCAAAAAATAATCAAAGTTTAACCTACTGGAGTTATAGGGGAAGAATTCATATTTTTAGATTTTGAAGATTTTGAACGGTATGAACCAACTCCATTATTTACAACTGTTTGAAGATCTAATATTAGCTTGTCTTTCTGATTTAATTCTTCTCTTAACTGTTCAAATTTACTAAGTTGATCATCATAGATCCTGAATCGTTCTGCAAATTCACCACCATTACCTCCATTTGATACTCTCTCTTTCTCATTCAATTGTCTCAATAAAACTAGAATCTAAAATTAATATATACATATAGTAAATCATTTTTTATACCATAACTTTTATATTAGTATTACATTGTCTTCATATTCCTTTTGAAGATGTTCTACTTGCTTTTGATGTTTATTCATTATGTCTAATACTTTCTTCTCTCCTCTTTTAATAATATCTTTCTTTTCAAGTAAAGATGCCTTAAATCAAATTTACAGAATTATTAACCTTATGTAAAGAACTTTTAAATTATATATAATTAATTTTTTCAGTAATTGTAGAATTATTAATGTTAATTAATAATATATCTAACAATTGTCTTACTTTAAGTTCCTCAATTTGATTCTGTAATTCTAACATAGCTCTCCTATTATCAGCAGCTACATGGAATACATGTTTTAAAGCAGTTTTGGTATCAGCAATTGTTGTTAAATGATCAAAACGATTTTTTTTCATTAATTCTGTGAACATACATTAATTATTTTAAAAATAATACCAAATCTATATTTTATTTGAAAGTTAAAAGGTACCATGCTTTAGTTACTTGAAGTATTAAAAATTTAAGGCTAAAATTACAAAAATTAAACATATTTTTTTTCTAAGGCAATAACGCATTTATACTTTCAAGTATCACAAAATACTAATATTTTGTACCAAAGTAAAACAAAGAGTGCCAACAAGTCAGTCTTTATATAAAAAGTAAAAAAGCACAAAATACATTTTTAATAATTACAAATATATAGCTAATTAAAACAGTTAATTCCAAAACTTAAATATTACAAAAAAATTTAACTAATATAGAAGTAAAATATAAATAAATATTTTTAAATGATGCATACCTTCATTACTATCAAATATTTTTTGTCTAAGTTCCATTATCTGTGCAGTTCTTAACTGTAATTCTTCAGTTATTTCATTTTTATCCATTTTTAAACCAAACTTAAATTCATCTGTGAGTCCTGTTGTTTCAAGTTGTTCCTAAGGAAATTAATCATTATTACATAAAATAAAACATTTTTATTTCATAAATATTATATATCTTTTTTACTTCACATCTCTGTATCATTTTATATATAGTTTCTCGATCTATTTCCAATTGCTCTAAAGTTTTTTCCGCATCAACTGTACTCATTAGCACATCCAACTCTTCATTTACCCATTTTTGAATACGCTGAGCTTTTGGCATGAACGCCTCATCTCTTTTAACCTCAATAGCTTTGCGGACTGCAAGAGCATCCTAAATAATAATTACAGAAATCAATAGACAGAGATAATTTATTGTAATATATAACCAATGAAATTACTTTGAGTCTTTTATTAACATTTGCAGCTTCTTCTAATTTACGTTTCAGAGCCGCTTGTTGTCTAACATGTAATCGTTCCATACGAATCATTTGATTTTTTTGCTTACGTTCATTTTCCTTTAAACGACAAAGTTCTCGATCACGTTCTAACTTAAACTGTCTAAACTTTTCATTTTCGCTTTTCATTTGTTGAATTAATTTTACTTTCATAACTTTAATGCTCTAAAAAAAAATTCTTATCATTAAAGCTAAAAGTAAGAATCATAATGGAAATATTTTTTAAATGATCTAACTGACCTTTATTTCATTATTTAAATTTTCTACTTTTTTATCATTCTTAGCTTTCATTTTAATAATTCGATCTTGCTCTAAACATTTCTTAGTTAGATTTGATATTTTTTGCTCAAGCTCTTGCAACTTTTTACGTCTTTGTTCAGATAACCTTGTATTAAAAAAAAAAAAAATTATTTTTTAATAATATAAATTACATAAATATTATAATGTAAACATACTTAGAATTAATATTATTTGTTTGAGCAGCTTTAAGAGCTTCTTCTAATTGATCACGTTCTTGTTTTAATTGTTCAAGTTTATTTTTTAATTCTTCTGTACTTTCTTCGGGACAATATTCACCAATATGAGAAACTGATTCAATTAGTTTAGCAGCTAAATGCTCCTTCATAGCCAGTTCTTTATTCAATTTGTTAAGTTCACGATTTAACTGTATTGTTTCCATAACCATTTGCTCTTTAGTTTGATCAGTTTCATTATCTGGGTCAGATACATCATCTTCATCCATGTCTTCAGTAGCAGTAACATAATCATCTCCGCTAATTTCTACTTCGGTTCGATTATGCTCATCCTACAGATAGATGACATTTAATTATTTTTAAGTAATTTCAACTATTTTATTTAAGTAATATACCATAATTGAGCCAATTTTATGTTTTATATTATTAAATTCTTCTAAATCATTGCACTTCAGTGCATTTTCAAAATCTATTTTTAATTCTTCAAGATTTTTTTTCATTGTATCACGTCCAGTTTCAGCCTATTTCAAAAAAATTATTAAAAATTTAAAATCCCAAATGTGAAAAGTATTAAATATTTACTAATAATGCTTTCATGTTTAGTGATGCACTTTGTGTCATGTATTCACTCAATACTTGACTCATAGCACGTATCTTTTCTTGTAAATCTTTATTAGTTTTTTGCAACGTAATATGTTCTGGTGGACAACTGACAAAACCATTAGTTTCCATTGCAACTATTTTTAGTTTCAAATCATGATTCTAAATTTTAAAAAAGCAACATGAAACACTGATTATTTAAGTAAAATTTAAACTAAATACCTCTTTAGAAAGTGCAGAAATTTGGGCAGTAATTGGATCCTGGTTTATAACAGGCTTATTTTTAATTTGTAATGCTCTATTAGCGTACCGTAAAGTACTAACAGTTTCATCCATATTATAGTCAGCAGGACTAATACATGCAATCATTAATGTCACAGAATTTCCGCCCAAAGAGTCTATAAATAGTAGTTGAAAAAATTATATGAAAAAATAAAAATCTTTTTGGTTTCATTCAATTAACATTTACCTTGCAATAAACGAGTAAGTTTACTATCTCTATAAGAAATATGAGCAGATTTCTCACATAAAGAAGTAATAACGTTTCCCAAAGACAATAAACCCTTGTTAATATTAACACCTTCTTTAAACCTTTCACCGGTAGCTTTAGTTTTTTTGCTTCGTTCTGATCCAGCTAAATCTACCAAGTGAAATTTGGCAGTTGTATTGTTTCTAAACACATAATTTTTAGTAAAAAATAATTAGATTATTCAAAAAAATATTTTACCCATTTTCTTGCATTTGACTTATAGTTAATGTAAATATACAATGACTACGAGATGATTGAGCATTCATTGCAGTTGCACCAGTTGCTCTACCACTGGAACCCTAAAACAAGTATCGACATTTAATGAATAGATATTAGAAATAATATTTCAACACCCATATCATAAAAAATAATTACCTGTACTAAACATTGAAGTGTTGAAGAAAAATCAGTTACACCTATTTCAGTTAAACCAGGAATACAAATTCCGCGGCCATCTTCTCTAATATCAAGAGTAGCTCTATTAGGGGATAAGAGATCATACACTTGTTCTTGATAAAGCTGTAAATTAATTTGTAATTATTTAATATACATATATACATAAATAATTAAATATAAAACACAATATTGTTAGTTAATACATACAAAACTTGAATTAGATAAGTAGTGAGGGAGCAAGACTATGTTTTATATCTCTTTATTTCTTATATCAACTCATCCAATTAATATATAACTTACAGAATATACTTAAATTTTACAGAATTATAAAAATATAGGATTTAATTGTTTTTTATTTTTTTTTTTAATTCCGTAATGAATACATGAATTCTGTTACTCGATAAGTATTTACACAATCCTAATTACTCAATGAATGTAATATGTACAAATTATCACCTAACTAATTTTATCTAATATTTGAAAAAATTATACAGAAAAATCTTCAAGTCAGCCAAAAATAAAACTAATAGACAATGAAAAATGCAAAGTTAAAGATTTTATTCTAGAGTACAAATATAAAAGATCTTTCTTAAAAGACTACAACAAGAGGAGTATGGTCGAAAAAGTCAAAACAAACTAATAAGAGCAATAATGGAACAAAATCTATGTATAAAAAGACAAATATAGAACTATAAAAAACTCTAAACAGAGAGAAAAAATAAATAAAAATAGTGCAGAAGCATTTGACAGGAATTTAAGTAAGTATCAAATGACACACTTGATAGAATTAAAATATTGATATAATTTTTATAAATAAATAAATTTAAACAAAATAAAATACTTCAATAAATGATGCTTTGATTGAAAATTTAGCTTCTTCCGATTTATTTTGTACTTCGTTGAATATATTTTGGATAGCTCGTGGAATAATACCTTTTTCTTCTTCATTATCATCGTCCACAAAATTTGTGCCCATTGAATGAGTTTTACCTGAACCAGTTTGACCATATGCTAATATGGTAACATTATATCCTAAAATAAAATCATAATTGCAGTTTATCATTACAAAAAAATTATATTCTTAGTTTCATACCACTAAACAATTTTTGAACTAAATCTTCAACAGCTGAATGATAAACTTGGTTTTGAGAATTTTCAGGACTAAATACATAATTAAATGTAAATGTTAAGTTAGCATTATTATTCACAATTATCTGCTGGTTAACTGAATCTGCTAACACACAATTTGAACATCCACGATCCAATTCAGATTTTACAAGAGGACGAACACGAATTGCTACTCTTATAGAATCCATATTGTTAAAACTGAAAAATAAATAAATTATATTATTAAAATTATTAATTAATATTATGCATAATAATAATGTATTTTCCCAAAATACACTTTTTTATTAAATTACCCTTAAAGCACATAATAACCAATCAATTCTAAACCATTTAACTAATTGCAAACAATAATTTCAAAAATTAATACTTGGGTTCCTATAAAAATGTTGACTCACCCTAACCCACCTAATTATAACAAATTTTTGTTCAGCCAAATCAATTTGATGTTTGCTTTAATGTTTTAATAAGTTGACATATTATCAATCTTAAAGGCAACTGGCAAGGGTATTATCTGAGGAATCTTAAAGGCTTTTATTAATATTTTAATTTAAAATAATATAATGGACATTTTATAAATGTAAATATGAATTAGTTATAATCAACTTATAAGACTAGAAGATGACGTGGGTATATTAAAATTCATAGTTAAATGCTTAATAGGTTATTTCACTCTAACAATAAAACTAACTCAAATTTACTTCATTACACCTTGAATGGGGGGACTAATGAAAAATTAAATAGAATACTGTCATCATGTTAACTATATTGTAAAATATACATTATATTAATTTACTTACATTCTCAATTATTATTAAAAATACAAAAACTGATAAATTATTTACACTAATACACTACAGACAAAATAATGACTAAAATGTAATCGTATATACTATATACACTGTATTTTAAGTTAAAAGTACTAAAAAGTAAAACCGTGTACACTAAACAGTGATATATTAGAGTAGTATATATTAGTGATATATTAAAGTAGTAATTAATAACTTGTAAGTTAACTGATAATCATTATTAAATAAAATCGTTATTTTGAATTTTAAACTTTTTCAAGAATGATGAAACATGAAATTGATTAATTTTTTAAAAAGTTTTAGAATAACTACTATATCCACTGTTCAGTGACCAGTATTCCAGCAACCGATGAGTTCACGACGTTTACGTCTTTACGATTACAAAATTTTGAAAATTTACATTCGAATTCAAGAATTGACAGTTATCCCGACAGTGTGACCAACAACGAGATAAATTCCAGTGTGGTCTTTGTGATGATGTAAAAAATATGGTATTTTAAATAATTTTCTTTATTCCATAATATTATATTATTTATTATTAGGTATAATACATTTTTCCATGGTCTTACCATAATAGGAATAATACCTAGGGCTAAAAATCTTAGAGTAATGAATACAAAAAAAAAAAATACTAACTAAGCTAAACGTAAATGTAATATGTATTGTATAATTAGTAATCACTAATTTAGAGGTATACGGACATGCGGTAGTTAGAGTCGTAGTATGTACTAACTCAAAATAAATGAAATTCATTTTCATTTATTCTGTGGTAGTGTGGTACTAATGTGCTTAACTACAATCGTGTAATATGTACCAAACTGCTAGTATATATATAAGCCAAAATTGTAAATAAATATTATTTACATTTTACATAAGAAGTATGATGTAAAAACTATGTATCTCTATTTGTATTGAAATAGGTAGATTAGGTAGGTACCTATTGCACATGAATATAGATTTTAAGACCACACGGGTCACGGATCTACTCATCATAGGTAATGTTGTGTAGTTGGGAATTTGTTATTTGCACCAAATTAAAAGTATATAATTTGCACCACTGCAGTTAGTCGAAAGTAGTGTTTGTAATTTGCACCAAAATGATTATTTATTTGTATTATGTTTGATACCAATATTTATCGAGTACTAAAAGGTAGGTAGCTAAAATAATCATAATATATAATTTTTCCTATCTATTATGTTATTAAAATACCTAGGTATTTACTATTTTATAGGAAAATATCTAATAATACATTGAAGGTTCTTGGTCAGTTTTTCTGGAGAAAGGAATGGGGTATTGGGATACTGAATGTTTTTTTATAAATATATTTTTAGATTCCAATTCAATCATATCCACATTTCATCGATTAGTACCTTTACTTATGGTTTGAAGTATAATATTATATTACTATTTCTGAGCTATAATGTATAAAAAATATTAGTATTTATAATTATTGGTAGGTAATACACTAATACCTATTTATTAAGTCATGCTTGATCTAACTGGTACCTACAATCTATATGGTCTTATAGTCTATAGAAGAGTTGATTTAATAATTCATTTTTTTAGTAATCAAATTAAGCGTAAAGTTTTTGTTTTAAATGCTCCGAGGTGTTAATGTTTAAACAACACAAATGTGATTATTAATAATTAAAATGTTTAAAAAATGATAAATATTTTAATTTTAAATAGTAGATATAAATAATATAAAGTGTCTTGTGAGGATTTACCCATTGTAATATCTCTTGAAATAATGGAGACATCATAATAATGTTTTATTTTTACGAGACTCACAAAGATAAGGACTACAAGTAATTTTTCATATTTTAATTACATTTAATATTTTAGTAAAAAAATTTAAATAAATCAAATGTAGGCATTTTGTAGTTTATATATCTAAACATTTAATTTTCAGTAATCTCATGATTTTTAATATTTTTGCTAGATTCGAGAAAAATTGTGAATTATTTAATACCATTAAGTGCCACAAGCTCCAGTGTTATCAAATATGTGGCTCCCCGGGCTCTTGCCTATATAATACAAAAATATTAAAAACACCAATGCTAATAAAAATAAAATGTTGAACCGTCAAAATTTTCAGAAAAATTAACTAGGTACAAAACAGCTATCTGCCTATCTTCGATTGTTTTTTTTTTAACTTTTTACCAAAACATTAAATTAAATTAAAATATGAAATACTTGTAAGTCCTTGTCCCCGTGAGTCTGTTAAAATAACATAATTAATTATGATGTCTCATTATTATTTCAGGAAATATTTCAATGGGTAGGTAAATGTAAATCCTCACGGGACATTGTATAAAATATTTAGGTAATAGGTACATTATATCTTGATGAAGTAGTTACTGATTTTCCACTTATATTAAGTCGTATCTCGTATGGTTTCAGACGCTTAATACCGACTTCTAATGTCCTATTTCTACCTATCTATATAGAATAAAATATCTATACGACTAGACGTCTAGTGATTACTGATTAGATAGCCATTAGGATTGACATTCCAACATGGTGATTATAGGCGGCGCAGGCCTATATTTCAAGGTATGCAGGCCACTGGTGCCACTATAATTATTTTTCTTACGCAAAAAAGGTTTTTTTATCCCAGTCAATTTTTGCCTCTTACGGGGCTTCATGGTATGCATATCCACATATCCCCTGTGCACGCCTATGATGATTTTCTAGTCTCACCTAGTGTTAGCGAGCAGATCTTTGGATTTCATTTGTTATAGACACTAGTAGATAGCATCAGTTCACAGATGGTAAAATTATGAAATACCTACAGCATATCGTGGATTATTTTAATTACAACCTATATAGGTTTAGATTCTACTAACGAACTTACAATAAATTTTTATTTTCAATTGAAATAATAATGTTTAGTGTTTACACTTAATATTATTCGCAAGTGTAAATGTACTTACCATAATTGTGACCGAGTATTTTTACTAAATTTTAACTAAAGAGTAGTTATAACTAGAGCTGGAAATTTGATGCAATCTCATTTTTCTTCTGGTATTTTAAAGCGTTAGTACTAAGTGCTGTAAGTATAAAATGTGTCTCAGATAAAACCTTTTGATAATAGTATTATTTTTCGTTTATGATACTTCACTTTTTATGTAGTTTTTTCAAAACTTTTCACAAAATTCTTATTATTCATATATTTCATTGACGCTTATTAAAATATAGTTGATTTTTACTTACATATTTTTGTAAAAATTATTGTTACACAAAATATTTGTTGAAATATTTCCACAGTCCATAGAAATATTTTTTTTTTTTAACAGAACAACAATAAAAACACACTTATGAAAATGTAAAAACAAACAACAAAAAATATAATTTAAATTTCGTTAATTAAGGATATTATTTTTAAAATAATTGATAAAAGCAGCTCAATTTAAAAAAAGTAACATACTTCTAGCTCTGCTAAATTTTTAAAAGATGAGCATTATCAGTCATTTGTATATCCTTTAAAAACTTTCATAATTTTTGTCAATAGATCCAAATAGTTTGATTAGCCAGATGTTAAATTAATAAATTATACACAATTATTGTGATGAACTTCATATTAAGTACTAAATCCAATAATTTTTTCAGTTCCAAAAGTTCCGATGCAATGATTGGTAATTATTTTTGTACTGAATACCTAGTTAATTTTAAACAATAATTAAAAAATATTATTAACCATCTACAATAACTCTTGAGTAAATTAAATATAAAGGAGAATTCATTATTGCTAATGAATTAAATCATTGTGTTTAAACATGTAAATATACACAGTGTATTTTAAATATATGTACACCAAATTTATTTTCTTATTTGTTGACTTTTAACATAATACTAATAACAGGCGCTGATGTATGTAATATTATGTATATATAATATATATATACATAAATATTCAAATACCATTTATTATAAATATTATACAATCATTTTAAATGTGCTCAATGGTTTTGGTTCTACATCAATTGTTTGAAACATTCACTGATACAGCACAAATTATATCATGCATAGTAACATTAAAAAAAAAAAAAAATACTTATAAGTTAAGTCTGGGTCTAAAAATTACTTAAATTGTAAGTTTAACTTAAAATACGAATCACGTCAGACATATAAAAAAAAGGAAAATAGGTTTTTCAAAAGAGAGACAATGAAACACTGCAAGACTTACAGCTGAATATGAAAAATAATGAGGGATCTAAAGAACACAACGTATTTGAAAGGAGTGATAAAATGTAATGTTACACACACCCAACTGCAGCAGCTGCTGCCGAGGCGGTACTCTTTTTCTTCAAAACTATGTCCTTGATGTTCAGGTGTACCTTTTCTTTGCGCTGTGGCGGCACTGACTGCAAGCAAAACCGCTTAAATGCTTCTAATTCTCGTTCATCATCATCCATCTCTCCATCCTCCAGGTCTATGTCTTTTGGCTCGAACACGCTTTCTGCAAACGGCCACAAACACACTCATTTTTGGAGATTTACTTTCTCGATCTTAATTGTATATATATATATATATTATATAAGAAACCTAATAATTTGTTATATTTAATGAGTCTTGCTGTTTTTAAAAGTTAGATTTAAATTCTAAGGAAGTTGTAGTTGTGCTTGTATCATACAATCATGATATGAAACCTACCATTTTAGTATATTTGTTACAAATTTTGCAAAAAGGATAATACCATTGGCAGGAACTGATAGAAAATGTTACATTCTTTGGTTTGTACAAGCTAACGATCGAGAAAGCACGGTCCAAATTAATTTGGAATTAACTTAATAGACCCCACACAAGCAATGTGCTTTATGAAATTATACAAAAATAATATATTTATAATAATATATAAATATCAACACGTGCGAGTGTGAAATCCAAAACCATCAAGCAAATTATATTGTATAAAAGGATTGTTCTTTTTTTATTTATTCATATTTATATATATATTTTTTTTTTTTAATAGCTGTTAATTATTTAATAGGAAAATGCTTGTGAGTAAAAAAAAAAAAGCCTATTAAGAAATAAATAGTAAGAATACTTTAAATAAATATATATAATTGTCAACAATTATTTTCACAAAATGGATAAAAAAAACAAAAGAAAAACTCAACTCGTATCTTTGATACAAACAAAATAAAAGCAGACCTCTAGAGCTACCTAAAGAATAATGATTTTTGTTTGTTTATGTAACAATTACTAAACATAAAAAAAAAATAAACAAAAATGTATAAAATAAAAAAACAAAATAAAATTATATTTTGAAAATTGGACTTTTTTAAAAATACTATTATTTGTGTTTATTTAAGTACAACAAAAATATAATTTAATAATTATTTTTCTGTCCAATGTTCAAACTTCAAACACTGTGAAATAAAAATAGTATAAATTGTCATAACTGATAGAAAAATTACACAAATCATCTAAATACAACGTTGTATAAAAAAATTATTTAATTGTTTAAGCAAATCAAAACACGAGTAAAAGCAAAAGAAATATTAATTTAAAAAATAATAATAATAATAAAGCTGCAAAAACAAGCATGCAACAAGTTTGAATCTTAATTATTGAGGCTAAAATTGCCATCACCATGAGAAAGCAGCCTATTTCAAATAAAAAGTATTTACATTTCATTGGACGTATAATTTGTACTATTTGTTAAAAACTTAAAATTATATAGATATTTATCACATAAATGAGGTAGCTATTATACAAGTTTATAGTAGGCATTTATTTTCAGTATTAAATAATTTAGTTGTAAGTGGACATTCTATTTTATCAATTGTAACAGTTATATATTAATTTAACTTTAATGCTTATCATTTTTTTAGTTAATTGCAGCAATGATAGATACTAAATCTATTTTGTATGTTTAAACATTGTAAACACAAGATTTGACAAATTATAAATTATTATACATTCATCTCATAGATGGGAATTTAAAAAGTTAATGCCACATTTTATTATAATGGTATCAGTTTCATGATTACTGTTTAGTGTTTAAAATAACATTTATTTATTTTATAACCGAACTGTCTATATAAAATAATTCAAATGGGTAGTAAAAAAATTATGTAATAAAAATAATTTTTAACATTCAAAAGTATTGTTTGTAAATTTTTATGAGAAAAGTTAACGAGGACATGAAAATTTACTTCTATACATTATATAAGACACTAGGTTAATCCCAATATTAATGTTTTATATGATTTAAACTACCTATAAGTTAATAAAACAAAATAATAATTCAAAAATGAATAGAAAATTTAAAAAAATGTATAAAATATATTGTCAGATCTATTGAAATAATGTTAGGCTATGGATAATTGTAAGTTTTGTTAATATTTTTAATAACATGTGCATTTCAATTTTATTCAAATTTTTAATGAATTTTTAATTTTTAATAAAAATTTAAATAACCAATAAAAATAGTATTTTAATAAGTACTTTAGTGCTCAACATTTCAAAGGAATTATTACTTTAAAATTGTCATTGTCATTTTATATAATTGTTGTAATTTAAAAGTTAAGAAATAACATAAATAAATTTCTTTACAAAACAAGTTAAAAAAATATTTTGGGTGATAATTTTGTTTTATACAAGTGTATTTTTCTTTATACTCATATTAATTAAAAATTAAAAAAAGCTAGTTGCTATATATTACATAGGAAAAAAATATGATTAAAGGATTTTTCATTTACAGGAAATTAGGGAAGACATCAGCAAAGCTCACCCTCAACATCCGTCTGTTTGGAGCCGCCCTTAACCCGACGGCGACGACGTCTTCGCTTACCAGTCGGATTAGCGTTGTCGTCGTCGCCACCGTTAACTTGTAAGTCTTTATTTTCTGTCAGAATGGCATCATCATTGCGCTGGTACAGTGGATTTCTTATAGTAACCATACCACCATGCCTTTGAATAATCACTGGCAACGGCATAGTTCGTGGTGTGTTAGTTGGTATTTGTCCAGCGATGGTCTTACCTTCTTCACTACACGGATCTCTTGTTGATGATTTGTGAGTTATTGTAAAACCTGGTTGAATATTTTCTGAATTTGTGTCATCTAAGGTACCTCCATTGATTTTTTTACGGCGTCTATGACGTTTACTTGCTGCACCACTCCATTCTATAAAAAATTAATATTTTATAAAAAAAAAAAATAATAAGTTAGAAGTTAAAATATATTTAATTTTTACATTAAAAACGGTAATAATAACAATAAAAATTATGAAAATAGTTAATTTTGAATTCTATCCAAATAATATGATTATTGTTCATAAGAAGCTAAAAAATACATCATTGATTACTATCTATCAATAATTTTAAAATGAACCAGTTTCAATAGTGTGCTGTTATTTTTGATATTAAAATGAATTGGCTTATTATAAAATTTAAAAGTAAGATTATTATTTAGGGCCCCACATAGCCTTTTATTTATATTATTATTTTAAAGTAAACTATGATAATTTTAAAAAAATAAACAGTTTCAAAAATATCATAACTTTTAAAAATAATAATATCAATAAAAGGATATATGGGGTCACAGATAATAATCTTACTTTTAAATTTTATAACAAGTCAATTTATTCTAATATCAAAACTAACAGCACACTATTGAAATTAGTGAACGAAAATCAGCTAAGTCATACAACGGAGACAACAAATGCGGGTATTACGTTCTCTAAAAGAGACATAATTTTTAACACTACTACTGTATGTAAAACACATAATGTTATTGGAATTCAAATTACTATATGACTTAAAAGTTAAATAATAGATTTTTTAAAAAAAAAATTACCAGTTGATCCTTCATAATCATAACCATCAGTCTTAACAACAACAACATTATTTTGAGCATTTTGCTGCATAGTAAAAGGTGTCATTGCAGCAGGCGAGGCAAATGGAAATTGTTGTGATGTTGATGCAGGTTTAGACTAAAACATAAAAAAAAAAGTAAAATACATATATAATGCTAATAAAATATAATACATGTATTAGATGTATAATCGTATAAATCAAGTTTAACTATAAAACTAACCTTTTCAGTAGACTGTTGTATATCTCTTGGTGGTTTATAATCACAAGGATCAAGTTTAGTAATAGTAATACCAGGTGGTAACTGTAATTTATCAATATCAATAGGAGCTGATGATGAAGATATTTTATTAACAGCTTCATTTATTTGTATAGCAGTTGGACTTGTAAGTGGCATTGGTTGAGATGGTGGTGGTAGAGGGCGAGTAAATACTTGATTATTATTACTTCGTTTAATTAACACTGTGTTAGGTTTTTGCTGAACAGAATTTGAAGTATTTGGCACTGGTGTAATGTTAACATCTGGCGAACAATACCATTTCATATTTGTTGGTAACTTTGGTGCATTTTTATTAGTGATTAAAACGCTTTCTACTGGTTTTGAATTAAGTTGAGTTTCAGGTTGATCAGGTTCAGGTTCAGTTTGTTTCTTTTTACGATTTCTACTTCTCTTTTTAATGGGTTTTTCTTCTATTTTATTTTGAGGCTGTTTATTTTTATCACACAATCTTTGGATTGCTTTAATAGCTAAAAATAAAAAGATACAACATATAAGTTTAATTTATAAGTAATAAATAGTACACCTTAAGCAAAAATGAAAAGTTAATTAAGGACATACACAATACAAATACAATATTTATTATGGTATTGTGAAAGAAGAATATTATAATTTCAAGAAATAATTGTTAGACAATACAATCAAAGAAAAATAAAACAGGGAATCTTGCTCCACCTGTATAGTAGTTTTAAGTATACTTTTCATTAAATAGGTAAAAGATGTGTTGAATTTAAATATAATATTAAATAAAAAACAATTTTGAGAATAAGGTTTTAGCCTCTTATCAGTCTTTATTTTAAGTTTTTTTAGAATGACAACAAACAATAAAAAAAATTTAATTGGGAACTAATATTGAACAAATATTTCTTGCTGCAGTTCTTTGATGGTTTTTTCAATAATAGAAAAAATACTAGGGAACAGCATAAGACTATTACCCCATTAGTGGCTTAGTACTAAATATTATTTCAATTTAATTAATTTGAAACATATATACCAAAAATAAATCGCGTACGAAAAAAATATAATGGAAATCCACTATAGTAGTATAGTTAGGTACCTATAATAATGGCAAATTTATATTTTTTTATATCATTATGACATACTAATTTTATTTTTAGTTTTAGTTTAGATTGACGCATTTATAATTAAAATAAAATTTATTGTTTGTTAAAATATATTTAGTTACAAATAAATTTTGATTATTGTTGTTCTAACATGTTGTAGTAAATTATATGATTATAAATGAAAATAAGAAAATAGAAAAAAATATAATGTGTATAATAATATATAATGTCTACAAACATTTTTAAATTTTTAAAATAAATATAAATCATATAAAATATTTTGTATTTTTGGACTTTTTGTCTGATACTAAAAATGTGCTCGGACTTTTTGTTTGACTATAAAAACCGACCTGGACTTTTTATTTGATTACCGCCAAAAACACATATCATTGTAAAATCTCCTGATCAGAATCTGGGATTGTTTTTTTTGTTATATATATATAATATTGTATGGTCAAAATAAACAATAACTGATATTTCAGTTGTACAAAATAAATAAAATGTATAAAAGAAGTTATTAAAAATGTTCTCACCTTCATTGTCATATAAAGTACATAAAACATCATCTTCAACTGCTCCTCTAAAAGTAATGGTTACTTTAGAACTATCTGAATCCCTCTTTATTGTTACCATTTTAGCACTCTCCACATCATCTTTTTTACATTTTTCATCTTTTTTAGTTGATATATTTTCTTTATTACCATTTCCCTGAGATTGCTTGTTTTTCTTTTTAGAAGATTGAGTATTTTGCTGTACTTGTTGCTTAGTTATTTGCTGAGTCTTAGGATTAGTAACTTGCTTTTGTTGCTGACTCTGTTTTTGCTGTTTGTTTTGATTTTTTCCTTTTTTCTTTTCTTTTTTTAATGCTTCCTCACGCTTCAGTCTTTCTATTTCTTGTTTTTTATGTTCTTCTTCAATTCTTTTACGCTCAGCCTCTTCTTCTTCTTTTTTTATTCTCTCCATTTCCTCCTAGTTAAAATAAATAAAATTAAATACAGCTTTCATTAATTTAAGATATTTTAAAATTATACTTTTTTCTCTCTACGTCTAGCTTTTTTTGCAGCTCTTTTTTCATTAATTGCTTTATTGCCTTCAATAAAATTGACTATTTCATCGATAGGCTTTTCAGATAATTCTTTTAGAAAGTTTTCGGGTACATTTTCACTACTATATTTCATTTTTTCATTAATGACTTTGGTTACAATTAATGGCTCTACTTTTTGTTGTTGAACTCCGGTTACAGCACCTAAAAATAAATTAAATTAAATGTATAATTAGTAATAATAACTTTAAATTTTAAATATTGGTTACATTTAATGATCTTCAAAAAAAGAAAAATGTTATACAATACATCAAATGTTAGATTTAAATTATATATTAATACTTAATAGCAAAACCCAAACAAGTGTTTAGTTATAATTTGTTTTTTTTTTCTTTAATATTTAAAAAAATTTTAATAAGGGCTAACCCCCTTGTTTTTAATAATTTATTTAATCTAGATATGTACAAAATAATTAATTTTTATGTAGGCTTTGATCTGCATCAACTAGATACCCAAAAAACTCCCAAAAAAAATAGTAACAAAACTTGAATTAATCAGATATAAAATTATTGTTAAATAAAATGTTATTTGTATTTGAAAAAAAAAATTATTTAATTACCAAAAATATTCAATAATATTTGAAACAAAAAATAAGAGTTGGTAGCAATTAAGCAATTAATATATTTGTTTAATCCTATAGTTTATTTATACCAGAAATCTTGGAAATATTTTGATTATCAGAGAACACAAAAAAAAGTAGTCTATTATTTTTATACTAAATTAACTATTATAATTATTATTTCATCAATATTTTAATATAGAAACTATAATTTAAAATTGTATGCATGATATACACCTAATAAGTAAACTCAATGTTTGAAAAGAACGTTTATGAACACATATTCATGCACTAGTGCACAATACGCAAAATGTCACTCTTTTCTTTCAAATAGAATGTGAATGTGAACTATGTTAATATTTTTAATGAATTTGAATGATTTTTAAGATTCTCAATTTATTTACCATTTAATTAATATATATATTATAGATTTTATTTGACCCAGTCCTATCTCATGACTGTAAACTTAGTGCCCTAGTATTTGTTAAATTTTAAAATATATCAGATAATTATTAAAAATATAATTAAGATACTTAATAATATGTTTATGCTCTAAAGTCTAAATCTAAGTTGTTTTTTTATTTTTGGGACAAGTCGTAAATGTTAATGGATTTTTATGTTCATTGCAAGTAAACGATTTGTAAAAAAAAAATATTTAAAAAAATGAAATGAATGTATTCATTTTTCATAGAATGTGAATGTGAACACGTTTGTTCTAAACGTGAACAAATTCATTTTTTAGTGAATGTTTCTAACACTGACTAAACCTTAATTTTTGTATTCAACACCAGATATATCTAATAGGGTATTAATACACTAATGTATTAAAAGAATTGTAAACCAAAAACTCTGGATTCAATTAATTGTGATCAAAGACCTGGTATTTTTATACTAAGTATACATGGATATGTTTCTTTTAATCTACCAATACATATGTACCACCCAGTCTGCTATTTATGTACTATCCTATCAAATTCTATCGTATTTCAAACAAACAAATTAAACCTATCTATGCTAACAAATAACCTGTTTAATTGTTTTAACATGGTTATAATGTATATAGACTTGAATTTCAGGTATTTATAACAATTTTTTTAGGAACTATTTTCAAGATTAGTGATTTAGATAAGATAGTACATTATTTTTTAATCGTTTTTATACAACAGTACACAATAAATATTAATGATAATAATATATATATACCCAAATAGACCGCATATATTAGATTTTTATTTAAAATATAAAAACAATAAAGTAATAAAATTATAAATATAAATAATATATGCTTAAAATGTTTATAAAAGTAACACTAATAACATATTTCTACTTACCAGATTTATCAGCAACTGATTGAGGAATATTTTTAGGAGGATGAACAGGAAGTGGTCTATGCACATTAGGTTCTTTTTGTTTTTGTTTAATTGTTTCATTAGTTTGTTTGGCTTTTTTTAACAAATAAAGGTTTCTCAATCGATCTCTCATTTCTTGGTAATTACGACTAACTGGTGCAACAGAAGGCTGAAATTGTTTTAAAATATTTAATTGTTGATTAGATATGTAGGTAAAAAATATCAGGATATTTTAATTATTTTATTAAAAACACTTATTGTTTCAAAATATAAATGTTTTAGAAATATAATTTTTTCACTTAATTTTAAGTTTTAACAAATACGATATTATTCAAAATTATTTTTAATTCATAACATTTTTACATTTTATCAATGGTAAATATATTATTAGTTCCTTATACCAAATCAGAATATTTTTTGGAAAGTATTTTAAGAGTTTTAATAATTATTTTAAGTTCAATAAGGTAAGGTAGTAACAAGGTACTCCAACAAATATTGGTCAATTGTTCTACCAATTAAAAGTTATATTCTTAATAAATAAATCCTAAGTTTGATTTATATAAATTTAAATACTCCATATATTTTGAATTAGAAGAATAATATAAAATTAGTAAATTAATAATGTAGTCAGAGCCGTGCCATGGGGGGGGGGCTAAGGGGCAGACACATGGTTTAAAGGGGGGCGCCAAAAAAATTTAAATGCATAATGATAAATAAAATAAAGGGCGAATATTTTTAATTTTGCCCTGGAAGCCAAATCTTAATGGTACGGCTCTGAATGTAGTCATTCAAAAAAATAATAATAATAATAATAATAAAAACTGTTAGTAACAAATTTTTAATTAATAAAAAAAAATATTTTGAAAAATGTTAATAGATTTTAGATATAATATACACCATTATTATCATTTAAATACTTACAACTCCATGACCAAAAACTTCACAATAACAACAATCACATTGCCTTGGACTTGAAGAAGAACGTTCTGAGCAGCTATCATCCTGACTTGATCGGCCTGAACTACATTCTGATGCTTCATCATGGTGATGCATACGTTTTACATGTTCATTATGTTTATGACATGAATGACCATGTACTGGACGATTGTTTGATTTAACTGTTGGCTCTGTAGGTTTATTTACTTGTGGATATGGGTATCGTCTTTTAGGTAACTGTTCTATTTCTACTTTACATGTTACATTTCTGTCTATGGTTGAAGGACATTTTACATTAACTACGGGTTTTGACTTGATTTGAGCATCTGAATTAAGTACCTTGAAAAAAATATCAATGTTTTTACATTAATTTAATAGAATCGAACAAAATTTAAAACATTTTAAAATCATAATTAAATTAACATTACAAATTTCTGTTTAAAATGTAAATATTAGTTTAACATTTTATACAGTGAAACACTGTGTTTTTTTATAAGCTCGACACATGAAAATGAAAAAAACACAATAGCTTCCACCTTGTGTTGCAATAATATTTACAACAATTCTTTATCTATTCAAATATGTATAGTTAAAAAAAATTTACATTTATAATTTTAACAAAATAAATTGTAACATATATTCAAATAATAAGTAGTAATACTAGTAATAGGTACTAAAACCATTTTCAACGTAAATATAATATTATTTAGATAAATAGGTTTGACTTCATCAAAAAATGTATGTACAATTGAAAATAAAAAAAAATATTTTTACCTTTTTCCCAAGATTTTTAGTTATGTTTCCTGTTAATACAGGTTTTTCATCTTCATCAGTAAATGTTTCACCACTATAAAAACATAACATTTTTTCTTTCATATTAGAGTATGAAAAAGTAATTGAATTGATTTCTTCGGTTTCTTGTAAATTAGTACATTTTCCATTCTGTACATACTGATCAAAATCAACAGAAGAATTTTTCCGAGTTTCCACCTATATATAACAAATTGGTTATTTTTATTTTGTACAAATTAAATGTATTAATTGATTCATTACAGTATGTATGCAATCACAAAAATTAGAAACCCCGTCATCATCAATATCTTCACAATTATCATTATCTACTCTTTCCCTAAAAAAAAAAAAATAATTATAAATTATTTTAAATTGTACAAAAATACAATTTAGTTTAACTAAATTAAAACTAACTGATACTCGGGAGCTGGAGATTGAGGTGGAGTTGGGATGGTAAGATCTATTACAAAATCATCATTTGGTGGCAGTGATGAAGAAAACAAGCCATTTTCTTCTTTTAACATAGTTTCTTTATATTTTTTTGCACCCATAGCCCAAACTTCATTACATCTATTTATATAGAAAAATATTAAATAGTATTTGTTTAAATTTCATTTATTGTTTTAAAAAATTATTACTTGATATTATGAATACAAGTCCTTGCTTCTGCCCATTCTGATATATTAAGTTTTACCTCCTTTACAAATTTTGTATAATCATGGATTAAACTAGCACTCAATAAAGACTTTGACAAAATCGGTATTGATAAGATCTATAAAGAAAAAAAAAGGAATACCATTTTATAAAATAAATAAATAAATAAAATAAAATTTATCTTAGATTTTAGAACATACTTGTTCTATAAACGTAGTAACAAGATGATATATCGTTCTATCAGCATAAAGTCTACTATGATACAAATATTGATTCATCATTCGCCACGATAAATTAAATTTTGATAAATGATATTCTTCAATAGGTTTAATAACATCTTTTAAGTGATCAGTAGCAGCCATTAATCTTCGATAACTGTCTAATAAACCTAATGACAAAATAAAGTATTAATAGAAATTAATAAAATAATTAAAATAACTTACAAAATACAAAGACTTGAGGCATTTCTGGCGTTTCTTTATTCTTTTTTTCTAGTATTTGCACTTGCCTAGACCTTGCTTCTAATACAAATTCCATAACAAGGTTTTCGACATTTTGAAATACATGATAAGAATCACAACTTTTAGATCTAGAAAATTTTAAATGATAATTCATTATTTCTACATTATATTTTTAAAAATAAATAAATTTACTCATAAGCCGCTTCTTTAAATATATTATGGGGGGGATAGCGTTCAACCTCAACACCATCCATAGCCATTCGATATACTGTACGAATGTAAGACATAAGAGAATTCCATTTTGTTTCCCATTTTTGCACTTCATTTTCTTCACTAGTGGTGAAAAACAATTATATAAGTAACATATAACATATTGGAAAATAAATTTATCTTATTACTTTGATTCTTTGTTTCTAATAAAATCACGAAAGTTATAGCAACAAGCCTTGTCTTTTTGATTTAAAAGGTTTCTACAATCTTTTTCAAGCTGAAACCCAAATACATAAATTAGTTATGTTATTAAAATATAGGTAATTAAAATAATTTATAAATTTATAAATACAAAATTTAAAATAAATTAAAAAGTACCTAATTAGTATTGAATAATAAATAATAACCATAAAAATACCATAATTCATCATACTATCATAGTACCTGTATTGACTGATGTATTTTTATTAACAAGCAATAAAAGTTATTAAAATATTCAAACATATTTAATCTTTAATATTTTGAAACTGGTATATTGGAAAAATACCTATGTAAAAATTAATAATTATCATTTCTCATTAAATACAATTAAATGAATAAAATTATTCATATTTTGAGTAATCACTTTATGTATTATAATATCATATATTGCCACTTAATCTTAATTTGACAAATGAGTAAAAACCTATTTTAGTTTTAATGCTTTCAAAATATTTTAAATGTAAGTTATTATACTTGGATTTGGAAGTGTACAATTTTATCAGTATTAATTTATGGCTTTATTTAAAAACAAATTTTTGAAAATAGTTTTAATGATATACAAAAAACTAAATTTCTAAAATATATGTCTTTAAATAAAATAATAGCAATATGTTTAAATTTTAGCATGAAAAACATCTAATAGTTATGTGAGTATTAGTTGCTTGCATGCTGTTGTAAAAACATGTTACAGTTTACATAAGTGCAAGAAGAAAAATGTCAGAAATTTGTGAATATGTAATAGCTCAACATTAATTTGTATCCTTCGAATATATATAAATATATTAAATATATATTTTATGAAATATAGAAATGTTAAAAGCTATTATGAACCAAACTAATAAGATGAAACAATCACAGGATTAAAAAACTTAACAGGTTTAAATATTTAAATAACTATTTATGTACATTTATTATACAAAATGTATAGGAACCAATGAGCTACAAATACAATATAAGCCTATATACTATTACGATTCATTCATTAACTCTGGGAATTTAAATTTAAAACAATAATAGAAACATAACGCTTGAACAGATCATCTTCATAACACATTCAAATAATTTAAAAAATACACGTATATATATATGTGTGTAATGTTTTGGACAAAAATGTAATCCTGCAATAATTAATAAACA
Source organism: Rhopalosiphum maidis (assembly GCF_003676215.2). NCBI lineage: Eukaryota > Metazoa > Arthropoda > Insecta > Hemiptera > Aphididae > Rhopalosiphum > Rhopalosiphum maidis. Next base: position 46,840,451 of record NC_040880.1, on the reverse strand, counting down.
TAGGATTGATTTTTGTAAAAAATAGATTATGTTAAACTTTTATAAATCACAAGTACGGTGCAAAACCGATGGTAACGTCAACAATAGTACTTATCGTCACCAGGCCCGACCACCTTATGCCAAACAGTACCCATAACAAAAACGAACGATTGTACAATAAGTAAAACTTGAACAGTCGCCGTTCAAAGAATTAATCATCGCACCCGACGCCGGCACGCGACACATGGACAACTCGTCAACAAACGTTGTCGAGAGCCAGACAAGAGCGGTCGCAGCTCAACAGATAACTCTCGTCCTGTGAAACGACAAACCACATCACTGCGCGAACGCGTCGTACCTGTTCGTGTCGCTGATCCTTGTTTTCGTGGTTGAAAACGGCCGTGTCTTCGTTGACGCTGCCGATTCCGCCGCCGTCGATGCTGATGCCGCCGCCGTCGCCGCCACCGTTGTAGTCGCCACAATTGTTGTGCTGCGCCGCCGATTGACAGACGGCCGCTTGCGGGCCGTTCGCACCGTCGGTCGCGTTCACCGCAACGGTAATGCTCATGGTTTTCGCTTAATTTTAAGGGAAAAAAACTGTATCTCTTGTAACGAAAAAAAGGATTCTCGTATGCGCGCGCGCGTATGTGTGCGAGAGTGAGCGTAAATGTGTGGTGGTCGGTGGATATGTATAATATGATGATGATATCGCGTCTCGGGGACACACGGGGTAAATGGACGCGATCGGTCACGCACGCACAACAACAACGCGTCGCACGCCTGATAACAGAGACGGAGATATAGCGAGCGGATGGCGTCTGCGGCAGTCGTGTGGTGGCGGAGCGTAGTAGTAGTAGTAGCAGTAGTAGTAGTGTTGTTGTTGGAACAACATCACGACTCCTCCTCCTCCTCCTCCACAACATCATAACGACGGTGCTGCACCGACGACGGCGGTGATATTGTGCATTTTATGCGCCCGGCGGCGGCATCGTCAAAGTGCAGAGAGCCAGACGGTGCGCCGTGCGCATACTGACAATGCAAATTGCAATGGCCAGTGGCTGTTGGCTCCGTGCGCTCTACACGATACTCGTGATGCAATAATTTGTCAGCTTATTTTACACGAGAGAACACAAAGCAACTGGTCAGAGAAATAATAATTTTAATATTATGTCGTCAGTGATATTTACCGGACGAAAACCTATCTGTATAATAATTTTCGATTGCAACGTTATTATTGGTAATCACAATCACGCTCTAGTCTGTCACGCGTAGGCGCAATTTGAGAGAGGGGGCTTGGGTGCATCCCCAATTTTGAAATTAGCATCAGCAAATTGTTTCGTGTTAATTTAGATTTTAATAGTAACAGGTATCCATACCCTCAAGATCACATTATAAAAAAAGATAGAGGAGCTTCAGCACCCTCAGTTTTTTCATTGAAATGGCGCCCCTGCTGCCACGTTGACTTTGCACAAATAAAGGTGTTATGAAATAAGTTACGATAATATATTTTATGTTATCGTTAACTTTTGGGAGTTGACACGCAAACAATTCGACCGTCAGTGTTCGGCTAGTCGACTATCGAACTCCTTAATTTGCTAAAATTAATTAACATTCCTAATAGACATATAGTTACTTACTACCTACCACCTACGCAAATAAGGTCTAAAACCGAAATACTAATTATTATTATTGTATAAATGTAAAATAAAGGTCCTTTGCAACGCCACAGTTTACATGGTCTATACCGGACATATGAAACAATTAAATAATTAACAATGAATCGTTTTTTATTATTCATCATATTATAATGTTCATAGTGACATGGTCTATAGTTTATACTCATGGTTCTAAACCCTTTGGCCTATTCAAGTGGTCACAGGACACGGATTACCATTTGTTCCAAACCCAATTTGTTCAAATCGAATTAATATCCAAAATGTACATTTGTTTCAAGAAATGTTTGTCCTAAACACCATTTGTCCCACAATTATCCATGTCATATTGTTACTATAGCACGGCTAAAGAATAAAGATACTATTTAGATAGTACTTATATTCTATAAGTTTTGGTCACTAACACAGTAACACGATTTAAGATATAAATGATCACTATTCACTAGCCAGTAGCCAATATATAAGTATTTATTTTAGGTACGCAACTATAAATGCGAGTCTCCGGGGCAGTATTAAGTGTTAGCCCCCATCAATTTATGTTACCAAAATTTCAATTTTTAATTTATAAAAAAAAACAAATAGTTTTTATTATTATTTATTTTTAGTTTATATAATTAATGCAATTTTATATTATACGTAGGTACTATAGTACGTACCTATACGTACTATATGGTGTCTAACACTTACAGTCATAGACAATTTAGACAAGTATACTTAAAGTACTGCTTACAGTACTACCATAGACTATTGATAAAATACAATTTAATGTAATTCTTTGATTCATTTTTAGTTGTCAATATTTATTAGCTTATTGCAATAATTAATAATATAACACTATAAAAGCCCAGTTTAAACCATACTCTTACATGTAACATGATATGTTTCACACATTGGTCTCTATAACAGTATGATGTGAATTTTTGTATGAACAAATTGTATTTACGAAGGTCGAGAGACGATGGCTCTTCCAAGTAAAAGAACCTAGGACATTGTTTGTCCATTGCTGACATTCATCCTGTAGTCTGCTGTAGTAATGCCACTAATTTTTTTTAATTCTAAACCTCAAGTTCTAATGTTGGTTTATTTAAAATTTCATTTATACCTTAGACCTTAGTCCTTGTTCGGCACTTCTTAAATCTATATATGATCTTAGATTTGTAACAATGGGTTTTTATGAGTTACAATATATGTAGTACACTAGTACCGCGACAAAACATATTTTGTTCCAAAAATGTAAGGAACAAAATATGTAGTTTTGTGAATAAAGTGGTTGCTAGAACAATTTTTTTTAGAATATGAAATGAAACTAGGAATTTTTGAATAATTATATTAATTTAAAAACATAATATTTTGGAACAAATATCGTGCTATGAGGTGACGTAACTATATAGATAAATTACTAGAAGGATTTAATATTTATTCACCAAATTCAAAACCATAAAAAAATGTTATTTACTTTTCACGCAGATCTTGAAACTCATTTTATGGTTTGGAAACAAAACATGGTACCATATGGCTATTTTGTTAGATAATATTAACTACATAATGAGAGTTCATAATAAAAAAAAATATGGGAAAGTACCTACCTAAGTAACAAACAGTAAATGTCGAGTGTATACCTACCTTGCCATTTAATAAAGAAGAAGTCACTATATAATCTAAGTGTTAAATTTGAATTCAAAGATAAATCATAGGTTTGTGATATTATATATAGGTATAATATCACTAAGTAATAGTACCTACCACCTACGATTTTAAGCAAAGAGACGGTCTACCAGCCCATATTGACCATATTACTAAGTATATTTAAATAAATAGAGTGCTTAATAAGTTTGGAAACGGTAATTACTTAATCATTAGACTTATTAGAACTGATAAACGATAATATAATATTTCAATTAATGAGGTTATTAAATATTTTACATTATAAATGTACGGCACTATACAGCAGTGTTATCTGTTATTGCATCATATATAGGTATTAAAATATGAATACAGTAACACTATAGTAACAGTAACTAAGAATTTTCAAACTTATTGAACAACTGGTACCTATATTATATTTATATTGCTATTATAATCGAGGACTACAGTATAACCTAACCTACCTGGTTGTAGGTTGAATTAATTTTGTTGAAACCACAAAAATTTGTTGTATATATAAGATATAATAATATACGTTGAAAGTTTTAAATACCCACCAATAATAATTTTAAATTCAAATAAAATAACCTTGTATTAATCTGTCAAGGCTTAACTAAAAAAACTAAACAAATTTAACCAACAAAATCTCCTTAACCTTATGTTCGAGTGGTAGGTATACCAAATGGCTAATTAAAATCAACCAAAATAATTCAATTCACAAAACACATAACGTATATACTAAAACAGAATGTCTTCCCAATTGCTATTACTCTAAATAGTAAATTACATCTAAATTCACACGTCCAATACAGTTAAAAGGATGTCATACCCGCATAAAGTGAATTACCAGCATTTTAACGTTTTTAATATTTTATATAACTATGGTCTATGGTCTATTATAATATAATACTTAATTAAAAATTAAAATATCAATATAAGCCTATGAGATGCCCTATAGATAATATTATTACCTTAGGATTTGATAATAGATAAATTGACCTAACAGCACAACATTAATTACAATAGTTTCATTTTACGCATAATTCTCAAATTATTTTTATATTAAAACATAATTATGAATTTTGTGATTTATAAACACAGTGAAATATTTATCATTTGAAATGATCCTACATTTTAATACTATACTATCTGAATTCTGAAATTGAGGATAACATGAAAATTTTCCAATGTGAAAAACAAGTTAAACAAATTTACAATAAACACACTAAGCTCGAATAAAGAATTTTCTGTCTTAAGACTTAAGGAAATAATAACAAGCGACTCTCCATAGATGAAATAGATTGATTATTTGGACAATGAAATTATTTAATTAAATACAGCAAATGATTTTAATTAGTTCAAAAAACTTTTTATTTTATATGATATTTTTACTATGCAATCATCGGTTTTTTTTTATTTATGACTATAAAAGGTACTTAATAATAGCGTATGCAATTGTACGGTACTACGGTACTTTTCCGTTATACCGATTACCACGAGTAACGAGTCTCAATTCCATTATCTGAACTACCTCCTCAAAGTCTCGACTATAACATGAATTTGTCATTTATATAATTAATATAATGCCATGATTCATATTCAAATGCTGTTTACAAAATTATATAGAGATCATTTCTGCACTCCATCAATACATAAAAATATTGTTAAAAAAGACAAACGACTATTTTCAAACCAATTACCAATACACATTTACTTTTATGTTGACATGCCTTAATGTTGCATTTCCAAAACACTTCATTATTCCTGATGTATAAATTTTTCATGACCATTTTTCAGAGCCCAACTTAGGCGGGGGCTTGAAGCTACAACCCCGGGTCCCTGTTGATAATTTAATGTTAAAGTAACACTGTGCAATTTTATGATATTATTACTTTCGTTAGACATTAACTATATAAATTAGTCACGTTTCGTAATATTATACAAGTATTAAACATTTTGTTCACTCATGATCACTGTCTTTTTTAAATTACATTAAACAAATATTATAAAGACCTCTAAAATTATATTGCCCCGAGCGCGGCCGGGCCTATATTTCTTAAGTTGGGCTCTGCCATTTTTACATTTATGGTGTCAGTAATCCCTTCTCTTAGTAGTGGGATAAAAGCGCAAAAATAAATTGTATGATCTGATATAATATTGTACCCGTTACACTATAAAGTTACACACCCATCAATTTATAATTTTATCGAATTACTTAAAGAACAATAGGAAAAAAAATTCAATTAAATGAACAAAAAACTATAATTCTACGAATAGTTCTAAAAGTCAACTCTAATATAAAAACATGGAACCTAGGCAAATATTTTATATAATTCATGATTGTATATAAATATGTATCTATAGTTATTAGTTGTAATTTTTTACCCATTACAATAATTTAAAATAAAAACAATAATAAGTACATTACAATTATTATTGTAGTTGGTATATTGTGTATGATAAAATATAAATACATAGATAATAGCATTTATCTTGTATAATATTTTTTTAAATTACAAGAGAAATTAAATAAAGTTATCATTTTTTTTTTAAATTTAAAAGTAAATTTAATTAGGGTATTAAAAACCATAAATTTATCAATGAAATTATTAGAGAAATCACAAACGATAGACGATCTAATAAGGTAGACAGTGTTTTCCAAAATAAAGCATTTTCATCTCTCTGAGTATTAGGCGTTTCTTCTTCCATATTTTTTTCTATTAAAAGTTCTGCTCCCTAAAATTCAATCACTTTTTAAGATAGAACCATTATAACATTTAAAGTATGATTAAATAATGTATCTTACCCGAGTATTAAAATTAGTTAGCATAGCAATTGGTTTTTTGCTTAAAAGAAATGTTGATACAGACTTGAGCCATTCGGGACCATTACGAGGAAAATCATCGGTACCATGTTTATACAATGCATTACTAATAACAGTTATAACAAGTGCTATTGATGTTAGAATTAAAGAGTTGCGGTACAATAGAACTGAAACATAAAACACGGTATTGATATATATCTTATATTTCACTTATATTTTATAGGTAGGTACACAAAGTCGTGCAGGGAGGTGTCTGGCTCAGTGGGAAAGCAGGGTTAACCGGCCCAACTAAAGTGGACTGGAAACAACTTAGCTCTCCCGTGCAAAGTTATAAAAACCCCACAAATAAAAAAATACATTGATATAAATAATTTTTTTTTGAAAATCTCAAATTAATATTGTAAATTATTACTTAAAAATATATGTATAGATTACATTTATAGCTGAATGAAATTTATTTTTATTAGTGTTTATTAGTGACAAACTGAATACGGACAATCTACATTTATGACCATTTTAAGAGTATATATATATTATAATATACCTAAAATCTAAATATATTAATTTTTATAGTCAATATTATATTATTTTAATTAATATAAAGTTTAAAAGCTATAAATTTACATGGTTTTCTCTAGCAGCCTTAGAAAGCCTGCGACCCAGTAGAGCTGTATTATTTCTACTGTCCCACCTGGAAGTCTGTCTCTGTATAAGTACATATGAATATATGATTGAGATAAGGACCTAAAACAGCTATAAATGTAGAATGTAAATATTTAACTTACCTATGTATACTGCTTTTTTGCCATTATTTGGTAATTTCGTGTCCAAGAATTGTATGTATAGCAATTCGGAAATGAAAATTAAGCTTAATAAAATAAATCGAAGTTTGGTTTCACGACCCATTAAAAATGTTAATATTTTCATCAATGATATCACTACAATTTCAAGTAAAAATACTTATTAATAAGTACTTAAAAATATAAAGCTGTAATTTTTACAGAACATTAAATAATTTCTCATACCAACTGCCGGGATTACAATGGATGAATAGTACATGGTTGAAAATCGAGTTACATTTATATCATATTCTAAAATGCAGTGCACAGATGAATTTGAACTGGTATATACAATATTCATACACTCTTGATTTATCTTACTTAGTTCCCATTCTCTATCAGGATTATAATAAAACATATTCTATAAAAATAAGTAATAAAAATAAATAAATTAAATAAGTATTAAAATAGAATATTGTAATAGTTGACTTTGTACATTTGAATTATTTAATGATAAATGTAGTAACTATATAATAATACAGATTTGATTTTTTTAATTCGTATAATCGTTCATATTAAAAGTTAAAAATAAAAGAAGTATTTTTTTCTTTAGAATCTAGATGTACAAGTACAATACATCGTATAAATAAATATTAATATATCTATTCCTGTAAGCCTAAGGTTGCGATGGAGTAGCCTGAGTAGAGAGTTAACAATAAAATATTAAAGATAGTAACATTTTAGATTACCTATTGAAGAATTAAATATTATTTCTATTATGTAATTTCTATTATTACTATTTATTAATTGAAACTTTGATATCTTTATTTTTATAGAACAACCACATACTTACACTTGATACTTAAAAATAATATTAAAACATATACTTACAGCAGAATATCCGCTTGGAAAAGTATAGTTAACATTTGAAGTGGTATACACAGGAGATCCTATAAGAAAAGTGCAGTTGTGGGAATCAAACGGCCATTTAGCTATATTGGTTGTGCATTGAGCATTTAGAGTTATACGGTGATTATATTTAACCCAACCTTTATTAGATATTTTCACCATACTTGTTGGTAAAAAATAAGAGAATTCTCTATTATCATCACCATTGAATCCACTAAAATATTTTAATAAATTATTAGTGTTAAATAAAAAATTATTATTTGATTATATATGGTTATTTTTTATACGTTAATCAATATAGTATATAGCTCCAAAATATATACATAATAAGTTTATGTATTATAAAATAAATATATTATAAGATCATTTAATCTTTATAATTTTCAAATATGAAACGAACCATATAAAATATCAATAATAAATTAATAATTATATACTTATATATATATTAGACAATAAAATAAACATAAAATATAATGAATGGTGCAGAAAGTACCCATACATAATACATGATTACATATTACTATAATAGTCATAGCAATGATTATAAATTATAATTAGTGGTCATGGTAATCCTTTATTCATCACAAAGATTATTTGTCAATATTAATTGAGTTCAATTTGGAAAGAATGACAAAATATTATATGTTTAATGTCAAGAATTACTGTTAAGAAAATGACTCTAACCTATTTGAAACTGTAATCAAATTTCAAATTTTAATAAAAACATTATTATAATTGAATATACTTGAATATAAAATTCACAATAAAAATATAATTTATTTATTTTCAATTGGTTATATTATTCCAAGATAAATTTAGATTTAAAATAAACTAAATGATGAGCTAACTACCATATTATATTATATAATATCCATAATAATTGAATAATTAACCATTTTCGATTTTCTTAATATTGAATAACAACTTTTATTTTATTATTAAAGAAACATCAATAATGATTTTTAATTATTAATATTTTATTGATAATTGAGTACAATTTAATTTAATTTATATTTAACCTTAAAATTGTTAGATTTTTATGAAACTGACATAAAAACATAAAATTTGATTGTTATTTTAAAAATTATGCTGTTATAATTTAATAACATTTGTGCTTATTTAGTATACTAATACCCATAAATAATATACCTTCACGAATACGAAATAATGTGATATTAAAGAGGTTTCTTTGTTTTACAACAAATATATTGCAATCATCATGTCCCCAAAAAATGAAATTGTACCTTTTACGTACGAAATTGAATTCTACCTCTTCTCCTTTCAACTGGCAACTAGGTACATAATAATTGAGCATAATATTGACTTACATATCATATGACATAATGTCAGGTATCCAAACATGAGATGATTCTTCATACATCCTTTCAATATTGTCATACTTTGAAGGATCCCAAACTAAAAATTCATCTTTCCATTCCTATATGGAAAAATATTCGGTATATTTTATTACTTTTTAACAAATAGTAGAATTAGTATAAAGATGAATGACTAGGTCAACTAGGTTGCAACTAAATCAAAAATGTTTATTATAAATTATATATTATAATATTTTTTTTTGGGGGGGGGGTACATAATAGAAAAATTGATATCTACCTATATAATTATTACCATCGTATTATATAAATTAATATATATATATATATATATATTTCTTTTCTTAGTGATTAATTAATAAAAGAAAATTAAAATTTAAACAACTATAGTTTACAAGCGATTATAGTGAAATAAATTAGATACTTGGAGTCTGGAGAAACTAGGATAGTTAATTTTAAAACCGTTTTCTATTATTTATGCAAATATGAGTTGGGAAGCATTTACCTAAGCATATTATCTTTTATACACTATACTTAAGGAATAAAACAAATAATTTAATAAAATTCTGGTTTTCAAAATTTTTAAGCATAATAATACATTATATTACTTATGTTTTTTATAGCATATATTTAATAGCCTATGATGACAATACAAATAAGTTACAAATTTTATTTTTATTTGTAACTTTATAAGATGTTAATTAGATAATTTTTTCTTTAATGTTGATTCTTCTAAATAAGAATTTGAACGAGTGATTTTTGCTTAAGAGGACGTCATACCCACATGTGTTGTCTCCGTCTTAGATAATATCGCGTTTACACAGTATGAGTAAAACTCGATAAATTTTGGTTCTAGAATATTTACTCTACCTATACCTATTATAAAATTGAAAGAAGACAATATTTCGGAGGGTAAAACGTTGATTTTTTTCCATTATTCCCAATACAACGTTCATTATAATCGTTAAGAATTAATTTTTTGAAGAAAACCTCATTGTATTGTCATCTTTTAATTTTATTATAGGTATATTTATTCTAGAACTTAAATTGAGCGAGTTCTAATCAAATTGCGTAAATGCGTTTTATCTATGACGTGTACTACGCGTGTAAAACGCGCGGGCCACGGAGACAATACATCCAGTGGCCATCGGACATGTGGGTATGAGTGTATGACGTCCTATTAAACATTTCAACTTAAGAGGATTGAAAGCGGTGATTTTCTGTTTTTGTCTAACACACGTGAAACATAGGATTATACACATATTCTACTTCCAACCTACCGATTGATATAATAAAGCGATAAGAATTCTGGAAACATATTTGAATTTGACGTCAGTTGTCAAGTCTTCTTAAATAAACTTTGACATATTTTTTATTTTAACTGCCCCCTCCCCCCGATTAAAATTCTAGCTACACCCATGGCTTCCTGAAAACAAATACTCTACACTAAACTGTAGTCTACAGTACATAGAGTTTACACTAGTTGCACCATTAAACAATATTACTTATAATTTATAATTACCATAAGTAATTGAATACTCATTTGTAAAATGTCCCATTTTTCATTCTAAAATAAAAATAATAATAATATTAATATGTTTTAGTAATAACTAAAAGTTATAGACTATATATTAATACATAGAATTAAGGAACGGCCGATGGGAATATATAGGAATTAATATTTTTAGTCAGAATTCATACTTAATTTATTACAAAAATGTATCAGTAACGATATAGATATATGAGACAGATATAACTAACATAATATATTAATTTTATTAAAACTTATAAAGTTAATTTTTTTTTTTTTAATTAAATTAAAATTCAACAAAACCGGATTTGAATATCCATATCACTATATTGGGATAATTCGAATACTCTGATACGGTATTACTGTTCCTATTCCTAATAATTTACCAATATGAATACATATAGCCAGCTTAAGTCACTTACGTAAACACTGGCTATCCGGTTCAAATCACTCCCCGAAATGTTTTTTAAATAAATGTTTCTTAAATTCTTATTATAGACATTGTCAACATAGATCGTTATAATTAAAAAAAAAAATTAATGTCAAACACTATTATGATAATCATTAACTAACAATATTAAATACAATAATTTTAGTTGACTTATTAAACTCATCTTTAAATTGTTTTCTGTATTTCTATATATTATTATATATATGTCAATATAGTATATACATGTCCAAGTTATATATACCTATAGGAAATACTGCAATTAATTGTACAATGTAGATATGTAGTTGTAGGATTAGTAGGACATAGGTATAGTTCATAAAATTTAATTAGGAATTTAAAATTGTATTTACCATATGAACATTGAAAATGAAAAATTTGGTTTCAACAGTTATTTGAGATGATTGATTTATCACAGGCCTTATGTTTCTATCATAGGCGCAAAACAAATCATTTGATAGTCGTACAGCAGCAGATGCGCTAGTTAAATCATTATTGCATCCTTCACTACTGTGATTGCCACCTAAAAGTATAATTAATATTTAGTTGTAATCATTATAAATTATAATTATAATTTTTGTATAAAAAATAATTTAATAAAACATTTATATACAATATAATTTACCAAGAAAAAAAACCAGAAAAGTATAAAATAAGGCCACTTTAAAAACACCCATCATGACTAACATAAAACTAAGCACTAACTATAAAAGCCAAAGCTGTAAAAATATATCACAACCGCCCCCTTTAAATATTAATCAGTCATGATCCGGTGTCTGTGGAGTATCATTATTCATATTAATTATAGTGTAATAATAGCTTATCTGTGACATTTTTGGTAATTTAAACCTTATGGCTCAACAAAAAATCTTTTTTATATCTAAATATTCTACTTATTGTGTTTATTGTCCAATATTCAATAATAATTGTCAACTGCAATACTGCATGACTGCGTATAATCACTGATAAAATAATGTTTTATTTTAGTAAATGATACCTATTCATGAATATTATATAATTTATAATACCTATATGGCATAGTTAAATTTAAGCATAATTTAAAATAATGACTTGTAATATAAGTATTTAAAAAAACTTTATACCTATTCTTATTTTCTACATATTTAAAATCTTTCACTTATTGATATTTTTTTAAAAAAAGGTCGATTTTGATCTATGTTAACATTGTTAGACTGCATGGGCGAAAAGCTATATTTCTAAAACGTTCAATGTACAAAGAGTCAGATACATATAAGTACCTAATATAACAATTATATTTCCATATTTTTGAAGAAGGGGGTGGATTTAAAAATTAAATTAGGATGCAAAATAGTAAACACAACTGCTATAATTTAACTGAAAATAGTGGGCAAGAATAGTCAACCTTATTGGTATAGAGTTGATATAAGCATTGATTATAGAATAGACTATTCAATATAATCAATGGTATAAGTGTTAAGTGTACTCCGTCAAATTGTCATTAATAAGTAAGTCACTAATGGAAGTGTTAAATATGAATTCAATGATAAATGATAGGTACATCATTATATACAAAAAACGATTTTGAGCTAAGACTGTTGGACTAGGTGTAATCTGTATTGTACTAAGTACGAATTACATAATATTATAATATAGGTACTGTAAAATGGGGTTTATAGAAACACTTTTCAACTTTGATTTTCATATAAACTGTTTTATTTGGGCTATACATCTATACAATGGGTATCGATACACCAAAAAAATATGGGTCTTTGGTACATCAATTGTGTGTTTTCAAAATATTTGTACTTTTAATGGATTATTTTCTATAATTTTTTAAGAGCTCTGTTTTTATTCACCTGCTAGGTGGGGTGAAAAGAAACAAATACATATTTTTAATAGTTTTTATTATTTTAATGATATATTTATAAATTTCAATTAATATTGTCACTTACGTAGGTGTAAGGTGTAGTAATTTATTTTACTATTAGTAAGATGGTAGGTTGAATATTTTTTACCAAGCACATTACAATTATTATATTAATAAGTTTTATAGAACATAGGTATTGTTGCTATTAAATTTTAAATTAATAGTCATAATTTATTTTTCATAAAAATTTGTACTACCTAAAAATTTTTTTTGTATACCTACATTGATATTATATAGACTATAGAGACATGATAGTCACAGTGGTGTAATAAGGAATTTTCCTTAAAGGGGGAATAACATTTTTTTAGTAGAAAACTGTAAGCTTACAGAAAAAAAAAAGAAAACCTTTAACTTTATTAAGAAGACAATCAAACAATTATTTATAATATTATGGTTGGATTACTATTAATAAATATTATATTAAATAATATTAGTAAAATAAGGCTTTGGGAGTTATGAATATTTTAAAGTTATAATATTTTATATAGGTATAACTCACTTTAAAATGATAATATCAATAAAAGCATATGGCATTTTCTAGATAATATTCTTACCTTTACATTTGATAATAGGTAAATTTACTCTAATATTAAAGCTAACATCACAAAATGTGTTCTGCTGAACACAAATTTGCTATGATCTACATTAGTAAGACAGAGACTACACATGTGGGTATAACGTCCTCTTAAGCACAAAATACGTTAAATGTGCTATCAGAAACCACCTTTAAAGTTGAAAATCAAAGAATTTTTTCAACTACTTTTCGTGTAAACAAGTACACACACACACACACAAAAAAAATAATCACATATTGTTATAAAATCAATACATTAAATACTAAATGACTTCAAACAGTTTAAACTTTATTACTGTTGAAATTTAACATCAAGGTACTGAATGTTTAAAGAAATCAATAGTATAAATAAGAGTTTTTATTAAAATGTATACTAAAATTGAATTTTTAGTGAGTAATTAAAAAATAATAATAGTTATAATAAAAATACAATTTTATTAACATACTGTACAAGTATAAATAAAAATGAATCACGTACAATTTATAAAAATGTATAATATTTTATGCTTTAGAAGTTCAAATTTTAAATATATAATAACTACAATTTTATTTTAAATTGTTGATAAATCAAAGCACCATACTCAATAATCAAACAAATTCAAATAGAATATACTTTTGGAATTGAGAGTTTAATATTTTTGTTGTGGTTTTTAAAAGAATCTTTTTATAAATTATATACATGGAAGACACAAAAATGAAGAAAACATACATTTTCTAATTTTATATAAATAAAAACAATTTAACATAAAATGTATAAAATTATCTCACAACAATGTTTCATTAAAATTTTCACTTGTTAATCGTTTTCTTTTTGGTAAACTTTCTGTAGATGAGGTACATTTAGAGAATTGTAATTGGTCATCCTCCAAATCTGAAAGCAATGACTGTGTGGACGATGAACTGGTATCACCAAAACTGAGATCTACTGGACTAGCAGTCAGTACACTTTGACTGAATAAGTAGTCACGAAATGAACTGGATAGTGAATCTCCAGAAGTCATTAAATAGTAGGGATTAGATGATACAGAGGTTAGACTTTGCCGGTTTGGCAAATTTGAAATACTAGAATCACTGTTACATGGTTTCATTTTATGTATGTTTGAGTTTGACAATGCTACCACAGGTTTACGACTTCTCGGAGTCATCATTGTTTCCTGAAAAAAGTTTAGAGTAATAAGTTTAAATTGATTTAAATAATATAAATCAATACAAGTCACAACTTTACATAACTTAACAGTGGTTAATTTAAAAAAGCATACATTGGTATTTGGCATTTGTGCATATAAAAAACTCATCTTGACTACCTGCATAGATTTGGTCATTTTTTGAGCTGACTGCGTAATTGGAGACATATCATCATTAGGGTGTTGCTGATGTGGGGTAACTGCTGATGGAGTACTAGTACAACGTTTAATACGTTTAACAACATTAGGAGTAGAAAAACAATCCACAGGTGTATCAATGTCTAATTTGGGTGAACAATGATCTTCAAGTTTTGAGTACTTCATTTCTTTAATTGGTAATTTCTTTGTGCCTTTTTTCTTAATCTTAAATGAATCATCCTTATTTTCTTTATCTGAAGAAGTAGCTGCAGATGGTTTGGATTTTTCTTCTGCAAGCTGAGCACATACCAATGGACACAACATGCACAGATTAGTGTTTTTCATGCAATTTTAAGAAATAGGAATAACATAACACATAAGCATTTTTTTGAACATAAACAGTACTAAAGCTTTTTGATTTAGATAATTCTAAAATGGATCAATTTTATTTTTTATTAATTACCAATATAAATACTGTATATAGATTTTAAATATGCTGATTAATAAAATTTAAATTAACAATGGATGAAAAGTGTAATTTAATAAATTATTGTTGATTGTTAATTGTTTTTTCAAAGTATATATTAAATAAATACCTAATTGTAATCTAGAATTAAGTTAAAAATCAAAAAATTAAAAATTATAATTTTTATTATAAAGACATATGATGGCCGCCAAGAAAAATAGTTTTTATTTTAAGTAGAGGATTAATATTTAATTAGATCATATAGAAGGTAGAATTTTTGGAATAACTAGTTTTAAAATAAATGAAAAATAAAATAATGCATGGCACCCTTTACCAAATTATTCAAATTATGTTATTAGTCTTGTTACTGTTATACATTTAATGAATTTTGGATAAATATAATTTTAGTTGTTTGCATTGATATTGCTGTTTTGAAGTTTTAATGTTATTATTATACATTTAGAATAAATTATTTAAGAAGCTTAAAAAATAATTCAAATTTAGAATAAATATTGAAGATTTATCTCTTTTTTTAATTAGTTTAATTAGTATATTCTAATAAATTAAAACACTTATTACTTATTAGCTATAATAATTGTAATTACCATAAATTTTTATTAACACCAAGTAAGCTATATTTTTCTTGATTTAAAAGTTGTTTGCATATAAATATACTTGTTAATTATTACTTATTAAATTATGTAAAAATACATATAATATAATTTTTTTTTACTATTTCACTACACAATAAAAATTTATTACTTATTACCTTCAATTGTTGTCTTTCTGCTGACTTCATTGAACCTTGTTTAAACTTCGATCCTTTTTTAAAAATGTGTTTCTAAAATACAAAATGTAATATTATTATACAAATATTATCAAGTATTCAGTGTGGCAATTAAATTACATACTTTAATCGAATTTGTAAGACTTCTATTTGGTGTTATTACAGAGTTATGATTACTAACACGTTTAATAAACATTCTACGCTTTTCAGCAGATTCTGGTAAATTATGCACATGAGCATATAATTCAGCTAATGCTTTAACTGTTGGATTTTCTTCATTTTCTTTAGTTGTAGTTGTACGGTCAGTGAATGAAAATACTGTTGTAGCAACTGTTCCTTCCTCCTAATGACGCATTATATAATTTTTTATTCTTATTTATAAACAAAATATTAAATAAATAAAACAATGTTATACCTTAACAGGTTGTAAAGTTTTTTTAGACCAATAAGCTCTAATATCTACTGATAAATTTGGTGGGATTTTAAATAAATCAAACCCTAATTTTATCATATAAATTACAATGTGTGATAGATTTTGAGTTATTTGATAAAGTTCTTCAGCTGGTAACTAAAAATAGAATAAACACATTATTCAGATTAATTTTGATTTAATTTACTCAAATACTTTTAATAACAATGTATGTAAGAAGTTCTGATTAAATAGGTTCTAGGTTACTTTGCACGTTCAAGCGTTAAAAGTGCAAAACGCAGACATTTTGTATGACTGAATAAAATTTAAGATAGCAGAACACGGACACTGGCTATATGATATATGACATGTAGTTTTTAAACAATTTTTTTTTTAAATTTATATTGTACACATTTTTATCATAACTATTGAAATATAGAAGTAAAAAATTAAAAAACTGATTATTTTTACTTATATTAAACTATATTTTTAACATTTGTAATGACTTTATTTAATTTTAATATTTTAATAATTTACATTATACATACTTACTACTTAGGTATATAATTTATATTTACAATAAGTACTTTATATATATGATAGTAAAGTATTCGCATTCAAAATACACATTTTTACCCGACTGTAAAAAGTGTCTGCGTTAAGCGGTTTAAACAATAGACCGTATAAAGTGACTATTTTCCGAATCAATGACATAATCTTTTTACATACCTTTCTTGGAACAATTAAATGACCAGTAAATAATGTTGCTAAATTATCGGGTGGCATTCTGTTCTTGTCTGAATGTTTAGCAGTGAAGTGTAGTAGTTTTATGATATCTTTTAACAATACTAAATTATCAAACGGCAATAACAATAATAAAAGTTGCAATGCTCTCAGTAAACGTTGACTATTATTGTTAATCTCCATTTTTTGACATAATTCTAAAATAAAATTATGATAAATGTTCAATATTTTCAAGTTTTTGATTCAATGATACCTGATATTTGACAATATGCTGGGTAAAATGCTTCTGTCATTATTGGTTCAGGTTGTTCAGCTAAAAATGATTTCAAAACAGTTGCACAATCATGAACAGTAAACTGTCCATTATATAAATCTAATGTTTGCCCCTGGTTTAAAAGTGCTTTCAGTTCTTGTTGACGAGTGATAGAACCATTTCTACGAAATATACCTTCTT
The DNA here is from genome assembly GCF_003676215.2 of Rhopalosiphum maidis. Classification (NCBI taxonomy): domain Eukaryota; kingdom Metazoa; phylum Arthropoda; class Insecta; order Hemiptera; family Aphididae; genus Rhopalosiphum; species Rhopalosiphum maidis. Next base: position 46,822,662 of record NC_040880.1, on the reverse strand, counting down.
GCATAACATCTAGAAATTTTAATATTCATTATGTATCTAATATTTTAATAAAAAAATGTAAAAGTAAAATAAAAGTACATACTTTCTTCTTGAGACAAGAAATCAATAAGTTGATACACTTGACAAATTCCTTCTTGAGTAATTGGTGCTCCATCCATAACCCCTTTCACAGAACATTTGTCTTTTTTCATAAAAGACCATTTAATGGGTTTGATTTTTGATTTTTCTTCAACTGTACATTCCCCTCTAGAACATGAAAAAGTATACATAAGTACACATATAAAATTGAAAAATTGAATGTTTAACTCACTCTTTAATGTTAGATTCTAGTATAAACGATAAATGCATTCGAACCAATGTATAAAATTGTTCTGAATCTTCTATTCTTAATTTATTAGCAAGTTTCCAATCTTCATTCATGTCCAATAATTCCATAGCCATTTTTATTTAGTTGTAAAATATTAAAAAAATGAATTTGAAATTATGAACTCATTTGCAGTACCAATATTTTTTTTCTTTAATCTAAGTAGTAACAAACAGAATACGAATATATTGTTAGTCGACAATGCAAACACGAAATAATATTTAAATACCTGAACTTCCAATGAACACAGTACCGTAATCATTATGTAATTCTGAACAGTAAATGAATTGAAAAAAAAAATTAAAACATTTCCAAAGTAATAAATAATACACAAATCGATATCCTACAATACACGCAGTCAAGCAAGTAAAAGAGTTGCATAATAAATGTTTGACAATACTTTATTTCATTCTTATTTTTTTTCAATAGAATTTCTATAACACTTGAACTATATTACTATTTACTACAATAATTAAATTTTATATCTGTAAAATTATAACGGTTTTTATTTTAATGTTTTCAGTTTTTTCACGTACCGATTACTAAAAAGTAAAAACAGAAGATAGGAACGGAAAATATCGTGGACGCAAGGTGGGATTATTATGCGTAGCGTTCCCGTCGTCTGGCCACACTGCCTACTTCTGGACGTCTATTAAATATCATTTTTATTATTATTATTGTTTTTTAATAATTATTTATTATTTTTTTCTCCTTAAAAGTCGCGTTTTTCGTTTTTGTTTTTCGTTTTTCCTCAACAGTTGAGACCCGACACTTCACGAGCATTTACTGTTTACACGTTTTACGTGCCAACGCCGCTTGTATCCGGCCTATCGACATGTCCTCTGCAACTTGTCCCGCCCGTAACACGTTGCCTGCAAGTCCTCCGGCGGGTCCGGCCGCGTGATAAACCCCCGAAAAGCTCCCAAGTCCTTATTTTCCGGACGTCCCGTTCGACATTTGGGTCAGACGACTGTGCGCCCCCGGAGGTCAGACCCACACACATCACTGTGACGACCATCGTGTTGTAGCAGTCGCTGATCCGTCGTTGTCACGCGTCTGGACGGAATAGAGAAAAAAAAAAACAGTCGACGGGGCCGCCACAAAATCTCGACGGAGATTTCCAATAAAACATGGTCAAGGACGTCCGGTACTGCTGAAATCTCATCCCACAGAAAGCCGCGTTCACCTTGTTGACGTCATTTTTCACAGGCACCGTCGTCCAGGCGTGGTGAGGACAAATATTATATTGTAGTTGCGTTTTTGATATATTTTTTTTATATGTTTTGATTTTTCCTACGATTATTATTTTTTGCTGCGTTATTCCGGCGTGTACTGAAGATAAATGGTCCACATTACCTACAATCAAAATCATAATACCTATAGTAATTAATAATAATATTATCGTACATTTTAATTTTTTAATAATATCATTCGAAATCGACGTTATCTACGTTTCCAATAAACAGGTGCGATAAACACCTAGGTTCTTACTACGTACATCGTCATTGTACCTAATAATAATAATATTAATTACGACCAATGTAAATGTAACAGAGATAAGAAGATATGTGTCATTACTTATTTGTGTAGTAGTTTATTTTTTTTATATTGCTTGCATCGTGTTTGTTTCTTATTTGAGTGATTTATGTATGTGTATAGTTGAATGTGTCATGTGTGCTAGATTATTCCTCGTATACTATATCGTCAAATTTTTTTGAATTTTCTTTTCTTAGCCTTCCAGTTGCAGGTGAGGAATTTTTACAACTATATTGTCCAGTGATCATGGTATGTTAAAACTTGCTAATTATACTTGTATCTAGTGTGTTTACACTATAGTGTGCAAGTGGATAAAATTTTATTTTATTTTCACCAATTTAGTTTCTATCATTGTGAAATATCTATACTTTACGATAATTTGTTTTATTCTTATATGTTTTAAGCCTACTTTCGTCGTATTTCTGACTAATATGCAATTATTATGATAAATGAAGTATTGATGTTTATTTTATCATTGGAAATTCTTGTTATATTTTTCATATTAATTATCAATAGCTTACATTATTTTATAAGCTAGGTACTTATTCCATATTATGCATCATATTATCTAATATTTGCATATTTTATTCAAAATGTATATTGTTATCTCTTTTACCTATCTCTGATTTATGTTGGTTGGTAAGTGATATGTGTATATATTTTTGTAAAGAATTTGTGGTAGGTAGGCTTTAGACCTTGAGAATCAATTTTGTACTAATGTTTGATGTTTAAATGTCTGTAATACGTTCAAGACTATAGCTGCCTTATTAGTTATTAATTATTATTATCATTTCAACAATACTTACTTAAACCTTAGATAAACAAACATTAATTCACTTAGCCTAATTAAATTAATAATAATTTGTTATGATACTATCACATACCTACATCAATTGTTGCTTTTTTATATACCTATATATGTATTTTAAATAAATTTTAAATTATATCCTATTATTATGACGTACAAATAATAATATTTAGTTATCTACTTCACACACATTATTAAACAATTGATATATATTGAAATATTTAAAAAAAAAAAGAATACAGTAGTATGTTAACTATTGTTATAAATTATACTATCTAGGCAACAAGTTTAAAAGTAAAGTTATTTATATTTTTATAGATTAGTATTTGTATAATAAATTGATGAATGATCTTTCTAAGTAGTATACTAAATTGGACTTAATTAGGGTTGCCATAGAAAATTGTAACTATCACTGGTTTATTGATTTGGTGTACCAGTGTCTCTAAAATAAATTTTGGGAAGAAATTAAATTGTTTAATTTCCACAATTTTTTCAATGATAATTTTAATTGAGAGTCAAAATGTTTTTGTTAACAAATACAGAATAAAGCAATGATGGCAAATATATAGGCTAATAATAAAATAATATTATTGGGAGAATTTGAGTGCAACAAAGAAGTGTGTGTGCACTGCCTCTGACAAGTTTAATTAAAATGAAATAGATATTAAGTTCCTACTTATTATTTTATGTTTGATAATGTTTTTAAGAATTAAAAAAAAAGCATTTATTTTATAATTTATAATTTAATTAACAATAAATACAATTGTTGATATACATTTTTTGCATGTTATGGATTTATAAAATAATGTATCATTTGTTTTTTAATATATAGGTACCTCATTATAAAATTCAATAAATTTTTTTTTCTATTCTGTCCCGGATTGTTTGATAAAATCATGGCAACTGTAGGCTTAATTTTTTTAATATTATTTCAATTCTACCACAATGTTAAAATGTATATTTCCGTTTTAACCTATTGTATTCCTATACTTTTAAATCTTAATTTCATATTTTTATTAAAATGTATTTTATTTTTTATTGATTGGATTTTTTTTAAATGGAAAAATAAAATAGGTTAATACTATTTGTACTAATACTAACCTTGAACTTTTCCTAAGCTTAATAGTTTAACTATAATATTTGTTAAATATTAAATAGTATTTTTGATTAATGTTCAAAATGAAAATAACTCTAAAAAAAATCAAAATGTTTGATACTAACTTGGTAAATCTATATTAATGCCGTATTCTTCTGTTTTTTTATATATTGCATTATTTTTTTTAATGTTGTTTAAATTTTTTTTGTTTTTGACAAAAGGCAATGCAAAGTTTGAGAACAGTTGGGTCATGCGATCCTTACGAGTACATCATCCTGATTGATTCTGATATTGTGTAAAGACATTTTTAAAATGTCGTTTTTAAGTGGCCTCAAAAAAGTGCTTCACTTAGGTAACAATGAAGCGAAAAAGAAGAAAGTATTCAATAACATCCATATGGATTGTGATGTTGATGATTTTTGGGATATGATTGGTGAACTTGGTGATGGAGCTTTTGGTAAAGTCTATAAGGTAAATTTTAAATTATATATATATTTACTTAATACTATAGCCCAAATAAGAATTATTTAATAAATGTACAAATTATGTTTAAATTTTGCTGAATATAAAGTTATATTTATTTTTTCTAATAAATAATTTAAAAAATATTTCAACATAAAAATTAAATTAAGTTCTTACTTATTGTTTATTAGATATCTACTATTCTTTGCAGTTGTCAATTAAAAAATAATAATATTTATATGTAATTTTAAGTTAATCAAGCAAAATTAACTTAATTATAAATAAATTATAAATATAGTAAAAAAAAATTATATTTTTTTATATTTTAATATGTGTTATTCAGGCTCAACATCGAGAAACTGGTCAGTTAGCTGCTGCAAAAATGTGTATCTTAGAAGGTGAAGATGATTTAGCTGATTTTATGATTGAAATTGACATTTTAGCTGAATGTAAACATTCAAATATTGTTCAATTGTATGAAGCATTTTTTGTTAACTCTAAACTTTGGGTAAATTATAACAATAAGCTAGTATTACTGTTTGTATCTAATTTTTAATATTTTTAATAGATGCTGATCGAGTATTGTGATGGAGGTGCTTTAGATTCAATTATGGTTGAGTTGGATCGTGCATTAATTGAAGAACAAATAGCTTATGTATGCAAGTATATGTGTGAAGGGTTAGCATTTCTTCATAAATGTAAAGTTATACATCGCGATCTTAAAGCTGGAAATGTACTTTTAACAACTAGTGCTGGTGTTAAGATTGGTAAATTTTTAAAATTAGTTATTGACATATTAATATTAATTTTTTAACATATATTACAGCTGATTTTGGTGTTTCTGCTAAGAATAAACAAACATTACAAAAACATGATACTTTTATTGGAACACCTTATTGGATGGCTCCCGAAGTGGTTTTATGCGAAACTTTTAGGGATAATCCTTATGATTTTAAAGTCGATATTTGGTCTTTAGGCATAACACTTATAGAATTAGCACAAATGGAACCTCCAAACCATGAAATGTCTCCTATGCGTGTATTACTTAAAATACAAAAATCTGATCCTCCTAAATTAGAACAACCATCTAAATGGTCTAAGAATTTTAATGACTTTGTAGCACACGCCCTTATAAAAGATCCAGTTCAAAGGCCAACTGCAGATGATCTTCTTAAAGTAATGTTTTTTAGTACGATTATTTACATTTAACATTTTTTAATTTTAATTTTTTTTAGCACCCATTTGTCAATGGAAATATAGATCCAAAACCAATTCGAGATTTATTACTTGAATATAAAGCTGAGGTGGTTGAAGAAGAGGTTGTAGATGAAGAACCTGAGGTAAAAATGTATTTATTTACTTATTATATATCTAGCTTAAGTCAAGCACTGTAGGGTATGTCTATTATAAAATTGTAAATACATTTTCTTATAATTTGATTCCTTGTGTACGCATTCATTTGTATTCACATTGACTTAAATTAAATGTATTCACCTATTTATTTCCATGCTTACGTAGTCTACACGTGATAGGAAGTACAGAAAAAACAGGAACCACTATCAAAGGGTTGGTGGTAAGTTATCCTAACCCTTGTGTGCACAGTCCATTTATATATTTCATTTTTGATTAAGCATGTACACTAAATAAAATATTATTTTGAATGATGAAGTTAATATAGTATTTAGAGATTTAATAAAATGTTGACTACATATTTTAATATGGTACAATTTCATAGGAATCGCCACAATCTACTCAGTTACCTCCCCTGGACTTGGATGCAGTCGAAGATGACACTGTATCTCTTAAAAGTGAACCTGAAACTAAAGGTAAAAATTAAAAATATATACATAAAACTATGATTAACTTTATAGTATCAAATTTAATATTAATATTTTCATTTCATAACATCCTGTTATTCTTAAAATATGATTTTTTCATATAGATGTAATTGAAATGAAACCAAAAATACAAAAAAAACGAGAGATGGATGAAGATTCATCAGATACTAAAAAAATCAAAAAAGATGAAAAAATCTTGGATGTTCACGAATCTGAACCAATTATTTCTTCAAAAGAAATTTCCTCAAAGAAAAATGTATGTTAATTATATATATATATTTATATATTTAATATTGCATATTTTTAAGTTTTAAAAGTTGTATAAATTTATATATTAAACGGTATCATTTTTTAATAAGACTTAGTTAAGTAATTTATATTTATAATTATAATAAACTTTTTAATTGTATAGGTGGTAAAAAAACATTCTGAAAACAAAGGTCCAGCACCACCACCACCACCTCTACCACAACCGTCTTCAGTTGTTAAATTAGTATCAAATGAAGAATCAGAAAATTTACCAATTGTATTAAATGTTCAGGAAACGAATCAAGATAAAGAAATAGAATCAGTGACTGAACCTGAAGAACTTGAAGTTCCGAAATCAAACAATAATGAGTATCCAGAAATTAACGATTCTATTAATAATAATTCTGAAATAGAGAAAGAGCCTATTAATATTGGCAATGAGAACCATTCTATATCTATTCAATCAATACAATTACGCAAACATGATAAATCTAATTCTAGACCTATATCAATAGCTGCTAGTAATAATGGTCCAATTGTAAACTCAATTGAAGACTCTCAAATAAAAACTAGAAGAAGAAGTTCATCTGCTTCTAATCGTAATCAAAGAAGACCTTCTCCTCCATCATTGGATAAAGTTTTACAAATGAATCAAAATGTTGAAAAAAATAAAGGAAAAATGCCAACTGCGGTTATGAATGAATTAGCTGGGAGACTTCAAAACAACAAAGATGAGACTGATCTAATACAAACTAAAGATAATAGTAAATTACTTATAATTTTTTAATAAAAAATAAAATAAAAATTAATGTTTTGACTTGACATAGGTTAGTGGTTCCCAAACTTTTTTAGTTCACGCCACCCTAAAAATTAAAAAAAATAATTGCACCACCCATAAAAAATTAAACTACAAATTTATAGTATTTAAATATACAAACATTTTAGTTTTTATTACAATATAAGTTAACAACAGGAGCACGCCTTCCTTGCCAAAAGCTCGGGCCTCACAGTTTGGGAACCGCTGACATAGGTAATTAATTGTTTTTCTTATGATTCTAGTTGAACAAAATGAAAATTCAATTAATGGGGGTACATTGGTGAGGGTGGGATCTTTGAGTGCTATTGATTCAAAGGTTACTGTTGTAACTACCACACATCCACCTGTTCTTCAAACACATCCTCCAGGACTACATACTCAAGTGATTATAGTTGCTGATACCAACACTAAATCACAGGTAAAATATCTAAGATTAAATAACTTGTAATTTGTAATCTTAAAATGATTTTTCACTCATATTTTATTTCAAGATTGAGAAAAAAGATGAGGTTGTAGTGATAAATTCATCACAAGCTGATGAAGAAGAACTGGATGCTAGTCATGTGTCTGTTATAACAGTAGGAGAAGAACCTTCTGTTAAAGAATTACATCCATGGAAAGATAAAGAAGATATTGAAGTATCTAAACCTATTTGTGTACCAGTGATTACAGCATCAGATACCAATAAAGTGAAAATGAATGGACGTGCTACAATGGTCAAACCTAGTGATCCAACAGAAGTATTCATAGTCGTTAATAATTCAACAAATGTGCATAAATCGGTAATTATAAAAAAAAAAAAAATTGAAATTAACTTAGAAGGAAAATTTTGACAACATGTTATCTCTTTTTTAGTCAAAACATTCTGATGGAATTGTAGTAAATAATAAACACCATGTTTCTCCAACACGATCTACATCTCGTTCACATTCAGATAGTGGATCAGTATACAGTAGTGGAGGTCAACGAACTCCGCCTTCAGCTGCCAGTACACGTACATTTGATAGATCAGATGCAGAAAGTGTTTCAACTACCATAAGTCATGATAGTCGAAGTAGTAATAAAGAGAATAATTTACCTCCTCGAGAATATGAAGATGAAGTTGTATTACGTAAAAAACCAGAGTATAGCAGAGTAAGTATTAACTTTAAGTAGATTTTATTAACTTAACTTTACTAATGCTTAACATAGAACTTTTAAAAAATTTATTTTAGTGTATTTTAAAAAAAATATATTAATAATTAAAGAGTAAAATTATTATCCAAGGCCTACATAGATTATTTTTAATACTTTCATTTTAAAGCAAGTTACAAGCATACTAATAAACAATAATTTTAGAATTTTAAAATACTCATTACTTACTTTAAAATTGAAATACAAAACGTCTTTGAAAAGCTAGAGATTCCTATACATTAATATAAGGTCAATTCACTCTAATTTTTAAAAATAAATTAAACAAAATGGATTATTTAGAATGTAAAATTTGATAATTAAATATTTGATATTTTTATGTGATGAATAATTGGAGAAAACACATGTGGATGTGATATTAATCCTTAAGAAATAGACTTGGAGACGTGTAATGTTTTCAAATATCCATGATTATAATGTCATTTTTGTAGCCTTCTAGGCTTCTATTTATTTCATTAGTTTTATACATTTTGTATTCTCTTATATTTATTTTACATATATAAAGAACACGCCTTTTTAACTTCCAATTATTGTTATTGTAATACTTTTTTTTATCTTAAAATATAACAGAGTTGCTAAAAATTTGGTATAAAAAATCAAATTAAGTAATTTTCCAGACATTCATAGGATTCTATGAATATTTTGAACAGATAAATTTTTTTTAATAATTGGAGTTTATGGTATAAATAGTATTTTATATTTTTACAAGGTAAATCAATATTTCTAAAAACAACAATCAATAATTATTAAGATTTAATATAATTATACTGTTATTTTGTGATAATAATTATTTCTCGAGTAGATTATTGCATACGTGATATAATTTATCATACATTATTAGATTAATCTTCATAATTTAGTTATGTATAAAAACAAAATGCATTTATAACATAGATAATGTGGCAATATAAAGCTGGACAATTATTTATTTTATGTTTAATACTAATAAATTTATAAAATATAATTTTTTTTACTAAACTACCATTTTTTTATATTTCTATGGATTAACCGAAATTTCATTAACTAATTTTAAATTGCCTGATATTTTCAGGGTTTCCAGGAATTTAGCAACCTTCTCAATAATCTGATAGTTCTGTTTTAATTTTCTATTTTTGTTTTTATTATGTACGTCTTTGTGCCATATACACTTTGTAAAATTGTTTAAATAAAATTAATTATTACTATACTAAAAAATAAGTAAATATTTTTTAGGAAATGAAAAGGACTAGTCGAAATATAAGTAAAGAAGAACTGGAAATAAGAAACATGAAAAAAAAGACCAGAAAACGTACTAGAAAATTTGAAGTAGATGGGGTAGTTGTGACAACAACAACTAGCAAAGTAATTTATGGCGATGAAGACTCCAGTCATGGATATAATGATCAGATATTTAGAAAACAAGAACTAAGAGAACTTAAAATGTTGCAAAAACAAGAACAAAAACAGTTTCAAGATTTATCATTTAAAGCAGTCATATCTAAAGAGCAACAAGATAAAAAGTTTGAGCAGGAACGAATGACTTTAATTAAACAATATGAAGCTGATTTAGATACAATGGTTAAACAGCAACGTCAAGCTGTTGAGAGAGCTGAAACCCAGCAAGAAGCAGATTTAAGAATGACTTCAAAAAAAATTCGTTTAGAACAAGTAATAATTATATTAATATTTGTATACTTTTTGTGATTGATTTATTATTAATGATTTAGGAGCGAGAATTAAAAGAATTCAGAGAAGGTTTAAAACAAGAGTTAAGACTTTTAAAGCAAGAAGTAGATTTAAAGCCTAAAGAAAGGCGGAAAAATTTGTTTAAGGATAAAAAAGAGAAGTTAGAGACTGAACATGAGGAGAGAGAAAAATTATTCCTCGAGAAACTAAATGAAAATCATGAAAGTTCCTTGAGTAGACTGAGTGATGCTCATCAGGAGAAAATTGCACTTATGGAACGTCAATATTTACAACAGAAACAACAGGTATAAACTTTGTATGTAAATATTTAGAAATGATGCTTAATTATACTAATTAGTTATTTATTCTGTATTTTTGTATAAGATAATGACTGTAATTTGGTTAGTATTCATTTGAACACCATATAAGATAACTGACTTTGCGTTTTTGAATTATATTTTAATCTATTTTTAATATCAACTATTGATTTTTTGAAACATCTTTTTTAAGTTACACGTTTATTATTTAATTATTAATTTTTTTTATATATTTAACACTGACTGCTGACGTCAGCACATCGTATTTGTTCTATGTGGCTGGCATCGACAACCTGTATTACTTTCTAAATTCTCCCAATAATACCAACATATAACAAGCTATTTGTGCTTGTGCCACCGCACAGATAAACGGTTGAAACTGGTTAATTCATAGTGGTTTGAGATTCCGGGTATTTTTTATATTTTTATTATACTTATTACTATTATTACGAAAAATATTCATCATAGGAGGATCGCTCAGATCAAACCATGCCCCAGTCAAAGTGTTAAGAAAAAAATACAATTAAAATATTTTTATAAATATATGTTCAAAAATATTTTTATAACATTATAGTTGATGCGAGCTAGAGAAGCAGCTTTGTGGGAAATGGAAGAACGACAAATTCATGAAAAACAACAATTAGCTAAAAGACAGCTTAAAGATGGTTTTTTCTTGCAGAGGCATCAAGTACAATAATAATTTTTTCTTACTAAAATTTCTATAATTAATGGTTTATGTTTTTTCTTAGATGTTAATAAGGCATGAAAAAGAATTAGAACAGATGAAACGAATGAATATACGTAAAGATGAGGAAATGCAAAAACGTCAAGGTGTTGAAAAACGATCACTGCCAAAACGTATTCGTTCTGAAATGAAAGCACGGGAGATGATGTTCCGTGAATCTGTTAGAATAAGTTTGGCATCTAATCCAAATCCAGATACAGAGTATGAACGTAATAGGCTTAAGAAATTTCAAGAAAATGAAAAAAAAAGATATCGCAATGAAACACTTGCATTTGAAATGAAGCAACAACGACAGCTCGAAGAACTTAGAATTGCAAATGACACAACTATTAGGGAGCTTGAACAGCTTCAAAATGAAAAACGTACTATCTCAATTATTTTTCTTTTAAATTCTGTTAATTATAATAATCTAATTTTTAATAATAGGTAAAATGCTAATGGAACATGAAACAACTAAGTTAAAAGAGCAAGAAGAGTTGTATGCTCGTGAGTTGAGAGAATGGAAAGCTCATCTCAAACCTAGGAAACAGGTAATTTTTTGAAAGTATTACATTTATTTATATTATTGTGTACAGAAAAGTTAGTATAGTTATTTTTTATGCCAATGGAAGTAGTATCTTGAGTTTGAATTATCTTATTAATAACTAGTAATTTGCTGTAGTAGATTATTTAAATTTTCATGGAAATTTTTCTCTTAATATATTAATCATCTCAATTAACTATCTTAACTTTTTTAAATAACTTTTAATTTTTAACCCATTGTAGAAAAAGGGTAGGGTAGTTTGAAATCTACATTTTACCATCCACCAAAATAGTTTATATTTTTTATCAGAACCTTGAGATGGAGTTGGCGAGGCAAGCCAAAGGAAATTCATGGAACAGTCGCTATTCATTGCCTCCATCCCCTGGCAACACGTTACTCAGACGTGAATATTCGTTTTCATCTCTTCTCTCTTCTCCTCGATTGTCCAGTACTTCTTTTCGTTCTCCTGGTTCAGGATTTCTTCCTAGGCGATGTGCCAATCAATTTCCTCATCATTCAAACCAATCCACAATGTAACAATTCTGTATACTGATTACTGAGTGAGCTCTAACTAAAAGATGGCATTTGAACAAAAATTTTAGTACTATTCCAAATGGTTTACATGTCATCATTTGGTTTTTAGAAAGTGTGTTCCTAACCTGGTTTATGTTATTCCATATATTAAGTATTTTTTTAATTTAAAATAAATTTATTTTAACTAATATTGTCCTTTAAATATAAATCAGAATATATATATATATATATATATATATATTATCATTATAGATAAAATAAATTGTGTGGATTATGTGTTGTACATATATAAATTGAATAAGTATATTACTGGCACATGTCATATATTTAAAAAAAATACACTTTACAATATACATTTTAATTTAAATGTATAAAATACATTTTTTTTCTTATAAATACTTAATACTATTATTTTTTTTATATAATAAGTCTAATGTATTATTTTTATTTTATAATATAAAAATATATCTCAATGATTTACCAGTTGTTTAACTTTTCTTTCTTAAAAACTTAAGACTTTAAATAGTAAGTATAAAAAGTTCAGTAAAAACTTTGAAAATTGTTATAAATTAATTGACAAATAATGAATGTCAAACAATGAGCATCAATTTATCTATGCATTAAAAAAAGTTCTATCCAAAATGATTTTCTGTTTTTTGTTATATTTATCAAAAATAAATATATATTTTTTATTCCAAGTATGAATGAAATTATGATCATTGATACAATTATTTTTATTATTTGGTATTTAATTTTATACATCATTGTGTTTTAATAAATGTATTTTTTCTTGTCATTACATTTAAAATTTGATAATTTTCTAAATTTAATTTATAGTGGTAAATCATCAAGGTATTATAGTTATATGAAAAATAGTTGATAATTAATTTTAAGCATGACATGGAACAAAACTTTGCTTAGTATTCAACACATAAATTACATTTGAAACACATTATTGCATTTATTATTATTTATTTGCACTGATTATGCTTATTTTAATGGTTATAGAAGTTAATTTCGAGCTTTTCTTTGTATCTTTTTTTTATTGTATACTGTAAATCTATATTTTGTTATTATTTTTAAACAATGACACTAACTGACTTTTTCAATATTTTGTATATATTATTTAAGTTATTATAATCCATATAAAAACACGCTTAATTTATTATTGCATCCTTTTATCCTTGCTTATTCCTGAGTGCTGCTGCAATAAAAACTTTATGTAAGTAACACTGTATATTAATTTAATTTTAAACTATTAATGCACGTTTTAATATTTATTACCAAGAAATAATTTTTTATTTCTATCAATTTTTATTTTGCATCTTATCAATTCAAAATAATATGTATAGCATGAATGATAATTTTAATTTAACAACTGAAATCTAAACAATGTTCAATTTTATGTTATACACCAGATTAAATTTTATTATACATCTCTTAGTACTTTCTTCTACCTAGTATAAGTTGTGGACAGAGGTATGTGTTATTATTTTTAACTATGTTACTACACTAACAAATTATATTTCAGAAACTTGAAGAGCAGTTTGCTATACAGTTAGAAGAACAAGAAGCAATATTTGGGCCGGCAAATAGTATGTTGCCAATTAATACTAGCCCTTCTTCTCATCATCGTTCTTATCATCATAGAAGCTCTACTCGCAGTAGTCTGTCATCTATGTCAGCTGATTGATTCTTCTGTACATACCATTATGTACCATATATTTATTTTTTGTTAAATTTTTTTAGCCATATGTGCCAACATTGCCCCTCATCCCCTGTTGCTATTATAATACAATGTATATTTCATTATTCTTAAAAATATTAAGTTTTGTATACAGAATGAAGTTAATATATATATATATATACTATTTATAGATAATTTTTTAAGAGTTTATACGATACAATTTGTTTTTTTAATTCATGCAATTATTAATATGCAAATTAAACAAATTCATTGTTGTAAAATAAAAAACTGTTAAATTTTTTATTTTATTTAATAAAACAAAATTATATAAAAACGTAGAATATTCTAATTATTCATATATTCAGAAAAACTATCAATTAATAATAATTATAAAGAATACATCAAATTTTTTTTTTTATAAATATTTACAAAATGTACAAAAATACATTTAAGGATGGGTTTGTATTTTTGTTAAAACATTCGAACACAGTTATTAATTTAAACAAGTTTTTTAGCTTCAAAGAAACTTTTTAAATGACGCATTTGCCAGAAACCCATGACCAAAAGTATGAATAACTGTGAAAGTGACCACCAGAAAACTCGTTGATGAGTACTCTCACTGGTTTGACGAAATCTTTCTTCCCGGAACTGTAATTATACAAATTGTTATTAATATTATATTAAAATAAACTAAGATAAATCATAAGTTATAATTGAGTATAAAACAAAGCAAAAGTAATAAATAAAATATATTCATAGAGCATTGAAAAATGTAGTAATTATTTAACAAAAATAGTTAAATTCTATTACTTATATTTAATGGCATATATCCAAATTATTTTTGTACTAATCTATATTCATACACAACTTTATCATTGAGAATATAATTATAATTTATACACTTGGTTACTTTATTTTAACAATGAAACTATGTTTACACCTTTATACTACATTGGTTCCAGGTCCATGCTCTTATGGGTAGTTTGAGACCCATAATATAACATCTTTTATATATATATATATATGTATGATTTTTTTTTTGAGGAGGGATATTCCCCAAAACCTGCCATATGTAAATCAATTATCTCAAATTCCTAATCGACTTAAGCTAAATATGAACAACCAACTTTAACTCCTGAAAAATTGATGAAAAATAAATGTTGTAATCATAAATTACAACATGATGTAATACTGCTTAAAATTTTCTTACATGAGAATTTTTTATTTAAGTATAGGCCAACTAATGTAATATAAATTTAAATGTATAACTTATTTAATTTTAAAATTTGACATTGCGTGTAATATTTGTTTTTTTTCTTTTAGATCTACGTGCAATATAAATAAAACGTATTCACAGAAAGTTATTAGCTATTAACTTTTATCATCAAATAAAATATAATTTTTATGACAATAATTAAAAATCACAATATTTTAAAGGGTTTAACATATTAGTTTTAAACTATTTTAGTACGAGACAATATTTAATTAAACTAATTGATAAGTCAAAAATATTATTTTCTGTAATTTTTGTTATTTTTACTTTTAAGATTTAAATTTTTAAGTTATCTATAAAATGTGTGAATACATTAAAGTATATTAATATTCATTTTGAATTAAGATGGAAAACAAATATGCTCTTCATATAAAAATCCCTTGCTGATATAGCAATACAACAATTTTTCAAATTGTTTATGACACTACCCGAAGTCGCATATTGCTGCTCATATCAAACACTGTTATGATATGATATTTTAAAGACCTAAAGGCTGAGATATGTTGAAAAAATGCTTATGTTTTACTTATTGGTTTATTAGTTCTTATTATGATCATATGTTATAAAAGTTAATTCTTGGTGAATTTAGTTAAATATTTTATTTATAATAATCGCGCAATATATGGGTCATATTATCAACAATTTTTGACAAAAATACATTTTAAGATAAGGCAAAATACTTTAGTCAGTGTCACTAATTGATTATTAAAAATAAAGTTCAACAACTGATGAAAAGTTAGAAAC
The DNA here is from genome assembly GCF_003676215.2 of Rhopalosiphum maidis. NCBI lineage: Eukaryota > Metazoa > Arthropoda > Insecta > Hemiptera > Aphididae > Rhopalosiphum > Rhopalosiphum maidis. The sequence goes on along the minus strand of NC_040880.1, from coordinate 46,806,813 downwards.
AAAAATACAATAAAATGTTCATAATTATATATTATAAGTACTGTTTTATAGTAACTATCTTTTTAATTTTGGTTGTTAGGACCATTGGTTATTATGACCTATTTTTATGATACCTTAAACGTCATTTTAAATTATTTTTATTGTACTATAAAATATAAGATATTTAACTAGTTAAGTAAAGTTGTTGGTTTAAGGAAATTAGTAGAGTTTACAACCACCTGTTTAAATTTAAAAAATGATCATTTGATTTGAGATTCAGAATTCAACCTTTAAAATAATTATGTAAATTAGGTTTATAACTTGGCAGGGGTTACTAAAGAAGTATTAAATGGTTTATTTTTCAACCATTAAATTTGGAAGTTGTAATTGGTATTGAACTTTTCAAATTTCAACTAGGTACCAAATTCTACAAACAACTACTTAAAAAATATATAAATTTAATGTTATTTACTCTTTGATAGCTTTGTTCCTTGATGATCTGTTCAACTTGTTCTACAAGTTGCCTAATTCTGAGTTGCAAGTCTGAAAGTTTTTCTTTTTGGGCTACTTGAGCATAATCAATGGCCTGATCACCAACTTGAATATCCAAATGAACTCTCTGTTTAATAAAACATAATATATAGTAAAAGAAATATTAATAAAATACTATAAGTTTACCAATTGTGTTCCTCCAATCCATGCAGTTGTATTGGAATACAAACATATAATATGTTCACCCGGTATGTGAGATGTAAAAGAAATTTTTCCTTCAAAACTATAAACCTATATGAGACAAAATATTGTTATTGTTATTTAAGATAAAAAATTGTATTTTGTACAAAATCTAGCTAATAGGTATGATACATACCCGGGATAAAATTATTTTCATATCTGGGTCTTTGACTTCAACATTCATGCCAATACCCGGGGTGGGTGGAGTGAAACCACCAGTTCTCACATCGAATAGTTCTACTTTGTAATGTGCTGTAAACAAATGAACAAATATTAATGCCTAATTATTAAAAAAATTGATTAATTTAATAGTCCATCAACATTTAATACATCAATCAGCAATCATAGGCCACTAAATATTTAAGGGGCCATTATCTCACTATTGATTCATTAAATGTTTAGTGATTGTTTTCACAACTCAGTATAAAAGTGTAATGTGAGGATTTTAATGTTACTAACAGACTACTGTGGTTTCATCGGGAATTTCTTCAATAAAACATTTGCGTTCTGTTTCGCCAATATGGAAGTATAAACATTGAACTAAGCCCAAAAAATACGCACTAAGTAAGAAAAAGGAATAGAAAATCATTTTCTTTAAACTTTAAGCCTTGACATCAAATTAAAATAGAATAATACTTTAACTCACTTAGAACAAAAAAAAGACATGTAAAATGTATAAAGAAGAAGTTAAAACACTATTGCAGTAATTATAATTTCGGCGGTGTGTAAAGTATGAACATAGAAACAATGTTGGCCGTCGAACAATAATGAATACACGTCATTAAATTATTTCTCGTTTGTAACATTTTATAGTTGATAATATTCTGTTGTTGTCGTATACCTAAGTTGATAATAATATTTATTAATCTTATCGTGATAATATTGTAGAAGTCACCATAATTTATATCTAAATGGCCGTGGTGGATGTCCGAAGTAATAAGTATTATAATAGGTGAGATGTCAGCTTAAAAATTAGAATGCTTATTGCTTACAGCTTAGATCGTCTTTTTTATTATACAAGTTAAATTTTGAGTTTTTAACTATTAAAATTTGAAAGTTTAAAGCAAATCGAAATATTAAATTAAATTATTTAGCGTATTACTTTTTTGTACGATGGATCTTTTAGTTTTACTCTCGATATTTTCAGCATCGGTCATTGTTGGGTTGTTTGGTTTTGTATTTCGATATAAATTTTTTAAAAGTGGGTTCAATTCTTTGTACTAATTCATATTTATGTATTTGGATGTAAAATAAGATTGTTATGAAATGTTTTAAGGTGGACCTGAGAAAGTTGTTCAAGAAGATCCTATAGTTAGACCTAGACCCGGAGTTCGTGTACAAAATCGTAACACGTTACGTCGAAACAATCGTAATGTTATAGGTAAGTCTTATAATGATATCAAGTTATTAAAAAATTATATATATGGACATAGGTAGGAAATATTTTCAGAGAGGGTTTTTGTCTAAATCTATATTAATATTATAAAGTTATGAATAATTTAGTTGTATGTATTAAATAATACAATTGTTTTATTTAATTTCGGGGGATGTTTGAACACCCAACACTCCCCTTATTATCTACGCCCATGATAAATATTATTGTATTATTGTAATAATATTGTTAAATCTTTAATTAATAATAAAAAAAAAAAAATATTTTAGTGCTTGTTAGAAAAATATTAATATTTTAATCTTGATTTAGAACCAAGAAATGAAAATGTTGAGAATGAAGATGCTATAGTTGACCCTAGTGTTGTAGCTGCCATAGATCCAAAACTAGGAGCTAAAAAACGAGCAAAATTAGAAGCTAAAGCAGAAAAAAAAGCCAAACGAGAAGTTGGTTTATGCTTTTTAAGCATACATTGAATTTGCCACTTAAACAATAAATATTTTTATAGGTTGAATTACAAGAACGTGAAGATCGTAAAAAAAAACAAGAAGCAGAAGAAGCAGAAAGGAAAGCTAAAGAAGATCATGAAAAGAGACAAGAACAAGAGCGATTAGCACTAGAAAAGAAAATTGAAGAAGAAAAGGCTAAACAAGAATATCTACAGTATGTACAATTAAAAGAAACTTTTGGAGTAGTAGAAGAAGGCTATGAAGAGACATTAGAAGATCAAGGTGCAACATTATTACAATTCATTGAATACGTTAAGGTTAGAAACTATTATTATTTATTTTATTAATAGTATAAATACTGCTGGTAATCATTTAACTTACTCAAAAATTGCTATGATCAGATAAAGTGGCTGGCCCCCTGCAACTGCATGTGCTGTCCCAATCTTCCAAAAGTACAACATAATACAATTAGTGGTCAACTATTTTATCCTAATTTAAATTGTAATATTTAGTTAATTGATCTATTATCAAATGTAATATGTTCACTGTATACTATTTATGTATTCCCTAGTGGGTATAAATAAGTTTGAAAAAATACAGGAAAACTTAAGAGGACGTAGTAACTGCATGTTGTCTCTGTCTTACACACATACAACAGCAAATTTTATATCAGTAGAAATTTTAGCTAAATATTATTTTTATCTCATAATTAGTGTTAGATAGGACATCATTTATAGTACTATATTTGTTGTAATAGGTTACCATTTTTCTAGAAAAATATAAATTGTTAGGAAATATGTTGTTTCACAATATTTATGAATCCTTGGACTATTATTCCTAAATCATAATGTATTAAATGTGTAGAAAAGAGAATCACAAATTTGATTATACTAAACTAAGTTTGACCTACCCATCTCATATAATGATAGGGCATAATACTTGTATTGTCTTAAACAAATTGCACTTACGAAAACAACTTTCGAAGGACTGAATATCAGCTTCCAGAAAATGCAATAGAATCAAAGGATTAACGCACTTCAATATCTACAGTCTAAGTGAAGAAGAACTTGAAGGGATACCACACATAACATTCCCAGCACCACAGTTAATTAATCAAATGTACCTGAGCCGTTCAGTCCACAGAACTTTCATGCCTCACCAAATTTACATGCACTTGTATATTTGAATTATTTAATTAAATAAAACTAACTATTTTATAATACTACAACTGGAAGACAAGGAAAGTAGGCATATGCATTACATAGTATAGTATATAAAATATCAATACTTTGCATCTTATAGTTTAGTATTTTGCTGATTTATGTTTTACAATTTAATTAATTATAGTAAAGAATAAGTGTAAATATTTTTCTGTCCATTAATAAAGATCTAAGCATTAAACGAGCATATTACACACAATTAGAATTTCTAACCTTTTATGATTTATAGACCATTTAAAATAAGAGTACAACGGGCTGCAAACAAGAACCTAAATGTTTTCAATACATGCTCTCCCCAGCATAAATATTTTCTTTACAAATTGACTAAAATATTGGTTAACTAATCATAAAAGTTTTCCATTGCTGTGGGGGGGGGGGGGAATAATATATTCGTTCAGGAATCCAAGTGCATGAAGCCGGTGAATTTTTATTCTAATGAAATCAATAATGGGAACAATAACTGATTTAATAATTGTTTTGTTGATTTCAGGAAAATAAAGTAATTATTCTGGATGAGCTTGCTTTAAAGTTCAAATTAAAAACTCAGGCTGTAATAGATAGAATTCAAAGTTTATTAGAAGAAGGTTCATTAACTGGTATGTTGATTTAAATTATATTTATTATTTTGTTTTTAAATTAAATAATTATTTTAATTTTAGGAGTAATTGATGATAGAGGGAAGTTTATTTATATATCACAATCTGAACTTAACGCAGTTGCTTCATTTATCAATAAACGTGGAAGAGTATCATTAACAGAATTAGCTGAACATAGCAATAATTTGATTGTTCTTGATAAACCAATTTCCGCAACATAAATATAAAAACTGTTTCTTGGATAATATATAAAATCCCTAAATAAATTATTTATTAAAAAATGTAATTGTTAATACATTTATGGGTAAATTTGTTATTTTTGTTTGTCTCAGTATTTTTAATTTTTTTTATTGAAAATAAAATATTAAATGAAATGAAAAAAGTATTATTTAGGATTTTCTATATTATGACCTAGAATCTAGGTCCTAGATAATCTAAATAATTTAATATTTTAAAAACTTAAAGAAAAAGATAATTATTTTAATGACATTTTATTTTGAAGTAATAAATTTTAAACAACTATTCAGGTACTATAATCATCTTCCATTTCTGAATCATCATCACTTGTAACGTCTGGTTCATTAATTTGTTCCTCGCATTTAATACACCGACAAGTAAATACATAATTTTCTCTGAATAAAAACAAATAAAAAGTCATTAAATTGCAAAGTTAATATAATAATATGATAAACATACTGTAAATATTTTTGTCTAGTATGTCTGCTGTGGTCTAATTCGCACGGAGCAATATAGCTAGTGTTTATTTCATCACCGGGTTCTATCATTCTAATGGCAACCAATCTCAAAACATGGTTACCATCAAAAACACTTGCTGCGTTTGGAAAACAGCTATGATTGATTGAACTATGTTCTTGAAATAAAGCGGAACCTTCATTATCCAAAAAATCCACTCCAACAACTTTTTAAAACAAAAACCATACATAATTAAATAACTGTAAACCTGGCAAAGTATTTATGGATACAAATGCTAAATATATTTTAATGGTAGTGATCTATACCGGATCAAATATATTTTTATCCAGAGCAAAATAACTGTCATAATTCAGCCCCCTCCTCATACATGCTTATGTACATCTAAAGAAAATTTGGTAATTTGAAGTTCTCCTATCAAGACTTCTGGTGCAAATGCCCACAATCCACTGGCACTGGTAGTAACTATTTATTTAAATATTTAGGCAAATTGTAGCACATAATCACAATTTTAATAAAAAAAAAACGTCATTTAACATATTTACATTTAATTATTTTATTTTATTTTAATTGAGGTATACTTTTATAAGTTTCAAATTTTAAGTTACTTGTAAATCCTAGTATGTTAGTTTTGAGTAGAGTGTAAATGTAAATTCAATTTTTCATTTGTCTATTAATCGCCAAAACATAATTTAATTATTAATGCTTTGTTGTATAATGACAAGCTGATTTTCTTTTCTTTTTATAAGCAGTGCGAAATGGACCACAACGCACCAGAAAATTGTTGTTTGGTAAGACGTTTTCAATAGTATCACAATCAAGAGGATTAAAATTATTAATAATTCTTTTTATAGAAATTAAATGTCTGACAATACAAGTACCCATGTAAAAATTAAACCAGTGACCGCAGTCACTATGAATAACATATTCTGAGAACTATCTATATCTATGTATATTTAATAATTTTGATTGTAAAAGATGACTATGTTGAAAAAAAAATAATAAAGCATTATATTATGGGTTACTCTCATATAACATATTAATTTGATGAGTGTTCTAGTTCATAAAATTTTCCATTTTGAGTAATGTTTACAAGTATATATTCTTTTTATATAAACAATAAAAAATATTAGAAGGTTAATACCCCCTAAATCCCAACTCAGTCATAACAACACCTATGAATATTAGAACATAATATTTCTGGATAAAATATATATAGAAGCTATAAAACACTAGCTATAAGTAGACTCTAATTATTGTGCAACAACTATTTTTAATTAGAAAAATATAACCTTGTTCCATTGCTTCATAAGTGTTGTCTATAAATTGTTCAAATAATTCCAATTGATTGGAAGAAAGATGTTTTTTACAATTATTTGTCCATTGGTGAAAAACACTTGTACCCACACCTTGTCCATTTGTTCCAATCAATGCCAATAATGATTTAAAGCCAGTTGGTGTTAGCCACTATAAATAATTTATTTTAGAATAAACTGATTAATTAGTCAAGTATTATTTTATTTTTACTTGACTGGATTCTCTAACTGGTATGGACTTAAGAACACCAAAACGAAGTTGTTCGATTTGCTCAACAAACTTTTCTCCAAGCATTTTATGTACTAAATGTTCATTTTCATTTTCAGTCCGATGACAAAACTATATAACAAAAACATCTAATAATTATAGTTAAAACTTAGAATAAATTGTAGAGTATTGATTTACATTAGAAACTGTTTGATTAGCCTGTTGTGGTGAAGCAGATAATTCAATTGTTGCCAACAAACGGCACAATAGCATGATGTTGTGGCTTTCAGGTGGATAATGCATTGTCCTGTACATAATAATAAACAAAAAAAAAATGTAGTATTATGTGTATATTAAACAAATGTATTATTAGTATGGCTTTATTAATTTTACAAATTTGTGTCATACTTTAAATTATATTTAATTAATATGTTTATTAAACCTAATAAGAATATTTATATCCTTTTTTGTAAGATTGAGATAATTTACACATGTACAAAAATCTGTAAATAATAAATATACCTCCATAATTCTTCCAAACAATGTAATGGATCACTGCTGTCTGGTCTGCAAAGAAGTTGGTGATAACGATTATATGCAGTTTCCAAACATGTAGAACTGCAATACCAAACCTATCATTCAAATATTATAAGCTTGTATTTTTTATATTTGTCTATTATATGGTTAAATAGTTAGCAGTTTATATAATTGTATAATAAATAAGATCAATTAATATAACACTGATATAATTTTAAAATAATAATGAACACAGCAATACTCACTTTACAAGATTGACACTGTACATAATTTTGTATTTTATCTTTTATGGGACAATATTCTTCAAAAGGGATTTTTGTAATTGCTGCATTTGTTAATCTGGTAATATTTTCTGAAGTAGTTTCTAAAGGGCTAATAATATATTATATTATAAATATTATAATAGAAACAAAATGTCTTTATCAGGAAACTTTATTTTTTAAAAAGGTAAAATATCACCACCAGATAAAATAGTTTTATAACTTATAATACATTTTAAAAAAACAATAATACAATATATATAAGAAAATAATAAAATGGTAATATTTACCAAAGACAATGATTGCAAGCACGATATCCATAAACACTATTCCAAGAAAATTGACAGGATACAAATGGTTCTTCAGTAAAAATTAAATCATCTTCTTTAAAGTGTTTGGTTGCAACAAGACACTTACCCTAAAATAAATGTTATAATTTAATAATAAATTACATTTTAATATAATAAAATTTACAGACGTGGATAAATGTGTTTAATATTAAATTTGAATATAGACAAATAGTAATTAATTTCATTCTTCTAAATGTATCTACTTAAAAAATATCAGTGAATACATATACTACATTAGTTTGATATTATTTATACAACAGTATTGCGTTATTGTATTCACTTATGATGTAGGGTGAAAATGTTAAAAAAAAGGCCATATATAAAAGTACAAAAAATCAAAGTAAAATAATATGATTAATAAAAGTTAATTAGTAATTACTTATTAAGAAATAAACAGTGAAATTAGTATTAAACTATAAACTATTTTCCCTACCCAATACAATAAAAAATATAACAATTTTATTTCATCACACTTTCACACTTAGTATAATAAATTGCACTTTACTCTCGTAATATCATGATGCTAGTAGAATTTATTGATATTTAATAAATAAATATTCATTTAAAAAAAATACATTTTTTTCACTTTTTAGCTATTTGTCTATGCTTTTTTTGTTATATTTTTAAACCCCCTCACCAGAAATTTATTTTGAACCCTAAGATCAATTTAGACATAGTTTTAATATGACTTAATAGTTAATATAGTAATATCATGAAGGGATTAAATAAATAACTACTTAAAACATTGTCGACACAGCTACACCACATAAGAACTAGGCGATTGATTATCAATATAAATGTACCGATAATCATTTTAGTATAATGTGAAATTTACTTACTTTTACTGGGTCATAAGTAATTATGTATCCTTTGTCGTCGGTATCCATTTTGGCCTTCGAAGAGACGATTTTACAAGTACACGTTTTTTACCGGTAGGTACTAAGTCAGTAGTCAGTAGTTACTAGTAACAGTATAGTAACTTGTTAGTCATAGATAAAGGAATCTATACCCATAGGTTAGGTAGGTGTTATCCACAACACAACACGTGTGTAAATAGTAAATATGATATCAAGTATCGACATGATAACAATAACAATATTAGCTTTAATAAAAGTTTGAAGGAATAGTAAAAATATTATAGTACTAGATTACTAGACAGTAAACAATGTTTCAGATGTTTTCAGCGGCGTATATAGAAATTAATTTCAGGAGGGGTTAAATTTATATTCTTAAATTCTAATTAATTATACAATCAAAATCAATGCCCGTACCGACCATACATTTCAAGGAGGGTTTGAACCCCTACCCACCTATAAACGCCACTGGACATTTCAGTAATTATAATATTAATTATTAATTAATAACCAATGGCCTATGGCAGTGGTTTTCATTAGGTGCCGCGAGTATCCACTAAGTGTGCCGCGGTTTTTCCATAAATTATCGATTGCATTGAGTTGTGATATAAGAAAATGCGGGTATGTGTTAACTATTCGTCCAAGAATTTAAAATATTTGTAAGCCCATCAATTACATATTTCTTATTAAATGTATATATAATTATAATTAATTCAAAACAATTTTGTTCATCTAAAAAAAAAGTAAGTGTGCCGTGAAAATTTTTTGAAGTATACGGTATGCCGTGTATAATAAAAGTTTGAAAACCACTGGCCTATGGTGTTAAATCATTATGATTCTTGACCCTTGTTTTTGTGAAAACCTTTAGCGAATTTAAGAAGGTGGTCGAGGAGCCTCCTCCCTTTTTTTACTGTTATATTTGTAAAGGTAATCGGTAAAAAAGACCAAGGAAAAAAAGAACAAATTTTAAAAATGTTAAATATATTTATTGATTATTAAAATTAAAAAAGTATTATTTACTAGGTACATATAGTACTTACACACACATTTACATTTACACAACTCGTAAACACAAAACACCGTACCAGTACAACATATACCTAACATTTAATCTTAAATATTATGTTTACAAAATTCTATATGATAAATAAATTATATAATAATATGAAAAAAATTTCCCTCTACCCCCTCCCCATCACCAAAAAATCATAGATTCGCAACAGATGAAGACCCATGACTATACGAAAAACGATTCTGAACGGAGATCAGAGATGCTGTTGGCATTAATATTAGAGCCATTTGATTTGACATACAATCAAACTTAAAGGCAATAACATTATCTAAGACATTTCGTAGTTTTTTTATATTTAATTTGAGAGTTATAGTTATGTAAGATATTAATTTTAAAATGCTCATTACTCACTTTAAAAATATTAAAATTAAAAACTATTTGTTAATAAAAGCCTATGAGATGCCCTAGCCCCTAGGTCCCTAGATAATATTATTACTTTTAAGTTTGATAATTATTGATTATAAGATTAAAGCTAACAGCATACATTTGAATCCGCTGAATTCAAATTTGCTATATTTTATATTCGTTAAATGAAGATAACACATTTCTATGAATAAATCCCGATTGCAGTATACCCACAGAATAAATCTAACTTTTGAATGCGTGGTTACCAGAAACGTATTTACGTTTTTGTCTTGGAGGGAAATATAAAATTATCCAATAGCCACTAGCACGAATAAAGATATATCTTAATTCGTGGCCACTAGTCACAAACTATGTGTTGCCCCTCTCAATCCCTAGATAGCCATAATATCTAATAATATTACTTGAGATTAAATGTTTAACAAATATAAAATTGAATAAGTCGCTATTACAAATACTAGTAATTTTTTTTTTTTAATTACCTACCTCTAATTATATTTGTATATACAACCATAATTATAAAACAATATTGTATATTGGTATAATAACGGGTAATTGAGTAAGTCTAAATTTCACAAATGGCGTTTTAATCTTAATATTAAGTACAAAAAGGATTCTAGTTTAAGCAGTATCTTTTGACAAGAATATTATAGATTGTATACGTTGAATAGGTCCCTGACTGATTGCATTTTAACTTTCTCGGAATGTGAAGCAATCGATAATTTTTTATCTAAGGAATTGGAGTAAAAATTTAATTTTTAAAACATTTTGGACCAATAGAATTTAACTAGATCGTTAACAGTTGGTAATTTCAAGACTTTATGAAAGTTTTTGTTAGTTACATATAACATATTATGAAGAGGTGAACCTAATTAGGCGATGTATGCTTATTGACTGAAATACTTGAAGGGTTTTATAGTCTTGGACGGATTTGCAACTCCCCATAGTTAAATATGCCATAGAGCCAAACCAGATGGTTTATCAACTTGTAAATTGTAAAGTTTATTCATTCAGGATAGTGTTTTGATTTTAAGAGGGATCTTAGGAGTTAGGAGGTGCAGTCTAAAATTTTTATCTTCTCATTTTTGTTTTAGATGCGACTATACGAGCTTCACGGAAGACGTTTATCAAATGTTAGCCCTAAGTACTTCAGTAGGTATTTGAGTTCGTTTGCTATTGAATATGATAGATAGATTGATAGAATTAAGCAATGTAAAAGTTATATAAGTGGACTTGGTTTGATTTATTTCTATTTTTGAGTGACTTCCTTTTGGGACACCTGCTTTAATAAGATAGTTGAAATAGTTGAATAATTGTTTTTGAGACGAATACCAAAAAAAAGTCTGATAGGTAAAAGAAATTCATCTATTTTGTGATCATACTCTAATCTCAATAGTCAATTGAAAGATCATATGTTATTTACAACCACGGTTCTTAGTTTCTTACTGTGATTTATAACAAAAATTATGTATTGGCGCCATCTAGGTTCCTTATGATTCACGAATATGACTGAAAGTCTGAAAATAATGTCTTAAAGACCTGCTTGCTGTACTTTAATATTAACAATGTTTTGTATACACTATGCAATTCTACTTCACATTTATGAGGGACGCTTACCAGTTACCAGTGGTGGCAACTCTACAATTTTTCAAATTTTAGGTAAGAAACTTAACTTTTTTTTAAACTTTCATTCAATGATCGGGAGATATACCTATAATGGATAATATGTAGTATTATATCTTATTAGTCCGTGTCTCATACAAGTCATACGGTCACTACCAAACATTGCGAGGTAGGTATAGGATAATATAGGCTGACGTGCAGTAGACTATTTAACACGATTTAAGATACATGTATACAATCGTGCTCATTACGCAACCAGTTTACCTATAGCCGTAATTAAGAGTAATTTAGTTTAATATTTATATCCACGTACAGTACACTCAATATTGTGAGCTAAACATCAATAATATAAGAACGAATAGGACCATTGCAAAATATAAGCTTAATTTATTGTCATTATTGTCAACTACGTTTGAGGTCGTGGACTTTTTTGAGAGATAATTGGACAGTTTTTATCGTTTGTTTAAGGGGTTAACAATATGGAATATGGATCTATTTAGGGTTAACGGTTATGTAATAAAAAGTAAAACCATGAATAAAGACATCTTTAATTGTGATCGTGAGTAAAACCATAGACTAAGCAATTTAGCGATAAGCATTTAAGAATAGCTTAGTCCAAGCTAGGTTTAAGAATCTAAGATGTAGTCCACGAGTAAAACTAAACAATGGAATTATTGCAAATAATAGGTCTCAATTCTTAAATGCTTATCACTAAATTCACGCGTGATAAGCATTGTTAAAATCGTTGCTAAATAATGTGATAATTACAGATGTAAAAAATTAATACAATTTTTTATTATCTTTAATGTTACATTCATTCCGTTGATACCATAAAAAATATACCACGAAACTGGTATGAATGGTATAATATAACAACAGATAAGCTAATTTTAAATTTGAGTTATATTATGTTATACTTCATGATGTCTCCCCACCCACGCTTTTATAAGAATCTCTCTAACTATAAGCGGTGGGTGATAAGGCTCTGTTTCTATTTTATCTAACTACTTACAAAATCAATAAGATTCTATCATAGATTATGATATGATTGTGCGGATACCTAATGGTGTGTGTGGGGGGGGGGGTGTAAAGACTTTAGTCCCTTCTTTATTGATTCGTGTATAAATGGTTCATAAATCGTAAAATCCAAAAATTTAAAATATAAACAAAATTATTAATATAGTTATCAAATCTTATCCATGACAAAATATATTTATACATTAAACTATCATATTATATTATAATTATTATTACAATTGTAATTTTTTTTTTTAAATTTGTTCCCCATTTAAGATTTCTAGACCCGCGCCTGGACTTAAATAATATAACTGTATAACCATGTTATATATAAATAAATATCGCTGACATAATATAATGATAAAATCATCCAAGCAAAAACGACATTGTTTTGTTGGAAAAAGTCAAAAGATACGTAATTTGCACAGGGCACAGGTATTACAGTTATCTTTCTAACTATATTGGCACTATTAAGTTGGGAATTCTTTGGTATAGGGGTTGCGAATTTATGTATTATTTCTACGATAATTATATACATTTGTGGATATAAATTACCTATGCTCAGCTTGCTACGGTCTGCTTATTTTATCATAAAAGCTTTATCTGTAAAATAAAAAATTTAATATCAGATCGTATATTTTTCTTGTGCAATATCATACTGCAAATCTTCTGTACGAAACACATATCACAAACTAAATGGTTATAATATATTATGATACGGTTGGCAACGATAGTTATTACAGTAAAAATTAGAAAATAAATCGTAGTTTGCGTTAAAAAAACTCGCGACGTCCGGGACGCAGTAAACGATTAGAAAAAAACCCGTAATCCCCCGCAAGTCCGCGACCCACTTGTCAGACAAAGTCGTAGAAATTACAATATTTTAAGGCATGCCATGAGTCCATGCGGTTTGGCCGTCGATCGGTTCGGAAATCGAAAACATTCCGCACCAATAGTTGTGGAGGGGAGGACCGAGACAAAGCTCGCCATTGGCTGGGCGTTATATGTAAACAAGTGAGGCACCATCGATCGAGTTTTCGTCATGTGACCTTTGATTTCATTTGTCCGAAAAATACCAACAAGATGTTTGTTTATTATTATTTTTTTCAAACCGTTTCTCCCTTCCCACACAGTACACATAAGCACTATAATTATACATTAAACTATGGTGGCCTAACATCATCAATATTATTATTTTTGCTTTCGTCTCACGGCCAATGCGGCGCTAGTTACTGTGCACTGTAGATGCATGTAAACACGGGCCAACGGGTTTCTCGCGCACGCCACGAACATTTATTATCGTCGTAATCTTCTGCCCGCGCGCTCAAGACCGTTGTAATAATAACAACAACAATAAAAAATAGTATCGTTGTCAATCGCGTGATATTTTTGTTTTGTTTTCCACCGTTAATCGTTAATATTATATTATAGTTGTTACTAATTGAGTAATACACTACTATTATTAATACAGTATTACAGTAATACAGTGACCGTCGCCGCGAACGGTTTTCATCGATCCGAGACTCCGTGCCCAACAAGTGTGCATCGCCGCGAACAATTATAAATATTATTATTAATCGAGAGTTGTGTTGTGCGCTCGTCGTCGACACGCGGTGTGTACCTTTTTTGTGTTTCGTCCCGAACGCAGTGCCCGTAAACGCGACTCCCTGGGAAACCGTGCTATACCGAATTCGGATAAAAATTCCGCGGGGGGGCCCACCTGCTCGCCAACGTCGCGCCGTCGAAAGTCATGGCCGCGCGCGTTTCTTTGTCGTCCGCCTGTCGTCGTCATCGCGTCGAATCGTCATTGCCGTCGCTAAAGGAGTACCCACTACCGCTTAGAGCGCCGTGCGCCGTCGTCGCCACTGCCGCCGTTGCGGTTCCGCTGCTGCTGGACGCGGTCGTCCGTTGCCCGTCGACAAAAGGTAAATATAAACAAAGAATATATAATACCATTGTACACTGTGCCTGTAGTGTTGCAGTAGTGCAATAATCATTATCCATCCTCGTGGCCTCTTATCATAATCGCGTGTCCTTGATAACCCCCCAATAGCCCCGACTCGCGCACGCACACGCACGCGTCATGTCCGAGAGCCCGTGGCGTGGCCTAAATGCTAATGTAAAACATGTAAATACACGTACGCGCGCGCGTGCTTGCGTTTATTATGTGCGCTTGTATATACATATTTCATGTTTATAAATTATAATAGTAATAATTGTGTAAACTACTTTTGTTTATCACCGTGTCCGTATTGGTATTTACGTGTGTGCATGTTTGCCGAGCTGCTGTAAGTGCGCGCGCACTTCACGCGTGTCTGTGTGTGTGTGTGTGTGTGTGTGCGTGTGCGTGTGTGCCTTGTTTGATTTAAACTTTAAATCGGATAGCCTTTCGACTCTTTCGGCGCGGACTCTGCTGTCGAAAATTTATTAATCGCGCGCGACCTGTGGGTTATTTACGAGCTTCGGTCGGCGGGGTGGTAGCGGTGCGGTCGTGCACGTCGACGGGACCCGTGTGCGCGAAACGGTCCGCTATGATTGGCGATAATTTTCGCCTGCTCGACTTGTTGCGCGGTGCTCGCTATGCTAATTTTTTTTGCGAACGCAGGACCAACCGAACCCTACAAGGTAGGTGCAGACTCCGCGATATTATTCGGTACGTACACCACCCCATATTTACCCCGACGACATACCTATAACGTAGACGTAGTAATAACCCCCGGGACAACGGACAGTACTTATACGTGCAACGAAGTTTTTCGCCCGAACGCTACACAAAGTATACATTGATTGATATTAATCCTTTTTTCTGTCTTCCCGATCGTTGTGTATAGAGTAGGTTGTACTACGTTATTTCGTGTTCTAATGCACTGTCGTGGACAGCGGTGAATAAATTATAAACAGCTGTTCAATTGTTAACGACAATGTGTTTTATACTATAGTAATACATTATTATTTATTTATTTTTACGCCGCGAGGTATGCACTATGTGTGAATACCAACAGACTAGTAGACAACAGTTGTATACGCGAACTATAACCTTATTATGATGCATGCTGGTATTTATTGAAATATCTAATAATAATAATAATTAGGTACCGATTTAATCATAATTTTATGATTTATTTTTTCAACATTATTAGTATGTATAATATAAATAATATATACTTATCTAATTACATGTCACTTAAATCAATACGAGCTGTGTCATTTTTCTTTAATTTATGACACCTAATCAAAATATTTATAGAAATTGAAAATGTTATGTTTATTACATACACACTTAAATATTTTATTACTTTGTATCTGTTGTGAACGAAAATAGGTATTCATGATTCATTTTTTAATCATCAATATTGTGTAGGTCTACACTTGCCTACAATAATTATTAAAAATATTGTCCTCATCTGCAGACTGTGCAGTACCTGTTGCATTATATTGTGGTTAAGTGAACATTAAGTTTTTATATAAATATTTTTAAATTAATGAACAAATAAAACATCTGATTGCTTAATTATAAGTGTATTTACTTATATAAATAAATTGTTTATTCACTGTTCAATTTAAACAACTTAAAAGAGTTATGTGATGATTTTTCAAATTTCGGCTAATTCTATAAAATTTGGAAATTTTATTTTAGTTTCCACATTAATATTATAATACTTTTCCACTAATATACTACTCTACAATTTCATTCATACCGATATACTTCACAAAACATATTTGTTCATGTTTCATATATTATCATTAAAATGAATTTTAAGGATTTGTTAACACAAGTGCCCTATATAAATTCAATTTCTCTAATCCAAAAATATTATTAAAATGACAAATACATGTGAAAATGGCCACAAAATGTTTTAAAAGGAATCAAGATGATGATGTCAACGAAGGGGTCTTGTAATTTATTATTAGAATAATTAGATTTATAAAAATCAATAAATAAACTCATTATTTTGTATTCATTTTATTGTTATGGATTGCGAGGAGATAACAAACCCAAGTGGTTGGGCTATAACAAACAAGTACCTTTGATGTCTTGTTTGTAATAATATATATATATAACATAGATTTATTTAATTTTATAAAATCTTAACAAAACTTGTTGTTTCAAAATGTAATATACCCATTTTATAACTAAGGGTTGGAATAAGAATGTCAAGTTATAAAAAAAAAAACTAGTTTTAATCATGATTATGGTATTTAAGCATATTGAGACGACTACTTAAACTTTAAAATGTTTAAATAATACATTTTTTGTTGTGATTTTCTTGATACTAGTTTTAATATAATATTTTCTTTTTCTTTTTTCAGACAAATAAAAATTGAGAAAAAAATAAGAATTCTATTACTTAATTTCTTTAATGCTTAAATAAGTAAAAAGTGGATTTTTAATTTTTGAAAATAAATCACTTGTATATATTACATAAGAAGATAAAATGAATAACAAAGAGTATACAAACTTTTTCGGCACAATGGAAACTAAACGTGTATTAAAAGCTGATTATCCTACAGAAGGTTCATCATTAGGGGTACCTATACCAATAAGGAAGAATGGAGATCTTAATTCATTACAAGATTATGGATTTGAATTGTTTGATACAACAAATGATCTTATTCAAGATCCTATGGTAGTCAATAATGCTGATCAAAATTTTTTCACTAATGATACTGGATGGATAGGAAGATCTGATGAAATGTCTTTCATAAAAATGGATGAAGACATTTTTCAGGTAAGACAATTATTATTTATTGTTAATTTTTAATTTTATCTTGACATAAACTATCTTCTTTTAAATTAAAATTATTGGTTTATCTATCCTTTTTTCGGGTGACTCCTTTCCCATCATTTAAACAAATTTAAAAATCTAATTCCTTTATTGTATAAGGTATTTACACCTTATAACAACATTACTAATATTACATATTGTAAATATCAAACTTTGTTTCAACTAAAGAAAAGTATTATTTTTACTTGAACGTGCATTCAAAATGTTTTTTTATAGAACTGATTTCTTTTTCTTCCTAAAATAGTTATGAGCAAGCCTTTATACAACTTTTAAACTGTTTCATTACATTGGTAAATTTGATTAGACAGGTAGTTGATATTTGTTTTTTTTTTATAACTGTATTTTTCATTCTTTAATTTGAGAGGACATTTAAAAATTTAACAATTGTTAAAGCATTTTTATTTTAACATGTATGCAAAATCTTATAAGTGTTATGTAATTCATACTTTTAAAGTATTTAAAATTGGGTTACTTAACAATTAAAAATATTTAATAACTACTATTTATACTATATTCAATATTTGTGAGTTTTTAAAAGGACTATATCTCTCATATTTTTTTTTCAATTAATTATTCAGTTGACTATAATAATAACTAGTTATATAATTAAAAATTAACACAAAATATACCTATATTAATGATTTATCTTGAGATAAAATAACCCAACTTAATATTTTAATGAATTTATAAGATAATTATTTTTAAGTATAGATATATATACCATTTAATTAGTTATAATAACAGCTCAAATTTTAATGTTCTAAAAATCAATACATTTATTCATAGTATTAATACCTAAACACAAGTATCTATTTTAATAAACTTATTATTTTTTTTAAATAAGTTTAACCATGTTGAATCATTAAATTTAAAATCTGGTTGTAATTCACCAGTAATCATGAGAATATCTATATATTCGAGGTTCATGTTATTTTTAAATCAGATTACTCGGTGTATAATATTTTATAATACTAAAATTATTTTTGTTTTTTTTTTTCATATTCTGAGAAATAAGTAAATATTATAAGTATAAATTAGTAAAAAAAAGGTTCTGTCTGAAACTTTTTATTGTATAATAAAGCATTGTGGCAAGTTATAATAGTTATAATAAATAAAATGTTGATAAATTGAAATTTGAGCCTTAATTATTACTAATTGTTTGGATAAATTCATGTTAATTGTTTAGATAGCACATTAACCAACAATTATTATATTTTAATGATATTCTATATTTCTATGTCTGTTGATCACTTATTGCCTATCATATTGTATACTATTTATATTTTTTGAATGATTATATTCATTTCAATTATTAAAATACAAATTATATACTGATTCATTCTATTATTCAGCTATATGTTTTACAGAGGAAAAAAGTTACATAAAGAAGGATAAAATGTACTCATGTGTACTTATGAATTTGGTTATACCACTCCAAGTTGATTCTTTTATAATTAACTTACTTATAGTAGACCACATTTGTAATCAAAAATATGGTATGCAATTTAAATATACATACATTATTAATGAAGTCCAAGTATGACACAGTAGGACTTCTTATCTGATGCCTTGCATTGAAGTTAAATTGTGGTATGTGCAAAATATCACATGGCTAACTGGGATTTTTAGTAAAATGTGTTATTACTTACATCAGCCTCTGCCCAACTATATTTATTAAAATACTAGGTAAATATTAAAATATTAGAAAAAAGTATATAATCAATTTTAAATTAAATTAGTAAAAATATTTAAAATATCAATAAACATTTTCCATCATTAATGATGCTTGTTTAGTTTATTTATATTTTTTATTGACTAATTCAATTTAAGATTGATGAAATTAACCGATAATCTAAAAATCATACACAATGATTCTTATTTCCATAATATTTGGCAATACTTTTTTATATTTTTTTTTTCGGTATCTGAGTATTTCATATAAAACACTTTCCATTATTGCACAAATTTATTAAATCTCGTAGCTTATGTTTATTTAATTTAATTGACATATTAATTAAACTGATTAATTTTTTCAAATTATAATCAATTATTTGTATTAAATATTCTTTCAAATTATAACTAATTGTTCATATTAAAAAAAAATTATTTAATAATTATTAAATAGTGTTAAATTTGTAATTTTATTTAAACATGTTTCACGAAAATATTCGATAGTGATATTAGAACTAATTATAATAAAATTTCAATAAAATTTAAAATTAGTTAACATATTTGGACAGTTGCGTAGCTGGAGTTCAATCTAAGAGGGGGGGGCTAAATTAAATCTTTGTATTTATTACCTATTTAAGCGTTAATCATGATTAAAACATTGCTAATAAAAAATTTCGCATACCCATGCCACCCTCTTCCTTAGCTACGCCGCTGTATTTGCACCACCACGCTTTAATAGGTATATCAAAATCTATGTGTGGTTTTGTTGAGTGTTTTTTTTTTATTATTTGTGCAGTAATGGGGATCGTCCTTTGGATAGAACTAAGATATTATATCTGGTAATTTATCCTTATAAATTATGTACTTGTAAATTATCAAGTATCTATCGATTGTTTTTAAACTTAATTTAATATTAAACAGTTTTGTTTTTATTACTATTAATACTCAATCAGACTTCTATAAGTATTATTCGATAATTAACTTCTTTTAAGTCTTGCTTAGTGTTAAGTTTAAAATTGAATTTTTAGTTGATCTGAGCTCTTATTTAAAGATATATTCATTTTCTAAATTA
This sequence comes from Rhopalosiphum maidis, assembly GCF_003676215.2. Taxonomy (NCBI): domain Eukaryota; kingdom Metazoa; phylum Arthropoda; class Insecta; order Hemiptera; family Aphididae; genus Rhopalosiphum; species Rhopalosiphum maidis. The sequence goes on along the minus strand of NC_040880.1, from coordinate 46,786,606 downwards.
TGTTAGAATATTTTTAAATACATATTAATAGTAATTTTACTGATGCAGGTAGATCAATCCGATTTGCTTCATGGACCAACATTAGCAGAATTAAATGCCAATGGCGGTGAATCTTTATTAGAAGACCTCAATTTTGATGATCTATTATTACCACCTGATTCAGTAAAATCTGAAATACCTGACTCTGTTCCATTAATGAGTTCATACTTGATAGATCATGTTGTTAATACTAGCCCTGTTAACCGACCAAGTTCTTCAAAGTCTGGCTTTCAACTTTCACCGAATAGTTGCAGTTCACGTTCATCACTTTCTCCTGGTCCAACAAATTCAATAACATTACAAGAACTCTTGAAAAAAGAAACAAAATCACAGAAGTGTTTATCTCCTCCTATATTTGGAACTAGTGTTCCAGGATCAGGATTTATGTTGGCTAGCAGATCAAGAGGAAATCTTTCATCTTCAGCACCTACTCATCTTGGACTTGAACAAATATGGCAGCGTAGAGAACCTCGACAGCATTTATTATCCACTGGATCATTAGTAGAAGCGGGATCTACTTCCTCGCTTTCAACTGGTTGGTTTAAAATACACTTTAGTGAAACAATTATAAAAATATTGATCTTAATTTATTTAAGGAGGTGTGTTAAGTCCAGAAGCTTACGATTTTTCTTTAGATGAAGCCATTGATGATTCCGATGATGACACAGAACAAGAAGAAGATTATTCATCTGATAATGGTTAGATTTCAATAAATAATGATACTTAAAAGTACAATATTCTACCATTATTATTTTTAAATTTATAGATTCAGGCGGGGATAGCGATTGTGGTGGCACGTCTGCTAAATCATCTTCACATAAAGATAGATTTTTTTGGCAGTACAATGTTCAGTCTAAGGGTCCTAAAGGTCAACGATTAGTTTTAAAATGTAAGCTAGAAGATCCACATTGCTTAAATGAGGTTACTGATCCAGTATTTAGTCCGAATTGCTCAATACAAGGAATTAAGCATAGGTAAATTGCAATTATTTGTTTATGAATTAAATAAAATATAAGGAATAATTAAATTGTTTTAGTGGTAAAGCAAGAAAGGGAGATGGTAATGATTTAACACCAAATCCTAAAAAATTACAGTCAATTGGTAGAGAATTGGATAAACTGAATAGAAGTATAACTGAAATGACACCAGTCAGTGAGTTGCCATTTAATGTTAGACCAAATACACGTAAAGAAAAGAACAAATTAGCATCCAGGTACATTTTATGTTTAAAATAAGTTTTTAAACAGGGTTGGCTAAGCCCATTCTATTATTTTTAATTTTAAATAAATGTTTTTTCGTTATTGAAGGTAAAAATAAAAACAAACAGGCAATTGCCACTTTAAAAATAATATATTTTAAATGATGAAGTATATTGTACTGTACTTAATTATAAATTATAATTCACCTATATTCTAAACATATAAAATGATCTAATTAACTTATTTAGAATAAAGAATTAAACTTTTTGGAATTAAGTTTAAGTTATACCATAATATTTTTAAAAAGTCTCTAAAATTTATGCGTTATAAAGTATTAAATAAAGTCACGGTAGATATTTATATATTCGATTATTTTGTAATGAATATTCTAAAATTTAAGTTTAATAATTAATAAATTAATAACTTTTTTTATGGGTTTTACTTTGGGTATAATTAGTTTGTTTTTAAAAACAAAACTCATTTAAACCCACCCTAAAATTTTACAAAAACCCTAGGTGATTTTAGATTTTTGGGTTTTATTAATAAAACATGTAATTTTCCAATTTTAAATAATATTAAATAGCTAATTATTTTATTTTATTAAATAGAAAGCTTATTCATACTAATTTTGAACATACTCAGTCAAGATTGTAACTGTATGTGATTGTCTTAAATTTTAATGATTGAGTGTTAAAAAATCTTTCTTATTTTAAAATAATAATTCTGTGGATAAAATGTATGTTATCTTAATTCTTAAAACCGAACAATTAAATTAATAATCTACAGTGGCTCTGTCTTTGGATGACATCATTATTTTGTATTATATCACTAAACTTGAGTAGATATGATAATATTATGATATTCTAGTCTTTATATAATAGTCTTAAAACTTATATTTTATATTAATAAATTATAATAACGTAGAATTTTTTTAAACACATTTGTTTATTTTACCAATTTAATATTTAAAATTGTTGACATTTTATTAAGGTACTTTATATGTTAAATTTTTTATTTTGCAGATTTTTTTATCTTATTTGATTGATTATTGCTTATAACTTGTTTGATTAATATAAAATAATAATTGTATTTACAGAGCATGCCGGTTAAAGAAAAAAGCTCAACATGAAGCGAACAAAATAAAACTTTTTGGATTAGAAACCGAACACAGTAATTTATTTTTTTTTTTTTTTTTTTTTATCAAATCAATATAATAAGCACTTAGAAATTTATTATATTTATGTTTAAAACTTAATTCATTTTTTTAGAGCGTTTGATTAATGCTATAGCTCAAGTGAAACAGATGTTAGTCTCTAGAACAACAAGTGACTCATTTCCTAAAGAAAGTCAAGAATTGACAAATGCCAGTGAGAAAATTGCTAAAAATGCTACTAGTAAGTAATTTTTTATTTTATATTAAGATTTTGTGGATAGCAAGGAAACGTAATTAGCTTGTGCATGCAACTGACAGAGTCATTGCTCCTATCCAATTCCTCAATCATGCGGTGAATGGTGTATGAACACTTTGGCTAGTCTCTTACTGAAGCGCTCTCACAAAAAGTTTTTGGGCTGGTATTTTGGTTAAAATGCCCAAGACTAAATAATTTTTGGTTACTTAAAGTTAATGATTCATTTATTTTTTTACATACATAGATAATAATTGTTTAGCTTTGTTGGACTCAACTTAAGTAGTTATATATAATAAAATAAAATTTGTTCTCATAGAAGTCAAAGTTTACTATTCTAATTAATAACAGACTATTCTACTTAGGAAGTAGCTATGACTTTTATGGCCTAAATTTTTCTTTATGATACCAGTTTTTACAATTTGAATTTTTATAATATTTAATTTCTACATTCCCTAATATGTTTTTAAAGTGTTGTCTACCCTAATAAATCTTACCTTTGAATAAAATTAACACTTATATTTTTTTTGTAATATTTATTATTTTTTGCTATAATGGAAAATGCACATTTTAAAATTTATAGGAAATTTCATAATTAATTTTTGTTTTAAAATGATAAATATTATAAAAGAAAAACAAGTTATCTCAATAAAAAATAAAATTTTCTAGTGGTGGTTGATTTATTACTTACATTATCCCCATAATTATGCCACTATCTATACTTAATACTGAAACACTTCAAATTAATATACTTAACTAATAATGTTTTATATTATTATTCTTATTTTATTATTTAGGATTAAAAGTTGCCGGACAAACTACAGAATTTGTAAACAAAGTTCTGGAGAAAACCAAATTAGGTGCACGGCGAGGTGGCTTGGATGAGCTATAGTTGCCAAAAATCAAGTACCATTAAACTAGTCTTTATGTAAGTTATTAAGTTAAGATATTATTAAAGATAATTGCCAATAAACTCTTATTATGATTAAGTTGACCACCAAAGGAGTCATTAATGTTATTATTGTATCTGTTGTTTTTATTTTTAATACTATTGATTAATGATTATAAATTTTCAGTCAATTATAAAATCCTACTACTTCCCAGAAAGTATGTTATTTTTTTCAATATTAACAGTATCATTTCTGATACTTTAATTCTTAATGACTTGATTTATCCTTATAAATTGTAACTGTTTTGTCAAAATAATTTTGATTTGTTATTATTATTTTTATTATATTTTTTGTCTCTTTTGAGCATATATTTTTACACCGTTTAACTATGTTCGGTAATTATTACTTATTAATTATTATGTGTTTAATATTGTTAAAAAAGGCATATTGTTTAACTGCATGATTATGTGTGTGTACATTTGATTGAGTAGATCCATTTCATTACAGTATTGTTCAATACATTATAAGTTGGCATACTATTAAAATAATTTTATTGTTGATAAAATGTTTATATACATTTCTACAAAAAGAATTTCTAAAAAAAAAAAAAAATTATTTAATCATATAAACAATATATATATATATAAAAAAACTCAATTTAATGTACATTCATGGTATTAAATAACAACATTTTTAGATATTTTATATGAATTATGTTTATATTTTTAAATTTAAAAGCTCAATAATTTTAGATCAATATTGCTATTTAAAATTAGAGAAAAACAATTATGGAAGCATTAAAAATTTCTGTATATGATTTGTTATTTTTATTAAATTACTTTTTTTTGGAAAATATAAGAATGTGACATCAAGGTTATGTCTGACAACACTTAATGGGGTATTACATGTATATAATATATTTTTTAATTAATACAATTTTAACTAATATTAAAATGTCATAACTAAATTCAGTATAAAATATAAAACTGATAATTTCTAAAATATTAAATGGCTATATTTAACAAAGCGATAACATTCAATATTTAGTTTGAACATGTATTACAGTTATACCCTGCTATTTTTAGTTTTTTTAATTAGTTTATATCATTTACTTTTACTCCGAAAATAATAAATATAAAGAAGTTACTATAAAGTTGAATTGATTGAAATATCGTGTGACAAATTTTATATTCATTGTACCGTGATTTTCTGATGTGGGTAAATCACTAAATAATCAAAATTATATTTTTTTACTTTAAAAGGGCACTTTTTTAATATTAGTGATAATTTTCAGTTTTAAAATTATATCAATGTCAATTTTACAGTTTAATATTTCTTTATTTGCTTAAACTAAACTAACAAAAAAAAAAAATATATTATATTATATATGATATTTGACATGTTATTTTATATCAAGAAACAAATCTGTAAACAATTAATTTTTTATTCTTTGAAATGATTCATTTTCAATTTAAATCAAAATATGACTTTTAGTTAGTTAAATGTTTAGTTTGATTATGACATAATATAAGTATATTTCTAATTAAAATAATACTTGAGATTTATTAAAATAATTTAATTATCGATCATTGTAATAATAACATAACTCTTACTACAAGTTATATAATAATATTAATTCAATATTGACAAATATAAAATTACAAACTTTTTAATGATTTAAATTAATAGCACTGAATATGTTTGTTTTGTTTAAAATCTGCTTTATTATATAAAGTATAAACATTATTTAACTTATGCTATTTAGGTTTTAAGTTTAATTTCATAATTAACAAATATTTATCTGTGATCATTTTACATTTAAAGATCACTGCTTTAGTATTGTATTTTTTTAATGTATTATTGCTCTTAAACCATAAAAATAATTTTAAAATGTTAATTTAGTTTTATATTATTTTTACTGTATAAATAAGTACATAATTTTAATTCAAAAGGGTTAAGTTACTAATAGATTCTGTTGGAAAAATCTAGTTACCTACTCAGAGAAATGTGATAAAAACACGGGTTTGCTCATTTTATTAAATAACAAATAAAAAAACCTTTTTTTATGATTATTATACTAAATTCCATTCAATTGGGCTTCGCAATTATGTTTATATCACATAGCATTATATTTATAAACATATTATGCTTCTTCCAACATATTAAAGATTGTAATTTCTTGTAATTTAAAAACAAATATCAAAATTAGTTATTCTATTGTACCAGATTATAGGTCTACTTTAATTTTAATATTATTGATTTTTAAGGTTTATTAAAAATGTTTACTTTAATATAGTTTACCTTATCTATGGTTCATTTAAATTTTATATATTTCATTTAAAATATTTGGGAATTTATAAAATAAAACAGCTTTATAGTAAATATCATTACAACTGTATTTGTATTATCAAAAGTTGTTAATTATTAGTGTTTGTTTTTAAATCTGGTACTTGAGTTAGTTTTATAATAATTTTTTAAAAGTAGTTATTTCAAAAGTGTTTTACAGGTTTAAACCCTTGTAAAATTGAAGATGCTCATTAAAAATAAGAATATTATACATTTTTAAAATATAGATTTACATTAATATGAAATTTTGTGTCATGTTTGTGTTCAGTATGTGATAAACCCAGCACCACTTAAAATTTTTTTTAGTTATTTTTAAACTTAACTAAACAGTTTGTATTCTTTAAACAGGAATTATACATAATATTATTATAGTTATGATTATTATATACAGTTGATTGAGATATAATATTAAAAATATTTACTACAATTGTCGTTAATGTTATGTAGGTGTTTATAAAATAAAACATAAAAATATTTCTCTATCAAAAGCAAAACTATAATATGTGATTATTATTTTATAACAATCTTAATTTGTATTGTGTTAAGTTTATTTTTTGTCATGTATTTTATGCAATGTATTGTTTTTTTTTTGTTAAATGTTACAAGATTAAAACGCACTTTAATACTTGCCAATGTAATTTTCCAATTTACTGAAAAATGCTGGAAAATATTACTATGTTTTGATTTAATAATAACAAAAAATATTATTTTTGTTGTTTTTGTTATTTTGGTTTTATTATTTATGAGTTTACTATTAAATTATAAAACGATGCAAAAATTTAAGAATAAAAATTGTGTAATAAATTACTGATATTATAAATCTTATCAGTTATTGCTGTCCACCTAATACCTAACTGTACAATCTGGAGTCCAAAGTCTATCAACATAGAATGTGTTATTTAATGACGTAGCTGTCTATGGTCAAAATATTATGCAAAGCTAGTATGCTGTTTTTTTGTTTATTATTTTAGGTACACATAACTAATAATGTATTGAAATTTAAAATAATTTGATGTTAGGTATGGACTTCTGAATATATCTTAATGATCAAATAAATTAATAATTTAACTGTCGATTGTTTCAGATCATTTGTTTTAAACATTTAACCTTAGGTAATTCTGCAATTATATATTTTAAATAAATATTAATTATAATAGATTCATAAAATATTAAAATTTTTATTCTAATTCCATATTGTTTAGCAATGATCTCAGTGTCTACTACAGTTTCACAGTGAGAATTTTGATTTGGTCTTATGATGATATCTAGAAAAAAGAATATTGGATTTTTTTTTTTAAATCATAATATAAGTATATAATATATTTTTTTAAATATAAATTAAATGATTATTTATGTTTTTTAAGCTAAGCTTGAGTTAGTTATAGAAAGGAAAATAAAATAATAAAAAAAAAGAAGGAAAAAACATAAAGTAATTTATATAATTATTTTGACATAGAGTAAAAAAAATTACAGAAAACGAAAAACATTAATTATTTTAATACTGAAAATAGCAGACAAATATAAATGATATTTTTGACATTTTTTTTTAAACAAATGGCAAAGAATTCAAATAATATATGTAACGTCATAAATAGTCAACTCCTTCATTAGTAAATTTGTAAGCTATTTAACGTATCTTATTAAATTTTTGATGTGTGAGTTTCACTTAAGAATTTTATCATTAGTAATACCTAGATGGCTAGAATTGAGTTTTTGACACCACTTGTATACTTCTACAACTATTTTGATTGCAGTTGTTTTCATCAGTGGCCAGTACAGTTATGTATTGTTAATGTATTTAAGTTTATGTTAATTTTTTAGATAGAAAAGGTCATAAACATTGTTTACTGTTAGTTATATATTTATATATATTATTCAAATCAACCATTGGTAGATTCACAAGGTTTGTCGGATAAAATAAGTAAGTATGTTGTGCTTCATCTATATATTATACTGCTGCCAGACCATTTCACTTAAAATCACTTATCAAAATACGTATAAAACAAAGAAAATTGGACCTAACACACCATATACCTGGTACCTACACCGTATTCAATCTTACATTCATTTCCGTGACGTTTTTCATTTTAACCATTCGAGTTCTATTAAATAAGTAACTATTATTAATCCCAAAACTTTGTAATATCTTAAATATCTGCAGTAATATTTGATGATTTACAGTATCAAAACTGCTATTGTAATTTAACAGTTACTTTATTAATATCTTAATGGTAAATTTATATAATTTTTCGATTATTAACAATAACAGTTATGATAAGAAATTTGATCACAATTAAGGAGGAACTAAGGTTCTTTATTCTCCCTATGACAAAACAACGAAACATATAAAAATCATTTTTATTGCATAATAATTATTATTATTAAGACGTCTAAAATGTAATGTATGATATTTTCAAAATGCATAAGATTTTTTTTCAAAACATACACGAACTGTTAGACATAAATTTGTTCGGCTAAACAATTAAAACTGTGCCTAGGATAAAAAGGTATTAACTAAATAGAATTATAAGCTTAATCTGTAATCTAGTATTACAACTTGATCAGATCAGAATCTTAATTTTATTCAAACTATGATAATATAAGTATTTATAATATTCATTCAACATCCGTTAGGTTATTTAATGATCATACAAGATACAACTATAGTCATCAATTTAATTTCGTAAATAATAACATAATGGTTTCTGCAAATAAGCTCATACCTACATTTTGAAATTTCGTTATGGTCAATAAATAGACTTTAAAATTTAAATTTCTAATGAAATGCTTAATAATATTAGTTATAAATATGCTATTACTTAGTTTGAAAATCGATTGTTCTATCAATGTCAAAAAAAAAAAAACCTACACGTTATAGCATTAATTGCTTTTGTATTGAACAAAGTTTTTAAATATACATATATGTAGGTATATGGGAATACCCACGATACCGAATGTATCTATTACTAATTTCCTTTTAATCATAATTTATAAATGGATTACATGTTTGTTTAAAGTTCCGAGCTTTGTACTGTGTACTGGCTGGACTATATAGTCATTACCATGACTATAGTAGTGACATATTACATAGTTTACTTACCTTTAGATTTCATGATACCTAAAACACCCATTAAAACGCCTGGTTGAATTGGAAATTTTTGGGCCCAAGTTCACAAAGTAGATAGACCTAAAATAAATTTCAATTATGATCATAATGGCAGTTGTATAAGAAATACTTCACAAACCTGGTAATGGATACTTCCAAGATTCTCTTAAGTATCTATAAACCTTTGAAGATATACTTCTTAAAGAAATTGCTCCTGTAATTTCATCTATTCCCCATTTTAATATTTTTTTTTTTTTTGGATTTAAGAAATTATTTGTTTGGGTTTGTGTAAAAATATGTGAAAATAAATTAAAAACTTTGTCATTAAAATTCATTTTTAATGTTTCATTTTCTTCCTGTACTGCAACTAAGCATTTTTTAGTTTCCTCAAGTTCTTGTTTAATACTAAAATAAATATTTTTAATTATAAATAAGAATTCTTTCAAGTCTAGACAGGTATACAACACAGTAAAAAACACAAAATATTAGAACTTAGAATACATGCATCTGCATTAAATACATTTTTGTTATCAATTATATTTATGGATTCATTTGACTTAAAATTGTCCGTTAGAGATCTACTAATTTTGTTCTTTCTCATCTCTATATCAATATGTTGTACCTAAATTAAAAATGAATATTGATACATGTTCATATTTGCATGTTAATGCATATTGTATAAATTTCTACCTCTAACCACTTTTTCCTTATTTTAGGAGATTTGGGTAACCTGTAATAACTAATGTCCTTAATACGTCTCCTACATGAGTTATTTGGACAACTTGGTACCATACAGTTTGGCATTTTTATTAAAATGTTTGGTTAAAAAATAAAACAAACTGCATATAAAAATTCAAGTTTATATTCTTTATTGTATAAAAGACAATATAAAACGTACATGATAATATCAAGATAAAAACAAAATATAGACAAATGTAATATCATTAAAGTTATAAATATACCAGTATTTACATAGGTTTAGAGTAACGAAATATGTATAATTATTATAAAAACTGTTAAGTTTTGTACAATTCAAAATACACCGGGATTTAATTCTTCCATGTATTTTAGTGTTTATTCCAAGACTGGGGAACATTTCGTGCGCAGTGTTATATCAGAGCTGACATGCCTGTTTATTTAGTCATGGTTATTACTATAAATAAAATATACAATATTGTATATTACACTACACAACATCGTTTATACATCGTAAACGCCTTAAGCTGAACTTTGTGAGTTTTAATTATATAATTGAACTGTTATTATATATATAATAGTCAAATCAAACATAAAATCGTTTGAAAAAATGTCTTGTAAACTTCAAAAAATAAATATTTTAATTATTACGTGCAAATATTAACGATTTTAGCTGTTAAACCCTTTAATCTCAGTACTTCACCCTAAATTGCTCTTTAGTATTGATTATTGATTATTGCAGACGTGATTGAAAATACAATATGAAAATACTATGTAAATTTTACACTTCTAAACTAAATTCACGTTTCAATGTTTTTATAATAATATTATCATCGTATTATTAGCTTTAAATTATGTTTAGTTCATTGACCTTCACGTATTTATGTACACAATGGTATAACATTCTAGTGACATAGAAAAAATTGTTTACAAAGTGACGCGTAAATTTCAAGTCGTCGTATTTTTACATTGGTTCCGTACTCCTACGGATTTTCTGACGAGATGCATGTCTGGTACATCCGTTCATGTATTTTATTATATTTTAATATATTCATTAAATTCAAAATAGCACGTGTAACAAAGTAACAAATTTATTTTTAGCTGATAAAGCATGAATTCTCTTACATGATACAGTCGTGTGTAAAAATTAATCTTTTTTTTTCATGCCACGTGACCATGTAAATTGGCAGTTTCAAACATTATAAAAACAACAACGCAAAAATTTTTCTTAGAACAGCGTTTCTTTTTATATATCAGTGTACTGTGTTCTGTGTGTATATAATTTCTTTGATAATGATTATTTTATTGTCGCGAACATATTTTAGTAACGCTTTTGTTTTCTCGATTATGGTGTGAATAGTTTTATACTTATTATTACTTAGTTAAATAAATAAAATAATGTGTATTCACTTATTATTCTGACAGTTAATACGATTTGCAAAACTGATATTTGTTATGGTCGATAATAGTTTATATTATGAATAAAAATTATTATAATATATTATACGTCATCATGTCGTATAATTCGGACTTTAGCCATGAACAAAAACTATTAGGATGTTGATAATGTATACATTACAATTTAGCATTTACCCGCTTAACTTGAGCTACCGTTCTATGGTTAATCGCCGATTACATTATAATTGCCTATAAATAACATTTATATTATTTAGGTAGTACTTATATACTATTAGACATCATACAGGGGTGTATTTAAAAATGTCTTAGGGGAGGGGGCACAAACAATAAGTTCAAATTTGCGTCATGGGGGAACATAGAGTTGTAAAATATCTCATATAATAATAAAAATAAGTATAAAATACGTGAATGCCCCCCATGGGCCCCTCCCTTAAATACACTCCCAACACCATATATTTTATAGGTATGTAATAGGTATTAAATTTTATATTTTGAAAAACATCAATAAATGACTAATCTTTCAACATTAAAAGTTCTTCCACTAGGAGGTTTCTTCATTCTGTGATCTGTGAATCATTCATTTTTTTTACTGACGCACGATGACATTTACTTATTGTTCAATAGCAAGTAGTTGTTGCTAACAGTAACACAATGTGTGTAGATATTATTTTAATTGAACTGGGTCTTAATCATTTTTAACATATTGGGTAACCATTATATGGAAATATAATTGAATTATTACGGCAGGGGAGTACTAACAACTTAACATTCCTAAAATATTTTAAAAACAATTTTCTCTCTACATTATAATACATGTATTATTGTATCATAGTTTAAATTGACGGATGACAATGACCTTAGATAATTAAAGAGTTTTTTTGATATTACTACAATTCAGCTCATCAATTCAAACAATTAATTATATGTTTTTTAAATTGTTATCATTGATTATAAATACAAACCAATGATACGATACGCAAAATAATTTAATTTAAAAATAGATAATATAATATATAACCATAATCTTGATATCATTTGCGTTACTTCGCACATTTTTTCAATTGGCCGATTACAATATCAAATTTATGCCATAATGGCAATGTCAATGATATATTTACATACGTTAAATAAAATTGTATACAAGAAGTGATTTATATTAATACTCGTGTAAAAAAAAAAATGTATACAAACTTTTAGAAGGGATTAGAGAACAAAAACAACTGACAGAACAGAAATTACGAATATTAAAATAAAAAGATAACTTATATAGTTATATGTATAAAAGATGCGCACTATATTATGTATTGTCTTCATATCATTATTATTTTGATACTTAATATTTTAAAATTAAATAAATACAAGGAAAAGAAAAATAACAATGAATACTTAAAATTAAAAATGATTTTTTTTACAGGTACTAATTTAAGGAGATTATAAGGAAAAATAAGGATAAATACGTATAAAATAATGTCAAAACACAAATTAATAATATAACCAAAAGTGCAGAAAATCTTCATAAATCGAATCATTTTTTTTTGTTGAGCCTAAATGTTTACATTGATGTAGGTGTCCAGAAATTCATCTCTCTTAGCTCTGAAGGTTTGGGTTTTATGGATAAATTACTAGAAGACAATGGTTTAGGGAATTTCTTATATTCTTTATCAGATAATTCTTCTTGTGAATCAGCTCTGTGTGAAAATAAGTTTGATAATATCCACGATGAGCCATGTTTATCTCCAGATTCTTCTTGAAATGGTGCTGTGAAATATGGATTTTTACGGATTGACCGCGGTGATCCAGGAGGTGAACTTATAGGACTTGCAGGGAGCGATTTGCTGTTACGTCGCTTAGACAACATTGATGGAGATGGTCCTACAACAAGCATATCTTGAGGACCCGACGAACGACCTTGATACGCTCTCCGCCCAGACACCATTTGATGTGCCATTGCCACAATAGATTTACCACATTCAGAAGCTCCACTTTTAAAACCATCATCAATCCCTAATGATTTTGGAGGATCAATTATATTTTCACCCAAACTTGCTGCAGCCACTGCATCTATAAAATGTATAAAACCATTAGTTAACTATTTATTATATTTTCAAAAGGTAAATATTTTATACATCATCACCATTTATAATAGTTGTAATAGTTAATTATTAAAGTATTATTTTTACTATCAATGATAGACGATTTTCAACACAATTCATAATTAGTATAATACCTAAGTCTTAACATATCTTATTAACTATCATCTAATTAATAAATTAAATAAAGTATAATAAATATATTTTATATTGTAATGTTTAGGTTCTAACCTATTTAATTTCAAGATTTAACATGATATAATCACGTGTTTCATTTTTAAATTAATTAATAATGTAATATAATGTATAATAAATAGTAATAGATGAGTACAATATTTATTTTATTGGGAAGGTGCACACATTTGGCCATAGTTTAAATATTTTTGTTTGTAATTTAATGCTGAGGTTGTTCAAGGTTAATTATAGGACGGTAAACTGTAGTTTCGTAACAAGGAAATTGTTTGATCTACATTTTTGCAAATGGTATTAACATATTTTGAAGGTCTCTCCTGTGTTTTTTATATACCCAAATTTCAGGGCAGAAGGAGTAAGGCCCCTTGTTAAATAAATATAATATGTTGTTAATAATTTATATTAATATAGGTACGTGTGACGTACAGGCGTGTACGATTATGTTATTCACTTAGATTTTATTTTTGGTGGTCGATAGAAATAATAGGCACTTGTCATTTCCCGAAAAATTACGTGGTGTAAGGATAGCTTATCGCTGCTGTATTGTAAGAAGAAGACACATCATCTCTAAAACTCTTGGAAAATAATACTAAGCTATAGGTGCAGATATAATATGTGCATTATGACTGGTAATGCGATAATACTGAAAATAGTATTAATTTTTTAATTTACAATCAGTAAATTAGTAACGGATGATATGACCACGTAACGTGCACATTGATAACATCTATAACTTGACCGTTTCCTGGTTGGGATTTTGTTTAATTACGTGTTTTTTTTATTTGTAATATAAATTAAGACGCCAGAAAATGCGCGCCCCGGTTTCTTTACACATTTATATATTATAAATATTACTGATAATGAAATTTTACTCTGCTTCGAGCTCCGCAATTATATATTCCATTTTATTTTATTTTTTTTTAAATGTTTAACAGTGTTATGAATTTCCAATTGTTAGATAACTAATGATTTGACATAAAATAATAGAATTTAAATAAATGAACAACTTTATGTCGGCATTTTCTCTAACTACAATAAATTATGAGAAAATAAATAATTTAAAATAATTTTCAGAATACCAGCATAATATCATGTATTTTCACACTGTTCACCGATCAAATCACATTTGCGTAGTAACTATAGTAGGAAATGTAATAGCCGATTGCCTGATAGGCGTATTTTGTTATATTTAGACAGTATGGGCTATGAATCATTTTAAGTGTATAGTTTGATAGGTTATATAATACTAATCAGTCGGCAATCTTAAACCTACGTGATAATTTAATTGATATCAAAAACTACGTTTAAAATTAATATAATTTGACACTATTGCATCATTAATTACATATTGCGCATAAATATTCAATATTTTTCATAAAAAATGCCTATGATTCACCCAGATTCAAAACACTAAAACGGACGCTATACTGTAATGATTAATAAATATAAAAATATATATTAATTAATTAATTTTATAAGACAACGATTTCAAAATATATTTTAAAACTAAGTATAGTTTATAAAATTAAAAACAAGCGTAGCCAATACACTGTATACGATAAATGTACTTATAATTAATAATATATTACAAAACATAAATTAACCGATTTCTTAAATTTCAAGTTATGTTATTTTTTTAGTTTTACGAGTATAATAAAAATAATCTTTTTCAAGTATTTTTCGTCTAAAAACGTATTTAAAAGACATTTTTTGGAATTACAATCATATGTTTATTATGCCTATACGCTATACTGCTATTATACTTTATACAATATACATGATACATAATTAGGGTCGGCCTGGGTACCTGAAGGCTCAGGCAGGAATCTCGGCACTCCGGCCCTGGCCAGGCCGACCCTGTACATAATTATTATATCCACTCATATCTATATTTAAAATTTAAAAAAAAAAGGAAATGATAAACTGTATATTAGGTGTCGAGTGGGTCACTGTAATACTAATGGGTATGTTAAATTTGAATTTAACGATTTATCATTATTATACGAAAATTGATTTTTGTCGAAAATCATTTTCAAAAAAGATTGCATGATCGTTATTTTTAATATCAATAATATCAATAATAAGATTTTAGTTTGAAAAATATTTTGACAAAATATACTTATTATATTACGTCGTTAATAAGATTATCATAAAAAATACCAGTTATTAACAAAAAAGATAAGATTATGGATTTATGTTTGTTGTTGATATTATTAAATAGGATGCTCCATAATAAAATTACTTAAATAAATTTATTCCATTTTAACATATCAAATATGAATAGTAAATAGTTGTTCTTATATTTTACGATATGAATATATTTTTTATACTGTAGTTAATGAGTAATGATTAACACATGTAAATGTTTATTTGATCTACATTAACAATAAAGTATTGTCTAACAAGGCAATATAGATGTATTATTTTATATTATTAACTTTTTAAAAATTTACTATACAGGCTGATTCTTTTATCATAAGACACTCATTATTTCAAAAAGTATTCATGTTTTTGTAAACATTTTTTTACATAGTTTCAAGTTGTTAAAAAACAACGTTTTACCCGCCTTTTTTAATATTTTAAACATTTTATTCCAGTATATTATGACAATTACATAAATATGATTAAATACTACTATTATCATTATTAAAGATAAATGGTTCAATTAATATAAAAATGATTAATAATTTATTAATTCAATTTATAGTCTAAATATCTAATACAGTATTTACAATTTCTATGAAAAAGTGTGTAAGAAAAATTATAAGTATAAAAAATATTTTAAAATTGTAGTCGTCATAAAAATCTGTAATTCTTCTTTAGTTATTTTTTTTTTTGCAGAAAAACATTATATTCAGAACAGTTAAATCAAAATTTAATATTAATATTAATTTTAAAATATAGAGCTTCTTTATTACTAGATGAAGAATGGTGGACATCTTGTAACAAAAGCGTAACTATTTTTAATTTTTTTGAAAAGAAACTTAGATATTAGAAAAAACAAGATGAATATATTTTAAAACTTCTAAAATTATAAAGAATTCAATTTTATAGCAAGTTTTTAAATCTACTATTTTAAATAATGTTTCGTTAGCCATATTTTGAACATAATATTATGTTTTATAAATGTAGTATGCCAAAAAATGTATTAATAGATTGTATACCTTTACCTTATATATTTTTATGAGCTATTTTAAATTTGTAATTTAAGTATATTAATATGGTCTTTAAATTTTAGATAAAACATGTCAAATAGATTATAGATTACAGATGAAAATATTAAGTATTTAAATATCTAAAAAATACATCTTAAAATATTTGAAATTCAAATTCAAAAGATAATAATAATAATAAAACATTAAACAGAAACAAAATTTTAATTAACTAATTTTAACTAACCTAACTTAAGCTAACTGGCTGAATCGAAGTCACCAAATGTTTAATTCAATCACTTTTAGATTTTCAGTATAAATGAGAACAAAATCAGAAGTTTTGAGTGTTCATTAAACAATATTAGGTAGTTGTTTTATAAATTATTATTTTTGAGGGTTGTAGTAATTTTGAAAATATTAAGATATTCTGCTTTTGAATTTAAATGGTATTTTTTAGATTTTTTTTTTTACTATAAATTATAAAAATGTATTATACAACATAAACACAAAAAGAAAACTAAATTCTAGGTTGAAAATTTAAAGGTAAAGGCATAAAATAATGTTTGTTTAGGAATCTATGTTTGATATTTCTTTAGAATTTGAAAAAATATCATTAAGTATTATTTTCGTAAATATCTAAAACATAACATTCATTAATCAACAATTGGATTACATAATATTTAATTGCACGATATCAACATTAAATTGAATTAAAAAATATCTCTAAGATTGACCTTGACAATGGTATGACTAATAGACTATTCAATGAGTAATTGTAACACTATTCATTCTCAAATTTAAATATTTAATTTGAGACTTATTTTAGTTATTTTGTTAAAATTAGCATCAATAAGCATCTTGGTCCAAGCTACTTAAATTACTCGCCATATTATTGTAACTATATCTTTCTATTTTACAATAAATATAAAAAAATATTAATACAAGTAATACTTAGTTATATAGTTAAAATAACACGATAAGAATAATAGTTTTTAGGTTTAGTCACAGGTAGAGGTTGGATTTTTATGATTTTACATATTTGTTTCTAGTCTATGTAGTTAAATGGGAGTGAGAAATCTTTACGATTCATGACACACAGAATTCATAAGAAAAAATTTATTTTGCATAAAAAAGTACATTTTAGGGGTTAGAGAATATTTGAGAATATTTTTATTATATCGGCATATAATGAATATATTTCACGTATACGAAAACTATGTAAGAAAATAAAAGCTATTAAAAACAATTTTTTCAATTAAAATATATTGTATTGAAGGACATACATGTTATATAGTGATGGGTCTGGATGAAACTTCAAATGATTAATATACTAACTATAACTATTTAAAATTATTAATAATGGTTTAAAGGTTTAAACACTAATTAATAAAATATTAATATTTTACCTTAAAAAATATACATAAAAACTTACCAGCACAAGTATTTGTAATGAAGCGTTGACAAGCAATTGTATGGCCCTTATATTCTGGTGTTTCAGTAACAATCAATGCTGGAGGCATTTTTTTAAAATTTTGAACTGTTTTTTCTGCTAATTTTTCTTCAGCTGGTTTATTTTTAGTGCTATCACTGTGTTTTTGATTTACTGTGTCTGGTTTTAAATAACGAACTAAAAAGAAGCTGTCATCTGTTTCTTGTGGATTAAATGATGGTTGGTCTAAGTCATACCTAAATGAAACAAAAAAGTTATAAATACAAATTTATATAAAACAAATTATCAGTTAAATTTAATTATATCAAGTAGTCTACTCAATAATTCACTTAAAAAATTAATAAAATATCCATAGTATCAGAAGATATTGTACATAAAATAAACTTTAATAATCAGTCACGAATAACTACTTGAAAATTATAGTTTTCATAACATAGAATTTTATGTCGATCATGTACTCTTATGCACACACATGTGCTATTGTAATTAGTTATTTAAGGCTTAAGCTTTTTCAATTTCCGTCACGCATTGTGCATTCATGAATCTATATAATACTTCATTATTAAGTTAAATATGGCTAATAAATATTAGATATACATAATTTAATATTATAGACTAATTCAAGAAGCCGGAAAGGTTTATGATAGTGAAATAAGAAAAAATACATATATAGTATTCTATACACTTGTCATAATCTTTTTTATTTGTCTATTATCAATGTGAAAATATTACGTATCAGTGAATCAATATTAAGTATAGATGATAGATACCTTTGTACAAACTACAGATTACTGCAGAACTTATAGTATTTAAACATTTTGAAAAGTATATAGGTAATTAATGATTAGTTATTTGTAATTGATATCCTAACTCCTAGGTATTCAAATAAATATTTTATTAGCATCACAGTAATTATAACAATTTCATAAGAAATTTAGTATTCAAGAAAGTTGCTCATACAGTTATATATTATATACACATTAAATAGAGTACCATAGAAATTTTATGATACATTTATCATTCACTTATTCACTAAGAGTAAAAGTTTGATATTTACTAAGTTTTAAACTAAACCATTTATAATATTATATTTATACATAAAATAGTGGTTACTGGTCGTTTAATTAAACAATTTTAATAACAATATAAGGTACTCGTCTAATATGCTATCTACAGCACGTTTGATGGTTTAGTATGCTATCTGCCTATCTGCCGTAAATATTGTATTATATATATGATATTTTATATTGTTTTTGCTTATGGAGTGAAATGTTTGATATCCTATTTTTGTTCATCGATTATACATTGTTTTCAAAATATTACTTTTTTAATCACGTTTTCGACTATTTTTCAGAACTTCTTTTAACTCACCACCACAAATTGTTTGGTTTCTAATTTTGGTACATGTCTGGTCAGTTGGTAATAAGCCACGTATTTTTAAAAAATTTGCGCACATCTCTTAATTTTGAATTATGTGTCAATATAAATAACTCATAGTTGACAGACTAATAATAATTAATAAATAAAAAAGTAACAGTAAAATCATATATTATAATCGACACATTAGAACTACCCAAGCAAAATTTTATTAAAAAAAACAATTCAATATTTATAATTTCTTACATACATTTAAATAATTAGTTAACCACTATTTAATTTTTTTTGTTTAGGTGTTTATTAATTTATCGAAAAAATTAAAAATATGTAGGTACTATTATTGTTATTATTATTAAAAATGTTTAGGCCGTCTACAATGTTATCTAAGAAAGAATTTTATAATTGTTGCATAACATATTTTTTTTCTATTTACAATTCAGAGAATTAGATAAGTAAACAAAATATAATAATACTTATTATTGTATTATTAATGGGTACTTATAGTTGGTTACTTCAACATTTTAATATTCAATTATTATATGTTTTTTTAGTTGTTTATGTATTATAATTTAATTTATATGAATATATTTCATTCAGAACATAACACATTATTTATACTAATAATTTTTTATAAGAAAAAAATTAAAAAATATTTTTAATTGTGTAAGTAAACATTATTTTATTTGGTAAATATATATAATGAAAATATGTATAATTCAAAATATAAGAATATTATAAATAACATAACTTAATTTATTCTTGTTATTATTAAAGATTTCTCATCTCATCTATTAAATTATAACAGAAAATATACACAAATAAGTTATTAATTCCCACTTATCCAAAGATAATAAAATAAATAGTTATATAGTTAACGAACCTAACAAATTTAAATCAAACTATTTAATGAATTGTATGTTAATACAGGAACTAAAATAAAGATTTGAAAGATAGTGTCTACAATACAACATTATAATATGATAGTTTTATGTTTTGAATAACTATTTACTTTGATCATATTATTGTTCAACTAGGTACCTATTATAATTATAAATCATAACTTTTGTTTATACTAAATTATTTAACTTTTACATTGGGTTATTACTAGCATCCTGATTGCAAATATTAAATGAATATTAATACACAGTACAAAAAGTAACTAACCGATCGTTTATTTTAGATTTCATCCACTGAGGAATTGGGAACCCAGATGATATTGAACGATCCGTTGAACTCATGTTGATGATAGGAATTGATTGACTAGAAGACGTAGGTGCTAGTTATTGAACGCCGTAGCTGGATAACTGATCCTGGTTAAGAATACGCTTTGGCTATGACACAATTCGACTAAGAAAAAATGTACAAAATTATCATTATAAAATTCTGTTTAAATGAACACTAATAATAATAATACTTATAATAATAATGAAACATTGCGTATCGACAAGGTATTAGCTGTTTATAATAATTACACGGGATTTGGACACGATACAATATTATTATTATTGTTCTTTGGCCTTGATATATGGTGTGGAATAAGGCCAATACGCAGGCAAACTGTAAGTTCGGGTTCGTCGAGAATCAAAATTCGAATGAAAATGTATCGACTCACCTTTAAGTTTCTAAGATGCGTGTAGACCGTCGAAGGATGGCTTTTCATTATTTTCATAACTCCGTAGTCCAGTTTACAAAAATTGTCCGAGAGTTGAAAAACACTGACGGAAACACAACGGCAAACGTGAAAACACTAAACAATAATCGTCGGGCGACTGAAACGTAGTCGATTTCACTGATTACTGGTGTCTGATAAGTGATTACGATAGTCGAAGCCTCAGGCGTTGAAGCACAGAATAGATTTCATTTAAGCATGATACCAACCGCGGACAAGAAATTTCTTTGTTGTTATATATTCTTACCACCTACGATTCAAATCCAATTTATTGCAAGGGATCTGAATAATCAAATTAACCAGAATCCACATGTATATTGTAATAATTGTAAATATTAATTGTGTGGTGCCGCGCTTACTCGTACCAATTACTATTCCGTACAAACGAACACTCAATTATTATTATCGTTTATTTTACTGTCGGTTGCTATCTCGTCAGTCGTCACACCTCACTATTCATTTCATATTCATTATTCAGCATTCGATATACCTAATTAAAACTTGACTCTGTCCACCCACCTATTGCTCAATCGCTGTCCTGGGCGACCTACCGAGTCTTTGCCCTCGGGTATATTCATTTTGCGATTTCATCAATTAGTTGTTGCCTGTTCCTGGCCCCACCATACGTATCCTTCCCACCTTAACCTGTTTTAATTAATTGCCACCATGTCTGAGTCATAACGTTCCATAATGAAAGTGAATACAATGTTGACTTTAAATTATAATATAATAATATCCTTGTTGATACGTCTTGTGATCAATAAAATATCTACATAATATGTAAATTAAAAAATTTAATACTATTAATTTTAGAATTAAGAATTAATATTTATTGTTAACTTGAATAATATTACAACATAATTTAGGCTATAGTAAATAGTTAAATTTGTTTTTAAATAATTTTAAATTTATTCCATGTATAAAGATGGCGTAAATACAATATTTCTTTTGATTTTGTCAAGTACTTCTTGCATTTTTTCACTTATCTTGTTGGTACCAATCATTTTTGCTGCATTTTTAATAACGGTCAAAATTTCATTTAGTTGAACTATGCACCTGACTATAATCCCTTCTTGAATATCTGTTATTTCCATTATTTCAGAAAAAGGCTAAAGAATCATAAAAATAAAAAAATTGTTAAACTCATCAATGTTATTATTGACTTGGTTAAGTTACCTTTTCTTGAGCCCATAAATACAACACTTTTACTAAATTAAAATTGAGATTAACACGTTCATAGTTGCTCAAATAATTTGATTCGACTGATTGAATGTAATCATGCTTTTGTTTTATTAAATTCATTCCCTAAAAAAAATTAAGGTAGTTGGATGTTAAAGCAATATGGAATATTTTTTAAAAACTTAATTTATACATTTATTAAATTTTGTTCTGTAATTTGTTCTAAATCAATATTTGACTTAGATTCACAAACTAAACATGAAAGAACAGCAGCAATTTCTTCTGGTTTCATTTCTTCAAACATATTGCATAATAGTAGTTCAGTGACTAAAAGTTCATGTGATCCCATAGTTGCGGCTACATTCCCCTTTTGGGTAGCTGAAATTAGAAAAATTAAAGCATTATACATTTTTTATAACCATTAATAGTGATTATTAGTTAACAATTACTAACTGATTTCATTCCTTGGGTTTATATATTTTAGTTCTTTGAGAATTTCTACTTTGCTAATATATTCATTATATAACTGTAACGCTTTATTTGATATTTGGTGTTCTAATTCTGCTATTCTTTCTATTCTTGTTTGATATTCATATAATTTTGAGAACTAAAATTTAATTATACAAGTTTAGTTTTTAAATGGTAAATATTTAAAAATGTATGCACACTTTCTGATCCACTTCTTAGCATAGCAAGTTTGAGTTTAGGAAACCAGCCTTGTGTTTTTAATTTTAGTATTAGAATAAATAACCTACTATCAGAATGGAGTAAAGAACATAATCTTTGTTAAGTCTGAACTATTAAGTTTCATAATAGCTCGATTGATTCACTTTAAAATTAAAGTTAATGAAGTGAAGTGTTGCAGGTGTTACGTTCTCTTAAGTTAAAGTTTGACAATAGGTCAATTAGATATAATACTAAAGTTAACAATATATGGTTGATAATGTTGAATACAAATTGTCTATGTTATACGTGGGTCAGACAAAAACATAGCTGACATCCTCTTAAGAAGGTTTAGTAATTTAATTCATGCTGAATTGATATAATCTTAGAAAATTGTGTTAAATATTTGTGATTTCTTATTTATCTAAATTATAAGTATATCCATTATTATAATATTAGAAATAACATGTTAACACAAGTATAAAAAATATAATTACCACTTCTTCA
Organism: Rhopalosiphum maidis; assembly: GCF_003676215.2. NCBI lineage: Eukaryota > Metazoa > Arthropoda > Insecta > Hemiptera > Aphididae > Rhopalosiphum > Rhopalosiphum maidis. The sequence goes on along the minus strand of NC_040880.1, from coordinate 46,763,226 downwards.
AAAGCAATAATGTCAGACAATTCAATATCATACACTTGATTTTCCAACGCATGCATATGTAACATAGTTCTGTGCAATTCAAAATTATCGATTCCAAGATCTAACAAACTTATCACTGAATCGTCATTTTCAGCTCGATTTAAAAGTAATGTTTTTTCTGATAGCATTGTAATGGCTCTCTGACAATGTGTCGAAATAGCTGCATCTCTAAATAAAATGTTAAAATTCTTGATTATAACAACTGTAATTATAATTTATAACTATCAATATTAATTGAATTAATACATTTATGAAATATAAAGTTTTATTTTACATACCTAAAACGTTCATTTTGTCTCATTTCCCAATTTTTTATAATTGAGTCATTATCAAAATTTCCAGAAAATTTAGTGATTGCAAATATTGAATTTGAAGTTATAGTTAAAATGGTATGAGCATTATTAGAAATTACATCTAATGATTTATTTAATAATCTCCTTTTTTTAGATAAATATATAAACTTATACCAAGAATCCATTTTATTTTCAGATTCTTCATTATTTGCCTTATCGTTGTCCAATACCAATACTCTGAAAAAAAAGTTTGATGTATATATACAGGGAATCTGGTAATTCTTTATAGAGATTTATTACCTAGAAATGTAAAAACAATTTTGAAATTTTTTTTTATATAATTTGATCATTGTATGTTTTAAAAAAATACAGTTCTACTATTTTTTAAGACAAGAATATATTTGTAGTTTCAAATCCTAGAGGAAAATATTTTTCTGAGAATTTTTGATGTATGAAAATAAAATGTTGAATAAGTATTTAAATATAAAATGTTGAGACGGAATAAATATATGGACGATTTTGTAGAATACCACGCGTGACTAAATTTTAAATTTAAATACTTATAAATTAAAATTAAATATACATTTGGAAATTTATAGGCAAGGCTGAATTTATGTAAAAAAGAGATTTTGCTTCAGTGCGGCGTCTTTCATTCATTCAAATAGTAATATACATGAAATATATGCTGTTAAGAGGACGTAGTACCCACATGTATTGTCTCCGTCTTACACATGTACAACATAACAAATTTTCGTCCACCAGTTTCAATATTGCACTGTTAATTTTGATATCAGTGTGAACTGACCTAATATAACATTTAAAAGTAAGATTATTATACAGGGCCCCACGGACGCCTTTTATTGATATTATTATTTTTAAGTAAATTATGATAATTTTCAAATGTGCAGTTTCAAAACTTATTTAAGAATAATAATATCAATAAAAGGCTTCCATGAGGCCCTGAATAATAATCTTACCTTTAAATTATATAATAGGTCAGTTCACTCAAATATCAAAACTAACAGCGCAATATTGAAACTGGTGAATGAAAATTTGCTATGTTGTTCGTGTGTACGACGGAGACAACACATGTAGGTACTACATCCTCTTAATAATTTCTTATTGATACGGCCGAAACGAGTACTTATTATACATTTTTCTATGGCTGCTTTATAACTTAATTTGGATCAGGGTACACACAAATTTGACCAAATAACTATTGATGTGTTTATGAACTGTTTATCTATACTTTTTGTTTTGTCACTTTGTGGATCTCTAGAACTGTTCATTTTTCTATGAGTAAATACAGGGTTTGAAAAGGATTAACAAAATAATATGAATAGTTCATGAATAAATGATTAAAACCAGTGTTTTGTCAAAACTCATCTATCTTATAACTACATTTACACTTAAAATAAATAGTTGTAACTTGATTCATAATTTTTTTGATTGAATTCAAAAATGTTTATGAAGTTCTATCTTTAACTTCAACTAAAAACATTATTTAGTTCCAATTTAAGCTTTAAAAAATTCAATAATTGGATAACATGATAATAAAACAATTCTGTAATGTTTTTGGTAATGACAATTATTATCAAAAAAATCAAAGGTAATCTAGATAACCAATAAGTATTAATAGTTTTTAGTTAATGATATTTAAATATGATTTGTAATAGTAACTTCAAATTATGTAAATAATGTTATTACTTAATACTTTTTAAAATAATGAATGTTTACTGTAAAAAGAATCATTCAATATACAAATGTAATAAAAATATTAATATATTAATGTATTAATTTACCTAAATTCTCTAGGAACTTTTTTTGTGTTGCTTGATAATATAATAGCTAAATTTCCAATATAATGTTGGTGTGTAATAATGACAAATCTGCCAATTTCACTAAAACTTTTATCACTTGCAGCATAAAGTTTATCCTGAAATTATAATTTTAATGTTTTATCAATATTTTTTTTTACTAAAAAATGTTCATATATCCTATGTAAAATTAAAAAATGATATTTATAGGTGCAATTTTAATCTAGTTACTATAATTTAACAAGAAATAATTTTAACTTAAAAAAAAAAAAAAGATAGAAATTTGTTTAATTTATGTTGGGATACTTAAAATTGTATAAACATTTTACCAGTAAATATTTTTTTTAAATTAATATTTATATGCAAATTACCCAGTCTTCATTTCTACAGTTTAAATACTCTTTGGCATAAAGATAGAATTCTTTTACAATTAAATCTTGCTTTCCTGTTGGTTCCCAATTATCATTTTCATGTATTGTTTTTAAAGAATTTAATTCTTCGGTATATTCATCTTTTTTCTTAGCTCTAGCAGCTTCAATAAAACTACTACCTAAAATTTCTTCCAGAGTTTCAGAATTTTTCTTTTTAAACATGTTCAATATAATAGAATAACTGACTTTAAACTGAGATTCTAATTTAGCCGATTTACCTAAAAAATTCAATATTTAAAAAAAAAAAAATAATTAGATATATTTTCATGTACCTCTATTGTTTTGATTAAAAACTAACCTAACATCATATTTGTTAATTCTCTGTCATTAGGTAATTGATCATTTGCCATTATTATTACTGTACCACTATCGTCATGACCACGACGACCAGCACGTCCTGCCATTTGAGTGTACTCGGCTGGTGCTAAATTTCTTTTTTCTATACCATCAAATTTGTTAATTGCTTCAAAGACTACTGTTCTGGCTGGCATATTAATACCAATCGCAAATGTTTCAGTGGCAAATAGACACTGTAAATTAATTATGTGATTAAAATGAATAAAATGATGCAACTTTCTTTGGTTTGTTTGTTCAATTACCTTTACTAAACTTTTTTGAAATTGCATTTCTACTATTTCTTTTAGTATTGGTAAAATTCCACTATGGTGAACTGCAATGCCTTGACATAATAATTCTTTCATTAACACAACCTAAAGTGATAGGATTTTTAATGTTATATTTATATATTAAGCAATATTTACTATATTTAATACATAGTCTTGTAATAAAATACTAACTAAAAATATTGATATTTACTTGAGGTAAAGCTCTGTCTTCAGGTTTTAATTTTTTTATAGCATCATTGAAAAAATATTCATTTGCTTGTGATTCCTTATTGTTCAATAAAAAATTGACAGAATTTTTTAAAGATTCTGCCATCATATCGCATTTTTTTCTGGACAAAATGAAAACAACTGTTGGAAACAAATTATTTTTGTCAAGAAATCTCAAAAAATTGACCCATTTTGGTTTCTGGTCTTTGAAATTCTTGGATTCTTGATATTTTTTTACTTCTTTATTTTTTTTTAATAAATCTGATGCTTTGCGATAGCTATAAATGTATTTAAATAGATTTTTATTTATATAAATAGTAAATACTAATATTGCATTATTTACATACCCTTGAATTAAAAATCCGCTGTCTGCTTTTCTAATTAGATGCATGTTGTCTTTCATTTCCATAGATGAATTTGAACCAATATAAAGATAATGTTCAAGTGGAACTGGTCGATACAGAGTAAATACTACATAAATCTTAGAATCACGAGTACGACCGATCCAGTTGGCAAAATCAATAACATTAGTGACAGTAGCACTAAGCATAACTAATTTAACGCGTTTAGGAAGCATAATTAAAATTTGTTCCCAAATATGACCTCTCTATTAAACAACATATATATTATTTATTAATATGATGCTACATTTGTATATTATGTCAACTCCGTCTTACAAACGTAAAACATAGTAAATTTAATTTTAGTAAAACTGATTTTCTGTTGTTAACTTTAAAAATAGAACAAATTTACTTATTATCAAACTTAAAAGTTAGAACATTATCTATTATTTGCAATTTTTGTACATTTTTTATTTTAGTATTATGAAAAATTAAAATATTGTGAAAAATTGACAATAGAATAAACCATTTTTTACCTTCAAGTTTGATAAAAGGTAAATTTTTTTTTTTATTGAAGTTAACAACAAAAAATTGGTTCTACTGTAATCAAATTTACTAGGTTATATGTTTGTAAGATGGAGACAACTCATGTGAGTGAAGTATCCTCTTAACAAACATTATTATTAAATAAAGTATGTTTGACTAGATTACTTACATCTCTATCATTTACATAATGAACCTCATCAAGAATAACAAATTCAGTTTCTTTTATTTTATCTGAATCACTATATAGCATAGAACATAATATTTCCGTTGTAACAATAAGACATTGAGCTTCTGGTTTCACTTGGAAATCTCCTGTAATAAGACCAACATCTCCAAATTTTTTTTTGAAATCTCGAAATTTTTGATTGGATAATGCTTTTATTGGAGATGTATAGATGCATCTAAATGATTAGTTGAAAATATATTATATACAGATTTCTAAGAGGATACAAAATATTAGAAGTGTTTTTAATAGAATAAATATATAGGGTACAAATTTAATGAGAACTATGTTCTTTTAAATTTTAATAAATGATAAAATGTTTACCTCAATTGATGTTTTTTAGCAAGTGCTATAGCGTATTCTGCAATAACAGTTTTACCTGCTGATGTATGAGCCGCAACAAAGACACTACTTTTTTCTTCCAATTTAAGTACTGCCTAAAAATATTATATAATACTTTAAATTCATGTATAAAGGTTAATATATAAGTTAGAATTTATAAAATATAATAATATTTACTTGTTTTTGGAATGTATCTAATTCAAATTCCCATTTATAAGCTGGATCAGGTAATAACTCATCAAAGTTATCAATCGGTTTTGAAATATCTAATTCTTCAACCCACTTAGATTTTACTAGAGCTCTTTCTGCAGTTCCAGATATTTTAAGTACAAAGTTCTCATCTTTCTATTGAAAAGTAAGCAACATTATAGTTTTTTTTTTAAATTAAAATATCTATAGATTATAAATGATTACTTTAATGTGATTAATTTCATCTACTGAAATTGGTTCAGGTGTATTATCTGGTTGGCTAACTACTTCTGGTACTTCATCATCCCAAAATCCTCCTACATCTTCAGTCCATTCATCTTCTACTGTTGTGTCAATAGCACAAATGTTTATAGGTGTGTTTTGATCATTTTGATTTATTTTCAATTTGTCTGACATTCCTGGTGCTATTGGTAAATCATCTAAGATAAAAACATAAATATAATTATAATGTAGGTAAATAATATTTCTTAGAAAGTATAAACATAGGTACATACTAGGATCAAATTGAAATTGAAACATATTATCTTCATTTTGGTTGACAGTACATTGACTGTTCATTGATTTTAGACATGGTATTGTATTACCTTCAGATTGAAAAATTGGATTATTAATAACTTCTTCATAACAAATAATTTTACCAGTCTTGGGATCTCTTTCAGGCTGTGTATAATTTATTATTAGTATTTATATTTAAAAAACTACAATTAGTAATAACTAACTATAGACTAAATACCCACTACATACCATTAAATTAGTTGGCATATGATTTATATTATTATCAGCATACAAGGATAGTAAATTAACATCTCTTTTTGGCAGGGTTGATTCACCTTTATAAACCGGTAAACTTTCTATACAATTAATATAACTTAATAAATCTGCTGGAATGCTAGGCATTATTGAGGTAATACCACCAGGCACCTATATAAAATTATATTAGATTATTAAATTGTATTCATGTATATATACATATTTTGATTTATTAATAAAATAACTTAATGAATTATAAATCTATTTTTAAGTAGAATAAGAATCAAAATTTTTAATAATAATAACATTTAAAAGAATTTTTCTGTAAATGCTTTTATTTTTTAAATAAATTGGTAATAATTCAAAAATCTTTATTAATTATTAATTAATTATATTTATTCATACTATATATTAAACAATGAAATATAGAAATAAATTACCTCATATTTCATTTTGATATTGTCCATTTTTTGGTCAATCAAGTTAATTAAAAATTGTTGAACTACTAAAATGTAGATTCAAACTATGTTCAACACTACAATGATTTAAATTTTAGATTCTAACTATGATTATACATTATTACTGTAACATAAAAATATCAATACATTTTCATATAATAATCATTTTTTTTTTTAACCAAAATAGTAGTTGCTTTTAATTAATTAATATTTTTTTAGATGGAAAGTAAATCTTATAATCATAGACCCTAAAGTTCTTGCAAAAAAAAAAATTAAAAAATATAAATAGGTAAGTAATAAAAGTTTATGTTTATCATTTTTTATATTTCTATAATTTTTTAATAAATAATAATTATTTACGAAGGTAGTTAGAAAATTCGAAGACCATGGATATACTCGTATACTTTTATCTATTATCTACTATCTAGAATTTAGATGTTTTGATTATAAACGATAAAATAACATCATACATTTTTAGAAATATTTTAATATTGTATTTATCAACAATGAGGCACACTGTAGTTTGTACTGTGATTTTTGATAAGTTTATCATTATTCATCATTCGTATTTTGTCCGTTATAAATGTAAAAAATGTTAAGATAATACGATACTGAAATACTGACTAAATTGGATTTTCTCTTATTTATATTCTATTTTAGTATATTTAGCACTTTAGCAGCAGCTACTTTTCTGTTGATTAAAATTAATTAAAGTTAAAACCCACAAATTTATTTTTATTTGTGTGACGCCTTCACAGCCCAAGGACATATCTTGTACTTTTTTTGGACATTCCGTTCCGTTTCCGTCCTTTGACTCCATCGTTTTTGTCGATCGTTCAAACACAGTGAGAGACATTCAAGTATTTAATTACGGTTTACGTGTAACACGTTGCCACACAATAAACTCTTCATAATTTTTCATACAACTGTGCAGTTATAGTAGTTATATAGTTAGTAAGAACTAACGACATGTCTTCAAATACTTTCCGTGTTCGTAAATTAGCTTCCATAAACAACGAGAATCCTGTAAAAAATATAAGTAAGTTTATACAAATCAGTATTAATAATTACGTACGAGATAGATATACTAAATAGATTAACTATTTAGTTTTAGTTATTTGTTTGTATATTTTTATTTTAAATATTTTACAGAAAATAGTTTAGTTACAAATCGCAAAAAAAGTGCTTTGAAAGTTTTGACAAATACAGTACAGTCGGTCAAAAAGTCTGATGGTAAAGGTCTTAAACAATTAAAGGTGTTGCCCATGAAAAATTTTGAAACCGAGATTAAGTGTAAATCACCATTACAAGACTTCACTTATAATCAAAATGAAGAGTTTAATCATTTTGACTGTACAACACAACAAAATGGTAATTATTAATTTAATATTTAGGTGTTTATTTCTGATTAATTTAATTAGGTAGTTTTTATTATGTATTGTGTGTTACGTATTTTTTAGATATTAATACATATTTGATACTTAGTAGAGTAAAATTTAGAAGAAGTAGCCAAAATAAATTTATTTTCTTTTGGTATATCATAAAAAATAAATTAATTTTGTATGAGTAGATTACAAGTTATAATTATTTAAAGTATATATAAGTAAAGACAAGTATGTACAGGGATACCCTGCAAAATATTGGTCTGCTATGCTAATTTAAACTTAAAATACTTAAAACTAATTAATTAATTGTCCTACATTTAATTTTATTATATCAAAATACTCCAGATAATATTTTGTTTTGCAATTTAAAATTTAAAATGTGTGCTGTTATTCATAAGAGTAAAAGACTTCAAACAAATATAATGATTAAATAAGTAAAATTATATATGGTGTGATAACGAATAACAATTTCAGGTTTAATCAGATATCCTCTCCCTCCTTAGTAAAAGAATATAGTAAATTATGTATACAAGATTTAACTTAAACATTAGTGGATAATGTTTCTATATAGGTAGTAATAATAATAAAAAAAATGCCCAATAATAATACATAGGTATTCTTTTACGGTAATTGGTTATATTAAAACCATTTATTAATTCTGCGGATTGAATTGGCTATTTAATGTGTTAAAAATGAATATAATAATAAAATTTCTTCTCAATTCACACAAAAATAAACTCCAGTTGCTAGCTTTACAGGTTATATAAGTGTTGTGAAATGGGGCCATATTAATCTATAACAATAACTTTAATAATTTATTTTGAACATTTTAATGACATTTATAAATTTAGAACATTAATAAACCACATTCTGATTTTAAGTTACTTGTAACCTTTGGAGCATTTCTTGTATATTAACGGTCATTTAAAAAACTAAAAATATTGTTAAACTTGTTCTTAAGGTTTGCTTAGAACTTAACACATTAATATGCACCATAAGATTTTTTATTACCTATTCTCTTTTATTTTGCAGATATGTTGCCTCCAAGTATGACGTGTAATATCGGTATGCTGAGTGAATTTTTTGGTGGAAATAATAATGACACAAGTGATTGGTTTCTTGAGGACTACAATACAATAATGATCGATAAAATCAAAAATAAATTTGATACTTTTGGTAATAATTATGAATTTTATATTTAGTTTAAATTATAATATTAGTATTGTGTTTATTATTTTTGCTTTGAGGAGTAATTAATAATAAATTAGTTTTATAAGCTTGATGTTCCTAAAATAAGTTATATTTTAATTGATAAAAGTATGGTGAAATCTTAAATTTTATGAATGTCAATGAATAGTGATTACTGATAAATATTTAGTGATTAGTACGTATAAATATATTTTTATTTTTTAGGAGAACCAGAAATTGAATGCCTGTTTCCTTCATCGCCAATCATGGACTTTCCAGAATTCATATTTGCTTAATTTATTTAACAGTGTGTTTTAATTTTCTGTATATTTATTTAAATTTAATGGTTTTATTTACATCTATCAATATGATAAATATTATTAATACAAGTTATTATATCCGTTAAATGAATATAATATGATGATATAAATGACTAAGGATTATTTTCCTGTATTAAAATTTTTATAGACTGCTTCTATTAATTAGAGTTATTATATTTACTCGTTTTAACATATTTAAATCATGAATCTGAAGATGAAATAAAAACAATTTTTGTTAAACTAACCTTGTAATTATTGAACCGTATGTACTATATCAGGGGTAGCTAACTGCGGCTCGCGTCATAGACTTGCGGCTCGCATCTTATTTTATCGTAACATTTTTACAAACAAATTTTTATTAATATGAATTTATGTATTTGAAAAAGTATATTTTATAAAAATTACATTTTATAGAAAAAAAATATAGTGTTTTTGAAATAATATTTGAATATGTATTTAATTTTTAATTATTAATTATTTTCTTATTTGTTGCGTGTTTATTTTTTTCGTAAGCTTTTTGAAATTAGGATTATATTATGTTAAAGCAGTCCTTAACAATTCCGTTAAATGATATTTATTATTGTTTTAGCGGTTGTGGGTGTTACCTGTTCTAAAATAAGCACTGCTAAAATAATTGATAATAGTTAATGATTATTACAGTTTGCTTATCAAATTCTGTACAATTGAATATTATAGTTATGTTCTGTGGTTACACATTGAATCATTTTTATTAAGTGCATAAATTAAATTATAACTTTGACTGGGGAATTCAATATTGACAGTTTTTTTTTAATAACATACTTATCTTGGCAATTGTATTGAAAAAGCATAGGTAATGGATATGAATACATATTGAATTCCTTATAATATTCACCTGATTAGTAGAAGTGTATCTTTTTAAGTATATTATCTGGAACGCAGTTTCATTTTTATTTAATTATTCACATTGATAAAAAGAAAAATAAGAAATTCTGTATTCCAAATTTGTACCTGTACTAAATAATTATTTATTTAATTTACAACTTTTAAGGATTCCTTAACAGATGAATTAACCCAACATTGCAACTGGTTTCAGTTTATTTTATTTTATTATTTTGCAATTTACAAATAGATTAAATTAAAATACTTGTTACCTATATATTATAATAAAGTTGAATCAAGCATATTTAATACTTTATAAAGTGTTTAATCTTTAATGCTTGTGGGTTGGGATGTCTTTCCACTGTGTATTTATGTATAGCTGATACTGAATTGATAAAATAAGACAACAAACAACTTGATTCTATTATTTTTGTGAAATTTTTTTTTTTTGTTAATATATAAGTACCTTTATTTTATTTTTGCAATGTATATTTCCACGAGGAAAATGTTTTCAGGAAACTTTAAAATATTAAATATCAATTAAAACTTCTCCAATTAAAATACATGACCAAGTTTATTATTAAAATTTTAAATTTTATCAAACTAACGCACATACTTACATCTCATAAATATTAAAGACAGTTTATTGTTACTAACCTCAAATTATTATTAAAATACTCATTTTAAGCTAGTTTAATTAAATAATAAATTGTAATTTTTAAGTATTTTAGTACCTCGTATAGATATTGAAATAATTATCGTAGAAATGTAACATGTAACGTGTTTGTTTAGAATCTTTGTACCTAAATATTAATTTGCTCTTTTAAATATAATTGACAATATTGTACTAACTTAATTAATGACGATTACAATTTACAAAAAAAAAAGTTTTAAAATTATGTCGAACAGTACCTAGTTGAATTCAACTTGATAATATATTATGAATTACGATAGTTCTATATTCTATCTTTTTTTTACAATTAGACAATAACATTTCAGTTTCACTAATTTACTACCTACCAACATATTTCAATCGTCCAGTACAGTGATTTGTGGGTTACCTCTCCCATATAAAATTATTTTATTGCATATTAATTCTACTGCAAATTTTTTTTAAGTTTCAATAAAAATAAATTTTTATAATTTAGAAGTACTTAAATGCTATTTCATTTTATCTATTTATATTATTATTTTCTTTAAAATTTTACCTAATCACAATCTATTAGAACTTAGTTGTTTATTAATATTATTAATTTATTTATTCAGTCAAATCACTTAAGTTATATCTAGTTACATTGTTACAATAAATTACATTAATCATAGCTGATACGTTTACTAACTAAACTATGAGCTCGTATCTGGTATACGGAATTCGTGGATATCATAATTCGTTTATAGTAAAATACTTATACAATTACACAATAAAGTATCTACTACTAAATATAAATATAATAAAGTAAATAGATATTCTAGTATTTCTAGTACAAGATTAAAATTAGCGTTGGATATTATAGATATAATATACAGTGTCCCTAGAAGATTTACTCATTGCGATATATCCTGAAATAATGGAGATAATATCATAATTCTGGTTTTTTAATAAGATTCACAGGGATAAGAACTACAAATATTTCATGTTTTTATTTATTTTAATGTTTTAGAAAAAAGTTTAACATTTTTTTTTTTTTATTTAATTATTTTCAAAAAAATTGAATAGCTATATTTCGAGATTTAATTTTTCTGAAAATATTGAAGATTCAACAATTTAATTTCATTAATCTCTTGATTTTCAATATTTTTTCTAGTTTCGAGAAAAAGCGTTCGCCGGCCGTACGAGCACGTGGGCTACATGTGATATGTTTGATACTATCGTGCTATCGTATTAAATAATTCGCAGTTTTTTTCGAACTAGAATTGATCCCCTATACTCTATACTATAGAGTCTCTGTAATATAGTGGTGTTGCCGTACTGGTATAGAGTCTATACCAGCTTTTCTCAACCTGGGGCCTGGGGTCGCGGTAGACAAATATAATAAAACCTTTCGTTCAAAATTTGGATTTCCCAACGATATGGTACAAATGTATGCTTAATATAGATAGGGAGGGGGTCGCGAGACTAAACAGTTTAAGAAACGCTGGTCTATACCAATGTTTCCCAACCTATGGGTCACCGCTCGTGGTGTTTGTAAACTAATTAGCCAATTAATATGAACTACCTATACTGATAAATGATAATATTATACAAAAAAACCTAGGCAATTTTTTTTTAGTGGAGGTCGCATACCCAACTAACAGTAAATTTTTGGCATTACAAAGGGGGGGGGGTGGTCGTTTGGACGAGTGAAATTATTTTTACCTATACGAGGTAAAAACCTGGCGACAGAATAGATACGGATGATAGGTATAGTTGCTTATAATTATTATTTATTATTAAATAATTAATTCACTATTATTGAAAACAAGATTAAGATTCAGACATGATTTTGTTTAATTGTTTTCTGTTGAGTACTTATGTATTATAAGCATGTCCATCATATATAAGATATAACCAATTATATAAATATTATGTATGTCATTTTATTTATTATTTTTTGACTGTAGATTACTACATACCTATAAAATAATATTATTAATATCAGATATCTATTATATTACTAATACTTTTTTTAAATAGGACTCATTATTAATTATGCATATTACATATGATTTTGTTTAATTAATTGTTGAGTGTATATTAAAAGCATTTTTATACTTATTTGTCCAAACAGCATTCTTAGTTGAATAAACCATAAACCCTTGCCCAAACAAACCATATTTTGGGTTGATTCGCCCCAACGGTCTACGCTCCAAAAAGGTTGGGAAACACTGCTTTATATCTCTACAGTTCGCAGGTATATTCAATTATCATTTATAATATTATTTTAACTCTAAGCATTGTTCGATGTAATCTTATTATTTGATTAACTTTAATAACATTCCAATGTAATAAAATTAATTTTGTCGAGCACAAGGTCTCAGTCACTGACAAAACGTCTGACAGCTTTACACGACCGCTCATTGTTTGATAACAAATATTGTTCTTAGCTAAAATGATAGATAATGATATAATGATATTTATAGTATTAAATTGGATAGGAATTGCCTAATAGATAATAAGTGGTAATAACTAATTAATAGGACTAATACTTAGGGTTGTTATTTGGGTTATTTTACAGTTTAATGTAAATTTAAATTTAAGTTACATTTTTACAATTTTATTTTAGTTTTAATTTTTGAATGTAAAAATATTTTATATGAAGCGTGACGAATATTAAAGAAAAATTGGTATCGGATTATTCCAGTAAGTTGTCAGAATCTTTTGTTTTGTTTTGTTTTTTTTTTTTGGGGGGGGGGAAGGATCCCTTGATTGATTGATTTTTTAGTTTTTGAAGTGCTAAAATACCTATATTTGTTTATTTTGTTAATTAACTGCTTATTACACATCTACTCAGTTATGTTTTGGCAAAAAAACTAGAGGGTATACGCGCATTTAAGAATTTATGACAATGACTATTGTGTAATTATTAGGATCAACATTTATCAGATTTTACCACTCTAAACGACGCTCGCTTCGCTCTTTTTCTGTCTTTTCTGGATCTCATGTTCACAAGTATAAACTTTTATATATATAAAAAAAATGTGTATTAATTTTATAAAATATTATTTCTTGATTTATCTAAGTATTTAAAGCTTCTATGGAAAGTTTAATAATTTCCCGATTTTAAAGGCAAAAAATATGTATATAATTGTAAAATAAAAGCATAATCATGTAATAATCAAATAAGTAACTACAAAAAATATAAAATATATTCAATTAACTTTAACAGAACCTAACATCATTTTTTTTAAACAAGTTGTATATTAAAATGTTATAAGCTTATATAAATGAAAATTTTGTATTAATGAGTGGAAAAGGTTTAACAAAATTTAATAGTATTTTAATAAAAAATAAAAAAAAATATCTTTCTTTTTTTAAATAGGTTACAAATTAACAAATAAATATGATATTGTTTATATTGTACTTAACATTATATCAAAATTTGAAAACTAAATCATTTACACAATTTGCCATAAATTCTTTTTGACAACTTTGCTTTCACCTTTGTCTATGTTATTTCTTGCTATTTTGGCCCTAGTGTCTTCTGCACACCTATGATTGAAAAGTCCAAATTTTCACGTAATCTTCAGGATTCCAATCACTTAGGGGAGGTCCATTTATGTTAATAAACATTAAATTAGAAATATTATTTATCGTTTAATAATAATCAATTATCAATGTTATTATTAACCTACCAATAACAAATTTTCTAAAAATAAAGTATGCCCTTTGGATTTTTTTTTTAATCATTTAGTAGGTATACGAGCGTATACTTGCGTATACTTGCGTATACGTGCATATTAGTGTTACTTTTAAAAAGTATACGCTAAATCATCAAGATGGTTCACGGGTATACGTCCCATGCCCGCGTATTTCTTCCAAAACACCACTGCATCTACTTATTTATTATGACTGTACTATATTATAATTCAACATCGTATTCTATAAGTACTTATATACTTAACTTACTACTTACTAGTACTTTTACTTCCAACACATTGACATGACCCGTATATACATGTAATATAAAATTCCTAGTTTTTACTTTTTAGAATTACGCTCCAGCCCCTTTAAAAATAAAAATAATTGTATTAAATAGGTACCTAGGTGAGATAAAGTCAACTGACAATTACGGTTGACGCATATTATACACATTTCGTTTAATATGTATAATTATGATCAGTTGTATTTAGTTATGTTGATTTTTAGTTTTTTGAGCTTTTTAGTTCCAAAATCATGTATTTCAGTAAAAATGTTGGAGTGTAGGACATTATCAGAATTTTTTTCAGGTAAAACGGTCTCTGTAGGAGTTACAATATCTTTTGTTTACAGGTAAAAAGGTTATTGGTGTAGGAGTTTATATTTTGACGTCGTTATTGTCAGTTATTCTAAATGTCAAATACTCAAATTTATAATTATTATATTATATTAAATTTTTTATTAAAAATTATTATTATATAATTAAAAAAATAAAACAAAATTAATTAATAAAAGATTCTTAGTGTTCGAGTTATTGTAAAAATAAAACCAAATACAAATAATATTTCCGCCAAGTGCAGCTTCAATTATGTTAATAACTACGGTACCATACATTAAACATAACAATGTATTAACAACTAACATTATTGTAAATCATAGATTAATTAATAGTATTACCTAATTAATATAAGTATACTATTAAGTATTAATTTTTTGTTGTAAACATGAAAATTTCATTTTTAACTCGAATATTATAATTACTCTCGAAGTATCAAATATCAAGAATAAAAGACCAAAGCTTTTATAAACTTGTTACACATGTGTTAGGTAGCATATTACATTATTACATGCTATTACAAGTCTTAGGTCTAATTACAAGGATAATGATATTTACATGTTATACTAAGAGACTAAGTTATTAAGCATTTTTATTAATATTTGAAATTTAGATTTGATCTTAGTTTGCAGCGCTGGCATCTAATAGGAAAAGGTATTTAGGTAGTCGTGGTTTTAAACGTTGGTATTTTGTTTTAGTTTCCTGTAGATGTATTGAATCGTGCTACGCCAGAGCCAGTGGCGTATCCAGAGTGGAGGAAGGCACAGGGACCATGTCCCCCTAATTGGCTGTATTTGCTATTTTTTGCTTATTTTTTTCTTTTTGTTACCTAGTATATCTGATAAAATTTTAGACAACGTGTACTCCCCACCTCTAAAAATTCTGGATACGCTACTGATCAGAGCTTTTGAGATTGGTGTAGATATTTTTGAACTGGGTTTTTATTCAGTCTTGGATATTCAATGTATTCTTGCATCGTTGTAAATTTGTCTATTCCTGATACCTCATGAATCCTGGGGCTTTTTGGCGTATTCTCAATAATTTGTTTCGGAGGATTTGAATTTCGTTTAATTTGGTTGAAGAGGCTACTCCCCACGTCAGGCAGGCGTTTATTAACATCATATAATTTATAACAAGCTAAAGTTAACCGTACACAAATGGTTAATGGGATAGCTAAATAAAGGAGATTATTATGAAGCAACTAAACAAATTTAAATAACTAAAAACATTTCTTATGTTAAGTCACAGTTTGCACACGAAGTTGTGATAATTAATTAATTAATTAATTATGCATTCATAGTATTCGCATGACGTATTGACGTACCAAATGTACAACAAATAAAAATTAACAGTAAGTAGTTTAAAGTCACATATTATTTTAAATTATAATATTATATTTTAGGAATTGTGGTTAGACCCATTATTTATATATTACCTACTTGTATGTAGTAAGTATTCCAATCAGATAATAATATAGTGTGTCCAACACCCCGTATTTAAAAATAAATACTGACGATAATGATGAATTGATGAAATTTAAATCGATAATTTAATTTAACAACGTTTTTAAGCAATACGTTTGTTAATTAATACTTAATCGTTACCATTTGATATTTTTGAATACAAATTGCGAATAATTTATCCTAGATTTATTTTGATTGAACTATAAAAATGTATTAATTATATAAGTTGTAGGGAATTTTTGTACACTACACTATGCCCATAAAAAAAATTGTGATAGGGACACGTGCCCTAAATGCCATCATTGATACGACACTTGTGTTAATGAGACTAAATTATCTTTTTCATGTTTACTAAATAAAAATAATAGTATTGAATCAAATAATATATAGAAGTACCTTAATACTCATTTATATCAATAAATTAAATTATAAATTTTAATTTAAAGTAGTATTATAATCTGCAATGGTAATATAATGGTATTATTGAAATTTAAAAGGCAATAGTAAAAATACACATTATAATAGCATATTATCTACATATTAAATCACAATTATCTTGGCATTATAACATATAGATATATAATATTGAATGTTCACTTTACTTCAAGTAAATGCTGAAAAATTCTTAAATAAATATTTAAATTTCAATTATTTTGATTAAAAAGCGCCAATGATCCTTAATAATTCAGGTATAATGGTTTGGCCGTTTTGGGTCTAATGTATTTATTTATTTTATTAACTTTTCTATGGTGTTAAACTTTATATTTTATACATTATACTGTTCTATTTGATATCTGTCATTATGTATAACACGTATATACTAGCTACCATCTATAAAATTGTTTCCTGTTGAACCACTCACTTAACCATGTTAAAAAATCTGTATTATATCTATGTTGTATTTTAGGTGGAGGTACACCTAAATTGAAACACATTGAGTGCCAAATATTATATTTATATATCTATGTTCATTTTTTCCGCAATAAAAATTTGATAATATACCTATTATTAATGCCACAGTAAAATATTTCAGTGCAAGTATAACAATAATGACTTCAGAAATGGTAAAATATTATTTTAAATTTAAATCAGAAAAAAACTAACATCATTAAGCAATATTGAAATGGAAATTGAAAGTGTTCATTTCTATTTCAAACCCTGCACATTTTATAATATTATAATATTCTACTTTATAATCTTAATAATGTAATAATAAAGTATTATGTGTAGTTATATATATATTACCAAATAAAAATATAAACATATTCTAGTTGTCCCTCAGCTATAATAAAGTACAAAAGATTCTTATAATTTAGTTATAAATTATTATGTTAATCTCAATAATACTAACTAAAATATTGACCAATTATTCTATGTGTAGTATTCCAAACACCAACTTTTCAAATTAATTAGGAATAACTAATAGAAACAGCGAAAAAACAGAAATATTTACGAAACAACTCGTTTTTCAACAAAACCGATTTGTTATTTTGTTGTAATTCAAAAATGAATAACCGACGTTACAAAATATTTTGACCAAATATTTTTAAGTACTAATATTTAATATTTTCTAAATATTATATAATTTTTTCAATATTTTGATTACTTTTATTAGACTATGTAAGTATTGTTTTATGCTTATTTGAGTGTCGATTTATGTTGATATAGTTATTTTTTCATAATAAAAATGTAAAATGTATCATATAATCCTCTCGCTGGAGAATTTCCAGGTACCTAACTGAAAGAGTTTAGCTAGTAATTAGGTTTTTTGAATGTTGGTATCAACAATTTTTCCAATGCAAATCAGTCGAAGACTGAATTAAAGTGTCTAGTTATCATTTACTACCACCGTGGCCCACCTGTATAAATTGGACGCGAATAGGAAATCCGCCTACGCCAGCGGTCGCACGTAAGTAAAAAGTCATTCCACGGAGTAAGCAATGTATCACGATCGCTGATTCCAAAATAATATAATTACGCAAAAATAAATGGCAAGTATTTATTACCAACATTATTTTATTCATATTTCATAATATATAGAAAAAAAAAAACAATAAAAATAAAAATAAATAAATATTTATATTAAAATTTAAAATGCATGTTGCACACTACACGACCACTAAGGAATGAAAAAGTTAAAACGCGTAGAAGAAAATAAAACTATAACGATAAGAGACCACATTATGGTCAGGAAAACTCAGAGCGAGAGGTTTACGTCGTTTACGAGTAGGTACCCACCGGTCGTCGACGATAACAGACATAATTGTAGCACAGAATAATTATTATAATAATAGTAATTATTCCATGACTGTAGGGGGTCTGGAAAGTTACCGTCAACGGTGATAACGGAGAAAAGTGGATTAACCAAGGTAAATTTATACCGACGGGCAAATAAATAACCTATCCTTTTGGTCAAGAAATGCTGTAGCACTTGAACATCACTGTATACACGCCTCTTTACTTTAAGTGTATCGGGGCAGTATATTAACAACAATTTCGGAGCATTATGATTTATATAACTATTGTAGAGTGTTGTAACTGTTGTTAACATCGAAACGTACAATAAAGTACAATGCATGAAACAATTTTATAATAGTACTAACCAATTATGAACAGATTAGTTCATAAAATAGATTAATTAGTCTTAATATCTATTATTTACATTATTTCATGTACTGTTACGTTCAGTGGTCACAACAGCCGTAGATTGTATTTCCGATGAAAAAAAAAATGATCATATAATTATAATTATAATAAACATACATTGAATTTGTAAAGGCAACACTGAACTACCCAAGACAAAAATAAAAAATTTAAATGTATTTTTTTTAATAAATGGGTTATCGCGGAGTGTTCACAATAATTACGTAGGTAAACATCGGCAGGTGACAATTTATTAAGTGCAGTGAGACGAGGGTAGCGGTAACCAACGGCGGCAGTCTCACCACTAACTCACCACGATTACACAAATCATCCGCCGACGCATCAAATTCTGTGTGTCATATTCGGTCCGAAAATCAAAACTGCACCTCAATTTCATCTAGGTATTTATACTCTCCTCCGTCCAGCTCGTGGCACACCTCTCCCAAATTACGAGCTCGTAACTTAGTTTACGGCCGCTACGTTTATAAATAATATCCTTTTCATTTGAACCGTCGACCACGTTTGGCCAACAAACACACACACACATACACACGTTTCGCATTCAGCCTTCCGCAACCGACCTTCCCCTCCATAACCTGACCTAAACTAACCGTAGACAGAATGCTGACGCTATTCCACTGCCATCCTAAAAGTATGATTCGTTAAACATAAATCCCTTTTATGTCACTTTCAACTGACCCGGATGAGTTTGCCACCATTTGGCGGTGATACTTGTATATACAGCTAATATTTTTCACCATCCACTACACCACGACAACATCGAATAATATTTGTCATCGAGTGAACGACGGTATTAATGCTACCCTACCTAATGCACCGCGGTTATGCATACCGATTAGTTCCATTTACAGTAAACAATTCATGAAACATAATAAATAATATGTTATTATTTCAGAATATATAGGTAATATTATGTTATTATATTACCTATACATTCTGTAGTATGAATAAAACGATATAGGTAAATTTAAGTACTGTTTAAATTTTAAATAAAGTATTTCAAATTTGCAAACACTTACTTTATAGTAAAGTATTTAACTTTTGTTTATTTGAGTTGAATACTTACAACTAATAATTTGTATAGGTACGATTTTTTACATACTCACATATTGTTAAGCATTTTTAATAATAATCAAATACAATATTGAAACAAATAAGAAACGGTTTTACTTAGATACATGACATTAGATATGTCCGTACGTCAACAATCAACAGTTCACTCTCAAAATAATACGAATATATACGATTACGTAATATGAATTACAATGGTCAAGAATACAAGCTTCTTCAGCAAACTATTTATTTAACAAATAACGTGATCAACAAAAAACCTAATAAAAATTGAAAATATATCATTCAAAATAATAATAATCAGTTAGCACAGGTTACCACTCTGAATATCCATACACATCAAATGTATTAATAGGTATACCTACTAAAATTAAAAAGGACGTACATATAACTACAATAAATTGTTGTTATCTTAAAAGTTCAATAATATATTACATTATATAATAATCGTTTTAATGTTGATATGTTTAGAGGTACAGGTTCAGTAACGGATTCAAGGAAGGTATCCTAAGAGCCTGCACCCTCGACAGTTATGTTATATTTGTAAGGCTTAACATCAAATCCAAATATTGTGTTTACAAAATATATATAATTAATGAACAATTTTGGAGCCCTCTAAAACAATTCTAGACCTACCACCGGGTACGATGGTGCGATAACATTCAAGGAATCCGAAATATATTCAGTAGTAAAAACAAAAATAAAACACCGTTTAAGTATTTTCAAAATAACAATATTTCAAAATTATTCAATAATCTATATTGATCAATATAATGAAAAAATATTTCAAATACTTTACAATACTCGTAGTACACTATACAATATAATGCGATTTATATGTCTTTGTACAACGAAAATAATAAAAACACACATTTCTGTTGAAATTTACTGATTGATTTATTTATCAATGGAGAATGGAGCAACATGATGTATTGACGTAACATATAATACACGTCATTCACTTTGTTGCAGACTTCGGCGCTACAGGTTATCGAGTAAGTCTGAAAATGTTTTAACTATATACATTTTGTAAACATAATATAAAACGTGTCATATTTTCATATAAACAATACACTTATCACCGGGTTAAATGAAGGTGCTACCCGGGGTGTGAACTCATTAGAACAATTTTGAGTTTAGGAGGCTATATCCCTCTCCGAAATGTGTATAATAAACAAAATCGTATTTTATTATTTATAATATTTTATAATATGATATTAATTCTTAAAATATAATAAATATAACATGCATTTTTAAAATTTATAATATTTTTTTCGACAATACTTAAACCTAACTATAAATGCTGTAAACTAAACATATTGTGCGGTTATCTATTAAAATGTTAAAAAAAATATACAAAATTGTAATATATACTTTGGTTAGTTGACCGTTGCATGTTGTACGAATTACAGCGTAGTATGCACTTATATATACATAGGACGGTAATCATTTATGTTTAGTGTGTATGCTGCATAAAAATTAATATATTTCAATTGAATATACGTCAGAAATAATTAATATTTGGGTTAAAAACCGTCAGCTTATCCAGTGGTCGAGAAAGATTTAAAACTAACCCTTTTATTTTTTTCTTGTAATAAATGTATTTATTCAATTGTCCATTGTTAACGTGGGTTCCAACGCGCTGAACAAATAGCAGCTTACGCATAGAATTTTAAGCGCTCGTGCGTTTTACAACGCCTAACTACACAATCGATTATGCAGTATTATAATATATTGTATAAATAAAAAAATAAAATAGGTACCTTTTTTTTTAAATATAAACTTTGTTTAAAAATAGGTAAATACTACCGTGTAGTATGTATATTATAGACTGTAGTGAAACACTCTGAAAATAAAATAGTGAAATATTTACCTAATTTTTCCGATTTTCCAACATAATATAATATGTTAAATTTACACCATACTTTATTGTTGTTCAATAATAACTATTATTATCTACACCATAAATCATACTAGTTAAAATTTAGTTGCTTTAAACTTTTAAAAATAATACAGTATTTGTATGTAGCTATATTCCCACGTATTTTATGCATTTTATACCTACAGGTATAAACTATAAAGTATAGGTATAGGTACTGGTATGTTGTTAGTTTGCTACTGTTGCAATATGTACACGTTATTATTTATTGATTAAAAATTAGCTGACCAATAACAATTATGTACATAGAAACCAAGAACACTATGTTAAGCTACAGTATACAAGAGATATATTATGAGTCAAAAATTGATTGTCCATCAGCGGCCACTCACTATATACTATATAAGACTCTACAGCTATAGTAAATTTCTTTTTATTTTAATTTATGCGTTTCGTCTTATTCGTACATGCCATATTATATATTACATTATGCCAAAGTAATAGACTTACACGACAAATCTTAGATTCTATGCTGAGTATACTTATAGACTATACTAATATATTTTATTTTGTAATGCATTGATATTGAATGTGTATTTTAGTGTTTGTATATCTACGCTATTACGCAAACGTAGTTATAAAAAGTAAGTAAAAGTATGTACCTCATACGATAATTATTAACAATTTAACAGAGAAATTAGGCAGGAAAATTTTAGTTGACTGATTTATAGAACCTAGTGCCATTGATTATAAATTATAATATTGATAATCAATACTAGTATACATACCTATCGGCAAAAGTCGGTATGGATTTAAAAACCATTTTATATAATACCAATTACCTAAATATATTTTTTAATCGTTGTCTTCATGTTCATGCAATTTTGGTTACTATTATAAAATGTGTAAATAGGGTGAAAACAGCTAGTTAAAATTGTTTCATTAATACCTGATGATAGGTCAAAACACGATTTAAAACTTTGACAGTGGATTCAACCAATGGAATAATTATACTATTTAGGCGATGACAACTTATATGGTTTACTAATATTATCAATATTATAGCCACCAAATTACAGGTCTACGAATTATAGTGCTAGATAAGTGACGACCATATGTTAAAAGTTCAAATAACAAAAACAATTATATACTCATATGCCTTTTGGGTATATGGCTATATAATAAGGACTACACATTACACATACTAGGTAGGTACTAGTAGTGCCATCCAACATTATCTACTTTCAATAATATGGGTAATTTTTGCATTTTTATAAATGATTTGCATAATAGATAGTACCTATATTTAAAAATGTATAGCGGTTGGAATAGTTTTATTTTTAAGTTGATTTTTTGTTTTAAAAAAAAAAACAACCGCATTTTCATTTGTGTCGAGTATCTAGAACCTTAACAAAGAAGAGTTACAAGATACAAGATAGAATCGTATCTAAAATACATACCTTAAATACTGCTCATCTTCGAGTATGTGTTGGTGTACTTAATTTCAATCACTTATATGATGATGTGCTCTTGAACATTCAATTAATACATTGTATATAATATACAAAGAAAAAGAGATCATTTATTATTATAATTATAATCAACATTAATAAAATTATAATTGTATGAACATATAGAGTTATTTATATATAATACAGATATAAAGTTTATTCATAAATATTTATTTATACGTATTTAGTTTATAATACTAGCGTTGTATACACATGCATGCAATTACTTTATATTGATAAAAACAGAGTAACAATATCAATTTGGTAATTTATTGGTAAAAATATGACTAGATTTCAAGAGAAGTAATGATTTTTTCTCTACACATATTGTTGAAATACACCACGAAAAAAATATTACATACATAATACAACCATAAAAATTGTTTTTTTTTTTTTATTATTAAATCAATTTGTTTTTAAATAAATCATATTCATTATTAATTAGTATAATAATTATCTATAAATTTAAAAATGTCTCTATCGTTAAAAACTCAAAAATCTAGTTATATTATAATATAATTAAACACACTAAGTTAAGTTATGAGTTATGAGTTAATGATTAAAGTCTATTTTGGATAAAGTAAAAAATAAAAAATAGTAACTGTATGATTATCGATTATACGATATAATTTCAAATTACTATTTTTAAAATAAAATAACACTGAGTTTGGATTTAAATGTTTCAATGATTTCAATAGTATGTTATTCTTTGTTGTCATTGCATAATATTATATAAGTAAGTAGTTAAAATAATACAACAGATTACAAGATTTTTGCTACGAAGATAATTAATTTTTACACAATTATTGCTAATCCATTAAACATTTTTCTGTGGGAATAGAACGATCGCCTGAATGATTTGATTAAAAAAAAATAAAACACAGATATTATCGGGTTAAAATTATTAATGTACGTATCTGTAAATCATAAAAATATATATTGAAAAAGTAATGTTTTGTTTCATAAATCTTATACAGTTATATGTATAGGTATAGTATAGAGTAATATTATACTTTCGTTTTTAATACAAAAGCTTAATATCAATACCAGAGATTTATCCAATACTTCTGTATTTTTAAACACCATAATTAAAATTTTATTAATATTTGTACTTTTTAGTTGTATTTTATGAGATTAGAATTTAAGTCTAAAGCATCATGGATATGACTGTAACTTACTTTTTGATCTTAATTTTAAATCGGAATCCGTCTCCAAAGCTTGCTGGTATATATGATTTGTAAGTAATTACTTGAAATACTTCTATTATAGGTATACTTTCGCGTTTTATTTATTAATTATGTGTATTTAATTTAAATTTAAATAATTCAGTGTTTTAAATCATAAAAATATATTATTTTGTTTATGAGAATAATTATTAAAAATTAAATTATTAAATTTTAAATAGGTATCAGAAAAATAGAGTTAGTAATTAGTTAATTAATAGTAATTTAATAATAACAATAACATATCGTATTACCTTAATAGTAAATAACAATAAATTGTAATAAATGTGGCAAATGGCGAGTTTTTAAAGTATAAGAAGATTTTTCTATCACAGTTATTAAAATATTTTCACTCAGTTATATTTTTATATTATAATTTACTAAATTTTTATTGGAGACGGATGAAATCTTATAAAGTTAGTTTTTATAACTGTATGGCATTAAAATTTAACTGTAAATTCTTTTGCCTTTTTTTTACAGATATTAAAAAATTGAACAGTATTGAAAAACTTGGATAAATCCCTGTAACAATGAATTTTAAATTAGTTTTTACAACATATTTTTAAAAACTTTTTACATAAATACAATATTATTAAAATATATTTTGGAATACAGTTTTGAGAAAAAAAATAAAACAAGGGGGAAATTTAATGTTATGATCATAGGTAAAATACCATTTATACAATGTTTATCCTTACACGCGCATGATATGATTGAAAAGGTAAACATATATATTTAGTTAGTCTATATTACATAGTATCAATCTATTCTAATTCGTAACTTAAAAAATAGTAACAATATTTCAATAATAATAATGAATAACATAATGGAGGACATCAAAGTGAGCATTTATTATTTTATTCAACTAGTTTATAATAATGTCAAATTAAAAAAAAAAAAAAAAAAAAAAAAAAAAAAGGAGGATGAGGTAAAGAGGTGATTGAAGACCAATGAAAACTTATTACTATATTTCATCCCGTCAACGGTGCTGTCTCGATCTTTTCACGGGATAGATCGCTGTCCACCGAAAAATCTTTTTAAGAGACCGCATTAAAAAATATCATTGGAACAATAATATATATTTATCTTGTAGCCAATCATACGACTCAGGTCTTATAGAAGATGCAAAAAAAAAAAAAAATGAAAAAAATATCAACACAACATTATACTTATATGATTGATATCTCGATGCGAATCTTCCATTTTGGAGTTTTCACGCCCGCCCACTCAACTATTTTAAGTTTTTAAGATCGTTTCAGATGTTGAACATGTCTTGTTGATTGACAGTAGCGTATGTGACCGTGGCCGGAGCTAATACCATGGATGCTCCCATGTACTGAAAATAAAATGAAGATATAAAAGTACATGTATATGTAATACAATTCAAAGTTATTTAACATTTTGTGATTCATGATCCATTTTGGCGATTACATTTTTTTTAGGAATTATATCGAGCAAGAAACAATTATAACAAGGAATAAAATACATCGCACAAGACCTTTGTAGGACCTATATGTTTTTATTTATTTTTATAAATTGTTGAATGTTAATAAGATACATGGCGACATTTTAATTCCGAAGCTTACGAGATCCAAAATTTGCACTCAAATCAACTATAGTAACTATACATTGTATAATGATATACTGTGATTGTAATTTTCGCATAACATTGCGGAAAAAATGTTTATATATATGGGCTAGTCGAATGTGTTTTGCACATTTCAGTTTGTATAAAAATATGGACATAAAAATGAATATTTCATAAACACGATTGCACGGTGGCCTTACACCACTTCCGTATAAATGTTATTGAATATCGAGGTAATAAAAAATACGTACTATTATGTTTCAGTGAATCCCATATAATATTTTCTTTCACGAACGCAATATAATAATGTAAATAAAATAGCACTTGAGTTAGTTTAACATACTCGTGTATCAATAAATAGTCAAACCGCATAATATTACAGTAAATTCAATTCAGTTTTATTGCTTTACGTTCGACCTTATGTTTTAAATTCATCTTTGAAACCATTCGAGTGTTTTTTCTTCTTTTTTTTTTTTTATGAAGTAAAAATAACTATTATCTAATGTAAACCGTCTATGCTTAAATACACGCACGTACATGTGTTGCTGGATTGATGGTATTGAAATCGTATACCGGTATTGGGGTATTAGAACCGGTATGTCGAAAAACCGTCAATTCCAGACCGTCATAATATATGCTAAATTAATTTCTCTGTAATTATTTATTTATATTTTTGTTCTTAAACCACACGATACTAAGAAGCTAAGGTTTCTACAAACACGGTATTTACCTCGTTCGCATTTTTTAAAATTAATATTATTTATTATTATCTTTATACCTACATCTCGAATGTATTATATTTTCATTATACTAATTCTATCTATAAATAAGTACCTAATAATTTAATAAATTCACGTAATTGTATCCGTAATTTTTTTTTTAGAAAATTAACATTTATTTGATTTATATTTTATGTACGAAAATAATGTTTTCAATGAAGAAAAAGTGATTATTTAAAAATGTACGTCTGTACTAAAATGTATATTATAGATATTTAAATTTAATGAAAATAATTTTAAAGTTTAAATCATTGTCAAAACTCGATATTATCGTTTCAAATCATAAAAATTTAATTTTAATTTTAGTTTTCTAGTTAATTAAAATATATTATATTGTCTATTGGATGAAATTAAATAATAAAAAAAAATCAATATTTACCCCGGTCAGATCATATGCGTATAATGTCAATATAGGTGAGAATCGTACTACGAAACGTCGTAATAGTAAAGACCTGCATTTAAACCAGTTGTAAATTACTGAGTATAAACATGCATAACATAATATAATATTATATTATTACTTTGATACCGTAATTGTTGTGAATTTTTAAAAAAAATTTAATTACAATCAAAATTATCATTATTTTTATGTTAAAGTAACTTATTTTAATCAGTAGACTGATGAATTATTTAACGTTAATAAAATACTAAAAATGAATTTCTTTTCTTTGATATTATATGCAATCATTACGTTCATTTTTCATTACGTTTTGTCACGAATTTTCTGGTGAAATGTATCTATTAATTGAATATTATATATACAAGTATATGTATTTGTTGTAAAATATTCGTATGTCGTTTTTTTCATATTATTCTATTATTAAACGAATACCATACATTTGGATAATAATAAAATAGCAAATTACTTATAAAAAAATAAAAACTATAAACGTTAAACAAAATTTATTAACTATTTCTGTGCTTTGGCCAAATACTTAACATTTTGTTTTTTTTTCATTTGTATTTTTATTAAATGCTAAAAATCTGTATATCATCATACAATATATACCATTAACCTCAAGAATAATGTACAAAATTTAGTATAGTTTTAACTTTCATGTATCATGTACCTATTACAATGAAATTCCACACAATTATGTTGTATAAAAACTTACAAAAAGTATATATTAACTTTAAAGCACTTTTTGAATTCTACTAGTCACGTAGAATGCAAAAATATGTTAAATGTTTAAATTTAAATGTATTGAGCTCACTGCAGAATTTCCTTTATGTTCTCGTTTTTAGGGTCCTATTTATGTACAAAGTAGAAAATTCAATTTTCGCCAATAACATAATTTTTTTGACGGCGCATTGTATAGGCAATTTTGTTACATCTATGTGTACAATTAAATATTATGAATGTGTAAGGTATTGCTTACAGAATCAAAAATACATTGAGTTTATTTATGTTTTAAAATAAAATAAATTGATAATTATAACACATTTTTCATAATATTCAAAATAAATATAATTACTGATTTGTTTAAGATTAATAATGAATATAAAAATATAATATATTAATATATTAACTTATATTATATGATATCTTTATAAAATGTTTTACTAAATCTAATACACGACAGTGTAAATGACCTCTCATCATTATTTATGAATATGAGGTAAATAATACGTATATTTCGTTTACCATTTGAGTTAGTTTATTCAGTTTACTATAAAACTATAGTAATAAGTTTAAACGAACTTATTCAAACTTAAGCGGTTCTTGGGATGGCACACATCCAAGAGAACGCAATTTTGATATAGGGTTTATTTGGAGATTAAAATGATTTATGATTCCATTTTACTTTAGTTATAACACGTGTTGTAGATTGATTTAGGTTTCTTAAATTACAATGTGATAAGTGATACTCTATTTGAGCACTTGGTTTTAATGTAAACTGTTGTAAGATGTCTTATATATTTTGATTTTTAATTTCAAAGATGCAGTTGGCTTATTTTTACCTAGTTTATTTAGTTTAAATAGTTTAATGCCTAATACGATAGTCGATAATAGTTTTAGGGTTTAAATTTGTCCCTAAACTATATCATTATAATATGATACGTGTATGGACTAATTATCGTATTAAAATATAACGAAAATGGTTAAATATATAAATGAAGACACTTGTAGTATTTAATTATGTCATGAAAAATTATTAATATAAACTTTTTCTCATGTCAAAGGTATATGTTGAAAGTATTTTATTGTAAAAGTATTTATATTCTAATTGTCTCACATTGCATATTTAAAAATAATTTATATGGCTGAAAAAGATTTTTAGACGTTTAATGAATAAATTAAATTAAAAAAATGGGATTTATTATTATTCGTTACACTTTATGAACGTGCTATTATATTTTAGTTTAAATTTTGTAGTTCAAAGAAATTAATCTAGGATTTTATTTCTAGTTACTTATCTCATTAGGCAATGTTAAACGAGTTTGTACAAGACTAATCAAATAATAAACATGCCAGTGAGTCAGAAATTACAGAACCAGACAAAAAATTAATTTATAACTATATTATGTTATTTAGATATATATTAATATATTATAATATATTAAACCGATGAAAAACAAGCTTTAAATATTTTTATTGTCCATAAAAATACCAAAACCTTATAGTTATTACGCTACCCTTTTTTCACCCTCGTGATCTTATTTTATATAAGACCACACTATTCATGTTTATAAATTGAAGTTTCGATCTTGTTTTTGGGATTTAGTTATAACATCCTATAAAGTATATATGAATTTTATATTATTTAATAATTTATGTATTGAGTAAAATGTCACGCTTCCCGTCATTGGCCGATGTATATCACTGATAAAGATAAAAATAATAACTAATAACATTTACAAATATATTTGTT
Source organism: Rhopalosiphum maidis (assembly GCF_003676215.2). NCBI lineage: Eukaryota > Metazoa > Arthropoda > Insecta > Hemiptera > Aphididae > Rhopalosiphum > Rhopalosiphum maidis. The sequence goes on along the minus strand of NC_040880.1, from coordinate 46,733,186 downwards.
TTTCATCAAAAATAAAGTTAAACAATCATTTTTTTTTTACAGTAACCAATACATAATTAAAAGTTTAAGGTTTTAACCAATGTAATGTTGTCAATATGAATCAATGATAGAAAGACAAATTTTTATGTGTCTACAACATAAAAGTTATTATATTTTATTATAAATTAAAAATATGTAGTTGTAAGATTATCTTCATAATTCGATAGTGTCCTACATTAATTAATGAATTTAAAGTGTAATATTGTAATGTATAAAATGTATTCATAAAGTTTTAAAAATAATTAAGTGGTCTTTGTGTTACTAATTATGATTCGTTACTATTTTAAAGTACCACAAAAAGCAAATATTTTAAAATTCCAAAAGAAACTTTTACTTATATATATTTAAGAGAATCATACCCGAAGTGTTTTCTCCTATCTTACAAACGTACAAAATAGCAAACTTTCGTTTAGTAGAACTACGAGTAATTTAGTGTTGTTAGCTTTATTATTATACCCGATTTACCTATTAAGATTAATCAAACACGATGTACATAAATAATGTATTATATTTAATACAAATATACTAATAATACGCAATACAATAGTTATACCAATTTTCATTTTTATTTGTTAATACGCGTCAACCGATACGTAATTTGTGTTATATATGTAAATGTGGGTTTTATGTTTTTTACAAACGATAATATTTAATATCATATATTTCAGAAACATTTAAAAATATGATTAATATTAATGGTATACTGTAGTTTCAGAGTTGGAGCAAATTATGGGAAAGCGAAAGAAATATCCAGCAGATGTGGGCCAGTGCTAAATGGATACGAACTTTTTCTAATGAAGTTTGAATAATATTTCTTAGTTTTGTTAATTTTCCAGTAATTAGTACTTTTTAGGTTCTGATTTCAATTTTGGATTTAAATATTATAATTTAATGGTTAAGTTTAGGGTTTCAATTAAAACCGATACTAAACGGTATATTATATTATTATTTTTAAATTTGTTCTTTAGTTTATGTTTATTTTTTATAAATACATTAAAAAATTCAATAATATATTATACATATATATTAAAATAAAATATTAATAATTTATGCATAGCCATTTAATTTTTAAGATTTTAAAGTAAACCGTTCAAATCGAAATAATATTGATTTATCAAAATACTCCCTGTATCCAAAATATATAGCTTGGAGGTAAAAATCAAAATTAATTATTATTGTAAAACTCAATATTTTCGTTAAAAAAAAATGGGTTCTGGTTTCAATTTGAGTTATTTTAAAATATTGAAATTTGATCCTGGTTATCAATATTTTAACGGTTTTTGGATTTTAAGACTAGTTTTAGTGAGTTTAGTTTCAGTATCTAATAAAAAATGCAATAACTTAAATAAATATTCATAATATTGCGGTTTAAAAAAATTTAGTTGACTGACATCTTTGATACTTATTGTTTTTTCGATATCTCTAAAAATATAAAATCTCAGCATAATATTGCCTTTTTTTGGTCAAAACGTATTTTCAACTAAACATTTTTAAAATATAGATTTAATATCTTGAATATATTATTTATAAAATAAATACTTTAAATAATTATTATTAGTGGTATAAATTCCAAAATATATCTTGCTGTAAAATAATAAAATGACACAATTTTTAAAATGTATTTATCACCTATGCAAACAATACAAGTTTAAAGTTTATATAATAATTGCATGAGAAATAATTCAATTTATGCCTCTCTTTATTAACAGATTAGAATTTAGAATATAACTTGATTAATTAAATTAATTTATGTGGTTATTAGGTAAGGAAATTATAAGCACATTATCAGGAACTTCTTGTCTGTCAGGGTTCATTTACAAATAGATAAAATATGACTAAACCAATTTTAAAAGGATGCATACTTTTGTTTGCCATAATATAAACAATTTAACTTGGGTACAAAAATGCATTTAAAATGTCAAAAAATACAATAAAATATGCACTTAAAATACCAACAATTATAGTATAAAATGTATTATGGTTTGTAATTTAATTTTTATATTTTTATATTGATATTAGCATATTTTATGTATAAAAATGTATTTATTAAATAAAAAAAAATATACAAAAAAGTTGATTTAATTTGAATTATGATTTTGAAGTCGATTGATCCTTTAATAATGCTATTTGCCTGAAATATTTTTTAAACATTTAAAAGGTTTTAAAAGATGTTAATTTACGAAATTTAATTGAAAATACCGGATAATGAATTAAAAAAGGCAAAAAAATTACCTAAAAAATTCAAAATATTAAAAATTGCAAAATAAAAGATTCATAAATGGATTTGTTGTTATATAATTCAAATTATGTATTTACAAAGCTACGTCTCACAATCACCTAAAAAAATGCACTTTTTTAAAAATTCACAGCTCTAGTTATGAAAAATATCGAAAGCCTGTTTTTGATAAAACCAATTCCGTTTTTTTCTTTATTATAATTCAAAAATGAATAACTGCAGAGATTTAATACTTTCACCAAATATTTATACTGGTTATATTTTATGAAGATCTTAACTTATAATTAGAGCGCAGATTTGTATGCATTTGCATATTTATTCTGGTTGATCGTATTATATGCTAAGTGAGCACAAAATTTGTTTCATGACATAAGAATTTAAAAAATGAAACTTTTTTAGTGCATATATTTGCATATTTCGACATTTTTCTATTTTAAGGGCTTATTTTACAATTTCAATTGCATATTTCATCTTTTAGTGCATACTTTGATGCTTTCTTTTTAGACATTTTTAAAATATATATTAATGTCTATTATAATATAAGAAAATGTAATTATATTTTTATAGTTTCGATTAATACAGAAATAAATTAATAGGTATATTTGTAGGTATAGACGGTTTTCCCAAATATGACCCTAGATCAATAATTGGAGAAATAAAATACGTATATTAAGATGATGGGTGAAAAAAAAATGAAGAAACGTAGATAAGTATCTATAGTAGGGTTCCGTATTTTTTTTAAATATATTGTATTAATTAAATATTCAAAAAATAATTTTTTTTTGCCAATTTATTATATTTTTATTTTTCATGCATATTTTAACATTTTAATTTATATAAATCCGCGCTCTCCTTATAATGATTAAAATAAAATGTTTTGTGATTATTTATTGTTGATAATGTTTAATTGCTCTCTGAAAATGTATTTAGGAGGAACCTTGTTTCAAGCGGTTTGATTTAGAAAAAAAATGTTATTAACGTTTAATGTTTAAAAAGTCTTTCGAACGTTTTATTTTGAAAATTATATCGTGTCTACTAATCTAAGCTAATCCAAGCATTTGGTGAAATTTTTAAATCTCTATAGTTATTCATTTTTGTAAGTACCAACTAAATCTGATTCGCTACTTGAAATTAATCTTAAAGTTTGAGATTGATAAATTTTAGTACTCCAAAAGGTGATAACTGATGACATACCATTATTAAATCAATACATTCATTGTTTCGCTCAGAATCTAAAATTTAAACAAATTAGATACTTTAAAAAGTAGGATGACGCGAAGCATTATGTACGAGTATAACTCTATTGGTGTATTTTATACATCTTATTATTATAATTTAAATTTCAAAATCTATTGTTTTTTTTGAAACATAAAAAAAGATTATCTTTAACATTGTGTAAAATAAAAATTTATTCTTATTGTAATACGTTGTTGGTAAGCTAAATACAAAATTAATCTTTTAAAATCATTGGTGGTTTTTATTGTTCACAACCATTGTTTAATATTAGTTAATTATAAGTATTTGCCTTGGTTTCATTATTTAAATAAATAAATCATGTTTATTTTAAAATATCATAATATTGTAAAATTGATGTTATTTATGTATATTATTTTCATGGTTTTTTTAAGTACCCGTTGTTACACCAATAGTTTGTTATTTTACGGATATAACACAAAATTTAACATTCAACGAATTTTCCCCATTTTTGACACGTTATAAATCATAAATAAAATCGTTACTCAACGAACACATTGTGGAGTGACTACATGCGACGTGATCCTTTAAAAATAAATATATGCAGGGGGACTGACAGTAATCGTATAATGAAAATTATTCTACATTCTTTATATAGACATAATATTAATAATATGATGCACCTATATAAACATGAATAATAAAACATTATGGAAAATATAGCCACAGTAAAAAAAATCAACTAAAAATACCCAGAATGATAGTACACTTTAGAATTGTTTTATCTTAAACGATTTAAATATATATTTTAAAATATAATATTTGTGTTTTTTTAAAGACATTGTGTTTTATTGATTTTGTATTTTATTTTCTATCAATTCAATAAAACGATACATTAAGAATTCATTACGGTTTTAACTATACATAAGTAGTAGATGGAAATCAAATCTTTGAAATATGTGTTTTTAAGTTTTCTTTATTTTGATTATAAATCATAATAGAAAGTGTATAGTAGTGAATGGTATTACGCAATTATTTAATAGTTATTTTAATGACAAATATTCAAATTGTATTCTGTTCAAGATTGTTCTGTATTAAATTGCAAATGTGCACTACAAAAAATACAAATGTAAATTACCTTTTAAAATCAGAAAAAATAGCCACTGGGAGAGTGGTCACCTACTTTACTCCGATTTGATAGATAATATATTGAATTCGGTATTTAGTTTATTTAAATAACTTAAAAATTATTATTATATAATATATCATAACAAAAACGCAGTATTTTAAATGTAACAAATAATTTAATATAGTCGTCAAAAAAATAAATAAGTAATATTAGTTACACATAAATGACAATTTAAAAATCTATGAATAAATTAGTTTTAAGGAGTAATTTATTTTTTGATAACAAATTTTACGTTTGAGTATTTATAGGTACCTATTTTTTTGTTAGCGTAATATTTATAATCACATCCATAAAAACAAACTGAAATTGAAATAAAAAATATACGAGTTCCATTTAATTATTTTCTCCGTTCCGATTTTATTTAATCGTATGGCTATAGATACGATAATAAGGTTTCTTTAGATATGTTAGTAAAATAGAAAAATATATTTTTTATACTATAGAATGAACATATTTAGTCAATCAAACAACCAAAGCATGTTAACAAAAAATGTCATTCGTAAATTTAGCTAAATGTCATTACGTCATGCATAAATTCTTATCAAATATTTTATTACCTCCTAAAATATGGTTTCTAATGTAAAGCAATAATAATTGCTATAACATAAACTATTTAGATCATCAGTCAAGATAGTAGATAGTTGGGTATTAAACAAACAATAAATCATTTTTCTAAATAAAACTGAGGTTGTATGTAGTTTAATGTGTTCCACATAAATAATGCACCAAATGATTGATGAAATATTTTATGTTGTATGTGTTATATTTATTACACATAATATCTACACAATAAAAGTGTTTCTATAATTATCATTTTACACATTATACCATATTATTTAGGGTAAAATTTTTAATATAAAAATATTTTAGATGTTGATTTGGAAATTATTTTTGAAATTCTTTATTTTAGGTAGAACGGAATGTATACAATTTTTATTTTCATATCCTAAAAAAAATTTTGTAACTAACAAGCAAAAAAATAGATCAGTTTATTATATAATGGTATTTACATAAAACCTTTTTAAAGTAAGTTTGTGTGATATGAATAACTAGTTAGTACTGTATATAATATACATGTCTAGAATTAATAATACACGAGAAAATAAATAGTTTGAATACAAAAAAAGTCATCATTAGATAAATAAAAAATATATTAAAATGCATAACTGTAATTAAGACAATTAAGTTACTGGGAAAGTTATTATATAAATGAAAAAATTATCACGTGGACATTTTATCGATAAAAAGAAGAAATGATTTCAACTTTAAAATCTTAAAGCAGGTAGGAATATGTTAAAACTTATACATACAACATACGATATATCATTTAATAAACTTATAATTTTATGAATTTCAATTTTAATAGGAAAAATTGTTTATATGCTAAATGTTTATCTAAAATGTTTTTAATCAGATTATTTTCATTTTAAATCCTAAACCAATCGAGGAAATTATTTGATAAAAATAGTATGTGGTTTTTCTTGAAATTCTTTTTTTTTTAAATTTTGTTAATAATAATGTATGGATATAGTGATGTTTTAGTTTACCCATCAGAATAATCGGCTATAAGTTTAATTTAAAATATTATTAATTTTCTACAGAAATTACCAATATCATTGAATATACTTGTATCACTATATTTACTTTAAGTTCATAGTTTATCTATTTTTAAGTATCAATAATTTACACAAGGGAGTTTAACTGTGATATAACTAATTCATAATATTAATTTTGAGTTATAGTTTAAAATATATTGGTAAATGAGTATACAAATTACTACACTAATTTGTTATAACTATTTAAAGTTTAGACGAGTGATGCAGAGAACCAACATTTTGCGGGGTACCTCTGTGCAACTACATTTTGCAGATCTAAACTTTGAATATTTATAATAATTTAATCACTTAAACAAAATGTAATTCTTTGAAAAATATTCTACTAATGAATAATAAATTAAAAATGTATGCTGTCATTGAAAAAAATTAAAATTTAAAAAATTATAATTTAAAGATACAATTTTTATTCTTAAATTTTTTTTTGTAAAACTATATTATAATAATATTAATGCGATATTCAATATTTTGTTAAACCAACGCTCGTTAATTATAGAATTTTATAACTTCCCGGTATTATCTTCTAAAGTTTAGCCTAAACATTGAGAAATTAAAGGTTAATATAGGTTATATTATATTTTTAAGACACTTATTATAGTTATCGCAAACCTTTTAGAAATATTTACATATATATTGCAAAATATAAATTTAAATTCGTTATTTTACAGAGTTTTATATTTGTATAGAAACAGTGTTCGTTATTAATATTTTAAGTTGTAATTGTATGGTATTATATTATTTCAAAAATACTAATAGATTAATTTAATCAAAAGCAGTGAATTCTTCGTTAATTTTTTTTTATTTAACTCTTTATGTTATTAAAACTTAAGTTCTACCAAAGAAATTAATTTTAATTAGAATATATTAGTTTATTACTATTTTAAAAATTTCATAATTTTCTTTTAAATATAAATATCAGTTTATGAAATACTCTGTATAGTAATATTCTTATGGTTCTGTACGTTAGATAAGAGTGTTATTCATATTGTAATACCTATTAAATCTAATAACTCAATATCGTTACCGCTAATCACAAATTTGTTGTATAGTATGTATAAGAGTTATAAGACGGATAGGTATAATGCACACGAGTTCAGCGTCCCCTTAAAAAATTAATGTTATATAAACTATAAATAACTAAAATAGTACACGAGTTGATATAGAATATTTGAACCATAATGTGTAACGGTTATATTTGTATTTTTTGAAATAAAATATTAATAAAGAATAATAAGCATATACATTTATTTACTAGTTATGGGTAACTATTTTACATTTTATTGTTTATAAAAAAAGATTAATAAAAATATTTAAATATTTATACGAAATTGTAGTTGTTTTATACAACAAATATATTTATATTCATTGACTAGGTGCATACACATCTTCTTGTTTAATTTGTAATTGGAATAAATGGTTTAATATTCCGATAATACTAAAAACGCGGTTAAAAACTATAAAAAATATATATTTTTTATACTATGTTTGGCCGTGAATTATTTGTAAATATAAAACGAAATGATTTAATTTGACCGATTGTTCGTTTTATTAGTAGGTGTAATAAAGCATGATAGGTTATAAATAACAGAAAACGCGAATTGAGTTTTCTTATGTCACTTATCCACTTGAAAACTGAATATTTGTAATTATATTAATACTAATAATGTAAAAAGTAACTTGTAACTATACGAGTATTAGAGAACAAACACGGTAAAAATAGAAATAGAAAATATCTATTTAATTGTTAAGTTATTATTATAGCCTATAGTGTTTTTCAAATTGCATTTCATTACAATATTGGGAATTAAAATTACGCGTTTTTATTTTTATATAGTTCCAACAATGTTTGTAGTATGAATTTTGGTACCATATTACCACAATCCATAATAATACTAATTTTCGTATTAGATTTTCATGGAAGTGAAAAAGCTATTGATATACTAAAAAAATATTTCACATTAACCTACGCGTATAAATAAATAATACATTACCATATATTATTTACATACAATAAACATTTTTAAATTACAAAAAAACAGAGTGGTTTTTTAAAGTATTCTTACAGTTTTATGTAAAAAAAATGGAACTCATAGGATAATTTATTAAACAATATTGAATAAGGTTAGTCCATCATTTGGTATACATACAATTTTCAAATTTTGTGTGTCTAAACTCTAAATGAGTGTTTTTAATAATTTTTTTTTAATAGGTATCTATTTTTTTTATAAAATAAATATTATTTGTGCTCTGGAGTTTGACTAGTTTGAAATTATGATATTGTCATTAAATAATATTGATTAATATTGCGCACCCAAAAACAAGCTGTAAATCCTATTTATTGAAAATATATTTACTCAACTACTTTATTTGGCCAATATATAAGATATTAACTGTCGTGATATTGTTTCATTTTTGTTTTCAGAATGGCTACTAGTGATTTAATATACGACAAACACAGTTGTTAGCTGCACTGTATGAGGTATATGGTGTTTTTATAGTATTTCAATCGTTGCGTGACAATGTTTCAACAGGAACAATTCGGTGTCTAATACAAATGGCATCCCATTCCGACAAAAGCCATTAAGCAGACTTATTGAAGTACCATCAAATTTGTCGAAAATCCTTTTCATTTTTACGTCTGACCCCCACGACGATACGAAAAATCGTACTACTCCCTGAGCAAATACTATTTTATCTCTTTATCTACAGAGCAGTGGTCAGTGCGATCGATCTTCACTGGACAGTGGACATCCGACCAAAATTACTAGAAACTTAAAATATAAAGTTTATAAAATTAGATTATGAGACGGGCGGTATGTATATCCAGTGCTGGATTAAGACTTCGGGTGTTCTAAACACTGAAAAGTGTTCCTCGTTTTTTGCTTGTATTTATAATCGTTTAAAATTAAAATGTTGACAGTATCCGTAAAAAATCCTAAAATGTACAAATTATTTTTAGTTAAAAATGTTACTTTTTATTATTTTAAAATTTAATACAAGTAATTTATCACATAAATGTTTCTTATTAGAATAATAAATAAAAATTTTATAAGCGTGTTTGAAGCTCAAAATTTTAAAATATACACCGTCAAAATATTTACAAAATAAAATATATTTATTCATAAAATTAAAATTAAGTTTATTTTAAAATTATTGTAGTGCCCGCTTTTGATTGATGTCCTACTGTATGTTCTTATATATTGTTTAATAGCGTATATTAGCTTTTTCAGTATTATCCAATACACAATAATATATACCTTCAACAGACTTGAATACAGTATAAATCTCAACTAACACACCACATGATACATAACGATTATTACTATACACATTTTTAATGAAAAGATTGACTAATTACGCAATTGTGTTAAAATGATTTTTATTTGATATATTTTATTGTTACATATTTACGTATTTAGATGTAATATAAAAGCGTATAAATAACTTATGGTTTCACATTGATTTCATAATTTAAAAAGTATAGTTTGAAATAAATAAAACCATTTAAACTTTAATAAAATTAGTATTTAATATAAAAATCAAATACATTCCATTAATGTAATATAATGTAACGTATACAAACAGAATGTAAATTAAAGTTAGGGAGCTACAAACATCACTTAAATTGAATTTATAGAGTTTATTTATCTTTCATCTTAAAATATGCTAACTATAAACTCAAACAAGATATTAAATATCTTAGTTAAAACATTTGAATATTTAACAACATTTAAATCAATACATAAAACATTAAAAACTATAATGGTGTATTCAAAATTTGTATTTTTTTGCTTTATAATAAACTGCGAAAATTTGTTAGTAAGTGACATATAAGTGATATATATTTAACTCAACTCAAATATAAAGTAAGCAAATTGAAGGATAATAAACTCGTAGGTATATGAATTTATTTTCAAGTTGAATTGTATTACTATTATAATAATAATCATAATTTAATTTCTGTATTTCTTCTGACAAATAGTTTTTACTGTTTTAAAGAACTATAATATCTCAAATGCCGCATAGTATTACATCGAAATGTCAAAGAAATGCTTAAGTAAATAATAAAAATAAAAACTAAAGTAAGTATATGTCAATTGATTGGACATGATATTTTACGTTTTACTTGAGATTATTCTTGTTTTTATCCTTCATATTCCGAGTAACTCTTTTCTACTGAAAAGTTGTTATAAAAAGTATGATAAAGATGAAACTACATGTTTGTTTATTAAAACTGTCTATAATAAATAACAAAATTGTTGAGAGTATGATATTAATTCTTGGATCTATTAATTGTTATTATCATACTACGATAAAAAAAAAAAAATAATTAAATTAGTTTACAACAACAAATTTAAAATTACGAGCGTAAACTAATGACAGTATAGCCTGCTAACCACTAAATAAAGAATAATATTATAATACGAAAGTTTTATTCTCGGAATATTTCTAACATCAAATAGCTTATCATAAGTCTTTACACCTAAGCGCGTCGCACGTGAAGAAATATCGTTGAAAGTGAAAAACCGTGACATACGCTCTAAAACACAAACCATACAAATGCCATTTATCAATGCCACGTCTACAAGCGTGTACAATATGTAAGACACGGTTCAAATATATATGTTCCTCTTTTACTGGTTAATTATCACGTCCTGATCAGCCCCATTAGTCTATCCAACGGATTGTTGAATAAGGCATTAGTCAAGCTCTGGATTAGGAGTGATAAGTGTAATATATATATATATATATATATATACAACTACGGTGCAGTCTACATAAATGTTTATATCTTTATAAAATGTTTTAAACTGGCAATAAAAAATGATTATATCGTATAATTTTCAGGTACTGAATTTCACGAAAATATTATCTATTTGAAAACGTTGGATTTTTATTTTATTTTTATCACACATTGATTTTAGGTTAAATAAAAAATTGATTAATTTAATGTTTCCGCAAAACTTAACGAACCAATCACGGTTCATTAAATCACGTTTAAGGGACCATTAGCTCACTATTGGTTCATTAAATGCGTTAATGTTAAGTAATTGTCGATGCAAGTCGGCATAAGTCTACTATTATATGAAATTTTGGGTGAATTCCAGTCATATTTTGTATCGGTTGCACTTGGCTTGTAATCGTTTAAAGTTTAACAGACAAGATACAAGTTTGTCTCTGTCACTATTTAAATACATTATACCAGTATATTTTAAGTAGTTATAGTAGATATATCAAACATGAATAATGTTGATATGGAATAAATTAAAATGTTTATAATATTTACATTTAATAAAGCATAAGACATTTATCATCGTTATATTTCGGTATAGATATTATCATCAATTATTATTATACTAGCTAGGTACTTATTTTGTTTGGTAATGACATGTTTTAAATATTATCTTAATGATTTGTGCTAATAATTTAAAGTTAAAATCAAAAATAAATTTGAGTGTCATCATAATATAATTAGATTTAATAAAAATGTATACAATACACAATTATATTACATTTTCATAATAAAATGCACCTATACGGGTTAACGTTATTGTTTCGTTAATTGATACATAAATTTATTTTAAATATATATTGTTTTTTATAAATATATGTATTTGGATAATTATTTAATTATTTTGATTAAAGATATGTGTCGTTTGATTTCTAAAATATCTACAAAATTCTTGAGGTATTCTGTATGCAGGGTCATCTAAATTTTGAGTATCAAAATTGATGGTATTATACAAAATTCTTACTGATTCTCAAGAAAGTTTAATCACAATAAGTATCGTGTTTTTATATTTGTATAGTTGAATTACGCTATCATAGTCAAATTGTTTAGGTTACACATTGGCCATTATCTGCTATCGTTTAATTCATTTAAATTGTGTCTGAATAACAGTCAATACTGTATAGGTACCTTATTTAACTGTGGACAGTAGACACACATGATTTGCAACATATTTACTCATTAATAATAATTGTCCTTTTATTTTACATGATAGATTTTATTTGAATAACATTTATTCCTCTCATGATTTCAATTCTTCTTAAAATAATGCTCTTTCCTTCTAAAATGTCTTCATAATAAAAGCCACCCTTAATTTTATTCTTCAGACTGGTTTAAAAAATTGACTTTATCATATTTATATGTGCCCTGTTCGCTTTTGCTATTATCATAATATTTATAGTTATCTACTTTTAATAGTTGAAATACAATAATTTGCTAAAATCTCATTAAATAATAAAAAAAAAAGTATCGTGTTGTTTAATATATTTCCAATATTTCATTATAAAACAATAAAACATGTAATATTGTTTTTATATATTTTATTGTATTTTATTTTGCTTATTGTTCAAGTATCAAGAGCTTAAACAAATTCCAAACTATTGATTGAATTTTTCACATTATTATTTCTCTGTGAAATAAAGATAAAAATATTATATTAAACATTATTTTTAATAATACTAACGAAGAAAATATAATTATCAAATTATTAATTTGTCAATTAAATTAAAATTATTTATGAATATCATTGATAATGAATAGTATATAATATATTTTAGTTTTTGATTGACACTATATATATATAAATATTGTCAATACATACAGGATACAGCATTACAATAAAGTATACAATTACTACATACAATATGCGTATACCTAAAAGAAACTATTTTAAATACATATACATGTTAAGCTAAATTTGTGAAATTGACGATTTCACGAAATCGGAAATTTTAAGGACGTAATTCTATCAATTTCGTAAAATTGGCAAGATTATTATTATTAAAGAAAATTAATTTAATATTAATATTATGTGTTATATTCACTATCTTAAATAAAATGTTGTATTGATATGATTAAATAATATGGTAAAATGAACTGTATAAACAAGTAATATATTTTAAATGAATAAAAGGCAATATTAAAATCAAATAATTATGAATACTTAAATTAAGTGCATTATAAAATGATTAATATGTATAAAAACGATAGTAATACATTTACACATTTTGATAACTACAGCCTGAGTGGCACGCTGAATTACACATCATGTCATTTTTTATATGCACACTTTGTGTGTAATTTGCACGATGTATCTCTGCCCCGTCCCAAATGATCCTAATCGAACGAGTTATCGTAACGAATATTCGTCCGTTTTGATGTTTACATTCGTTTGGACATATGCTCAAGACCTCTTGTCTAGTCGTGATACGAAATTTTCCACTTTTCTCTTCGATCTACTTGATACTTCAAATATGGCGCTGTATCTTATATCGTGTCGCATAGGATGATCGGAAACTATGCTCAACGTCAACATTTTTTTTTGCTTGGTCCTCATTAGGTTAGGCTTATCTTTTTTAACATGAGGATCGTCAGTCAAATTTTTTTTATAGTTTCGACATTCCATTCTGCTGTCCATTTCGAATCCATCGTCGCTAAAAATTAAAATATCAACGACACAACGTAAGTCCACGACAAAAAATATCCGCACTTCACGCCTAGATACTGTTCTACTAGGTTAGACACGTGCAAATCGAATTGACTGAACATTGAACATATATAATGTCGGTCTTAGGCAGATTATTTTGCCAAAGCGATAATCAAGATTTAAATGAGATGTAAATTATCCAATAAACTCATATTATTGTTATTATTATTATTATTATTATTATTATAATACTTTGCCGCTATACATATCATTAATCTAGTCTGTGATTAAAACGCAGTACGCACTAAAAAACGTGTAATAAAAGTAGTCAACGAGAAAATGTTCACCACGTTTTTGTTCACATCAAAAGTGTTCTTTCTGATTTAATCTATTCTGTGTACACGTATCACATCGTCCATCATCGTCCACTGATGATATAGGTGATAACCTGATAACGGTGCGCCCGCGGTGTGGTATACCAAATATCTACCTAATGGGGCAGCCGGGGCAGGTGCCGATCGTGCCGTATACAGTACAATAATGTCATCGAATAATGTGTTGCTGAATTCACGGGTTTAGCAAAAAAAAAAGTATGACTAATTCATGAAAACAGCAATCAAATTCTGCCGATTCCGTGTATATCCTAAAAACTACCGATTTCATGTATCCAACAACGCGGCGGCGTTGCTGGTTTCACGAAATCGTCGATTTCACAAATTCGGCGAGACGTTTACATACTGTGCGATCGTGTGCGATATTATTGACGATATTATAATCTCAGGTGTTGGACATGTACAAAATAAAATGCTAAAAATTAAATAATTGTCCGCGTGCATTCATAATAACACGCCGCGTAGGTATAATCTACAATATTACAATAGTCCAATTATTATTAATGTGTTAATCACACGACGAATGCGATAATTGTCACCGGGACAATACCTATGTATATATATATATACTATTACTATATTATAGTATATATAGCTGTGTGAATAATAATGCGTTTCGATTAGCGGTGTAGAAGCCAGAATAGGGTAATTGCACGTGTTTTCGATGGCGAACACTATACATTTTATTAGTGGCGGTCAAGTATTTCGAAATTGCAACACGTCATTGCAGAGAATTTTGACGAGGTACGGCAAGTACTGTAACACCATTTGAGGGCATTATAAGTACACCTTGTCTGTCATGTTTATCGTTTCAAGCGCTCACTACTATCAAATTCCTTTCCGCGCGTCTCACCACTGCGTCGGACGATTTGCTGACTGGAGAGTTTCTAACGTTGGTCCCGACGGATTCGTTCTGTCCTCACTACTCAATCAATAAAGTACGACGAGGGCTCTGGACACGAGGACAAGTGCTGTAGATAAATACACGATCGAGTGTTACGGCGTGCGGGTTTTTGCGGTTGTGTGCACATCTCCCGGCCGGTCTCGTACTAATTTGCTCTCGATTCGGACGATAATACGCAACGAGGACGGTCGGTGACGTGCAGCTAGTGGTGGTGTATTGTTTCTAATCCTAATTGCATTGCACCGTACGAAGTCTTGTTGTCGGAAAAAATCGAAATTACTAACTGATTACTAGCCTAGAGGGGCTGGTTAAAGAAGGGTATATAAATAAAACGGTGTGTCTACCACCAACCGCGACGCATGCACCAGTTGGCCGGTAAATTTTTACGATGGACGAGAGTGTTTTTTGAAATCAGTAACGATAATCTGTGCGCGTGTTTGAAACTATACCGAGTTAGGACGCGGTATTCCGGGATTTTACACACCCGTCGAAACCCGATTTAGTCCAAAGTCCGCAGGGACGTAAGCAACAGATGGTTTTCAATCGATATCAAAATATAGTATATCGCAAAAACTGATAGGTACCGTTTGTCATACAACTTTATAGGTTCATGCGTGTGTGTGTGTGACATCAAACATAAGCCAGCGAATCACTGTTCGAATCACTCTGATTTTGAATTTGTACCATTTATTATACACGAGCTATAATGTTAATGTGCACAACTGCTGTAGACGGATGCGACTTATAAAATATAATTCCTTTAAAGCCACAAGTTTTGTGTATGTTCAAAGTTTCAAAGTAACATTAAATCATAAGTATAAGCTTCCGAAAT
Organism: Rhopalosiphum maidis; assembly: GCF_003676215.2. NCBI lineage: Eukaryota > Metazoa > Arthropoda > Insecta > Hemiptera > Aphididae > Rhopalosiphum > Rhopalosiphum maidis. The sequence goes on along the minus strand of NC_040880.1, from coordinate 46,717,351 downwards.
ATATTTGGCTAATATTCATAATATTGGCATGTTAAAACATTATAAATATTGATTTATATTTTAAACCCTTTTTAATAATTGGTTTTTAGATTCGAATCAAGTATAATGCACGGAATTTAAAATGAATAGCCTTAAAGGTATCTAATTTAGATTATCTCTAATTAATAGTTTACTGTTATAAACTTTCGACCCATACTTGAAGATAATTCAGTTTCTAATTTCTATAGTACGCACTTCAGTATATTTTGATGGTAAATATTTTGAAGTACCTATTGTATATGGCTTAGATATTTATCAACTAGTAATATTTTTTTATTTTTTTATACATTTATGTTAAATTTACGTATTGATTAATCAACAGATTTTAAATCGAATTTAAAATAATAATAATAATAATAACATTAAAAATATCATATTTATGTAAAAAAATAATCAATGATAAGTTAAAAATCACTAGACATTTATTATAAAAATAGTAAGATACATGTCAACGATTATTGCATGTTTATACTTTATAATATCTAGTAATCTGTTGTTTCTTTGAATCGGTTTTGTTTTCAATTTCTGTATTTTATTTTTTTGATTGTATTTTTAAGAAACTAAAATAATTGGAAAATCTTAGCGGAATTTTCTATTCGAATCGTTTGTTTGCATTACAAACATACAGTAATTAAAATCACATGCCTATACGTATTAGACTCGTGTAAGTGTACACCACGGTACACATTATAATTGTTATTGATATACGTCCTATCCGAATAAACACGCGTCGACAAATTGCGGGCGTTCGTTTTAAAATCAATTTAACTCATTTATAAGCGGAAAACAAAGTTTAGTAGTCGTTTGAGGAAGAAAATCGTTTATCGTTGTTATTTTTACGCACGCAAATTAGAAATTGGTATATTTATCCGTTTATCGAGAGACGAAAATTTATATTATAAACGTTTATTTATGTGTATATATATGTGTAACTATAGAATAATAATAATAGATATATTATTATAATATAGGTAGCTTACACTTGGAGGCTGGGGAAATTGCTTTTTAAAATCGACACTTGTGGTATTGGTGCGTATCCGTTTTCACGTTATAATATAATAAAATATATGATATATAATATTATTTACGTAGTGTATGATAGTTTTTCTATAACATCGACACCGCGGCTGTAAACGACCGCATACGAATTTATTTCCAATTCGATTTATATTGTATGTGTATATTACCTATACCATTATATATATATTACGCTATAACTATATCCACTATATAGATATACTATTATTATTATTATTATTATTATTATTTTCGACTTATTGAGTCGCTTCAGGATGTGTGTACAAGTAGGGTATTATATATTTATATATAATCATCGTTTTTCACGTTTGAAATTCACGATAACGTGGACTTTTCGAAATTTGTTATCACGAAACAATAATAAATCGAGATAATCCTTGAGTAAAAAACGATGGCAATAATAAACGCAATTTAATAATTAAAGATTTAAATGAGTCACCTAAAATTTGCTCAAATAAATAATATTTTATAGTAGTGTAGCATTGTATATAGGATCAATATTATAACCTCGTGGATAACGCACATATTTAATACTTATATATTATAATTGTATACTGCAGGTTCTCTGTTGCTAGTTCTTAAATGGGTGACCACCTGAAAATTTTAGCAACACACACGTCATGTCTTAACCTAACTATAATCGTTAAAATAAATAGATTTTAGTTGTATATCTCCTGAATCCTGATATAGAAAAAAAGAATGTAGGTAGTTGAATATTCATTATATTGTTCGTATTATATAATATATCTATTCAATAATAAGGTATTCTTATTTATCATTAAACCATTTTCTGAATCAAAAAGAAAAATGTACAGCCTTAAGGAAGAATTTTGTCTATGATGATTAAGCAAACAATTAATACGACAGTCGATTGCAGGATAAAATTTTAAAATCTAATCGTTGAAGAATTTTGGGAGTGTTAAAGTCTCCTTAGGACTCCTCTATAATTGCGTTTACAACGATTACAATAGAAAATGAAGGCATATTTTATAATATAAATTATACTATTTTGTATTTCTATTGTAATGAAAACATTTAATAATACATGACAATGGAAAAGTCATAGTTAATTAATCACACGATAACGTACTTTGATAATAAATGTATTGAAATTCTAATTTTTAGAACTTATAAGTACCTATACTTTAAAACTATGTTTTTAAGAGCTAAGATTATTTATGTAATTTCGAGAAAGTCTTTTGGCGATATCAATCGTGAAGCAGATGACTATTAAGAAGATGTTGTATTTAAAACGAAATTTAAACAAGAAGTTTTGAAATTATTTAACTTTGTTAAAGATAAATAGGTTGATGATTATTTGCAAACTATAAAATTATTCTAATAATTAATATCAACATTTTAAAATTTAAAAAAATATTTGAATATAAAAATCACTAGATAAAATGCAACATAATATATTTTAATTTGTACTATCTTTATTATAAACATTTTAGTAATAATATTAGAAACTACTATTTTGAATTTTGATTTAGATACGACGATACGTCAACATTTTCAAAAAAATTATCCACCTGACAATTATTATTAAAAATACTAGTACCTATTTGAAAAAAAAGGAATTTATATCATTATAGGACACTTATTAAATTGTTTAATATTGTAATTCGTTTATTCAAATAATAATTTAAATATATAATGTATAGCTAGTATTTAGTTGAGTAGGTGTCAATAAATTTTACATTGAATGAAGATGTGTTCATTTATTGAAAACATATTTTTTAATCGTATTCCAATGAACCAACACGGTAACACCATTTACTTTCACTTGATTATTGTCATGATCGCATCCAAAAATCTGCCTCTTAGTCCTTAAATTAACTGTATGTCTGCACTTCTCTTTAAATAGCCCTAACGAGGAATAATGAAGAAATATACACCTACACCGTCACTACGCTCACTTGTGACCACGAATTCAACTAATTGAATCAAATTATATAAAATTACGATAATGTAAGTGAAAATTTGTGTTTTTTCGCCAAAACTCATACAAGCTGTGCGATTCAAATATAAGCCATAATAATATATAAGAAAAATATATTTTGCATTACCGAGCAACGTTTAATATAGCGTGTAAAAATCATTTGGTTTTGTTGTCAATAAGTATACGAGAATAATAATCACCCCCAATCGCTTCATTTCAAACAAGCAGAATTTCTTTACCCTTCACCTTCCACCAATTCCAACCACACTACTACGACATATTATCATCACCAGAATATTGTTTTTGGACTATTGACGTTCTATTATTATTACCTATAAACTTTTACTTCAAGTTAACTTTACGTACACTTTTTACGTTCGACATCGTGCTGTATTCGTGATAAGTGTTTTCTAAAAATAATATTACCTACTTAGTATCATGTGATATATACTATGTGATACTATCCTTGGTTTGAAATATTTTTTACGTTAGGTTTATTATTTTTTTTTTTGTCATGTATTATACTCATTGATTTTTTAGTATTGACGTGCACATAGCCGTTGGCATTTCAAAGTAAGTTTAAGAAATTTTCTTTCATAACAATCTAAATTGACAAATTTATAGCGTTTTGATTATTATTGAATAAATAATATAGATGTATAAAATATGTATAATACTATATGTATTATAATACACGATCAAAATTATTATTTTAAATAATATTCACGCATCATCTGTAATTTGTATTATAGCAAAAAACTTTAGTAACGTACCTAATTACCAAATTTAGGCATATGAAATATTATTTTGAGGCAACTATGTAATTTAAAAATTAATTTCAATTAAAAATATATTTACCTATATATAGTAAAATTAAGTTGTTTACGATTGTATATGGGTGTTTCAAATGTGCCAAAAAAAAAAAAAAAAAAAAATATTAAAATTAGAAATCAATGCTTAGTGAAAAACGAGAAAGTAAAAATATATAATTAAATGTTTCAAGTTGAATCTAATCATACATGATATATTCTAACCAGGCTCCTTTGTGAGTAATACATTTTGTTTAGGTAGAAAGCGCATGCAGCGTTGTTAGTGAAACATTTTCATACACCTACGAAATTTGCGTTAGGTAATGTCATAATATATTTATAGCATAAAAATATCTCAAAATGATATATATCCACCATGCTGGACGGATAAACATCGGGAACTCGGAGAAAAATCCTATTCGCGTGGTTTTGAAATGAACCTATAGATGATTTCAACAAAGAGATTTGTAATATTTTTACCTGTCTCAATAATTCGATCTTTTGAAGACATCAATCATTATTACATGTGTATTTTTTCTTTGTATGAGAGTTGTGTACGGAGTTGAATCTACTATTTTCTATTATTGTTATTTAGTTTTTAAATTTAATATTAACTTTAAAAATATTTACGAAATATTAATGCGATTTAAGTCTTTAATCTTCACGTTATTGATTAAGAAAAATATAAAATGTACAGCACATAGTTGGTAAATAATAAATGTTAAATCGTATTTTAATTGATTTGTTCTTATGATTCAAAACAGCTGTTACTGGTCGGTTACAAATTAATAAATAGAAACATTTTATAAAAACAGATAAAAATTAAGGCAATAGAGAATCTTGCAAAATTTGAATCTCAACTGATAACTAATTTATATTAGTAAGTTATAAGTTGATTGTGGTTTCAAATACAATACCTGAAAACTAACTCGTATTGTTTGAAACAAATTAAATTTGGTCTAAAAATCAATTAAATTTAAAGTATAAACAGCCGCGTATATTGTTTTCAATCCTCTGCACATTCCAATTCATAGTTCAATGTTTTTTTTTTAATTTTAAGCCACAACTCAAAACAATTGAAAAATTGTTAAAATATTGCAATCATTTTAAATCAAAAAAATTAATGAACTGGTATCATTTGCCAATCAAGTTATTTTTAATATTCTAAAAAAAATTAAATATTTAAGGAAAATATTATGTTGTATTTTAAAATATGTTATATTTAAATTTAAGTAATAATTAACGAGAGCGTATAAACAAAGTTATAGATTTGATAAAAATGAAATACTGGCAAAGTATAAGGTACTTTGTGAATTAGAGCATAATATTTCTATTTTTGATTCATCAATTTTCAAAAATAATTAAGTTTATTTAAGTAGCGTTAGGTATTCGGTTGTAAAATATATCATTATATATGACTATTTAATTTGGACTGCTTAATTATATATATATATATATATATATATATATATATATATATATATAATACTTGACTATTAATTTAAACTCGGTAATTTACATTTTGCAAATACATTTATTTTTGTTTGATTTCTTATTACAATGTAATGAATATACATAACAAATTTATTTTTGTTTTATTTATTGAGTAAAGTATGATAACTTATAGTTTTAATAAAGAATTTGAATTCAATATTTTTCTTAGTAGTTACCTAAAGTTTTTTCATGTAAAATATAGAATTATAATTATTTTATATAAATTCTTTTAATCAGATTTATTGTTATTTAATTTCCACGTTCATAAATATTAAATCAAATATTTTATAATTAAAACGTTTGTATAATATGAATAATTATAATAGTATCAATATTATGTGATACTATGTTATCCAATAGCAATGAAAAAATATAATTATGAAAAATGTTTTGTTTTTGTTTTTGTTTTACATTATGTTGGCCACAATGTCCCTAGATACACAAAGCCTAAAAATACAATTGAATATTTTTAGAACGACTTGATAAATATTTTGTTAATATAGCATAAATTGCTATTTTTTTTTTTTTTTTTTATAAAAATATTCTTGCAATATAATTATTAGTATGTTGTTACAGAATTCCGTAGAATTGAAATGTTATCACCAATCAAGAATAATAATAGAAAAAATTGTAAATGGTGTACTAAATATGACATCCAGTTACTAAACAGGATTTTTAGATTGGTCTTAAAATCTCGAACACGAGAAATCAAATAACCACTTTGCCATAATATACACTGTAGGGGTGTTGAGTGCAAATCGCCATTGGGTTGGTCACTGTTGTACCTAATGATTGTATTAAATTTGAATCCAGTAATAAATTATTGCATAGGAAAAACAATTTTAAGTGGAGCGGGCGTGTTACCCTATATGTCTAAGTACGTTTCATAATTGATTAATATAAATATTAAGAATTTTTCGCTTATAAATCCAAAATCAAATAATATTAAATATAATGTATAATATGTATTATATTTTGTAATAGTTATAATAATATCATATCATATAATATTGTTATGAAGTTATGTGGTATAGTGTCGACGTATCGTAGAAATCGTGGAATGGTGTGAACATATACGGGATACAAATAGTTTAAAACTAGTTAAAATATTTTGAAAATTTAATTGCTTATACAAACTAATAATGTACTTAATGATGAAAAGTTTTGGATTTACAAAATAAAAAGTATATACCACTGTATTGCTCAGTAGATGTCGACTTTCGAGTGTAACTCGTCATTTAGTTAGTCATTGTTGTATAATATTGTGTGTGTAATATTTGTATTTAATAATAATTAACAAATCGTTGCATACGAAAAATGATTTTGAACGAAGATGGTCTAAATCACTTAGTATATTTTATGATATAATTATATTGCAATTTAAAACAGTTTAGTTTACTTTCGTTATTACTTATCGTATTCGGTAAGTTGAATTATTTTTTGCCCAAAACACTGCATTTTGAAATGCAATCGTGTGTATAAAATATAATAATAAATGATAAATGATTTAAGTAGGTAGGTACCTATGAATAATATTTGTAAACTGTAACAACAAAAACCGTTATTATTTTCGTTTAAATATCTAAGTTCCTCCAAAGTTAAACCTAATTTCAAATGTCTATATGAAAAAAATGTGTTTATATATTTTTTTAGATTTTTTGGTTTAAGTATGATTTACTTATGAGGAATTTTATATTAAATTTTCAATTGTTTGACTTAGCAAAAAGAAAAAATAAGTCTATAGAAATAAATTTAAAATATCAAAAGTATAGCTTAAAAGTATCAACAAATATTGTCAACATTTTTATTATTACGTATATAGAAATGCAAGATAAGCATTTGGTGAACATTTCAAGTATTTAAAGTTATTCGTTTATGGATTAAAAAAAAAAAAAAAATCAACGAGTTTGTTGAATAAATAAAAGAAAAAATTAAAAATATTTGCGTTTTTCCGTTTTTCTTTAATCCCCCTATTCAAAGTATAATACAGATCCGATTCGGTACTAGAAATCACCTCAAGTAGAAAGTCGAAGCGTTTTTTGTATGAAAATAAATTGTCTTCATACACAAGAGATAAACACACATAATTAAAAATCACTACATTTATCGATCCACCAGAATTTAAAATTAAAATCGTTATTATTCATATAAATATCCAATAACATAAAAATTAGATTTTCCTTATGAAAAAATATCGAGTGTAAAACAATATACTCATTTTTTGTTAGTGATTGAATTTAAATTTTGGTGATATTTGATATTCATACGTAAAAACAATTTTTGTTATTCTTTATTATTGTATAAAAAACTATTGACTGTAGAAACTTATATTCTACTATTACTACTTAAATTATCAATTTCTATACAATATATATATTAATAAATTATATTATGCATTTAAAATTTTCGAATTTTTTGATTTTTTTTTCTATAGTTTAAAATTTTTTTAATTGCATTTTCGGTCTAAAAGCTTGAAAATTTAAATCAAGATTCCTCATAAGTTGTTCTAACAGCCGCCTAAAAACGTCAAAAATACAAATTCACTTTTTAATGTTCATCAAGTTAATAACTGACAAAAAAAAAACTTTTGTAAAACTAATACATTTATCGCTCTGCTCAGAATCTAAAATAAAAAAATTCGTCTAAGATATAAAATATTTATTAGTTTTTTGCTTTATACATTTGTTTGTCCGAATTTACAACATAAAATAAGGAACGACTGTCTCTAGGGTGTCAGCAATGGGATTTGAGCGGAACTCACACTAAAAAAACTATTGTAAATACAAATACATGTTTATATTATTATTTCTAAAGAATATATTTTAGAATTATTCTTAAGTTCTATACGCCTATGGTTATATTATATAACTTTGTACTTGACAATAATGTTTTCTCTCTTTTCTTATTGTAATAATCGTTTATTTTTTATTAAAATGTATTCTGATACAGTTGGGAAATTATTGATTTCATAAAATAATGACGTATTGTTCTTGTAAAATACCTTAAAAAAATAAATATGAACTCTTATGAGATTTATTTTGTAGTTTTTAACTTAGTCAGTCTGTACTATTGTTATTATTTTTTATACAAACTATTCGTTTCAATTACATTGTTATTATTATATTTTTTATTTTTACAAGTAGAGACAGTAGCTAGAACATTCTATTCGCTGTGATCACGTTCAATATGCGAGTGTTTTGGGTTTAGAGATGCGTAACTAACGAGTGTAAACTAACGGATAATTTTAGGGACGAATGAAATCGATAAAGACTTTTTTTTACCAAATTTAGGTAAAAAATAAATAATTATTTACACATTTTTACAAGCATTTTTTTTTTAATCACTTAACTAAGTATTAGTATCCTAAGGATACGCATAAAGTCATAAACAATTTTTTTTTATAGATACCTGTTTGTTTGTGAAAATTATATTATTCAGCTCCTGGCTTTCATTAGGAAATAACGACCTATGTATTTTTTAATTATATGGTAGAATTAAATAAATTATTTAATAGATTCATTTAATTTCACATCATACGTACAATACAGGGTGTCCCGCGAGGATTTACCCATTGCGATATCTCCTGAAATAATGGAGATATCATAATTCTGGTTTTGTAATAAGATTCACAGGGACAAGAACTACAAATATTTCATGTTTTAATTTATTTTTATGTTTTGGTAAAAAAGTTAAAAAATGTATTTTTTTATTTAATTATTTAAAAAAAATTTAAGATAGCCATTTTGTAGAGTTTTTTTTTCAGAAAATATTGACGTTTTAACATTTTAATTTCATCAATTTCCTGATTTTTAATATTTTTTCTAGTTTCGAAAAAACTGCGAAATTTTTATTATGTTTGTGGCTTGCCAAAAAATGGGACAAGATAATAATATCGAAACATTAAATTAGGTATTTAAATTGCGGACTATGCCATACTCAAATTACCAACAAGCCATAAAATATTAACTATTACGTATTTATATGTTGGCGAACAAAACACCTTTTTTTACTAAATTCAAAGTAAACAAAATACATTTGTTTTATCTATTTATTATAATTATTATAATATAACCGTGTATTTAATACTAGGTAAAACAAAAATGTACATATTGATATTTTGTACAATAGCTATTAACTTTATTTAAAAATTTAACAATGTCGAAGAAATAAAATATGACGTTTATTGCGAGCTACATTGAAACCCGTTCGCCAGCCGTATGAGCACGCGGGCTACATGTTTGATACAATGATATCACTATGGCACTATCGTATTAAATAATTCGCAGTTTTTTCGAAACTAGAAAAAATATTAAAAATCAGGAAATTGATGAAATTAAAATGTTAAAACGTCAATATTTTCAGAAAAAAAAATTCTACAAAATGGCTATCTTCAATTTTTTTTTAAATAATTAAATAAATAAATACATCTTGTAACTTTTTTACCAAACATAAAAATAAATTAAAACGGGAAATATTTGCAGTTCATGTCCCTGCGAATCTTATTAAAAAACCAGAATTATGATATCTCCATTATTTCAGGAGATATTGTAAACCCTCGCAGGACACCCTGTATATTAAAGTAATTAACGGGAAAACATTTTAAAAATAACCTTAAGCCCAAATTAATTTTAATTGAATTTTTTTATGATGAACCCGCAACTGGCTCTGGAATTTTCCTTATATTTTATAAGAATTACGGCTTAAGCGTAATTGCTATATTTATATAATAATATCCTAGCTTAGGTCCAAGAGGCGACTGTTTCCATCCCATACCCTTGAGCCCATCACAGTGTACTTCACTGGATATACGAGTACATGGCCATATGGCGTATATCTATTTATAAATCCGTTATTTTGCTTAAGTCCATATATTATATAGGGATAGATAATATGCGTAGATTTATAAAGGATAAATAATTGCTTATAGGTCTTCGATAGGTATACCGTCTGAATCGACCCCTCTGTCCAGCGTGTGTGTGGATTTATTGGAGTAATTGCTGCAGTGCGGAAACTGTGCGTGACGCATGAAATATACATTTGATACTGGATAAAGCTGCAGTGTGACGTCGCCGCCTATCGACAATATTATTATTATTATTATGATTATTATTTGTTGAAAGCGATACGATCCAATAATGTAATCAAGTGAAACGCTGCAGCACGTGCGGTGGCCCGGAATCAAATTTACACCGATGTACCATTTTATATTATGTTATATAATGTATAATATATAGAGTATATAATATTATATATTATAGGATAATCTATACTTAACGTGTTACCTTCGTTCTATCATTATTTTATTTTTTTTGATTTAGTAAAAAAGATTTTCACATAAATATAATATGAACATATTATTATAGGTAGTATATCTACCTTATAATTTTTTTTAACTTTTTTTTTTTTATATAGTGATGAATAGGTATTTTTAAAACATTTTTCCACATTGTAATCAGTATTTTTAATTCAGAAATCACTATAATACTAAATAATAACAATTTAACAAAATAAATGGAATACGAAGCCATATGAATATATTTTTATATTTAAAAATAACACACATTGATTGGTATGAAACTAGTGTAGCGCATTAAATACATCACGTTGTGTATGAGGTACACACATTTAAAAGATCGGTGCATATACGCTACAAACGCATATGCACCTGTTGTGGCCGGAGATAAATACCTGTAGGTTTATTTTGTTCCGCGTTGACATCTCCTAAAAACGGTGACGACAGACCGTAAGCAGTATTCCTTAGTCGGGTGATTTTTTTTTTTTATATTTTTTTATTACCAAAAATGAGTATAGTATAGTTATAGGTTAGAATGGTTAGATCTTAATATATGTATATAGGTATACTCTATCTGACGAATGTATCTACAAGTTACAAGACGACGATGACTAGAAAATTTCGTTCTTTCATATACGTATCTTAAGTACGTGTATTGTTACATGATCAAATAAGTGGTAACAATACAATAATTATTTCATAATATAGTGCCATTCTACTAAGAGGACTAACAACCATCGCTAACAAATTGTTTCTAAAATCTATTTCACGCGAAAAAGAACCATTCAAGCCTTAGTTAAGAAACCAAATTTATATACAATACAAAAAACAATATAAGCGTTGGCGTTGTCTTTATTTTTAGAAATCTTTAATACAAAAAAAGTAATTATTGTTTAAAAACTCGTTAATTTTATGCTTTTCGAACTTCAAAAACTTTTTTATATTAATTAAATAAAAAACCACAATGACACAGAAAATATTGCCTTCTGTATTGTATATACATTTTATTTCTTAACTATATATTATGAGTATAGCCTGATGCCCGAGTGATTCTCTTTCACGTGAAACAGTTTTTTTTTTAAATTTATATAATTTCGTAATAACAACGGTATGTGCACAAGACAACTATTAATAGTATTGAAATATTTGTAAAATTTTAAAATTCAATTTTTCTTAATATTTTATTAACATTGCATATATTAAACGTGTATTAAAAAGTGGTAGAGCGTCAATTGTTTGACTACTGTGTATATATTTTATAAGTTATAAATAAATGAAAATATTTTGTTCTTCTATTTTCTCTCTTAAGTCCATTGAAACGTTTAATAAAAATAATAATTTGTAAGGAAATGTAAAAATACAAATAAGTTTTTTAAAGTCAGTGATTATAATATTATGCGTCATAATATTGCTTCAATATTAAAACGAACCGAGATATAATGTATACAAAACAACGATACTCCAAAAACTCGTTCAAATTTATGATTGTTTTTTTAAATTAAACAAGTAAAATATTTTGAATTTGGCTAATGGTAAATAATTGTTTAGTTTAATACAATGATTTAGAGTTAAATGTCATTAAACAAACGACATACTAATGCTGACTTAAAATTTTTCCATGAACATTTTAGGCAATTCTTCATGTACCTAGTGTAGCGTTTTTATTAACTAAAGTCTTTAAACTTTAAGTACATATTAATAATATAGTGCGTAATATTTAAAATATTATACTTGTACATTGTACAATACAAATTACATTCCACCCGGGCTAGGCTTTAATGTCTCGATTAATGGTGTTTTCATTAATGCTAATACCTTAGCGAATCTTATAACTTGTTTACGGCTTGTTTTCTTATCTAAATTAACGTACCTAGTTTTTAATAATTTATAAGTTAAGTTTTTTATTTAGTGACTTTTATATTTTTTGGCTGATATATAAATAATATAAGATCAAATTATATTTGTATTTAGAGCACAGGCGATGAAAAAGAGCATCAGATGGTAAATATTACGCCACACCTAAATTTTACCCAAGGGCCAGATAGTAGTCAAAGGAACCGTTAGAAATTGACTACTTAACCAACACTTTTGTTACTTTAGACTAATGTATTTTTTGGTATCTAATAATTATTTTAAATAAGTAAATTATAAAATATATTATACGTCTACTTTTTCTGACTTTCTCGTTATTATTATCAGGCGTGTAGTCAAGAATTTTCAAGGGAAATTGTTTTGAAAAATAACAGACTTAATAAAAAAAATAAAAACATACTACAATCGTCAATATTAATATTTGTATTTAATGGTCATATTATTTTAATGTAATATATTTGTCATCATTGTTTTTCTTTCAGATTTTTCAGTCCACGAAGGACGATTGCTACCTCTAGGTACTACCACTCCACTCCATCCATAATTGTCTCCGCCGTCTGCTATTCTTGTCCCCAGTGAGATTTTGACAAGATCTGTCTTCGGTTTGTCTGTAATTTTCCGTGTCGGATGACCCCTGGGCCTTTTTTATTTACAGATATACACACAAAACCAATCCATTCTAATCTTTTACTTTTAATATACGCACAGATAATGTGTTTTTGAATGATAGATGATACATTTCTCGATCTGTTCGTTTTATATATTCTCCATTCTCAATAAGATAAAGCCATAAATTCGGCATAATACTGTTCATTCAAACGTGTTCATCTTGTCCTCAATCTTCTCTAGTTATTGACTATGTCTCACGTCCATAACTAAATACTGAGTGTAGAAAGCTGGAATATATAGGTGTACAAGATGAGTTATCTAGAAAACGTTGTATACATATATTGTTTTATCAACGTTTCTATATGCCACATCTGTTCCGCGCACTACTTAAATAATAATAACGCGCTTAATTGATGAAATAAAATAAAAATCACGCGTAATAACAGAATCAAGAGATCTCTGTGCAGAGATACTTGAAATAGTTATAAGTAGTATATACTTATATACCTACTTACTTACATACCCTTTACGCCACGAAATGATACGAAATTATGTAGTTTGCGACCGGAAGCACTGTGTTCTCGTGATTACGTCATTTTATTATAAGCAATTAAGTTTACGTAGGTTTGATAATAACATGTCAAGTGAAAGGTGAACGGCTGAAGAGCTTTTAGCTATATGATAATAATATTATGTATATATATATATATATATATACATAAATCTGTCCACTTGGGTAATCGGAAAATGGTCTGTGGGATGACGCGTTCGACGGATCGAACTTCTCGACACGGCTTCGCAGGTAAACAGCGTGGGTTGCGCAGAGAATACGACGTGGTCTACCGTGTTGTTTAATGACGGAAAGTTGATCACTGACCACGTACATAGCCGTATTTATCACGTGTTGCGTATTCAATAAAAGTTATAAAAAAAAAATACTAAATACTAGGCATACATACAGATCGCCAAGCAGGCTAATAAAAGCTAATAGCGGAAAGTATAATATAAATAGGTTGAAAACGCTCGTTAGAAATAATTTGTTATTGTTAAAGTAGTGATGCTTTACAGTCCGACTTTCGAACGCTAATAATAATAATCTGTTGATGTAGGTAAGCATATAGAAAACACCGAGAATTTGAGTGAATATTTTAAATATATCGTGTTCAAATGTCAATGATATAATAATATAATAGTCCGTCAAAAATTGTTTGAGGAACGCGAGTAGTCGATCTACATTTTGCTTGTAAATTCGAATACAACGCGATGGTTTAGATTAAGATTTTAATACAAATAAATAAGTGGTAAAACGATCTATTTAAATTTTTAAGAATATAATAAATTATATTTTTTTTGTTCTGATACAATAAAAAAAAATATCTAAAACTTTACAAAAGCTTTCGAAAACTATTTGAATTAGTTTCTTATATTTTGTAATTATTTGAATAATGGTTTAAGTGTTTAGAATGATTCAAATTTAGTCTTTTTAGTTAATACTAAATATTTTTTTTATAATTTTTAATTAGGATTAGTATTACTTATATTTTTATATTATTAATAGTAATTAATATGATTTTATAATTAATACTCACTTGACTGGACCTGTAGCGTAGCGGTCTTCTATATTTTCTTCGTACCTTTCTAGGACAGCATACACACAATATTCGACCATATGCCCTAGAAATATGGATATTTAGTTAATTTAATGGTTCAATAGAGCTTATTATTATATATATATATATATATATATATATTACAGTTAATAATAAAAAAAAATTATGTAATTTATCGATAAATATCGTAATATCCACTTTTAATTTACACGAGTAGATATTTACGTTATTACTGGGAATTTACGATAAAAAAATTGTACAAATGATTATTGACGTATCTATTTTTATTAGCTATTTATTTTCACATGTTAAAGATCCATGACATTTTGAATTACAAAGTTAGCCTGAAGAACGACAAGTACATTAATTATTTTTACATTTAGATTTAAAATAACATTTTTGGTACCCTTGAATGCCCGAAATACGGTTCAAACCAGCTGCCTCTGTAAGAGTAAGTTTTTTTTCTTTGATGGATTTAGGTATGTCCAAAAATGTTTGCATGTAGTAAGCATATATTCCACGTCTCTGTTTGTCTTTTCTAATAGAAAATTTCTATGGAACCTTGACTTTGGTTATGCCGAATTTTATTGTCAACGATTTTAATGTCACTCCACATGAAATGTAATTCAGTTATTATTGAGTTCACAAATTCATGGTCATTGTCCAAATTTAATATAACCAAAGTTCCAAATGTTGTGTAAAAATAGAGTGGATTGTAATCAATTTTTTCACGCGTTTGCTTTTCAAAGGTTTTAATACAACACATTTTGTTAGATAATCTGGATAGTTCATTATGAAACAGAAATTATTAATACTTTGTGTCTGCGTGTCAATAATAATTTTTTGTGCACGAGAGTTTAAAAACGTTATATAAAATTGGTTTTAAAACCAGTTCTGTTTTCGGGTTAGACAATTTTTTTTGACAGTTTACGCACCGACTTAAATACACTATTATTGTTTCATTTTTAATATTAAAATATTTCATTTTGATCACGGCGATCGTATTTAAACTTTAAAGCCATCTTTTATGATTTTATTTAGTTGATCTAAACGCGACAGTTGTATTCGGATAAATTTAAAAAAAATTTATTGTCATCGCGTATGTTATTATAAAAGATATAGTTATAATATCATCAAATTTAGGTAGGCCTATCGCCTACCCAGTTCTCCCCTGGTTTTTTTTTAATTGTGTTTTGTATCTGGCGTCACATTTAGAAGCAATAAGAGTGATTGGACTTAACTTCAATAATTTTCTGGCGAGATATTGAATCTAGTTAGTACTTCGAATAGGGAGGGGCGGTTAAAAGAAAAACAATTCCGAGTACTTTTCTAATTATTAAAATAGAAAAAATCACTGTCAAAATCACTAAAATGGGCAAATAATTTTGTAGTTAAAAATGTATTACTTTTTTATTCATACCTTGAGTTTGAACATTTTTACAATATAAGGTTCCATTTATAAGCTTAGTTTAAACGAATCATAAAAAGAGATGGGTGGAATTTCACAAATATTTTTATGAGCGCTGGAAATCGAAATTTTGATGAAATTGGATATAATTGTAATGCAATAGAATCATAAATATATAACACATAGTTTGTAATATAGGTTGACAGATCGACTGCCCACGATCAAAATCGTTTTTTGTAATATATAATAGATGAATATTGGATTCAAATTTAATACATCCATTACATTGATTACGTGAATTCGATACCTTGTATAGTACTACACTATAGCGCTACTTACATACCCGTATTTTTGTTTCATTGAGTAATACAAACTATAATAATAAAAAAAAATTAAAAAAATGATTATGTTAACATTTTTTTTTTTGACTAAACCTACAATTTTTTGTTTACTTAAAGCTAGCCTTTACCGTTTTTTAGTCTTTTTAATTATTTTTGTTAATTGCTTAGAAAATAATTTATTGCAACTTAATGTTTTTTCATGATATCGATATTTTTTTAATTTTACTTTATATTGTTTCATAAAATCTTTAAATACATTGTAAATACTCGTGGAAATTATTAAAAAAATTATATACACATTGAAAGTATGAAATATTTTCAAGGTAGGTATAATAATATCAAGAAAAAAAAAATTAATAGTATCATAATTATTATTAACTTCTTTACCTAAGTCAATAAACAGTTATGGTATAACAATAATATTATATACTATTTTAGAAATTATTAAATATTAATATGAATGGATAAAATATAATTTATTTATTTGTTTAAATTATATATATATATATATATATATATATATATAAATATTTATAATAATACATAACCATATTCAATAGTATCTTATCATTTATTAACCTTATAATCAAATATGCTAATTTATATAATATATTTCATTAAACAGTACGCAACTTGGATTTTTATAGATCTTATATTTTTTTTTTATTCAGACATAAAATATGATTAAGTATTATGGTATGATTACTTATGACTTGTAAATACAAAAAAAATAATTCAGATATATACATATATTTTATTGATTATTGACTACATTTTCTTTCCTCTCATTTTTCATTGAACATTTTCAGCAATTAATCAGTAGAAAAGTAAAATATCGTATTTTAGTTGTTCTAATATTAATCAGTAATGTTTTACATTTAATATACAATTATTATATAAGTATAATAATTAAACTGTTTTAAAGTTATATTAATGTTTTTGAATATCGATTAAAATTATATTGAATAATCGTTTAAAATTTCTATAGTGCTAAGAATTAATCATTAATATAATTTTAATTGGACTATATTAAATATTTATTTGTGTATTTGTGATACTTGTATAAAAGACTTAACTAAAAATAAGTGTTTATAACATGTTATATAAAAATAGGTATATTGTTACTGAAAATGTTATGTTTAAATTTAATAATGAATACTATATTTTATAATATTGGATGAATATTTTATTTTGATTTAAAGATTAATACTTATATTATATTAGTTAAAGAATTAACAATTTTTGAACATTAAAATTTGACCGGTTTGTTGTATATTTTAAGAACTATCATCTTGTTTATGAGATGACTCGAATTGCTGTCTCTTATTTTAGAGCACAACGCCATTTTTCACAAGATACCATCCATTATCAGTTTTTCAACGCCGATGACAGTGATGGACTTTGAGATATTATTTAGGATGCTAGTACTCAAAGTAGGTGGATAATCCCGTACTCAGTCATTTACACTACTCTCTCGTTTCTTAAATGATTGTTCTCTAAACGTTAGTAGACTTCCGGAGTTTTTTGTTTCAAGGTACTATAATGAATTAAAGTAACCAAATTAACCCTCGCCAACTCCCAGTCTTTATTTCTTCACTACAAAGAGTATCATTACATCCAATTTATTGATAACATTATTACGATCGTTAAAAACAAACATAAAGAGGAAATCGTAAAATTATATTATAATTAAAAAAAATTGTATTCAAAATTACCATAAAAAGATTAGACAAGTAGATGATATGAATTTTAATTAAATCGTTTTAATAATAATATTTGGGTACTAAATAAAAAAAAAAATAAAAGATTAAATAACACAATACTGGTATCTATATTAATTTAAATTTGATTTCAAGTTATTTTAGAGTAGGTATTTTTTTTTCATACTTGATAAAATAATCATATATTATGTGTAAATAAAATACGTTTTGAATATAATACATAATATGCTTCGATATATTAATGCAAACTATCTTTATAGTTATTTATAAGAATTTAAGCAAATACTTAAATGTATATTTATAAAATAATATATCCATATGTATATCATTTTCCAGGCCTACCAAGTAACTTCTACCAACGTATAACAACATATTCTTCTAATAAAGAACGGGTTTAAACATTATTGGTTTAAAGTAAACCAAACAAATAAACTCATACTGAATTTACTTTTAAACAAACACAATGTCTACTTGTAACTCTCAATGAAACCAAAATCCCATCATTCCTGATTGTATGATGTTTCAGATTAACATACGATTGTTGTTTTACATATGTAAACCAAATCAAAACTAAATTACTGCAAATAAACTTTCGGGTACATATAGTTAACATATCAAATATCAATAGTAAAAAAATATTAATTGAAACACCCATTGAAATACTCATGTACAAATGTCTTCTTAAATAAACCTAAAGTTTTCAATAATAAGTTTATGCCAGAATACACAATTTGAAAAAATTCAGTTTCAATTTCAAAATACTACCATTAGAAACATAATTAATTCCCTGCTAGTCACCATACGTCTTATAATCTTATCATACCTTCCACATTGATTGTCATCTAAATATTTCCAGAAAGAATCAAAACACTTCTAAAGACATTCTAAAACAAATAATATGATGTGTCACCACTAGGTGACATCTTTTAACAAGTAATTCCTTGTCTTATTTAATTATCAGATACCTTTATTGTGTCCAAGTATATAATATTATGTTGTATGTTTTGTATATTTGTGATTGTATATATTTAAAAAAAAATAATTGAGTGCTACACTGAAATTTTTTCTAAGAACTTATAAAATCTTATAACATCCACAACAACAATAATAAAATAATTATGCAGTTTTAAATTTTGATTTGGAATAAAAATATATTTATAACTACTTGAATTTGAATTCGAACGGTGGTTTAATCACTTATAGAATTCTATAAATAATCAAACGTGGTACTAAGTATGTTTTATTTGTTATAGTCTGCACAGCTTGTAAAACAGATATTTAATTGAATACCTACTTTAGTCAATAAATAAATAAAAAAATAACTAAGGAAGTTATAAATAACGATTGTAATATATATATTGAATAATGCTGTTAATACTGCTTTGTATAATTTTAATAGGTTGTTAATTTACTTTTTATTTTACTAAGTTAAGTCATCGGTGGTCATGAAAATTTTTTTTTTCTATATTACATATAATATAGAGATGAATAATATAAATCAAATCAAATTTAATCAATTGAAATTAATTAATTAATTTTTTAATTGTAGTTATTATTTCTATCGGAATGAATTTGAAAAGCGAATAATACGAGTTCGATCTATTTATCAAAATAATTATTATATACTGTTTTCTTCCCCATATGGTATGCATTAGTCATTTGAACGTTTAAAATTAGCCAGTCATATGCTAATAAATGTACATATATATAAATGTGTATTTATTATTTCAAAGAATATTTTATTTGGAAAAAAAAAAGTGGAGATAGCAAAGAGATTTATGAAGGTAATTCAATATTTCATTCAAAATATGTGGGAAACTCTGCTGAAACTTTTAAAATGTTTATGAAAACGAATTATTTTACGTGTAAATTTTATTTTTTGAAATTAGGAAAAAAAAAATTTTTTGCATACAATGTTTTTTATTCTAGAATATAATAAAAGAAACAGATATACGAATGTACAATGCACATAATATTAAATTGGTCAATGAATCTATGAATATATATTGTTACAAACTTTTGAATGAATCATAAAGTTTTAACAATTTTGTTAATATAATTCCCAATCAAATAAAATGAATAATAACATTGTAGTATGTTGTAATCTAACATAGCTGAAATATTATGACGTCAAACTTATTATCAAAACTTCGAAAATCAATTTGAGTTTAAAATTATTATTACAAATATATTTCGCAAACGATGAATCTCAAATTCTCAACAAAAACCTTTTTTAAATTGTATTAAATTCCATTATTTCAGTAAATAAAACAGAAAAAAAAGTAAAGAAGTAGGAAATCGTTCTGCTGTACAATAGGTGTGGACTGTTGAGGGTTTCCGTCATAATTGAGTCTAGTAGGTCACTATAATCGACGCGTTATATTAAAAAAAAAGTATTCCGAGAGAAGACGGTCTGTTAGCTTGTATTATAGATTTTATATTGCTATTAAATTAATTAATTTTATTATTGTTAGCATGGTAAATTGAATAAATGTTTGACAGAAATATTGAATTTATATATTATATTGATCTTAAACAAATTAACGAATACTTGGCTATTGGTATACAGTATAAATTGTATAGGTATGACATGTTTATATATAATTCAGATTATTTTGAAAAATTAAATGGATCTTAATGCTTGATTTATTTGTTCGGAGATGTGGAATTGATCGTGGTAAATTTGAGATTTTTGACATTATTTGATTATGAGATTTATCGTCAGAATAAGGACACCCTCCTTCTACGTATCACTTGAGGTTCTTCTTTCGTCATCAAATAATTGTGGTAAGATAAATGTGATCTTGTCGAAGTTAGTTAATCACAGTTGTGATCTATTATTTTCTACCGAGTCCATTTATTGTGTTTTTTTTTTTATTTACTTTTTTATCATATACTATTGTAATAAACTTTTTAATAAATATATCGAATTGACATAGAATGGTGTAAAGAATTTTGTGATATAAATAAGCAATTTCTTAAAATTAATAATTTATTTTTAAAATATCATTGTGTATAGATAAATGTAATAATGTAAGTCAGAGTTTCAAGTTTCCATGAATAATATTTTTAAATTACAATAAAATAACTAAAATAGGTTTTTTCCATTTTAATATTTAATTTTACCAAAGTTTAAACTAAATTAAATTAGGTATTGTACTTTTAAATTTATATTTATAAACAAGTATATTTGTTTATTATATTTATAATTTTAAATTTGTAATGCACCAATGCATAGTTATAAGTTCTTTAAATTACAAAAAGATGACAGTTAGTTTGAGTATTAATGATTTACTATAACTTGAACGATTGTATGACCTATATAATAATACTTAATAATGATAGACATAGGTAGCTATTTTATTTCTTAATAATGTTTTCTCGACATTTATAATTATAATAACTTCGTATTAATAACAGCATTAAATTAATATTTTACTGTTATTTGATTAAGTTAGTCTGAGAGATAATTTAATTTTAAAGCTTTTAAATGTATTTATTTATTAACACAATACATTTATTTTTGTATTTTAAATTAAATTAAAAATTAAGTAAATTATCTGTTTTATCATAAATCCATTGTAATTTATATCTTGTAACTCAAAATACAATATATAGATTACTGAGACATTTCAATATTTTATTATGTTTTAACTGATTACAAATAATTATTTTTCAATTGTTTTTCTAATCATATTAAAATACAGTTATTAAAACATGTAGGTAAATCAAACAATAATTTATTATTAATTACAATATAGTTTAAATCAATAATTTTTAAAATAAATGCGTGAATAGAAATCTTGATTATTCTAAAAACCTAACCGATATTTCGGACACACGTAATTAATATCAAATAGAATTATTATCTTTATCATTATTCCATGTTGAACTTATTCTCAATCAAAATTATTAATATATATATATAATATTCAAGATTAATACACTGCTCCACTGTACTGTGGTTATCGAGAAACCACACGCACAACTAAATGCCCATCTCGATACCACTTGTGTCAAGCACATGGCCATACGCGAAACTACTACTGAAGTTAAATACAATGTATCTACTCACCGTTTTTATATAAGTAAACTAACATAAAAATTACCATAATAGTCACCATTTCCAATACAAAAAATTTTTTATTCATAAATCGTATTAAAGATATCATTATATTACATAATTTAATTGCTTCGCAATACTGTGTATTTAATAACTATAATCTATATTATTTGCTCTGTTAATATTAGTATATAAGTTATATAATATATTATGTTATATGTTATTAATCTGGTAAAAGTATTAATTAAATTTACTGAAACATTTAAAAAAAAAAATAAAATAAAAAGAAACAACGTTATACATAATTGTGTATAAAAAGAAAAATTATAATTCGTTAAATAATCATACAGATAGGTTATTTTCTCTTTTCTTTCTTAAAAAAACTAAAAAAAGTGATTATCAATGGAAATCGAATGGTTTAATCACATTGTACTATTGTAGAAAAATTTTTTTTAAAATTATTTTTCATGTTTTTAATAATTTAAAATATTAGAAAATGAAATTATTAGATTATTTATTTTAAATATTTCAAAATACAATATTAATATATTTTAAATAGTATATATCTCAACTATTTTATTTTAGAGATGAAAAATGTTTTATAGAAATTTATGTGGAACAATTTTTTATTTTAATTATATTTTAAATTTAAGATCTTATTTAAAATATCTCATAAGTACATGAAGATATACAACGCTCATATTATGTTGCAATTACTTATAAAAAGTGAAAACTTTGATTGGGTTTGTTTTATACTCGTAGTATATAAAATTAAATTTTATTCTCTACACCTAGTTATTAAATTTATTATTTTCATGAATAATGAAGAACATGTATTTTTATTTTTACTATTCTTGGAATATGAACATAACGTTTACTTCTATGTATAAATATAATTAGTGAAAATATAATGTTTGGTTTTTATGTCACTATTATAATTATTAAATGTAAAATATAACAATAATATATTATTTTTAATTAAATAACAATTGATAATAAACTTTCACTTGCTTTAAATATTGTATTTGTAAAACAAAAATTAATTTATAATTAGTTTTGAAGTAGTTTGGTTTTTTTGTTTTTAGAATACAATTAGAGTACATTTGATATTTATCGTCTGAAACTTTCTGACTTACCTATTAAGTATATTAATAGCTAAACAAATAAAAAGATACAAAAAGTACTCACTACTATAAAAGAAACACAAAAAGTTTATTTCAGTAAATCTATGTATACTTGGAACGTTTGACAAAAATGTATCACAAAATAAAATATTTAGTGAAAAAATGAAATATACAATGTATATCGCAAAAAGTTGTCGACAAAAATTACCAACATATTTTATTAGCAGAAAAACGAGGTTGAGAAGGAAACATATTCTTGACAAATAAATCAACACTTCTTATGAAAGTGAAAAAAAATAACAAATAATTGTATCTTTAATTAATAAAAACTATTATATACAATTCATAACATTATAAGTCTAATTATTCATAAAAATAAATTATTTTTAAATAGCGCCATCTACAAAGTTCAATATCAAGTAAGTATTATTTACACTTTTAAATTTTAATTAGGTATATTATTATTAAACTAAAAGCTATTAAAAAAATTCTTAAAATTTTAAAAATAATAAATATTATTTTTCTGTAATGTTTATTAAATTAGCTATTTAAAATTTTAATTATCGAGCTATAAGTGGAAAAAATAAAAAGCATAGAAATACACTATCATTTTTTAATATTAAATTATACAATTTTCAGGATTTATTTTCAATCAATTCTAAAGTATTATACTCAAAGATGTTAGTAACTAAAACTATACAATTAAAAAAAAAAATGAAAACTTTGGTTTAGACGATTTAAAAAAAAAATAGAATCAAAAATGTGTGTCCGAATCTATATATTATTTTGAAAGTTGTTATTATATTGCATTTATCATCTTAGCTTCTTGCGAAAGAAGTTTTTCGGCAATGCGTCGAATTAAAACTTAGGAGTACAATGAGACAGTCTAAATTTACTAATCTATTCATACTACACATAGAACGGGATATCATTTTTCACTTTGAAAAGGTTCTTAACATTTCTTAACAAATATAGAATGATATCATTAATTTAAAAAATTTGTAAATAAAATATATGTACCAAAGTTGAATATCATGTTGAATATATACATATACTTATGCATACCATTAAGACTATATGGAAAAGAAAAAAATTCCATTAGCTTCAAATTATTATGATCCCTAAAGATAACCGATAACAACCCAAAAATATAAAAAGGAAAAAAATATACAATTGCATAAAAATTCGTGCTCTAATTTACGAGTAATCATCGTGGGTATGAAAAAATAAGATATAAGTAGGTATTTAGTTAAACATTGCTAATGGTGAATATGAGGTTTTGCATTTCACCGAATTTTTTCGATGTATTAAATAGTCGGGGCTGAAGTCTCCCCGCCAACAAATTGAACTAATTTGCACCTGTGGCTCTAACTTATGGGAATTTAAATGGCAGGAAATAATAAACTCAAGCAAATCAAATACGCAATCGAATACTGGTCTAAACTTCATCGTTTAATCGCAAAGATGAAGTAACTATCAATCGATTACAAATAGGGGAATATGGCTCATTAAGATGTTTCACGGCTATCTTATGAGAAGAGAAGAACTAATACGGTTTCTCATCAGTGATGATCTTCTTACAGTTAAACACTTTCTTGTTTACTGTCAATAATACACGGAAACCATATGAAGCTTAGAAATAAGAGACAGCCTTTTTGAAGCTCAATTGAAGACAACAGTACCTAGTGTAATCATCTTTTTATTCAAATTTATTGATATGTTTAATTCAATTTAATTAAGAAATGTACTTATTTATATGTAACATTAATATTTAATAATTTTAAGCTAATAACCAAATTTGTTAATTCTGTATCAATAATCATAAAAGTTCGAAGATTACAAAACTAAAAACTATAATGTAAAAACAAAAATAAATTGAAAATAATTATATTATAAACATTCACACACCTCTCACGCACACACACACGTATTATCCTGTTCAGAATCTAAAATATACTCGAAGAATATTATAGTATATGTAAGTATAAAATAATAATTAATAATTAATTATTGAGTGTTAAAAAGATATAATATGAGTTGTTCGTCAACATAGTTATGAACTTGTGCTGCTTATTTATTATACCGTGTTAAAAGTATTTTTTAACCCTCCCCACCCACTATATATATATATATATATTATATTAGATAAAATGTTTATTATGTTTATATTATGGATAGGCATAATATTCAATAAGGACCTAACAGTTTTTAACATTTAAAATTATACAGTTAAATTTTTAGTAATTACTAAGATACAACTGTTTGATATAGTCACACAATAATTCTTACAACAATCATAATTTTTATTAATTTATATTGTAGTAATGTAGTATAATTTTGTTAAAATGTAATGTATCCATTTATATATTTGTTGCATATAGTTTTTATTACTTATAACTTTAATGGTTTAACGGATTTGGCTATTTAATCGTAATAACGTTTATTAATTTAATTGATAAATGAGAATTCAAAATACAATATATTACTCACGTACAAAGATTAAAACCGTTAATTATTTTTTATGTTCTTATTTTTCTGAGGGTTTATTTAACAGTTCATTATTCTATTCATTAGGTTGAATTTGGGTTTCCGCCAAAACATTCAATTCAAGTGGGTTACACGAACAATGGGAATGTTTTATATTAATGTGTTATTCAAAGTTTACAAAATAATCGGTCTTATTTGTATTTTTGTTCGACAATAAGACAAATACTAATAGTTATTTACTCATATTTCTAGATATATAACATTTTTAAACGTATTTTACATATAAACGCATTTTTAATAGTATATGTTATAATAATTGTATCTCTATTTTTTGTCTATACAGTATACAATGAGAATAATAAACACCGAGATCAAAACATAAATATTATTATGTTTATCAAAATCGAATAAATAATTACATAGGTAATTATTAAATTATTATAAATGATTTGTTTTTTAAATTAATACACAATTTTAAGATGATTATTTTAAAAATATCTAAATCGAAATACATTACTTTTAAATCATAATGATTTAACGCAATTTAAATATAATTTTAAACATTATAGTTACATTAAGGTACTTAAATATGAGTATGTGCATCCGCCATTTTGTGTGCAAAAAAATGTTTAATATGATATTGTTTAATATTAAGATGCGATAATAGGTTATCTCACATCCTTTTGCATACAGAATGGCGGATACACATATCTGTTTCTATAGTGCTGCTCTAGTTACATTTTATATAAAAATTCTATTTTAATTAATATCAAAATACGTTCAAACTTCAATTAACTTGAGTTAATTTCAACCAGAGAGTATGAAAAAATAATTTTGAATTCGTGCGTTTTTATTGGTCATAAATACATTCGACAACCTAGCTAATTTAATGTCGGTCTAGTAGGGCTGTGATTAGGAGATATGTGGTGAGATTGTAGGTCCAATATCGATGGTTGTAAGGGGCAGTGTGGTTGGG
This sequence comes from Rhopalosiphum maidis, assembly GCF_003676215.2. Taxonomy (NCBI): domain Eukaryota; kingdom Metazoa; phylum Arthropoda; class Insecta; order Hemiptera; family Aphididae; genus Rhopalosiphum; species Rhopalosiphum maidis. The sequence continues at coordinate 46,690,525 of NC_040880.1, read as the reverse complement.
AGAATTTAAGGTAAGCTGCGTACAAGCTGGTCGCATAACGACGTGCCATAAATTCGTGTCCAATCCAACTGTCCCAGCCAATCCTGTCAAATTAATAGTCGGCTCTCGACGCCCGGAAGTTTATTTAAAATTCTTCGTCATCAAGCGCGCCGCATCCTCGTGTCGCCGTTGCCGATCGTCGTCCGCGTCCCCGCCTCCTTCACCCGTAGTTAACTATATTATGTAAACAGCAGAGACCCATCGGTCACCATTAGACCACTTTGTTAGACAATACAAATTTTGCTAAAACATAGTCTTCGACAAAACGAAATTCTTCTCAAGTGTAAAAACCAAGTGTAATAAACCAACTTGTAAACCAATAATTAAATATTTGAAAATTATTGATCAAATAATAAAATATATTATAATAATACGCGATAAATCGAAATTCCTATAATATGAAATGGTCGTTTACAAGTCGCCTTTTAATAAAAATTATTTTTATCTCGGTAGAAAGTTTGCTATTTTAGTTTGGTTCTTTCAATTTTACTTAGGTATTTTACTTATTATTATGTATTATTTATGCTCCAGTTATACTTTTCAGTACTTTAAAAACGTCTCTATATTATTTTTATTCTTGTATGTTTATCTAATAATATTATAAAAAATTCCGGGCCTGTAGGTTCGATGACTATGTGTTACTATGATACTATGATACTTTGCGTGGGGTAGTATTATACGAATGCATATTTATTGATTCTCAGTTAAACAATATTTAACAATATTAAACAATAAATAATCCCATTTATATAAAAATGTTGATAACGCATATTTAATTGTTTTAACTTACAAATAGTAATTAATGATGTATTTAATGTAATACTGTAATATTTATAGTTATTGGTGTAGGTTTATACGTATTTCTTGTATTTCTGTACGTTACTCGTGTTTTCATTGAAAATCTATAGAAAATTGTTAATTACATTTTTTAATAATGTATAATAAGTAATATAGACAAAATGAATAAATTGTACATGATTTAATTCTGCAAATTTAAAATATTTTTTTAATTTAATATCGTATGATTTAAAGACATTTGAATTTTGCAGTTAAAACACAATGTATAATTCTAGTATTATATTCGAAGCATTGTGTTTATTTATATTTACTTTTAAAAGTAAATATAATAATACATAAAATATAATGAAGTTTTAATTTTAATATTGAAGTTTACAACTTAATCTTGAAATATTTTATATTCTTTGTTTATTCATACGTATATAATAATGCAGAATATTATAAATTTATAACATGTAATAGAAATTACAATTATAATAAAAAATATCGTCTTTTACGTGTCAATTTTTTGATCCTTTCAGAAAGTCAGAAATGTATTATAACTGGTTATTATTGTTTGTAAATTTAATAAAATTTATAAAAGTTTTATGTATTTTTAAAAATATTAGAATAAATTACTTATTTTTGTGTTAATTTCTAAAAAAATTTAATTTGGACCAATTGATTTTAAAAAGTATTGTACTTAACTATTTTTTTTTCTAAATTTCTTGTGATACGTATCTATTCAAAGTATTATTGTTTACTTATTGTCAACTAATATTTTAGATTTTAGGAGTGAGGGGCGTAGGGCGCTGTAGCTATAAAAGTTAATAATCTTGGAAAATGTTGTTAGGAGTATCAACTATTTCGGTAGGTACATAATTTAAAAATTAGAAAAAATTATTAGTTTAAATTTTCATAATTTTTAGTCAGCTGACATATGAAATGAATCTTATGTCAATGAAACAGGTAGTATTTATTATAACTTATAAGTAATTTTAAATATAATTTATTTTACAACAAGTATAATATATACATTACTGTAATAATAAGCAAATATATTTACTAGTAGGGTATAATTTAATAAGTTTATTAGTAGTAGTATTACAATGCAGATACTTATTTTACTAAATACTAAGCACCTATTTGATAAAGTTAACTTTAAATTTAAAATTATTACAATTAAAAATATATTGCATACGTTGTTGTTTATATTATTACGTATATTATTAATTATACTCACATTACTATTTATTTTAGATTCCAAGTGGCGCGATGAATGTGTTGATTTTATAATGGTGTTTGTTTTAAAATTATTTTTTTTTTATGTACTTATGAAGAAATTTTTTTTAGTAGAAAAAATGCTTTTATCGTCAACTTTTATACAGATTTCTGTTAACAAATAGGCTCTAGTTGGTACTTTTAGCTGGTTAAAATTGAAAATTATCATAATAATTAGAGGAGGGGGTGAATATTTTAAAAAATATTTATTTTTTTTCCATGAATATCGATGAAAATTTATTCAAAAAGCTTAAAAAATTCAAGGTTCATTTTAAATCCTTTTTTTTAAGTTAAAAAAAAATTATTGTAAATTCACAAATATTAAAAAAATGTATGTATTATAATTAAAATATATAAATCAACGAATCGTTATAGGTAACAATAGTAAAATGAATTCATTTAATATTAACACCAAAAAACATATCATGAAATATACTCTGTAATATAGACTGATGGAACGTCTTCGCCCAGAATTCTTTTTCGTATGCAACGACGATTTATCATTGAATTCAAATTTAACATATAAATTACAGTGACTTAATCAATAACGATGTATACGCGACACCTACTGTATAACAGAGCGGTTACCTGTATTTCCTCTTATTATTATATATTGATTTTACAATGATGTGTGTTTTTTTTTATAACTTTTTATAAAAGAAAAATATGTTTCAATTATAAATTCTTACATTATTTTTTGATAGGGCAATTAACCTATCAAAACTAACTAACTAACTAGTTGGTAGTTAGAGGTAAAAATAAAAATATGAAAATACAAGAGTTTTTACATAAAATCGGTCATGAAAATTGAGTAAAAAGTTTCCCCACATAAGTATAATTTTTACTTGGAGCAAAAGGTCTAAAAACCATATAAACATATTTTTTATTTCATAAACATTTATGAAAAAGTTCATATTTAGACATATTTATATAATATTATTTAAACGAAGTATAACGTATTTTTAGCTACTGTGATATAATTAGGGCTTGGATTTATATGTAAATACATATTTTTACTATGACTTGATAAATTAATTTAAGTGAATGATAAATTCGTTTCAAGGGATTTTCAATGAAATTAACTATATTTTATTTTACATATTTTTACATATTTGGCCATAAGTACATGTTTTTACATATTTTTTAAAAATTTCATTTTTTGACAATTTGTTCATTTATGATTTTTTTAATAATTATTAATTATGTACGATTTTATTTTTTAATACAAAAAATTTCCAAAAGTACAATATAGTAACAAAATAATACCAGTTATTGAACTTAATCTACGGTAGATATCACTTACTTCTTCAGACATAATCAAAATGAAATACAGCCCAATAACATCAGTGGAAGCCGAAAGATCATTTAGTCAGTATAATTAACATTTTTATTTTTTTTTTTAGCTTCTTTTATATCCATTTTATAATTTGTAACACTTTTTTTTTAAATAATTTTACTATTTAAAATATAATTTGTTTCATTAGAAACTCATAAGGATATATTATATAATTAATTATTAATAAATAAATCATATTAGTAAAATACATATTTTGATTTTTTAGCACATATTTACGGACATGTTTTACTAACGTAAATACATATTTTGATTTCATAAATACATATAAATCCAAGCCCTAGATATAATTATACAATATTTTTGATGGGAATTTGAAACTTTTATTTATTTTATTAAATTTTATAAACATAAATACACAATAATATTTTTAAAAAGTTTAGATTTTATATTTCTACCTATTTATTCTAAACTATGGACCTATTCAAACTGTTTATTGTAAGTATTATACCTTAGGTATTGATTTAGAAGTTATAATAATAATAATAATAATTATAATATATGATAATATAATAATCAAGTATTAATACCTAATACATAATTTATAAATTGTTATATTTTTTTATCATTAATAAAATAAAATAATAAATGCATCATAAAATATACTTATTCACATAGTCTGAAAGTCTTCGCTCGGGATCGTTTTTTGAATGGAATTATATTTATTTATCATTGAATTAAATTTTAACACATACAATATAATGATTTCCACGATGGCGAGGTATACTCGACACCAAATGTATAGCAGAGGGTTAACTACATTCCCACATTTATTTATATTAAAATTGTTAAAATTGTTTTAGAAATTCACTGGTACGTAATTTTAAAACATAACATTTATAAGAAAACTCGTTTAAGACCCCACTATCTGTCTGACAAAAGTTTTTGGTGTGTTTAATGTTTATATGGTGTAGTTATGTTGAACACAAACAGTAATTTCATATGAGATATGTCAAATTAAAAGTTTATAAAATATTATTTCGTGTTATAGTGGTTTACTAAATTATAACGATAAATAAATAAATAAATAGTAAATACATTATAAAATTATCATGATTTATTTATAAACAATAAAATAAGCAATGTAAATACTCAATAAACTATCATATATTGTTTGTTTGTGAGGAAAATTAAAACAATTATTTGTTTTTAGAGTAAAACATTAATGAAAAAAAAAAATGATAAAATATAATATTGTTAATTAAATGTTTGTGTTAAATACAATAAAAAAATTTTAAAAATAAAAATAAATCGACTACATGTACATTGGGTATTGTATATCTCTTTAATCACATAATGGATTTTTTTTTTACATTATGAGTTATGATGATGCTAAAATTAAATAAAAAAATAATCTGAACACGTCAAATGAAAATTGTGGATGCTACACTGATGTTCATTAGCAACGAGAAAGCAACATATATATATAAACATAACAGTGAAAAAAATTGAATTGGAAATGGGTTATAAATCACATCGTTCTATAAACGTTTTGACAACGCATGTAAGAAAAATATATCGAATAAAAATGAAGTGGAAATGGGTTTAAATCCAGGAAAATAACGATTTCAAGTAGGTACTGGTGATTAATTATATTTATCCCAACCGGTCGGAGAATATTTTGTACAACTTTAAAGGTGAAAATATTGTTGATTTCTTTTTTTAATAATAATATAAAAAAAGTATAATTAAAAATTGAAAAGACCGCATCGAAACAGTTATGAATGCGTTTTTCGTTTTTATTTATAGCCTCATTTATGCATTTTTTTTTTTTTTTTTAATTAAAAATGAATATTTGGAAAATGGTATAGCTTTATGGTAACATAGAAGGTTCAATACTTCGTCCTAAAGGCTAAAACATAATAAAAAAGAAAAAGAAAAAAAAGTGGTTCCCTCAAATAAATTATTTATAACAACATCATAGTCGCAAAGACTTAAAAGAATTGAGAGGGTTTCTCGTGATAAAATATTTAATAGTTTTATTCTTTTTAGATTACGAAAAATTCAGAAACATTTTATTGCATTTAATGTTCGTATTAAATCAAGAACATAAATTATTAATTTGTTAGTGTAATAAGTTTGATTTAAAAAATTATTAACTTTTAATGGAGAATAATTATATATGAACTTACGATTGAAAATTAAAAAAAAAATATGAAAAAGAATTATTTACAAATATTTCATAAAAAATAAACTAATGCGACAATAAATTGAAGATTATATTTTGTTATGACTATAAAAACGATAATGATATTGCTTAACATAATAAAATGGTAATGCTAATATTTATTATAGAAATAGTCTTTAATTGATAAAGGTATTGGGTAGGTACACTTGATGTCGAACAACGGCATCGATGAAAAATTATTATATTTAATTTTAATATATTATAGTGTACACTAAACTTATTATGTTGTTATTCACTTTGAAATCGAGAAGTAAGCAATCTGTAATAACCAGTAGTAGTCTTGCAGGTACAAATTTTAAATTTATAATTTAAAACACAATAATGTATGTTAAATATACATTGTATTTCGAGTGTAATATTATATTATTATTCTAATCATTAAATGAATCAGTTTGGGTAGCTGTAACCTTTTAGTGCTAAACAATTGATACATTGAAATCAATAGTTATTTTTAAAACTGTTTTGATTTATTTTTTAATTTTACATTTTTGTTTATTCAAATGTTTAAACTTGTGCAATTCTTTTAATTACAGAACAATGTGATGTCGAATTTGGTAGAAACAATTTCTATAATTTATATTGCAAAAACGTGTAAAGTTACAAACTATAACTCCCCCCACCTACCAAAAAACATAAATTAAACTTAAATACATAAAAAAAAAATAATACATAATAATAATACATACTTTAATACATTTTTTTCTTATTATTTAACTCAAGTTATTATTTAAATTTAAAATTCTGCATTAACCATATTTAGTGATTTCTTATTACTATTACAATATTTGTTAATATTTAATAGTAATAAAAATAATTTATCAAATTACTAAAACACACGTATTTCGTAAAATAAGAAAAATATTATCATAATATTATGATATATCTATTATATAACTATGTTTAATTTAACTATTTTATACTTTCTTTATTATTTACTTTTATTTATATTTTAATTGTATTTTCTTAAAGAATGAATAAAATAGGTGTATTTTTTTTATTTATTTATTTTATTTTTAAACTAGAAAATCGTACAATCTGTAAAATAACTATTTACAATAAGCACAAGTGATTAATGAGTTAACATAGAAAAGACAAAATACTATAGTATAAAGTAACAAAGTTACAAACCGTAATAAGTTAAATTAAATTACGATTATTTACATCAGGTGTATTTTATTTTAATTATTACAGCTGTTTGTGCTAGAATACAAAGTTGGAACTTATTATTAATAATAGATGGATAATTTTGAAAAGTTAATACTTTGGTATTTTACATATTATACAATTTTTAAATCTATTTCTTAAATTATTTTAAATAATTTATAGAATTTAAGTAATATAATGTATATATTAATTAATTAGTAGATGAATATATGATTGTGGAAATATATATAATAAATATGTACGTAAAAAATACTAGTATTTAAATACTATGTTAAAACATAATACATTAAATAATACATAAAACTCATAATACATTGGCTGTAAAAATATTTTCCTCAGAAAATAACTTAATTGTTTACAATATAGGAGTACCTAATAAAAGTTTTCTCTTTTATATTATATCTATCCAAACTAATTTACTTTTTCCAAAAATAAATAGTTTTATTTTAGAGTACAATAATATTTCTTATATCATATTATGATTAGTTGAAATCATAACATGATTAAATTATCTTAAATTATAAAGATAGCGTTTTGTTGGTTTTAATGAATAATTTTTTACTTTATTATGAAGTGAACGTTCCTAGTAGCAGACAGTTATTAAGTATGACACAACATTTGTCTAGGTCAAAAGTTAGTTTTTTTTTTTTTAGAGCTACCATTTATTCCAAATTAGTCGAGATACTACTGGTTTTTAGCACGCATTAATTTCTTACCAGGATTATAAATAGTACTTATTTCCAAAAAAATGCCCTTGTCTTCAAAAAATTTCAGTTTTATCAAAACCTATACAATTTATTTTGAATATCTTAATTTAATTTTAAAAATAATTAGCCATCAGGTATTTTGTTGTATTTATAAATTTGTTCAATTAAATAATTTGACATTTTCCTGAATCGCTAGTTGTCTTATTATTTTTTATAGTGATTAGTCGTGTATTATTAACTTTAATCGTTGTACGAAACTATTTGTTATTTTCAGTTGTTTGTTTTTGACTGTGCTGTTTTCGTCGTTTAATCGTTTATTTTGGGATATTGCTTATAGAGATATCTAGTTTAGGGTGTAATTTTTAGTTTTTACGTGATTCTGAAAATCGTTTGGCAGATAATTGAAAATATGGCACCAAAAAAACTATGTGGTTTCACTGAAATATTAAAAAACTAATTCCTTTTTATTAATAAGGTAAAACTAAAAATTGATTTTAACATATCTAAGATGTACTGTATGTTTAAGTACGTTTTCGGTTATTAATAGTGATAGTTGTGTTACTTATTGGTCATCTCCAAACGAATAAATAATAATAAAAAAAAAAAGTAGCTGTTATTGTTACATCAGATGAAGTAAGTAATTTTTTACATCACTAAATGTTGTTAATGATGAATCACTTAAATTAACTGCTAAAGATGTGACTTTGTCTTTCATACCGCTATGAATAATCACAGTTTTAATTCTATAACACTTACATCAGGTCTCGTTTGCCAATTATTTTACGAAATAAAGTTTACTTGTGCAAAAACTAAAACTCATGAATTAATAACAAATAGGTATTTTAGTACCGTATGTGATGAAAAAATACTATTTATGTTATAAAAAAATAAAAATATATTTCGGTGATGGTAGAAGCTCCAAATTTTAAGAATAGTTCCAGCCATTGTTGGGTATAGATACTTTAGTCTAGAAAAAGGATTTAAAAAAAAAAAAAATCAAATTTTAGAGTTATATATATATAGCTTGTCAGAATAAACAGCAGTTTTAATTCATGACAAAATAATGAACGTTTTGGAAACATTGAAAAAAAAATAATCAGCTACTCAGGAGACAAACACTAATTTTGGTGGTATTTCTAGAAAATGTAGAACTAATGGTTATGTTAAATTAAAAAATAAATTAAATTGTGAAATTATATAACTAAGATATTATGTACACATATTGTATAATAGTATCTAATCGCAACAGACAGTTTTTCTAATTGATATTTATACAATTTTTTGCAAAATATTTGGATTTTTCTATACTTATACTTTGCGTGTCAAAGCTAATTTTTTTTGTAATTTTGTTAATATTTAGTTAAACATTTTTTTATCTCATTCTAAAACAAGATGGTTATCATTGCAATTAGTTATTGACTGTCAGCATTATTCAGATGGGTTCACTATTAAGAATCCTACCCAACGTGTAATTTATTCTCGTGACTAAAAAATGACTGAAATAAAAAGGTTTCCATGTAAGATAATTATTACTAATTTCATTGTATAGATATTGTTATTATTATTTATGTGTGACATTTTCTTATTTTTTTATGTTTTTGGGTATCCAATACCAATATTATACTGGTATAACATCAGAATTCAATTGGCTTATGCTAATTCAAATTAATGATATTTCACCACATCACCCTCTTATTTAGGTAAATTATTTTATGATAGGTATCGTGATAATACAACATTTTCGTTCGTTTCTAGTTAGTCATCGATCACAGTAGTCGGATCAAGCGCCTATTCAGTCTATCTTCTGAATGTCTAAGGAACTAACGACCTTATCGCAAGGTAGGACGTTTCACATTAATAATGATATTAACCACAATAATAACAGTTGTATATTAATAACATAATAAAATATAGTTGGTACATTAGCATATAACTCAAATGTATTTTGACATTTTATAATATTTATAAGGTTTATTTTTCATATAATAATTAATCATATATATTATATTATATAAGCAATAAGCATATTAAACCTGTTAAATTATTATAATAATTAGATAGGCACACCAGAGAGATATGTGTTGCAATTTATGGAACAAATCATTTTAACACTTATAAAATCTTTAATGGATTATTTAGTTTGAAATTATATCGAATGTTTATGAAATTATTTATGAAAAAGAATGACAATATCTTATGACACCACAATCTTAAACATTATTAGAAATACCTCTCTAAATAGTTATTGTATTTGATCGAAAATAATTGTTTTGTACCATATTATAATAATGTTATAAAGCCAATTTAGTAGAAAAATAGAATTAAAAAAAAAAATTGCACACTTATACAAATAAAAACTATATCAAGTGCCACCCAAATATATAGATAATAGATATTGTAAATGTGGATTTAGCGTACACGCGTATAAATTTATTATATTACGTTAAATTATTTTATCTCGTTAATCATATATAAAGTCACATGTAATGTTATGAACACTGTTTAATGTATAATTATTTAAACTAAAATGTTTATCTATATTGCATATACCGACTAATTTACTGATTAATATTTTGTTAATATTTCAATACAATTATTTAATAAAATAGTTTTCTATAACTCTGAAACATTATAATAGATTTAAAAATATTGTGAAAAATATAATTTAATTATTTTTAGTATTTTTGTTGTTATACTATTGCTTATAGTATAATTAAAATGTTAACTTTTTACAAATATAAAAATGGTGAGAAGGATAAATAAGTATTTGTTTGGCTTAATATTCTAACAAATTTAAAAAATAAAGAATAAAGTAAAATAGAATTTTATAACCAATAGAGCTCTTCAAATGATAATGTCATTTAATATTTTCATCCACTCGACCTTTTTAATACTAAAAATAATTTTGACTTGAATAGTTATTAATTTCATCGATATTTTCATTACTTCTCTCTGCATTTTTTATATACAACTTTTTTTTAAAAAAAATGTAATGTTTCAATATTATTATACCGTTAGAATAACGTATTTTTTTGGAAAACTTCTTATACTTTAATTTCTAGTTATTATATGAAATTGTTTATAAATAATGTCTAAATACATTGTCAGAATTTATAATTATACATTGACATACTTTATAATAGTTATATTATATTGATTAACGATCAAAATTATATTAATGTAGTAAAATAAATTTTTAACTAAAAATTAGAACATTTAATTTACTTTCAACTAACAAAATATATTATACACACATTCTTAGAATAAATTACTGTACGTTCACTTCAATGATTTAAAAAATATTTTACAATTAATAATTTAATATAATATATATATATATATATATCAATAGTTAATATGTTTGTCAAATTAAGTTCATAGCACTTGTTTTATTTCATGTTAAAATAAATATAGTTTATGAACAACTGGTTAATAAATAACTGAATTTTAAAATATCAAACGATCTAAAGCCCAATGGTTTGTAAACAAATTATGATAAAATATCATTTGTAATTTTTTGTATGGTTGTTTTTTTTTGTGGTTTGCAAACGTCAGGATTAAATGATTTAGATTTGTACAGAAAGACATGGTTATATACATATTGTATAATCTGAGAGTGGTATACTAGTAATCTAACGATTTTTATGCTGTGGCAACGAATATTTCGAAGAAAAAATAAAAGCAAATAATATCATCATAAGTTTTATATACCGACTATAATTTCAATCATAATAAATATAAAATGAGAAATAAAATTGGCCATTGAGAAACGTAGTAAAAGCACCGACATACATTATACATACCGAGAGTTGTTGATACAAGATTTATGTGCTGAATATTATGCAAAAGGAAAATAATATGTATTATGGACACACCATTCGTTTATTTGATTGTCAACGTCGAGTTTAGAGTATTGTACAGAGTGCATAATGATCTCGTGTTAGCGAATGTAATGAAAAACTTATTTTGCGTAAAGTCATTATTATGATATCAATATCATTTAATTTTAAATTTAAACATGTTCCGAAGTCTGAAAAAATTACGTCACTTATCAAAATAGGGGTTGGGAAAGCGGACAAGTTTCACAAGGAAATCGATTTCTCATTAAAATAGCAATTCGAAATATATCAAACAAATAATTAAAACTATCCTTAAAAGTCCCGTACACACAAAACATGAAATATATTTTATTTTCGAACAACTGACACGAAATCATTCCCAAAGTTTGTGCGGATAACCTTGAAACACACTGCATAATATAATATAGCTTATACATTATACGTGATTTAAACTAAAAACGTAACGTTAAAATTTCCCGTGTCAGATTGGATTTCAGGAAAACAGAATTAAGACCGTATTTTTACACAACTGCGGTACGCCTAGAAAACGGCAGAGGTAATATAACATTTTATAGGTACCTACTCAGGCAGTCATTAAAAGAACGTGTGTGATTTAACGGCTGACAAAGGCACACACCAGTAGTCATACACACAAGTGCACACACCCACCCACCCATACACACACAGACACAATCGCATATATATAACAACCTAGATCTACTTCACTTTCGACCCACTGGTTCACGCGAATTAACGTGGAAACACGATTTTTCGTCGGTTGTGATGCGAATAATATATATAAAAGTATGTAGCGTACATAACAAATCGCGTGACCGCGAGTCATTTCCATGCAAAATAATAATAATATAAACGTGAATAACGACAACTTGTTGTACATGATGAGGGTGAATATCGTCGTGGATAAACTGGGTAAAATTGAGAATTATTATTTTTCCACGAATTTGTTGACGTACCCTAAGTACCTTACAGCCATATATATATATATATATATATATAGATATATAGATATATCATCTCACAGTAAACCGATGTACTCTGGTGACATTTATCATAACACATGTTCGTTTTTTGCTGTGTTTCGAGATGTACATGTACAATTACGCTAAAATAATTACAAAAATATCTGTGTTAGGTACTCATAACATACTTACATTTTTTTTTTTTTTTTTGAGAGAGAGAGAAAAACTGACTTACAAGAGGTGACGTTTAGCTTCAAAAACACGAATACAAATAATTTTTGTGTTTTTAAATTGTTTCTATAGAGTTTAATTCGCTTCAAATTCAATTAGTTTATAAATGAAAATCATTCACTTTTATATTAGAACTATTTATTCGACTAGTCATTAAATTTTGGAAAATTAATTTGGCACATATTTATCATTTCGGTAGCTTTTCTTGAATTGTGTTACTTTATAGTGTGGTATATAAATAACAGCCACGAAAAACGTTCATTATTAGAATGTAAAATTATTCAAAAGTAATAACTTTTTCAACAAGCTAATTTTTTACTCCAATTTTAAATTAAGTATGCTATTCAACTTAAAACTTAATTAAATTGCTAGCTACGTTTCACCACGACAAGACATCTTCAAGTTTGTGAATATATTGGAATAATTAAGATCATTTAGTTATTTAATTAATAATATTAACAGCCTGCAGCTTATATGTTAAAATAATTGATTAATTAACACATTCTGTTTGAGTTTTATAACTGACAGATCAAATATTTCAATTAGGTAAAACCAACAAATTTTACTATACATATATTCATATAAAAAACACATTTTTTTATGAGTTCAAAGTGATTATATTATACTAAATTATACTTTAAAAACATATTTTTGAACAGGTATTAGATAATCTCTTTCGTCTGTTACAATATACATTTTTAATATTTATTAGTTGTTGCTAACAGTTTGTAAATACAAATTACGAATTATTATTTATATATTTAAAGAAGTTTTAAAAGAAGCCAAAATATTTATTCATAATTCATATATGTATGCAGAGTATAAGTATTTGATTTTAGTTTAAATTGATAATTAAATTTCTATAAAAACATAATATACATCATAAACTAGTAAACTACATAACAGAAATTAAATAAAAACTTTAAATGTTACATTTTGAAATAATTTTTTAGATTAGATTTACAATAATATTGTTTATACCTCAACTATCTGATCTTTATTTTAAAGTTATCATATTATTTAATGTATTATCAGTGGTTGTCTATTTGTTTAAAGTATTGTTCATATTCATGTTTATTTTATTATTATCATGTTATCTTATGTACCTATATTGCGGCTTGATGTATAGATTGTATATTTTTAAATTGGAACAAATATGACAAACATGTTTTAATATATACTGTAAAATATATATTTTTTCAAAATGTAGAGAAATGATACAACCGTGTACCAAGTGATTTATTTATTGTTAATTGTATAGTAATTTAGTAATGCATAGTAGGTATATATGATACAAATTAGCGCGTTAAGCGTATGCATATTTTGCATTTTGCATTAGTGCATAAAAGTTAAATGTTGAATATAAATTATAATTAATAGTTTGCTTAATTGTTTTTGCTTCAAAGTAATTATGACCGTATTGGCTGTAATGTTGCTATAAATATTTTTAAATAGTATAAAAGATAAAGTCATTGTACTGTCGTGTTTTTTTTTTTTTTTTTGTTATATAATTAACTATTATTCTATATTTCCATGGTTTCTAGAATAACATAAAAAATACTGCATAAATGTAAAATTAATTTATTCAATATTACTTTCACAGTTTTAATTAAGGTGCAATATTTATTTATTTATTATTAAATAAAAAAATCTGATACCTACTATTTTCGAATAAGAAATTGAAATATATAAATTTAAATTGAATTTTCTGTATAAAAAAAATGATCGATTTTATTCCATTATATTTGTTTAATGTTTAATAAAGATATTTTCATTTTTTTTCCGTGTTTCTATAGTAATAATTTATCTTTGAAAAATTAAAAAATAAATAAAAAATATTTTTGAATATGGTTATTTTACATAAATTTGAATTTTTTCCCCTATCTGTTAAATACATATAAAATAAAAAGATTATAAAAACTGTATGATATTTAAATTTTTTATTGAAAATTTATAACATATTGAAAAAATATAAATAAAATGTGTAATATATAACATATTTATTATTTTTTAATATTATTTAATCGATGGATTTACTGAATTTGTAGTGTGAAATTATTTTAATGAGTTGAAAGATATTTGTATATATTTATATATTTATGAATTTATTATTATATTATTAATATAAAAATTATAATGATTATATAAATAATACTATAAATAAAAAAGAGATAAGAAAACAATGATATTATGTGAAATTAATTAGTGGCTTTAAAGTTTAAAGGTTATTGCTACAGTAAAATTATTATAAGACCAGTAAATTTATTAATCATTAATACAAAAGTAGACGTTAGAATAGTGATTAGTGGTTTGACGATGTTTTGGAAATCCTTCAATAATGTTAATGTTCTATTATACAAAAATTAATAATATTAATGTAAATTTGTATTATTGTTTTCATAAAGAATTAAATAATATTTTATCCACTTTTAGGTTTTTTCAGAATTTGACTATGAGATGAGTTATGGGTACTTCTTGTACCTATAATATTATAATCCATATTATTTTTAATCTTTTTTTTTTAATCCTCGAGTATATCTATTAATTTATAACAAGTTTTAATTAACCAAAATTGAAATTGTTATTCGCATTTGATTATTATTTATTATTATTATTATTATTTATTTATTTTTTTTTTAAAAACAAATTTGTACGTGTCAAGTGTGATTTATTTATTTACAAATCAAAGTCTGCGTGCCAAGTTGAATAATACATGGGGCACATATGGCTGATAAAAAAATCAAAGATGACCTTTTAAAAAATTCCACCACAAATCCAATTACCCAATCATTCCCATTTCATTGAGCATTGGAATTGTTCGGTTGGAAACATTTGAATCAAAATTGTCGGTTTTAACCATAACTATTGAAGTCACGTCGCACGAAACAAATATTTAGGTATGTGTATTGATGTTTCATCAATATTAATTAAAATACACACATTATAAAAAATTACTAACACCCGGATAAAAAAAAATTGTATACACAAAAGCCACTAATATGAATGAAACATGTTACATTGTTAAAAATGACATGAAAACTGTATATTAATTAAGTATTAATCAGCTTTAGTTAGTATTAAAAATACATATAACTAAAATATACTGGCATTTTTGGATATGTTTAGGTAAGTAAATAGATTATTTAATAGCATAATAATAAATTAGAACATGTGTACATTTTTTATTTTAAATTTGAATAACTTATAATCTAATTTAAGAATTTTTAGTTATATCTGGTATATACTTGGTACATGAGAATTAATAATAATTACTAATAAATGTATATTTCACGATAAATATCAGCATTGAAGTGTAAATTTAATTTTAAATTGCATAACTTGAAAAACTGCATATTTAAAATAAGGTCAACTAAATCAAATTAAATAATAATAATAATTTATTCGTATTTTTTTTTTAATTTAAATAAATAATTTGAATAATTTTAGGGTTTTAAATTGATAACTTTATTCATATAATACTTAATAATATAATAATATATGGTTATTTCTTGTGAATGATTTGGTTGAAGATTTTTGTAATATACTTATACAAAATATTTTTTTTCATAGGTAATATTATACAACACATATTGTAGGTACACAACATATAATTTATTATTCATAGAGCGTTTACATGGCTGAAGTGTCAATATTAGCTTGATAATTTTTTTTATCCAGTATAAATTGCATTACATGTTTACAATTTATATTATGTACAACTACAATACTAAGTGTTGTTACAAAAAGGAATACGATGAATTTTCATTTTAAATAGTTTTGAAATAAAAATATGTTCCTATTTTTTAGTATTACTCGTAAATGTTGTCCGTGCCCTGAGTTATAATTTCTTAAACCTAACCTTTTAAGTTTTCTTAAATATTTGAATTTACGTTTTTTAATTCGTCTAAAACCAGATTTAATATATGAATATAACTTCAAAATCTACAAATACATATTATGTGCATTTTAAAAAGTTGAGTTAAAAAAAAGTACAATGTGTAAAAGGAAAAATATTTTTTTTTAAAGGTCGGAAGTAGTTCCATCGAATTTGTCTTATGCCAACGACACGTTTTCAATACTTTGAAAATTACCATCGCCGTATATTAACTGTGCAGACGTGCAGTATATCAAAAACTGTATATACGGTTTCAACTGACAACAACAACAACAACGGATACTGGGCGTAGTTTTCACCAACAGTTTTCACTTTTTGTTTCAGTACCGCAGGATTAAAGCGATGACTGCGTGAATTAATTAATAAAAAAAAAATCTATATATATATATATATATATATATATACCAAGTTCATCACTATATAGACTATCGTAAATTAAACGTAATTAATAAGCGTAATAAAAACCCAAAGCTTTATTTTCATGCAATCATGCTGGGCGGTAGTCTCGATTTGTGAGTCAAATTAACCGATTCAAAATGCTCGCGTATATCTGGACAGTGGACACTGATGAGTGTATATAAATTCAAACTCTGGGCAATAATAATAATAATAATCATTGGGTAGTCGACCAAGGTCCCTATTAAACAAAGTATCTGCTACGTCTGTTGTTTATGTAGGTAGGCAATATCCGAAACGGTTCAATGCACTGTGGTTGTGGCTAATTAAGAATAATTGATAAGTTTTTTTCTTACGTACGACCGTATACTTCCCGAAGTGGATAATACTCAGAACCGTCGAGATTTCAATGCTATACGAGTACATTCAAACATCCGGTGTCTGCAGAGCTTCGAGCGAAAACACAAGGGAATCCGAAAACCGAACGTACCGGAAAGGTTTATACCTTTATGTATAAACTATACATATATATATATATTTATAGAGTTTTTCATTTGTAAAGGTCCAATCTTTCAATATATTTTTTAAAGGAATGGTATTTTTTTTTATATCTCAATCAAACTATTTGTGACAGTTTCGCGTTAAACGAAAATAAGCGGTTCTGTTTAATTGTTTAAAAATAAACACTGTACCTATATGCCATGGATAATTTTCGAATAACAGAGGATGTTATAACGTAAAAGAATAAAATACAAATATTAGAATTATATATTTTTTTTTGTAACTCGACAAATAGTAATAGTTTAATAGTTTAACATAAATACAATTTCTGTCAACCATAATCATACGATATAGTATTCGATTCTGAGGGGAGCGATGGAAGTTTTGACTTCACAACAATGTGAGTTATTATTTTTGTGTTTATCGTTGCCCCTAGGAGCAGTAAACATGCTTTTGAAAACTTTGAGAGTGATTTCAGGTAGAAGATTGGATTTAGTTGGTACTTTCAAAACTAAAAAATGACCAGTAATTTTAAAAATAATCATATGAAATAAAATTAGAGGAAAATATGTTTAAAGCAAAATGATTTTTTCATATTAATAAAATATATTGATGAATGATTTGCAAATTATTTAGTATAGTTATTAAGGGGAGTTTAGAGTTTCAACTCTTCCCTTTCAAAAAAAAAAAAATGTTATATTAAATCATTTTTTTACTTATGTGTTATACATTTTGATGTGTTATTTAAATTTATTATGATTTAATAACCTTCCCTATTCCGGAACTTTTGAATATAACTGTACGTTTTTATTAGATCACTCTTTACTCCTAATTAATAATTTAGCTTAACTCTAATTTCTGAGAATATGTTTTTTGGATATGTACAGGAAACTATAATTTACCTTTTGCTATTTAAAATTTAAATTTATTATGCGAATAGTTTGTTATTACCTAAATATCTGAAAAAACTGTTATTTATTTTAATCAGAGTTATATTTAATTTTTAAGAGTACAATAGTTACTAATGTACTTACTATACTCTACAATCCAGAAAGAAACGATTTTCGTCTTGCGGTGTGTTTTTTCGTTGAATTGAGTATAGTTGCTTTATTAAATAATTATTACATATAAATGCACAATAAATAATTATTGATCAAAAGGGACAAAGTCTTATAAGGTTTGTCGCTTTTGTATAGACCATACCCACACGGTGCATGGCCATCTCATGGCCAAAAATAATCCCCTCTCATGCTTTATTTGCTCCTTGTAGAACACTTTACAGTCAATAATATACTTGCCGAATGCGTCAGTACAATGAAATGCGCATCAAATAGAAATTTCCGTCAACTCTGTACAGGTACTCTTGGGAGATCCATAAAACTAATATATTTCATTAGGTAGCGAAGTTGAATTCCGTCATATATTTCAATAATATAACCTCAGTAAATCAATGTACAAACATAAATAGATAAACGCAATTTAATGTAAATGCAATGTAACTGTAACATAAATAATGTAATCACCGGCTAATAAATGCACAGTAGACGTTTTTAAATGATTTAAATCATATAACTTTTAATTGCTATGAAAAATATGACAATTATTGTGTATTATTTTCCACTCCTATTCTTATAAATAGAAAATACAAAACATCGAATTAACTTTTAAAAGTCTTTTACATGCAATTAATCAGATTATTCAAACTAATGAATTCACAACAGCGGTAGAGTGGGCCGGGAAATTCCCGGTGGACCAATGTTCATATTTGAATACAACATGTGCTGTTGTAATGGCGTTTCATTCCACTACGGTATTTATATTTTACTATTATAATATAATATACATATACATATGTCCTAGGCACAGGAAACATCTTACATTCATATTGTATTATCACGGAGTCACACCCTAAGTACCATTATGGTACTTATAGCTATATTTTGATCACTTCACAAAATGTAGAATAATTAAAATAATATAATCCTCTGGCCTGCTACATATTCGCGTGCTGAAGCAGTCTCTCATTTCTTCGCTCTGTGTATTGCTACCGGATCATTAGTAAGTAAAATATTATATTATATTAACACTATATTTCAATATATACGTCAAATTTTACTCGGTATAACTAAGTGTCTTGTCCAATGTTATTAACATTTAAATACTACCACATTCTCCGGTTTTTTATTACTCATCGATACACCGTATCGGAGATAGACAACGTTTTAATTGTTACCTCATATTTACCACAAAACACTGTTATAAAAAAAAAGCAGAATTCTAAATTTATTATTAAAATTGGACTACATTAAAACAATCATTACCTGAATCAAATAGGATTCAAAGAAAATGAAGTGATAACGAGTATGATCCAAAAAACAATGGCCAAACTGGTGAAAGTACTATAAATAAATTAGAGTGTAAATAATATAAAATTTGTGTAGTATGCTGTTACAATATTCTTATATGATTTATATAATTTATAAAGTGATATATATAATTGCTTGTCCAAATCTTATAAATACTTATTAACATAACCATGTACTCAAGTATGTATATAATTTTTTTAATTCAATGTTATTTTATTGAATCATATTCAGAATAATAAAACTTAAATATTAATAATTGTTTCAAATAGAATGTGGAAAACACTTTTCACTATTTAAAAATAATCAAAAATCGTCTAAGAACTTTATTGGGGGAGGAAAATTTGGATGCATTCATGATGACGACAATCGAAAAAGAGTTATTATGTAGTATTGATAGTGACGATATAACAATTAAGTTATTACAATCAAAAAGTAATTTATAAAGAAATAGACTCTCATACTCTCATATTAAAAATCCAGTTTATATTATTTATATTCTTTAATCATGAATAATGTTTATATAAAACAATATATATAAGCAAATGAATCTTTCTTCAGACAATATTTATTTCCACTTATTTTGTTTTACTTATAGGTATTATTTACATGTCGGTATTTATATTGTGATTGATTTCAAATTAGTTTCTGTATAAAATCGATGATACTATAAATATGGTATTACACATAAGACAATATTTAAATGATATAAATATTAAATATCTTTGTTTCAATAATAATTGTACCACTATCGTAATTATAAATTAGAATATCTAGTTAAAATAAGAAATAAAAACAAAATTTAAAAATATGGAGAATTTCGCGTAAAAAAATATTAAAGAATATCACTCTATGACTATAATTAGATCTGAGCCGCTTGTGCTGATTTTTTCTTCCAGTCAGCCACTGATTCACAACAGTTCTTATTCAAAACATGTTTTGTATATTATACTAGATGATTATTTTATTGAACAACACTCATTATTTTAAAATATATTGACGTTTTTGAAAACATTTTGAAATAAATAAAGGCGTAAATAGGGGGGGGCTTTAGGAGCTAAGCCCTCCCAAACACTTCAAAAGCCCCCCCAAACATAACCTAATTTTTTTTAAGCTTTATCAATATCATAGTTTATGATGCAAAATTCGTTTTCGTATTTGTAAGATTATGTAGGTAATTCGTAAATGAACAAATTTTATTTATCGTGGTATTATTTTTATTATTATTGTACATTGTAGACTTGTAGCCATAAACCATAATACCTACCAACAACTAAGAATGATAAGCATTATTATTACGGAGTCTATTATTGCAGCTCATATTGATATAATGATATACCATTTGGCTATTATGCATCATATTTTATACGCCTATTATACGGGCTATACTATAATAACTAATAGGTTCAATCCAACCGAAGAATACAGCTCTAAAAACGTATAAGTACGTTTTTTTAAAATAAAAATGTGTTCTATAATTATTAAATTATATTATTTTGTTGTTACTTGTTGCTCTTAAGTCATACGTACAGTAATAATTCCTATTGTTTTCCTATTAGTCACGTGGTGTATAAATGTATAATGTATATTATATATTATAAATATAATTTTGACAACTATTATAACTAGATGAAATAGCACATTTAAAAAAAATGTTTAGTAAGTTTTATTTTCTGTCAATATTGTAATATTTGTAATTAAGTAAGCAGTATACGATATGCTGTACTAAAAAAATTTTTAGGCGTTAATTACCTGTATAAATGCTTCAGCCCCCTTCCCCACAACTCTCAAACGCTATTTGCGCCTATGGAAATAATCACAGTTGTTTGATAAAATAATTACCCCATATATATATTATATGTACTGTACTGAAGTTTACACAGGGGCGTCCTCACCGCGAGCATACCTATTGGTACCTGTTAGTATATGATCTTTAGCAACGGATTTTCGTAAAAATAATCATATTTACACGCGTATTCCGACTTTTAGAACATCACTTATTGTACCTAATGGCTGTAAACTGTTAACCACGCGCATATATGAATATTATTTTTCGTATAATTTGCATACACACACAGAGTAGCAATGGTTGTTATTACGATAACACGATGTCTGATCCCCGCGGCGGTTGTCCGCGTGCAGTCGTGTATATCGTACGTTGCAATAACGTCTAACGAGAACGATATTCGATTTGTGCCATTTGTTTCTTCGAAAAATACGACCGAATCGGAAAAAAAAATAGGCATAAAGAGAGTTTAATCACGTCCGGCCGCGTGTCAACTGTCGCACCGGGTAAGCGCGGTGTGCCTTGTCGTGTTTTCTCCGTCGAGAAATCGCCGCGACCGTATAAATAAACCCACGTCGGCGGCACACCGCCGGCGCACGCACGGGTGCGGCGATTGGAGGGACGGTGGGTCGGCCTGACGGGTGTAAAAGCCTCCGCGAGCTACTGCGGAAGTGACGGCGACGAACACCAGCCGCCGTCGAAACGGAATCGCGTCCGTATACGCCGCCGTCGTACGTTACACCTCTGTTCTATATCTATACGTGCGTTATATTATTCGTATAGTAATCGCGTGCGAACGCGCGCGCCGAGAGAAAATCACACCTTACCTGCCGCCCGCGAAGCGTACCGTTGCGGCGGCGGCGGCGGCGGCGGGACGGGACTCGCGTGCACACACACGTATCAAGTTTGAACAGGCGCGCGCGCGTGCGAGAGCGTACGTGTGGTGGTGCCGTACGGCTCGGAAATCCGAATGCATCAATCACATTTTGTCTCTAGCGCCGCGACGCCGGATTACTAAATGAAAACTTTATCGCCGCCCCACGCGGCGCAGATGTAGACCCGCCCGCCCGCGCGTCGTGGTAATTTTCCGAAGACCGTGATTTGTCGACGACCGTTGATGTATTATGCACTGCAATAGGAGAATTTCACGATCGAAAGTCGCGCGGTGCAAACTCGTGTGGTGAGTGTATAGTGCAATAACGTTAAATGCCAAAATAGTGGAAACGGTATCGCGTGATGGCGTATGTTGCGCGACGCGGTCCGACGCGCGCGGCGCGCGAGAGGTGCCCCGAAATCGCAGTCGAGCGCGTCAGTCAGTGTTTTAGGGGAACGTATGGGAGGTGTCTTAAATCGCTAAATCCTAAGTGGATATGCATTTGATCGCGGACTGCACGTTTAAAAAATATCTCTCGTTATTCTAATCGTTTATTGCGAGAACGATAACGCCAAGAAAAAAATGTATTTCCAATGCATATCGGATTTCTGTAATTACACGATATGTTATAATATAAGCGTGAAATGCGATAAAAAAAAAAAAATACAAAAAAACGTTTGTTTGGCGAGGGATGATGATACTCTCACTCTGACTCCTCTTTACGCTTCGTTACCCGTTGATACATAATTGAAATTCAATACACTTTGCGTCCGTATAAAAAAAAAAAATAGGACTTCAGGGGGGGGGTATGATGGTTAAGATCGGGTGTCACCCGTTTCAGAAACGAAATTCGAGATAAAGCCTCGGATAAATATAGCGAACGTGTTGTCGAAGAATCGGCGGCAATTACTATTATAGAGATACATGCGCGACACGTCTTACTGACTAGACAGATCGAAAAACTAGTCAACTAGTATGTGCAGTTATTTCATGAACAAAAGTAAAATAATATTTTGACAACAAAAATAGACAATTTTTATATACGTTATTCAATTAAGTACGGTAAACTTTGTTGAAAAGTTCATAATGGATTCGGATTGTTAGAATTTCAATCGTGTTTCGAATACACGTAGGTTGTCATTGGGCACAACGAGATTTAAGTTTAACACGTATAATTAATAATTTTACAATCTTTTCGGCCGGTGGTTAATTTATGGAAAACGTTGTATTAATTCAATTTATTTCTCAATGTTTAGCCATAAATAAATTAAGTGACTTCACATAGAGCGTTTTAATTTGATTATTACAAGTACCAGGATTAGGAATAGTTAGAGAAATAATTGTCTAGTTTATTATCTCGGTCATATTACATTTTATTGATTATTATGCTTGATGCATATCGATGTACAATTTTTTTTTTTTTTAATTTAAGCTCGTTATACACACCAGAAACATATATATCTAACCTGAATCATTTAAATTTAGACTTTTAATTATTATGAATCATAAAATAAAAATTTCCTAAATGAAACATAAATCAATTATTTTAATTATATTTTTGGTTATTTATTAATATATTAATATCACTGTTTGTATCGGGACATAAGGTATCGAATTTGCTTTGAAGTTTAGTATAGTATGAAAGTTAAAGGTAATTAAACAATTTTCTATTATTATTGTCATAAAGTATCTTAAAACTCAAAATGTATAATATAAATAATTATTATTTAAAAATTCATTCTTGAATAGTCAAATACATAACTTCATTTAAATTTTTAATTGTTCTTATATTATTATACACTATAATAACAAACAATATTCGTAGCGGTTGTACAATATTATCACTTTTAAATTGTGCGTTATTTGTAATTAACCAGATAAACCCCGTCATAGTGGTTATTGGAGCTTAAGATTTGGCTAAAATTAGTTCCCCGCGAATTTTTATGTTTTATTTTGGTGCCCTATACGCACCGGGAAATAATTATCATCATCCATCAAATGTAGTTTTTAATATTTCACTTGATTTTTATTGAAGATTTAGTTTTTAGGAACTGACTTTTGTTGTTAAATCTGTTTTTATTGAGAAAATAATTTGTCAGGACATTTTTGAAATAAGCGTGAACCGTCTATAAATAATGGTATACCTCCTTCTTTTATGCTATTCACCGAAAAATGTAATGTCGTGTATGCTGTTTACTAATTTATTATACGTAAGTTAATTTTTTTTTTATAATATTTTGTCCATCAATCATCATTGTCAACTTCACTGATCAGAATAAATCTATCTTTGGCTTATTGGCTTCAAGCTACCATCAATCTATTTACTACATATTATTCCAAAACCTACTTGATGTTATTCGATTTGTTTTTGATTTTAAATATTTAAACTGCTATACTGTTATTCTAGTCAGGTATGATGTAATGAGGTATTATTTTGGGCGTCTTAATATTTATAAACTATCATGACGAATCGAGATAATTACTTGTTATTGGCTATTGTGACGTTTAGGTGTCATTAAAAATATTTTGTTGAGTACAATTGGAATTGAATAATTTAAAAAAAAATTACGAATTAAAAAAAAAAAAAAAGAAGACAATTATCGCTAAGTATATTATTTTGTTGGTAACATACCAATTCAACAAAGTTTTAGTGGGAATATTACTCAAATAAATAATACATTTGATCCTAGAACTTAGATTCATGCTCTATACTAGTAAATATTTGACTGCTCATCATTATTCATGATTTTATTCGAATTAATTATTGATGTAGTTTCTATAAACTATTGTTAAAGCGATATAAATTAGTTATTAACAACTAGTACTCAGCTCCGATTTACTACAATTAGACAATATTTGTACACAAATTAAAATAATACATCATTCAAAAATACACATTACATTATATAACTACTCGATTATAATAAGATATACTATATTTTGAGAAATATTCAGTGACATAACTATAGGTATGATTTTATGGTGGGAGTCCTTTTGGAGACCAATTCGGCAAATGGTTTCGGAATCATAGAAGCTCTGTCCTAAGAGTGTGTACAGCAGTAGTCGGTGAAAATATGTTTTATGTTGAAATTAAAAGAAACGCCAAATGAGTAAAATATATATTAGCTTCTCTTTGGCCATTGAACTTTGGGATATATTGCTCTAGTGATAATTACTTCAAACTTTATGGACAGCCCCAGAGAGGAAGGCCAATGATTGATATTTCGCTCAATTTCGTGAAGTTTATGGAAAGACTGTAGTTGATACCATGTAAGTGTAAATTAATTTTTCATTAAGATATAAGTATATTTTAAAATGTAATAACCTTAGAAAACGACGATTATGCGAACGAAATTCCGTATCTGGCAACTTAATCAACGTATTCGTTTTAATTTATATAACCGTGAATCCAGAATATTTTAATTTTGAAGCTATTATTTTATAGGCTAAATATATCAGTTTGAATACGTAGATTGCATGTGAATATTTTTATATAGTCTGTGAAAATGATTGTCTCTTTATGATGAAATGATTTTTAAAAAGTTTCAAGGACTTTTAGGATAGTTGTGGTTCTTTAAAAAAACATTTAATGACAATAATTTTTACAGTGTTCAAATTATTATTAATCTAAATTTATTTAAATGATACTTGTATTTGGGAATTCTCTTTTGAATATTTTAATTTAATATGTTGATTATAGTTGGATATTGTAAAATTGTTGGAATTGTAAACAATTAATTTTTGTGAATATTATTCAAATTATATTATATGTTATAATATCATATTATTGACATATTCAAATTCGAAGATTCAATGATAATTAACATCACATACTACAAAAATAATTAAAAGATATATTTTAACTCGACTTCTAATTAATTATCATTGACTTCTATAGTATAAAACTGAATTGTTTAATTTAATTCAATCTAAACTTATACTGTAAACAATATGTAAATATAATTAAAAACTAATGACCTTTGGTGTGGATTCTATAAGGACCGATAAAAAAAAAATAATTTTACTCTACTAGAAAATTTGTATAGTACTTGCTTTTATGTACTGCTTAATACATTTATCTTAAAATATATTGCTATACAATAAGTTTAGTTTTTTCGATAAGAATCCGCAACATACAATAGTAATTTATATTACTAATAAACTATTTTGACGAGTTACTACAGTAATCCTGTTGTTATCAGTAGTAATGGAAACATGGAGTACCCAACTTTCATGTGTTTTGAATATCAAATTATTGGTATTTGAATATCAAACACTGCCGGCTATAAATTATAGTTAGTTATCGAAAAACGATGTGCCGATTAAACGAATAAAATGTTTAACGACTAATGATTATTTATATTATTTCAGTGTTTTATAGTATATACATACATACATTTATCAAACAGTTGTATGAATCTGTGGGTATATATTAATTATTAATGTATTCTTTACTTTATTGCTTATACATATATATCTATGTTCTCTGTTTTCCCGTAGAGATTCAAAATAAATATAACATTTATTGTTTACTGAAGAGTAATATTGATTTAATTTATTACAGTTTATTATTTTCTTAATACTTATAAAAAACATATAAACTAATTTTTAATCATAAAATAATAGAGGTATATAGTTATAGAACGTGATTTTATGTTTCTTTGAATACAATTCATACAATTGAAATTAAAATGAAAAAAAAAAACGTGAATAATAATTATGTAAAACGATTATTGTTTGATACATAGTAGGTACGTAAAATTAATTTTATATATTTTTATAAATATTTATGATTCCGTAGTCTGTAAGTATGTTGTAATTTATTATGTTGAACTTATTGTATTTTTAAATTTTTACTCAGTTACATTCGTTTAGTTTATTATTTACAGTCAAGTATCGATAATGTGAATTTCAATGGAGATAAAAATAAATTGTTGTGTTATACACATAAAATATAATTTATAATTTATAATATGCCTACACTTGTATAGATAAGTATTTTAAGTTACCTATTAAGGTTTTTGAATTATGGCGACTACTCGGCTATGAATATGGTTTTATAACTGCTTTTTATGGATTTAAATAATTACATAAACATAGATTTTTTGTGATACGTATAACAAAGGAATATATTTTTTAAGTAACTCACATTGATCCATATTTATAGATGCTTATGAGGTCTATACTCCATTGGCCCGTTAACTTTAAAGATTCTTGAATATTATTGAGCTATTTATAAATTATAATCATAGTTTATAAGGTTCACATAAAAATTAATCTTTTTATTAATGCCAAATTATGTCTTTGACCTCTGTATTTTTTTTTTGTAGTTTTTAAATAAAATAAAAATAAATATACTCTTACAATTTATTGTTCTTACACCAAGTTCATAGTTATATCTATTGTAAACTTACAGCTGACAACCGTATTTTAGCTTTATGACATAGTTTTAAGTGTTAACTGATATTAATATTTATACCTGCCGTGAAGGTCAGCTGTGATCAATCAATCCAATATATAAAACAATAATAATGTGGTTTTTGAAGGACATCTTACTTTTAAACACGTCCTATGAATTAATTTAAATTTGGTCTTATAAATTTGATAGTAATGATATCAGTCAATAGTTAAATATTATTAGTTTTTTACATTTTTCTTTTGGTACTTTTTAAAAATACCACATAAATTAAACCAACGGTTTGACCGAGACCACCGATTGTCGGTGTGTATTATTGCTGTATAAAATAAAGAAATCTAATTAGGAATGTAAATTAAATATGTATAAAATAAATACATCTATAAGATAACTAGGAAAGCGCGTTTTATAAAATTAAGTGAGAAAAGGATAATGTTTACGTTATAATAGTTTTAAAAGTTTAGAAAATTAGTATACTATATTAGTCTGATAATTTCCGGCTTATGTAAATATTTTGTGATAAGTCCTAACAAAAATATCTAAAATAGTTGAAATGTTATAAAAAGAATTATTTCATTTTTACAACGAAACTTCAACACCAACGATGGAAATGTATAGGCATCGTAAACCACGCTTTGATCAAAACCAAAAAAAACAAGTCATATCTTTGTTTAAAGTTAGATATAATAAGTACAATAAGTATAATAATACTGAAATAAATTAAATACCTACAAATTAACAATCATTATACATAGTTAATTTTTAAGTCTATAGTTAGTTCATATAATATAAAATACTCTAACTCAAATCAAAATTTGTTCTCTAAACTACGCTTGAAGTAATCTTAACAATCATTATTTCGACAAGTACGGCCCATTGTTGTTAAGACTATAATAATTATTGTCAGCAATTATCTCAAGAAGTGCGTAATATAGCCTGTAAAGGGGTTTATTGCACAGTGTGTTTTAGGAGTGTGCACCGAGTCCTGACGGAAACAAAATATATGACCAGCTTCAACTGTTTATGTATGAGAAATCAGCAGATTGCTATGTACAGTTTACCATAGACGTATCAAAACTTTTGACTGCCGAACTTTTCCACGGTCCATAACTCTCCGAATTCTCAAGTTGGCTCGTTAATTTGTCGTTGCAAGAGCTTATATCTATGACGTCGATTATATTGTAATTAACATTCAACTGAATAATCGAAAATATTCAACCGCGGAGAATAAACAATTTTTTTTTATACATTTGCTGTCGTCTTAATCGGCTGATATTTTTTTTATGTGAGTAAGTGATTATTATACTGAAGTAATCTTTAGTAACTATAGTATATTTATTCCATAATTCGATTGATACAACACAGATGTGTCATCATTATCATCATGTGTACCATATATTGGCTTTATTAAGGGAGTTATTTTTTCTATTATTATTTTTTGTATATTACTTATATCACAAAAATTATTATTCCTCAAGTATAAAACATGTAGGTTAGGTTAGGGTTGTACTACACAACTATAATTGTTATCCAACTTTGGAAATAAAATGAATGAAAAAACATATGTGGCGAGTATATAATTTTTTAGACTCAATAAAACATATCTGTTCTGACTAAGGGTCCGTAATAGATTTAAAAAAATAAATACATCCTTCAGAGTTTATATCCTTATGTCAAAAATAGATTTACTCAGATCGGACCATTATTAGATTTAAACCGTTTATATTTTATACTTAACTTTAAAAAAAATATAATTTAGTATTTTAGATTCTTAGCAGAGAGATGGGTGTATTGATTTTACAACGATATATGTTTTTTACTTTTATTTTTGTTATTATGTCTGAAGTCATTTTTTTTAGCAGAAAAAAATGGTATGGTCATCAACTTCATTGAAGGTTTCTAGTGGAAAATTGGATTTAGTTGGTACTTTTGAGAGGTCAATATTGAAAATTCTTGGTTATTTTTAAAATAGTCGAAAAATAAAATACAAACCTTTGTGAAAATTTTAGTAATATTATTAAATCAATTCTTTAGTAAGATTGTCTACAAAATAATATTTGACCACCTTCGATTTTTAAAATAAATCTTAGATCTCTAAGACATAGCTCAATAATAAAAATCAATATGTTTAAAAACTATCGCTAAATATTTTATTATTTCTACACTTATAATATACTTTTTTGATAAAAATTTCATATATCTTCGGTTAGAAATTAAATTTTGTTTTTGTATAAAAATATTTGTTTTTTCTCAATTATTAAGTGAAGTTGGTACAGGGAAAAACGGTATTTTAGTACATAGCAAAAATGCAGGTATTATGAACATACTCAAATATTAATAATTAATATAATAATACCAATACAAATTGCATATAGTAAAATAAATTATTTTAATACTAATATCAGCAATATTGAAACAATATATCATGAAATATATTTACCTATTACAATATCGACTGATAAACCGCCTTCGCTCAGATCTGTTTTTCATATGCAATGATTTATCATTTAATTCGAATAATAATAAGGTTTAGTTTTAAATAAAGTAAATAACAGTGAGTGAAACATCACCTACTGTTCGAGGCGGTTGGGCTTTACCGAGTATAATACATTTTATTTTTACATTAATATTATATCTAAATTATCAATTCATTTATTGCAATAGTTAGTCTATTAACCGTGGAAATTAAGGAGTGCAACTAGTCAATTGACCTTAAATATTTTGAACGCATTTGATAAAATAATTCAACACATCTTAAATCACATAAAGTTACCTTGATCTTTGGCATAAGCAATCAAAAAATTAAAATAAAATCGTATTTAGGACTAACTATCAAATTATTATACAATTTAAACAGTGGCGTAAAATCCAATTTTTTTCTTCTCACTTCCAAAGTGTAAAAAATCCAATGAACGTTTAAACGGCGTTCTCTGTGTAATTCACAGATTACGGAAACAAATCATAGAATATAGAAATCTGTTTTGAATACCGTTTCTATTTCTTTAATCAAATAAAATTATTTAACCAATAAAAGGAATTATATATTATCGCACGTAAATTATTAAAATTATTGTTCTATAGGTAGTTATTATGTTAAATGTGTTTTGTTTAATAACAGGGAAGGAACTTCGTATTATGCATTTGTTCACTAGTTTCTATAGTATGTATGAATTTTTCATCGTCGTTGAAATAACACTGATAAAAAATATGAAATTCATTTCAAAACGAATTAACGACGAGCTTAGCATATTTTTTCTTATCGAAGGATTTTTAGCTTAATTACAGACTTCTGCGACAGCGTTGTGTTTTATAATACAACAATCAATCCCCTTGCAAACGTTTTGTATATATTCACTAACTTTACGACGGGATTAAGCGATTAAGCTACCAATAACATAGTGCCTCGCTGTCTCTAATTAATACCTCCTTTCTGCTCTGTATATATATATTACATTTAACGACGGTGTAGTCGGTGTACCCGCGACAAATTAGCGTAGGTAAGAATAAAAAATGCCTCAGTACGGTGCGTACGACTGGTAAAAATGGTGTTATCAATGCCATTTCCGTTTTACGCGCCGGCCATCGTCATATTATTAACAGCTATATTGGAACGCGAACGATATACGTTACAGACATATTACCAACGCGTTTGTTGTAATCGCCGTGCGAAATTAAACCCGAAACAACGTATATCGGCGTCGTATACGAAACGTGATTATTTTTCTCCGTTATATTATTACGGGAGCAGTCACATATTATATAGGTACCTACCCAACGTGTGAATGTGTTGAAAACTAGTTTCAATACAATATTATTACTCGTGACTACTACAACAGGTATTTCGCGAAACTATTTCGGATGTTCAGCCCCAAATATTATAACTTTAACCGCCGGTCTGTGCAATGCAATGTGTATATATGTGGTTATCGGTTTTCTGCGTGTTTAATAATAAACGTCAAACGTTCCATATAATAATATAGCTGACATTCAGTTTGAAACACCGTCACGAACAACAAAAAGCAACTGTTACCGGAAACTTTCAGACTAAATAATAATAATATTAATATTAATCACGAACGATGCGCATAATACATTAATACGATATATTAATGCCACACGAATAAAAGCGCACGACTGTGCGGCAATTTATTCTCACCCTGGACTCGTTGAAACGGAACTTTTCAAAAAACAGAATTGCCTAAATTTAAGTAGCACGCATCTTGGTCTCACATTACCTCCAGATTTTTAAAAGCCGCAAATTGCATATTTTTAAATGTATTACATGGAATAAAATATGCGAATATTATTAAATGTAAATTTAAGGTTTATTTTTCCTTATAAAATGGGTCATCTTAAATAGTTTCATCAAATCCACGTCACACACCCATATATATTACACATACATGCAGTGTACAAAATATTAATCATAATATTCTAAGCGTTTGTTTTTATTGAAAAATAAAATTCAAGTGTAATGTATAATTCATAGTAAGATATTTTTGTAAAAATAATATACTAAACTAAATAATAGACTACCTATGAATATTCATACTAAAATAATAAATACGAATGTAACTTTTTCTGTCTGTTTCGTTTTCATGGTTAAACCGTTGAATAAATGTTGATGAAATTTGGTACGAAAATAACTCGAGACATAGACTCCTTTAAAAAAAGAAACTCCTACGTAAATTAAATTAAATAATCATTCTAATATGATTAGAAATCAACTGCGTATAGAATATAGATAGAAATTTTAAATTTTGAATAGGTGTTGATTATGGGCACCATATAAGAATACTTTTTAGAAATTAAACTTCAAAAGAGAGGGGGAGAAATTGGTTAAGTTTGTAATTTTGTATATAATAATATTTTAACAAATACATTTACTTGAAACTTGGTATTATTATCCTTCAACACAATGAATGAAACACACTTAGCTTAAATTACCTTCCTTCCACATCATAACAAAGCTACAGATATGCGAGTGAAGTCATGAGAAATAGTTACTTGTAATATACAATTCATATTGTACACTGTATTTTATTATCTCTCACAAGTCACGGTATATAAATTGCATTATTTGTTTTTCTGTTTGTAAGTGGTTACACTCGAGTATTTTTTATCCTTGAAATTCCAAGTGGAGAAATAAGTACGTATAAGCTTTTGTTTTGACTTGCATGTGTGTGCTCGTGTAAGCGTTTTTATAGTAGAAGAGAAGGTATTATAAGTTTATAATTTTTTTTTTAAGGTTTGCTGATTTATCGATTTACCTGAGTCACTAATACTTTTTTTAAGTAAGGCTTTGCACTAACGTGTATTTCTTAGCCATAAAATTGTGCATGTATTTGAGTAGATGTTTCCCGCACTTCTATTCAAAGTGTGTAGGTATATATTATACAAATCTCGAGTGATTTGTGCGCAGTGACAGTCGGTTGAATTACGTTTACACTCGTTCGGGACCAATTCAAGATTCTGAGCGCGTGCTAGAGCCGACTTACGAATTTCGTTTATCTGGGCTTGATGCGTTTTGCATAATGCAGTAAGGACGGGAGCGGCGGTGACAAGCACGCCGGCCGCCGCGGCTATGGTGTTGAGAAGAAAACATACGGTCTGAAATAAATACCTATATGAGGTTGAAATTTCGGAAATTTTATTATTATACGTGTTCGTTAAACCATTATCGGACGTTATATCATTATGTAGGCAAACAATGTGCACAACCTTTAATTGACATATTATGCTTTAGTCTCATTCTTGTATCTTATGTTATTATCATCAATAACACCTCAAATAGTAACTATATATGCAATAACTTCACCGGTCACTGTGTCGAGTACCGCAATCAGATAACAAGTGGAATTTTTTCGACCACAGTGTAATTTATTATAGATATCAATGATAATGTTATATTTAAAGTATTTCATAGGACGTCTGAAAATCGACAACTTATCGATCAACCTTGCAAAATATTATCTAAATCATTTTGGCACCATCAATATTGGTTTTTTTGTATTTTAGTCCGGTGGTCGTTTTTAAAAATGAAATCGAAACTTTTGGAAAACTATATAAATAAAATTCAATTCTTTTATTCATTATTTTTTTTTTTTTGTGTGGAAAAAAATATTTAATTCTGATTGCTTTATTGTTGTATTACATACAATCGTCGTTATTGAAACTCAAAAAAATAAATCGACTGCCGTCAAACGCCCACTAACACCACAACGACCATTAATAATGTATAGTGACCAACGTTGTAGTTTCTGATAGCGGAAAAAATATATTTAACTTATTTCATATTACATCATATATTTCAGAATACCACATAAAGATCAGATCCGACCATATATGATGTTTGCTATTCCTAACTCTACTGTTAACCAAATACGCAGTACTATTCAGGGTGGTGTATATGCGTTTTAATTATTATAACCCAGTGTGATGCTATTGGAGTAATATCACCATGAATGACTGTGAGAAAAAAACAACTTGCGCCGCAGACGCATAACAGGTACCTAAATAGTTCAGACAAGTTCAAACAATTAGTATCGTGTGCTATAGCAGTACAGAATCACGAATAATGTTGATTGTCGAATGATTTTATTTAACAGTCTCTATACAACTAAACACAAACAGTTTAGGTTCCAGTTTAAGTTCATTTTTCACAAGATAGAAAAAAAAATTAAAAACATTTTTGTCAATAAAAATTAAAAACTAAAATCAATTATTACCGCAGTAATTTTCGATTACATTTTGAAGATAAAATTTTACTGCTAAGAATGAATAAATCTTGTCGATCATTAATCATACCGATATAGTTACGCTTTCGAGTTACGGCAGCTGTAGGTTCAGATATTTGAACACATTTAACATATATGCTGGATCTTAATTTTATTCAAGAATTCGTCAATACTCATAGGGTTCCTTTATCAACAAATAACAACTCTAATTTTTTAAATTGCATAAAGCAACAGATATTTTATTAGATTAATTTTTAAAATTAAAAATATTTTATCATGAAATCGGATGATTTATTTATGTTGCAAAAGTTTATGACGTATTCTTAATAAACTGAAATTCAACAATTTTTAATTATTACAGAATCAAAGTATTTTAATTTTAATTTTTCCAATTGTTTGTTGAGCACTTTTTGTTTTAAATGAATAAATTATTCATAATAGTCATGTTTTATTATTACATTTTGAATATTTTATTTGTTTTTATTCAACACTGGTGTATATTTTTTGCATTTTAATTGTTATAACTTACGAGCTACATTGCGTACGATAGAAATACGGGTTTACAATCTGAAAATTTGTACTTATTGCACATTATATCCTTTACCAGAATATATTATACTAAATTAATTAACATTATCGATCAAATAAATATCTTGAAACTTCTATTGATAGTATATTGATAAAGATTAGATACTAATAAAATTTTTACTATGTTCATATTTATTTTAAAATTTGATTTCAAACAACACTGAATTAAATTTTTTTTTTAAACTATATTTAAATCAAACCTAATTATTCCAATATCAATTATTTTATAAAACAGTTTATTTTTAATGTATGATAATTCGATTATCGTTGATGGAACTAGATTGGGGTAAAATCATATATTTCATACCTGAAGGTAAAATTATGCACATTGCTTTATTGATCGTACAATATAAGGGGGAAAATTAGTACAATGATCCTAAAATACAAATTTTGTTTTAGGACATAACTGGTCCGTGCCCAAATATATAAGATAGTAATAGATTTGAGTGAAACATAACGGAATCGATTTTTTCCCAAAGTTTAATTTACAATAATTAATAATAACATCCACCCTATTTTTTTCCATTCTTTAATGACGAAAAAACTATTATAATAATATTGTTTTTTATTTGCTTTTTAAGCGTGTGATATTATTACACAGACAAAACAAAAGCCTGGTGAGAATGAAAATAAATGTTGGTGCAAACTGTGTAATGTGACCTCAAAACCAACATTCTATTGTTGTTTCAGTGCTATCACAGGGCGGTAGGTAAAATTCAGACAGGACGAAAGTTTATCGCTCTGGGCTCTATCCTATAAAATCTACCGGTAATGTCACAATCGGAAGGACGTATTCTAGGAAATGGGTGTAATTTTCAATAATTTACAACTCGTTCGGTGGCTACCTGGGTGTAGAGTTTTATCAACAGGGCAGTGTTTTTTTTTTAAAGTGTACCTATGATGTATGTGCGTTCAGATGATGTGTGAGACTTTAATTTTGCTACACTTATTTATTGTTGTTTATTTTTATTTTTGGCTAACAATTTCCTGAGAACTTTGACGTAAGCCAAAAGTTGTACAATATCGAATTTTTATCTAATGCTATACACGTTCACGCATAAAGGCCGTCTGGGGACTGATTGAAACATAAAATGGTTTATTATGATAAGCAATAAAGCAACGTCTGAACGTAAAGCTCTTTGTTTTTACGTTTCCATCTACGCGAGAAAAATATTTCGGATCACTATGATAATTTATCATACCTATCACGCAGTCTCGATCTTTTTTTTTTTTTGAAAAATAGAGTTACAGAAATTTATACTTCCACATTAAACTACAGAATACTATAGACAAAAGTAATATGTACATTTAAAAAAATATACGTATTAATATTATAAAATGTATATATTAAATAAACTGCAAAAACAAATTGTAAATCGACTTTTTTGCATTTATTTAACATTTCACCATAATATTTAGAACAATGATGTAAACATAAATCCTACTAACAAGTTATTTAAACAATTACGTGTATTATTGCATTATAATGTTTTCAATAACCATTATCTAAATAGAAACATTTCTTTAAATATTCCCATCATACTATTAAAATGATATATTGATATCGTGTAAACATATTATACCTATTATTACCATTTTAATTGCATAATGTTATTTATAAACAAAAAATATATTTATTATTATGCTTTGACGTAGCTTGCGTGCCAAAAGCATTAACAAGCAACTTAGTGTTTTTAAGGTATAGTTTTTATAATAAAGAAACATAATATGCCCACTGCACAGTTACTGTGTTTCGAGTATATTTCAAAAACCACTTTGGTGTTTTATATGATTAAGACTTCACGAGCAGTTGTAATTTTTCTTATATCTAAGTTTCAGTATTTTATTTTGACCAATATTGTAATACACACTTTTTTAGTTAAAATTGCTTAGAGGTTTGTACTCATTGTAGATATAGCTGTAATATTATAATTTGTAATATAGAAAATATATATTATGCTTAATATAGTTGGTAAGACTTCCAGCTATGTACTTTGGATAATATAAACTTTGTCGTATTCTGACAATTTTATTTCCATGTGTTAAAATTATAATCGAATATTTGTCTTTGGTTAAAACTGGTATTGTTAACTAGGTACACACTACACAGTATACAGTATACCTGGTATCTAAATCATAGATTACCTACACAATGTGTTGAGTTTTTACCGTATTTTTCAAATCGATACCGTGAACAAAAAAGTGTTATGCATAGAATCATTAGGTAAATTAAATATGTATTACTATTTATAATAATATGTAATTGTATTATTGATTAACCTACTTTCTTACTATTTTATTTCTCGATAAAAATGAATACAATATTATAAAATTCAATGAAATCAATTTAAACACAAATAATTAGCGAGAAGGTTGTTGATTCTGAATTTGTAATCAATTTATAACATATCATCAAACATTACACGGAAATAATAAATTAATTCGCAAAAATGAATTACAAAATTAAAACATCTGAACGACAATATTAATATAGAAACGCAGCAGGTACTTTTAAAGCTAATACATTTTATTTAAAAAAATGTTTGTAATTATTTTTTTACTATAATAACAATATAACTCTTAGTAAAATTTTTGCTTATTATTTTTTAATGCTATATGCCTGTATATATAATATACATAAACAATAACATTTAAAATATTGAACTATAATAGCAATAATATTTTTGATATGTATTGTATGTAAATATAATGTATAGTACTGTAATGTGCAAGTTCTAACTATGAATTTAAACTGTACAGTGCTCTCCTGTATTACGTACTTTAAATTATATTAAAAAAAACTACAACAATTTATTGTGTAGTTGGTGTTTGCCGTTTGGAATTAAAAAAAATCAAAATGAGCAGGAATAAAAATGCACATGTGTGCATGTTATTTGTTCTTGTTTAAATTGTTTCAGCAATAAATATCTAATCTACATGAACATTTCATTTTTTCGTGTAATCATTGTTTTAAATGAATGATTTTAATGATTGTTTTGTGATTTAAAAACTATTTTCAAATAGTATAGAATTGTAATGAAAATAAAAAACATTTTATTTTATTTTAGACTTATAGTCAAAGTCACGAGTTGAATAAATTAACCTAAAACAGTATACCCTAAACACGATATACTAAAAGATATAAGTACTTACGAAAGTAAAATATGTCTAAAAAAATAGTAAATCATAGTTTATCAAATCCCAACAATTGCGTGTACATAATGAAACGAAAACTCGAGTTTAAAACAACCCTGATAAACTGTTAAATGTGTTGGAGTTGATAATTTATATTATATATTTTTTTAATTGTATAATATAATACCGGCAATAATTAATTTACCTATATAAACCATTTTATAAATTATAATAATGATAATGTTATGATTTAATTGTTTAGCAAATATGAGAAAAAAACTAAGCTCATGAATAAAATACATCAGTTAATTAAAGGTCTGTAAGTTTTTGATACTAATGTTTATAATTAATATGGTCTTAAATATTATATTATAATGACGATTTTTATTTTTTTTTATATTTTAGAACATTTAGTTAATAACTATTACAGTTCAACAATTACAGATAGTGAAAGATATAATAATATGAATTGAAAACCTGTAAGGTACAATAGTTACATTACATATTCGGCGATTAAAATTATTTTAATTTAATTTAATTATGAGATGAGATCGGACTATAGAACAAACTGTTTGTTTAGAACAGCTGTAAGGAGCGTAATGAGAGGAGTAATTAATGAGG
The DNA here is from genome assembly GCF_003676215.2 of Rhopalosiphum maidis. Lineage (NCBI taxonomy): Eukaryota > Metazoa > Arthropoda > Insecta > Hemiptera > Aphididae > Rhopalosiphum > Rhopalosiphum maidis. Next base: position 46,651,653 of record NC_040880.1, on the reverse strand, counting down.
AAAGTTCTGATATAAATTTAGTTAATGGCTTATCAATAGCGTGGATATTGGGTAGTGGGATATTTTTGGAATCAGTAACGAAACATAAGAAGCTTTTGGAAGGATAGGAGGAGTTTGGAGATGAAGAGGAGTGAGTAATGGATCTGGATTCTGTAGTTTTGCGACGTTTGAGAAGAGCTTTAAAAATTTGACATCCCTTGTAGTTGGAAGTATGACTGCCCATGCAGAGGGCGCACTTGGCTGGACTGGATTTATCTTTAGTGCTAGTTTTGGTGTGGTGGTCACCCCGCATTTAACACACCGTGAAGAATGGTGATAATAGTTTGCGGTGTGACCGTAGTTCTGGCAGTTTAGGCACTGATGCGGACCACTCATGGTCCTGTATGGTAGTTCGACTTTAAAATTATTTTTCTTATACGCATAAATAACGTTTAGGAGATACTTATTAGTAAATCAGCGAAACGATACACAATGCGATTCAACGGTTTACAGTAATTTGTTTTTGAATCTGGTTAATTTAAAATATTAAGCATTTGTTACTATGAAAAAAATTAATTTTTAAGCGAAAAAGTTATATTATATTTAATAATATATTATTCATTTTTACAATGTACTTAGTTGAATAAGTTTTGTTTTTATATATTAAATAACAACGGGTAATACTTAGTAACAGTAATATTTAGACTATTTTTATTTATTTTTTACCTGTAATTTTACATATATACTTAAAAAAAGAAAAATAAGTTCAATAGTGTTGTCAAGGATCTTGAAATACGCCACTGGATTATTATAGAAAAAATTGCCACATTACTATACTAAATCTGGTACCGATTTATGTTCGTAATAATATAGATATTGAACATACTACATAATGTTGGTAGTTTTGTCAATATACTATGATATTTTATAATATCATGACATTGCGTATATTATCATATTTGACAATATTAATAATAACGCAATGCATTAGACTAGAAGGCACGAGAAATCTGAGCGTATATTATTCGAATCGTAGTCCCGATATTTTGGGACTTTGGGTACCAATACAAATCCCGTTTCTAAAAATAATGTGCCCCCAAAAAGATTCGAATATACACGGTAATACGAATCGTATACAGAGCGTTATTATTATTTTTTTGCAATGTTTAAGGGTTCAGGAGAATTGAGGTGCATAAATATATATATATATATATATATATATAATTGAAATATTGAATATTCATTTTTATTTTAGTTAACAACTGCAATTGATTTTAAATAGAAGTTTGATATTACCACCTATAATTTTTGCAATAGGCGAGTGCATTTATGGTACCGCAACAACATTTTCCCCGGCAAAATATCTAAGGTATTAATGTATTATACCGCAGCCAGGGCTGGGCAGTATCTTGGATACTAGTATTTAAGATAAGTATCTGAGATACAATTTTATTTTGTATCTTGTATAGCGTGGATTTAAATACTTTTTTGACTTGTATCTATTATTTTTTTATGATTCAATATACTAGATACAATCTAAAGTAATGTTTCACGTCGAAGGAATTCACTTGATAAATTGATCATAATAAACATTATATTTGTAATCAATAATAATTTACATAAATCCAGTTTATCGGCTTTTATCCAGTTTTCTAATTTTATCGTGCTAAACATTTATTCTGCCTAATTTTTTCAGCTGCTGTTGAACGACTATTTTCATTTGTTGGTCTTATTCATGCTCCTTGTAGATCTAGTATGTCAGATGATACTAAAATTAGTTTCTTTAAAAGGTAACCAGGAATTTATTTTAAGACATGGAATATAACATATAAATTACTTTTATGATGATACTACTTACATATAATTTACTTAAATTTAAACATTTAATAAAATATATTATAAATAAACATTGTAATTTATAAATTTATTTATATCCTTTTTTATTGTACCTAATGTAAATGAAAAAATAAATATCAATAAATGCATAAAGAATCTTGTATCTTTAAAAATATCGTCATATCTTGTATTTATATACGAACTATAAATGTATCTTGTATTATTTAGATACCTTTTTTTAGATATCTTGCCCAGCCCTGACCGTAGGTAATATCGAACACGTGATATTATGTATAATACAAGAGCGTATATAGAGAAAATATGGTTATAATACAGTGTTCGGACATTGGAACTATCCTTGGCGAATGCGTGTGCGTCTATCTCTCTCTCTGTATATATATATATATATGCAGCGTGTGTCGATTCGTGGCCATGTATGTCCGTGTATCTGTGTGTACGAGTGCAGAGTATGTGTCTGAGCACATCGTGGTCGGTCTGCGGTGAATTGCGTTCGATTATTAATCACTGCGGCCCGTGAAAGTTCGGCTTTTTGCCACTTCGTCATCGCCACCGTCGAACTGCAGAAGCAGCTATACCGGTCGCGTGAAATCCTGCACCAAAGACAGGCGGACGACGCACACGATTATTTGCACACGAATCGAGGACGGAGAGGTGAGAATAACGGTGAGATAGAGGAAACGTGCGCGCGCTCTCCGCACCCCTTTTAATTTCGAGTGCTCTACCACCCCTCGGATTCCGGCCGGGACCTATCGCTGTCCTTTGGATCGCCACTGCCGAGGAAACCGACTCGTCCGACGTCATAAATCTACGGGCCCACCGCGTGTCGGGCGACCACGACGTTTATCGGCCGCGGTGGTGTGGTGCGGGCGAGCAGTGGGCGCGTGGAAGTCTCCAGCTGAAGCCGAACGGTGGGTTTTTCCTTTTTTCGTTCCGAGGGAAATTAATAAAAACCAAAAACGATTAACTGTTGATTAGCGGTAACAGCGGATGCTTGTTACACACACACACACACTTACAACCATACATATATAATAGATGCGATGACATATTTTGGATTTAAGCCAATACGTCGTCATTAAATTGATTATTTTAGTTATTTCGTCGTGTACAGTTGTGTGTACATCGTACATGGAATGTTTTTTCCTTGATAGATATTATTTTTTCGACGACTTATTATGACTTTAAAAATCATACAACTATTGTTATTTTTTTCTAACCATGAACACCATTAAATTACGATTCCAGTCTAGAATTTTGAATCATTATGACAACTAATACAGAAAATTAAATTGGAAAAAAACCAATTTGATATTTCTTAGTACTTATGATGGTAAAATTTAAATCATTACGTGAACAATTTTTTATTTTGCTGTATTTTATTTTTGATTTAGGTTGTTGTTACAAATTTACGCCTATTTTACGTAGAAGTATAATAAATTAGCTATCATTCAGATACACAAGTGGCAAAATTAAATATTAATAATAAGTTTAAAATGCTGTTAGCATAGTTTAATTATTTCAAAAATGTACTTACAAATGTACATGAGTAAAATTAAGATTTCAATATTGGCTGTAAATAAAACATAATTTGATTGTTCCGATTTTATTCTATACGTTTTTGCATTATAATATTGTTATATTAAAAAAAAAAAATTGAATTTACAAAATACAATCTATTGAGCACACAAAATTATAAATACCTTGGAACACTAAGATGTTATGACGTATATTATTTTGTACTATGATTGAATGTATCAAAGCAAACTAATTTGAAGGGTTGTTTCAGGAATATGACGTTAAGTATATAAAAGTTTACGGAAGTTAAACGTTAAATACATTGCTTGGCGGCTTATTGTGTTATCGTCTTATTTGAAATTTATAACAACACATTAGACATATATAAATATTAAATTTGATAACATTTTAAATTTAGTTTTTAAATTATTAACAAACTATAACGAAGGAGTTTTTTTTTTTAGTGCAGTGAAGTAAATATATTATTACGCATATAAAGCATACACATAGTTATACAAAGATTTGTATGCTTAATTCAAACATAAAATGTTATGTTACTCAAAGTCATTCGGGTTGGTTACTGTATGTTTTTAAATGGTTTTTAAGACTGTTGTGACCTTTGATTAATTTGTACGAAAATCCTATTATAGTTATTGCTATTTTATCTCAAATACCTATTTAATACTTCCCAATAGTATTGTTTACAAGTTAATATCGGCTATCTTTAATCCATCAGCTCACAAACTATATTCCACTCGGCATTACCATTCTATAATAATATTTTGGTTTAAAATAATGTATATATATATATATATATACATTACCTACGCGCAAATAGGACAATAATTGAAATCCATTTAAAACATCTAGATAAATCATTCTATACGATAAAGAAGACGAAACAATTAAATAATATGTAATATAATTAATTACACATAACTGAACTAAATCCTACCCAGATAATAAAGGAACGCTTTAAGTCTGATACTTTATATTATAAACGGGTACATTAAAATCACTAGCCATAATATTTCTGCGACATAAGAGGATCAACAATTTATTATTAATAATTAATGAATTGGTAAAAGATAAAAATTGGGAAAATAATTTTCAACTATTGGTAATAAAAGACGGCTGAAAAATCGAAAGTTTTTGTGTATTTCTGGCCTACTGATAAGTATAATAATATTGTTCTATTTTAATTGACAAATTATCCGAAATATTTCATTATCTTGTTTTTTGTTTTGATTAAATTTCATTCTAAGTTATAGGTAAAATAAATAATAAAAGATGGTCAGTACTCACGTACTGCTCTGCTATACAATAGGCCTCTTGTGGATCACTAATGAATATGTTAAATTTGAATTCAATAAAACATCATTGTATACAATTCTTAGCAAAGATGGCCTGTCACCCAATATCACTAAGTATATATTTATACATTTTATTATTATAACGGTACATTAATATAATTTTTGTGGGAAAGTTGAATTTATTATATTATTAATATTTAATAATAATGAATGTATATAATTTATACTATATTATTATATTATAATTATTAACTTCTAAGTCACCATTTCCTTATCGTACAACTGTGTGAATGGGTTCGTGATAAAATTGGTAGGTAATATTTTAAAATTAATCTACATATTTTAAAAATGTCATGGTGCAAAGTAAAATTCATTATATACGTAAAAGTTATAAGTTCCCGCGAATAATGTTTTTAAATTATCATAAAATAATTAACACCGTTATTGATTGTTTAAATATGTAATTTCGTCCAAATTTAAACTTCCAGTAGTTATATAAAAAAAAATGTTTCTTTATATTTTTATAATTTTGTACAAATAATAATTATCCCTGCGCACTTCGTTTCCTTTACAAATACATCCGTGTTAAATTTAGTTGCCTAATGCTAAAATTTAGCGTAACGCGTGTGAATAAAAAAAAATTTTTGGTTTTTTGATTTGGTGTTTAGATGCGGTTTCCGGTGATATTGAATTGAGTCCGTGCTACTTTTATGTATTTGACTTGAGTCCAGCTTATTATCTTAATATCTTTGGATTGAGTGCCTATAGATAAAATGTCATAACTACCTACGCAGTAAAATTCGCTTAAAATTAAATGCTTTTTTTCATTCGGGACATCCAAGTATTTTTATTTTCGAGAACACTCTTCTGGAAATACACTCTGATACATGTATAAAATTAAAAAGCAAAGCAAAAAGACTATGTAAAGAAACATTAGAAAAAGAAAAATTTTTACGGGAGCAGACAAACAAATATATAAATAAGCAAATTTGGAGATTTAACTACAATAATTGAAGGTAGTAGAAATCAAATGAATATTGTAAGACATTAAAGTAAATATTTAAAAAATTAAATTAAATTAACTTATAAACTATATTTACGTTGTCCGTTAACAGATGAGATACTTTTTTCACTTTCAATATTCTATATCATGTTGTTATGATAGGTACTAATATACCTATCGATAGGTTACTCAATATTTTCTCTTCTTCTCATTGTCGTTTATAACGACAATAATTTATTACACTTATACTTTGATTTTAATTAATTCTTCCGTTTTTTTTTTTTTTGACGTAGACATATATTGCTGCTAAATAACGAACTATAAATGTACACAATAAGTTTAATAAATAGCTTTGATCTTTGATAATTGTATTCTTTAGTAAACGAATTAATGTAGGTTGAATAACTCATGTTATCTTTGTATTCATCAAGTATCACTTGACTCGCACAGATACATCAAGGCAATTATTTTTTATATAGTATTTATAAACCGTTTGAATTTAAATTATAACAAATCATTTTCATGTTCATTTAATTTAAATTTTATTTTCATAAGACTCAAATAATAATATTAAAATGTACAATAAAATAATTTAATAACAACAAGAATACTGATGTTTTATTTTTAAGAATTTAATCAAATAAAACAAACCACGTTATTTCATGTTTCAAATATTCGAAAACAATACATATAATGCTTTGTTGCAAATATTCATTTGATTATGACCTGTTTTATATCATAATTATTTTTTTACGTGTGTATTTAATAGTTTTTACTAATTTAAATTATTGCATTTGAATTGTTGAATTATTAAATTTATAAATATTAAAATAATAAAAATGTAATATAATTATAAATAACCGACAGATTAACTCAACCCAATTTACGTTTCTAGATTTGATAGTATTTAATAGTTACTATCTAAATCATTTTAATATTCATCTTTATTTTATTACCATTTAGAATTTAAGTTTGTAGTAATTAAGTAGGTAGTAGTTTATTAACCACGAGTTAAAGACTAAAGAATAACAATAAAGATTGAATAAAAAACAACAGTTTGTAATAAGGTGAATTTATGACTAAAAGTTATTCAAGTCATAAACCATTATAATGTCGTTATGTTAGTAAATGTCAAAAAGATAACAATTTTTTTTTCACTTTTAATAATAATTATAGGTACTCGACTTTAATAAAATTATAAAAGTATAATACAATTCTTGAAATATATTATAATAAAGTTTTGTACATCTTGGTAAATACGCATTGCACATAACTACATAAGTACTACTTATTCAAAATGAAGAAAATATGTACATTTTATTTGCTTATTATTTATACAGAAATTATTCAAGTTAAAACTTTATAACTATTGCCTTATAATATGATATATTGTTAATATAATTGTATATTCTTTGTTTTAGTAATGCAACCCATGGACGTAATTCCTAAAATATAAAACTTTATCAACTACCGATTATTTTATTAATAATTTATTCAGAATATGTAGGAAAATGAATACGTATTTATGTATTTAAATTGAAATTTTTACCAAATAAATTTAATTAAATTTTTAGCTGGAATAGTTTAGTAGACGCGATCTTGGTTTGAGTTCGAGATCGGAATCGGTTATTAGGAGTGTTTAATTAAAGCAATTAAAACAGACAAAACTTCGTTTTCAAGGAAAGTTGTACACAAGTTAACTATTATTGTTAATCTCAATAAATGTTTCACTATTCTGTTTATCATCGCGTGTTGCTGTCCACGATATCAAACGTCATTTAAGTACTTCTAGGTGGAAAACTTACGACATAGCCTACATACTACGGTTTTGGCTAAAGGAAGTGCCATCAAATGTGAATTATTTATGACAAAACCCTGCACTGCCTTGTTAACAGACGACGAGAGTCCTCTATCCTAATACATTAAATAATTTAATATTCTCGAGGCGTTTTCAAAAGACTAATCTAAACACGTCTGTTACGGAATCGTGTAGACGATGATGGATCTCCCGCCCGCGGCCTGCCTATATACGCTAACGTGCATAATCGATCAAAACCGCAAACAGACGTCTTACAAAATCATACTCAAGAGATTTTACTATTTTTGTTTACCATCCGTAATCTCTGCGTGTGCATACACAAATATATATCACACTTCACAAACACACACACACACACACACACAAACAAACACTATTGTACTTGAAACTATTTAGGTGTAGGAGGTGGACAGCCGCAAAACTGCACGACGTCGGGATGTCGTGTGATGGTACTGTATATTGAGCCGATCTATGAAAAATGATCTCTACCAAGGCATTCCGCGACGACGATGCTGATTTCCTCGATTACCACCTATATGGACGTAATTCCCCGCGACAATATCAGCTGATCGTACGTCATCATAACGGGATGAAGGGGTAGGGGTGCTGTTAATTTTCACCGTGTCGTCTGTTTTACGAGATGGCGTGTCAGGCATTCGGAATGCTATCCATCTTATAGCCAAAGTATAGCAAAGGTAAAAGGCCACATTATCAAACCACTCGGTAAAACCTGCAGCAGTCCCACCCATTGAACTAGGATTTTGCAATATGGTATATCCCGTGAGCTGCGGTTCCGGTCGCTTCTTCGGATCAGCGGTCTACAATAAATCACGTCGAATTGTTTTTGCCTCGACTCCCGAATACATCGATGTTTATTCGATGCTGTTCCTTATCAAAGTACAATTAAACACGTTTGTAAAATTATATTTTAAATAAGTAGGTATGTATACGTATTTACAAATGATTCTGTCATAAAACATTTCACACAACGTCCTACACGCCTGTCAGCTCAGAACGTAATATTCAACTAAAGCAGGTAAATTTAAATGAGTACCTATATAATACATCAACTTCTTTGAAATATCACCCGACAAATTTAGTGTTTGATAAAGATTAATTCCAGTGAAACATTTTATTTTTTGTCACATTTGATTTAATTTTCTCCAAACCAATTTATTTTATTTTATAATGTTATCTCCAAGAAACATAAAACTAAATATTACGTGACCACTTATAATTTTATATATGTTTATTGTCACATCAATCATATTATTTCCCAGTAAGTGTCATGAATAATTTACCCAGGATTTTTAGTTTGCCTCTCATTTCGTTTTTACAATACCAATCACAAAACTGCTTTACACAAAGAATATTTTTAAATTTAAATTATATCCATGTGCATACATCTTTAAAATTACATCTTAATAATTTTATTACGTCTGTCAAAATATAATTATTTTTTTTTTTATATAAATAATTAAATTTTAAATACAGATGAATAAAACATTTTGTAAATTAAAAAATAATATTATATTGTACGATATCACATAATGTTTGTACAATTCCTACTCGTATATAGTAAAAAAAAAAAAAAATAGTTTACTATATTTTTAAATGTATATTATTACTTATTATTGATATACAAATTAATCATTAATATTTGTTGTTGAAAACAATAGGACTTCATTGATAAAATATAATAACAAAAATTGAAGTATTACAGGAAAACAGTTGATAATGAAAGTATGAACAGAAAGAACTTAAACAACAATAACAAAATGTTTTTGCCAAGTGGAATGTATGTCAAATAAAGATATTGCACAACGAAAAAACATTAAAAGATCAACCACTAAATGTGGATGATCAAAGTTTTTTACTACAAAGAGATCAATTATAATATTTTAATGTCCAGTAAACTAACTGACACTGACATTTTAAAATCTATTAACTATAGTGAAGTACATTGAGCTAACAAAAAAAAACAAAGGTAAAACCGTTTCACTAACAGTTACTATAACAAAATATTTCTCACATAGAAGTTGTCTTAACATTTATGACTCGCAACGATTTAATAAATAATGGCATCACAAAAACGTGATGTAAAAAACACTGCATAATAATAACAGATTAAAAAACTTTTTTTCTTTCAAGTATAGTTGTAAATAAACAAAAGTGAGTAAGTAGATAACTTTTCTACAGCTTATACAGTCATTTGTAGTAGGTGTCGAGTATTATATGTATACCTCATTATTAAATAATTTACTGTAATGGATATGTTAAATTTAAATTCAATGATAAATAATTGTGTACGATTCTCAGTGAATACGATGTTAGCTATTTTATTATTATTATTACTTTTTTTGTTTGTTAGCTTAAATTACTAAGTTTATTTTATATTTTGATTACTATTAACTACTGAGTATAATACAGTAACTATACATAAACAATAAATTGGCATTAATCTAAATATTTTTAAAATATCATTGCTTGTTGAAAACATTTTTATTTTTTAGACACCTTAGTATGAGTATCCATTGCAAATATTACAAAATAAGTTTCTCAATTTTCTCTATTTCAACAATATTTTGTTAAAAAAACTGGTATTTTTAAAATTCTTGATTCACCCCCTCCCTTATTTTGTTTCTCCCGATTATTAAAAATAAAGTACTGGCAATTTTTAATTTTTTTATCCTCAAAGTATATACATAGATTAATTTTCCAATTAAAAAATATATTAAAGTTTAAAATCGAAGCATTATTTCTATTAAGATATTTTTTCCTGACACAATAATAAATACAAAAAATCCAATTATAAAATCTATACGTCATTCATCTCTTAGGATATATAAGGGTAAAAGTTAATTATTATTAAAAAAAAATAAATTATTAGTATCATAATATTATTATTACTTTATTCTCAGTTAAAATGGTGTATTCTGGGTATATTTGTAATCGCATTTATATAGAGAAATAATAACTACTATAGTAATGTACGTATATTGGTTATGAGTATTACAAGAACACAAATACATTATGGATTTCCCAACGAAAACATAAATTCCATATAACTTTTTTTTTTTTAATATACTGATAAACAGTGAAAGCATAATTTATCTTAACTGGGATTTTTTCACCTTTTCACTAAACCCAGTTCAGTCCATAGTGCGTCCGTGTGAACAAGTAAACGGTATGGTTGAAGAAGACGACATGAAGTCGGTGCTGACGTGACAGGCGTCGGATGAGAGAAGTTAATGGATTCTATTCAAAAGAGGAGACGACCAAGCGTCCTAATGCATCGTCTCATGTCGAATTCATTACTTTTCTTACCGACAAAACGGGAGCTAGAAGATCCTGCTACCACATCATAATGCATCCAATTTTTATACTTTAAGTTCTGCAATGAAAAAAATAACTGTGAGAACCTTTCTTAAATAAAAAATCCTGGTCGGATACTATCCAATAGTCACATATTTTAACTAAAAAAATCAGTATAAATATTTATATGTTTATTATACCTATATTAATAACATATACTTTGAATTGTTATTAAGAAAATTATTTAATTAATATCATCATAACAATTGAAGTGGAGCTCAGATTAGTTTCAATGTCTAGATATTTAAAACGTATTTTGCTTATATTTATGGTAATATTAAAAATCATAATAACAATTAATCACAAAACAAAAATATAATATTAATTGTGAGACATATTATATAAATTAAGTTATAAGAGGATTAAAACAATGAATATTAAAAAAAAAGAAAAAGTAGCCATTCCCTTGAAATCAGCCACTCGTTGTACCAGCCTTAAATATGACCCGGATAAAGGGTTAAAAAAGCATATTATCATGTTTACCAAATTTAAAAAGTTTATTCTGTGGGTAAAAGTAATAAAAGTATTAAGTATTAAACAACTATCACTCTTAAAATTTATCAAATGATTGAGTAGTTGACATTAAATTATATACAATTGTATTTTTCCATTGTTACAACTTGTTATTATAATATATTATTATAGTATAGTAATTTAATTTAATTTTTTTATATAACTGAAACAGCAATATTTTACTTAAACATTGGATTATAAGTTACACAATTTATTACTGCTACTACTTGAATTTGAAAAAAAAAAAATTGAAGTGGATGCCACTCTGTTCTACGTTAGGTGTCGAATAAGTAACTATTATATCCTATAGGTGTATTAAATTTGAATTTAATAATATATCATTGTACACGAAAAACGATTCTGAGCTGAAACGGTCCATCAACTAATATCACCAAGTAATATGTTTTTTTTTGATACAGCTACTAAAGTAATTTACTTTACTTTTAATATTTTAGTAAGTTGATATAATGCTTTCAAAAATATTGCATCTATTATACTTTTACTATTTAATTATCATAATAATCTATATTTATACCATATCACAATGGACGGAAATCTTTTAGACACTCGGGCTACATTCATGAATTAAAAAAAATTCGATGGCTGGACACAAAAATAAAAATTTTATATTCTAAAATTATTTACAATGAAAAAAAATACTATCTGAAACATTTAAGTAAAGAAAAACATAATAAAAAATGTCTGTTTTAAAATTTAAAGCACACCGGATGCGACCAATTATGTTTTTTTTTAAATAATCAAGGAAATAAAAACACATTAAGAAAAAACAGGAATTTTTATACAAATCAAGTTTTTGATAAAATCGATTTTTATATTCTTGAAGTGATTTTGAGTTACTCTAAAACAATTAATCATAAATACTTAGAATTTTCATTAAATAATCACAGATTTTTTTTTTTTAATATAGTATACTTTTTAAAATATTATAACTTTTTTAAACTATTTTTAGGAATTTGGATTTTTTTTCCTTTTTATAGTTCAGTCAGACAACCAATATATTTACTATAAGTTATGCGCAGAACTGTCTAAATATTAGAAGTACCACAATAAAAAATACTATTTCCATGATATACCTAATATTTATCTTTTTAATTTATCTACCATAATATTTTAGAAATTTAATTGATCTTTCAATAGCTATTGATTTTAAAAGATTATGTTTCATTTTAATCCACTATTAAACATAAACATTTGTAGAATGTAATAATTGTAATCACATTTAAATTTTAAAAATACGCCAAAAGTAAAATTATATCTTTGAAATCTAAATTTATTAAGTAAGAAAAAATATCCTTTTTTTTGTTAATTATTATTATAGTGTAAATTTTCTAAATTTTGTTGATGCAACCAATACTGTTGCAATACTCTTTGTGTATTTCTAACTATAATTTATCGTCTATTAAACTTATATAAAATATAGGTTTTGACTTGATTAAAGTATTTTTACATAGGGGTAGAAAAAAATTAAATAATATAGTAGCTAGGAAGTATAATATAATTTTTGATTATTCATAAATTACAACATGAATCTTAATGAAAAAGTTATTTTTACTAAAAATGTACTTATTATATTAAACTAAAATAAGCTGGTGACATTTTTAAGTAAGTACTTATCACGCTATTATTAAAAAAAAATTATCATAAATTCAAATTTTCAACTACTAAAAAACTTTGTTTTTACACTTTTATAACATTTATTAAAATGAACCAATAAGGAACTCATTTTCGTAATAATGTAAGTTTTGCATGTTGTTGTCGTGGAGTAGGTCATTATTATAAGGTATGTTAATTATGAATTCAATGATAAGCTATTTTAGGTAAAAAAACCAACTCCAAAAGATGGTGACGGATGGATAAGACAATTTTTCTAAGAATTTTTTTATTATATTATTACAAGTACCTCCTCAATTCAACAGGTTTGTACTCATTTTTGACAATAACATTGAAATATTTTGAACATTTTATTTAGAAAATAATATCGAATTGTTAATTTTGGTACAAATTATATAAAAAAAAATTTTTTTTGCAATTTTAGGTAGAAGATTTTCAATATTCTGTGAAATATCACGCAAGACGTAAACCATGTAAATATTAAAATTGATTGCAACTAAAGTCAAAAATGTAATATATACTATGGTTATATGCTATCACTGTATTAGCATAGCAAATTTATAAAAAATATTAGTTAAATTTCTCTTGTATTACAAATTATGAATTCACCACCAAATCAAAGTCCTAGATACACTAATAATAAAAAATATTATTTTTTTTTTATATAGATATCATCGAATATCGTTCATGGTTTACCTGAAAGAATGATACACAGATACCTCATGCTGAAACCCATATGTAAGCAAAGCAGGCAGGTAAAATTGGCTTTTTGCAAACTATAATTTATAGATCTATGATGTTTGCGACAAGTGTTCGCTTTGAATGTGTGTGTGTGTGTGTACATCTATTATAGAAAAAGAGTAAAGGAAAAAAGTCAACTGAAAGAAAAAAAGAGAGATAGATAGAGAAAAAATGGCACCGAGAGAGTAAGTGAGTAAAATAAAATAAATAAAAATACATTTGAGACTATGGAAACAACATGCCCCTTGGGAATGGACCAATCAATCAAGCCGAATGACTTATCTCGTACACGGTCACTGGAATCAATCTATATACCGGTCGAGGGATCCATGTTTCCAAAACAGTGTTTGACATTTTAACCACATAGGTAAGTAGCTATTATAATTTATAGTATGAATATATTGGAATATTAGAAAACCATAAAATAATTATTGATCAAATGTTGCAGAATTTTTCTTAAGTTTATTTTACTATAATATATGCAAAGTTTATTTAATAATTAAATAATACGAACAGGTAAAGCAGATTTACCGTGACTAACGATCTGAGTATAGTATTATCTTATTATTGTACATAGTCATATACGATACGTATACGTCTAAACTTCTAAGTATGTATGTGTTATCATATTTAAAATTCAATACACACAAATCGTGAATCATCGATTTTGAAATATTCTTTGACAAAGATTTAATGAACAACCGACGTGGATCTAGTAATCTAAAATGATAAGGGGTGGACACATATTTTTCAAAAAAAAAATACAATTTTACATTAGTAGATAATAGATTAATAGATTATAAATAACATTATAACTCAGATATGATAACAATTATATTGACAATTTTATTAGTATTTTAAATTTATAGATTTTAAGACGTATAAACTATTTATGAACTATATTATAATATACAAACTTTCTAAAGAAAAGAGATCTTAAGTCCCTTAGCCCCTCCCCTTGGGTTAGGGCTTGTATCCGCGTCTGATGTATAATGAATTCCAAACTTGTCTTTTCTTGACAATTATTTATTAAAAGAACACGAATTGATTCCCGTGTGCTGAAGAGTTAGATACTAAGAATTTTAAACAATAAACAAAGACAATCAGCTTTATATTTAAATATGTATTCATAGTTCACACTATCCTTTAGAACCATCGTTTGTTAATAGTAATTAATAGTGATGTTATTTTAAGTTTTTGAATTTAAATGAATCTTATTCTACTGATTAATAATTAATTAGACATATGATCATGTATTAGTCATCACGTTATATTTAAGCAAAACATGGTAATAAAATTATTAAAATATGAGTTTTATTGTTATGTTTTGAGGCAATCGAGTCAGAATTCTAAATAAGTCAAATAGCAAATATAATATAGTACATAATATATATATATATTTAAATGATCCATTATTTACACTGAATATGATTATTATTATTGTTTTAAATGTAGATTTTTACACGCAAATATTCTGCATCGAAACAAAAAATTTAAATTTGTTGACATAATAAGTTTGATCACTTTAATGAAATGTACTACTATGTTTGTATTATTCATTATTATTTGAATTTTTTAATATGCACATTTGTGAATTTTTTTTTGTGCAATTTTTTTTTAGTACATATTTGGTTGGTTTTTAGTGCATAATTAATCCGTGGTCTAAAGTAGTGTGAAATAAAGTATATATTCGTCGTGGCTATATTAAACGAATTAGGTCGGTTAGTTAATTTATTTTTAACCAATTTTGTTATTAGTACGTATCACTTTATTAGTATTTTCAATAACCTCGTATTAGATCATATTGTTTAATATGTCTGTGCTTGGTAAAAAAAAAAAAAAATGGTTTATAAGATATATTTCCTTTATCGATAGATTTAAAATTTGTTAAACTGGCATTTTAGAAATGACATTTGTTAGAAAACCTATACTATATAGCCCAATAATCTCGGATAAAATCGTATCAAAACGATAATATTTTCCTTTTTCTTTGTAAAATAAAATTTAATAGAAAGATATAGACGATACAGTTTATGTTGTACCTTTTTAAATTTTAATTTCTGTAATTTTTACCATCTGCGCACTTACTTAGTAGTATCTTATTGAATTAAAGTCACCGGTAATTTTTTTGGTTAGTACAAAAACACGAATTTGTTATTAATCACTAAAGTAATGAAAACGAACAGGTCGTTGAAGTATAGTAAGGACATATTTGCACCACGAGGAGGTGGTTTTCTTGAATATTGTATGTTAATAATTATTGGTCAGCAGTTCAGTACTTCTAGTTTTTATTGTTATAATGCATGTCGCAGTAACGTATGTGATGTTCGCTCGCTATGGTTCGTTCGATAACTTTGTGTATTTGTTGAAGTATAAATTATATTATAGGTTATTAGCAGCGTTGATTCCGTATTTATATAGTATATTTATTTCTTCGGTAATATTAAAATCATAAAGGACGTGAGATACGATTGTTGTGAATTATATATTATACACCAAATATAATATTGATGTGTATTATAAGTTCAACACACGTATTCTATTGCACCCCCCCCCCATGGCGAGTTTCCGTGATTGGTAAAATATCGTGATGTTTTAATCTATAACTTGAAATCGTGGTGTTAGCCGTTAACCCTTATGGTTAATGATACCGTGTGTTTAAAACAGAGTAAATATAATAGTATTATAGTGATGCGATAAGAGTTCTATGTAAATAATAATATATAGACTTTTCATCAAAATAGATATAGAGCAGCTAAAAAACTATACGACTTTGAATTACTTACGGTGGTTTGAGAATTATTTATTTCCACTCTTATAAATGATACGTTTAGTGGTAGAGCCTAAGGGACGTAAGATGTGTACCTGGTGAGTGGTGATCTAGTTGGTAGGTGCGTATATGATTTTATATTATTTTGTCGGGTTATGCAGTGTTTAATTATTAAATAGGTAATTTTAAAATATTTTCGGTATTATTCAATCGCATCATTCAATATATAATACAAAAATATGGCTGGTGACTACATATTAGAATGTATATATTATACGCCAGTGTAAGAGTATACATTTTTATGTTGTTTCCGTTCATATTAGATTTTAATTTTTCTGTGCCTTTACTATTTTATTTTATTTCATTATATTGTTACTATTAATTATGTATTACAAATCTTGTATGCATTGCACATTTAATGTGCTCGCACACATTTCAAAAATACATATTAACATATTATATAATATGTTTTTTGGCTGGGTATACAGATATTCATATTTTGATTTTCTGGCTCTAACAAATTATGGGTAACGCTACTTGTCTTATCATGCTACTTTACACATTATTAATTCACAGCCAATATACTTCACAATAAACAACGATATATTATATTTTTGATTCAACTTAAGATTTTAGGTATCTAACCTAACCTGAGATATCTAAATTGCAAAATACTTTCAAAAACCTCAAAAACATATATATGACATATGTATATGGTTCATACATTTTCCTTGAGGCGGAAAATATTTAGTAGCATTTTAAGTATATTATAAACTTATCTGCATAATTTTCTTTGGCTTAACGTAGCTTTGTAGCAAACATTCACATTTAAGATTCGTAAAAATAATGCAAGACATAATTTATTATGGAGTAACATGTATGGTATATGTGCTTATAATATATATTAATGAAAATCGTAACTATATCCACTTCGCCATAAGCCTAGTTTATTGAAGGTAGATATATTACCATGCAAATATATTTGTACATTATATAAATTATTTTTGTATATAACACGAACTAAACTAAACGAATACTTGAAATATTTTGTGTACCTATATGGACTTAAAATTAAAAGATTATGCGTTGTCCATTTAAAGTTGTAATCATGTTCATGATTATAGAATACAGCTCGTTCTATAGAGTATGCTTATTGTTAAGAACTATAATTCACTAGGTTAATAATGTACAATTTCCTCTTCATATAGTTCATAAAAATCAGTTTTTTTAAGAAAAAAAATTAAAAATGTCTGTTTTTTTTAATTTGGTCCCACTGCCACTTTTTTTTTTAATATTGTTTTTTGTTTTCTTAAAAATAATAATTTTCTATAATTATTAAAATTTTTCATATTTATTAATATAGCAATAATATTATGTTTTTAAATTGCAAATCGAAGTGTGTTAATTTAGTAATAAAACTGTAAACATTAAGTATATTTTATTCTACGTTTATTATTCACAAAGACATTTTTAAGATAAAAAGTTATCTCATGTCAACTAATAATTGTATTTTCGACGAATTTGACATTACTTCAGAGTCAGCTGTATAAAGTTTCTACAATCTGATTGAGGTATTTTATTCTTATGAATAGTACAGATTACAGTCGTTACATTTATATCGAAGAAAAAATTAACTTATTAAACAATATTGCTAACAAAAAAAAAAAAAATCAATTCAATTGTATTCTTAATCCATTCCCATTTAAGAACGTCTTCTATTATACATATAACTGAATCGATATTATTTTATATGTATTTGTGAATTATTTTGGCATGCGTTCAACGTAGAAGTTTAAACCAAACGGTTTCGTAGACAGATCTGATAAATTACAACCATTTATACCATCCTGGTTCTGGATTCGATGTAAATACCACTTTTGACATCCGTTAGACGTATTGGAAATGTACCAAATAATTGTCAACTAATTAAACATTTACGCACCCGCTGTATTACACTTCGTATATAACTATCAATTATTCAATATCATACAATTTAAAGAAAAGTGTAAAATCACGATGTTTAGCAGTGTTTAGCGTTCTGTTGTATACAAGACATGCGTAGTAATGATAGTGAGCATAAGCAAAATATGTGAATATCTTATTAAAATAGTTGTTTGTTCAATGACTATACAACATAAAGTTATAATTTATTATATATTTTAACAGAATAATTATATTTTTATAATTTATTTATTACTTAAAATATATGGTTGTTTAGTGAAATACTTTACAGAATAATAACTATAACTTTGAAGTAGGTAATAGTAGTTAAAATTTTGTATGGTTACCTATCAATTGAAATTTAGGTATAAACGGTAATTCATGTTAGTCAAAATCAAAAAATACTTAAAAACAATTTCATCAATCTCACCAAATGGTCAAAATCATTTTAAAGTAACATGATTAATTGTTTTTAAATGTTTAAAAACAACAAACTCTGACATCCAAGTAGCCTATACCCAAAATACTACAGTTTCTACAAAACTAAATCCTGACGTGCGTCTGCAGTTAAATTAAATTAATGCCCAAATTTCAGAATTGCTCTTCTGACTTTTTATCTTGTTGTTTAAAACTATCTGTATGCAATTTATTGTTCAAATAATTTAAATTGATTAACTTATAATATTATGTTAGGTTCAAAATAAGTGATGTAGCTGTTTTTATAAACATTAAATACACATTTTTTATATTATGAAAAATGATATTTTTCAATTATTATTTTTGATAAAAAAAAATATATAACACAACATTATTAGCTATACTTATGTAACACTAAATATTATATTAAGATATTTAAAAAAATATATTAAATTAATGTACAACGCATTGTGTACGATAAAATAAAATCGTCTTTATTCTTCCACATCTTATTATTAAGTAGATATAAATAAACGTACTATCCTATTTATTACTAGATATTGAATTAATATAAATTTAATTTTATATTTTAAAATCTTAATAATATAGCAATAATAAATAAATCGCCCGTAAAAGTTTTAAATTAACTTAATAATTTTTTAAATCAATTTAAGTTCAAAAAAATGCAAGTTGTTTAACTATACGAGTAAATTACATAGTGCATATTATGATTATAACTTATAAGTAAACAAAGTATCGTAAACTTTTTAGTTTTTTATTTGCTTGTTTTTTTTATATATACATAATCATATTATAGATAAATTGTTTATTAAAATTTTTTAGCATAAATCAAGGTTACTAGAATTTCGCCATTTACTTATTGCTTATCATATTTTATATATTTAAACCAATGAAAAAATTACGTACATTTTTTTTTGTAAAAACAATGAAGTTTTTGCTGTTAATTTGAAAAGTAAACAAAATATACAGCTGTAATCAAACAATTCGAAAATTAGTGTATACGTGAATCAACATATTAATTATAATTCAATATAATACTTAAAGGATTTATGTTAGAAGATAATAAGACTAACTTAAATATTTATAAAATGATTATGATTCTTCAAGCAATAATTAAATTATTCAAATCATTGCTTTTGGAATTTTTCTGTATACCTAAATAATAATTTTATATTTTTAATTATTTAGATTTTTATAAGCACGGTCCAATAGTGTAATTTGTAGTACAAACTTTTTTTTTTCATGAAAACATTTTTTATGTTGATTATTGAACAAATGATTTATTTATTTATTTTTTGAAAGCAATGATGTATTCAAATTACTATTTGAACGAACAGCTTTTGATCTATTAACATTTATACAGTAAGGATAATAGTTATCTTAAAATAGTTATATAAAAATATATAATATATGTAATATAGTATCTACCTACATGGACGATTTTTATAAATGATGACATTTTTATGGATTAATATTAATGACTGATATCTTCAGACCATCGTGGACATGTTTTCCATTGGTAGGATGCATTACATTTATAGTGATATTAGGATATAATTATTATGCAGGATACAAAAGTGTGCAATTGCATCTCATAGATAATTTTTATATCTTATACATTTGTTATTGAAATTTATATTGTAATCAACGCTTTTTGATTATAAAATAATAATACAATTTTTACGGTAGATATATTCAATAATAATACAATGACCATTTTTCAATTAAAATTCTTCTTAGCAACTAGTAGTAGCGCTGTCGTCTTATAACCTACTATCTCGATTTGATATATTTGATATATCATAAATAAATATATATTTATTTATGATTTGATAGTCAATATGTGTTTATGATTTTATTCATTTTCACATGTATTGAAGAAAAAACGATAAATTGTACTTTATAATTTTAAAATTTCTACCTTCTTTGTGAGTGGTTTTAATTATAGTTGACTATTTGTAAATTGTTTTGTATTTCACCAGCACAAGTCGATATAAAAAATGTTTGTTTAATATCTAAATAGTTTTTTGGAAAAATATGAATAAACTTTCACAAATTATAAACCAACAGTGCTTAAAATCGTTCAGTGTTCAATTTGTATAGATTTAAATCAATACTTTCTACGTGGTTTCCGGTATGAGAATATTTATTATTTTTTGTTTGATCATCAAACTTTGATGATATTAGTATTTGCTTCAGTTCAGCACATGACATTGTCATATGCATAATAATTATCAAAATATCGTTCCACAGTGTTCTCGGGTTGAAACGGTGTTAACCATTATCTCACAGTTTGTTTAAGGTACGGTTAGGTAGAGCGTGGGTTTTTTCAGCTAGTCTTCAAAGACTCATTTGCTGCTTAGTTTTCCATTTGTCGTTAGCAGATCCTTCCATTCTGTCTCTCCCGCTGATCCTCGAACATGGAGTATAATGATAAATGATATTAAGTGTATAACGGATGAGGCGAAAATAAAAATGCTGTAGGCCAAATCCTTATAAGGTCGTGTAAAACAAAAAAGCCTGTCGACCTTTTTTTTCTGTGCAAAAGTTTCGAGGGCGGGAAAAAATTGCAAACTCCATGTTAATGAATTGAAGAGTTATTTCAGATTTGCTGCAGTATTTTAAAAATATGTATAAAGTATAAACAACACAGCACTAATTGAAAAAGCCTTCTTGATTGCTGCAATGTAATTTATCAGAACAAAATTGTTCGTAATATTAAAAATCGTGATATTTAATTTTGACTTTACCTGTAATTACACTAATAAATTAAAGATTTTTGTCAAAGAACATAAATTTTATCTTTCGATACTATTTTAAATTACTTATTTAAACTTAGATAATTTTCAATTGATTTTTATAATTAATAAAGTTTACTGTTGAGTTGTAATAATTACCTAATTGTATTATTATATTCTGTAATTATTGTCAAGCTGAATAGTTTTTATAAAAAGCTAATAAAAAAAAAAACTAATAATAATAAGGTTGCTATTATTATTCCAACAAAAAAATTGCCTCTTACCTAATTATTCATTAATAATAAACACATTATACAAGTTTACCGGATACCTACATATATATGTGACATGGCCATTGTATGAACACATTTATTTTATTTATAACTCATTTGATTAAGTCCAACGCGCTGTCATAAAGTAATATTAAGGTTGCTATGCAACACCTTATACTAGCCTAGTCATACAGTTTATCAATATACACCTATGTTATTAATAAAAATCATTCATCATTAATACCACGATACTGGCTTAAAAAATATCTTGTTTAACCATAGATTCTATAATATAAACTTATAGATAATA
The DNA here is from genome assembly GCF_003676215.2 of Rhopalosiphum maidis. Classification (NCBI taxonomy): domain Eukaryota; kingdom Metazoa; phylum Arthropoda; class Insecta; order Hemiptera; family Aphididae; genus Rhopalosiphum; species Rhopalosiphum maidis. The sequence continues at coordinate 46,629,437 of NC_040880.1, read as the reverse complement.
ACAGCTAAACCGTTCCTATAGTTGTTGTTTGGATAGTGCTAAGAACTTCTATAACGAAGAAAAAACTATACAATTAAATGTTAAAACTTAAAATTACGTTAAGAAATATTGAAAACATAATAATTAAGAACGATGTGTTACCTGTCAAATAAATTTCGTATAATTGGTAATATATTTTAGTTTATAAATGTTTTGAGCTTATAACTGATTTAAGTAACATATAATTGGAAATCAGATATGATTTATTATAACCATACAATTTGTTCAATATAGTAAAATTTGGTGAATAATATGATATGAGTTATAAAATTATATGGTTCAAAATTGAACTAAGTTGTAGATATAAATTATATTATGTATTGTATTATGGTTCTGAGATGACTTATTGTTATTATTCTCCTTGAAAATTAAAGGTAATTACTAAATACAACTAAATATCAGATTAATACCTAATGTCATGATAAACTGCTCAAATCGTTTAGAACTATAGAACGTATCTATTTAACGTATAAACCAAATACAATTTATTAAGTACTGTTGTATTTAACAGTTTTCGAACTAAAAAATGTCGAAAATCTACCAACTATAACCTAATTGTATAATTTTTAAAGTCGAAAATCTAAAAGAACAAGTTGAAAACATCGTGACATTTAAATAGTTATTTCAACTAGAGCCTAGGCTATGGACCGTTATGCATTTTTTTGTTTGTCTAATTTTTTATATAATTTAAATGTATACATACAGACCATTTCGAATATAAAAGTAAATTTAGGTATAAATGTGCAAAGCATATCTTAGAAATATTTTTCAGTTGATAAAAATAATGCGAATTATTCAGCAGAACATTTCACAGTATATATCTAAGCATAAATAGTGAACATTTAAAGATATTTCTCTAAAATGTAGGTATAAAAACGATTCTGCAAATAATTTATGGAATTAAATTTAAAGAAATTGTGTTTTGTGTGTACTTATCATGATATACTATTATACTATTACTATATTGTTATTATTATTATTTCTATTTCAAAGAGTTTTGCATGTTAGTTCTGCAGTTTAAATGAAAATTCTCATAAATAATTTTCCTTGATTTATATGACTATGGATTGTGATGTGCATTTTATATTAAAAGAAAATATTTAACATGGCGTACGGTGTAACTATAAATAATGTATTCGTTCCAGATCAGTTACTATGATCCAATTCATAGTGTAAGCATCGTATCGCCTCGTCTATACGAATACGGGAATACGTATCAAAAGTTCATTGCAAGACAGGAATTAATACACTATTTACAACCCATGGGAGTTGTTTGGTTACAACGGTTTTGTTTGATAAAATAAAAAAACCTTTGACGTAAACTTGAATTTAGCGATTATCTACTACCCGAAACCACAGCATACCGTACATGGATATAGTTTGTCATTGCACAACCCTACACTTTCCATAATACAACAACTTCTGCACATATGTACTTATACTCTCTGACTCTGAATGTTCTCCAAATGGGGCCGTATAACATGTTATAACACGATATATTATTTATCACCATTTGTGTCATTATTCTATTAAAACTAACTTACTTAGCTATCTATTATACTGCACATTGTTTGTATATACGTAATAGATACATTTATCTAACAAATTACGTTCTCAAAATAGTACAATTTTTACACAAATAGAAACAAAATATTGCGTGTTGGTTTGTTATTTAATTGTGTCAATTTTAAACAACCATTTAATATGTTGAAATATGAATTATTTTATGTTTTCTTAATGATATTTTTTTTCTTTTGTTATATACCCACGTAGCACCTAAAACATGTATAGCACAACATACTTAGAATCAAATAAGTAGGTACTCAAGAAGATCTAAACATATACAATTTTTTTTAGAAAAATTCATTAGAAGCACAAAATATAATTTTTAAACATAATAATATGATCTATAACAGACATTAAATAAAACTATTTTCCGATCATGTTACACGAGCCTGTATTATACTATTATATGATCCTTAAGTGAAATATATTCCCATTTCACTTGTCTTTCAACTGATTGTGGTTTTAACGGATTATAGCAATAGGTATTGGTATAAAGTGTTAACATTACTCGTATTGTCGCTAATGCGATAATGTACTTAGTATGTGAATAAATGATGCGTCACATTAACATAATATGGAGACGATAGTTGAGCACCATATTATTTATATTGTATAGACGTTTGTTAAAAATATAGGTATTTATTACTTTTATGGTTTTTATTATTTACAGTTATTATGTTAGGTAGTAAGTAAATTAGCCTTTATTTAGTTCGGAACATGAAGAAGTTTTTATTTTGACAAAAATGATAAAAGTAAGAGAATCCAAAATACATCTAGTGAATCACTCAATTTTAAGTTTCCTGTCTGGAAGTTGTTTTCTTTTCTAAAAAAAAATAAAAGATTTCTATTTTTGAACGCAAATATTACCTATTACTGTTTATACTTTTCAAAAATAATAAAACTTTTTAACTATACTGTTCACAAAATTGTTATATGTATTAAAATTAAATAATATACAATATTATGTAGTTAAAATAAATGTGTTTTATTTATTTCACTTTTCAGAGCCATTTTTTTACACGTAAATTATTTTTCTTTGTGCTTTCAAATAATGTAAAATTATTCAGTACTCAATTTAATATGATAAATATTCAGAAGTATATCGAAAACAAATTTAAACCTCCTATTAGCATATAATAAAATTAAATGACAATTATTAATTCAGATAATTAGTGAATCCACTTGTATGTGGTTATGCTTAACATAATAAATAAATCTAGATCACATAATCAGTGGGATATAGGGCTCTTCTCAAAATTCACTTATTATCTTTGCAAAGTATGTAGTGGTATTCAGTATACACTATATAGTTCTATTATTATTAATTGATAAATTGTCAAATTAAATGAAAAATTTAAAATAAATTAAATTATTTATAACCACACTTTTTCAGTATGCTATAATGTTTTATTTTTTATTTTTTATTTTTTTTTTTGGAATAGAGTACTTAAATAAACTCAAAATATCCAACAGAATTATTATCGATTGATAGAGTTGCACCTAACCTTTTATGGTTTCTATAGTCTTGGCTTTTATTTCTTAAAAATGAGCGCAGAATATTATTATTATAAAATAATATGTAAATACAATTTTCAAATAAATATCTTTTTTTGTATTTTCTAATGGTCTAAAATTTAGTTTACCGTTTAAGTATTATCACTGAATTAAGAAAATAAAAATATTATTACATTAATTAGTTTAAATTCAAGACCACTTAAATCTATTTAATTACAATTTATAATAGTGATCATTTATATCAGTTACCTTTCTATTTAAATTTTCATTATCAAATTAATTATTTATAAAAAAAAAGTTATTAAATAAAACAAAAAGTAAAAGTTTAACAGCAGTTTTAATGGACTTAAGACATGGTTTGGCTTATTAAAACGAAAAAATAACATTGTTCACAGGTATTGGGTTTTTTTTTTTAATTTTCATAATTGACCATAAAATTACATTATAGAAATATTAATTAATATTATTGATATTTGTATATTGTATAATGTAAATACTTTATTATAATGATAAATATTAAGATATTTTTTATAGACGTTGTATTTACCAAAACTACACTTAAACTTTCAAAAAAAATGAATAGTTAACATTTACTCAAATTAGCTAGGTATAATTATTTATTTTTATTAAACTGTAAAAAAATTATTTTTTCACGAAGAGTTATTTTTCTTAAAAGGTCTGTTATTCGTTTAGATTTTTAACAAAGTGATTAATAACTTGGTTTTAAAATGATGTCTGCTGTGATTTTTTTGTTTTTTAAAATGTCATCACACAGTTTTTATCAAAGTAAAAATGCTTTAATCTTCCTTGTTGAAGATTTTTTTTTTGGTGGCAAATTGTATCTAATAGTAACTTTGAGAGATCAAAAGAAAAAAATTCACAGTTGCTTTAAAAATAATTGGGGAATAAAACAAGAAATACGCAAAAAAGGGAATATTTACGTAACACTAGTTTTCAAACGGTATTTATTTAAGTTTATAACAATATTATATTATTATTATAACATTAATGTAATAATAATAAAAAATTTATAATGTCCAACATTTTTGGCAAAAATTATATCTAGCTACTTTATTTATATAAAATTAAATTAATATTAATGATACAAATGAATTATAAAATATCCCGAGAAATATCCCTAGAAATATCTATTAAACAGTAAAAGAATATTATGAGTCTTATATGCATTTGATAATAATAATAAGTTCTTATAAATAACACTGACAAAATTTTTATTTTGATTATTGATCATTTTCTCGTAACATTCTACTTCGGAATAATATGAACACAAATGTGTAAATTATACACACTACAATTGTTATTTTTTTCCAATAATAATCGTAAAACCTATAAAATGCACCAAAACAATAAGTCAATAACAGTTTAATTAATTTATAAAAATATAAGTTGAGTATACAACTTAAGTTCGTATTATTAACTATTATTGTTATTATTATTATTTTTATCGAATAGTGCAATAACCATTTAAAATTAAATTTTAATATACAAAAGAAAACTTCAATTTCACCAGATTTATAAATATTTCTACTATTCTTATTTTGATTATTATTTTTTTTTTTAATGGTTTAATTTATTAAAGTCATAAAATTATAATATATTTATAAATAAAATAATATAAATAAGTGAGTACTGTTCTACTGTAAGGCACTATGGTGGGCGGACAAGTGGGGACCACTCTGCTGCGGGTGTGTTAAATTTGAATTCAATAATATATCATTGTATATACGAAAAATGATTCTGAACGGAGACGGTCTGTCAGAGTGTCAGCCTAAATCACTTATAATATAAAGCTACTAAATTAATTTATTAATTTACTTTTAGTATTACAGTAGGTCGATATAACTTTTACCTAAAATATTGCGTTTATTATATTAATAGTATTTAATTATTATAATAATAATATATATATTATATTGTATTAATTATACCATATAATATAAACTTATATAATTCAAAATGTAATAACATCTTTCTGCAAATATCGTAAAATAGTAAAAGTTGGTTCATAATATAAATAGATAATATCTTATAATAAATCAATCGTCATTGCATATAAGAAAATTCATAATAATAAAATGTACGTCATATACGTATGTTCTAATTTACCACGAATTATCTTTTTTTAAATGTTTAATTAAAACATGATAATTGATCATTTTTAACATTGTTATTTATCGTTTTAATATATATTTTCATTTACATTTGATCTATTTTATTTTAAGTATATTTTTCAAATTGTACAGTTGAAATATAAATACGAACTATTTATGAATCTTGTATTCAATTTTCAAAACTTAAATAAAACATTTTTTGTATGAATTTCTTACTACAAAATAGTTTGAAAATTTTTGGGGATTTTTATAAAAATATCGTCAAAATGTTTTGTAATTTAATACGCAACAAATAATTTTTCATTGACAATTTATCGCAGAAAAAAACTAAAAACTTGAACATTTGTTATGCTTATAAATATTTTAAAAAGAGTCGAAATATTTTGAACAATTTATAGTAACGAAAATAATAGTATGATAACTATATTATAGTATACTATGTTATAGTTATTAAATAGTCAATTTGGTGAACATTTCAAGTAATTAGGGTTATTCGTTTTTAAGTTACACCAAAAAAACAAAACCAATTTTATTTAAAAATTTGGAAATTTTAATTTTTACCTTTTTAAAATACAAACTAGATCCAATTTTCTATCCAAAATCACCCTTAAGGTTTAAAATCAAAACATTTTATCGACTACTTATCGTGTACCCAGACACAAAAATAAAAACACACATCATTATAAAATTAATACATTTATTGCTTCGCTCAAAATCTAAAAGTAATAAAATTAATCTTGAAATTTTAAATAATTAAATCAATTACACAATATTATAAAGTGATTCATACCTAAAAATAAATATAAAAACATTATCTAAGTATAAAATACATTCATAAAAAGCAATTCAATTATATGTCATTATAAAAATTATAATTTTATGAACTACTGTATATTAAAAATTATTTGTATTTGTACCATTATAAAATTCTAATAAGTAATTGAATACTGTGTTAACATTTTATAATATCAAGCAGAAGTATACCAATTATTATACTTAGTACTAATAATTTTAAATATCATAGTGCTCCATTAAAAAATATCGTATTTTAATTGTAATAGAAAATACAATGTAAAAAAAAAATCTAGAATTTTATAATAATTTTATTTAATTTTTTTATTTAAAAAAATACTTTTTTCAAAATACTTTAGTTTAATAACATTAATTGTTAATAGTTTTGATAGATCAGGAATTTTGGTATATGTAATATAGCTGAATAAAAATTATCTAGTTAAGGTTTGTTTATAGAAACTTCCATACTCATGTATATCTAAGTGAAACTATGGCCAACTTTGCGTAGATCTGAACGTCAATTTATAAATTAAATAACATAATACAATAAATATTTGGAATTCATCAACGGGGAACTACTTGATCGTAAATTCGTGTCACAAATTCAAGATGTTTAAATTGTTGAACACGGTTATAATGTCTAATCTACAATATATATATAGAAGCATATAAATATTATATATTAACCGGTATCTTTGATAATTTATTTTTAATGTTTTCAATTTTATACAACAACCTGTCTAGATTATGATGATAAAAATGTAATAATATCTACTATCATATTATAAAATTATTAATTACGATACGCTTAAATCTACAGTAGAAATCGTTTATAATGACGTTCAAAGGACCAAGAAAAATATGTCATATTAGCCGGTAGTCGTTTTAAGTTTATAACCAAAATGATGAAAAAAATATTGTAACTTCAATACATATTGAAAATCTAAATCCCAATTTAATACAATTTTAGACCATAATTCTGCAGTCATCTAAGTTTTGGAGTTTGATTCATATATTACCTGTAGGCAGTCATTTTTGATATTTTTAAAACATCGTGGATTACGGGATTTTTCAATATTATGATCAGTTTCATTTTTACCAGTCATACTTACTAAAACTAAGACAGTCAGACGTTCTTTAAACGTTTTACCACCTGAACATTTTTCTCCTTTAAATATTTATGTTCTGTTAGGTAGCATTTTGTAAAAAAAGTCCAGTTCCATCTGCATTATAAATTTGGTCATTTGTGTACCCTTCCCGTAATTAAGGCATTTAGGCCATACTTTTTCGAACCAATTTTATGTTATTTTAGTATTAACCAAATGTGATTCTCCATTTATAACATCATTACAATTGCAGTGTCTTTATAAACGGTTTCTACTGTATAAAGTGGCGTATTGATTGGCTCATAGATTTATTCGGTAAATGTCATTTTCCTAGCTTAATACTAATCTCATCCCTTAACACTAATTATAATAGATAAGATAATTATTATTTTTTCTATTCAACGGATTCCAACCTCTGCTTTTAACCCTTTTCAAAACCTCTAAATACGATTAGAGCCAAGCCACCGAATTCAGTATAGACAATTTAGGTACAATTTAAGCTAAGCTCGCGTTCTCTATTTTTTTTTTTTTTTTTATATTCCTCGTGAATCTCTGACAGGGATGTTGATCAAATGCGGGTAAGTTATGCCATTATATTATTATAATAATTGTCGCCTGGCGAATTTTGTACAACCACCGAGTGGTGGACAGCGATAGCCAATTTCACAGGAAACACGTAGTAATAATAATATCATAATATACTGGCTAACAGTGAACGACGAGTAAAGTGGGCAAGCGCGTGGAGGCGGGAGATGACTAATGAGATTGCAGCTGTTTGGTTCTACGCACGATTCTCATGAACTGAAACTCTTGCATTATCGTAATAATACTAATAACAACAATAATAATTACGGCATAATATTATATTCTACGCACGTGAATTGGGCGCACACCATCAAAACTTCGATGGTGGACATTTATAAAATGTATAAAACTATTATTATTATTAAGTAATAATTTGTTATTTAATTAAACTAAGTTAACTTAAACACATTTTATTATAAACATTAAGCTATTTTATTTATTTGATGCATCGATTTGGTTTTCAAATGAAAATTTGGACATATTTCCTGGATTATTTATAAAAAAAATATATATAAGAATATTTAAAATAGGCTTAAAATCATTTTTTATACGTCTTAGATCAATAATAATTTATTACAAGGAAACTTATACATAAATACATACATTTTTTATTATTACTACTCGAGTACAATATTTGCTAGGAAAATACATGAGTATTTTTACTTAAAATATTTTTTTTTTTTATTTAGTTAAATAATTGTATTGTATAACGACCATAAGAAGTTCCGCGAAGCAAATTAGTACGGTCATTAACTTTTAGTGGTCATAATTATTTCATACGTTTAACCATCGACTCATAAAAGTACTTCAATATTCTAGTTTCATGTAAATTCACAATAATTATAAGATTAAATCAAGTATTTTTGTATACTAGTTTTCACCAAACATATGTCAACATTAACCAATGATTTAAGTTATTGAATATATTTAAATAATTTAAAATTATTAGTCACGATAAAATAAGAACATTTTTAAAATAGGGACATATGTATAAAAATAATTTCATACTCGAGTTAGAGAATTTTTACGATTCTGTTATTAATTTTTGATTTAAAACTACACTAGTGATTTGCATCCAATGTCACTTAGTTCTAAATGCATCTCTAGACGTACTCGTACATGTATACAAATATATTGTGTTCGGTAAAAAATGTATAGTTAAAAAAGAAAAAAAAACGGTTGTATTTCAAAATGCCCGTATTTTAAATTTGAATTATTGTTTTAGTACTATCTACCGTAACACAATACAATATTTTGAATTCAAATTTAACATCCAATAAATAAGTGACGAAGTACATTCAATACAATATATTATGCAACACAGAGAGTTCCCCGATTTTTTGAATTTTATCGGTGGTATAAATTATTCATTCAAAATAAATTAGTATGTAAATTAGTTATTTTATAACTTTCATAAACATTGAAATAACTTTTTCATTTCATAAACATATTTTGTATATATTTTAAGCGGTTATTCGTTTTAATATATTAGACTCTTGTAAATACAATTTAAAGTATCTTGAGTAGCACCGAAATTAACGTCAAGAATCAGACTACTTTTCCATTTAAACTGAATATTTTCTATTTATAACTTTTGTACGAAAAACATTGTTTTATTTTTCTCTTAATACAGCAATACCCTTTACAAAAATAAACGTATAAGTCAAAACGACCAGCCGTCGACATAGCAGCTCAAACACCAGTGGCTCGGAAACGTCCTGGCTAACGTACTTTTTGTCAAGTAAATCGTCAATCATATTATTTCCATCATTTCAAATTTTAATATTTTTTTAGACTCGGTGGGGACGCACGTCTGTAGCATCTGGACCCATATAATATTATTAAATCTACCTATTGCAGACGATACTTACTATGCATATATATGACGTATTCCAGTGTAAATAACACAATAATACGAACGATTTTGCAACACTGCGTCTAATAAATAATGATTTATTGTCTGACATGCAACGGCGGCTTACCTGCGAAAGTCTCTGCTCCAACAGGCATAGATCACGGGGTTCATGCCGCTGTTGATCCACCCGAGCCAGGCGACCACGGACGATAGCAGTTGGTCCTTGAACACGCAGCTCTCGTCGCAGAACCCGGACAGCAGGTTGACGACGAAGAACGGCAGCCAGCAGACGATGAACACGCCCATGACGATGCCCAGCGTCTTGGCCGCCTTCTTCTCGCGGGACAGCTTGCTCAGCTTCCGGCTTAGCGAGAAGTTTTTCTGCAGCTGGTGAGCTCGCGTGTAGCCTCCGCTACCGCCGCCGTGCGCGGCCGACGCCGACGTGGTCGTGCCGCCGCCCCGGTGTATTCGCAGCGTGAGCTCCATCCGACCACCGGCGGCTCCTCCGCCTCCGCCACCGGAACCGCCGCCGCCGCCACTGCCGCTTCCGCCACCGGAACCGCCGCCGGACGACGGGGTGGACGACAGCACTTTGGTTCCCAGCCGCTGGCACCGGGTCTGCGTGACGGCCGCCGTGTAAATCTTGTAGTACGTGAACACCATGACGAGCAGCGGCACGTAAAACGATATGGTGGACGAGAATATCAGGTAACCGGTGCTGTTGGTGAACGGGCACGTGTTGCTGGGAACGGGTTCGGTGCGGACCAGCCGCCACCATATGATGGCCGGGAAGCTGATGACGCCGCTGCACACCCACACGGCGGCGATCAGCCGGTACGCCCGTTTCCGGCTCATTTTTGTCGGGTACGTGAACGGGTCGGTGATGGCCCAGTACCGGTCCAGCGATATCACGCACAGGTTCAGTATGGACGCCGTGCTGAACAGCACGTCCAGCGACCGCCAGACGTCGCACGCGTTTATGCCGAACGTCCAGTAGTGGTCGAGCACCTCCTGCACGGCGCTCACCGGCATCACCACCAGCCCGACCAGGAAGTCGGCGAACGCCAGCGACGTGATGAAGTAGTTGGTAGCCGTGTGCAGGTACCGCTCCCGGACCACGGCGATGATGACCAGACAGTTACCGAACACGGTCACCATGCAGAACACCATCAACACCGCCGACAGCGGGAACCGGTCGCCGAAAGTCGATCGGCAAGCGACCGTCTCCTCCGTGCCCGTCGGGTCCTCGTAGTCGTCGGCCGTGCCGTTTACCAACGAGACCATTGTCGTCCAGTTCATAGTTGTCTCTATTCGTCTCTCGGCGTCGCGTTAGAAATCGTTAGCTGCTCTTCGGTTTACAGATAATAGCTATTCCAGCAGCGGGAAATCGTCACTGAAACACACAATGCAATATTCTGGCTTTTAAAACTGTTCACGGATTATTCCGTTTGATCAAAAGATTTAAAATATTAGATTGTTTAGTACTCTTGAGTCACACACCACTTGATTTAGCACTCATTTTGGGAATCGTTCAAAACAAATTTACACCATATCGACGTGACCTAATATATTTATATTAGTTTTATTATACTTATGATTACCCGGTTTCAAATTCCCGAAACGATTACCTATTTCATCTCTACTCATAAACTAACTCGTCTTGACTTAATACCTATAACATTTATTTTATAATAAATATCATTCATTGCATCGTCAGTGGTTGTTGTTTGTGTTTGAATAATGCATTGTTTACTACGAACGCCAAGGTACATACTGTTGCAGTGAGTCATTGCAAGAAAACAAACTAGGTTAAGTAAGGTTTGAATTTTGACTTAGTTCATGCCATTGTTATTATTATTATTTTGGATTTGTAGATTCGTGTTTTTGTTTATTTAGGTCATTTATTATAGATCGGTGCATTTGTCATTATAGACACAAATAACTGCACAAGGCATACCGTACAATCGTCTCTCTATTTTATTTTTCATCGACATAATATTTTACCCCTCACTTGAATATTATATATTTTTTTTTAGAAAACCATCTCAAAAAAATTAAATTAAATAATAATATTTTTACGTTTATTTTAAGGTTATTTCAGTGGTGCATAGCTTTAAGCTGATTTTGGTATTTTATTTCTACACAAATTATTTATTTAAATTAATGAAATGTGTAGAGTTATTTAACTAAAATTGTAATACATCTTCGCGTCGATTTCAAAATATTGAAAGTTACTATAAGTTATATCTAGTACAAAAATGTATACTGATCATATAGAACTAACATATCAAAAATAAAATTAAGGTATATACTATATGTCTGTATTAATTATATAATTATATCATTATACACAATATTGATGCTATCAATTTTCGTATATTAAATTCCTGTCCAAAAAAATGATATAACTGTTAAAATTGAAAACGTGTTTCTAAACAACGTTGTACCCAGAACGCTCACGTAAGATATTTTTTAGCTCACTGTGTTTTTTTCACTTCTTAAAAATATGAAACTATTCATCAAAAAAACACACACATATATATTTATATATATATTAAATATAACCCTAACCTTTGGAAATGCTTGTATATGTCACTGCAAGTTGTACCTATGTTCTATGACAAGGAATACATTTTTAGGGTATTAAAACATTTAAAACCGTAATCAGACCTTAATTATATGACGATGTGCAAACAAAGTAGTACATATATATAGTCCGATAACCCACATTATTATAATATGTTATTGCATACTTAATCCAGAAGGTTTGGGGTAAATTACAAGTTTTATTGACTCAAAAAAAAAAAAATTAAAAATAATAAACACGAACAATTTTAGCATACTTTGAAAGTTTTTTATGGTTTTGTGAACATTTTGTAAAAAAAAAATTAAAATGAAACAAAAAAAACCTATGTGCCAAAAATGATATACTCTAACGTTACTGCTAACGGTATCATGTTCCTTTAACTGTCACTCATGTATTTTAATGACACGGTAATCTGAATCTTAAATCAGACAGAGCGAGGGTTGTAACAAAATGTACCATTTAGTCTGTTGAATAACATCTCGCAAGAAACTATAAATCATGTTTATTCAAATATCTTCAAAAAATACGCAAACGCCCTGACAATATGAGCGCGTATAGTAAGCGCTTTGATGGGGGCGAGAAGGTAGGGTTGAAAACGAGCGTACAGAAATGTTATTCCGGTGAGTAAACTGCCAACGGGTAGGTTATTATACGGAAAGAACAATGAAGGTCGCGCATGACGTATCGGGTGATTACGGGGTCATTTATGAAGGAAACGTTTCCGGCTCGGAACTGACACGGAAGGACAAGAACAAGGAAAAAAGAGACTAAATCCGGTGTGTGTGTGTGTGTGTGTGTGTGGACTTGCTACTATTATAAAAACGTGCATCAGTGACTGGAAATGATTTAGATAAAAAATTGTAGATAGGAAATTCAGTGCTATTTAACAATATAACAATCAGCAAAGAAGAACAAGCTAGGCGCTTTCCGTATTTTAACATTAAATTTTTACCACAGATTCGTAGAAAAGTAATAAAGAATGTTTTAAATAATGACGATCCAAAATAGATTGTATTTAAAATGTATAAAAATTATTTTTATTTAATTTGGAATTTTTAATGTTATCAACATAAATAATCCGCAATTTTCTCTTTATAAATTCGTATGAATCATTTGAAAGGTATAAATCAGTAATTATTAAACTTCAGAAGAGTTTAAAAAGTAAATATACAAACTAATATTTGTTTACTTTTTTAAATAGGAGAGACTGAATCCGATTGTTAAAATAAAAATTAATTAAATGAGCATAAAATCAACACATTTTTTTTGTAAGTTTTATATTATAATGAATGTTTGAGATTATATGAATTTTAATTATGTAATATCATTGATTATAAATACTACCCTAGGATTTATAACCAATGGTAAAATATTACTTATTCCGAGAGAACAATAATAACTAAACGTTCAATAAAATGATTTTCTTTGAAATATCAAAACTCTCAATGTATAAACAACAAACACTAGAATTATTTCTACGATAAGATATTAATTTTACTTTAATGTTGGAAACTTTAAAAGGTAATGCCATAATGAAGTTCTAAAAATAAATGTTATTGATAAATCTAAGAATTTTGAATAATTTTATTTTTGTTCCTATTAGTTATTTGAGTCTTCTCAAAGACGCTCTGATGAGGTGATGTATAAGTAGTAGTACCGTCTCAGAATTATTTTTATTTATTAAATAGGGATGTGGAAAACTTACAACTGACACTGACATCAAAAGTATTTTAAGTATTTTGCAACTACTTAGTTAATCCTCTAAAGGCGTATTTGAGTTCACTCACTTAAGAATTTATATGTATAGTAATAATATGATATCATGTGATTTTTTTTGACTTTTCATTATCCCTAAAAATTATTAGTAAAGACTGATAATGAATGTTTCTTTAACAAATCTTAATCAGATAAATCAATACTTTGTAATTGATGAATCTATATTGTTCATTTTATAATTAATTTTATTCAACTCAAATAAGTATTGTACATTACGAAATTGCTAAATTCCCCGATTTTAAACGTGAACAATTATAAAAATTAATATACCTCAATAAAAAATAATTATTAATTATAAATGCAATATAATCAATAAATACTAATTTTGAACAAATAATTATTTGAACCATTAAATCATTATGATTATGCTAGAATCACTTCTTGACTTTCTTATAAATTCAAATTAGAATTTATTGTGGAAAATTTAAGAAAATTAAACATCGTGGTCCATTGTATTAAAAATAATGGCTGGAATATCAAAAAACAAAAAAAAAGTATTATTTTACTTAATAATATAATATTATTTGTAAATATATTAAAATAAATTGTGTTAGGTTCGGTTTCTAGACTAGTTGCATTAGTTATATGATTCGTATTTTATAATACGATTCATAAAAAATATCATAAAGCCACAAAAATATCAAAACCGAACAGTCTCCTGCACATATATTTAAACGGTTATGACGTGAAAAATGATAACGATTGACGTATAACTGTAATTTTTTATATTATTGTGTTTCTGCGTATGTATGCGTGTGTGTGTATGTGTGTATGTTTCTACACTATCTTTAAAATATTTCTCACATTTGTTCAAATACGATCGGAATTGTGATGATTTTTTGTTTTTTCCCTAAACTACTATAAACTATACAGAATGTAAAACATATAAAAAAAACCTCTGACAAAACAAATATAAAGTTATCTTATTTTTTTATAAACAAAAATAAAAGGCATTAGAGCAATATTTATGGTACACCTTTATTTCGATTTTTTGCGATGTAGCCTAGTTAACCGACAATCGAAATCGTCCAGTGCCTCGCCGTTTTTGTTAACGAATACATTAACGAATGAATCGTCATTCTTTTACTCTAACACATCGTCATTACGAATATATCACGCTCGTATAATATTGTACAATAATAATAACGAACAATAAATTACTGCGCATTGAAGTGTTTGTACACTTATTATTTATCTAGAATATAAAAATAAAAATAAAACATATTGAATAATATTATGGTTGGGAAATGAGAAAAATTATATGTATTATGTGTCACGTTCTCGTCAAGTGGTTCATGTTCAAGAAATAACCGACAATTTTCACTTTCGGAGACACAACTCTTATTTGTATAATAATCGAATCTGCAGAACAATAAAAACTATCACGTTTTATAGATTTCGAGTGCAGCGATACATCGGTTTGTTTGGTTTTAAACCGATTTGTACTTTTTTAAAGTTTATATCTGAAGCTTTTATGGACACTAAAATAGCTCGAAAAGTTTTACAAAATACCTCTATATATTTTAAATTGAACACTGTTGTACCACAAAGTGATCATTATTTAGGAATTTTTTAGATTTTTTGGGGGAAAAACTAAGAACAGAATAAAAATACGTAGTTATATTAAACGAGAAGCAACCGTTTTAAAAAAATATTGATCATCGTTGCGTAAGTCGAACTCTGGAGATAAATATCAGCTTATTCAAATATATTTTTTCTAAACATTTAAATACACTTGCCCTTATCAACTTTTTTTGATTATAAAAGAAATATTAATATTGCAAGTTTATACGCACTACAAATCTCTGTTTATTATCCCAAAAGTATTTTAAGACCATGTTTTGATCAAGTTTCTTAAAAACATTGTCCTGTCAAAATTATGATAAAAATGACAGGTTATATTTTATTTCTGTCTTATATCTACTGTAAATAAGTATAAGTGTATTTAACTATATAACTGACTATTTTTAATTCCATGTCATATTACCTATAGACATAGTGATTTCTAAAAAAACATCACCTCATCTCACCCGCCAAGCAACGATTACACAATATATATATATATATAGAGAGAGAGAGAGAGAGGGAGAGAAGTTATAACCTCTATGATGGGGCGTATTTTCCTTTCAAATGGTAAGGGAGATGAGGGATGGTTGAAGTAATCGGTCCTGCGTGCTTGAGTGATTGATATGTGTATTATGATAAAACTCCAGTGTAACAAAACACTGTGACTCAACCAATTCCGTCCGTTTGAAATCAATGCACGTGCACGCAGTTGTACAGTTTAACAATTAAGTTAATAATAATTATAATAAAAAAAAAAACACTAATGAAATGTTTACTAAATTGTAATAACATTCATATTGTGTGTGAGTATTGTATTGTGTTTAATAATGTATGAATATTATTCAACATTTTTAGATTTTCATTTGGAACTTAATCACAACCGTCAAAATTCAAAACCATGGTCCTTAAGAACGTTCGAGATTACACAATAATTGAAAGTGGCAAAGATTCTAACTAGTAATATTAAAGTTTTCAAAATGTATGAAAATATTTTTTCAGTTATAATGATGTTTCGTTAAAATTATCTTTAGACGTAGAACTTTTTAAAATTGTTATACATAAGTGTCCACTAAATATTTAATTTAGAAACTCCTTAAAAATTAGAAGCTCTGCAGCTCTGCTTGCAAAATGTTTAACTGTATTTCATAAACTATTTTTAAGTGTTAAAAATGGATTATATTAAAGATTAAAAAAAGTTTATAGAACTTCGATAAAATTTGTAACATTTTTTAACGTAGCGTACCTAAAGCATTCGAGATTACCCAATTATAAATTATAGCAGTGCACTTTCTTCCAATAAAACAAACAAAAAGTAAAACGCCATAATAAATACAACAGACATTCATAGATTTTAAGATTAAAAAAGTTATTTGATTATTTCTGTACTCAACTTTATGTAATAAGCTAAATTAATTTAACGGTACATCAGTTAACAAAAGGGGTTATCTTTGGTAAATTATTTGTTTTTCCGGAAACTTTGTTGAGTATTATAAAATAAAATATTTAAGATTTCATTAATTATTAAATACTATAATTTATTTCAAATACATTCATGGTGTAGGTTGGATGTTGGTATAGGAAATAACAAGAATAGTGATTATTTCTTATAAATAAACTTAAGGATTTTTAAACATCTTTTGCTTTAATTAAATAACTAACTTAATTAACTTGATACTAAAATAAAATAAAAAAAGTTAAAATAAATAAATACAAAATCTATTAACATATAATATGTTAAATAATATATGTTTTTTAAATGTAAAAATTAAAAGAATTGTATGTATGTACTTCTAAAAACATATAATAAAACTTCTTTGTTAATTTTCTTATTTAAGTTTATGTAAAAAAAAATATGTGATTTTTTTATTTTGACTTAAGATATCATTTTATACATATAGTTTGCTATCTATTTATCATTTTAACACACTTAAAATCTGAGTGAATTTTTTTTGTATCTGCAGACACTTTTTGTACCAGAAAAAATTACTTTAATATTATAGATAGTAGTTTCTCGGAGGAAAATATTTAAGTAATACCCCGGGAGATCAAAAGTAAAAATATATCCTGTAACTTTCAAAATAAATAGGAAAAACGTGAAAAAAATTACGTATTACAGAAATATATACTCTGTAGCGATTTTTGATAAAATAGATTTTTTTTTGTAAATAAAAATAAACAACCATAAATGCTTGATATGTTTATCAAATATTTATATTATTTTATTTTTAATCATAATTTTCAAAGTATTTTGAGTTTATTTTTACTATTTATTGACATTTATTATACATGTCCGTTTATCCAATGTTTTGGAGAATTATTTTGATTTATGTTGACACGGTTTTTTTTTTTTTTTTTAATATTATAAGCTTGAAAAGTTAATTTAAAGATTTTACAGCAATTTCAACTATCAAAAATATTTTATTAATTAACGTTTATAATTTGAAAGTTGATAATAACCGTTAGAAACATATACTCGCAAATTTATTTTTTATAAGAGTTTAAAGTTCAAATATTGATGAAATTAAATTTTTAAATATATATTAACAAGTGTCTAATTCAAATTGTCATGGTATTGGATTCTTTAATATAGATATAATAATGATTTTTTCAAAGTTAAAATCAAAGTTCTTCATAAGTTTTTCTAATAATAATTAAAAAATATGAAAGATAAATATAAACAATTTCTTATGACCAAACGAAAGACTATGAACAATCAAAATGCACTATATAGTGAGTGACTCTCTGAGCATTTTATCCTATTGTGATTTTTTACTGAATTACATTCAATTTTAAACTTCAATAAATATAATGTACTTTATATTTTCTATGTAGCATTTTGAATCATATAAAAATTGAAATTGAATTATTAGATATAGTAAATCGGCATTGGAACTGAAAATATACTGCAAGTGTCCTCTAAATATTATCAAAAAATTGGATATATAAATATATTTCTTTTTTAGGTTGAAATTAATATACATTTTAATGACTATAAGTTAAAGAACAAAAAAATGTTGTGGTTTCATTATATTTTAATACAATATTAAACTATTATATACAATACTATAATACAATTGGGGTAAAAAAAAAATAGGTACCCTACCAATCTTTGTACATATTTTTAATAGACTGAATATTTTTCAAAAAGAGATATTATATATTAAAATTGGTTTCTTATAAAATGTGTATTATATTGTGATACATGTTTTGCATACAACATGTCTAACGTTTTTCACTCTTTAAAGAGAATATTTATTTTGTATATATTTGAATTTCCTTCATTTATCGCCAATTATATACTCCATAAAATAAATATACAATGTTAAGTAATAATACAATAATAAATTAATGTACCTAAATACTCCTTAAAAGTTAAAACGCTTATGTGCACTTATAATAATATGCAATTAAACTCGTATTAAACACTGAATATAGTAATAGTTTTAAATTATTTATTTAATTTACAAGACTGGGTATGCGGGATAGACGATAAGTATAATACTTGTGAGAAAATGTGCACGTGACCGAGTAACGCCGTGGGTATCGTCTTTATATTTAAAAAAAAGTATAACACACAACCTCATTATATATATATATATATATCACGTTTTTAATATTTTTATTAAAGTACAACTTATTTAAACCTATATCATATATTTAAATATAAATTTTAATTACCTTTAAAACAACCAAACATTAAAAAAAAATGAGTTGCGGACGATTCATAAGCGTATGCCAGCTTTTCACGTGTAAACCTTACCAAGATTTTGATAATCTTGAAGCTAGCAAAAAATAACCCTATTAAACTTTACCTCCCGTCTATATAACGGTTTTTTGAAATACATTTGCATCCCAACTCTAACTGAGTAACGACCAATTTTGTATAAAGCAGTTTTTTTAGTTTCGGGTTATTTCAAATGTAATTTGTTTAATTTATTAATAAACCTTGAATCACATTTAAAACGTCTTTCAAAATAAAACTCCAAATTCCCAAGTTTTATTTTAGCACTTTGATGTATTTTTTCTCAATAGATTTTGAGCATTTATGAGGACTATCTTGCATTTGAACAATCAGAATTCATAGTACCTATAAACTTAAGAAAAACCTTTATGATACTTGAACACAAATATTACACTTAAAAATGAAATATACATTTTAGTTGAAAAACGAATATACTTATAGTTGTTTGTCTCTATTGTAAATTTAAATTATACAATATTTATGGTTATGGTTTTATATATATTATTACGTAATAAGAAAAATGTTGATTACATTTTTGAAATAAAAATTCAAATTAAAAATTAATTTTAAATAAGCTATTTAGTAAGCTAATATAGTCATTAAAATAAATTTTAAATAATGCCTTTTCCATACAGCGTCTACACATAATGATTTAAAGATTTGTTGATTCAAATTTAAGAATAACAGTAGTACTTAATTGTTGTTTATTATAAATTATATAAAATATTTTATGGTAAACATTTTGTTTATTTTATATATGTCAAATACTGAATAGTAATGAATGTTATTATTAAGCAAATATATTATATTTGAATACAATTTCGATAAGCAACTGACTGAGATTTGTAATATTACATTTTCTAATTAATTAGACTTTTAATATAAATTCAAAAATATTGTTATACTGTTCTATTTTCTAATCGTAGTAATGATATTACGGTATCGATCAAAATGTAATTCCAATATTTTAACAACACATTTATCGAGCGTTTTATATTACGATACAAATATTTGTTTATACCTATTTTCTCATTGCGTCTAATAAAAATGTTTATTGTTTGCTGTGAATTAAACCGTTTAACGGTGTTTGTTATATTTTTGGCATGAGGTAAATAATATTACAATTCACGCACGATAAAGAGATGCATTATTGTTCGTCAAAATCGTTTTCCGTGATATTTTATCTGACACGTCGGCATGATATTTTTTTAATGACAGTAATGAAATTTTTAATTTATTAATTATAAAACCACTACCTACACAATATAAACAATTATTTACTGTAATAATATAAATAATAATATAAATCAGCTATAATATGTTGAATTAATCAACAAAATTAACACGAAAAAGTATTATAATAATACACTGTGTAATATGTTTTGTATGTTAAAAAAAAAAAGGAAAAGCCGTGTGAAAAATATACATTTTTTTCGAATAGAAGTGACTGAAAAGTATCAAATAATTGTTAATTCTACACGTATTTGTAGGCCATAATAATATTTAGTTGTAACGATCGACTGTTAAACGTTTTATCAGACTTTACAGATAGTGATGCGAGTTCATAAAACGCAAAACGGCTAAACGATCAAAATAAAATAAAATACTTGCGATAAAATATATTTTGATCGACATACATATTATTATATCATTATCGCCACTCGTGGTCTTGTCGAGTTTATCCTCGCACATACTCGCCTCCCTACAATACATATATGTATATAACGCTATAATCTTCTTTATACCGGTACCGGTAGGAATAAACATTATAGAATTAAAATAATTATTATTTTATTATTAGATAGTCTAATTTCTAATATATTAATAGGAATGAATTCAGTATCTATAGACATCCACTTATGCCATCTCAAATGTGTCGCGAAATTCCAAAAGTCGAAAAAATGTAAAATTAAAAAATTAACTTTTTTTTTTTTTTGTAATTCAAATTTAAGTCGCAAACAAGTAGGTTCTCTAAATCGTAATAATCCCCTCTTTATTTCGAAAAAGTATATCGAGTACCAATGGCAAATTATATTTTAATCCGCAAATGGAAAATTAAAAAAAAATAAATCGTGAAAGAAAAATACGATGTTTTAAGGGCGAATTTAGGCCGATTCTTAAAGATAAAAAGGAAACTCCGTCCGCCAGACGGACATCATCGTGCACGCGAGCGATTTGGCTTGCATTGGCCGGCGCATCTAAATTGCATATACATAGGTATGTTGACGAGTAAAAAAAAAAAAAAAAACGTTCAAATCAATCTACGCGTTTAGCTACACACCGATATCGAGTGCCGATGAAATCAAACATTTTTCACATTAATTGTTATCGCCAATAGGGACTCCCCCGCAAGCAGTGTACGAGACTTATCTGCGCACCGCGTATGCATATTACTAATGTCACAATTATTATCTATAATGTACTCACACGCGCGCGCGAACGCACGTATATATATATATACACACACGCACACGTGCTTATATTATACGGATCCGTCGCCGCCGCCGCAGCTGCAGAGTCACCACACCGCCGCGCGTAAACGGAACCGTCGCACACGCACACACGCACACACACGCGCGCGCGCCCGCGCGAGTGGACACCGTAACGCACTGTCGTTGGCGATCTATCTACTCGGCCGTGGACACCGGGCCACCGCCGCCGGCGCGCGTCATGACCCGCGCGAGACCAGTCCGTGAGACCGCGACCGCGTACAGCCGCCGCGTGCGAGTTAAAGGCGCGAAACCGTCGCCGCCGCCGCCGCCCGAACGCGCGCGATGGTGCTCCGCTCGCACCGGGACGCGTATGAAAACGATCGTGACTCGCGCGGCCCGAGAGCGCACTGCGCCGAGACCGGGTCTGTCGCTCGCGCCGTGGGGCCCGAGCGAAATCGGCGGCGGCGGCGCCGGCGAAATAATAAAACTCTAACGACGCCGTCATTTTGAGGGACCCGAAGCGCGCGCGTGTGTGTGTGTATTTTTACTTTTTTTTTTTGTTCGTTTTGAAATCGTGGTCCGCGGCCTCCGTTGCGAAGCGCGTCGTGTCGGACGATTTTTTATTTTTTTTTAATTCAACTGAATTTATCTCGTTTTTTTTTTCGTATTTCGAAAGTAGTGGGGGGGGGGTGGCGGTAGAATGTTCCGGGCAAATGGGACATGGTTCGTTTTAGAGGTGTTTTTACCGTTGCGGTACGCCACACGAAATATGTCGCGTAGACATTTTTTTCCATACACTTCAAAGATATGGTACTAGTAGAAGTAATAAATATTTTATCGTTAACATCATCGTTTATTTTTAATCTCCATTTATTATAATAGTGTATCTGCTATTAACAAATAGAACTATTATCGTGGCAACGTCACATTATTTATCGTACTACGCGTAATTTTTACGACGCGTATCGATGTCCGATTTGAATTTTGGATGTTAGCGACAACATTACACTAAACGATAATATTATTATAGTGGTGTATTACAGTGATAGTGGACGCGATATGGTATTGATATGTGAGATTAACGATTAAATTATGTCAGATAATATTTCGATATCGACTTAACACTATCAGCCTATTATTCAATTTTTTTCTTTTGACCGCCAAAAGCACCAACTAGTTTCGTATCTTATAAATTATAATACGTGTAGGGTGATTCGTTTATCAAACAACACTCACTATTTCAAAAAGTATTGATGTTTTTGAAAAGTTTTTTTTACGTAGTTTCAAATTGTTAAAAAAAACGACGTTTTTATTAAAAATCTATATTTTTAAATATTTTTTATCTTTATAATTTTTTAAGTATTTTACTTTTTTGAATGACGACATAGTGTTTTAATTTTGAATTTTTGAATTTTTCACTCCATCAATTTTTAATTAATCAAAGTCGATCGTATTTAAATTTTACATAAACTAGTGTATATTTATTGTTGTAAAAAAAAAAATTGTATGCAGACATTTTAAGAGAAAATTCCATTGGAAGAGTGAAACCCTGGAGACGAAAATTCCTGCGATCGTTTGGTTTATCAATTTATTTCTAATCTCAAACAACAAAAAGCGTAATCAATAAATTCATAAAATGGTCAGTGAAAAAACAACTTTAAACACTACTAATACTTTTTAATAATCTGAATGGTCGAAATTATTTGAATTCAAAAATGCGAAGACTTTTGATCGCATATACTCGTCATTTCAATTTATTATATGAGATAGCTTCGTCATTCCTTACACCAGCCATCTTATATAACCATCCTATATGAGTTTCTTTCGTAAGTGGATAACATATTTTTTCTCACATAAGATAAAATTCATATTATATTATGTCGTTTCAATGTATAGTGTATATGATATATATATATATATATATATGTGTGTATTGATATTATTCATTTTTTTAAAGTGTATTTACAAATCTTGAATAAGTGTTATACTAAAATACCATTAAGTGGATGAAGTGCAATGAATACAAGCAACAGAATAGTTTAATTAAACTTTTTTTGATTCATTTTCACTTTACTAAGCTAAACTTAATTGAAAAAAAAAACAGACAATTTATAATAATCAATTATTCCCAAATGGCAAATTCCTACTCGTGTACTCTATTTAAACTCGTTTTCAACAAAATACACATTTCCTATATATTTCCCGTATACTATTATATCATAACCATTATTTTTAAAATATAAAAACTATATTATGAAGAAAAAAAAATTTAATTTAAGTAGTACAAGATTTATGAATATCTAATATATATGTGGTATATATATGATTTATCATAATGTTAAGGATTAATTATTTTGGAATCTGAAGTGTAAAAACACTGAACTGAACCAAACTTCAAAAAAGTACTAACTCTTAAGAAATGTTCGTAATCCTATATTGAGCGATTATTTTTAAATACGTATAATATAATTTTTTTTTAATAAATTAGATTTTTATAAAAACTAATTTTTGAACTGAATCATGTTTGATCAAAAATAAAACATATTGTATATTATGTGCATATTATAATGTGGTTCCCACTCATTTTTATGAGGTTAAAATTGTATGTTATTGTAGATTTTAAATGATTGTGTATTATAAACACGCGCATTAATATACCATAGCTGTTATGTATAATGAAACAATCAAATTTAAATGGTTCATTATTTAATAGGTGTAAAATGTAAAATATATGATAATATCGTATCAGAATAGTAATTAACAATATAATATTATTAAGTATGTTTATAATGTACAGTATATATCCTACAGTTATACCCTTATTATACAGGGTTTACATCTAAAATATTTAGTATATTTATTTATTTTTATCATTAAAAAATACCCTCTACATAATATCTTTAATTTGAATAAAACCATTTTTTTTATTCGATATTTGTTAAAATACAGTTGTTCAAGACCAGAAAAGGATTTAAATTTGTATCAGGAATCTCTAATGTTATGTTACAGCGATTGAATACGATTGCATATGTTTCTGTACACAAAATATATTTTTCTAAAAATTAATTTATATTTATTTATATAATATATCATATACTATAATACTATGCATATATTTAATGACAGCAGTATATACTTAGTATACATAATGTAAGACTAAAGAGTAAATAAATAGAAAAGGGGGTGTTGGGTATAAGAAAAATTATTGTTCACTCTGGATACGATAGTACATCAACGTGTAATTGTGTCCAAAATAAAGAGGGTAAGAAGGTTAAGAAGATCAAGCTCGAAAAAAAGAAACGGAAGCTGCTGAAAAATTATAACTAAAATTAGAATGATAGAATGTTATTATGAAGCAATTTCCTGCTGGTCTCACCGTGTTATTCTTTTCAATTTAATAAAAAACTTGTCATAATAATATTATGTATTCAGTTAGTTAGTTAACTTAATCGGTAAGTTGTAGCGCTGTTATAATATTAGACCCGTCCGCCCATTATTACACCAAAACGGACATCCGGCCGTTGGCCGATAGTACGAGTATAACCATTGCTCGCGGCTGCGACATTACGTGCCGGTAGATTCACGTTATGGCCGACATTAATCACGCATTCGAGTTTTGAACAAAGCGTTCGCTGATGATAACAACCACCTCTTCCTACGTTGGTCGACGATAAAAATGGTATTCTGTTGAGACATATTTGTTTATATTACTTCATCTTAATCATTTAAAAATGTACACTTCAAACAAATATTGTAGTTTAAAAATTATTCTGTTCCAGATAAATTTACTACGTATACTCATCAATAAAAAATAACCTTAAATTCTTAGTGAAATCAAAAATTTATAAGCCCATTGGAAATATTATCAAACACAAAAACTTACCTATTATAGCTATAAGAATAAACAAATCATTTTTATAGAAAAAATATTGTAACATTATATGTTTGGGCCAATCTATTATTTTGGAACATGTTAAAAAACACAAAAAAAAAAAATAACAATTTTGCAGCCAAAACTATATTAAATTGTAAAATTGTATTTATTTTTATTTTAGAGATAAAGTGACTAAAAATTACTATTTTACCATGGGGAAATCTCTGGGAATCATCTGTACTTCGAGTTTAAAAGAATAAAGTTTGTGTGTTAGACCAAGTCTGGTGTGTTCAAATATACCGGCTGTAAATTATTCGCATTTCGTCGACTATGAGGATTTTTGTTGTTGATTCCTTTGTCAACAAATAATAATATTTCATATGCGATCTAAAAATTTAATGAAATTCTGTGTTTTATTTTTACGGGTAAATTTTAAAATTGGAATCTGATTTTACTGTGATAAATACTTAACATTTTTTGTGTGCGTTATTATTTTACGCTTCATACTACATTTGTATAAAGATATTTTAAATAAAAATTGTTATTAATACTTACTTACCTAATTTAAATTCCACACACAATGCATCAAATACATTTTGTTTAAAAATCTCACTATAGCATAATAGTATTTTAATATATTATCATCCGTTCAGTTTTAGTTATATTAAATTTATATAAAAAAAATAAAAAGTGCATTTTCACGACGTTGGTATTCAAGAACCCATTTTAAAAAAACATAAAAAACAATAAGAAAAAAATATTAGATTTATATTTATTAAAAATTAACGATAATATGTGAATTTATTAAACAAACAATTTTAACTAAAAAAATAATTAATATATCTATATATATACATAATATTTTATAACGCAAACAATTGCTTATTAAAATGTATACATAAAAATACATTTTATAATCATCATATGATTAAAATAAGTTTTCTAAATATTTAACAATATATAATATTAATAATATATGATGATATCGAAATGCAAAAAAATATTTCTTCATAACATAACGGCGCTTTGTATAGGCATTTGTGCTACATGCGTACATAGAATGTTTCAATATTGTATGGTACAATAATATATATTATTTTAGACTTATAGCATAAGTTATATATATTATATACGAGTATTATACTCAATTCTTATAGTTATAATATAAAATAGTATTTCTGTCGGAATGTGTAAACTATCATATTATTATATATTTTATCATTATGATGTTATGATGTATAATCATATATCATGTTATAATATAATTCGAATATTATATTAATAATTGTGCATGACATTATAAAATAATATATTTTCAATAAGTAATATTTGTGTTATTTTAACCTAGTTAATAATAATTGCGAATTCCATAAAAACTAAGATAAAATAATATTTTGATAATAGATAAAATTTATATAATATATTATTAAAAAATAATAATGATGGGTATATATTTTTAAACATAAATACCAGTTATGAAATAATATTTGTGTTTTTGAATAGAAAATATTTATTATTTAAAACATTTAAATAAAATAAAATCAAATGTTGTTCATCGAGTGTAAGAGTCTAAAAAGGTACAACTCTTTTTTCCCTTCCGCCTGATTAAACATCACAATATTGTCCATTGACCCACTAAAAGCTACACCTGTTATCGCATTTGTTCATGAAAATTTATATTAAATTTATATCGTCAAAGTATTATAAAGAAAAAAATGAAAAAATAAAACTTTTACAAACTAATTGAAAACAAACATTTATTTTTCTATATATATTTAACACCATTCTTTCAAAATTTAAATTAGCGACATTATCTAATCAATATATTTAACGATAGTAAAAATATTTTATTTTCACTATTTCATATTTAGGAAAAAAGTAGTCTAATTTATTTAAAAATTGTTTCATTTTTAAATGGTAAAAAGTTCATATTCTTGGGTTATTATTTATTGATTTACAAAAATAATATTATTATATTATAATGAAATATTTTTTTTTTTTTTTAATGGATATACAATGAAATTTCCATATATCGAAGTCAAATAAGCAACAAAAAAAATTTGTAATATGAAGGAATTCGTTCAATAGAATTACATTTTATTTAAAAATGAAGTGCATAGTTCATAAAAATTCGTTATATAAAAATTTCACTATATGTATTTAATTTGATTAAATTATAAAATAAGATTATAAAAACAATAAGTTTCATGTTAATATTGGGCATTTTGAGAAAACTGTAGTGTTATTTTTAGCCAGTACTACATTCAATTTCTTAATCCATACAAAATCACATTTGCTTAACAAAATTTATGTATTAATTGGATCGCCTTCTGTATAATCTTAAAGTAATATTTTATCATTTTATTATTAATACCGAAAGTCCATCACGTTTTCATTACACAAGCTATTACCTAAAATCATAGAGAGACATTTTTCAAAACACACGACGATGCAATTTCTCTCGCCTTGTATACGGTTTTCGCTGTACTGTATATACATTTATAGGTTTCTACGGGTCTCTTGTCATTTTTAGTGCGGCTATTGTTTGGCTAACCATCTCTGATACGTAAATCAAACAATAGGTAGGTCACTGGTCCTCGCCGGTTATTTGTCATTCTCCTTACCACCACTACCAGTCTCGCATGACCGTGCGGAGCGGCGATACCTCTCGCTGTGATTCTTCATCAAATATTTTTTCCTCAGTTCACTGAACCATTTTTTTTTTTTTTTAGTTGGTTAGAAGATAGAATGAGGATTATATCTCGTGTTTTTTAAACAACGACACAAGACTTTTAAAAAAAATAAGAAATCTACTTAATTTAAAAGTGTGGAATTCATTTTAAACAATTTTTACGGAATTTAACTTAATAAATCAATGACAAGACAATTTCCAAGACACAACTCAATTATTTAGCATTATTAGTCAATAATGTAACTGCATTTTAAAGATAATAGTTTTTATAAGCAAATTATGATATTACAATTTAGTAAGTATTACAATATAGTAAGTGCTTTTTAACACTCTAAGAGAAAATTGTGTTATGAAAAATAATCGTTGTTGAAAAATAGATAATATTACACTGGATGATTCTTTTATCAAATAAAATTTATTATTTAAAATCTATTAGCGTTTTTGGAAAACAATTTTTTACATAATTTCCAGTCGAAATAAAATAACATGTTTATATTTTCAAATATTTTCTATCGTTATATTTTTTTTTGAGTATTTTATTTTTATGAATGACAACATAATTCTGAAGCATAATATACAAAATTTGGACGAGTATTATATGAGTTATAAGTATATAATGTTTGTTAAGCGGAGCAGTAAACCAACATTATACGGAGTCCCCTATACCTTTTCACACTACTCGCCTTTTATAGTCAATACTTATAACTCATAATCTACTTGTAAGAATCTCGACATTTATGTATCGAAATAAAATAAATTTTATAATTTATACGTACATGGTTCAATATGAGTATAAGTAAAAACATTTATTTAGGTATTCATATAATTTTAAAAGCTTGAAGATGTGAGGAGAACCTATACAGAGACGGAACTTCAATGTGGAAGTATAGTGTTCGTTATATTAGACCTCGAGGCCATTATACTCCACTGTTACTTAATCCTTTTGGTAAATGAAGGGAGATCCGGGAACAAAGTTTTTGAAGAAGTTAAAAATCACGGGATTATTACGATAGTTTTAAAAGTGGATTCTTAATTTGTAATACAGTTTTTGGCTGTTTTTGATATTTCAGAGATATGTATGTCTGTGTGAATAAACAAACCACTATATAATAGTTCAAGTTGTTTGTGGAGGTATTTATTAATTATTAGTCTTTGGATTTGTAGAAATAATGCATTGTACATTTTATTTTTTAGCTGATCCACGTATTTGTATAGTATAGATCCATGTGAGGTTAAGTATTAGGTTGTAAATATGGAATTTAGTTTTATTGATAAGGTGAATTTTAGAATATTTAACTAAGTTCGGTCAAAGTTGATAAAGTTGTATATTTTATTTTAATCTTATTAATTAGATGAGTTTCACTCAAATTAGACATTTTTTGAAAGTAAGTTCTAAGTACTTGACTATGTCGGCTTAGGTACGGGTTTGTTGTTTAAGTATATACTCTGATAGAGGTTGGCATAATGAATTAATAATTAAAAAATAATATATATACAATTTTTTTGGCGACACACCACGGTATTCTATTACGTGATACACCAGCTAAGACCCGATGCCAGCTAACAATATGTGACTAGATTTCGTAATCGTATTTATATCTAACCAATTATCCGAAATGTGATTAAAATAGATAGGTACATAAAATTACCACAACGTTTACAAATCATTTCTTATGAAACGAAAATTGAGAAAAAATAATTAGGTTTTTTAAATTAATTTACTAGATAAAATTAAATAAACAAATAAAAAATCCATTTATTAAATTAAATTAAAATTCCATTAATAGTTTAGTATATGAAGCAAAAATATATCATATTAATTTTAAAATTGATTGAAAAATATTATATTAAACGAATATACATTCGACAAATCAATTCCTGAAATATACAATTTCTTATTAAATTATCATTCAGGAATGCAAGCACCGCAAATTTGTATGAAATGTACTATTAAATATTATATATATTATTATAATTTTTACATCTATCTAAACAAATGTACAAAATAACACGATTTTATTGTTATCGTATACAGAAAATTACTTCCATGTTCTTACTCCTAGTGCCCGTGTTTATGGTTATCGATGTTAAGTTAAGTTGTAACTAATATTAATAACAATTCTAAAATCTTAGACGGTTATAGACATTTATCAAAATTCTTTCACAATTGTTTAATCGTTAAATTGTTATTTTAATGAGTGATGGTATATTAAAAGCTTAATTATCGCAAGTATTTAATCATTGTTAACGAAATAATAAATGTGAGTAAACTATGGGTATATTGTAAAAAAAAAAAGTCATTGATCTCTGAAAGTAATTTTCTGTACTCCATTTGATTCGATAATTTGTACACAGTTACAACTGAAAAACTATGAGAAATTGAATGTTAGTGACAATTTGGTCAATATGTAATGTATCTTGTATAATCTGAAATGTTTTTTAACTTATCTTATGTGAAACATGAACAATTTTCAGAATAAAAAAAAGTTTAAGAAGATTCACATAACTCATTTAACGATTGAAAACAGATTTAAAATATTACAGTAAGAGTGTTATTTTTCGATTTTATCAATAGTTTGTAAGCGTTACGAAAAATTTACCACCTATTGAAAAATATTGAACTTTTTTTAAAAAAAAGGTAAGACTCGATGTTTAACCTAAAGCTCTTTTCCAAATAGTTTTTCAATACGATGATTTTTTTATTTATTTAAAATTAATAATTCTAACACCCGATTAAATGAATTAAATTTACGAATGAAGTGATGATAAACTTCAAAAATACTTATGCAGTTATGCAGTTATGCGCCATAATTATAATTGGAATATGATTGTAATATAAATAAAAAATAAGCTTTTAATTATTTTAATATAAATCAAAGAATATATTATAAAAATAAATAATATAATAAAGATATACAACTTGAAAGATAAAGATAATACATTACCGTTTTGAACATTTTAAAAAATTAGTATAATGGTAGGTTGATTTAATTGTTGTAGAAAATATTGCATTTATTCTATTATTATTTATTATTATTTAATTATTATAATAATATAATTTATTTTTATCATCGTATATTATTATTAACTTTTACAGTGTGAATTGGCTCAAGGTATAAATAGATATATTGATATAAATTGCTTAATATCAAACTACATATTTTAAAAATGTCATTTCATATAATAAAATTCATTAGATACAGAAGTCAAAGTTTAAGTCCCCACGTTTGATGTTTTTGAATTATAACAACCATTATATTACCTTATAATACTATTCATCGTTAAAATATATAATTTCATCCAAATTTGAACTTCGAATGTTTAAAAAATAATCATATTTGTATATTCTTTAAGACTTTTTGGTTCCAGTATGAACGAAATACTTATATGGCAAATTAGCTTCAAACCTTAACTATACAAATTGAACATTTTATTTATTTTTACAACAAACCATAAATAGTTTGTAAATTTTAATAATTTTGATAAAAAAAATTGTATTTAATATTTGTATACAAATATAAAACCGATTAATTAGTGATTTTGTAATCAATTTTCAAAAAATCTTTACCCAGAAAATAATAAAGAAAGTTATACTAGTTTCTACGGTTAGGTTATACAAACGTTTTTGAATCACACCAAAATATCATAACCTTAGCTGAGTATTAATAATCGGTTTAATAATGATCGGCACTTTAATTTTAAATACAAATAAATTAAACATTTATTGATCATTTTTTAATTGGGTATATTTTAACACGGTATAATGATTGTTTTTTTAGAATTATCTCATCATAACCTACTCATTAGAATGCCCAATATACTTACAGATAAAAAAATATTCATTCATTTGTATAGTATATCACAGTATTCAACATTTTATTTGTAACTTTGCTGGCTTTTATCTATATAAGCAACATACGTATCAAATTTCTATGTAATATTATATTATGATACCTATTTAAGAACCCTTCTAACCAAAAAATTTGTATAGATGATAAGCTAAAAGAAAAAATTCGCTTTATAGTAAAAACCGATATTAAACTTTCTCATTTCGTTCAGTGTAGAATTTACATCGCAGATAATCCATAAACCATCATACACCTGACCAGTGTTTTATTTAAAAAAAATAATTTATGGATACCTAGTTCCATAAGACTTAGGTATCGTGATTTATCTATCAAGTCTGAAGTCATACCATAACAGATTTCATAATAGTAAGTACATAACAAAGGGTAATTTTTATTCCTTTTTAAGAACTGTAGGAATCTGTGTATGATATAATTTATTTAAAGAAAAATAGAATCATACACATCTTAACCTAAATAACAAATATAACTGGAATAAATGAATATAAGTTAATTTGGTGAACTAAATAAAATTAAAGTATCATAATTACTATTTACTGTAAATATTTAATTGAACATTTAAATTATTTTATACGTATACTAAACGAATTTTAACCATTATAAAAATAATTAAAAAAAAATGTATGATATACATTTTTGCAAGTTAAAATTAGTATAGTAAATAAATAATACGTAGATAACTTGTAGATATTATCAGTTAAAAATTGTTTAATATTATAACTCGATAAGCAATAAATTAGTGACATTGGATTATAACAGTCGTGCAAATAATAGTTATTTTAATTTTAAGTTTTGTATTTTATTCATAATGTAAAAAATATTAAATATGTAATTAAATTACTTTTTACACGAGATAGAAATGCATTACATAAACTGTTAGAAAAATAATATAAACTATTAAAATTAATAAAACATTTCACTTTGGATTAAACTTATTTAAATGTGCTTTATTAATATAATATGTAAAAATAATTTTATAGTCGTTTATTATAAATAAATTTATTCAATGCAAAATTATTGATAACCACAAGCCATCGACGGTTTATGATGACCTAGTGTGTCGAATTCCCCGCGGAAAAAATAAAATTAAAAAAAAAGAACCAAAAAAGACGGTTTATTATTTGATTACTCCGTCGGGATGAAGTTTGAAAAAGAAATAAAATATAGTAAAATAAAACTCGTTATATGTACAAGAATATTTCATTTATATTCTAGAATCTGAATTTACTTGAGTATCTGCGTGGGACATTAAAACTAGTTATTTGGTGCTCAAGTCCAATACCTAGCAGTTCAATCAAACATTTTAAATTTTTCACACTTTTAAAAACTATTTTCAACTATATTATTCGTGGAAATTTACAATTTTTAATGTATATTGTTAAATTTTAAACACACAACAAAATTTTTAAATACTATTTATTTCTATTAAAAATTATTTAAGCCAATCGTATTATTAAAAAAAAAAATACTGTAATAATAGCAATATATGAACATACTTAGTAATATAGATTGACAAACGTTTTCGCTCATTGTTCGTATGCAATGTTTATCAATGAATTCAAATTTAATAAATATTTTATATTCTATTTTTTATATTATATACTTTCTCCTTACTATTTTATCGAAAATTTGAAGAAAAAAAAAGTTGAGCACGAAGCAATGTATATTTTGTATGAATGATTAGAATTAAAATTTTGACAAAATGTAAACGAAAAATATTAAATTTTATTATTTTATTGCTTATTAAAAAAAATATTATTCGGAGGAACTTGAAACTTTTCTCCATTTCGTATTTAAATTTAAAAAAAAATATTTTAAGATTTTAAATTACATACGCCACGAACACATTCACACCGTTTACTATGATACTACGTCGACATTTACTTATACATTAATAATAGCTAGTAATAATATTATAAATAATATACGATCGTATAATAAGTATATAATAACGTTTATTAAAATAAAATATTTTTAGAAATATAGGCATAATTATTACAGTAACTTATAACTATTCAATGACAAGATAAACATAAATTCTCAACACCTTCTAATAAGTAAATTACTATACAGCGAAACTTCTTATTTGTACATGAATTTGCATCAATTGTATACGAAAATATTATTTATTATTACTTCGTGTATACACTTGTCGATTAAACATTAATTTATTATTATTATTGTTATATCAATTTTTTAAATTATTAATCACTTTGGCGTGGCCACCCAGCATTTGGACTGAAAGCAATGATTGGAAGGTGCGCAACAATATATTTCCATCACATACATTATATTTATAAAAAAAAATATGTTTTTATTATGAGAAAATATTTAAACATAAGAATAACAAATAAAGATTATGAATAATAATATTAATGAATAAGATAGGTCTGACATTTTGATCAATACCAGATTATTTGTTGGTAAATGACAACAAGAATGATCTTATAATAATTTATAATGAATTATCTTATTCGTTCTTATAATATATATATAACTGCAGTTATAATGTATAATTATCACAATATCGATTCGTTTAATCTTTGGAAAAATTTAAATGATAATATTTATGTAACATTATTGTTTCCAGATTCTATTATTATTTTAATCGATTAATCGTATTATTGGCTGACGTATCCGATTGATGTATTACTAAACCAAAACATTAACTACCTTCTATGAAACGTGATAATTAATTTGGGCGCTTTGTGTGTGAACTGTGCGCGCGTACCATTTTTGTTAATGACCCAAAGCGTAGGTAATAAATAATGATAATATTTCGTACATGGTATGCAGTAAAAACGGCGATAAGCCACCATATTGCAATAAATACCTAGGTCGATAACGTTATATTAGGGGGTTGTACCAGCGGCACCCACGAGAAATATTTTACAACGAGCCGACCAATATAGTGCGATCGATGATGATATAAGTAAGTCATTGTTAGAGATGGGAAGTTCTAGCATTTCTATACATATATATATATCATATATTAGTAAATCTAAGTCCTAAGACTATCCCAAATGAGTTACAAGCACTATTTGGGAGATAGCTGGGCGTACTTTGGCACCTCTATTTTTTCCCGCGTTTATTGGCCAAATTAATAAGTGCACCGATGGTCGATGCACAAAAGTTAAAATATATTGTGTGAAAACTACGTATATAATATATTATGTGCAGAAGTAAGTTTATTTATTATTTATACATGTATATTATATTGGTATGCATGGCAAACCCTATTTTCAACATCCCGCTTTACACTTTCATTAATTAATTAAAATACTAAATATATAACCTTTCAACTCCATATATGTGCCACACACCCATATATATAATACATTTATTTATTATAAAGTATAAAAAGTTGAAAATAATTAGCTTACCTACTTAAATATTGCACCGCTATTAAAAAAATTTAAATGACGTAACTATAATACAAATTTGTTTCGCGCTTCCCTGATATTATATATGATATTTTGAGAACTATATTTTGCTTATTTAGAATTTCAACTGCCTTTTTTAGGTATATTCTAATGTTATTAAAATGGAATCAATCACATTCTATTGATTTTTTTTTTTTATTCCCTTATCAAGGATATTCAAAATTAGAATTATAGTTATTGGACATCTATAGAATGTAATCCCGTGTATAAATTACGTATTTATTAAATACATTTATTTTTTCACGATAGCCTTAAAGATATTCCTTATATATCTATTGATATTTATTTAATGTAAAAATGTTCCATGATCCTTTATACGAGTTGTCACAGTAAATTAGAGTACCTAATATTATGTTACTAAGTATTATACTATTATATATATATATATATATATATATAAGAAATAGAAAAATGGTTCTTTTTTTCAAATTATCTTTTTTGAATATTTTTCGATTTTTATACTGTTGAAAGCATATTATGTTTTGATATTTTCAAATGCATATTAATTAAAGAACTAAAATCAACTTGTTTTATAGTTTAACTTCTGAATCATAAGCCAAATATAAATAATCAATAATCAATAATAAAATAATACTACACGAAGGATGTTGTAGGTTAGGTTAGTCCGCTAACAGTTGAATTCGCCGCCAAATTAATATTATTCAATATTATTATGCATAGCAGTGCGCGTAATATTTGCGAAATCGTTCATGCCAGATAATTCATATTGGGTTAAATGATTGCAGTTTATTTGGAAATGCTGGCGAGTTCCGATCGGTCCAAAGACATCCATATTCACCGCGTGTGTTTCTTGCACGACGGTT
Organism: Rhopalosiphum maidis; assembly: GCF_003676215.2. Classification (NCBI taxonomy): domain Eukaryota; kingdom Metazoa; phylum Arthropoda; class Insecta; order Hemiptera; family Aphididae; genus Rhopalosiphum; species Rhopalosiphum maidis. The sequence goes on along the minus strand of NC_040880.1, from coordinate 46,593,045 downwards.
AAACAAGATACAAATATTGAATATTATATGAAAGAAAATTTAACAGCAAAAATACGGTTAAACATGTGTGTGTGTGTGTGTGTGTGTGTGTGTGATGTGAGTCTAGAATCTAGACGAAGAGCGAACAATTCTAACAATGAGTTTGAAAGCCGATTTGGAGAGAAAAAGGGACAAACATGAATACGAGGATTTATATAATATATTATTATACGCATATACGTGTGTACAATTGTAGTTGGATAAAAGGATACTTTTAATCGAACGAAAATAATACTGTACATAGAATAAAATCGTCAAATATATGATGTATACGTATATGTATTTATATCGAGGCACCGTCTTCGTACAATGTATCCAGGATAATCAACGCGTTTTCAGAACACGGACGTAATAATAATTCTTGGTTGTATACAATACGTACATAAAATAAACACATAAGAATGTAACTCAAAAACGGCGCTGAAGCCTGAAGTAACCCCTTATTTCCGACATCTGAGATTTTACGCGCGCGGCTATCGCAATGCCCTATATGATATTATTGTTACATTGACCGACTAAAACGACAATTGTCTCGAATCGTACAAGCATTATGAGTGTTTTGCGGCACTAGTCGCGCGTTTATTATATAGTTGTTATTATACGTCAACAGCTATAATCTCTAACGCCGTTTAAGTGGCCAAGTTTCGATATGCACGGTAATTAACGATATATTAGATATGGACAGAGCTCTGCTTGGGGTGGCTCTCCCCCAGCATACATTAATTTAGCTTTTTCAAATTATTCTTGTTTAAATTTGTTTAAGTACAGAGTATTTTTACCACTTACGACAGAATTTTGAATTGTTATCTAATCAGTAATCGATGATATGAAGTTATCTCTTAAGATAAAGTTGGAAAATCGTAAAGACCAACAATAATCTTTGAACGAGTACGTATTAGACTGTTTCATGCGAAATGTGTGTATAAGATTGTTAGTCAGTTCGGTATTCGTACACTGTGCGGAGCGCGAGTGCTCTTGTAATATTACGGTAAATTTCGTTTATTGTAGTCGACAACTCTAGTAATATAACTGATATATATATATATATATAAAGGTTAACAGGCTCCAATAAATAAAAAAAATGCAGTGTCGACTTATTTTCCTCGTATTCTGCTTATTCACTCAATTTAGTTGGTGCACATGTAGTGAAATTTCGTTAGAAGTAAATAAACTTTTTTAGTTTTTTATTCAAAAATTGTATGCTTTAATTGTAGCTATAACACTTAGATGGAATCTTCTATTGGTGGGTCTGAAAACCGACAAAAAAAAAAAAAAATTAAAATAATCGTTTTAAAATCTTTTAGTAAAAACTAATGAGAGCGTCACGCTGAATCTTGTAAAGCTATTGTTTTAAGTTATGATCAAATCATATGTACCTTTAAAGGTATTTCTGAAAATGCTAATAAAAACCATGAAAATCGTCAAACAGCTAAAATAATAAATAATGAAACGATAAATTTTAAAAGAGCATTTATGGCAATATTATGAAGTGAAATATTATCACAGTTTAATAGCATTAATAAATATGTCCAAAAACCAGGTTTAGATCTTTTTGCAGCCGTTAATTTACCAAAAGTATTAAAAACTTATAGTGAAACCTAAAAGAACAATTTGATTCATTTTTATGATTGATTTTCATTATTAAGAGTTCTTATGCAGTCATATGCGTTTTATTTATATCAATTAACATTAAATAATTACTTATAGACTTATTGAATTATTTATTTATAATCTTAACAAATAAATTAAATATAAAAAGCGATGTAACAACAAATTGAATCAAACAATGAGCCCTGGACCCTAAAATTATTAAGTAAAGCTCTGAGTATATGCAAGTGGATAAGTCATAGGTTTTATACGTACTCGAAAAAGAGGGGTAGCGAATTGATATCTTAGTCCAGTGGTTTGATATCTGATAACGGATATTGAACATGAGAAAGCTACAACATAAATTACCTTTTTAACTCAAGTCAACCTAACAAAGTGATAAATTTGAAAAAATACTCGATATATTTTAAAGGTACTTAACTTTATTTTTGTGCAATTCTTTAACTTATTTATTTGTATATTTTTAAAACTATAGTTTAAGCAGTATAGATGGGATATTAAGCTATTGGATTTAGTTTAGAACTTTTAATAATTTGAATTTGATTGATTTTTATGTTATAAGTTTGGCATCGGATATCATTATAGGTACAAAGGTCTCGTGTTTGGTATATAAATTATTTTGCGATTTGTCAAACGTGATATTCTAAAATAAATCTAAAAATATTTTAAATTTTTGCAAGGGAATAGGAGGCACCTACCTTATATAATAATAATATGTAGTGAATATGAGAACCATTAGAAACATATTGTTTTTAGATTTTTAAAATATATTTTTTATTTTTTCTAAATATATAAACATTTCATACTTTATAATATGAAGAGTCAATTGTTTAATAATATTATTTTTCAAATAGTTTTATGAAATAACAGATAATCGACGTTTGTAGTTATCTATAGGTCACTCAAGACACTTATGTAAATGAGTAGTGCGTAAGTGTACATACCCACAACAGATCGTATTAGTTTGTTAATTAGTATGGTAATATTTTCATGCCCCTCAAGTCATATCCTCGACTTGCAAAAATGCCAAATAATTCCCACACTTCTATAATCATTATACTTAAAATATATCATAACAAAGATAAATATTTAATACGTATGAGACGTACAGATGGAAATTCTAAACTAAAACATTTTGAAATTAAAAATTTAAGCGAAATTAGAAGTTTAAAACTTACGTCCGAGTAATGATGAATGTATTTTTTATTCAATTAAGTACATTACATATATTTATTTAATTTTCATTATTAAATAAAGGTCTAGTATCATTTCGGTTATGAACACTATGATTAATTATATACAATACTCTTACTATTTGCATGAATTTATAATATTAATTCCGTATATTTATGCTAATGTTTTTTTTTATCATATATCAAAATTAATATATATTATTATATATTATACACATAATACATTTCATTAATAATCATTAAAATCACATTTATATCGTATTTTATAAGAAAAATAGTTTAAAATTTACAGTAATAAAATACCGATGTATTTTAATAACTAAGTAATCAATAGTAATATAATATTTATACCAACTAATAATAATTAATTTTAAAACATAATATTAGCGAATCAAAGATTAAATAAGTTATGTAAAAATTAAATTGTATACACATTAAAAAAAAAAATGTAATTGAATACTAGAAATAATATTAATATTAATCAAATATTTTTTTTAACTATAACAGCTCTTGCTATGGATTTATGAAAATACAATTTCAAAAAAATATATTAAAATTTTGAAAAGTATAAAAGGTTAAAAGCATATCATATAATTTATAGCGATATAGCAGCAACTTTTTAATGATAAACTTGACTTCACAGATTTTGAATACAACAACGACAAATAATACGTAGGTAAAGCTATAGAATATTATTATTGTAGAATGCACTAGATTTTTTCAAGAAAAGAAAAATATAACGAGTAAAATGTTTTGATATTGATTTACTATTATGTCAACGTCTGACACAGTACTTTCGATAAAATATTTAGAAAAAATATAATAACGCGTGAACAGGCATTTTTAGCATTTGATGAGTACTTCTTTACAACTTTATAATAAATTACTATCTATGTTATAGTTAAGACGTGTTGCTAAAAATAATTAAAAAAAAAGAAAAAGCAAAGCAAAAGCAAATAAATATCTAAATAAACGTTAAAACAAAAACATTAAAATACGTGGATAATATAACTTAAAGTTAATTATTAGTAAATTATAAGATAGGCAATCTAAATTTATTTTTAATTCAACAATAATCCAATATTAATTATTAATATCAATAATTATAATTGATAGTCCTAATAATTTTATTATTTTGGAAAATCACATTAAATATTTAATAGAATTCTTAATTGAAAATGTGAAAAATTATATTATGATAAAAATTCATAACAAAATAAAGGCAGGTTGTTATAAACATAAATGTGTTTATTGACATTAATATTAAATTTAATTATCAAGCTGTAAATTTTACATCATATTTATTGTACAAAAAATTATAATCATATTAAGGTTAGATTAGGTTAGGTTGATTAATAATGAATACATTTAATCACAATATACCAAAAGCAGCATTTTTCTTTAACGTTAACTAAAGTTAAATTTAAAAAAAAATCAATATTTAGATCACTTTATTCTATGCGAGTTTCCTCTAATGAAAGCAATTTGGTTTTACAAAGAATTGATTTAAGCCATTGCACATACAGTAGTATAGTATAGAATGGTTTTAAAAATAGAATAGAATAATTTTCAATACATTGTAACAATTATTCGAATGCAGTAATTTTGTGAAAATAACTGAAATATTAATCTTAGATGAAAACCCTTACCTATTTTCAATAAAGGAAAAACATTTAAAAAATTATAAATACTATCTTGTACGAAGAGCCAATTAGATATTGAGTCCAATCTTTTAGTCCTCAACCACTCGTTCGACACAGTGGATGTTAGTTGAATTTATTAGTTGTGTTTGTAATTTGGAAGTCTATTATAAATTGTTTATGTTATCTTATAGTGTTTCACACTTAAATATAAAAATAAAAAGCTCACAAACCTTGTAATTAAATGTTAATCGTTTCACGCAAAATATACATTGTGTGATATTAAATATACTGAGTAAAAAAAAATGTGAAATACATTGGAGAAGTATAGCTGAATGTGTGCAATTATAGAATATCTAAAATCTCAAAAAACTATTTTTGGTCTTAAAATGATTTTACAAAAGTATAAAATAATTGTAATATTGGATGAAGCATTTATTTTACTTGAACTATTTTCATAAATTATAAATATTGATAGATTAAGTACTAAAATTTTCAAATTAACATATGTTCTGTATATTCCAGACGTATTGTCATAAACCTAATTGCCTGTGTAATTAATATGTATATATATATCTGCTTTTCAAAAACAATTTGTATTATATTTTAATATTTTAATTTTAAATTGTTTTTGAAAACACCTTTCTAGAAACTTAGTGTTGAATTTTAAATAGATAACTGATTTATTTAAGATCATTCTAAAATTGTAGTAAAACCTTTGATTATCGTTAAAATTGAACTGTTTATGTATTATTACAGCGTACTTCAATCAATGAAATATTAAGATAAACTACATTCTGTACAAAAAATATTATTGATGATATATTATGATATTTGTCTGGAGATAATTCAAGGAGAGTATCAAAATTTGTTCCATGATACCTTCCTACAATTGTTAATGTCATTAATTTGGAAATAATTTAGAATTAATGTTTCACTTATCATTTATTATAATTCACTATCGGCTCGTGCAAAATTTGCAATCATTATTTACGTATAGCTGTTACAATTATTATTGAAGGCTTTTGTATTTTTGTGTGACAAACGCATCTTTTAAATTATAGATTACATTTTCTATAATTATAATAAATTAAAATAACTACTGTCATTCAAGCAAAAGAAAAATAGTAGATCATATAATAGTTTAATTTTTTATGTACGACGTATGTGTTAAATAATAGTATAGTGTGAAGATTTATGTACATAAGTTTCTCTAATTTTTTTTTCTTCTTAAATAAATATATAAAATTATATACTGTGTTTTCGCGTAATACAAAAATATAACATTTAGAAAAACCAACACAAATTTGTAATTTAATATTGTTCAAATATTGTATAATAAGTTTACAATTTTATGAATCGTTTGACAATGTATTATTTATAATTTTGCATAAGCAGATTAGATCAATTGTTTGACCTCTTTGTACGAATGGATTATACATGGATATATCTAGTATATATTGCGCAATATACACACGCACACATTAATGTGTAAAGCGACGATATGATGTATAGGTAGAAGCTTTTGAAGACGAATAGAAGGTCAGAACAATAGGGCTGAGAGACAACCTTTTCCATCTACTTGACAGTCACGGAATTTCGAGGGCGACTATCAATTACATAAAGAATTAAATTAAATAAGAATAAATACTGAATTTAATCAATATTATTGATAATCCTTCTATCTAAATTGTATTATTCATATGTTTCGCATTACACAGACAGTTTTATTTATTGTTGTAACTATTGTTAGCATATTTTTAAGATCTAAATAGATATTATGTGTTATTCTATACATAATACAATAGTAATGATATAATATAAATGCGTTTTAATTATATACTACAGTTTGTATTAGTTTTATATGAAAAAAATTATATATAATATAATATATATTAATATAGTTGAAATCTTGATAACACATTATAAACATTACAATTTACAGATGATACTTGCTAAATAATGTGATTTTTCTTCGGCTTTTTGCTATAAATATGCATTGAAATTACTTTAGTGCTATAAAAAACTAATGTTTTTAGAGTATTATTTATAATTTTAAACATATAAAATAAAATAAACACGTTAAACACTATTTTCACTATTCTGTAATCGGTGTAGGTTTGTAATGTATTATTATGTTATATTAAAAACAATAATACGTTATCGATTCTGATTAGAGTTCAATTAACCACTCTTGTTAACAGATCATATTTTTTTGACAGTTTTTAGTTTTTTCCTCTGGGAAACTAACTACTAAGAAAATAAAAAAAAAATATTCTTTTCTAAATACTGTATAAGTACAATGTAAGTAGTTTTAACTAGACTAAATTTTCTGTTGAAACAGTAGTTATAAGAAACTAATTGGGTATTTTTTCTATTTGAAAAAAAAAATCTTTTCAAGAAAAAACTTTTTCCCTATTGAATTTCCGGCAATATATTGATACTGTTGGGAAAAAATGTATGATACAGCATATGCTCCATCTAATACATCTATACGAACACTTAATATGTTAAATATTTGATTTTATAGTAAGTACGTGTAACAGATAAAATAAATATATATCGTAAAATCTTTTTACTTTATTATTAGATCACTAAATTAATGGTTTGCAATATGATTAACTTATTTATGAATAATTTCAAATACATTTATTTACATTTATATCCATTGTTTTTTTTTTATATGTATATATAATAAACTTATTTAAATTCTAATTTTTGGAATTTATCAGTACTTATCTTATTTAAAATACTTAGAATTTATATAATATTCGAGTAGTGCTCTGTGGTGATACTAACATATTTGTTTTCCTGTAGATTATTCCAAAAATCAGAATTTTAATAAATTTTTTCTAAAATAAAAAATTTGTGTGAGCATGCCACGAACTGATTCATCCAAAATATATAGTTCTATTTTAATTTTTCGAATCTAATCATTTTTATGATTCGGTTGCATCCGAATATCGATTGACGACAATAATGATATATTCAAGTTTATTTTACTTACTTCTGTATTATTTTAAAATCATAAAAACAATTTGATCGGTGAACAATGGAATATTGATTTGTGTAGAACCTATTAGCTATTAGGTTTAGCATTTTTATTATGTATTTTATACACACGACAATATGATATAATTTATGCACGAGGTTACGTGGTTGGATGAATTTTCGGTATTATTAAATTATTTGGTTTGACACAAATACTTCTACAAAGTATATTATACTTTTGTGAGAAAAGGTCAGATAATCTTAATGAATAATCATAACAAAACACTATCATAATATAGATTTATAATCGAATAGGTATTATTAGTGTATTATTCGTTTTTATGTTTATTGCCATTTGCAAAAATGTTTATATTATAATTATTATTAAATGACGTGTTTACGTCATTTTTATTATAATTATGTATACATATTTGTTTTTGTTATCATATTCTAAATTGTTTATCGCTCTAAATCATATTGTTATTCAGATATATTATGATTATCGATAATTACACTTATACGATATCATGGTATTTGTGTCACAGAACACGGGACTGCCGACGTCCAACCACCGATAACACAGGTATAAAAGGCAATGCAACCTACTTCTGACCACCAGTCTTTCGTCTGAGTCGTAGCAAGACCCACCCGACCCGCGACCATGCTTGCGTAGTTCTGGTGAGAGACTTCTCATCCCACAAACGGTCCAAACTCAAAAGAGCGGTCTGTAAGGTGGTGAACTATATATAGTGCAATAATCTGAGTACTTCCAGCAATCCTCCGTTTTCAAACCGTTGCCTTTGAGTTACAATCTTCCACGAACCAAACAGTGCGTTCTTTCGCCATTGAATTAGTCATCAAGGCCTCTTTTTCGTGTCACTCGTATATATTATTATTCTGTACCTTTTCTAAACTGTTAAATGTCGTTTTAGTTCTATAATATATACTTTTAATATATATTATATATAAAAACGTCATTATGACAACACGAGTGCTCCTTTTTCTCTTCAGCGTTTCTTTAGGTGTCAACGTTTTAAAATACAATTCATATTTATGTATTTATCCATCTCATTTATTATCTCCCATCCCCACGATTTAAAATGGATTTATAATATAATCTTAACTGTGGACTATTGTATAAGTACCTTAAAAAATCACCCTATTTTAATTCAGCGTAATTACCATAATTTGTAATTGAACACAATATTTCGACTGCGGATAGTGGAAACTTTGATATACCAAACTAAATAATATTCTCATATTAAAATTTTCATTTGTCGAAACTGGAACAAGATGCCATTCAAACGCCAATTTATTACGTGTACAAATTGCCTATATATCGCGCCGGCTAACGGTTACATAATTTATTATTATAATCATCATCATCATAATATAAAAAACTTAAATTGTAGTTAAGCATTTTAGACAGCCTAAACTCTCTAGCGACTAGCTATTGATGGATTTTTTTGATTTTTATATCAAAATTAAATTTTATATTAAAATTTTATTAATTTAACGTTATTTTATCAAACTATTAGATTAAGTTTCCATCTCACTTGTCATATCTCCGAAACAACCATTGAATATATTATATAAATAAAACAAATATACACTGCAGCGTACTACAATATAATACATAATATGTATTATTATAATGCATCAGTGGTGTAACCAGGGGTATGGCTGAGAGGGTTGCAGCCTCCCCCCTCCTGAAATATCAAGAAAATTAAAAATTATTTTAATTTTTAATGGTCTATGAAAATCACTACAAAAATCTTAAATTGTACCTTTACGAAAATTGATCAGCCCTCTTCGAAAAAAAATCCTGGCTACACCACTGTAATGCATAGTAAATCTGGTTGTGTGGCCAGCCTATCACTGCCAACGTTGATAACATATTACCGTCGTAAAGTATCAGTATCACCACTGGCCACTCATTACTGCGATCGAATGCTCAACAGACCAATTTCAGTGATGTGTATCCCGTAAACAATATATAAAATACATATAACATATTATATGGTTATATACTACAATATGACGTGCATAAGTACCTATGTATAACGTGTTAATTTTAGCATAATTATAATAATATGTTACTGCAGTTAACCGGCGACATTGCTTTACTACGCATCACAGTATTACACTATTATTTATCACCTACGCGATGTTGCCGAACTTAGACTGTGCGCGCTATAATAATTATATCATATTGTTTATTACCTAGAAATATTGTTGAGCATAGACATTTACCCCAAACTGCGCGACGATTCTAAGAAATCATCAAAAGTGAACAGGACCGTGAGTTAAAGCGTTTACATCAGTTCTTAATAATATTTGCCATAAATACTCGAACTATACAAACCAAAGGATATCTAACAACGCACATTTCGGCTGCTTCTTTGATATCTATCTCCTTGGTCTATATCATGAACAGTACAGCTGAGACGTGGTGCATATATATGTATATATACTGATCCTGACAACGCTGTATGATTAGAATTAGTCTACACTCCTATCTTACCAAAACCTCGTCGAGTCGTTAGGTTGCGCCCTAATAATATCACCGCTACTCCGAGTCAATTCCTAGTACTAGTTTTAGGTTTATGATCACCGCTCATTGTATCGTAAGTCCGGATACCTGTATAGTACTTGTTAAACTAATTTCCCGGACTAAGTTATCTCATTCGGTCAACAAATTTTACCAGTATTACTATAAATTAAATTAATATATATATATATATACATACGTACACTCTACAACAACTGTTCATTTCTTTCGTCTTTACAGACATCTTCATACCCAAACATGAGACCAACCAACGTTTTCAGAAATGGTATGTATAGTGAGGACTGAGAGGTACCTGATATCACTACACCGTCATCCATGTTACGAATGATTAGCATATGTAGCGAACGTGTATCCATATATACGATCCATACATCTATATATAAATGAATCTAGTTCGGTGATATTACATGTATATAAGACTATATATTACACTATTTATCATTTATTATGTAACGATCTATAAATCTTTTACTTACGTATATCGTAATCACTGTAGTATCGTAGCGATTTTTACTATTATTGTTGCTATTAGGCAACAAATTAATACATACTATAATTATAATACATTTTACCTATTAAAATGTATTGTTCTGGTTGTATATATCGTAATAGATAATAAATTATGATGGATCAATCAAATTGAAATAAAAAGTTATGAAAAAAGAAAACAATGTGCTAAACTTTTACAGAGATATTCTACAAAACAATATGAAGATTTATGCTGAATGGAGAGTCTCAATTATTTTTTTTAAAACCTTTCATCGCACTTCTTCTAAGTTCTCAAAGTTTAATACAAACTTCTTGAGAAACTTTTAAAAAAAAATTAGAAAATGTGTTTTTTTTTTATTAAAATCTTGATGTCATTAACTTTAATATTACAAAAAAAAAATACAATTTATCAAAACTCATTAATGTTTAAAAAACATTGGTGGTGTTTCTATCAAACCACTGCAACTCTACTACTCATCTAGGATATAAATTATAAATTATATAATAATATTATTATAGTTGAATAAAAAAATTATTTTTATTTTTATAAAATGTTGAAAATCGGTTTTCTTCTGACTCTAAAAAAATGCTACTTATTCTTGTCATTAGAATTCTAAAAAAACGGTTTAGTATTCTTAGTAACTCTTGTAGTCGTGTGCAATAAGTGTAATCATATGGAACATTTATTATAATACAATTTTTAGATATAACGGGGTCTAATATTTACTATCCAATCCATCGCGTGGTATATAATATTGTTACCATTTATATTTTCAATAAATAATATATAATTTTAAACATCATAACCAATACATAAATATTAAAGGGGGTTATTTGCATAAATCGACAAAAAATTAAACGAATATCTAACAACAAAAAAAATTGATCAATATTTAATAAAATAATAGTAAAGTTTTATAATATTTTAATCCATGACTAATGGTAGTATTTTTTTTAACAAAAAAATGTTTTTGGTTACGGGATAATCAACAGCACCAATTGACAGTGATTTTGATCTAAGTATTAATATTCTTAAGTACACAGATTGTTTATAAGTTTTTCAATACCTTTCTTATTATTTTCCAATTAAATTATTAATTATTACAATATAACATAACGACGATATTATAGTAAATGGTTTATTTTCATGTAAATATATGAAATAATTTTTATATGATATTTTATTAGTAGGTTACGTAGTCATTTGTGAGTTTCATAATATCAACTAATATAGTTGTTTAAATAAACTAAATTGATTTATGTACATTAAAATATTCCCTCTTTTACCCTTTGTGAATATATTTTTTTAATTTTATCACAAACCCAACAACGTAATATATATCTAATATTAAAAGCACAAATATGGAATAATGCATATAGGTAGTTATTAATATTATGTTTGATCCAATAAAAGCATTACAATACAATTGTTTATTATTATACATTTAACCAATAATTGTATTAAAGTTAAATTCTGGATGAAATGCCAACTAAAAACAATATTATTTTTGTTTATGATGTTTTCTCTTAAATGGAACCATAATTACAACATAATATATTTAATACATAAGGTACGTACGCTAATTGACACTAATTACAAATAATTATAATTTATAAGTAATGATCATTGACTAAGACTTCAGAGATGTTTCAATAAACTAATACGATAAAAATAATATTGTTTTTCTTCATCCCAAATGTTCGTTGTCGAAGTCTTGAATCATACACGAGTGTTCCCGAATTAGTCTTGGTTATATTTTTTTTCGGTTTTATATAAATTTTGTTTTAATAAAATAGTGTTAATACTCGTACAATTCTTAAAAATTGTTTCGATAATATGATATATAGTATTGTCACTTGCAAATTATACAATCTAACTTGTCTGCGCATATTTTATCTGATCTTGAAATGTATAACTATTAACTTCATGTAATTTAATGCAATTTAAACTAAACTATTATTTTTTTATATAAATTACTCACGTGCCTATTTTTAGTATATCTAATCTTCCAACAAAAGAATATAAGTGTTATGATTATTTTATTTAACTTCACATTCACTTATAGAATAATCAAATAGTTTGAAACGTGTTTTCAGAGCTGTCAAATAAAAACTACTTTTCTTCGAAAAATGAGTTTTGAGGTGCCTTTTCTTTCATAAATAAAACTAAAAAGTTTTAATTTTATCATAACTGTCCGTGCAATATTTCTATAATATTATTAAATATTGTTCAGATTGTGTGAACGTGAATTTAACGTCATACAAACAAAGAAAATTATGAATTCTCGACGACGCGTACGCTCGGTTTTCCAATGATGATGGATCTTGGAAAAGGGTCATTTCGGTGGGAGGTGGCGAATTACAGGTCGAATAGCATAGCAATATATACAAGTGAATATACATATATGTGTGGGTGTGTGTTGTAAATAAATATTATACATATACAAAATATATATTAGAGACAACGCCGGCGGTGTTGAGACTACCATAACAGTATTATATACGACTATACTTCGGAGGTACCTACTTATATATTGTCTGGTAGTGCAGTGCCCGGGAGGAAACGCCCGTGAAACGTGATGTACGCAATGATTAGAAATCGTAATTTATTCGTTGCAGCTACGTATAATATATTGGTAATGAAACACTCGAAGTTTGACAACGTAGCTGCACCCTTTTACACCACATACACGTTATATCTTAAATAACTAACCACTACTGTAGACTTACTTCTCTTTCTCTCTCTCTCTCTCTCTCTCTCTGTCTCTTTCTTCCTCTATATGTTTATGTGTCTCCACTACCCTTATACCATATTATTATAAGCGCATGTATATCTCATCAGTTTTAAACTTCAAACACATAGGTATATGTATTATTTATATATGTGTGTGTGTGTGTGTGTGTATGTACGCCAAACACTACTTACGTGATGAACCGTTAACGTCTAAACGAAACAAGACAACGAGCAATAAGCTGTCGCTTGTCGTGAAAACGGTCTTGACTAATGTGTCTCACAATGGGCGAAAAGTCAAAAATTCGACTTAATAATAACATGAGACCTGTATATTTGTAATATAATATATCACTTTAATAAACGAATACTCTTATTTAACAATACATAAGTACACAATACACACCGCACAGGTATGCTGGTGATAAAGGACAACTTCGTTGTGAGTGAGCGTATTTACAAAAATGTTTTGGGGTGTTTGTTGCAGTGGAAGAAATTCCACCGGTTTAAAGGCCGATTACGATAAATCGGCAAGGTGGTCACGGTGGATAATTACGGATTTGTTTTCAAAATAACTCACGTACAGTTATTGTATAGGTAGCGGAACAATTACATATTATGTCCATTAATATAGCTGTGTTATAGTATTTCTACTGATGTAGCACTTTAAGTGGTATTAAGTCATAATACAACGAGCAGATTAGAGGCATGCGCGCCATAATAGGCATCACGTCATATTGTTAAATAATTTTGAACAAATTATGAAAGCCGAAAGGCGAAAAATCGTGGTATGAGCATTGAGCATAATTTTGTGCTTTATATGTCTCGACTCGTCGCCGCCGTTTGCTCGCGAACCACTTATAACATAAAGACTTCCATCATAAACGCAATTTGAGGGGGGCTTGGGGAGGGCTAAGCGCCCTCAAAAACAATCATAACCCCCTCCCCCCAAATTTAAAACTCAAATTCCTTTCGTATTGGCAGTTGTATTTTGATCCTATTGAACGTTATATATTTATAAATTAAAATATGACAAACGCTCGATTAAAGCAATACCTATCCAATAATAAATATATATACGCAACCTGAAACCGACTAGACGGATCGTGGTGTTTCGGTTTTATAAAATATGTATACGGATATATCGGCTTCAAATGGTCCTATTTCTCTCATAGAATAAATTATCATTTATTATGAAGTATATTTTTTTTCGAAATATTTTAGTAACACACGCCCTTTGCCCGTGGAATAATATAATCATTAAACATTCTTGGTGTGTACGCTGTGAAAATGTACGAAAACTCTTGTACTTTATTATACAACCCTCTTGTACATATGTATTATATTGTGATGTATAAGCTGATGTGTCTTGTTGTTATTATATATATATATATATATATGTTATTTATTATTATTATATGCATATATATACGACAAAAACGACGGTTTCTCACGCACTGCGATTGCTTTTATATTATCGACCAGAAGTGTTCGACGCAACGCGGTCTCGCAGTGTATAACAACCGTCAGATAAACTTGCTTTACCCGACTTCGGGTTTAATATATATATATATATATATATATATACACACCTATACATTTATTTATGTGTGTGTGTGTGTGTGTCATGGCCTAGGTATATACGCGTGTACAAAACGTGATTTTTCCATTTCGTGACAACCAGAAAACGCGCGGATGTTTTTTTTCAACGATTTCCAAGAATCCTCTTTTGTGAAGCACGCGATGATGAACGACGCGTAAACGTTTTCCGAAATTATTTCCGTACCGGGTAGGTAGGTATTTGGAGGTTTGTCAATCTCGCATCACCCCTATTTGTATAGAAATATAGGTTGACACGTGACAGTGAAAAACATAACTCAGTGGAAATCTCTGGAAAATTGTTCAAGTAGCGTTTCGCAATTATAAATCAAATCTTCATAGAGCGTATTACACATGGATACATAATGTATTACGAGTATGATATGAATATAATATATACGTTACCGGCAAAGTGTTGAATATGGGCATTCTATAAATGTCCTAGGCATTCTATAGAATTCCTTGAACTATTTGGCAATGTATTAAATTTGAATGTTTTTTTTTTATACTATGGCTAGGAAACCTATACATTTCCAAGGATTTCTATGGAACGCCAATACTATGTTAGGTAATATATTAAATTAAAATATTTTTATTATTATTTATTTTTAATTATTTATTGCAGCATATAATTGATGCATGACATTTCGAACTACATAAAATATTATTTTTTAGATTGACATTTTGTTTCGCATGTACATTTTATAAAACCTCTTCCAGTTCCTGTAGACTGTTGAGTTGCAATTATGCGTAAAGCAAATGTATTTTCTCTTGGAACTTCTTCAATCGTTATTACATTTTGATTTTTTTTTCTTAACTACAATAAGAACAACTTATATTAATTTATAATATAAATTATTATTAAATTTTCAAGTTTTTTTGGATGCCAAAAATAATCTTATCAACAATTCAAAAAAAAAACACTTAGAAAAATCGAAAATTTAAATTGTCTATAAATAGCTTAAAAAAGCCAAAATATTTTGAAAATGCAACCGTGTATAGATAACGCTATATATACTTTTCCTGCTTAAGGTTAGGTAATATATGGAATACCTAGTTATTGTATTATATTTTATACTTTTCCTGCTCATATTTGGAATTCTAAAGAATACCTAGGATTTCTGTATAATACCGGATTCAACACATTGCCGATAACAATATTATGCGCGTATGTGTGTTTATGAACTTAACGAAACGATTAAAACGGTGTACGTATTTTGTACGTGATGGGTTACTGCTGAAGCGTAAAACGGTATTGTCGATCGTATTTTCGATATTGTTTCACTAAAAAAATATCTGGGACGGATAGAAATAACTTAAATTCGTGTGTCCAATGACTTATAGAAATACTTCCATAAAAGGTCGAAAGGTGTCATACGATTTATAACACTTTGGACAACTTATAAAGTTTCCGTTATTTGCGGTATTCTTTATTGAATGCGCGGAATTTAATATTTTATTTTACGACTAGAATCCTGAAATATTTTAGTTGCATATTATTATATTATTTATACTATTATACCTGCTTCGCGGGTAAGCGCTTAAATATTATATTATCACGTTTTGAAAATCAACAAACCGCGTTCAACGATGAACCCTTCTTATAGACGGTAACAAAAAAATGTATATTTGTAATAATAAAACGGGTACGCGACATGATATGTGTTTATTATAATATGTAATCCGTTTAAATAATTTTAAATACAAATCGTACATGGATTATTGACCGAATCGTAATTACATTTTCATATAATATTAGTGCGTTACGTATTTGTGCCCGTAAATAATATAGGTAGGTACTTAGTATGTACCTATCTATATTATGTTGTGTAGAATTTTTTTTTTTTCTGCTCGAAACAATCGTACGCGGTTAACGCGGATTTAATGGAAAAACTGTGTAAGTATAAACAAAAACAGATTTTTTTTTTTTTTTTGTCGCGTGAAAAACCAAAAGATTCAAAACGTGTTTGGAACTAAACTTTGTGTATGATTTAAAGTGTAAACACCGCGTCACGCCGTTAAATTCCTCAGAAGGTGTTACACGTATAATATATAATATAATATAATGCCATAAACCGCGGAGGAGCAACGAAAACTAAATCTGATAGTTTTAGTTGTTCGCTCATACCTGTTACAATGATAATTCTGTCGTCGCATAATCCCTTGTGTTTAACATTAATTATTACCAACATGTCTATATAATATACGATTACACGTCATTACATAATATAACACAATTACGTTACTTGTATAGTCTGTACACTTATGTGTGAAGTAATTTAGTTTTGAAGTTTTTTTTTCCTGCTGTACATACGGTTATAATAATATATTAATGTCATTGAAATACTCTATATAATACCATTGTATAGTTTAAATAATAACAGATCAAATAATAACGATAATATATTATATTATTGAATTTAATTTTATATCCAGAATTTCATAAATAATATTGCTACAATTTAAAATAAGTGAGAACAAATATTGTCGACGATTTGTTTTAAAGCATAAATTAACATATACCGTATACATAATAAATTACAAAATATGTATATTATATATATTATCTAACTTCTTTTTTTACCCTTTGAATTGCATGTTTTTTATTCAGTGTAAATTTATGCGTGAAGTATAAACGAAAATTGTTTAATATTATTTTTAAGAAATTCAAAAAGTATTAACGTTGTGGTTTTAATTATATGTGCATATTATTATTTTTTATTAACACGTTCTCATACTACACTCGCGTATTATTTTTAAAACTTTCTAACGAACGAAAATAATGCATAATATGCTTCTGAAATCGAATAACATGGGATCTATGTTTATTATAATCGTTTTATATATTTACTAAAATCGAAAATTGTTTTTTGCTCAAGAAAACTACTCATTAACGTCTTTATTAATTTCAATATTATAATTTTATAATATATGTATACTACAAAATCTACTATTTACTCTATATATAATATATATACTCGTAACAATGAAATTCATTTTTTAATTTCAACAGTTCTTGTATATTTTTTAGCGTGGTAAAAAAGAATATCTAACACCAATATACTATACAGTTGTTATAGTTGTTTATTAATAATATAAATTGTTTAAAAATTCAAAAACATTTTAAAACTTATATTAGATATTTTAGTACCTATATAGATACAATATTGATTAGGTTTATGTCATTTTTATTCTCAATATACCATTCCCCTCCTCCCCGTCAACAGTTTCACATTTCATTTCGAAAACTTACTATTGTTTTATAACTCAATTATGAGTCATACGGTAAATCGGACAACTACAAGTTGATTCCTGCAAGCTTTCATGATAATACAATTTTTTTTAATTAACTTTTCAAATTATTATGATTTATTCAATCAAAAACAATTACCTTCCCATTTTTACAGACTTAAGACTGTATAGAATAGATAATAATATTGTTTCTTTACATCATTAATAATATTTAAGTGAAACTAAACAATTACTACTAGATAGATACAACTAGATATAGAATTATATTTATAAACTTTTCAAGACATCGTAATAAAGCCTAATAAAATATTGTAAGATTATCGATTTGTACATGTCTTGTTGTATAGTGATAAGTAATTTTATTTGGGAACCAATTCATACACTTTATTTGACTCGGGAACCAATTCCATATTACCGGTAAATTATGCGTCCCATTAATTATGTAACCTTTTACTTCTAGGCGGGTGATCTCCCATCGAAAAAATAAATGACCATAGGTGCAGCCAGCCTAATAACAATACCAGATAACTTCTGAAGTACCTATAGTGGCTTTTCTATATCGCACAAAAATAAAAATAAAAAAAAAATAATACGAATTCTTAGTTAACAATTTTAACTCCAGCACCTACAACAATCAAACTTGAAAATGTTCAAATAATTAAAATGTATCATCCTTGGCCTATGTACGTTTGAATCTAAAAACTTAAATATCATACCTAAAAAAAATGCTTTACTTCTATGACTTCTTAAAATATTACTAAATACTCTGACTTTTTACAATATTTTAAGAAAATGCAGAGCTGCCATATTTTAAGATATGGCGGTAAAATATAAGACTGATATATTTTATATTACGGCCACAGCGCTATAAATTATGAAATTAAATACTATCACACTTTAAATGTTCCTGTTTCCCACTCAACTATTCACACGAAAATTGGTTTTTGTACATACTCCAAGTTGTGCCGACGTATAAAACAAGGTACAACTCGTATGGAAATTCTGTGTTTATATTAACCAAAAATACTTAACCGAAATGGTACCACCGTACCTTACACAATCGGTTACACTGTGTCAACTCATTGCCCGCACCAAAATTGCAACTCGGGAATTGTCTTTGAAATCAAATTTGTTTCGAACTAGTTGAACTCATATGTAATGTACACGAACAATCGGAACAATAATGTCTAATAACCGGAAAAACGATGATTCGCTATGCAACGATTCTATTTAATATTAACACACATCCTTATGTTTACAACTGCATCTATCGTCTACCATTATAATAGGTTTATATTAGTGTTTTATTTACCTACGATGACAATAAACCATTGGGAACTCAATAAATTCAATTATTGTTGTGTACGCGTGTGTATCGAAATGACAGTGTTAATAGTTGTATTTGATTTAGTCGTGGTATGCATCATGCTTAAAGTAATTAAGTGATTATAATATTAAACGTACTTACCGTGAATATGTATTAAATACTTATGTTTTACATAATAATATTATGTTATATATCAGTGCATCACAGCATCACACACTCGTCGTTACGCGCATCAATCGAAACATTTAGCAACAGAACCATCCAAATTCCAAATTGTTCATTTTATATCCAAATACATTTGTTTTAAACAAAAGGCAGTAAAATACTACAACTACGGTAAAATTATTTTTTATTTATTAGTTTTTTTTTTTTTTTTAAATAAGATATGAATTAAATAATTGAATGTGTTTGTTATCCGAAATCGGACCTCAGCGTACCACCGTGTAGTCTTTCGCGTACCACAGTTTGAGAACCGCTGATTTAGCATGTAAATCTCTAAGGTTTGTTACTTTGTTAGAGTATAGTGTTTTAAGTATGACATAGTGTTATACAGTACAATACAGTCGACTGTTATGAATTTATGATCAGATATAATCGATACCAATATAGGTACGTTAGGTAGTAACTTATTATCCGTCGTTTGTGTTGTGCAGATATATGTTGTAAAATGTGATCAAATATTGTACACGACAACGGCCAAACATGTTTGGAACTGTTAAGATAGATCCACATAATCCAATATCTAATACAGATTGCCCAGATTTTTCGGCAAACAGAAATGTGATCGGAAAAATAACTTTAATGGCGATCAACCGCCTTTATTCGAAACGATATCGCGACTGAAGTAGAGAACGATCGAAACCTTATTGGTCGAAGAGTGGATGGACCCAGCCGTGTTTTCGGGGGTGGAAAAGCGTTTGCTGATTATTAGCTGAAAATTGTTAGCAATAGTCAGCATCTACCATGGCAAGTCGGCAACACCCCAACTCACTTCTGTTTTATTAAAGGCAGTGGACTATATACTACTATAGCGTATAGACTGTATAGTACAACTGTACAATTGTAACAATACAGCGATATTTTAATACAAATAGTATACGTTTTCTTCACTGTCCTTCGGCGAAATGGTTTAAAATCAGTAATTTTTCTTACCCTACATAATATAGGTCAGGTTGACCTGTATATTATCATGAATAATTTAAAAAAATAAATAAATAATAATTACTATTATTTTTAAATGGAAATAAACTATTGTTATTATTTTAATATATTTTTTAAAACAAGTAGGTATATTCTATCGCCTTTCTTTTGATATTTTGATTGAAACACGTCGCGTTTGAAATGTTCCATTGTATTACTATTGACATTTTTGTTGTTAACAACATACTTCAATAATAAAATAAATAATCACAATTTTCTATTATTTAAATTTCAACACAGAAACATAAAATATACTTCATAAATGATCATTATTATGATTATAACTCGTGGTAATAAGTATAGAATGATGATATACCAACACAATACTCAATAACCGCGTAACTTTAATAATAATATAGAAACACATTCGTAATGGTTCGAGTAATTAATAATTATATAATAGGCACCTACGTGTATGTAATTAATTGTAGACGCACACACATGTGTACTGGGTTATTAATAGTTTATGGCAGGTACCTATCTACTCGGTAGAAACTAGCAAATCAATCTTTAAGTACCTACTGCGGTGCACTGTGTACCAACAAAGCACCCATCGCCTCGTATACACAATTGCAGTAGGAAGATGGGTGTACGGCTGCTGTCACGCTGAAATCATCGAACCAAAATATATTACGGCGTCTACGCTGCTAGTGCGTCACCTACTCGCCTAGGCAGTACTATTGACTTATCGAGGTACCCACTAATACCTACTCACGCACAATTATTAACCATGACAGTATTTTAATTTAGTTTTAAGTACAGTATATACCCAAAAAACCTAATTTACTATAATATTATCAAAATATAAATTAACACGTGTTATAATGATAAAAGTACAACAGTAACCCACCTACCGCAATACAATATATATATATATAAGTATTCATTTGTTACTAGTTTATTACAGTCTATACATATTAGCCAGTAGATAATCACACATGAAAATATTTTTTATATCACTACATTGATAGTGATTTATAAATAATTCAGTGGCGGCTATCCTTAAAAATATAAGTGCGGCGAAACACAAAATGTAACCACCCATCCTCAACAATGTTCATCCCAATAACATCACAGAATAGTTTGTTCGACGCGTTTAAAAAAAAAATAGTCAGGTACTATTGACATATTCCAAAGTATTATTCTGTATTGTTCGCGCACGAAAAATCAAATAGACAACCCGCCCACCCGCCTCCGATTAAAGGTGTAGCAGGCGCCACACCTCTGCCATAGGATGGCCGTCACTCGCTATTAGTGAATACCAGAATACCTCGTACTTTCCAATAACATATAGCTTTGACAGATCTATAGGTACGAGTATTATACTATTTTTAATTTTTAATTTTTTTTTGTTTTGTTTTAATAGTTACAATTGTCGCTTACCCTTGGTTAATAATATATTTGTAATATATGTGCACTATAGACAGTGGCCGGATATTAAGTGTTTCACGGGCCTTAAGCAAATAATTAGACTGGCCTAATTGGTCATATGGAGAGAAAAAAAGGTGCTAACCATGAATTAAAACAAAATTCATTTTTTTAAATTTTATTTATGAATATAAATAATAACCGTGTCGAACACATTTTTAAATTATAGTTGAATACTAAAACATATGTATATTTATTGCATAATTATTTTTTTCTGGATTTTTTATTTGAAAAAGTTCAAATGACATCATACAAGTCTAGAGATTTTACAAATTCACTCTCGATGCTCAAAATTCCGAGTTTCTGCAGACTATTTTGTAATGGTGAAGATCGTAATACGGTTTTTAACAATTTTAATCGGGAAAAAGATCTTTTACCAGTGTAGTTGCTACACGTAAGAGAAAGATATAAACGTAATAATCTTTCAACATTTGGAAAACTCTCGGTCATATTTAAATCAACTATCATCTTATACATATTAAGCAAAGTATTTTTATTCTTATTTTCGTTCGTAGTAATTAATAATAAAGACTGATGAAAAATTTAAAAACATTTTAAACTCATTTGTAAAATTGTCGGAGAAATCTTTTGGATACCTTTTTAACAAATTGTTCGTTCCTTCTTTTATTTCTTCGATTTCCATGTCCATTGGATTTTTTGATAATAAATTGAAATTATTTCTCACTTAAGTATGAGCGTTAATTCTTTATAATATATAGAAATAAATGTGTGTATAAACTGTATAATTTTGGCGAATTCAATGAAGGTGGTGTAGTCTGAGTAGTCTGACCATTTATGTCGGCCGAATTTTGTCCCCAATAAACGGTCTAATAATTTGGTAAAATATTGAGCTGATACCGGTTCTAGTCTGACCATCGACTTAGTGTGCAAATCTGCGGATTTCAAATTTTTCAAAAAAAAAAAATAACGGTCCGAATTTTTTCATGGACCTTAAACAGTGCTTAATTTGCTTTAGGTTAATCCGGCACTGACTATAGATACACACGAAGTATCTTATATTTTTATGCTCGACGATTTTTAATAAATAAAATGACTAATAATATGGAATTTAAAAAAAACCAAAGACGTTTCTTTATTTTTAACGAATAATTTAAAAATATGCAAGCATTGCAAGTAGGTACCTACAACGTAATTGAAACAATAAAAAAATTAATTGTATTTTTTTTTAAATATTAACAACTATTTTTTTTATAGATTCTGGTACCTAGGTCAAATCATCAATTTTAATTCATTACTTTATTGATCACAAACTTAGTATATAGTCATAAATCATTTTTATTCAAATAATTCACACAAAATATTTTTTTAACAATTTTTAATACAAATTATCAATTTATTATATAACATATTTTTAAAAACTCAAGTATGAACCTAACAAAACACAACTTTCATTTTTTAAATAGACAATGCTTACAAAACGGTTGGTAAATATAACCTATTATTTTTAAATTCAAAATAAAAATTAAAAAATGCCAACTTCACTTACTTGTAAAATTATAAATTTGTAGTTGACATTTTCTATATAGACCTCATACAATGAATACTCTGTTAACAGTGGATATACTTTACTTGTACTGTCAATATATCAATATGTAATAGTGAAACATGTCAAGTCACAACAAATAATTTTTTTATTTATTAGAACAAAATAACTATCTTATTTTTCATCTAAACTTCTATTTTTATCAAACATTTGAAATTGAAGTCTTAAAAAAAAGGTGCACTTTTACGTTTCAAACTTTTAGATTGCTATAAAAACCACTTATAAGAGAAACCTTGCATTCAGTTTTTCCATTTGTAATTATTAAAATTGAAATATTCAATTAAAATAGTTTGCAAATTAGTGTAATTTTGATAAATTGTAACTTACTAACATTGTATTAGATTTTTTAAACATTCCTATAAACAAATACATTTTGGATTTTTGTAATTTTTACTTTTGAAGCCCTAAGTACCAATTAATTCCAATTTACTACCATAAACCATCAACACAGTTAATTGATCAATTCATTTTTTTTACAAGTGTATACACGAATATTTAACACAATGGCATGGTAAAACCAATACATTTATCATTATAATTGATTAAAACCATTAAATACGTTTAAAACATTTTTTAGATCCATTTTAAAGATAATGTAACGCAAAGTTTTCTTAGTTCTAGCCTGCTATAATTTTGTTGTTATAAATTGTAATTTAAAGTAACAGTATACAAAAATTTGCAAGCAAATCTATGTTTATCATAAATTATGCCGTATTATTAATTTTACTATGGTAGTATCTATGGTAAAAGAAAATGATCTGTTTTAAAATTCTATTTAAAAATCATAAAACTAATACTAGATTACACTAGAAATTTTGTATTTTGGTACTACGAATAGTTAGCTAATTAAATTAAAAATAGCTTATAAGTAATAGTAATAAAATCTATTAATAGTAAATATTAATAAATAATTATCATTTTGAAAAACATTGTTAGACTAACAGAAGACACAAATTTTGATTAATTTAGTTCAATCCATTAACTTTGATTTTTACCTTAAAAATGTAAAATCAAGCTATTATATTGAATTGTGATGATATATTATACGGTTATTAAATACAGCGGTAAAAGAAAATATAAACAACAAAGTATTATGTTCAAATCGTTTTAATATCAGTAATGATAATATTGTTACATAGGTATCCAGTAGTAAGATTTTCCAATACGTACTACAAGATAATTTATAATTTTATGAGTAGGGAGGGATAAGTAATAACTAGTGAGATAAAATGTTATTATTATTAATACTTAAGCAAAAGATTAATGATTTTGTTCAATGGTTTCAATAAATGTTATTAAAATTCTAGGCATATTCAACCATTTAGAAAGTCAAAACCACAGCAGATTCACCAGCAAGCCTCAATTGATTGCTGTTGATTTTTGATCTAGAACAAAAAATAAATAACATTGAATGAAAAAAAGGAGTTTCTTTGTTTCAATAATCCAACAATATATAATTTAATACGGTGGGCTATTTTAGTTAGGCAATTGATAAACAAAGCTCAAATTTCAATACAATTGTACTTTTTTTTTAATTGCCTGACAAAATGCTTTCTTAGTTACAAATATGTTTCAAGTATATACATTTTTACTATATGTGTATTTGAACATAGATATTTCCAACTAATTAATCAAACATAAAATCTCTTTATAATGAAATATATAATCATTAATCGATTTATTATTGACATATCAGGAATTAATATTCACAGAACAAATGTCTGTTATTAACTCAGCGATTATTTAAAATAAATTACTCTAATTATTAGTAAAAACTCTTATCAAATAAATAGTTATAAGTATTTCAATATAGCAATGAATATAAATTTTTAGATAATATTAGTATATAAATACAAAGTTCATTGCAGAAGATTAATAAATATAATAATAAAATATACAATTTATAGTATAGAACATTAGTACCGCATAAACAAATATCTTACATATATTAAAGCAGACCTTTCTGAATGAACCTAGATTTATCACAATGCATAAATACAATAATTTAATTTTTCATACTAATTAAGAATAATAGATTCATTATCATCTAAAGCATAATTGAACCATACTCGCTAATTCAAGATTATTTTGATATACAAAAAAAATCTCTTTCATGAAAGATCAATTACCTAAACCAAAATATAATTTATTGCTTTTCTAACTTAAAATATATAGTATAATATAAGAAATCTATCTGATTTTTTAACTTGTAAGTATGTTATAAGATTTAGAACACTTGTATTTACAGTATAAACTTTAACTATAAATATGAATGTATACCAAGTACTGGGGTTAACTAGCTGTTGAATAAAATAATAATACAAAAAGTCATAATATCTATAACAATTTTAGATTCAAGAAAATTCTTTAAAATATAACTAATAATTATCCAATTTTTAGAAACAATCTGAAAATCTAAATTATTTTAGTCTTATCTGAATTAAATAATTATTTAATTTCAACTATTTTCACTATGTATAATTATTTTAATTTATGAAAAAATAATAACAATAACCAAAACTTACTTAGGAGGAGGAAGTATGGAGCAAGCAGTCTCAGTACAAAGTGACAAATTTACTTCTGCAGGAATTCCATCAAATGCATTTAAATTTAAAACAGTGCTGTTTTCACTTAAATTCCAAGCAAATAATAGGCTTTCTGAACCACTCATTACCCTAAAATAAACAATATAATTAAAAAAACTAGTTTAAAAATAAAAATAATATTATGATCTATAAATTTATTTACCTATCAAACGCGAATACTGTATAATTATTTAATAGTTTGGCATTAAAGGAACCAAATTCAATTGTAGGCATTGATCGTAATTCTTTTAATGTACTTTGCATATATGTAATATTTGGTATTTTATTATATTCAAAGAGTTTAGAGTCAGCATTAACAAATGGCACACCAGGTAACAGTGAACCAAGAATACTAAATGCATCAATTGTTTCATTTTTCCAGCAATTTGGTTTATCAGTACATACCCACTACGTCAATAAGAAAATACATTATTATTTAATTCAGAGAATTCATTATTTTTAACTTACTTCCCAAGAAGACCATGAAGAAGATGACATAGTTGTTTTAGATAAAATAGCATGAAGTAATTGTTCTCCAGTGAAATTAGATGTCAACATTACAGAACTATGAACCATATTTATTCCCTTAACATCCTTAGAATCAAGGTCGCTTACAATCAATACTCTAAAAATTGTTTCAGAATTAATTTATCAATATAATATTAATATTAAGAATATTAAAATTTATAATTATCATTTTAAAACATATTAATTAATTGACAAAATAAAAATAAAAACAATTATTAAGAATGTTTTCAAATTAAATCATTAAAATATAATAATTAATAACTTATTTGTAAATTTTGATTTAATTGGCTTTTGAACAATATAATTAAAAAGCTAAGATACTATTTAACAACCATAAAATATAAATCATTATTAAATATGTGAATGGATATTTTAACAGAACATTTATTAAGTTAAAATGTTTAATATTGCATATGTTTGTTTGTTTATTAATATATGCTGAATTTTAATTTTTATACAAACTTTTGATTTTTTTTGCTTAAATAAAATAAATAAAGTTATGTTTTAATAATTAATATAATTCAACTCACCCAGAATAATTTCTTACAAAATTGCCCCAATGTGAAAGCAACTCATTAGTTTCTGGAAGGTTAGATGTAACTTTATGACTTAAAGAATCATACTTTTGGGTCATATTTGGTGCAATAATAGTATCGTTTTTAAAGTCTTTATCTACAAACAAATATTGGACTTTATCCAAGTACAATCCATCAACTCCCATATCCAACCAATACTTAAACACTTCCTAGAAAAATTAATCATACAAAATTAATAAATGTTTATAAAAATACAAAAATAAACTAAATACCTCAAAATAATTTACAACATCTTCATTACGGAAATTGAAGTCTGGCTCATCTGCAGAAAATGTGTGAAGATAAAACTCTTTTCGATTATCATTCCAACTCCAAGCAGATTCTCCAGTTACACTCAACTATTATGGTTCACAAGAAGAATTAATAAAATATTCAATAGTATTAAGCTAAAAAAACTAAAAATTACCCAATTGTTAATAGGATAATGTTTTTCACCGTCGCTAAAACCAGGGTTCCAAATGTAATATTTATCAAAAAACTTTTCTTTCATGATTGATCGCATAAACATCATATTCCCACTTGAAGAATGATTAGGAACTAATTTCAACATTACTTTCATACCTAAAAGAATGTTAGAGTAACCAAACATTTATTTTTATATTTTAGTAGATAAATATGATTATTAATAATTTACCTTTAGCTTTTAAATTTTTAATAAGATCTTTCATTGTAACATTATTTCCTAAAGAACTTTTTACTTGCATGAAATCTATAACTTTATCTCCATCAGCTTGAAACACCGATGTCAATACTACATTTTGTACACCCAACTGTTGCATGTATTCAATTTTTTCATTTAAATCTTGAAAATAATTAAAATTATAATTACTAATTATCATTATTATCAATAAGTATATATAATATATTTAGCATAAATAACAATATTTGTAATAATTAATAGTTAAGATTTAAAAATAAAACGCACAATATATTAAAACATAGTACATTGTTTATGCATACATTAAGATCAAGTAAAATTAAAATTATTAATGATAAATACTTTTAATTTTTTATTATAAATACAAATGCAGAACAACAATAAATGTGTGCTACTAAAACTTTAAATAGCATTAAAGAATAAGCATAATTTTTTGCCCTTTCTAAGTTATTTTTGATTTAAGACCATCATTGAATAATTGTACCTATGATAAAAAGATTCTAACTATGATGATAATAACTATAATGAGTATACATTTTATAAAAGGTATATTACTCTGTAATATTGTTTTGTAATAAAAAAAATATAAAATAACATTTTAATTGTTTATAAAATCTATATCATTAAAATTGCCAACAGGAATATTAATCCTATAATTAACTACTTAAAGATCTTGATTACTTGAATCAAATGCACTTGGTCATTTATTGTTTACATGATAATGTTAAGATTTTTTATTGATTGTTTGAGTTATTTTATTTACTAATGAAAATACAAGTATCCTGATATCTAAAATCATTTGAATGTCATCAATCTAATAATAATTGAATCAGAAAATAATAAATGCCTATTTCTTAGTTAATTACCTACTTAATTTTATGGCATAAAAAATTGTTTATAGAAAATATGTTTTTATTTCATAAATAAATAAAAAATAAAATACTGAGTTATCTCGTATAAATCAGTGAACTAAACATGCTAAACATTAATATCTATAATTTATTTTCCATGTTTATCTATATAAATAAACAGTACTTTAGAGATAAAATGAGTAAATTTATACAGTCGTCTATCAATTTGATTAAAGTACAAGTTCTGTAATTATTTTTACATTAATCTTAATTGAACAAAAAATAATTTTTTTAAACTGATTTACTGTATTTTCTTATTAATTTTAAGTTACATAAATGATTGAAAAGCGACAACTTACTACTTTGGTTGGCAAGAGAAGCTGCGTTAATAATGTAGACCGGGCTTTTCTGATACCATTCGTGTTTAGAAGACGGGAAACATTTAGGAGTCAAAAATATGATGAACAGTGCACCAAACATCATGGCAAACCATGAAAGCCAAAACGTAACAAACAACAACCACCGGAGGCGCACCCAGAACGGACTGTTAGCATACTTCATGAGTTCTTCTTTACCCATGCCTGCGTATGCAGTTTCTGTATGATCGGATAATTCCAATTTATTTAACTCATCGTACTTGTCGCCATCGCTATCCACTTTCTTTTTTCCCTCCTCCATGAGTTTTTCCACAGCTCCATCATCTTTTTCTAACGACATTACCTTTTAGAAAAAATTAAAAAAAAAAAAGATTAACAGAGTTTAAAAATTAAATTTTCAAAATCGTTCGACATAAATTTTTTTGCATCAAATACACATTAGAAGACCAGTACTTACGCGTATTTGTTATTATATTTTTCAGACGAAGGACCAAAAAAAAAAAAAAAATCAATCACTTTTAACGAGAGAAGAACCCGCAAAGAGAGACGACGAGCGTCGTACAACTTCGGTTGAGATCAGCAATACTATTTAGGTATGTACTTATGTACTATGTAATAATAATATTATATTGATCGCAATTCGCGAGACGCAAACTATTGTTGTTATCACACCGAGTAGTCACGAACGTGGAGATAATATGTGATAACGCTGATAAACGGACGGACACTGCTCTCGGTCAGGCCAATGGAAGTGGAGACTGCAACAATTTAAATACCTACACTAATAACATAGGCCACAGTCGATCCCACCAAGCAAGGTTATATTTGTTAAAAAAAAAATAATAACTCAACAATAATTGTATTTTATTAAAACAATTATTTAAAAAATGTCGTGCTCAACTCGTTTCAGACTGGATAAATCAAATAACAAGTAGACTCTCATTTTTTAAAGTAGGTAGACGCTTATTAATTTTTTTTTATTTGTCAATAGGTAATAGGAGTAATAGGACTATAGTGGGTTAGACTATAGAGTTTTTTTTTTAATTTTAAGAAAATTGAAACCATACACATTAGCTTATTGCTACACCTTATAGTCCTTATATACAGACATTATAGATTGACATTCAAAATATGTCAAAGAAATATAAGGGGCCCTTGTTTTTGTACGAAGCTTTGTCAAATTAATTTTTTTATGTACCTATCTATACATACCTAATGATTTATCATTGCTCTTAAATATATTAATTATTATTAAAACATTAATGACCTTTTATCTGGCTTTATAGTTAAGTTATTATTTAATGTCATTATAATTTGTAGACAATATTAATATTGTACGTATAGGTAAGTGGGTGCCTATAAATGCACATAACAATATAGCTGTACTTACACATAGAATTATGCACATGCCACATGCTTATAAGACGTGATAATGTGATATAGTGTATTAATAAAAAGCAAAAGATACAGACTATATTTTTATTCATTATGCCTACGACCTTCCTACACGATAATACGGAATCGTCGTAGTCTCGTAGTGAATTTAGAATTAAATTATTTACTATATAAAGTAGGTATGCAGTAGACACTACTCGTATTACTTGCATCATAGTATACATATTATATAGAGTATAGACCATTGGTATATCTGAAGCTCGACTATAGGAGGGAAAAATTAACATTTATTAACTTTTCATACGGAGAGGAGTGTTGGGGAATCTACGGCACACCTCAGTAGGTAGTAGGTACCTATCAGTCTATCACGCATTAATCAACTTCTTTACTTTTTTTTTTTTAACAAAAGTATTCATTTTTATTTGATTTAATCCTAATTTAACAATGTCTGTTATCGCTCTTTAATTAGCTGTAAATATGTTATCGTTTTGCCGTACACGCACGAGTATCAACAATTCATATATATTTCATACATATTATATCGTAAAAGATTATTAATTAAATTTTATAAACGTTTTTAAATTTATTATCTATTTGTTATTTGGTCAATACAATAATTATACCCATGATAATATTTAAATTAACTTTGATTTAGTAAGCACGTTTTTGTTTTTTTTTTTGGAGATATTGAAGTACCTATGCAGTGGTGCAACTTGATAATAACGGGCCCGTCGCCCATGTGAAAATTTCCGGACCGGGCCCTCACCTAATAATACAAATGAAAAACAGTCATACATTATTTATAACTTTAAAAAATATTGTTTTCTCACATGTCAACATAGTTATTATAATTATTAGTTAAATTAATTTTTTTATAAGAATTAACTCTTCTAGTTTTTACGGCAGCAAAGTCATTAATCATTTTGTTTACATCCAATTCATTATTATTTTATACGGTACATTATATAATACCTAATACAAGAATTCTATAGATAGATTTTTGTGTCTTTTTAGTTATTATCGTTACTTCGTTAGACACGTAATATTTCCACGATTCATGACTTACACACTACCTACACACAGAGACGTATTTAGGGGTTAGATTTTTTTGAATCCAGGACAAGCTATAAATCCGAGATCTTAAACGTCTTAAACTATACTAAATTTATAGTTTTAAATTTTATTTATTTAGATTTAGTTCAAAATATTACTGCCCTGAGAAAAACGGATATACCTAATGTAATCCTCAGTATCTAATAATTCAACAAATAATTAATAAAATATATATATGTTAATACAAACAAAAGATAAATATTGTATATATAGATTATAATTTAATATTTAGAGTATCGAGATAAACGTTTTTCTGCCTATTAGATATAAATATCACAATAGACCTAGGTAACATATATTCTCGTATATTTAGTTGTAGTACAAAGTACACTACTGCGACAGTCGCCTAAATGACGCTATGTATATACCTATGCATGTATAATAAATAATAATATTATAAGGAAGTCTGTATATATTATGTATGGCTGTAAGATCAAAACATCTCACTATAGAATGTGTAATGTGGATGTATCCAATTTAAAGTAGTATAATAATACTTATGCTGGGTTGCATGAAAAATTGATTAATTTAATGGTTTATTAAATTTGAATAGGCCAATCTTGGACCACTAAGTCATGTAAGGACCATTAACCCCTTATTGATTCATTAGATGTTTAGTGATTTTTCATACAACCTGATATTAGTGTGCTAAATTATTAATAATACTTAATATACACACGGTACATATTGTTATTACAAAATTATTAATGTCGAAAACAGTTCAGTTACATACAGAAAACTATAATACTATTAAAGCTAAAACATTTTTAAAAAGCTATACTGTTGAGGTATGTGTGAAAGGGTGAAAAACGTTAAACGTAATTTTACAAATATTTTTTATGCGCGTCTGAAGTTTATATATTATGTTGACGAAATTTATATCTAAGCGTAAAATAACGATTTCTTATCAAAACGATTATAGTTTTTTTTTTTTGTAATACAAAAATAGTATATTTATTATTGCTTAAAATTTAAATTAGTTATTGAATTTTCAAATTTGTCTTGTTAACAGGCACACTTATAGACTACAGTAACTAAGTATTTAATTAGTCATACAATAGCAAGTAGTTTTTTGTAATGTAGTGGAACAGATCCTTCTTAAAAATTTCTTAGTAGGCCAAAATTATGTTTCAATTTTACATGATTGAGTTGGGATAAATCTATGGGCATTGAATTTTCACGGGCAACACAAAATTATTTATAATAAGTTGAAAATTCGAAACATTTTTATAATTTATATCTAAGGTTAAAAACCCAATACAAGGTTCTCCATAACATTTTCTTCAAATAACGGTAAAAAACCCCAGCGTCAATATAGAAAAAAAATTATGAACGTATGAAATTTAATTTTTTACGAAATTGCATAAAACAACGATATATTATTACAATTTAAATATTGTTTATAATTATTAATATATCCTACTAATTATCATAGACTGACAAATCATCTCCATTCAGAATCGTTTTTCGTATACAATAATATCTATCATTGCATTCAAATTTAACATATCCATTATAGTGACCTATACTCTCCATCTCTACTATACAGTGGAGCGATACCCACTTACCCGCCCTTTTTTTATTATTAAGTTGGGTATTGGTTATTAACTATAAACAATGTAGATATACAATATCGTGGTGTACTTTTCTATATATATATATATATAACCTACATCTTAGATTATATGAAATTATTTATTATACTAATAAATAATAATAATTATTTTTATTGTTACAATGTCGTTTGATATGAAGAACCAAATACTTTTCTAATAACAACACTTCTAAGTTCTAATTAATGATTATATAGGTATTCACACATTTGCATTAATCTGGATTATTCTAAATTATAATATAATAATCTAATTAACTTGTAATTTTATTTTGAATCATTTTTATTCATAATAATTTTGTAATAGTTACATAATTATGACGTATGCAATTGTGATGCGCAAGTGGCCTATAAAAAGGTTATTAAAAACAAAAGCTATGGGAAAATACCCTATGTCTTCGGGCGAATTTAAGTTCCTTTACGAGACCTAGCTGGTAAAAATACATATAGTTAGTTCCTACACGATAGAATAAGCCGAATAAGGTACATATGTAAGTTCTTATTACACTGCGTATATTATTATCATATATAATTAGGGTTCTAAATTTGAAATATTTCACTTGAAATGTTCCAATTGAAATATTTCAAAATTTTAAAAATTTCACTCTTTTTGAAATATTTCAATGAAATATTGAAAAATATTTTTTTCTTTTTTTAAATGTATTCGGTTATAGTTGAATAGAAATAATATATTGATTATATAAAGAAAATATTGATAGTAAATATGCAAAAATATGCACTATAAATTTTTGATGTTTATCACTTGTATTATTAATTGGGTCCTTATTGGTTATTATTATTATTATTATTATTATTATTATTTATTATACATATTTTCTTTGTTTCACACAATAAACCAACTTTTGAAAATTTTTACTTGCAAGTTAACGTGATTATAAACTTTAAGATATAATAAGTTATATTTTATTTTTCATTGCAATGAAATATTTCATCAGTTTTATGACTTATCATCAGTTTGATAACTTATAGTTATGATGTTATAAAAAATGTAGTATATATATTTTTTTACTATTAAAAATATAAAATGTATAATGATATTTTTATTTTTAAGACAATATTACTTATAATATTATATAAAATATAGTACAGTCGAGTCGAGATAACAAGAATCTCGATAACTCGAAAAATTTGACAACTCAATTATTTTTTTATTCCCCTAGAAATATAAATTAATGTAAATTTGAGGTAGATATCTCGAAGCGAATTTTTATCTCCCTTCCAACTTCGAGTTATTGCGACTCGACTGTATATTTTTTTACATATATACCTGTTTTCCGCTGTGTAGGAACTTACACATCACATATATAGAAATTAACGTACGTAATTCATTGCCTGTTACTCTCGTGTAGTAACTCACGATTCCCCATACATTTTTTTTTATCAAAAGCGATGCGTAAACTGCCTACAAAAAGGTCATTCATAACAATAACGAGGCGCAAACGTCCTACGCCTAAAATGGAAACTAATCATTGTGATATCATGTCTTGTAACATTCAGCTCTACAGGTAGACCGTGAACATCGTCTATTGTAAGTAACACGCAGTTGCGGCGCGAACATTTTTCATTCATGAGACTAAAACAATTTTAGAGACCACCCACCCCCAAAATTGTCATTTAAAAATATTAAAAAT
Organism: Rhopalosiphum maidis; assembly: GCF_003676215.2. Lineage (NCBI taxonomy): Eukaryota > Metazoa > Arthropoda > Insecta > Hemiptera > Aphididae > Rhopalosiphum > Rhopalosiphum maidis. The sequence continues at coordinate 46,558,045 of NC_040880.1, read as the reverse complement.
AGTTATACGCATACCTAATATCTTTGATTATAAATAGTTTACGAGTATAGTTAATAATATTATATCTTTAGGTATATATTGTGTACCAACTAATAACACGGCATCTACCGACAACACACCCACCCACCCAAACAGCCATAAAACCCGGGTCTTTGTCACACCGCCATCCGCAACACGTGTACACAACATTTCTGTAGACGGTGCATTGTATTGTATTGTTAACGTAGGTATACGTATTGAAACCCCTCAATCGAATAAAATGTAACCCAAAATATTTGAAAATACTACAGGAATTTTGTATTTAACATTGTAAATGCCCAAATAATATTTTAGTAATCCATGCCTCAAAATTTTACCACCACCAAAATATTTCTCAAGCACAGATGTCTGTTCCAACAAGTGTTCCGTGAATCTGGTCAATGTAGCTCCGTTTTAAACCGTATTTATCTGCGGTATACATACATTTCGCGACGGCTCCATTTTTTGCAATTTTTAATTTTTATTTTAAAATGTTTATATTTTTACTACAACAAGCATATATTTATTATAACTTTCTTTTATATCGTTTAAATACATTCTTGACATGTTTAAATGCAGATAGTGCGTATCTACGTTTACAAGCAAGGACAATCTGGTCAGACATGATTACGAGGTAATCCGTTTTCCATGCACAATAAGCAATTCTACCTTCAGCAATAAAACTCATCTAAGCAAGCATGTGCAAAACGTTCATGGTATATACGAATACATATTAGTTACAGTTACAGTTAATATACATATTTTTTAATTATTTAATTAGGTAACTTAACAATTAATATTTATTTATTTCATGAGTTGATTGAATTCAACCCGTTCTCAACCTAACCGTAATGATATTTTAAAGACTGCTCCGCAAGTATTTGTACCAGACGCGTAAGCAGGGCCGTCAAACCAGTGCCAAAATGCAATTATATCAAACACACAAGACGTTACGTTTGTTATATACTCTTTCGGTTAAGGCCCAAAGGTATATATTTATATGTTGTAAAAGAGTCCGTTCACTTACGGGTTGTATTCAAAACACTACACAAAATCTGTTTAACTTTAAGAAAATACTTTATTAATTATTTTATTATAAAGAATATTTTAACAACACAGTATGAATCGGCTACTTATTCACGACTAACTCTTACTTATTCTACGTTTTTGTCTTGGCGACGCAGTCGCTTGCAAAAAAAAATAATCATATTGCTTACACTACTATATTATTGTATAATATGCTTATTAATCTAAGTGTGTGTGCAAGGGTTCCTAACACGTTTAACGCTTAGATTCGGATTTAGACGAGATAGTGGAACACTCATTCTCAAAATTGATGTCAGAAGAAGACACATCATATATGGATAGAAGGAGTGGTTTTACTCTTTCATGCATTGATGGAATTGGATTAGGGATGTGTAGTTATACATTGTTAGATGGACCACACACCCCACTCCCCAAGCGTAAGGATAATACAAATGATGATGATAACGAAGAGAATGACGATTATAGCGAAGATAATGATGATGATAGTTATTTATTTTAGTACAAACGATCAGCAAAATAACAAAAATCAAAATTTTAATTCTGTAAATACATTATTTTTGGAAACTAGCTCGTTTATATTTACCGATAGTCGATAGTCCATACTAAAAGGTTACATCAAACCCGTAAAAGCCCGGCAAGCCTAATAGGATAGAAGATTAGAAGATGAAATTTCAGCATATATTTATCATCATTCACTAACCATTAGACACACACATACATACACCCAATAATAATTAATTTCAATATTTGCAAATTTTCCGTCTGTTTCTTATTTCACACGGATGTTTATTTTAAACCCTTATAGTAATTAATTATTTCAAATGTAAATACAACTGCAACAGCCACTTTAAAATGTATACGATATATAAATAAATACAATAAATACTTGTGTAAAACTCATCGACACTTAATTTATTAATACTTGTTCTATATTTGTGTTTTTTTATGGTAAGTCGAATAGCTTATCTACTTCAAGGCTTTTTTACTTTGTTGTATACGTAATTTGCGAATAGTATCTATGTATTCGAATTTTAGGAATCAGTCCTTTCTAAATCGAATGTTTTATATCGACTTTGCTAATAAATACTCAGCATTAACGAGATGTTGATTTAATATATTCTTGTTTTATTTATGTATTAATAATTTATTCCAATATTGTACCGTATCTATACTCACTGCTGCAAACATCAAAATTCCTATTCTTCAGCACAAATCGTGTGCTTGGAATTACTACAGTCTCTCGGCGAACATAACACAGGTATGATACATGTAACTGATATTGTGAACACAGACCAACATAAAAAAAATCTGAACACAGCAAAAGTTTGACGATCGATAGGTCTATGAAACATATTTAAATTAAAACAAAATATACAAAAAATATGTATGATGTATAACAAATATTAAATATAAGCGTCTTTTTATCTAGTTCGTAGGTAGCTGTAGAATAATCCACACGGGTGAGTGATGTTATTTTAAACTTGAACCATCATTTCATCAAAATATATTTGAGTTTCGAAAAATATTTTTTCTAGACAGTCAAAGCTGTAATGATATGTGAGCATATCATAATTGTATATTTTATTATTTTATTAAATAAATAACGGTAAAGTTGTCGCACGCAGATAAACCGTCAATAAAAACCAATAATTCCCATTAATCGCTGATGAAGGAAACGGTTTACATTGTTTTGGTCACGTAGGAACTCACACGCGATTGTGACAATATGGCGCAAAGCGTGTGATTTATTTCGTGTGCCGCCAGCGACAAGGGATAGCCCAATGAGCATATCCGTCGTCGGGGAGAACGCCGATTTCTCTAAAGACGCGTAGGCCTTTGATGGAGCCGCCTGCGACACTGTCAGGCTTGACCAGGTCGTTTTCTCTTATCAGTACAGGAACACCACTACTGCACATCTCTCTTAAGGGTGCATGAGCACCAACCATTTTAGTAACATCCCCTTCGAGAGTGCACGAGCACCAGATATACCCACCACACCGGAGACCGCGAGCGACAACTGGACCTTTTTCATTTCAACGAAAGATATCAGTGTTGTTTTTATTTGGATCCGTGTGTTTAACACCTTCTAATTTTATTAAGACAACTACAGCTTAACGAATTCAACTGCGAATAAGGTAAGGTGCATGAGCATCATTCTACTTGCGTTAATTCGTATAATCTGCTTATCTACGTTTTATTACTACGGTGTATTTGATCATATTCTCGAATCACGATCTGGAGAGCCCTCCGACTACCAGGAGGAAGGTATAATAACGTAAATTTAAATAATTTTAATATTTACATCTGATAGGTAACTATATTTTCCAGGACTTGTAAGTGTAGAGAAAAGGTTCCACGTTCATTCGACATTTATTCAAGGCCTGTTTCCCTCATATTTGTCACTTTAGATTTATTATACACGCACACATTAGGCTGCACATTACCACCTATTAATACACAAAACTTACCTTATATATCTTATAACTTTATTTTTTTTTATATCCGTTTTATTTCTGCGTTATTACAAAGCATACAATTTTAATATCAAAGATGTTAGAATATCCCTGAGAATTTCATTAAAAAAAACTCTTATTTTTTATCGATCGATTAGTTATAACAGTGTTTCCCAAACTTTTTGTAATGACGACTCACAAATTTGCTGTTTGCTGTGTATACGACTTCTACTAAATAAAAAAAAAAAAAATTGACTAAGTTTTATATATTTTATTATCAATATAGCTAGGTACTTATAATTGGTTTACAAATACCAAGAGTCGCGGTCCATCAAAAATGTTTCGTGGGCATAGGATGGTAAACACTCAGTTATAATAGTATTCAATGTTTTAATAAGCGAAATGGTAGATTAAAATTTTTTGCAGTACCTGTATGCAGATTCATTCTGATCATCTAACCACTATTTTATGTATAACTAATGATTAATAAACTAGGTGTCTAGGTACTTTATACATTGAAATTCTTTAAAAAATGTTTTACATAAAATTAATTTGTGTCTATTCGTTCAAAGAAGTAAAATTATAATAATAAAATATTAATTGATTTTAAAAATTGTACATACAAATATCGATATTTTTACATCTAAACTATGTAAAAATATTTCAATATTTTATTATTATATAATAATAATGAACGTATAAAAAAATAAAATACGGTAAATGAGATAATATATACTATATATGTACTTATGTATATATAAAAATATCTATGGACAGTTTAAAAAAAAAAAAAAAACTGTATGTCGTTTTAAGAGTGAAGGGTATTTGCGAGGCAGTTAAAATAAACTACCTATGTAGAACGTTGAGCTCTACCTAGTATATACCTTTTAAAACTATTATTATAAACACAATTATCGAAAAAGGTACTACTACTCTAAAGGCCTCGAAAAACTGTTTTTTTTTTTTTTATAAAACTACATTTCATGCATTATAGAGGCGAAGGAATAAGAAACAATGTACGCACATGAAATTGTTAAAAAAGTCAATTTTATTTTTCTTGTATGGTTCACCCGTGGACTTACACTGCATTTTATTCCGCTTTCCGAAATAATAAGACGGAATTGACTTGCTACAGAATAACTACTCAAGTTTGGACAATAGTGCCTTTGTATAGTACTGACAACAGTATTTTCTATTCTTTATTCATTCATATATATATATATATATATATAATATACTACATTAGTGAGTCTTTATAAAGATAATATTATAATAATATAACACATTAAAATAAAATATTCTAGAATACGAATATATGATAATTCATTGATTGTGCTAAAGACACTATTGGACTGTTGCATTGATATTGGCGCCTATTATAATATTGTGTATTCGACATTAATTATTGCAGGAGCTGTTACAGCGATAATACCAATTAAATGGTCATTTAAATAATTGTTAATTTTTTTAGCAGTAAACTTATGAATAATAATTTATATTATATTAATAGGTGGATAATAAATATATATAGAAACCACGTACATACATAATATACAATAATAATATTAACCACCTAATTAGATGTACAGTATAAGATATATTTGATTGACAGGGATAAACATAACCGATGTAATGTTGTTGGATTCGAACAATGACTCGTTTATTTAGTAAAAAAACTAAAGGTTTTTGGTGATAAGATAATTCATTATAATAAAAGTAATTAAGTAATCAATCTGGCGAAAGACACTTACAAAGGTGTACGACAAAAATACACATTAACGTGTCTAAACGCGTTTTACGCCTGTTTACGGCGATCGCTGTGACGACAACAGACGAACACTAAAAAGTCTTCGTATGTACAGAATGTATAGATAAATTTATCGCAATGACTGCTATGACTCATAATAATTAGGGTTGCCAGACCTCACCAAACCGGCACATCATATTGAATAACCCTATTTTTTTTTTTTTTTTAGATAAACCTGAAATTATGCCGATTGCATTATAGAAATACAGACTATGTCATTTAGATAACATATAATACGATAATCATAAAATGATACTGTGTGCAATAATATATTATTCTAAGTTTTATTATTAAATTATACAATATTAAAGTTATTTTCTCTCAGTTTCCATTAATAGAGATAAACTTAATGATTGGCCGGAGTACCGGGACGAATGGCAACCCTTTTCCCATAGTTATTGTTCGTCGTCATGTGAGTGTTTGTATGAGTGTACACGTGTAATATATTAAAAATGTATTAAACAATGATATTTTCGAAATACTTTGCTCTGTGGCTGTGTACTGTATAGTAATATGGTGATGATAAGCTAATAAATAACATTCACAAAAAATTTAATAAGAATAATATGACTTTTAGCCCTTACGCCTCAACATGTAAACAATCATAGTATGGACTATAAATAATAAGTTTAATGTATTAAATCAGATACTCTGGTACAAACAAATATAGCAAATATAGCACGCAGTCGTTTTCAGTTAAAGGTTAAAGCGGTTACTTAACTTTAAAAAATTATATTTATTGAACACAATATTAATTAATTGATACATAATCCACATTGGTGAATTTATACCTTTCTGTTATGTACTATCTACAATAAACGCGTTTTCTGATATGTCTGTAATGTGTGTCCGGTTGCCACCGATACCATAGCGCCGCGCACTTACGCCGCAGCCGGAAACTGCTGGGTCGGAATTACAGATATTTTTATTCCAAGCGACACAGCCGTACAACCTCTGTCGCCATTTATAGTCGTCGTCGCCGTCACTAGCGATAGCGAAAACGCGTTTTTTACTGCGACACTGCGACAGCATCGCTATCGGCGATTTCGCCGCTTTACGGGACTATACGCTGACGGGCCGCAAGATCGTATTTCGTGTCAATACTCTATCAATAATAAGTGATAACGCCCATCGCGATCACATCGATACATCATGTAAATGGAGAACGCGCTATATTAATATCCACCCGATCCACAGTATTCTAATATTATCATGACATCGAAATTATCAAACATAATATATAACGTATTGTATAGTGATGTTTGCGCATTGTATATTTATATTGTTAATGTTTTGAAACTAAATCGATATATTTATTTTATATAGATTGAGATTATTCACTTTATTGTTTCAACAATTTCAATAGTGTAATATTAAATTACTATTGGTTTTATCGAGAAGAGCTAAAATATATTAGGTTAACTTTGCTGTGCGCTGTAATGATGTGCGCTTAGCCATCATGTATCTTAAATTTTAAATGTTAAAATACAATAATATGTATAATAATTGTAATAATAACATATTTATAATAATTATAATAATTGATAGCTTTAAATATAAGATAAAACTCACACATATGCACATATACAATGCACACACTCTTATCTGTATAAAAATTAGATATATAAGGAGACTAGTAGTCGCCGACAGGGCGCTGTGTGTTGTTGCAGTCTTTCTGTATAAGGATTCATAAGCGAGTGTAAAAGACTAAGCAGATCGTTATACAAAAGGCGTATACAATTATTTAATTGTGAAACATTTGTCAAAATATAATTCATGTGTTTATAAAATAAAATTAAATATAAATAAATAGTTAATTTAAAAAAAAAATAGGGTGTAATTATTTTAATATATTAATCAATCACGTTATATCTTGAATACGAACTGCGATTGCAACAAGCAAGTCGACACAGGAATCAGAGAGGTAATATCATCAAGTTATAATTATTTAACAAGTAATGATTTAGAAATATATAATAGTCCCCGATTGACTTACCAGCTTTTTCTCTATCATTACAGCGCTGTAATGTTTTAGTAGGAGGTTAGAACAACAAACTTTCATTTAAATGGCAACGAAAGTTTTTAAATTACAAGAATTTACGTCATTTAAATTGTAAGTACAACTAATCGATGAAGTGGTTCATTTAATATCTATTACTTAGCTGCACGACCAGTCCTTCGAGATACTTCAATAATTATTTGCGTAGAGACGCAGATCCGCAGTTACACAGAAAAACAAAATATATAATATATCACCGTAGTTTTAGCAGGTATCGACGCCGCAACGGTATACGAGACCGTATGGTATAGCCAGGCCCGGATTGGGCCTGCGAGCTACCGCGCTCAGCGCGGTGAAGTGGCGTGCTCACGGAGGGGAGGGATCAGGGTGTCATATGATATCCAAATGTGATATATTATCTACATGAAAAATAAATTTAGGGCCTGTGACAAGTGAAAAATGAATATCCCCCCTATCAAAAAAGCTGAGCACGCCACTGGCGCGGTGGGCCGCAAGATTATTATTATACACGGGCCGCTTGCTAAGATATCTAGCTAAATTAACTGGGCTGGTGAAATTATTGTGCTCGGTAAGTTTCTGGGTCCCAATCCGGCGCTGATGGTAGCCAACAGTATCAGTGTTACGAACGACAGTGGAACGGCAACACTCGCGATACGACGTGGATCCCGCAGTGATACCTCTGATACCGATTTATTGATAGCTGAGACTGCATCACGAGGTTAGTCACCTTGGAATATACAATACGTCATATTGTCAGCATATTATATTATGTGTCGTCGACGCAGCTGTTACGGTACAGTATAATATATAAGGTGTACGACACCGGCGATGGCCGGAAACAGACATATAGCCGACGGGACGATAATCACAGGGTATCAGGACCTGTGCGACTCGGTCCGCTGACTATACCTCTCGTTTACGCTTCCGGATCTCGCAGCCGCTTGCTACTGACTCCGTGCCACATTCAGTCGTCAGTACATCGACATTGCGCACAATATCTGCTCGCCGTCAGTTGCGGCCGTTGCGCCCTTGGAATGTACCTACATGTCGGCAGTGTCGACCCTGCTGTATTGTACAGTACGGCAAGGTACGACCGGGTACAGACATAATATAACCGACGTCCGACGGGACGATAATTATACGGCAATCGCTATGTTCCAAGCATTAGGAACTGTACGGCGGTCCGCTGACTGCTTCGTTTACGCTTTGAAATACCGTCGCCGGTGCAATATCACACGCGCAATGTCCGTTCGCCGTCACTCACGACTGTAACGCCCGTACCTAACCACATAGATTGAATGGGGGGGAGGGTATTTTTTTTTTATAGATTCCGTCGTTTTAATATCAATTCCGCTGTAGATATTTTCTTGTCGATTTCACCGGAAATTTGTTTATGTTGATTCCATCGATTGTTTATTAAACAATAAACTAGATATATATCGTACTATACAGAATTTCAATTAGACTTGTACTTACTTTTATTTCTGATAGTACCAATGTACCTAAGAGGCTTACGTGATAAAGTATTACCATAAATGTAAATGTAACCATTTTATATTTTATTATCATTAATACAAAAATTAAAAATTTACAAATATTCAGCAGATTGATGGCCGGCGAGGGATTGAAATGTAAAAAAGTTCGGCGAAATTGATACTTGGCGATAAAGCAAGGTCATTTCGTGCAATTTATTTATTAAACGCATTGGCAGCATTTTTTCACGGAGACCGTCCACATCTCATGAGAATGTATTTCGAGGTGACCATTGGTTCACCATATGCATTGGCTCGTTTAATTACTTTGGGCAAAACACGATTGAGGACGGTCTTTATCGGGACTACAACTCGTTTACGCACACATTTTCCTTCTCACTTCAACAGGCTTAGGACTGTCTTTCACTTTAAATTTGCATGAGTATATCAATGACTTGATGTATGTGTGGATGTGGTGTATACAGTTTACAATTGGCTATTATACTGTTTACGGAAACTTTCTGCGCTATTCGTCGTCTTGCAGGGATTACCATTTGGTTCGTAAGCCCATAAGATTGGTGGAAAATTGCTGTTACAGTCAATTTAATTTTCTAAAATATAATCTGAGAATATGAAATTAACTGTATGAGGTGCTAAGACGGTAAATCCAAAATGATGTAATTTACACGATCGATTGTAAGATTATATTACTATCAAGTTTCAAATATTTGACAATTTGTATTGCAGACTGCAGTCCGTGACGATTTATACATGTGTGTGAACGTGTCGTTGTACGCATACGAGAAATCTGTTTTCAGGTAAACAACTGATTTCGTTGTGCGCATTGCAAGCGAGTTGTCGATTTTTATATAAAAAATTTTGAATGTGCACAAACGAGTTGCAGCGCCTTATCGGCCGTATCTTTTTTAATAACACAATTGAGAACGTTTTTACCTACTAACTTTTATGCAACGCTGCCGCATTGATTAAAAATTCATAATAATTTATCTGCTATTAAATTATAATATGATATATTAATTATAATATTAACATTTGATATAAATTTTTTTGTCGTCTAAAAAATATACTAATATCAATTATTTGTCAGTTAAGGATACAATTTAAATTTTTTTCCCGAGTTTTTATTTCCAGTTATTTCTATATGCCGCATGTTGTCTTGATAACTTTATTAAATAAAAATATATGCAGTGCTTTCGGTAAATCTAGTATCAACCTAAAATATTGTTGATAAATAAAAAAAACCATTAATTAAATAATAATATTTACTAAGTGTCATTTTTTAGTAATTGCCCCTTCACACAATATATTGGCTACACAACATATGTACAAGATTCATAGTCGGAAACTACAATGTCAGAATGTCTTTGACAAAAACAGCGGATAAACATGTTTCGATGTATTTTATATTATTTTTGTTCATGGGATTTATTTTTTCGGAAAGCGGAATCAGCTATAGGCAAATATAATATTATAGACCACGCAACAAATGAACAAACGGTCATACATGTACGAGTAAAATGCTACAAATTCGGTGGTCATCGACGTCACTAATCGGTCGCTGAGATTCCTAAGCGTAAAATATGCGGCCATCGGCGGACCACCGCACGGGTAGTGACTAGTGATGAAAATCTATAATTGTCGTCCGTCCGTCATGTCTGCATCCGGTCGACGTCGCGATGTCGCGCACCTGCACGGACGTCTCAAACATTCATAATTCACTACCACCGTCGTCACTTCCGGTAACAACGCCGTTGCCCATGTGCCTGTGTATGCATACCAATAATAACCGCTGTCGACCGTCGCGTCGGGACCGCTTATTCACAGTGGTTTATTATATAATATTATTATATTTGGTTTGTCTCGCGGCGGTCGCGGATCTGCGTCCGCACGAAATGTATAAGTCTCTCGGTAACCTAACTTTTTTTCGTCCCACTTTTCACTGGCGATGATATTTTTCTCCATTGTAGAATCCGTGTTTCTCAACTATCGCGACTCGTTAGCGTGTGTAATATTACGTCGTGGTCGTGTGCGTCACCGATCGCTTCCGACGACGAAATCTCCCTAATATAAACAAACAATGTAAGAAGTAACTAGAAATAATATTGTTTGATGCTGCCGCCGTGACAAAACACAGATACCTGATTTATGTTAATTTTATCCGTCTTATGATTATTATTATATCGTTAGTTTTGTGTGGTTGCAATGATTGTATTGTAACAGGCGTAGGCATAATATAAAATAAAATAATTTTTATATGTATAAGATGATAATGATATTACTTTAAAATAATAAAATAAGTAGCCATCGATTAGTATATTTGACATAGATATATTGGCCTACATGCCCAAAATCGTATCAAATAATAACAGTAAAAAATGGTTTCGCGTCTTCGCGAACAAATCTGTAGCTACAGCTACTTGGCTCGGACGAACGGCGCCGACTCAGTATGATGTATAATTAATAATTATAATATATTATATTAGATTTACGCATACTATACGACCCACCTCGTAAGTGAAGAAAAAATTGTCTCTTAGATAATCTACACGAATATATGAGTAAAAAATAAATTCCGTTCCATTTGTTTTATTGCATAATTTAAATAAAGTTATTCATTTTTTATTTTTATAACCTACAGATTTTTTTTCTGTTCATGGACTGTTTTAAAAATAGAATACTATACTATTGTTTAAAGTTTAAACAGTTTCAATAATGTTCGTTTTTACTCTTTTAGTAATTTTGTAATTTACACATTCATTCTGTTTATACTCGGGTTTATTTCATAGTTCACTATACAGAATATTTTTTAGTAAGTCAATAACTACTGACCCATATCAAAAATATGTTACTCGAAATTCAAATATTCGAATTATATAAAACTATCATCGCTCTAACTAGCTATACCTAATTATTTATAAATATACATTATTTTATAATGATTATCAGGGCCGGATTAACGTATAGGCAGTATAGGCAATTGCCTAATGTTTGATGGTTCCTTATATGTGTGGTAGGCATATAGTCAAATCAGGCATTTTACTAAATGCCTAGGCATATATAGTCAAAGAATTTAATTTTTATGCAATTTCACTATTCGCCTAGATATTTAGTCAAACGCCTAGTCATTTAATAAAATTATCAGACATCCAACTATATTCTACCTATATTTCAAGTCGAGCAAATAAAAAAAAATGAAATATTTTGTATTATTTTAAATTTTTTTATTTTTATTTAATAAGAATATATAGTATACTCGCTACTTAATACTCGTACTATACAAGAATATAGGGTATATAATATATTCGTACTATCGTCTACGTCTATCATACCTAATTGGTACTTATAGTAATTACTTATATATATATTTATGATTAAAGTCTTAAAACAATAGTACCGAATGCCGATAGACACAAAATTATACATATTTCATATACCTACGTGTTTTACATATTAATAAATAATACATAGTTTTTTTTATATATATATAATAGCAATAAATAATTAATAAAACATATAGTTGAATGTTTAAAATAATACAAAATGATTCATTTTTATTATTTTCCTGACTTGAAATAGCCATTTAGTTAAATGCCTGATTTGACTATATGCCTACGACATATATGAACTCTATTACATTTGTGGAAGCTTTCCGTACGACCTAGACACTTAAAAATACGTAAAATTAGTTTTTTTACGGAAATACCGTCAAAAAGTGATTAAGGCCAATAATATAAAAAAATATCGATGATTTCAAGTTTTTTTGCGCTTAAACTGTTTCGGCAACACATAACACAATGCGTGTAATGTTTTAGAAATCAAAAACTAATACTTCACCCCGAAAATGTGTATGTGTTGATTGTGTTGTACATGTAGGTATACATTATACTATATTATTAATAATGAAACAATATTAGTAGTATCGCCGTACAGCACTACAGCATATATATATTATGATAATTAACTAATAAATTGCATTCACAAAAAAATATAATAAGAATAGTGTTACGACTCTTACGGTTCAGCCGATTTACAATCATGGTATAGATAATAAATTAAACGTATTAAAGCGGTCGCCCAATGTCTCGACAAATTGTATTCAAAAAATAAAATGCAATTAATATAATTTACATTGGTGATATTATGCCTTTCTGATACCATCTGTAATAGACGCACTCGCCACCGATACCACTTGACATTTTTAATGCAAGCGACACAGCCGTACAGTCTCTGTCACCTATTAGTCGCCCGTCACCGTCGGTAGCGGAAACGAGTTTTCTTTACCGCATAACGGTATCGATATCGGCAATGCCGCGCCGTCATCCTACACATCATCATTAGTAGATATCAATATAACGCTTATCCTATTACCGCCACTTAGAGGGTCCAAAGCCGACGAGCCGCAAGATCGTCTCTCGTGCCTACACTCGATTAAATAATGACCGTCGTCCCATGGGGCAATTGGCGATCGGAGAACGTGCTAAAGTACTATCCACCCAATCCACAGAATTCTATAGTCGTGTCGGCGTGTTGCGTGATGGTGGAGTGTCATCGAAATTATTAAACATTATTATCGCATTCGTGACCTAACCTTGTCGGGTGTACCTGAACTGAATCCGTACACAAATTATTGAAGTATCTTATGGTGTTGAGCCCACGCTTGTAGCCAATACGAACATACTATTCGGTCAATATCTGCTACGAACAAATTTAAGTCCATTCAAATATTCAATCAGTACATCATCACATCGAGCATTATACAATATAATTTTCAAACATACTCGAGGAACCGATGAAATGATATAAATAATGCTTAAAGTAATTAATTCAAGTTTTTACGTTCATTTCTATTCAATTAAAACCTTTTTAAGTATATTTTCGTACAGCTTACTGATATAATATTACAAATATTTTAATTATCGTCCTTTGAAATGTTTTGTTTTGTTTTAATAATTTGTATTATGTGTCTGCATTATATAGATTTGGACTGATAATTCTTTAAATCTAAATCTAAATCGATATATTTATTTTTATAGATAGAGATTTCACTTTGTTTCAATAACTTCGATAGTAATATTAAATTATTATTTGTTTTAAAATGTTTTCGCTTATTGTTGCGAGATAACAATAAATAATATATTAATCTCCAATTAACACGGTTTCGATATGAACATCTCATGATTAAACTTAAACGTTTTAAATATTTTACTCAAAATTAACATAGATGTATTAATTGAGTTTTATTTTTAATAATGGACGTATACCCGTTTAAATGTTCAATTCATAATTGTTTACAATAATATACATCGATATTGTTAAAAATGTAATCTTGTATTTTTACAAAATAAATAAGGTTTTTATTCTGGTTTACCAGTTTGTTTTTCCAATCAGATTTGTGTCGTCTGAAATGTTTGAATATTGTCTTAGTTTTCGTTCATCAACTGATATATCTTTATATTCTTTTGACAATCGCATGTATCTATACTGAAGAGAGACAGTAATAATGCTGAAGAAAGGGGTTAAATTAATCGACTTTTATTTAAATGGCAATGAAAGTCTACAAATTACAAAATTTTACATTACCTACATAAAATGTAAATATAACTTACCAATCAATGACGTGGTCCACATCTACTACATAGCAGAATCAGTCCTTCGAAATACTTCAATAGTTATATTTAGTATACGGATGCTGGTCCGTAATTTCTAAGAGAAACAAAATATTTATCACCGTAGCTATTGTGGTGTACCTGCTGTGCCACGTTCTACAACCGTACGGCAGTCAGCATGTACCACCGCGATAAGCGACAGTGAAACGGTAACAACATTTGGCGATACGCGTGCAGACAACGACGTGCAGGACCCTGTAGTGATGACTGTGAAATCGTCTTATTGATAGTCGAGATTGCATGGGCCATGGGTAAGTCATCTTGGAATATACAATATGTCAGCAGTGTCGTCGACGCAGCTGTTACGGTACAGTATTATATAGGTGTATGAAATCGGCGATGACCGGATACAGACATATAACCGACGGAACGATAATTATACAGTATCAGGACCTGTGCGGCGGTCCGCTGACTACCTCATTTACGCTCCGAGACTCGCAGCCGCTTGCTACTGACTCCCGAGTAATATTTAGTCGTCAATACAATGACATTGCGCACAAAATATCACATGTACAATATCTGCTCACCGTCAGTCACTGCCGTAACGCCCGTGACACATAGATTATATGCGCATTGGTGGCATTTTTTCACCGGAACTGTCGACACGAATGTATTACATGCATGTTGACCATGTTTTAATAATTAAAATGGGTGTCTGCTATTCGGACAGTTTGGAGGTTTTTCAATTGAAAATTAGTGAAAAGATGATTGCTGTTACCAAAAAAACTGGCAATTATTACGCAAAAGTATAATATTTTCGATAAAATTGATTTGTTTATGTTATATCTTATATTATCTCCTCTTATGTTATCAAAAACGAATAATCGTTGTCTCATACATAAAGGCCTCAGGTTCGGCGTCGAATATCATTTGATGGTAGGATTTTTTAAAGGTCACCAACCCGTAGCTGAGGAACAGCGTGTGCGTACGCCGACATGCAGGTCTTATCGACGACCGGCAAATTTGGACCCGTGGGACAAGATAATATAATCGGGAACAGTGTTATAACTCATAAAATATTAATGAAAATGTATTATACATTATGTATGTATTTGAAATGTTTCACCCACTTTATTCGTAACACGTATGTACATTAAAATTCAATAGATACGTTTAAATTCCAATATATTCTGTACGTACCAAAATAGTACTAAAACACGTATATTATGAATTTTACTATATACAATATCGATTTTAAAATATGTAAATTAATTTAAGATATTATCTAATTATACTATATGAATCTATATTTACACTGTTTTATGGTTAAATGTTATATTAACTCAAAATAACAATAATTTAATATGGTAAGAATATGAATAAATTATTCTAATAATTAAATACTAATAATAATAAATGTAATGTTTTCAGTAAAAATTAAATAAACTTACCGTATATTTGCAATATTAAAATTAAAAATTTAACAGAAATATAAAAAAAAACACACGTGTTTACGGCGGCACCATTGGCGTAACTGAGGGTCTACAGACCTTGCGTTGCGGGGGCCCACGGTAATTTGGGATCTTTGGTTAAAGTAAATTTAATTTCCGTGAAAAAAATTGAATAATTGCTTTTTTCAAATTAAATTAGTATTGATCTATGTGCCAGCTTAGCTATAAACATGTTATTTAACAAGTTTACCCCCCAAAAAAATGCTAGAAGATCGCAGAAATTTAAATAAAATAATTCAGTAAAATTTAGTTATTTATACATTAAATAATAATTGTGTAATATTAAATAAATATTGTTATTTTTTATCATATTATAATAAAATTTCATTTAAAATAAGTGATTTATCAATATCAAATTAATGTTTTTAAAGTAATATACCTATCTAAACAATATTTTAGGGGCTCATTATTTATTTTTGCGGGGGGTTCAAATTTTTTTGTTATGCCACTGGGCGGCACGGTGTGACTATTATTATATATTTATTATTTAATCATAAATGTGCGCGCCATAAGTATGCAAACTTATATCTACACAGTGAGGTATTTTTTGGGTGATTTTTCGGAGGGGCCGAGAGGGGTTCCAAAATATCGCTTTATGGTCCGATGACGTTAACATGATTCCTAGTTATTAGTTATTCCAGATAAACTATAAACTATGATTGAAAAATACCTCTCAGCGTACGTCTTTGGATCTGATAAAATTAATTTCACTTTAGCAATGTGGTTGTAAATATTTTCATAGGCAATAGTTAAAAATACAAATACTTTAGATTATTTTTTTTTTGGTCGGAGGTGTCTGGACAAGTCTGAACTTAGAGAGCATCCCACCACTACACACACACTGTACGCACGTATGCCCGCCGCCGATAATCCAACTGTAGAATAGTGGAAATAACTAAACCTCTCACCGTCTTGCTACTCAGCCATCAGACGTAATATAACGCTGCAACCTACAAACGACTTTACACCATCCAGCCACCCAGGTCCCAGGTGCGCCAAAAGATGTTTAACATCAAAAATGATGGTATATTATGGTGTACTGCAGATTAAGTTCAAGGCATATAAGCCACCGTTCATCTCAATAATGGCAAATTATTGTAATGTCGTGAACGCACTGTGGCGTTCGACAACCGCGTTTGATCTGCAATGCGTTTCGACTGTGACGGGCGGCGAGCGTATGTATAGTACAGCGATTTCGTAGTGACGATGATGCATATATACGAGTAAAATGCTACAAATTCGGTGGTCATCGACGTCACTAATCGGTCGCTGAGAATCCTAAGCGTAAAATATGCGGCCATCGGCGGACCACCGCACGGGTAGTGACTAGTGATGAAAATCTATAATTGTCGTCCGCCCGTCAAGTCTGCATCCGGTCGACGTCGCGATGTCGCGCACCTGCACGGACGTCTCAAACATTCATAATTCACTACCACCGTCGTCACTTCCGGTAACAACGCCGTTGCCCACGTGCCTGTGTACGCATACCAATAATAACCGCTGTCGACCGTCGCGTCGGGACCGCTTATTCACAGTGCTTTATTATATAATATTATTATATTTGGTTTGTCTCGCGGCGGTCGCGGATCTGCGTCCGTACGAAATGTATAAGTCTCCCGGTAACCCAACTTTTTCTCGTCCCACTTTTCACTGGCGATGATATTTTTCTCCATTGTAGAATCCGTGTTTCTCAACTATCGCGACTCGTTAGCGTGTGTAATATTACGTCGTGGTCGTGTGCGTCACCGATCGCTTCCGACGACGAAATCTGCCTAACATAAATAAACAATGTAAGAAGTAACTAGAAATAATATTGTTTGATGCTGCCGCCGTGACGAGTTTGCGTTACAGAACATAAACACTCGTACCCTATTTGTGTTGATTTTATCCGTCTTTAAAGATTATTATTATCATCGTTAGTTTTGTGTGATTGTATTGTAACAAGCGTAGACATATAATATAAAGTAATATTACTTTTTCCGGTTTCATATTTTCCTGAGTTATATAGCACTCTCTCTCGTCTCTTTCGCTTTTAACATGTTAGTCGTGCCCTACTCCAAGGAACAGTGTACGATGTCAATCGTTACATTTAGACGCACCCGGTAGTAACCGGAGAGCTCCTTGGGCAAGGCACGGCTGATATAGTTTTAGTTAAAATTAGTTTTCATGGTACAAATTATAATAATGCGTGCTTGGCGGGATCGTGCGACGCGAACAGAAATACTGTGTGTCAGAATTACCACCACGACCGGGAACCGTGCGGACAGCCTGGTCTGCAGCCGCGGGAGCCTGCAACTAGCATCATGCAACCGCTTCGGTCGTTGCTGAACGTCGCGCACAGTGTGTATTAGGCCACCGACTTATCTTCGTCAACGAAGTCAGTGGACGCGATCGCTGTTGGGCATACATTCATCGGTGGATAGCGCGACGGCGGACGGCGACATCTTGTGCGCGCCGACCCCGCAGTTATATGCCACTTATACCTAAGTCCCAGTGTTGTTCTAACGCGTACAATTCGCTTTCCTCGGTCATACTATAATATATCCTCATCCTTATTACTTAGATAAAAGCATAGCTAAACTTTTTGTTTTCATTTTTATTTGCTTGTAGGTAGTTTTGATTATGCCGAGGAATGATATTGTTCTGAAATATGATTGAGCTTTTGATATTTTCTTTGATTGAATATTGAAATATATTATTCTAATTCCAGTAATTCGACGGTACCTTGTGTCAAAAGTTCACTATACCTAACCTAACCGTTCTAATCTCAAGAGAGTTAAGTGTGTGCGTCAAGTAATCAAGACAACAAGTAGTACAGTAAACATTTAACATTTAGGCCATTTAGCATGTGTAAGTGTGTACAATAAAGTACCTATACGTGTGGCAAGTTTATAGTGTACAGTACTAGTGTATCTATTTTAATTTTTAAGTATACATACCTACTACATAGTGTGACTATTATTGTTTTATCTATAAGTGGGACACTTATTATGATACCTACAATGGATAAAATGTCGAAAATACACTTGGATAAATTTTGCTTTTCTATAATATTAGTTGAAAAATATTGAAGATACCTTGATACCTATACTTACAATAAAAATAAAATATCATTTCTTGTAACATATTAATAATACAACATTTTAACTTTTATAAGTTTATATGAGAACAAAATTAATAATATTGGTCATCAACTACACTTAAAAATATAAATTATAGAGTAAACGTAGTAATAAACAATGCATTAAAAAGATATTAATATTTAACATTAGAAACAATTTTGGTGAAAGTGTGACAAGAATCAAACATGGGACGCAGACCTTTAAGTCGAGACAATACACCCTTATATGGGATGACGTCTGAGCACATTATGTACAGAGTGTTCCTACTTTTAAAATGCACAGTGTACCTGTACTGGCTGTACTCGGTTAACACTTTAACAGTAAAGCTTTAGCACAGCCGCAATAGCCGCATATAGATACCGTGTATTTTTGTCAGGTGTACAGTGTACCGAAGTCATGTCTGCATTCCTTAACTTTACATGGTTTTTTTTATCTCTTGCCGTCTTGGTAACATGCTAAACAAACTCTTCAGCAAACGTCTTACCTACAACCTACGCACATTATCCTATTCGTGTATGTACAAATTATAAAAATTATACCTATATATATATATATGATTTCAATCTTCAATGGGTAGATCGCATACGGCGTGATAGCCGCAGCAGCAGCAGCTGATTTGTGTCACTTCTATTTTTTTTTTATGATACGACGTGGTTCGTTTGATGACGTCACTTTATATTGATTACAAAGTGATAAAGAAAAGTTCGAAAGTACAATATTGAATAACAACTGAAACACTACAACAGTACAAGCTACAAAACTGCCAGCTATAAGTGTACAACACCACGACCATGATTAAAGCGTAGTCTGTATCTAAAGTCTTAAACCCTAATGTACACCATTCCATTTTCCAGTTGTAGCGGGCATAATTTGTTGTGTGTTTTTAAATTTTATTTTACTTAACTTCCGACCACCTGCTGCGATAGGGGTTCAAGTTTAAGTCTCAGCCAGATATATTTCATATTTTCATACATTCATTGTTGTGTCCTCGAATTCCTGGACAGCAATGCAGTTAATTTAAGCCACATCTGTTGATATCCTGCAGATGGAAAAGTAAGTAAGCCCGTTAATTCGCATTGCTGGACATGTTTGATTTTTTTTTTTTAAGTGCAATACCTTCAATTTTATTCTACAAAATATTATACTTTACAGCAAATTATTAGCCGATTACGAACAGCAGTTTGGTGTGACCAGTGCCGAGATCACATCGAAAATCAGCCGACTTGGTCATATAGCTGGCAGTGAGTAATAACTACATAAAACAAAAATTTATAAAGGCGGAGTTTTGTCTTGACAATAATTATTTTTTTACAAACATAGATGATAGAAATGAGTACATCAAAGAAATCGAACGAAACCTCGATGAGGTACATGATTTGGTTAGTACAAATGTCAAATAAATAAATAATGATAACCTTTATTATGGTATTTTTACTTATATTCAATATTTTTCAAGTTGGAACAAATGGACTTGTCGGTCAAAGAATCTGACGTGTCTATACGCGCCAAACTGCACAATCGAGTAGCTAGTTACAGGGCTGAACTCCACAGATTAGCCAAGGAGTTTGCCCGGGCAAAATGTACGGTCAACATTGATTTAGGTATATTACATAGTAAATAGGTAGGCACTAAGCAAAATTTGTTTTTGCTTCATTCTAATTGTTTATTTAAATTAAATGCTATAGAAGATGATAATCATTTTGCTGAAAGTGAAGATATAACTTCCGAACAAAAACAGAGGTTACTATATACGTCTGAACGTCTTAACCAATCAGGAATACAATTGGATAATACTTATCGTATTGCTGTTGAGACTGAAGAAATTGGTTCTCAAATACTGACAGATTTAAATCGTCAACGAGAAACTATGCATAACTCTTTTAATAGGGTAACAGTTCACTACTTGACATTTGCTTATACTTAATATATTTTTCATACTAGATTTATACTTTTGCAGCTCAGAGATGCAAATGCAGACCTGGGTAGAAGCACTCGAATGATGAATGCCATAATTGTACGTTCCAGACAACACAAAATCATACTCTTTGGTGTCATGGCAGCATTTTGTTTTCTTTTGGTTTTTGCATTGTACCACACATTCCTTTAAATATTAATTCCTATTTCATGGGTTAACTTGTTTTAGTTTTGTTATTGTCTTTTTAAATTTACAATGTAATTGTTATTATTTATACTTGAAATATTTTTAACAGTTATTTCTGAATAACTATCTTTAAAACATAAAATATTTAAATACTTTCGTAACGAATAAAAATCTATATTATTAACTCAATAGATTTCAAATGATAACATCTACAATTATTATTAAGGGAATACCATACCCAGATGCATTTTGTCTTATAAATGTACTACATAGCAAATATTACGTTTACAATAATCCACTTTACTATGTTATTTTAAAAATTTGAGTGATTTAAAAAATATTATGTACTTTAAACTAAGATTAAAGATCAAATCTTAAGAGGCTTATATTTATATTTTTATCTTAAAACAAATTATGATCATTTTAAATTTCACAAAACAATTGATTTTAAAATGCTCTTGAATTGCTTAATAATTTAATTTGATTCTCAAAGATGTTGTCATTAAATTTGTAATAGACTAATTCACTTTAATGTTATAATTAAAAATGATTATTGCAAAAGTACAATTTTCTGTTTTTTTGTAAGACAGAAATAACACATGCAAGTGTTACGGCCTCTTAAGTCAATCCATAATGTATTTTATTTATGTGCTTATAAACAAATTTGAAATTATATATTTTTTTTTGACTGCCTGTTAAAACTAATTATTCTGGATTGTTTAATATCAACTCTTATTGGATTATTTTTTTTTATTCTTCAATAATAAACCACAATCTAGGTTTATTTTTTGGAGGATTGCTGAAATAAATAATATTTGACTAACGTTCAGTATACATTAATTTGCTATTTTTAAAATTTTTCATTTTGTGGGTTTCAGCCATCATTCCCTATTTTCTATAACTTTTCCATTATATACTTGGTGGTGGTTTAATCACTTTTTTGACAGTCTTTTCATCTTAACCATGAAAATAGATTTTTCCTAAACAAATCTTAAGAGGATGTCTGTGTAATATTTGTTGTCTCCCCAACACAATATAAATAAAATACATCCACATAAATAATTTATTTTGACTTCAGTAACTATACATAAATTATGGTGGATAATATTTTTGAGGGTTTGACATATTAGTTTATATATTAAATTGTTTTGAGACAATATTTAGACAAATTGATATGACATACACTTAAAAATATAAAAATGTGATTATGCATGAATTTCTTTTTTTTTAAGCATTTATATTTATAAACATATAAATTAATTTGCATGAAAACTAGAAATCAAAAATGTAGGAATTTGAATTCTTACCCAAAAATAAATTCATATTTTATAAACAAATTATTTTTTATAACATACCAAGTCTAAAAAACTGAAATGAATTTACACTAATTAAATCATACAAAATGCATAAATCATTAAGCTTAAATAAACATTTTTCATTAATTTAAAATTTGTTACTAAACAATTTCTAAAAAAAAACTTACAATGATGTCTTTAAATAATATTAATATTATATGAAGACTATGGAATAACTAGGTACATAAAAATTAAATTAAATTAATTTTTAAATAATTTAACCATTAGGGTTGAAATTCACTCTCAAATGTGTGAAAAAACATTTTAATTAGTTCTTTGGCTTCGGTGTCTGTTGTACTGATTATTGTTGTGAATTGAGGAAAATCGTTGGCTAAAATCTATTAAAAAAATTTTATAAATAAAATTAAAACTGTAATGTAGATACTTTATGGCTATGTGCCTATGTGTGGCTCATTCAGTGTGAGATTTAGGATAGTTATTGGAAGCAATGTAATACACAAATACCCCTAAAAATGTTCAAGCTCGGATTAAGAGGATCTGTTCTTATTTTTTATACAAACTAGTTTAGAGAAAAATTTACAATAGGTATAGTTAGATATATTTTAATTGCAGTATACAAATTAGGAAAAGACTAAAAGAGAGTAATTCATTTTTTTTATTGAAAAGCTTTCAAATATCTAATATTATCTTTTGTGTCATTTTATATGAAGATTTTTTAATGCCCCATACTTTTTAAATTGTTAATAAGTAGCAAAAATGTTTCAATAATCGAAATAGATGGTATTTCCATTTTTGACCATAATCATCATGCTAAAAATAGATGTTAACATAATATTATTTTATTGTAGGAATCCAACCGCCAGAAGCCCACTGTCTTTCGATATCCATGTTGGGTCAGACCATACCTCCCCCCTTAGTCTAGGCCTGATTTTTATTTATTTTTTATAGTGGATCTTACCGCTAAACATTTATTTATAGCATGTGGGCCCTGTAATTGTAGCCCTATTATTCTTTGAACTTTTTTAGTTCCAAATAATTTAGGCTCGTTCTTGGAACACTTTTGTATCTTTGCTGTCACTATAATTGCATTTGATTAACAATAAATCTGTCTCCTGAAAAACAACAGTCACTTTTTAATAAAATATTTCATGTACATTTGATTAGACTATACTCAGGTAATTTATGGACTGTATAGATTTGTATAGATTATGGTAAATTAAATAAAAATAAAATCAGTACTATCAGTGATCTCAAGCTAAACTTACTAATGTATTTATTACTAATAAGTAATAAGCCATTAGATTTAATATTTATATAACTTATAATTTATTAAAGTATCCTTCTAGTAGTTAGACTACATTTATATTACATGCGACTGTAAAGCTTGTACAAATCGTGAAGCTTCAATTCCACATCCAAAGGCAACAAAGCAATTTTCTCCAGACTGTTGATTACATTTGGTGAGAGGTACAATTGATTTTTTAGATTCACTTGTAATTCCATACCTAATAAACAATATAACAACATAAGTCTTAGGACCTTAGATATTATGAACAAATATATTTATAATCTGTAGACCATAGAACAAAAAAGATTCCCTGTTTAAATAGGAATAGTTTTGGAACTACTATAGTTAAATATTAGTCAAGTTAAATGTTAACTTAAGGTGGTTTTGATTTGAATTTTTTTAATCTATTAATCATCAGTAGATAATATGAAATAAATTAAAATAAATAATTTTAATTATAGACCATGAGCTATAAGTACCTGTGAAAAAAAATCTAATTCATGCCGTATTTGATTTTTTTCTTTGATCATTAAGCTTTTGAGATCTATCAATATGATAAAAACAACTTACTTATTTAATTGATCAGATAACTCAACGACGATAGGCTTTTCATTCACAGTCCAGTTGTCACCTTCATTCCACGTATAATCGTACACAGTTCTCCAGTTGTTATTCCATATATTAAGATCAGCTTTGACAAATTGATCTGATTAAATGGCAAAAATACTTTTTATAATAGTTAAGAGTGGTTAGTTACAGATTTTACAGTAGACATGAATGACTGATGATGTACTACTATTGTTATATTGATGATATAGGTAACCCATACCTACCTATTATGTCTATTGTTTTTATGTTTTTTTGATAGGTACCTATACAAAATGTATTAACTAATAAATACTTACCAGCCAATTGGTTATAATAGAACTGGTAACAACTGAATTGTAATTCTCGACTAGATTCGATCACAGGCTGAGTGGAGCAAAATAGCGAAATCTTTAAAGATGCGCAGTCACGAACTCTAAACTGACCACAGGCAACTACCACTGTTGAATTGATTGTATCCCTCACGAAAACGCTAAATAATAATAATCAAATACAATGCTTATGAAACGTACATGGGATTGATTTTTTTAACGTCACAAGAGTATAAGTCATAAGACATAATTTTCATATTTTGTCACATTATTGATTTAGATTACTTACCTTCTGTGGGTATTTAAAAAAAAGACATTAAGTAATTATGATTACATGTGTATAGTTGTACACAACAATATAAAAATAGACTTTAACTTGACATCTTTATGAGGGAGGTTGTCCATTTATAGAAATTGTTAAATTATTAATTTAACAAAATTTGAACTAATTTAATCATTTTTTTAGTTCAGATAATTAACATAATATTAGGATTTATATTTTTATTGATAATTATTTATTCATTATACATTTATAAATATGTAATTAGTCTGTTTATAATTACAATTTATGAGAAAACATTATATTGTCAGAAAAGAAATTGTAATATTATTTTACAATTATATAGACCGAATACTTATTAAGAAAAATATATGACTATACAAATAATATTTTTATTTGCAAACATTGTATTAGTATTAGTGAAAAATAAACTAAAAACTGTCTATAAATAGCAAGACTGAAGACATGTACACATATTAAAAATTATACTATACTAACTATTCCTGCACACTTCATTGTTGCCTGTATAAAACGCATCCGCTTAAATTTAGTTGAATGATTAAAATTATTTTAATTTTATTTTTTGTGTAACAACCCAAATTTGATTTACTTTTCATTCTGGACCAAAAACCAACAACTCATAAAGTTTCAATAGTGTGAACCAAAAATAATGAAAAAGTTTTATACTGTTTGACTAGATACATCAACTATTTATTAAAATACTAATTTCTAATAATAACTAATAAATAATAATTAGTAACAGATGAAAAAAATACCTTTAAGTGCGCATTTGCCGATTATATAAAAAATTAAGAACTTAATTTTGCATTAACTTATATAATTATAAATAGATTTAAATTCTGCTCAGTAATGTACTTTCATTAAAAAAAAAAAAATTGGCTGAGTAGTTTCAGAGAACATGCATGACACAGATTTCTATTTTCACATTTATATATGTATATATTTATATAGACTAATACAATTATTTGGAAAAAATTAGTCCTTCCACGAAAACTTCAAGTATTTACGGTATGGTAGTTATTGAATGTATTGAAAGTACAATTGAATTTTAACAAAATAAGAAAATTAATTTTGCATAAAAATGTATGGTTTCCCTAATTCCTATTATTTTTTATTTCACTTGTTATAAGAAGTAGGTACTGGTAATTTTTACTTTTGACTCTTCATAATAAATTTTTAAGTGTTTTTAATTAGAACATACACAGGTATTAATGTATTATTTTAATATTTTAATTTTTAATCTAATCTGGTGATCTGGTTTGTGGTAACATTTCTATTTTGTATAAATAATAAATTTCAAACTGTTGAATGTCTTAATTTTTATAATATAAATTAGGAGTTGACAGTAATTGATAGGTATAATGGATACAAGATATTTTCTACTATTTTAAACATTAATATCATACTCTGAAGTAGAATACTTATTTTGGTGAAACTGTTTATGTATTTCTTAATTTTTGATTTAAGTTACATAAGTATAATAAACTAGAAACAATTTACAGGGTTTGATGGGTTGAGTGAAGGAATGCTCACAGTAACTTTCAGCTACTTTAGAAGTAGTGTACATAGAGCAACTCGTCCTTGAGACTTGGAAAATAAAATTAAAAATACGGTTTCACTTATTAAAACAATTTAAAAATTAAGTATCTACTATGTAAATAAATCTATTTAATTATTTTTTAATCAAATCAAGAAAAGTGATATTATGAATATGGACTCATTAAGTTATAAGTGATAGAAGATATGTATCTATCCATATCTCTGTCTATCATTTACTTGGTACTATCAACGTAAATCATTTTATTTTTATTTTTACCTTTGTTTGGTTGGTCCTACTACAATTGTGCATCTTTGACAATCATCTATAGTTACTGAACCAGTATGATCTAGCAAGTAAATATTGGAGTCCTGGCAATTACGAATAACAAATTGTTGGCCGCCAATTGATCCTGGAGACTTATAAGCAGTACAACCGTTTAAATTTTCCATCACATAATCCGCAGGATCCAAGTGTTTTCGTTCAACCCTAAGAATCCAATAAATCAAATGACATAAAATTTAAAAACTAGTTGTAAGTGTTGGTCCTTGACTAGTATAGAATTTGAATCAAGGATGATTTATGCAATTTAGAAGCGAGAATAGGCTTGAATTTGCTTAGAATTTAATACTCCTAAGTCAGCACTCTAATTTATTTAAATTAGTTCTTAATTTTTTAATTACAATTAAATGTAAGGTATAAAGCTGTCATTAAATGATTATTGGATTTGGATGAGTATATGAAATTATTTATTGTATAATTCATGATTGTCTCATCAGATTAACTGAAAGAACAGGACTTCGTAATTACAAGTTTAAATGTTTACCAAATCATACTTATCTTAAATCAAAGCACAATTATTATTAAACAACAAAGTATGATTATAGTTACCATGAGTATACCAGTTTTTTTGGCTCTTTGACAGAAGTTTTGCAACAGAAACATCCCATTTTTGCGCTAATGTTGAATTTTTAGTTCTCTGGTTTTAATACAATGTATACAAATATTCGTTTCCATGGTAACTTTAGTTTATACATAATTAAATCGTTCATTTTCATTGTGTATCAATACAAGTTTTATTCAATACCATTATTCAAATAATAATATTAAAAATAATATATTATTGTGTGATGTTTGATAAAGTTAATACAAATGCTATCACCAAAAAATTAATTCTAACGTTTAAAATAGCTAAATTGCTATAATATACTAATATATATTAATATTGTAATAATAACCATATGAATGATTTTAATGTAAAAATATAACACATTACCTTATGACAAAAATTTTATTTAAAAATCAAAAAATGTATAAAGCATATTTCTGAAACTACTAATGTGAGTATGAATAATTCATTGTTTTTTAAGTCCAGATCAGTATAGTTTATTTCAATTTAATATAATTTTCTTTATAAAATAACCTTACATTGTAATTAAGGTTTGAATAAATTGAGCCTTTATTTTATTAACCAATTTATCTCTATAGGTATAGATGATAGCATCGCAAAAAAAAGAGTAAAGTATCAAGGGTAGTAGGCTAGTAAGTAAAAAAAAAAAAAAAATATGAGAATAAAAAAAAAATGTAATTTATTGAAATAAATCTTATTAATTATCCAAATAATAAAAATATATGTATCAATTAAAAAAAAATTATCTAACATATTAAATAGTTGTTCAATAAAGCAAACAATTTAATAATAGCTATTAAAAAGTAATTTCAATTATACATAAAAAATATATAAGATTACAGTACATCTTAAAAAAGTAAAATCAATTTTATTCACATTAAAGTTACTGTATACCCTCTGTCCTATAAAAACAAAAAAATATAATAAAATGGGTTTCTTAAGGCTCATCTGGTCCACTATAATTTGGAGACGTTGGTGAATAACTGGGCGACGATGGTGAATAATGTGGACTTCCAACACCAGGTGAATAAGTTGGTGAAGTAGGGGAATACCTAAAATAAAATGTTTAGAGACAACTGACTATTGAGTAAGAAAATTATTTGGCTTACCTTGGACTCGCCATCGAAAAATTGGTAGGTGAATAAACAGGCGAACTGGGACTATATGATTGATTGTATTGTGTACCTCCAGCATTTGGCGTATGTTGTAGAGAAGATGGAGAGTAAGAAGCGTTTGAAGGTGAGTACATTGGACTGGTAGGAGAATAAGTAGGACTAACAGCAACCGATGGCGAAGTAGGCGAATATTTGTAATTACTGGTCCCAGATGTAGCACTGGGTGTATATGATGGGGAAGACGCTGCATATTGTGGAGAGCTCGGACTGTATGAAGGTGACGTCGGACTATAAGATGGCGATGTGGGACTATACCTGTTAAAAATGGTTATTATATTTTAATTTATGTTTTTAATAAAAAAATATAAGAAATACAAAATATAAAACATTGGGTATGTCAAACAAGAAATATTCAAACTAACAATATTTCAAATTAAATCAATATTTTAATTTTTATAAATATTACAATATATAATAATATATTATACATTTCCAATAAGTGAATAAATATAACTAAAAATGCACACTAAATTAATTAGAATAGTTATAAATGTAATAAATACTCAATTATGGGTTATGAGTAGGGCTCAGAAATTGATGTATTTTGCATTTTTTTTTTTGGAACTTTTTAGACAATACTCTCCTAGCTAAAAATGTGTTTCATTAGCATGTGAATCTGAACAACTAATTTTTATTTTGTACTTTTTGGTCATTTTCCCACATTTCTAGTCATTTTTACTGATTTCACTTTAGTTTACTTCTTATCATTTCTTGTCGCCCATCATGCCGATAACATACTTAAAACTGAAAGTTTTTAAGTTTAAATTTTGAGATTAGGACCTATCCAATTTTATCTCACAGATTACAGTCATTGTTGTCGTGTTGTAGTGAATAATATTGTACCTAAATTTTATTATTTTTTCGTAATATTTTCGAAATGCTGGAATTTTTTTTAATTTAATTTTAAAAGAAATTTTTTGTTATATTTTGAGTAATTTATAAGCTTTGATAAATTTATATAGAATTTTATAGTAAAATAGAATACAATTAAAAAAAAATATATTTTTATTAATTTAAAACAAATATTTGTAATTTTTTAAGGACATTTTTTGTCATTTTTATGTATTTGCATTTTTTAACGTTTTTAAGGTCATCAACTTTCAAGCCCTAATTAAGAGTTTTAGGAATTTTTTTTAAAATAAATATGATTAAATCTTCTTTAAAGGTACTTACGATGGTGAAGTTGGACTGTATGATGGAGATGTTGGACTGTATGATGGAGATGTAGGGCTGTATGAAGGACTGGTAGGGCTGTACCTGTAAAATAATAAACAAAAATTTAAGCATATCATGTTTTAATTAAATATAGTTGATTTTAAAACCTGTAAGTATTTCTTTTGTTTTAATTATAAACTGTACTTACGACGGGGATGTTGGGCTATATGATGGAGATGTTGGGCTATAAGATGGAGATGTTGGACTGTAAGATGGAGACGTAGGGCTGTATGACGGAGATGTTGGGCTATAGCTAGACATAAAAAATTATATAAAGTTAAAATTTGTTAATCTTTATTGATTAATGTTAATCTAAGCTGAATGTTATTTTAAAAATACGTACGAAGGACTTGTCGGAGAATATGAAGTGTGAGAGTAAGAAGGGCTAGTTGGTGAATATGACGGGCTTGTTGGAGAATAATTGTACTTTGGAGACATGGAAGAATATTTTAGAGTGTCTTGTTGTGTAGCAGAATATTGTGGACTTGTTGGTGAATAATTAGTTGGAGTCATAGAAGGTGATAAAGATCCAAACTGTGGGCTAGAAGGATAATTATAGTTTGGTGACATGGAACTAGGGCTAGGCACATATGGACTAGTAGCCATGCCTGGAGATCCAGGACTACCCGGAGTTCCTCCAGAAGACATCCAGAATGGAGATGTTCCACTAGCTTCACTTGATCCTGCTGGTGAAAAACCTGGCCCTCCAGGAGTCATACCAGTTTCCAAACCTAAATAAAATTTTTATTATCATAAAAAATGTTCCAAAAAAGATTATATTATTTTGAATTTCATACTTGATGACCAACTATTTTGATAAATTGGTGTGGATGTTTGATCCCACGGAGTCATAGCTGGTGACATAGAAGGTGTACCAGCAGCCATAAACATGCCACCACCACCCATACCCATATAACCATTATCCATAGGTATTTCTATACCATCTTTAGCTTTTTCAGCATCCAAAAGCAAATCAAAACAACCTATAAAAAAATAGTTTATCAATAATAATAATATTTTACATTTCTATTTAAAAAACTATTCACATGTATATACTGTATAGTATGCATAACAAAAAACCAATAATGTAAAACAATTGTAGAACTTACAACACTAATTTATTTATTTTTAAACAAAAACCATTTAATTAAGCTGTACATACTTATAATACTCATATTAAATATTTTGTTAAATAAGTAAATAAAGAATCGTTATACACAAAAAACAATAAAATTATCCGCAGAAAAATTATTAATTAAGAGGATGCCACACTTGCTTGTGTTGTATCAGTCTTACACAGTAAATTTTTGTTTACCAGTTTCAATAGTGTGCTTTTAGTTTTGATATTATAATGAATTGACCTATTATCAAACTTTTAGGTAAGAACATTATATGTGTTCTCTCGTTGGTTTTTTACAATATTTTAATTTTTTAGTGAATTATGAAATTATTAACATTCTTAAATATTTATATTTTTCATACTCTTAAGTCATAACTCACTTAAATATTGTAAAAAACTAACGAGAACACAGATAATGTTTTTACCTAAAAGTTTGTTAATAGGTCAATTTGGGATAAACAAATACTTTGTAATGCAAGTTGTATGAAAACTATTAATGCAGAAATAACTACCATACATTTTTAATAAAAAAATATAATAATTAACCTGTTCCCATTCTAGGTAATTGTCCCATAATAATGTTTTCAGATACACCTCTCATTGGGTCAACTTCAGCATGTGAAGCAGCATCTAATAAAACATCAACTGTTTCTTCAAATGAGCATCTGCAAATATTGAATTATCAAAATTTTAAACTAAATTTGATTAATAGTAAATATTTAAAATAATATATAATATTTACCTCATTAATGCTCCTGTATCTTGTCTATTAATACCATGTCTAGTAATGGCCATTAAATGACCTTTAGCTGTCATAACATCGCACAACAACGCTAAATGACGATAATTTACGTATAAGCCATAGAACTGCAATACAGTATTCATTTCTTTTTCAACTGACTTACGTACAGCTTCAATTCCCAAAACCTGAAGTTGAAGACACAATAAATATCAAGGTTTTTTATTTATTTAATTTTAAGCATAAAGTTTACCGAAAAAATTTCACAAATATCATTGGAGAATGTTCTCACAGGATCAACATCTCTTTCACTTAACACTTTCATCAAACTTGTACCATCGGTTTCTAACAACCAATCAGCAATCGCTTTAAACTCTCCAGTATCCGTAATAATTATTCTCTTTTTGGAATCTGTTTGTGGCAAATGCATATACACTTTTCCAATAGAATCAATACCCTATAAATTGCAATAATAATAATAATTAATTGAGACACAAGATATACATAAAATAAAGTAAATAAAAGTATTAAATTAGTTAATATTATTAATATTTTAACTATTTTTAATAAGCAAATACTCACTTGTAAAGTCATATCAGATAACATGTTTGCTTCTATACATCTCAGGAACATATCATCTTCCATTTTATCAACAGTATCTTCATCATCACCCCCATTCATTTTTCCATCTTCGCCATTCATTATACGTATACGTAGGATTAACTTGTCAGCGTTGTCATCATTAAATATACAGTTAAGATCGTCACCAAATCCAGCATTGATTTTTTCAGATATTGCTTCCATAGTCAATTTTTTATCTAAAATAATATATATAATATATTATAAATTACTTTTAATAAAAACACACATTTAATTTTATTAAATACCAGTCATTCTTTTTCTATCCAATTCAATTCGCAATAACCATGGAGAAATTCTCGAAGGATCAAAATCAGGCATTTCATAATATACATTTACAAATTCTTGGTCTTCTCTAATAACTGTATTTTGAGGATCAGGATCATAATAAATAGCTGTGTTTGCTGTGACTTTTCTCAATGTTGTATGCTCAAGGCGACATAATACATTTTTAGCCTTTTCTGCATCTCTAGCAGCTGCTCCAGTTAAAAATACAGTGAGTGATGGAGCCTTAGGCTTTTTACTTATATTAATAATTTCCTAAAAGTTAAATAACAACATTAGTTTACTGTTAATAATAATCATAATTAAATTATTACCTTTAATCTAGGTACTCCTAGGGTTACATTTTTAGAAGATACACCAGCAAAATGAAAAGTATTCAGTGTCATTTGAGTAGCCGGTTCTCCTAAACTTTGAGCAGCTAATGCTCCAACCATCTCACCAGGTTGTGCCTGAAAAAGCAAAACATTTTTACGTGTGTAAATATTTAATTGTAAGGATTACTAATAATAACATTAAATTGAAATTTTTTAAAATACTAACCTGAGCTTGTTTAAATCTGTTTTCAATTTCACCCACTAACCATTCAAATGCTTCAGAAGATAGACGGAAATTTTCAGATACTAATTTAGTGCACAAAGTAGAACGTACCAAACATTGAAACAATAAAGTGGCATTTTTATTAGCTTTCTTGCTTAACTCATCTTCACCAGCTACAATGACACATTTGTCCAATAGCTTTTTAACTCCTGTAATCATAAATGCATTTAATTTTAAAAATTAGATTAATTTTTGAGTACATAACTATAAAACACAAAATATATGACATTTATATTTATTGTCTGTAAACATTTTAACAATTTAATTATACAAGATTTTTAAAATCTAAAGTGTATTTATTTAAATCAGGAGTCTTCAAACTTTTTAGTTAGTGACACCTATTATTTTTATGTATTAAGGACTGTATTTGTTAATGTATACTAGTATACACACAGGCCTCAATTAAAGGTAAGAAACCATAAATCAAAGACTCCTAATTTAAATAATCATTTCAAGGTCTTCATATTGCAGCAGTGGCATCAAGTTTTATTGTCCTTAGCTGGGTATTTTAACACTATAACTACATTACATTAATTGTGGCCTTTAAATAAAACCAACTTTTTAATTGTAAAAAAACTAATTAGTTCTATGTTAAAATAATGCTTTGTATATTAGATTTTAAATATATTAAAAATTTACCATTCACAACTTTTATAGGATTCAAGTCTGTTGGTCCTCGTTTATTAATGTGAAAAATTTTTTGAACATTCCAGATCATACGTTTCAGATTACAAGGTAATACTACTTTGCTTTCACCAGAAGGGAATATTTCTCTTAAAGTATCTCTATCATTGTTTAACTGTTCCCACTCTTTTTCTAATTCAGCTACAGTATCGTTACTACCCATCATCTCTTTTAAAACATCTTCAGTGAAAATTTTTCTCATATGTCTTTCATTTGAAACATCAAATTTAAATTCATCTTCAAATTTCTTGTGTGATGGTTCTATTGTAGCAATACTTTGGAATTCTACTGCTTCTCCACAAAGACCATCTTCTCCATAACGTAACTGAATCAACTGGCCAACAGAGTTACGTACAGTTCCATCATAGTGGACCATAACAGATTCCATAGCTTTGATCAAACGTCGCTGGATATAACCTAGAAAAAAAAATTATCATTATAATTTTAACAAATGAGCTATGTATCATACTTGAAATACTTTTCATAACGTTGAAAAATTAGTTTTTAAGAAAATCTTAAAAATTAATATATTTATGCACAACTTGTGAAAATGTGATAATACTTATAGAAGGCGCTAACAAAATTTAATAGTTGAATCTTAATGCTAATCAAATAATTGTATATTTAATAATTAAGTATACATGATGGCAATTTGAGTCATTTAGCATATCCAAAAAATGTTAATTTACGTTATTTGGCATTATCTGTAGTAAATATGTTAAAAAAGACTTTTTTAATAAACTAATTCCACAGTTACCTGTTTCAGCAGTTTTCACAGCAGTATCAATAAGACCTTCACGACCTCCCATAGCATGGAAGTAAAACTCTGAAGGTGTTAATCCAGCTAGATAGGAGTTTTCTACAAAGCCTCTTGATTCGGGCCCATAATCATCTTTAATAAAATGTGGCAATGTACGTTTTCGAAAACCAAATGGTATTCTTTTACCTTCTACGTTCTGTTGACCTACACAAGCAATAACCTAGATATAAACAAAAATAATAAGATATTAATTAATAGAAAAAAAGCATTATTAAATAATATACCTGAGAAATGTTAATGTTTGAACCTTTGGCACCAGATACAACCATAGCTTTAAGGCTATTATATTCAGTCAAAGATTTTTTAGCAGAACCTCCAGTTTTGTCACGAGCATCATTTAAAATTCTGTTTACTTGATTTTCAAAAGTTTGACGAAGAGTATTACCCGGTGTTGGCTCAAGATCCATATTATGTGCTTTTTGTATCACCTCTATTACATCTTCTTTAGCTTTTTTAATTGCTCTTTGAATCTCCAAATAAGTTTGGGGATCAGCAATAGTATCACCAATACCAATAGAATGGCCTTAATATAAAGATTATGAGTTAATGTTGAACAACATAGTTTGATAAAAAAATAACTTAAATTTACCTTCATATAAAAGCCAGTTATTAACTACAGTTTGAATATTACCATAGAACCGTCCACATACTTCATGTCCCAATTCCAACATACATATGTGAAGCAATGATCCAGCTGATGTACCTAAAGTTTTCTTACATAATATTCCCATCACTAACTCACCATGCTCAACCATAACCTAAAAATATACAAATACCAATAACTACTAAATTAAATTATGAAACCAAGACTTTATTTTATCAAATTAAAGAACAAAACTATATAAAATAACTAAATTCAATTAGCAGTTAATTAATACTTATAATATTTAAGCAAATAGTTAATTAAGGTTCAGAATAATCATGGTATTTTAAAATAATAAAAGCCTATGAAAACCGTAAGTTTATTTAAATTTTTTAGAGTGATAATAGTAAAAAGTATTATTCTCTCATAACTCACTTGAACATTAAAATATCATAACATAATTTAATAAAATGAGATGCGCTATCATATTTGTCAAATCTAATAAGTGTACTAAGAATGTATTATTTGATTTAATTAATAAAATTAATCAAGAATATACAAATCTTATCTTGATTATATTAATTTACCAGTATTTTGGAGATAATAGTAAAATTATTATTTTAACACTATTATTAACGAGTACTGGATCAATAGAATAAAACTATTTAATATAACTAAATTTAGTCTATAGTTAATGATTTAAATATAAGTGAATTTTGTTAAAGGTTCAGATTAGTTATGGTGTTTTAAAATAATAAAAACCAATGTAAACTTTTATTTTTTTTTTTCCAATGTTTTGGAGATGATAGTAGAAGGTAAACCTGCTATCATTAACGAGCATTGGTTTAACAATTAGTTGAATATTATATAATTGTTAGAAATTTCAATAACTACAATTTCTGATCATTGTTCAAAAATAATAACAAGTTTAAAAAGGTTACTATAGCTTAAATTAAAATCTAATAAGTCTACTAAGAATAAAATATTTGATTAAATAAAAAAATGTATTCAAGAATATACAAAGCATGATTATATTAATTTATCAAGATTTGGAGATGGTAAAAACATTATCTGTGTTTATGTGTTATGTGTTGGTTTTTTTTACAAGAGTACAATATTTTAGCAAGTTATGCATATATAATATAGCATTAATTAAAAATGTTCATAACTTTCTTAAAAACCATTATACAAACACATATAATGTTCTTAACATCAAGTTTGATAATAGAACGATTCACTCTTATTTTTAAATTAACAGAGCATAAATTTGCTTTGTTATGTACTTGTATAAGAAATAACACATGTGGGTGTCGTGTGGCGTCCTCTTAAATTTAGTTTTTGTGTAATTAAAAATTTAGAACCATAATTAGGATAAAAAAATAAATCTACTAGTTTAACTAAATAAAATTATTTAAATAAAGATGAATGATAAAATATTTAATTAATCATTAATATAAATTAATGAAATATAAATACAAACTTTTGTATCACCGGGTGATATCCATTTGTAAGGTCCATTATCCTCTTCATCAGGATGAGTGGAATGAGTTCGTATCATGTTGACATTTCCAGGGATAATTAAAGAAAAAAGTTGTTTTCCTGTCCACATTGGTTTTGGTTTTAAAATACAAGGAGTTGGCATTTTTCCATCCCAGATGGGAAGATGCATTAATAAATTCATCATTTGTTCCTAAAAAATAAAATAATAAGATTTATATCATATGTACAAATGTTAAAACTATTGTTAGTTGTGCAATATTTTTAACAAGTTAGATTATAATTTCAATTAAACCCTACCATTTCTCATAATAATGAGGCAGTCTAATCATTTTTGAGTAATTAATGAGTACAAATTTGAAATTTCTTAAGCTAAATTTTATACTTCCAACTTAATATTTTCAGTAACAAAATATAGTTACCAAACATTAAAATTTAAAATAAAACAATAATTTATATTATTATAAGAAATTAAATGCCACAAGGCATTACATAATAAATAAAATCATTAATATCTATTTAAGTGACAATCCAATTTTATATATTTATTATTATTATATTAATATTTAATTATTACAAATATTAATTTATATATGTATAAAATATATGAATAGGAAAAATGGTACAATAAAAAATCGGGTAAAATTGAAAATAAAATAAAAATATTTTATTTTCAATATAAAAAGTATTGAATCATATATGAGATGTTTTTAGCAGTTGTTGTTCTAATGTACAAATATAGTTCAAAACAAATTCTGATTTATCACCCCTAATGCAAAATCAATTAACAAAATTCAATATAATTATTGTTATGTTTTGGTTGTCATGACAAGTATAATAATAAAAATACTTATAAAAAAAGATTGTAGTCAGGTCAAAAACATAAAAACATTATATTTTAGAGAATTCCAATTTAAATTAAATATAAAGATTTATTAGGTATAGATGTTTGATTTGATTTCTTTAGAAAACATTTAAAATAATAAATAATTGTACTTAAAATGTAATATTTGATTATAATTAAAAAATTAACCAAGAATATATTACTTTTGATTAAATTAATTTACCAGTGTTTTGGAGATAATAGTAAAATAATAAGCAATACTATTATTAACGAGCACTGGTTTAATAAAAACCAAACTATAAAACTAACTAAATTTAATACTTTTAATATTAAATTAAATATTTGTAAAAGATTCACTGACATGGTATTTCAAAATGATAACACCTATATTAACCTTTTATTTTTTTTACCAATGTTTAGGAGATGATAGCAGAAAGTTATGAAATGCTGTCATTAACGAGCATTGGTATAAAAACATACTGAATATCAAATAAAATTTTGATTGTAAAACATTAAAATATATTAACATTATGTGATTATTATTCATAAAAAAAAATACATAATAAGGTTAAGATGAGAAAGTAGTATTTTCTTTAGAAAAAAAACTATGAAGAAAATATATAAAAGTTGATTCTACTTTAAAAATATAACATTTGAGAAGGCACTATATTCTTTGTAGTCTTTCATAAGACATACTATCCACATGCGTTTACAAATGTAGATCATAGCAAAATGTATTCTGAAGGACCAATTTTGTGATATTAGTCTAAATATTAGTATATTATGTATGGTTGTATGACAAGTTTTCACAATAATTTAATTTTCAGATATGTTAAGGTTTAATTAATTTTTAAATTAGAATATATTACAAAACTTGCTTAAAAATTAAATTATCATAACATAAATTAATAAAATGAGATGCGCTATCACATTTGTCAAATCTAATAAGTGTACTAAGAATGTACTATTTGATTTTATTAATTAAATTAATCAAGAATATACAAATCTTATCTTGATTATATTATTTTACCAGTATTTTGGAGATAATAGTAAAATTATTATTTTAACACTATTATTAACGAGTACTGGATCAATAGAATAAAACTATTTAATATAACTAAATTTAGTCTATAGTTAATGATTTAAATATAAGTGAATTTTGTTAAAAGTTCAGATTAATTATGGTGTTTTAAAATAATAAAAACCAATGTAAACTTTTATTTTTTTTTCCAATGTTTTGGAGATGATAGTAGAAGGTAAACCTGCTATCATTAACGAGCATTGGTTTAACAATTTGTTGAATATTATATAATAATTGTTAGAAATTTCAATAAATACAATTTCTGATCATTGTTCAAAAATAATAACAAGTTTAACAAGGTTACTATAGCTTAAATTAACATCTAATAAGTGTACTAAGAATAAAATATTTGATTAAATAAAAAAATTTATTCAAGAATATATAAAGCATGATTAAATTAATTTACCAATATTAGAGACAAGGCTGTAGCCAGAAAAAAATTATGGGGGGGAGGGGTTAGGGTATATATATGTTATATTATACAAGTTTTAAATATAATAGGCATTAAAACTTATTCAATCTTATTTCGAGAAAATTTTTTGGTGGGTGGGGGGAGGTCTAAACCCTGACCCACCCTTGATTGAAGATTTTAATAAAATAGTTATTATTGAGCACTGGTTATTTCTTAAGCTAAGAAGAATACTCAATTTAATTTATAGTAAATGCTTTTAATATTTAAGTTAATGTTTTTTAAGGTATTTAAAAATGATGAACTTATAATGGTGTTTCCCCTATGTTTTGAAGATTAGAGTAAAAAGTAATAATTAGGGTTTGAATTTAAAGACAAATTCTTTTTTTTTATGATGGAAAAATATTTTTATATAAAGTGTTTACTTAAAGACTATATAATATAATATAATATAATATGTCTTTTCAAATTATAGATTCAAGATTGTTTGTCAGTTAGAATTCATCAACTGCCATTTCTCTATGTTGATTATATTATTGTTTAAAATAAAATTTGGGGCAATATCCAGTCAAATCAATTAAGTTTTGATAGGAGAAACAACAAACAATAACAATCTAAAAAAAATAGTAATTTAGATATGAAATAATAAACATCAATAACTTTGGTTGATATAAAATATTTATTCTCTATATACAAAAATATTTTAAGCCAAAACCTCTAATGCATGCTTTTCTGAAGATAGGTTGTCGAAAGTATACGGTAGTGAATTTGTTTTTAAATACATATTAGTCAATTTAGTGGAAACCTATTATATTTTTTAGTTGATTTTTCATATTGTAAATTATGTTTTACTGTTTACATTGCCCTCAAATCAGAACCCTGTAATAATATATTATTAATGAGCATTAGCTTAGCCAGAAATTGAATATTATATAAATGAATTTGTATTTTATTATATTTATTTAACATTAGGATTATATTAATTTACCAGTAATTTTAAGAAAATTAAAATTATTGTTAATAAGCACTGGTTCAATTATATAAGACTATATAAAATACCCAAATTTAGTTTATTATTTTGATACTTAGATAAATATAAGATTCAAAATTACTAAGCTATTTGAAATATATATTACCCTTTAATTTTTCTTCCTATGATAGCAAACAGTATTAAAATGCTATTATTAACAATAATTGAGTATAATATGACAATTTAAAAATTATAATAACATAATCAGATGAATTACCTTCTCAATAAATACATCTCTTTTTGTCATTTTTCTGATAGCTGTCAATGTGTCTTGTACAATTCCCATGACAGGTTTATTAGCTTGGGGAGTAATAATTTGTCTAGGAGTAATATGAATATTTTCTACTTCAGCTCTTGTTTCCATAGATTGTGGAACATGAAGGTTCATTTCATCACCATCAAAATCAGCATTGTAAGGAGATGTACAACTAATGGTTATTAATAAAATGTTTTTCAGTATATTTTATTATATAATAGTTATTTTACTAACTTACCTTAAATTCATCCTAAATGTAGACCATGGTAAGACTCTGACTCTGTGACCCATCATACTCATTTTATGTAAAGTAGGCTGTCTGTTAAAAACTACTAAGTCACCATCTTTTATGTGTCTTTCCACTTTATAACCACATTGCAGATGTAAATCTGATGGTTTGGGATGGAAACGTAAATCAATTCTTTCACCATTATCACGTATAATGTACTTAGCTCCAGGGTACTGTGAATTACCACGACGAACCAATTCTAGCATTCTAATACAAAATGTATTTTATATAATTGATGATAAATAACATAAACAATTGATTAAATTAATAATTCACTAAAATTTAATGGATCAATCATAATTTTAAATCATATTTAAGGAACTATGAGCTCACAGTTAGTTCATTCAATTTTATAGCATAATTATTATTTTATTTTATACTTACTGATCAATGTTAAATGGAGTAACAATTTCTGGAAATGTCATGTTTTGAGCAATAGTGCGAGGTACACCAACTTCATCAATTCGTAAGTTTGGATCAGGTGTAATAACAGTACGAGCAGAGAAATCTACACGCTTTCCCATCAAGTTTCCTCGAATTCTGCCTTCTTTACCCTTTAAACGAGCTTTAATTGCTTTTAAAGGCTTGCCAGACTTTTGCATTGCTCTAAAAATGTAAACAAAAATAATAAATTATATATTACAAGTTTTAAATACAAATGTATAAGGTTAAAAATAAAATATTGGAAAAATATTCAATAAAATTTCATAAGCATACAAACAAAATGTATTCGTGCCAAATTTATAATAATTTTAATCAATCGATTTTAGAATTCAGAAATATGCAAAAATGTTAAGAAAATTAGTCTATACTATTATGTTTAAAATAATCCAAGTTTGTAGTATATACTATACAATATGGATATGACTACTGCTGTTGAGTATATACAGGTATCTTGTTGTTGTATATATAAGTATATCAACTTTATTTTACTAAATACCAAAAGAAAAACTACTGTTATCACGTAAACATGAATGTTCCAAGTACCACTGACATGTATACATTTTCATTTTTTTTCCATTTAAAATACAGAAAATCAGCAATTAAGTAAATTAAATATTGTACAGCAAAGGCACATCTATACTTTAATACAATACCTAGTTAAAAAGTTTAAGTTGGTAAAAAAAATATAATCATTATAATTATTAAAATTTAATAATACTTGATAATTTAAAACATATCATATAAATTAATTTATCAAGTTTTTTTAGATCAAAATGAAACATTAATTTACTGTTCAAACAAGCATTTAAATAATATGGAAATTTATTTTATATTTTAATAAATTAGGTACACAAATTATAAATTTTAAACTTACCTTGGTAGGCCAGGACTATCGTTATCAACTAAAGTTGCCACATGGTATTGTAACATTCTAATATTTTCAGCTATAATATGTGTAGCGGCACCAGACTGTTCATTACGAATTAATTCATTATTACATTTTATTATGTCAGACAGTTTATGAGTCAAATCATCCTACAACACAAAAATAGAATTTAAATTGTATAGGTAAGTACTTTAATATCATAGGTTAACTTACTTGATTTCTCATTGATCCAAACATAACAATTGCTGGACGTACAGGTAAAGGTGGAACAGGTAATACTGTTAGTATCATCCAATCAGGACG
The DNA here is from genome assembly GCF_003676215.2 of Rhopalosiphum maidis. Taxonomy (NCBI): domain Eukaryota; kingdom Metazoa; phylum Arthropoda; class Insecta; order Hemiptera; family Aphididae; genus Rhopalosiphum; species Rhopalosiphum maidis. The sequence goes on along the minus strand of NC_040880.1, from coordinate 46,515,702 downwards.
TGCAAATTTTGGGTCCATGCCCATAATCACAACTTCTTCATCAGTAATGTGTTTTAAAATTTCATAAACTCTTTCAGCTGTAAGTGGTATTTTTTTCTCTTGGGAATCTTCATTGACATGTTTCCATTCAGCCGTTAAGTCCAAACCCACACGCCTTATAGTTGGTTGATAACGACCACAACCACCATGACCTTGTTTTTTTGGCTATTTAAATATTGGAGAATATATAACAATTTTTATATTATAAATAAATGTATTACATATTAATCATTAATCTTACAGGCATATTTGAATCGTTAACATTATCTTTATTGATATCAAGTTCATCACCTCCTTCACAAATATTTTTACCCTTACATAAGTCATAAACAAAAGCTAAACGTTTTCTTTGTTGTCCTTTTGATTTCATAACAATTTCTTTTACTTTGGGATGAGTCTATGAAAAATATATAAATAATAGTAATAATGCATATATTTTAGTATATAGTGTAAAATGTATATATTACACTTTATATGCTTCAATATACATTGTACTTACAGGGCTAACTAATAATTTGGAACAGTAAAAGCAAACGCAACGCAGAATTTTTATGGCTTTGGTTAGAAATCCTATGTGAAATACTGGTTTAGCCAGTTCAATATGGCCAAAATGTCCACAACATTCGGTCATGTTACCTTTAAATACATTAATATGAATAAAAATAAAATATTTAATTCAAGGCAACACTTTCACTAACCTGCGCATGTTTGACATCTTGAGAAACGATCGATAACGCCTTGCCGGGGATCCATGAGTCCACCAAGCTTGGGGCGTCCACCTTCCATCGTCTCTGCAAAACGAATGCCCCCTTCGGTAACAGACATGCGCCGCTAAAATGGTAATATAGTTAATAAATATTATAGACTTTGATTTATAAATGATCAGTACAATAATATGTGTTATAATTCGAGTGTATACTAACGCATTCATCCGCAGATAATATACCGAACTGCACTCGTTTGACAGTTCGGATTGGCGCCTTTGAATCACTGGCAGCCATAATTATAGAGTTTGTTCAGCGTTCGTGTCAATCCATGAATTATTAAAGATTTTCACAAATAGCGCGGCACGAGACCTTAATTTTATTTTTTATAACTTGTAAAGTAATAGTAATTGATATAAAACTCTTTAATCCGTCCGCAATTGCGGACGCGATAGAAACTGACAAGCCGAAAAGTGAATCCGTCCACGGTCCTACGTCCAAACGTCCACCATGTGAATACAACAAATTGTTTAAGTTCCAAAGGCTGTTGAACGATAATAAATAATATCAATTGACAATTATCTTTACGATTACGCGGATGAAAATCGTTTTCTGTCAGTGTTCACGAGATAAACGAGTCGAATAACTCGAATATCAACGGTGTTGGCACAATGACACCATAAATGGCGTAAACGCCGTAAACACAAATATAACAGCCGTGAGGTCCATGTTCAGGGTTCTATTTTACCGTTTCTTCCATGATCTAATCTCGGGGGAAGAACTGTCCATAAGGTTCTACGGTACCACAATTAAAGATATACCTTAATACATATATCTTAATTCGTGACTTGGACACAAGATGCCGTTTATTGGTTTATATAATATGAGGCGATAATAGCTCAGTTCTCCAAAAGTGATAAGCATAAAAAAATATTTAAAATTTTTAAACTAACAACTTCGAAGTGAAAAAAATTACATAAATCCTTAACGCAACTAAAGTACCAATCGAATAATAATACAATTTCCTATTTTGTTAAAAATACCTACTAAAAAAGTTTTTTTTGTCCATTTTTACCAAAATAAAACTAAAATATTGGATGGTGGCCGCTGCCGCATGCCTGCGTAATATTTATTAGATAAAAATATTATTATTAAATTACATATTGTAAAATAAAATTTAATATTTTACAGGTAATACCTGAAAGAAGAAGTCGAGTCATATAAATAGCTTCATAAACTGTTTATTTTGGATTTGTAAAATACGAAATTTAAGATTATATAGAAACGTCATTCAAAGTATTATTAAACGCCAATAATTTTCAATTTTAACATTTCGAAAAAATAAATGACTTATAATATATTATATTACTATATACAAATCAACCTGACTTTTTTAAAATTCTAAAATTGTTTCTCTTAATTTTTATTTTTACTTTAATATTGTTTTTTTACATCTGTTTTTTTTTTTATAAGGGTGATATAATTTTATGGTTTATAATACGTATAAATAGGTATGTATAATTTATTATCTGTAGTCGAAATTAAGAATGTAATATATTTAAATAATCTTCAGCAATTTCATTTTTAATAATATTTAACGTTTGTCAATAAAAAACCCAATATACATAATTGGTATAAATCATTTACTTAAAGTAAAAATTATTAGGTACCGAAATGTTTGAGCTAAATGTTAATAGTATATAATAACAAGTTTAAATATAACAATAAAAACAAATTATAAAATACAAGTACTCGTACCTTTATGAAAACAAAACGTATTGTTACTGTAACACTTTATGTTTAAATACCTAATTAAAACAAAGAAGCAAATTAATCAATTATATAAACATTTGCTCGTGTTTAACAGACTAAATATAATTATTCTCTATCTGAATAACTACTTCTAAATTAGCTATAACTGCTATAAGTACGTATATCTAGTAGTCAAACGTAACCACGCGAGCAAAATTATGTAATATATATTAGTTTTTAAAGTTTAATAAGTCATTTTATAAGTTTCAGATGACGTTCAAAGTGTACACTAGAATATTAGATACCAATACGCTTAGAGGTACCGTTTTACTCACTGTAAAATACCCACTAAATAACCATTTGAATATTGTTTAATACAAATCGTATATACACGTATAGCATGTTCTAAAATAATGTGATGTGTATAGGACACTGTTAGTGTATAATGAAACAATATTTTATTTTTAGGAAGGGAGTATCAATATGAAATTATAAAATAATGTAATAATAAAAAGATTCATTTATTTTAGGCCTTATAATATTATAATGCATATAGCCATAGACTCACAATAGTCAAACAACTATGATTGAAATCAAAAATATATATGACTAAAAAGGTAACATAAGGTATATTTATCAATACCTATCTAGTCCTATATGTTTATTTTCTTGCACTCATGCAGTATATAATCTCTGTGATTCTGTCTTTATAGTTTATTTTTTGGTGGTGAGAGTTGAATACGTAACTCAAATAATCGTACTGAATATAAGAGCTATACTACATCGCCGTAGCCAGGATTTTTTTTGGAAGGATTTAATTTTTGATGGCCAATTATGACAAAAAATTAAGTTTAGATAATATATCTAAATATCGACCATGCAAAATATTTCACTATATTAAAATTTCACTATGTTTATATTACATATTATCTATTATATCGCTTAATAATAAAGTTTGCACTGTATTTCTGACAATATAATTCTTATAATTATACATATTATCAAATCAAGATCAAGTAAATGTGATAAAAACGACATTGCTTTACCACCACAAACTGTAATTAAATAAATAAAATCATTGTCGTCTAACTTTTCAGGGGGGGGGGGCGGAAGCGGTAGCCCAGACGTTACGGTATTGGCACTATACATACTTCTACTGCTGAAGTATTACCACATTCAGAAAAACATTTTCAAAAAAAAAAGTATAATGGTTATAATTTATTTATTTCATCCTATTTATAAAATAAAAATTAATAAAAACACATTTTTGTATTAAAAATAATTGTTTTTTTAAAATAAGGGTATAATAATAGGTATTCAATACTTATTCAGTTTATTAAGAACTTACCCACAACACTTTAAGTTTGAGATAACTTTTGCACAATAACCCTTTCATTCCATTGCTGCTTATATAATGTTTATTAATTACCTATTATTTGTATTTTGTTCAATTCTATTTTACAATATAGATTATTTTAGAAAATATATATTTAAATTTTAAATGGAAATTAATGTTATATAAGTATATAACATTTACAATTTACAACATTGAAATAATATAATTATAATAACTAATGAATAAAGGGGCGAGTTTAACAGGCCTTTTTTATTAGTTATTCGTTTAGAGGGGTACAGACGTACTGTGACAGATATAATATGTGGGTTGTAGCCGTTGTGGGTACTATACAGCTTGTAAAACAATGTCCTACTATATTAGTCCCTGACATTAATTTTTTATATTATTAAATATATGATTTTTGCATATTATATTCGGTTAAGCCTGAAGCTAGTGAAGCTAATTAATATTACTATATTGTACTTGGAGTAGAAATAATGCTTTGATTTTTGATTTCAGCCCTCTTTGAAAAGGAAAATTCATCTAGTTGGTACTTTGGGGGGTCAAAAGTACAAAATAGTAAAAATTTCCAGTAGTTTTCAAAAGCGATACGAAAAACCCTTAAAAAAAAGTAACAGAAAAACGGAAATTTTTACGCATAATCAGTTTTTAACAAAATCGACTTATTATTTTACTGTAACTCAAAAACGAATCATTGTAGATACTTGAAATTCTTACTGAATGTTTATATTAGTATTATCTATTTACGATTAAATTTTCAAAATATTTTGACTTTTTTTAAGCTAGTTAAAGACAATGAAAATTTTTGATTTTTCTAAATTTTTTTTATAAGGGATTTTATAGGCATTTTCAAAAAATCTTTAAAATTGAATGCAAGGTTTATTATAAGTTGTACTTATCGTAGTGAAAAAAAATCAAAAATCGTTAGTCACAATTTTTGTTTTTAAGCATTTAATGTTCAAATGTTTACAAAATATATATTAAAATCGCGAAAATTTGCAAGGAATTTTGAAGTTGAAAATTCGTAAAATGTTTGTGATTTATACTTAAGGTTAAAAAGTCCAATACAAGATTATCCACAAGTTTTCTTTCAAGTAACTGTAAAAAAAATTTCTAGCATCAATAATCAATATAGAAAATATTTTATGAATGTATGAAATTTAATTTTTTACGAAATTGCGTAAAATAACGATGTATTACAATTTAAATATAGGTAATAATAATATAATGTATCCTACTAATTATCCTAGACTGCCAAATCAACTCCGTTCAGAATTGTTTTTCGCATACAATGATACCTGTCATCGTATTTAAATTTATCACATCCATTATAGTAACCTACTCTTCATCTCTACTTTACACTATACAGCAGAGCAATACCCACTTGCCCACCTTTTTTTTTTAAATTTAGAATACGATGATTTAATGTTTTCTAAAAATAAACCAATATTGGGTGTTTTAACAATGCGTACTTACGTGTGATACCTACGCATCTTAAACAATTTATATTAATACATTTTTAATAGGTTATTTATTAATATAATAATTAGCACTTTGTAAATAAAGCAAAATATATTGGTATTTAAATAAAAATAAATAAATGTAAAAATATAATATAAATATAAAAATCATTGATGGAATAATTAAATATTATTATGCTTTTCTTTTGGACAATAATTTGCATATAAAATAAATAAAAATGTCTTATTTGAATCTCGTTTTATTACATACAAGATAGGTATTCTTCCGGTCATTGCTTTTTTTCTAATTTTCTATAGTCTACAGTGGATGTGAACCACCGCGTTAGCGGTTTCCGAAATCGGATCTAAAGCATCATAAATCTTAGAGGAAGCAATAAAACGGAGTACAATCCTCCCCCACTGAATGTTTACAGTGTTGTCGCCAACAACATTGTAATATATGAATGTTAGGAGCTAAGGTCTTAGACTATCGTATTGGGTTTTTGAATGCAATAAAATGTGAACAATGACGAGGGTTTTTAATTTTTTAATTCTATTACCTCATTAACATAAAACCTTTTTTAAAACTCTTTAATTATATTTCGATGATATAAATTGTGCTTCATTTGCCATTGAATAGGTATTAATTTTTTTTAAATCACCATTTATACATACATTTATACCTATATACCTATATATATTTTTATTGAGTTCATGAATATTAAATTCTGCGCCTCAGAATAGCCTCCGGGCCCTCACATTAACGCTTAACTTTCACAAAAAAAAAGCTTTTTTCCCTAATGGTCTCATGCTGTTTGCTTAAATAAACCAACCATGAAAATGATATAGAATGTATAAATAAACTACGTAGAGGGACTTCTTCTTTTGCTTTATAAAATATTAAAATGTATAAATATTTAAAAAATGTATAGCAAAGCGTTAGTTTAAATAAGAGCTAATATTTTTTTTACTAAATATACCAACACATTTAGATAATTATATGTAATTAAAGTATTATATAAGTACCTCAAATAAGAAAAATTTATTATTTTAAATCTATTTTTGTATATTGTCTTAGTTTTATTAGTGAGTTGGAGTTTTACAAATTTGATTTAATGGGATATAATATTTATTTTTGTTTCATTTTATTACGTAAATAATGTTTTTCGTTGTACTCTTTCCATTCGTATACTTGATATTTATCTGCTTAATGAAATTATTACACTCCTTCATTACTTCTAATAAAAATTGAGTCTATGTTTAAAATAACATTAAATTAGTTGTATCAAGACAACCATTTTTTTGAAAAAAGTTTAAAAGTTACCTTCGAAAAATGCTTTTGTTCGTATTTCTATTTTCCCAAGTTATTGAACTGTCTTTAAAAAATCCCTTTATTCTTTTTTTCTTGGATTCGCTTTTTAGATAGTAAGATAGTCTGTAGGGGAGGAATGACAAAAATATTACCGTTAATATATAAAATATACATTTACCAACTACATTTATACGAAAATAAAAATAAAAATATCGTATTTTATATACCACCACATATGGCATTTCTTTGCGCAGTATAGATTTTTTATACCTATCTAATAATTTATTTATAGTTTTAAATAGTAAATTTTTAATATATTATCATGTTGTATTTACCGACTAAAGAATTGAAATGTTATGAACGTGATACAATTATTTAGCAAGTGATCAAATGATTATTGATTATAATATATTATAAAAAATAGGAAAATTATTTTAGTTGAAATCGTTAATATTTAAATACCTAATCATATAGTTAATATTATAATATTAACTATCTTTGTATAAATAAAGAATTTTTTGTCCAGAATCATTTTTTTAGGTAATAGTTATTATTTATCGTTGGATTTAAATTCAGACACTTTCACATAATCAAAAATTTACGATAATCAGCGTCATTCAATAAGTCACATTTTTCAACAATCTTTAGTGTACTTTAGTGCACTAACTGCATTTTTAAGTATTAACTTATCTTGATTGTCATACAATCCTTGTGTTATCACTAATGGTTTTAGTATTTTTTATTATGAAGTATTATTAACATTATAGAAAATTTAATATATACTAAACTTAAGCTAAATTAGTTGTGTATAGGTGTGTATTTTTGAATAATTTAACTTAATTAATATTTAATTATGTTTAATTACCTACTATTATTATATTATTTAAATTGAAAAACGTTTTAATATATTTACTACGAGAATTTAAATAATTAATCTTTAGTTGGGACGAATTGATTATCACCTTCATATTGAATTTAAAGCCGCAATATTAAACAAAAATATATCCGTCAGTCTTAGTATTTGTTGTTTTAGTAAAAAGTGTAAGTAGATATACTTGAATCTTATATTGGATTAAATTTAAATTTCAAAGTTGTTCAAATCGCGTTTTTAATTCTGAATGTAAACAGGAAATTATTTTTTTTTTAAATTTAACATTATTCGTATTTTTAGGATAGCACATTAAATATTTTATTATTTAATAGTAAAGTTACACCCAAAAATGTTACATAATTTAGTTTACATTAAATTGGAAACGATTGAAAGGAAATTGGATAAAATAACTAAATAGAATTGTTAATAAAATACAGTCAACACAAAATTAAAGGAAAATTATGCCCCTAGCGCTCATTTTCATTGAAAGTACATCAGATTACCGAAGTGTTAGGCCTAAAAATTCTTTCCCGCCATAAATTATTTGAAATTTAATGATTTTCCAATTTTTTTTTATAGAATTGATCTACATTGTCATTAAATTAAAAATGCTTAATTATTTATCAAAAAATTTAAATAATTCGTACTCAAAATATTACCAATAAATTAAAAAAAAAAAAACAATGAAAATAGCTAGGTGTGAAAAAACCTTTTTTTCGGTTTAAGTATAGCATATATAACCATCTTGTTCGTACTCCTCACAACCGATATATTATTATACTTGAAATGTGGTCAGTCATAACTTTTTCACTAAATAAAAATAAACACAAAAAATGTTTATACCATTTTACGAAAGACAGTGTTTTACTTGATGCACTTCTGAAGGTACCTTTTTCATATGTAACGTTGTCTTGATAGTTGGTAGTCTTAAAGAAGAAAGAAAAAAGTCTGCTAATAAAATATATGTTCACCCGTGTGCGCTGTGTCACTGAAAATTGAAGGTATATTAATTATACTAACAGCGAATTATTATATTTTATATTTAACGGTTATAGTTGGGAATAAAAATCTATAGTAATATATCGATGTTTGAATATGTGCACGAAATATTAAAAATATGTAAATAATCTATGAATAACAAATACTATAAAATGTAATCATAGCAATATTGGATAAATATATCACGGAGATTCGTTTATTTTTATTTCCCACACATTGATCACACAGCGGGATACAGCTAAAATGTTACCCTTTTTGGTGTGTTATATATCTATACACAATCATATAATATACATACACTACACACATACATGCACACATAAATACACATGTATTTTAAGATCAATAAGATGATGTGGTGACAGAGTGTTTGTCATCATAGTAATGCCAAGTGAAAAAAAATGTGGGGGTAGTATGGTTTATTATAGTTGATTGCTTAGGGTGTGAGGTTTGGTTGCATTTTATATTCATTACAATTGAAAGGTCGTTAAGAAAAGCGATATTTATGTTTATTTTCATCATTAATCATTCACAAAATATATATTTTTGTCTGGCGTGGTAAAAATATAATCGTTCATCGACGAACACTGTCTTCCATACGAAATCATTAAACAGTATGTTGATATAATAATAGTTAAAAAAAAAAATTAATAATTTTTGTATACCTAGTTACAATATTTTATTCATTACATTATATTTTTATAAAAGTAATAATAACTAAAGACTAAAATTTTAAGGTTCTTCAATATTTAAATCTATATTTAATATTATATTATTATACCCGAAATATTGCATTGTAATTATTTTTTATTAAAAACTATTAACTACCGAAATTATTTTTTATTTTAACGAAAATAAATGTATATAGCATTCATCATTTCCATTTATAACTGTGATAATATTTTTATTAATGAAGTGTTATACAACTTTAAAGTATTCAAGTAGTGTATATAATTAAGCATCTTTTTGGGATATTTATAATTTCTATTTTATTTTGGGGTATTTAGTGAGACGTGAACATTTATAATATAGTACTATTTCCGTAGCTTAAATATGGTTTATTTCTGTACCAAATATTTAAAAAAAATCTTCATTATGTCAAAAGTATTCGAAATTTTATGTTTTATTAAGTAGATTAAACATAATTGAGGTAACATAGTTATATATTAAGCGAGGAAATGAAAATGTGACTTATACGTTGAAACAGTCCATCCACCTAAAAACAAACAACGTATATATTACGGTTAGATAATGCTTTATTATTATTTTAATTAGATCGATTATCAACATAAAATAAATAGCCCTTTGGTCTTTAATCATAACAGTTTTAATTTGATTTCTATTGTTTTATTTATTGAACTTTCCTTTGAATAATCATTTTATTATCCAATAGGAGATTTGAAATCTATGCTTGTTAAATTTGTCAAAAGAATGTTAAATTAAATTAAACTTTGTTGTACAATTATCATAAAGTCGTTTGTAATGTAATAGATTGTATTAAATATTTAAATGAAACAATTAACATTAATCTTATAAGTAAATAAACTCAATACAAATAAAAAGTTCTCGTTTGATTTAGTTGTAAATTAGTAATCGTAATGATTTGTCTAATTTAAATATCTAATTTAATTATATACACAAAATAATTAAATTTGTTAACAATTTAACTATTATTACAATAGAAATAAAAATATACAACTATATATTTTATGTATAGTGTAATACTGTAAACACTAAATTGCAATATGCATAAAGCTACATAGAATTATGGATATAAAATTTATGTTTTAAGATACATTAAATTTTATAAATTTTAAAAATAGAATAATATTTTTAGTTTATTTGTAAGTATTAGTTCAAGGTTTAAAATCTTATCATAGTAAAATAATAAATATCAAATAAAGTGTCTTTTATTCACTATAAGCTATACAATTATAGAAGTTGAACTAACTTAAGTAGTATATTGTTGATGTACTATATAATATGGAATTAAGTTGATAATATACCTATTTATCTTCGTACAATTTTCAGATTCCATAAATGATATACCACATAATAAATATAATACATAATATAAATATGTATAATGCATTTGTGAACGATATATTTTCAATAATATTCGCAAAAACTTATATTGTATCTACTTTTTTTATTTTATTAAATATGGTTTTTCCCTGCTTATAACCAGTAAGCAATAAATCGAGAACCAGAGGGGCGCCAAAGAGGTTGTATCCAACCCTCTTTTGTTTACGATTGTGGGAGAGATAACCGGATGGAGAGACTTGAAATAAGAGAGAGAGAGAGAGTGAGAGTAAGAGTGAGATTGAAAATGCATGCACAGTCACATTTTGACATGGGGTGGAAAATTCGATTTTAATTTAAATTTTGACGGACACGTGAAAGTTATCCTGAGGAGAAAGCATGTCAAGATGACACGATTTTACTGTAATATCTATCACGAGAGGGTCCCTGTAGACTGTGGTCGAACAAGAACTAATCGTAGGGTTCTTTTGTTGTGGGTTTTGGATGACAGACGACAGCCAAACATGCCTCGCGATGTTTAAGCAACATTTTGTTTTTTTTTTAGTTTTCCCTATAGGCATTCTTTACGTTCATATATACGCACTAAGCAACGGACGTGCATAAGCGTTTTTACTTCAGAGTGCATCGGTGGACAAAGACTTATAAGATGGCGTAAACGATTCTCATTTTGATTGCTTAACGAAGAAGAAACTTTCCCCTGATCATTTTATTCTTAAGATTTGCATAATACTGCCGTTGGCTAAAGGGTGAATGATAATCAAAGGTCGTTGTCAGCCTTTAATTATGAAACGGAACGCAAAGGAATGACGGTAGGCGGTAGAATATCCGATGAATTATGATCCTTAGGATAGTCATTAATAGGCGTGCTTTACGGAATACACCCGTTGGAAAATGCCGCACTTGTCTTTCGTAAGTTTTGCTTAGAGAACGCATTCTCTTTCTTACTCTTTGGTCTTTTAATTTTATGAACATGTTATGATTAACTTATACTAGAATAATTTACGAACTCTGAAATGAGGTTATTTGATTAAAATTATAATGCCATGATGTTACACACAAACATCTAAACAAGTATTAGTTTAAGCACATTAATAACAAATACAATTATTTTATAGTAAAAATATTGGCGAGGACATTAATTCAAATTAAGTAGATATAGGCACATAATATTTATTATGTAAAATAAATTAAGAGTTAGCAAACAACATTTGTTGTTGTAAGTATTATAATTTAAAATATTTTATTTTTATTAATAAGCATAAAGAATTATATCATTAAAAATAGATTAATAATTAAGGCAGACTAATTAGTTCAAACAACCTTTTTTTTTATTTAAAATGATTGAATAAAATTATAATAACAATATGAAAACTTTCAAGATGTATTAAATTAATTTCTATTGTAAATTGTGAAGCCATGGGGTATTAGTACAATGTTTAATTTGTATATTTATGATTTTAAATTATTTAACAACTTTGTTTATTGATTGATCGTAGTTATTCATGACTAATTTAATAGGAACCTAAAAAGATAATAACCGTATTATAATATTATATATTTATCGTACTTCAATTTTTATTCTTAAAAATGGAGTACCTTACCTATATAGAAAAATAAAATTGTGTTTTAAACAAAATTTCATATTATAGTATCCAAATTTTAAATTTTCAATCCAAATATTTCTAAACAATGACAATATCTAATACAAATCAATATTAATGAATCACAAATATACTAAACTTACGTTTTTAAAATACTATAACTTTATATTCAAGTGTTATATTAATGAATATTTAAAAAATGAATTAAATAGGTTATTAAATAACTTAAATATTAAAATTGTAAGACTAATAAAAAAATTATAAATATATAGTATATAGATATATTATACTGTCTATGAATACATTATGTGTCGTTTGAATTTTTTTAAGTTTCGTAATGATAATAAATTGAAATAAATGAAGTTTACTATAGAATATTATTAAACAATGAAATGTATCGCACAATTGATTTTTGCACGCACAAAACATAATATATTTAGTATAATGTATATTATTTAATTAGAACTCGTCAACCTCTGTATACAAGTATTATTTTTTTGTTCTGTGTATCTTCGTCATAACTCTCACAGTTCATCATGGTACATTAACGCTTCAAATGATGGCCGTAGTTGCCGCCTACCAACCTCGGGAAACTAATTTATATGTTTCATACAGGATATGGGCAAGTCTAAAGTGTATAAGAAATATCATAAATCACAATTCTAGAGCAAGACGTCTGGCAATCATATATTTCTGAAAATAATACAAGATAACGGATGTACAATTTTTTTTGCACAGTTAACATTTTATGGCAAACGTTTATAGAGTAGTATGTTGTTAATTATTATTCATTTTACTAATTAAATGTATGCATAGTAAAATTTGAAATCGTATGTTAAAGAAATAGGTACTTAAAATTACTATATAGTATATACCTATTTAGTTTTATATATATATATATATTTATAAGTGCTTGCGTCTTGGTAATGGTATATGAATAACTTAATTGTATTAATAGTCATTTATTTATATATTATTCATATTAATGAACAATTTATTTATTATTAAAAATATGGTTGTTAGCGGGTTATTTACATTAACTTGACAAATAAAATATTATATTATGTTGGGTTTCCAATTTAATACGTAGGTTTAGTTTTTGAAATATTATTAACATTATAATATAATATATTAATATCTATAATTGTTATGGATATACGTTGTTTGAATCTTTAATGTTCGGTACTATATAATATTAATTCATATATTATTTATTCATGAATAGCATATTAATTGGGCACATATAAATTACAATATTTATTGAATTTAAAAATAAAATATCAATAATTAAATTATCTTAAACATAAAATAATGAAGTGAATAGGTTTTTAAAAACGGTTAATTATTAATTGTATTTGGATATCACAAATCAACTAGATTTTAAACTGATATTTTCACTTTGATTGAAAAAATTATTTTACATATATTATTATTCATAAATTACACATATTATTCACATTATAGATAATATATACGGAGATGAGGATAATATGTAATAATTTTAAGTATATACTCGTATTTTCAATGTTGTGATAATTTATAATCCAATATGTATTATACTTACTATAATTAATATAAAAAGTAGTAATAGTAAGTATATTATGATGTTTACTAATCTATAATTACGATACAGGCGTACCTACATAAGGCTATCTGATTAAAATGGTACATATCTATAAAGTCACATTACATTTTAAGAACGTTTCTAATAATTATGTTGGATTGAATCTTTGGTGTAAAATTAATTTTTATTACTTTTAATAAGCAAAATACGACTTCCTCACGTATTCAACATCCATTAAAGTATAAACATAACATGATAAAATAATAAGAAAAAGAATATTTTTATAGGAATTCTGCACGAATAATACAGAATAATAAAATTTATAAATCGTATACAATTAATTTTCATTTTTTTCTAGATAGAATAAGTCTTAGTTTAATCTTTAATGTATTTATGGAAAACCGTATCTGAAAAAAAAATTCGGTGTTGGGCGGGGGTCCAACATTTTTTCTAATAAAATTATATTCACCACTAAAATGTTTCTATTTTTAAAAATTTCGGAGGAGGATCCCTGGACCCTCCCACAATTACGGCCTTAATTTTATGTATGTAGTTAATTAATCAAGATACATAGTTGCTGATTGATATATTTCGTACTGATAAAAAAGTTGATAAGTCTAAACTTATTTTCAAACTATACACATTATACTTTATTTATACAGTGTTGTAACTAAAGTTGTGTAAGTTTTAAATTTCACCATCAAATTTTAAATAAAATAATTCAGTTTTTGAATCTTATAAACTTATATACAATAATAATCTTACGCTGTAAATGGTCGAGAATAATAGCATATTTTCGATGTAGCTTATTTTGATGTTTATTACTTCTAAGTGAATTTTGTAATATGTGAAATTGTTTTTATATAATTAAACGACAATCACATTTTTTTCATCTATCTTTTTTTAAATCAATAACTGCAGTGGTTATTAGCTACAATTCTCATTTATTATAAATTATAATACACATTTTCTATTTTCTATTTTCATTATAATTTTTATAAAATAATGCGAACAATGAATTAACTAATATTTAACTAAATTAATTCAAAATATCGTTGTTAGTCAATTTAAAATTGTATGTTTTAAATAACAATATTATATCATTTACAAAAATGCGTCATAATTGTAAACTAATTTATTATAATATATGTGATTAAATTGTTGTTGCATATAAACAATTGATAATACTATAGGATACCTGTGTATAAGAAGTAGATACTAAGTAAAATGTAAATTATTCCCGAGTTCAAATTTCTCTTTTTACCTTAATATTTTTAAACTTGAAAATAATAGTATCAAAACAAGTGTTTTTAAAAACTTAGTAAATATACTTAATCTTTTTGAACAGAATATCATCAAAATGAGTATATCTGTGAGCTCGTATTACACAAGATAGTCTGTATATTTATATTTTGTTCTGTTTGAAGGATTAATTCAAATGTTAGAGACGAATTTGATGAAACAGAATAAAATTATAAACTACTACGAAAAGTATAAATAATATTGAAAAGTCCGTTGCTCTTCTGAAATATATAATATTATACTATGATTATGGATTTTCGTTAGTTTATAATAACTGCGCGTATATATAATACGTCTAATAATGCCATATATTGTATTATGTATGATTATTTCGGTATTATCGAAATGTCATAGAAGATCACTAATTGCCCAACAGAACCAAATACATTATAGTTTGGTATTGTATCAATGACAATTAAATTAAATCGTATTTAACGTTAAAATTAAAGGAGCCGTGTAGCTATATATATACACGGTTTGTCAATATTACGGGATGGGTATAATAATAATAATAATGTTGTAGTCGTAGCTCAAAAATGTCTAGTTAAATCGTGCGCCAAATTTTTGCGCTGTCAACCAGGGGATTGATCGGATTTTAAGCGGTCATAGTTTGTGAAAAATAAGGGGAAAAATATACCTTATGTCTCCCGGGTCCCGAACACTAGTAGTATCAACACCACAGGGACCGAGTGCGTTTTGATAAATAACCCAATTTTCCCTCTTATGGCAGCTATTAATTAATGGATTAGGCCATGGTAATAACTCAGTGAGAGTCTCTCATCCCTATTGCGTTCCGATATGTATATGTAAGGAGTTTTTTTGTTTTTTTTTTTACCATACACAATACCGTTGCGCCACCGTGTCGTCGGCGACCGCGAGGAGCGCCCATCGCCACGCGTTCCGTGTTGGAGGTTATGATGTTTCGGGCTGAAAAGGGATCGACTAGACCACGGCATTTCCGTGCGCGTCACCGGCAGCCGCGTACGTCCGTATCACAATTGGGTGACCGGCGAAAGTTCGTGTTTTTCGTTACGACGTCGTACTAGTTTTGTTGGCTTTTGTGTATTGTTTCGCGTGACTTGTAAATTACATAAATCTTATCTGAATTCGTCGCATGTATTAAAAGTGTATATTTAGTGATTTACTGTTAAGAAAATTCATAGAGAGTCTTAACTGTACGGTCGCTTACGACCGTATAAGTGCGCGCGCGTGTGTGGGTGGATATTTGAGTGTTTTTTATTTTATTTTGATTAGATTTTTTTTCTTAAAATGACTGACAGCAGCTATAATTCACCTGCCAGGAGTTATGGGTCACCAGCCAGGAGCTTGAAAATGTTAGACAGGGTATACGGTTCTCCGGCTCGGTCATATTGTGGTGATCATTCTTCTGCAACAGAGTCTGAAGGAGAAGAAACATTGGAATTATTAACTGAAATACCGAGTTCGCCAGACCAAACAATTTTAGATGGCTGGCTAAAGTTCAGGGACAACAAGAAAGTAAGTAAACTAGATATCATTGATTAAGAAAGTTGTGTAAATCCGGGGGATGAGGCGCGACGGTGCACTTGTCCCCCTAATAATATTGGTGCAAAAATATAGTTTTGCACTTAATGAACTCTAATCCTATTAAAATATAATATTATTTCATTTTTTTTGTCGAATTTTTCGATACAAATAACACATTTGGACTAATAATAAACATTGTATTTTTATATGCATATTATTTTATTATAGTGTATTAAAATTAAAATTATACATATTATAATATGAATAATTTTGATATGTATATTATGTTATCAAATAAAAAAAGATAGTTCACATGAGTGATGCGAATACTTTGAATATGATTTAATCTGTCTCTATGAGTTTTTCGTATGTTTGATGGTACTAAAAACTAAAATATAATCAAACGTTTAAATATATATATAATTTATACAAGGTTCCAAATTAAATTTAAAATTGTAGTATTTATTTTCACGGAATTAGATAGACTATTATTCTAAAATCACAAATAATTAGCTAACTTATATTAACTTATAAATAGAAGTCTATATTTTAAATCAAAAAACGATTTTCTTTGTCTTATAAATTATCTAAATATGGTCGTAATTATAATAAAAAAATAGTTTTTAATTAAATTTGGCAATGTTTTTTTAGCTATTAACTATATTATAGCACTACGAAATTTAAGAAATTGCTTTTTTAAAGTACCGTTTGTGTTCAGTTTCCAATCTAGAAAGTGTTGTATAAAACTTTTGAGCTTTTTTATGATCCAAAATATGTTCACCAAAGAAAAGGGCATGTATTATTTTTATGGTTTGTTTTACACAAATACCCTTCTCACTCTGTTCTGAATCTCAAAAGTACCGAGGATTAGTAACATGTTAAAAGTTAAGTGTATAAAATCCGAAAACAATAAACTTTAGAACGAGAAATTTAAAAGGCCTTCAAATAAGACTTTCAAAATTTAAAAAAAAAATGTGTAAAAATGCTATGAATAATCTATTGATATTACAAAGATGCATATTGCATATCACATGTTATTAAATAACGATAAAAAATGTTATGAAAAAGCATTTCTGGAAGTCTTCACCTACATTATGAACGGGATGCAAAAAAATATATATCTTAGTATAAATATTTTCAAAAGAGTTGTAAAATGCAATTCTACTAAGAAAACTTAATATTTAGAAAGTATTTTTAATAATCTGTTTCTCAACTAATACAATATACTAAAAATGTTATAACTTAAAACATAAAAAAAAGTTTTAAATAATAATAATATTAATAAGAACTGTAATTAAAATTATTTAATTAAAAAAATTAACTATGATAAAAAGAAAGAGACTAAAATTGATTTAAAGTAATTTTTAATTGTTTTATTATATATTCACATACATGAATATATTTGTTGATATTTTATAAAATTAGTTTTTTTTCGAGAAGTATGATATTAAACGACAATATAATTTGAATATAACGAATTAATTTATTCAAAAAACATTAAGTGGCTCTATAGTGTTGTATGTATTTACTGTATATTATTTTACCTTCATATTCCTATTTAAACGGGTTGTTAAGCCTTAAGGTGTTGTTTTAACGCATATGCACTGCTACAGCCTATTAATAGATTCTGTATGGAAGAAGGGAATTGTTGGTTTTTGAATGGTTGGATTAAGTACGTAAAAACAATTTTTGAATCATTAAAATAGCTTGAAAAGTTTTATTCGACTTGTATACAGATGGGAAATAGATCATAAATTTTACTTTTATTACGGTATATCTTACGAATTCCCCAGGAGTTCTATCGACAATAATTTTGAAAACCAGTAAAATTACGTTGGAAAATGTAACATATTTTTAGGTAATCTGATCCTCACTATGAATTGTATTAGAAATTATACCGATCTCATTTATTAATAATTTCTTGAATTTAAAAGATGACTAGTATACCAATCTCCAATATCAGCACTAAATTATAATTTAGATTATATAAATTGCATTAACAAATACCTCTTAACGGAGTATGACTATAGTATGAGTGATAAAATTAATATATTTTTTAATTACAACACTTTACATTAAAAGCATTGTTTACTATATTTTCAAAAAGTAGTATATTAATTAGAAATGTATTAGTAAGGTAGATTTATCCATTAAGATATTATAACTTATGAAGATTATTCGAAAATTGTCAAACCATCCGACATTATTATATTGATCAATATTTAAGCTGATGACAACAACTTTTCCCCAACGGTGTTTATTTTTTCGTCTTTTCTCAGTCAACAATGATAATAATAATAAATATCCCGGAGGTAATCCACAAACGGTTTTTATGTAAGTACGTATCGTCTTGTTCAGCAGGTACATAATAAGAAAGATCTCCTCGTTCTCTCTTTCCTGTTATGTACATAAAGTTACTCACAGTATTAGTTTTCCGTCGGTTTTGGTGCGTAGACAAGCAAACAAAGCGATTTGTCCTACGAAAATTTCGAGTAAACAAGGGGTCAAAAAGTAACCAATTAATTCGGAATAAGTCTTTGCGTTAATATGTATAACATCATATTATAAGAATATAATAGTATAATATTATTAATGATGTCACTTTTATGTTGTAATAAATTATTTTAACTTTTTATTACAATGCTACTTTTTACTTGTCAATAGCTATTTATCAACCGTACAAAAGCTCTTATTAATATAGTACAATACAATGATATTAATATATTATATACAAATAAAATAAAAATATTAATTTTATTTAACAATGTCAAATTAGTTTTGTTGATTCATACTTTATGTTTATCTGATTAAATTATTCAGTGTCATTAATGTTTTTTTTTTTTTTTTTATCAAAATCATTAAATATAAATTGTATAAATAACTTTTAACAAAAATTAAGTTAAACGATTCACCGTGTTATCAAAAATAATTGCTTAATTTATGAAAGACGGCAATTTAAATTAATTTTAAAAACATTTTTAAATGTATTATTAGTCAATCAGACATTTTTATTTTTAAATTCTCCAGACAATAAACGGGTTTGATCGATTTTTGTCAACAAACAACGTTGGCTGTAGAATAATTTTTTGCATATTCATAGTGTTCAATACAATGTATGTAAACAAATTGCTGAATAATAATGATTGTTTTAAAACGCTCGGTGATGGGTTATAAGTTTTAATATTTTATCGGTTCTTGAATAGTCCCCTTTTCATCATACAATGTAAATTTTTATATTATACAACATAACCTTAAATGTGTAATGGTCGGAGAAACATTAGTCATCAAATCTTATGCAATATTCCAGTACACTTCTGGATTGTGCATATTACAATAAATTAAAAGTTTTACATGTGCGCAATATTATAATATGTACAGGCTGATTCACTGCAAGCATGTTCATACCCATTTTCTACTTTAATAATTTATTTATTCAAAATCGGATTTTTAGAATTTTTAAATATACTCTAAGGCGACATATTAGATAAATCAACATTAACAAAAAAAAAAATAGAATATATTTATATCCATCAAAAAGGAATAATACAACAAATCTCAAACATTTTAAAATATGGATTTTAAATGTATTTGAAAATTGCAAAAATCAAATTTTGAACGAAATTATTGACGAAGAACGGGATAAGTATGCTTGGCGAATTACCCTGTATACATAGTTGATTTATATATATATATATACACAATTATACTCTGGCAATGTAATATATATTTTCAACATTTCTTTTAAAGAGAGTGTTTCATTAGTTGATACATCATTCTATACCTATAGAAAACATTCAAATTAAAAAAAAAAAAAAAAAAATAATAAAAATCCATTTGGTTATAAAACCAAAACAATATAATATTTGCACGTACGCATGTTTTTAAAGGATTTTATACATAGGCTTTTCTCTCTCTGTAGTTTATACATTAAAAAAAAAAAAAAATAATATATATATATTTTCACGGTCGGGTAAAAATAGTATGGGGTTGGTGAATATATTTTCTATAATATAAAAGATATGTTTTTTATACCAGAATATCTATATTATTATCAAACACTCTTATGTGGTAAAGTTCTGATGTGATTCAGTTCAATTAAATTATAAAATCATATGTAATAAAATCAATCAAAGCATGAATCATAAAAAATAAATTAATTTTCATTTTAAACAAGAATGTAATTTTGTATCTACTGCTGTTAAAAAACCTTTTTTAATATTTTTTAACGAAAATATAATTAGATCAGAAAATCTTATACTGAATTTTAATTATGTAAGTAGATACTCGTTAGGTTTACGTAGAATCATAGCTTAGTAAATTAGTCTTTGATCCCTATATTTCTGTATTTAATCTTATCTAATATAATATATGATTTAATTGATTTATGTATATTAGTTTGATAGACGTTTTTAAACCATATAACATAAAATAATAAAGTATTCTAAGGTTATGTTCATGAACAATTTCAATGACAATATTAAAAACTGTGTTTGGACACTAAAAAATTATATACCTACACTCAAAAGATTCTAAAACGATTATATTTATATATATTTTTTTATTGTAAGATTCGTATTATTTTTTTTAACCTAAAAGGAATAAAATGTAAAAAAGAAAAGCATTTTACAGGTCCATAAAGGTGGTAGCTGTAAAAAAATAAATAACGATTTTGCATCTAGTGTTTTTTTAAATAGCGTTATCGACGAAAGTCTGAAAACTTCCCATTTACTTACTATGAAAAATATTGACAAAAGGTAGTTTAAATTATTACTGAAACAACCGTAGAATATTAAATAATATAACAAATAAGAATATTATTATAACTTATTAATCAGGAAAACGACAGATAAATTATAATTCATATTAAAATATTCTAGAATTTGAACACTTTATATTAACTTATGTTTTGGTACCATATCAACTATACTTATAATATAATTATTATAAAGTGTATAAATTTGTAACTAATACATAATATTAAAATTGTATGAATACTCAAGTGTGAATAGGTACAGAATAGATAAAATAAAATACTTATTGGGATTCAAATTAAGTTTATTTTTAATATATGTTAAAAATTATATTATTTTTGTAGCTATAATATAATATAATAGTATATTAATATGGCCACGTACCTATCATAATAATTATAAGTCCTGTTAAATTTTATTAAACAACAGATTTCATGCATCCATAGACTATGATGGGTGAGCGGGCAGAATGACAGGTAATTACAAAATTTTAACGTAGTTTTACGTGTTTAAACCTTAGAAAGGCATTACTCACAAAAATTCATTTCTGCGATGCGAAAATCGATTATCTGTCGTGATGGAAATTTTAATATCCGGATTATACGTGGAATTCCTCAAAATCAGCATAACCGTAATATGTGGATAATTTGTATTTAATGTTATATTATATTAACTATTACCTAAGTCTATAAAGTCTATAACATGACACTTTTAGGATTACAATAATAATTTAACACTACCTATTACAAATATTTGAGATATACGTACAAATTAGACTACATTTATAATTAAAATAAATTGAACCAAACTCTATTTGTTTTTTATAAAGGATAATATTACAAAATGATACAAAATAGAATACCTACGTAGAAGCATAATATCAGGCAGTTCATGCCAGGCTTATAGTAACAAATATTTATTGTGTATATAAATTATACCGGTATATTTTTTGACATGTAAAAATAAATGTAAACGCCATTGGTACTAAATTAATGTTGGGCAAATACTAATAAAATAAAATAAATTAACCTAATTTATTTTTATTTGTACATTACCTGTATGAAATATAAATTTATTAATATTTTTAAATAAAAACATAATATCATATCAATATAATAAATGTAAATGATTTTTATTGCGATAAAATGTACTATTTTTATTCCCAACTTTTGACAGACTCTCGGTCTTTGGATCAAGTATGCCATTTGCATTCAGTGTTTTCTTGTGACACTTAATGACCTTTTAGTTCGTTGCACTTGACCTTAGTCACTTACCAGCACTTACCGGATTATACCGGAACTAAACTCTTAGGCATTCTTTTATCTTATTTCACTTTATATTGATCGTAACTCAATGATTGATCCTCTGACATAAATTATTATTATTATTATTATTATTATTCTGTATGACATTCGTGTTATGTCATTGTGTCAACTTATATATTCCAATAGTAAATCATTAAATACATTTTAAAAGTAAAAATAAATAAAAAAATTATTATGAAAAAGGAAAGTAAATGTTTTGAAAACATCATAATTTTTTATTCGGATTGTCTTAATGATTTTAAAATACAAAGGATTCATAAAATATTACAAATATATTCAGTAACTTATAAAAAAAAAAAAAAATAATAAAAACATTATTTATAGAATTGGATCCAACTATAACTAATGTGTATTTTATTAATTATAATCATTATCAAGAAATCTTAAATGAACTTAGTTGGTTATTATTTTAAAAGTTGTTTTCAATGCTACCGAAAAAATAATTCAAATTATTATCGTGAAGGATTTTTTTCATTGGTATACCGAGGTCTGGGAAATTACTGATAAAACCGGAAAATGGTCTATACAAATTACAAACTAGTGTGAAAATATTCAATATATTATTTATCAGTTTTATATTCCTTACACGATACTACAGTATCGGTAATCTGACATTAAACTATTACAAAAGTAAGTGTCAGCAAGCAATAATGTTTTATATGGAAATAAAGCAGACGTTGAGACGTGACACACACGTCGAATGAAAACTCATCATCGAGATTATTAACTCTGACATAGTTTATTTTTTATACAATTAGTTCATGATTAGTTTTTGATCTAATTTAGATGATTCGCGGTATTCATCAAACCGACCTTTCTACTTAGTTTTATGTATGCGCGTTCTGTCTGTTGCGTAATTATTATTTTTTTTATTTGTATTTTTTTGTTGTATAAGAGTAATTATATTTCGTATTTATTATTTAATATTAGTTCTCATAAAAATGAAAAAATGAAATTTAAATAATTTATAGTATGTAAATATTATTACAGAGGTGCTTAAGACATTTTTTTTTAGATGTAGGCGATAAAATAGAATTTTACCCGCCCTACCAAAAAATCTAGGTTTAATCTTTAACGATGTTATTTTTTTAAATTAAACTTGTTACGTTAATACTAAAAATGCTTAAACAATCAAATTTATTACAATGTTATGTAAAATTAATTGAATCATATTCAAGCCTAATTACTTACATCTGGTCTAGTCGGTTTAGTTCCATCACGTATTAAAATCAAATGAATTAGTTTGTATACACGTGGTGACGCGGTGGTTATACAAATGATCAATAAATGACCATCGACGTTATACGTATACAGAATATAGATGATTATTAAGACTGAATTGTAAATGTATTGTTTATTAATTTTACCACGATCGATATCGACATCATGTCCACAAGCTAATGTTTGCTATTGATATTAATGTATCTGTAATTAGAGCGGAGTCTACCTATAAATTGTTAATGATTTCTTGCTATTACTGTCTACAGACTGGTTTTCATTTCAAAGATTGGGCGTAACTGTAATATTGTAATGAGCGAGTTTACATATTTATATGCATACCGCATAATAGGTTAGGCTAGGTTATAACGTGAAATGGCGTGTATTGGTTAAGTCACCCGATATGCGTATAATACGTACCTTCCTATATATATATACAGTATGCCCCAAAGGTCCCGTATCACCCTTAATATCTCCATAGAAAATCAATATATTTAAACGCGGTTTTTTTTACAGTACAAAGTATGAAAATTCTGATTGAATGGCATAAAATTCAAATTTTTTTATGCATTTAAGAATTTTAAATTTTTAAGATAGCTATTTTGTTGAACATATTTTTTAAAATAGTTCAAAAAAAAGTATTGAAATTCAATATAAATTGACCAAGTTAGAGCATGTTGTGTTTTTGAATAATTGTAATAAAAAAATCAATTGTTTCACATTTTAATAATAAAATATTTATTTCAGCATGACAATACTTTTACATGGCTAATTAAAGTTTTGATTTGAATAGAAATAAAAATAGCCGTGTCTTATCGTTTGCTGAACAGCGAAACTGGTTAGGTTTACTCATCTTTAAATGCTTATAAACAAAAATTGTGTTTAACGTTTTTTGATTATTTTTTACTACGATTAGTACAACTTAAAATAAACATTTTATTAAATTATTAAATTTAAATTTTATGCCATTCAATCAGAATTTCCATACTTAGTACTGTGAAAAAAAACCGCGTTTAAACATGTTGATTTTCTATGGAGATATTAAGGGTGATACGGGACTTTTGGGACAAACTGTATACTCTGCAATATCGTAAATGGACTCGAATTAAATGATTATCGTGAATAATAATGATTCATTGTCGGACAGTTAACTACTCGATTTTTATATCGTAACCGTGATTGTTTATAATACGGCACTTACGCCCGTTCACACTTTCGTCAACACCGACAATATTGAATATACACATGCCGTGTATAGTATTCGCTTAGCGATCGTTTTCGTCCGTCAGTGTGCGCATCGAGTACATTATTATTATATCGTAATAGTTACACGTTTGGGTGCACACGTTATATTATTATCATCGCATACAGATCGGCACGACGGCCTTTGCCGTTCTTTTGGACGAAAAGTTTCGGGCGGAATATCATATCGCCGGCGGTTCCTGCGCGCGGGTCACTGCGAATACGCAGCGCGTTCATTGTCGTTTATTATACCGATTTCTCCGGCACCCGACTCCGCGAGTTGCGCGGGAGGACTGCAGCACCGGAACTCCGCGGGGTGTGGTTGACGCGTATTAGATGGGTCGTAACGATGACACAGTCGGTCGGACGGGGTTCGAATTAAACACCCGTACATATCGAACCGCCGTTTCGGTTGCCATTTCAGGTATAATATTATGTAATGCGATACAGTATGTTATATGCGTATACGATATCAGCCATACACCAGTGATACGATATACAGTAAAACGAACACAATACCATAATATTCACCACGTATATAATATGATATATTATATAAAATCGATGATTATAATAGTTAAATAATCGAAATTTTTTTTTTCGACGTTTATATAATATTATACAGTCAGTAGTGTGCCTGCTTTTGTCACGTACCGATTTTTTTTCGGTCGAAATATATATATTTTGTTTTACCTATCATGCAAGATGCAACCTATGTAATCTAAATAAAGCTATTATTCATCGAAGAATATATTCAAACTTTAAATGCAAACCCAAGTATTTGAGATATTTCTCAATTTTTTTTTAACGCATTATCATATATTATATTAAATGTGTAATGTTTTAATTCGTCCTACTTGTTTATGTTTTGTTTACCAAACTTTAATAATCCGATTAAATTATATATATGTATGTTCTATCTGCTTTAAGAATATGATAGAATTATAATACACGCATAGAAATTCATCAAGTTCATTTTGTTAATACTTCATACTTCATAGTTAGATAAGTGAATAATACAGCTTTAAACTATTCTTGTACAAAATTATGAATGTACAATAGGTATATGAATAATATTGCACTAAATAAAATAAAATTGCTCTGATTTAAAAAAATTATCTAGAATAGGTATAGTGTAAACTATAAAAACAAGTACAACGCGTGTACTTAAAATTTGTAATTTTTTAAAATCTTTTAGCAATTTAAAAATAAATATAAGTTTTTAAATAATATTAATACAGTAATTTTGAGTAAAATCATTATTAAAAATCATTGGGTTGCAGATATTAGTTATAGAGTATATTATAGTTGTATGTATATATTACAAACAAATTTAGGTATTTTAATATTCGATTTACCTATTGGCTTACATCAAATATGTGTAATGTTAATATATTAACATTCACAATGAATTAAAGCTAAACTATTTTATTCAACTATATGAATAAACTTAAATTGAAAACATGAAATAGTTAAGGCATTTTCTCAAGTCAAACAAATTGTCTTCAATCCTACAGAGTACATGATGTATTGTACTTGAAAAATGAAAATATTATTCATATTTTTAGAATTCTTTACATTCCCTAAAGTTCGTTTATAGTTGTGTGTACGTGTGTCAAGTGAATTTTTCAATCAAAATACGTGTCACATGTGCCATAAATAATTTTTCTTGTATAATTTTAAAAAGACGGAAAAAAATATCTACCCACAGTTTTTATATTTTTGACATGTCATATTATATCGGTACATTTAATATATTAAGCATCAATATATAAATATTGATGCTATTTTTTCATTTACATTATTTATGGTTATTCATAATATATAAAACATGGATTGTTAAATTTATTATAATATTTTGCTGTTACAGTGGAGACACAGATGGGGCGTTATGACAAAACTATCACCAGCTGCAGGTGAGTACATAGAGTTAGTTATTTTTATATTATGATTTATGTGACGAAAAGGCAATGTGTAACTATATATTTTAATTAATCAGGATGAGTTTATTAACCAATTATCGCCCATCATGCAAATAATTATAATCGAAATACATTCCTGGTTTTTATGTTATTCATTCAAAATGTTTGCTGATATTTACAACCATCACTGACGATTTCAACCTTTACTACCGTTTTATCCAGGAAAGGTTGAATGTTTGTTTTTTAAAGGGTCAAATATGTGATGTTGGCATTTAATAGGGTAGTATGTATACTTTTCGAAACGTATAGTATCATAAATACAATTTGTTTAATGAGACACTATATAATTATATTTATGGTCAATTATCCATCATTATTTTATAACGGCACTGAACTCAATTTTTGTTAAAGAATATGATTAATGATATGAAACTAAATTTTAAAAATGGTATACGAATACTACATATTTTAACACGTGCCTACGTATTTTAATTAAAATAAAATCACTTATACATTATAATAGTTGCATTTAATTCTGTATATTATAATATTAAAAATCTATAATAATTGTTTAGTACGCAGGTGCTCTAAAATATACGAAGTCATTCATAATTGTGGGATTAGAAATTAATATTCTTCATTTAATTTTTCAACATTTATATATAACATACGGTCCTTATTGTCGAATATTTTTTATATTATTTTTTTAACGTATTTTAAGTATAAATTAAAATAAATAAAATCTACCGGATTTTCGAAAATAGTGAATGCTCACTTTATTTTCGGCTTCATGACAGAATTTTCGACTTGCCCATAGTTACCAATTTATTCTGACCATAAAAAGATCTCTAGTGTGTTGCAATTTCCTCTACCGTCAAGTCCAAAGTAAATAATGATCCTGTGTGTTAACGATTGTGCCAATGAAGTGGAGAAGTATAGAGGGTGAAAACGAAAAAAAAAACAACACGCGAATACACCATTTCTACGTTATTTTTCTTTTAAAAGTTCCCCTTAGACTACCTCATCGGTGGACCAACAATGTATTTCTCCTCCTCTTTCTACCAAAACATTTGATGATATTGGAAAAGTACAACTAAAAAAATCGCCATTCATTGGTATAAATGGATGAACATAGTATATTAAAAATAAACGCTTATGGGGTATTGAGGAGGTATAAATAATGTTGAGATGTCTAATCTCGTGTATTATCATACAAAAAATTATTATGTCAAA
The DNA here is from genome assembly GCF_003676215.2 of Rhopalosiphum maidis. Classification (NCBI taxonomy): domain Eukaryota; kingdom Metazoa; phylum Arthropoda; class Insecta; order Hemiptera; family Aphididae; genus Rhopalosiphum; species Rhopalosiphum maidis. The sequence goes on along the minus strand of NC_040880.1, from coordinate 46,487,501 downwards.
ATTGTAATTAATGAGTCAAGAAAGAGACATGTTGGTATTTTTAATGGTAAATTCAAAACAAATATTGGGAGTGGGGGACGATGATATGTTAAAAATAATAAATTTACTACTATGCCGGTGCATTACAATGCATTGAGCGTCATTTATATCGTTTAGTTTTTCCGTAGGGGTCTTAACAATAATAACACGCAGGGCGAATCTGTACTAAAGTGCGGAAATTTGCATAATTACAACAATGCGTGTGTTTTGCATGCGGCAAGCGTCTCGTATTATTTAAATTAACAAATACACCGTCGCCAATGTTGGAAACATTCTTCAAATAGGCATCCTCCTTTCCTCTTCAGCGCTTTTATTACGTACAGCTATATTATTATATATTGTGGTGATATTTATGTTAACAAAAACAAAAACCTTTTACTCGTATTTCGTAAATAGAAAGAAAATAGAAAGAACGGAAGTAATAAGCAAAAACGTTTTAAAATCAATATAATTAAAATAAAAAGTGTGTTCGAAAATTTGATCATTAATTTTATTTCATGTCCAAAAATATTTCGATAGTATGGTTTTTAATACTTTTTATTATTGTCAATCAAGTTTGAGTGTAGATTAAACTTTTACTGTGTCAACATATTCCTTGTTTGTCAGTTAAAAAAAAAAAAAACAAATCGTGAATAGTAATTAAAATTTAAAAACTAACTCGTTATTCGGTTTGTATAGCGAAAAATGTAGCGATCACAGAGATTGTTACATATATTTAGTACATTAAAAATAATGTGAAGACTATCTCATAAATCACGACTAACCAGTAGAATTTTCAAATAACATTAAAATATAAGTTATAAAAATTTACAAAAATAATAAAAAATATTTGTTTAACAGTAAAATTTCATTGACTTATTTTAATATATTTTATTTTAAGAATTGTACCATAATTATTAATACCGTAGTTAGGTAATGAATTGCATTGTACGTAGCTATGGAGAACATGTCTACTCTGTTGTTTTTGTTAAATAAATTATATTCTCTGTATATTAAGCCAGAATGTTACAACAAAACAACAAAGTTAAACACAATATTTTATGACTACTGCGTGAATATACACGAAGTTATTTGATTGTTATATATTTACTGTATTTATTGTTGTTGAGTACATTTTTTACTCCGTTTACTTTATCAGTCTATTGTTCATTTTTATTTAATATATTTTCTTGACGCACTTATGAATGGACAACTTTATTTATGGTTTTAATGTTTGGTATGTTTTAAATTATATTGTCATCGTATATTCATATTACATGATTTGTTAATTTTTACTCTATGCGAGTCCTCGCCAGTTCAATTACTAAAACCATATTATTCCCCTGTCGATTAGAAATTATGATGTTATACTTGAACTCGAGTGTTGCTATGTACTCACGTGAAGGAAATCGAAAATATGATCAAAATTTAGTCGTTGACGGAAAACTAAAAGCCTAAAATGTAGAAATAATACGATCAACACTTCGTTGCGCGCGCGTGTATATGATATGTTTTTATTCATTTTTTTTTGTGAATAATAAGCCGTTTATCATCTTTACGGCATGCTATTATATGGATACAATCGGACAGGTTCCCCCGTAGTTTGTGAATAAACAAAACAGATTACGCCGTTAGTCCATTTTTTTTTTTTTTTTTGATCGTTTTTCATCATTTTCGTCAGGCATATATAGCGTGGATGACTTCCTGCGTTCGCAGACTGTCGGACGCGGGCGGCGGCGTCATACATCGACACTGCAGGCTATACAGCCATCGCCGCCACCGTGGAAAGGCAAAACATTCTTTTCGCGGACGTCATTCGCACCACCGGTGATTTAATAATGTTTTTCGTTCGTTTCGCGCTCCGAGGCCCCGGCAGTTTGTTTGTCGCGCTCGTAGAACACCTAGCCGGGGAAATTGCGCCGGCTGTCTCCGATTTCCATTTCCCCGCAGTGCCGTTCGCCTGGTACGGTTCGTCGGAGTTTGTGCACAACTTTACTCTCACCGTTGTCCCATTACAGTTGAGTCGTTTGTCGTACGACAAATACTACGACGATTTAGTATGTACAACAGTCGTCGTCCGGCAATGAGCGCATCACGACTTATGGGTACATAAATATACAGACACAGGGTGATTATTTCATTGTATGCCATGCACCGCCTGCCATGTCTTAGAAAATACAAGAAATTTTAAATTTCAAGAACGAAATTCGTTTAACACCAAAAGGGTTTTAACCGTTTAAATAAAAATTGAAAATGTCTCGGATTTTCCAAGTCATAAATCATATTACCGGCCATATCTGGCTCATAATAAACAACTTTTCCCAAGCCGCGAAATTATTTTAGACTTAGAACGACGATGAGTTGTAGTAATAGTAAATAACATTTGCACGGAAAATATTGGGCCAAATATAAATGTCAATTAATAAATATAAATTTCCCAATGTTATTCATCGCATTTAGATACGACTATAGGCTAATATTTCTTTTTTCCGCGCGCACTCGAGTTTTCAAAAAACTAAGCTCGGCCACCACGACTACAACGATCTAAGATATCGTCCGGTTCACGATAAAAGAATCACCCTGTATGTACCTGTACATAATATAGTGACGATACAAGTGATACAACCATTATATTATTATTATTTCCGGTGTGCCACGACGCCACGTGAACAATTTACCTCGTCCCTAAACGCCATCGCTGCCGCCGCGCGTACCGCGGGGCCTGCAGCTTGTTGTCAGATTAATAATAGGAAATGTAGTCGTTTGGGAGCAGAGCGCAGTGGGCGATACGATCGTGTATAATAATAATAATATAATATACTGTATACTATAATAATATTAATATCACGTGATACGTGCCTCGGCCATAATGGACAGACGGAATTCGGAAACGGAACGCTTATTTGAACCACGTAGGTCTATGCCATAATATGCGCGTAAATTTGAGATAAGCAGTGGCGTATTGGGTTGGGCGAGGGTTACAGCGCGCATCACTTCTTCTCTAGTTTTAGCGCATTCTCACTGAATATATTGATGATACGCGAGTATTGCCACGTGTGTACTTATTAGAATTTTCGACGACTTGAAATAAATGTTCTATAATTATTTGCAATTTTGAAAATTCTCATATATGTTGTTTATAAGTTATAGATTATCGAAATATATATTTATAGGGTCAAAGACTAAACCACGAACAAAAATCTATCGGATTATTTAAATGCGTTCTTTAAAAGTCACGCGTAACGAATAATTTATTACACGATTAATGTATTGGAAAAATATGACAGTTAATATCGAAAAACGACCTTCCTCAAGTATTAATTACTTGTTCCTATCTAATTTGTATAAAAAAAGGTTTATCGAGAATTACGGGTCCGAGGAGCAAAATGAGGAAAAACAATTTTTCATTCTACCAATATATATATATTATATTAAAGTATATACTTCACTATTTTCACCCGAGATTTGTCTTCGTAATAGCGATAGTATATCCCTAAAGTAGGTTCGACTTCGTAGATATACTCGTATAAATGCACCGAGAACCGGATTAACAACCGATCGACTCACACGGCATTGATAACGATATGCGTATAATATTATGTACGGAGTATATGTTTTTGTTATATTACTATAGTGATACACGTCGTAACGTCAATACCGCCGGTCGGCAGATGTGGCTCGCGGCGGACGACGGACAAAGTGCATTAAACGCCGTCACTGGTCGTGTTATTGCGACGTGTAAAACGGTCCGAATGACCGATTTATCGATTGCATTTCGCACACACGCATTACACATCATACGGCGTCGCCGCCGTTTGTGTTTTTCCTTCTCTACGTCCGTTTTTGGCGATAAAAAAAAAAAAAAACAGAAGAACACAAAACAACGTTGCCGGGGATGTGTGGAGTGATGGTGGGTATTTGCCCAGAGCAGCCGATGGAGTTTAGCGATTGTCCGCGTCATACGGTCTCTCACCACTGCGTCGTATAATATATATATATATGTGTGTGTGTGTGTGGATAAATGTTTGCTGTACGTTCGGTTGCCCAACGCCCTGTCGCGCGCGCGATCGTGCACTGTTCAAACACACGACCATAATATATATGTGTATATATATTTGTGCTGTGTCGATTTTTTTCGCCGCCGCGGAATTATTTTCCGATTGTTTGCGGGCCACGTTCGGCGCGGAGTTACGGCTATACACACCATACACTAACAGTATCGTATATATTGGCATATAATAATATATAGTGCGTAGGTAACGTCGGAGTAATCCGCACACTATTGCTGCAGTTCAATACCTACGGTCGGTACAGACACGGTACGTATATATTTCACCGCCATGGCGTATCGGCGGCTATAAAAACGACAATATATATAATATAATTATTATACGGTCTTGCCGCACCGAACCGTTTATTATTGTCGTAGTTGGTCCGTTCGGCTGTTAACGCGCGTATACCCGCCTATTACTATTAATTATTTATTATTTCGTGATCTCGTTTCGGATTTTCATTACGGTTTTTATATGTACGGCGACGATAATAATTGCGGTAATTGTCGTCTTTATGTCGTGAAAACAAGATGCGATTTTCAAGTTATGGCGTATGCGAGTCGTGTTTCCTTAAAACGGACAGTTCATCTTTGCTACGGTTGGAATGCAATATATTATGTATTATGTAATACTTGTACAGTTAAACTTGTCCATTTTATCGATGTACGACTAATAACGACCAATGCGATGTTTTATACGAATCGTCCCAGCACTAATTGAATTGAAATCATTTTTATTGTGTTAATGTAACTGACTAACTGTGTTTGTTTGACTTAAATATATATAAAACGTATTGTTACTGCGCCCGCGGGGAAAATAGACGTGACAAGTGGTTTTAAACTTAATGCAAAACTTTTTTAACTTGCGAAACTTTTTCTTAGTAAATTAAATATTTTTAAATTATTTCTCTATAGCAGTTAGTTGTTTAAAACAAAAATTAATTTATTTTTAAAGGAAAACCGAATTACTATTTTAATTTTAAAACGATAAATTTTTGTTTTGCATAGATTTTTATTAATTATCATTTATATAATTATAGCCTATAGACGTTTTTATTGCTATTTTATAATTATAGCCTTTAAATGGTCATTTTTTTCCATTATACCTCTATGTATTCATTATATTTTCTGAAGGTATGAACACTTTCAAACTAATATTAATGGAGTATCCCTTTTTCAGCTAAAATCATCTATATGCAAATACACACAAAACAAGACTTGTATAACGATTATAATGAACCGTCCAAAAAATGGGCTGTATGAAGTAGTTATCAGTAATTATGATTTAACGCTATTTGAGAAAAGGCGAACAAAATACGAACCTATATGGATTGTTGCATAATAAATTAATAAGCAAAAAGGGTGTGAGAGGGAGTACTTACCTACCACGCATGACTAATCAGGTGGAAAAAGTTATAGGGAATCCCTGCCCGATAAAAGGTAGTTTTTGTACGTCCCCTTCTAGTTCTCTTTTGATATAAAGCCATCTATCTGGAATTATAGTGGACACATTTTTTTTTTTTTTTTGGGCTTCGTCCTTTTTCTCTGATGTGTTTAATAAATTACTGCAGATTGGATTGCACGACCTCACTGAATACTTAATGTAACGTACAATTGTCTCTCAATTCTTTATATAGATAACATACCTACCAAAATGTTCATTTTAGATTCTATTTCCATTTCTTCGCGTTAATATTTTTATTTATTTATCGGAATTTTACAGTGTACCTACACGTTGGGTATTTTATTTCATTCTATAAATTATAGTATATAACCCAAAGTATCCCTATTACAGTAACTCTTCATGTTAAAGAGGATTATTGATTTTTTTTTTAAATAGTTTGTGTTGGATCCCGTGATGAAATTTAAATATTTTGTATAGATTGTACATAATATATTAACAAATTACTCAACTATTACATATTCATACCATATTAATGTAAATTTATATTTATAAATAGTGTATTAATAATATTCAAATAACGACTTACAGTAAACGAAATATAAACTAGTATGTTTAGTATTTTTTTAAATAACTCGGAAAAATGGTAATTTTTAAGCTAAACGAGTTATTGACAAAATGTATTTACAATATACATATAATACTAAAGTTGTTTTTATAATTTAAATTTTATTTTATATTACAAAATATTTGCAATATAACCAATATAGGTAATATATTTTTTAGTAATGACAAAGAAGCTATAGATTTTAAGAACAAGAATTTGATATATTTTTTTTTTAAAATACTACTAATTTATAATTTAGTAAACTAAAGAGCTGAGCGTACTTTAATCTAGGTACAATATTATTGGAAGTTAAAGCATACTTTCATAGGTATATCACGCTTTAATAAAGTTAATGTCTTAAACTTATTTTGTAAAAATTCTTTTGTTTAAAATGTTTAGATTATATGTTATAAGTTATATAATATGATACCATACATCTTCACATACATATTATATACATATAATATGTTAATAGAGTACAAGTTTGTTATCTTTCCGTCCTGTTCGGGTGTCTGAAAATGTTATCCTCGCCATTAAAATAATCGATGTATCGCGTTAATGAACTAATAATATTCCACAAACCTCAATAAAAACGTAATACTACTTTAGGTCTTATAATCAATTAAATTGTTTAAAAATAATTGATCATACCTACTGTTGAAAATCAAATGTGTTTGTTTTATACCCGGTTGAATAATATTTTTTGTCAACTAGATACCTAAAATAATGCTAATTTTTAACAACATATTATTATTACATTTCAACATAATTTATTTAATCACATAGTTAGATACAATCTTATCGACCAATTATTCGGGGACTCGTATACAAAATGTGGATAGAATAATGGGCATTTAGGAACGATCAATGTTAAATCATTAAGATCCGTTCATACAATAACAATATGTATATAGCAGGGTTTCTTGATTTTAATTTTGTTTGAAAACGATTGTTATACTGATAAATTTATTGTAATCAATACATTAATATACCTATTTTTTTATTATTATTATTACCTATATTTATAATTTTTGGAAGTATTAAATAAAAATAAACATATATATTACCACTTATTATGGACGGTGGGGCGATGCAATTTTCACGCACCCGTGCGATAATAAATCAGTATACCGTTAATAGATTATCCAACACGTGAACAGCTTATAGTAGGTATATATATATATATATATACATACTATATATAATATATAATACTTGTTATCCGAAAAACGTATATTATGGATATTGCAGCTTTAATTTTAATACGTGGTATAACGCATTATTCAATGGGTACTCATTCGCTGACGGCGAAAAAGGTTTGATTAAAAATCGACGTGAATTTATTGGATGGTGGCAAGACGGACGTGGATAAAACGGACAATGATGGCTGTAAATAACCTGGGCTACAGGTTATTGAAAATATCGAGGTTACCCGCAAGCTGTAAGTATAGATACACTATACAATGGCATGGACCACGGTCGCCATTTGTAGGACTTCACTCTGGAGTATGATTGGATTTAAATATAAGTCGATATGTACTTCAATAATCATTATTTGATAAAACCGGGTTTCCGGTGGTTCTACTACACGCTGTCGTGTTGAGTTACGTAATATTTAGTATGTATTGTCTATAGGCAATAACGTGTTTTCGACATTTCGTTGCCTACATATTGAACGTATCGAATATGATACAACGTATCATCTATACCTGATTTACCTTTGTTACCACACGTTGTCGCAAATCGCAAGCTTCTAAATAGCTGAAAATGTTCTATATATTTTACGTGGTCATTAAATGGTTACTGCGGTTAAGATTACACGAAAACTTTAAACTAAAAGCCGAGATTTTGTTAAACTATATATTATGTTGTGAAAATTCGACTTAATTTTACTTAAGTATTTACTCTTTTCAAATATGTTCCAATTCTATGGTAATAGTGTAGTGATACGTGGTCCATAGGAAAATCTTTATACTAGTGAACTCGGTAAAATTCTATAAGTTCTAAATTTTTGCGGTTCAACCATTTGCAAAAATGGTCAAGGCTCCAAGCATATTGTTCACGAGCTTAACTGATATACATACCCGTGGCAAGCGGGAAACCGTAATATTTTTCGTCGATCAGATTTACAAAGTGGTTATTGTGGCTGAATTTACTGCGTCTGTCGCCTGCACCATCCGAATATCGTTTTTAAATTCTAAGCGGAGCAACTAAAGTATTAATTAAACAATGTCGTGTGATATTTTTGCTTGTGTATATACGATAACTAGTGGATAAAATGCTATTATATTATATAAGTTACCTGCAATACTATGAGCTTTCTCTTATACTTTAAAAATATACAGTTTCATATATTCTTATGGTTTTTTATTCAGAAATTATATATTGATTGTATTGACAATGTACATATTATAATACGCGTAGGCTTAGAAAATCCAAGGAATACCTTTGTAAAACATTTACGAAACACACTATATGACAATTTTTAGTATAATTATTTTGGTTAAATATTCAGTATGTATAATGTTATTTAATCAACAAAATAACAGTATAGACTTATAAATGTCAAATATTATCGCGTATTATCATCGGTTCATTTATGAGCCCCAATCCGGTAACAAATATGCGTATTTTGGTATAATGTAACCCGTGATGTGTAAGTGTGTAGCTGATAAAAACGTTGTCAGACCTGACGAACGTTAATAGACATTATTTGGGTATGCTTGTTGTGAAAATGTGTTCGTCACACGGCCATGGGTTTCAAATAACCCCAAAATTTCACCGTAAAAATAAATTATTTATCGTATTACATTTTTTTTTTTATTTAAAATTATTACTTATATATTTAATTTTATTCATCGATATAGTATAAAGGGAGGTGTAGTGTAGACATCACGCAAACTCGTCGTTAAACCATTACCACACTATATATATATATACAAAAAAAAAAAACAGTTTTGATTCGATAAACTTTCAATAACAGCAGCTTTTAGAAGGCCGCCAGTTACGAACACGCTCACTCGTCTTTTGTCAGCCTACCGTTTCCACCATCGCTATAGGCCGTCGGTATTTATTCACACACGTTGTGTATATCTATATACGTGCATTATATAAAATGCCAACGAAACGGACGACGTGGAAAAGCCGGGACGATATCGTCATCAATCACTGACACATGCCATTCCCAAACATCACCACGGTATCCACCGCACGCTTTACCAACACAAACGTAGACGCATATACACTCGTACACTTAAACACACACACACACACACACACACACACATACGCTAATAAATGTATACTATACAATATAATAACGCCGACATCCATTATTATAATAATATGTATTTTTGACGATATGCACTTTTGAGAGTTGTTAGACTTTGGAGGTGGTATTCGTCCATCATTCATATTCGCTCTCCACCGCGGAACTGAGTTAAGATTAATTCGAGATACGTTGTAAAGGTATTTTGTTTTCCTGGCGTATAGTATAATACATATGTATATAATGTAGTGATACACAATACACATTATAGAAAACCCTATATAGGTACGGGAAAACTGCTGTCTGCTCAATGCTCATATTAGAGTGCCTATAAATTCCTGTTTTACGCTTTTGTTTTACATCTAGACTTAAATAAAAATTGTTTCTCTCTTGCATTATTATTTGCCATATATTATGTATGTTCACAGTCTATTATATTCAGTACACAATAGATATAATATACTCATTTACTTTTGTACGGGACGGAGAAGAATTTAAAAACGGCCCGTCACTGATATTTAGAAGATACGTATAGGTACTTCATTTTGTTTCGCTTTAAATTTATTTATTTTGTCAAGAAAAAGTTAATTTTTTTTTTATACAAGTGTACAATATATTTTTAGATATGAATATGAAATGTGTTTAATATACAATATGTATATAATATATATTCATAATAATATATCATAGTATGTTGAATAAAATCAGGGATTTTTAAATACAATTTTGATGGTTGATAAACTAATGTCATTTTAACACATCCTTTTTTATTATCTGATAACAAATAATATTAGAAGTACATTCAAATTCCATATATTATATGTATACACAAATAAATAAATATTATAAGTTACAGTATAATAACTCTTTTAGATATTATTTTTTAACAAGTTGAATATTTCGTTTTATTATTTCTGTATTTCGTTTATTTTTTGGACATAAAAAATGTATGCATCAACAAAATACGTAATCTATGGTGTAGTATATCCTTTGAAATTAAACTATTCTAAAAAGCTTTTGTGTAACCGGAAATTAAAATTGTTTTAAAAATACGAGTTGTATCTAATAATTATAATTATAATTGATATAATCGGTATCATATTATTTATTATTTTAGATTTTTTTAAGACTTTTGCTAAAAAATGACATCAGCTTTTTAACTGATTTGGGGTACTGTACATTACGCACTTTCAAGTGTTATCAACCAAAAGGGAAGTTGTTAAAGTTTTTGGGCTATCCGTTTAACAAGTCCATTTATGTCTGTCGGTGTAAAGGAATGGTAGGTGAGCTCGTTAAGACAATGACGGACGAGCATTTCGTCAAGAATTTATTTCCTAGCCGAGAGACAGTTTCCAAGGCTAATTCTGTGCGCCTGTTATCCCTTATATCTCGCACCACTCGGTAATACAGTTAATAACGTTGTACAATACTGTTTCCACTGATAACTAAAACGATTTATCAGCACAATGACCACAGCTGATTCCAGCACATAAAAATATGGTTTTTTTTTTGCTTTTTATATCCCTTGTTTAACTTCCGATGCATACTTTACGGCTCGTTAATGCAAAATTCACTGAATCTCCTGAGTCACGCGTCGATTGTTTGACCGGATACACATCATTCATATGCGCCTCAGAATCCTTTATACCCAAAGTTTCACCGGAATGACATCACGATTTGCAAGGAACCAATAAATTATAAACGGCCGTGTTCGCACTATTGTAAAGTTGTTTTGAGGGTAGATTTTATGATCGAACTTGGTTTTACTGTACTCCGTAGGAATATGATATGAGCTATTATTTATATCTCTCGGTATGTCAAACTTAGTGTACGTATGGTGTCGAAATTAATTTAACAACGTGTACAAACTTTTTAACCGCTTTTCAAATTTATTAAACTGCAGATAATCTTGAGAATGATTTGAAGTCAAAGTTTGCAACTATATATCACATATTATATAACTATATAAACATAAATAAGTTTTTGTAATTTATTTAATTGTTATTGAGACATTAATATTTTTAAAATATGATTATTGTTAATTGACATTCGCCAGGTGTAAGACAATTAGGATGTGCGTAGTCCAAATGTTTATCAGTTATAATATTGTACTTTATTTTATATAGCCAAAGTACATCCGTAGTAGTGCTATTTATACTTTTGCTAAAATCTGGTCACCTAAATAATTTTGAATTATATTTATGTTATTTTAAAATGCGCCCAAGAGATCCCGACAATTTTAGTCATAGTAAGTTGAACAATATTTTGAATCATGCGTACAAAGAATATAACATGACAAATAATGAAATTTGAAATATTTATAAAAACCATTTTGATAGTGTAAAACAGTTAATTTTCTTGTGGTATACTTCGGGACGCATGTGGACCATGTTATAAAATTTTTATTTTTGTTGGAATGCAATCGGTTTATATACAATTTACGAGCACACTAGGAATATTATAAAGACATTTTGGAACGCATTAAGATCTTCTCTAGGATCACTTGAAATCTGATTCCAGACATTGGTGTCTAAAGGCTTGTTGGCCGACCAACTAATTGATTTTCATTCGGCATATACAAAGGACAAAAAAAAAAAAAATGGTACAATAGAAAGGCACTTGAAAATTAATTTTCAATTTATAAAACGATTTTACTAATATACTACGTAAGGGTTCGTTCAGTATATTATTTATTATGAAGTTCAAAATTAGAAATTTTATTTTTCTAATTTGACACTATTGTATTGATAATCTTGATTAACGGATATCGTTATCAATTTTGACTAATGTTTATTTACTTTACAATAATAATTGGTATCAATGAATCTATTGTTAATAATAATTAAATTACATTTATATTATTATATAATACTATTTTATACTAAAATATATAATATATTATATATCAGACTAGAATATTGATATTAAATAATGCATTATTGTCGTATATGATGCTATCAGTTTGCCTACATAATACGCCATGATAATTTTTTAAAAAATTTTTAATAAATGTATCTCATATTAATAAAAAGAAATGTATTTATTATGAATGTACAATAAAAATTGGAGTATTTATGTAAATTTCTTATTATTTTAGTATTAAATGCTAATTTTGACACATAAAAAAAATGTAAATTTTTTAAAGTTTCCTCAATACTTTAATCGAAATAGTATCAATAGTTTATTATTTTACATATAATTAGATGTAATATTTTTGAAATGCTTATTTCAAACCTATAAAAACTTACAAAAGAAATAATATGCTATGAAAAATTTAGTTTAAGATGTTTAAATAAGTAATAAGTACGTATATTTATAACATATTATAATATATTACTTGATAAAAAAAATATGAGTTTTCCAAGGAATATTTAACTTTTATACTAAGATAAAATATAATCACAATAGAAATACAAAGAGGGCTATCCTCTGTGAAGCATTTTATCGAGTTATGTATATTTTATACAGAAGATTTACTGTGAAATAAATAAAGCTATATGTAGGTACCATTAAGTTTTTTTTTATCATTCTTGAGATTTGAAAAAAAATTTCTCTTTACATTTGCTACAAGTCTTCATTTCTTCTGATTAATGGTTTCGAAAACATGATAATAGAGATTTCAGTTTTTAGTATTACGTGCACAATACTTTTTTTCATTAAAAAAAAAAAAAATTTTTTAACGAGATGATCCGAGTTAATCATTTCAAAATATTCATGAAGTACGTACAAGGTCATCACGAATGTTATGTTATGAAAAGTGCATGAAAAATTAATCTTGAGTTTAGGTTTTTATGATTATTCGTATTTCGCTTCTTCAAAAAGTAATTAAAAATATATAAATTAAATGATAATAAACCCTGGAATATGAAAGAAAAACCAACGCTTTCCTATTTTTGCATCACGTATCTTGATCATTGAATGTGCAGATAATAGGGATATATCCAGATAAGCTAGTGAATGGAGAAATCACGTTCGGTGTACTAAATGTTAATTAAATCTTTGTTCAGACTGTTTAATGTAAAATGTACAAGTAATTTCAAATGGAAAGTGAACGTATTATTTGGCACGTTCGTTATAGATCAGTAATATAGTAATATGTTATAACTATGTACAAACACGTTTTGTATCCTTAATGCACGTGATGGACCTAATTATATTATAATTTTAGCATATTGTCTACTAAAATTACATTATATTTACAAATCGTTAATAATGAAAATTCAATTAAATCAGTATAAATAATAATATATAATTGATATACGCATTTGAATTACGAGTAAAGCAGAAAACGATTTCGGTTTTACGATGTCTTTTAATTTTTTATTTCTTTATATATATTGTTATATACTGTTTTAATGTTTGGTAATAAATTGGTGTAAAGTAAAATATATGCATAATATATAAAAAAATTTAATTAAAATCATAGTCAATAATTGTATAGATTAAATGTTTAGATTATACAGTTTGAGGGTAATATATAGTAGATAAATAGATTTATTAGGCACTGAAGAAGGAATAGATAAATAGTCAAATAAACATTTTTTAATAATAAGAAAAATTTAAAATTTATATGAAAAAACAGAAATATTTATGGAACACCATTTTATGATAAAATCAATCTTTTATTTTACTGTAATTAAAAAATAACGAAAAACCATAAATATACTTAACATTTTTTCCAAATATTGACTAGGAATTTTATTTTTTATTTTAAGTTTTCACTTAGAATCATTTGACTTACTCATTGGATAATGACAAATTTCGCTCAACACCTACAATTAATACTACACTAACAATATACAGCATAGTGGAATACCTAGTGGATCTATACCTCGATTTACTGTAATTTTAAATTAATATTTTTTTTTTTTTTACAGTATAATAAATAGTTTTCACCTATACCTTACCTTTTATTTTGAATTTTGATTATACACTGTCATTATAATATAATATAAATATTTAATAGTTTTGATATTAGACACAGAATTTCGTGAGACGACATGGTAAACACGACATTTATAATAGTTTCCATAGAAACCTTTTAGCACCATTATATTGGACTCTATTCTCATAAGTATCGTAGTAATAATAATAATAATAATAATAATAATAATAATAATAATGATACTATAAAAACCATAAAATATTACGTGCAGATGACATTTTATTAGAAATGGATGATGTCTACAAACAGACTATTGCACAGTACTGCGTAGAGCGCGTATGTTTACAATTGGCTTGTCGCGGCTTATCACCCTAAAGCGTGTCCCCTGACGATCCACGTGCCGTGGTTGCTGTTAGCCTGTCAAATTAACGTCACTTTGCAACATCCCTTCCATCTAGTCCCTGATCTCGCAACGCCGAATGTATTATGTGTAGGTTTAGCGGAGCAGTGGTTTTTTGATATAATAAGCAAAACGGAAAACAATACCGTTGATGCAACTGCCGTATGAGGAGTGGGCTAAAGGGCGGATTCCCGGTCGAAAATGTCAATCAATTTACTGTAGTCAATCGACAAAAGGTCGACATTTAGCTTTTTGGTGATGGTGTTACGCCTTGAAAAATGAAGAGGTGACATAAAAAAAAGTGTATTTATTCGCCTAATGAACACGCGCACGCATTAATAATCACCACTGGTGGCTGATTCTGACAATTTCTAATAAAGGACGTTGAATTGATTATTTTCACGATTCATGATGAACTCCTATTATGTGGTATAATGTGCGTCCGTCTGATCACGTATATATACTTACGTACATTTCGCCTCCACTATCACGTACACTACACGCATTTTCAAGTACTTTTTTGTTTTGCGTTTCTGGCCCCTCTTCTGTTTGATAAAAAAAAAACCATGTATAGCGTTGATTTCAGTAAAAATTTGTTAAAATAATAACCGCCCAAGGTGCCGGGTGCTGTAAAAAAAAATTATTTAACCTTTTTTACGCCACCCATTGTGAATAATTATAAACTAAAGATTTATTCGCCACAAACAATGTGTGTTGCGTTTGCTAAAAATAAAATTCATTAAAAATAATTAAATTAATTTTTTTTTAATGTTTTCCCGTTAAAGTATAATGTTATTTTTTCACTCGAATACGATACGATTGTTTTAAATTTACACATACCTATTTATAATTTGCATTAAAAAAATTTGAATATATAACCACTAATCTTTTCCTTATATATTATAATAATTTTATTATTAGTAAAATATTTTAATAAAATTATTTTAAAATGAGATGGTTATAATTTATTTTATTACTATTATAAAGGACTAAAACTTTTGTTCAAATATTATTATCTACAGTATATTATAATATAAATATGTAACAGTATTTTTTAATGTAACTATTTAAAATAATAATACTATAATAATACTGTAATCAAAACAATTACCCATACAAATTTTTATATTTAAGATGCCTATTAGGTATAAATATTACCTATATGTTAAATATTGTAAATATAAAATCTTACATAATTTTGTTATTGAAAAATTGTTTGCAGTATATTATTATAAGCCAACGTACATATTAGTTCATATTATGTATTCATAATTAATCATGCAATTCATACATAAAATATACATAACATGTTTAATATTACAGCGTTATTACATAAATATTATTAATATTTCTATATTAGTTTTGGTATTCAGTTAAATTTTTTTATACCAAAAACATTATGTAATACTAATTGGTTTGTTTTTAATTCATAGAAAAATACAAAAAAATATTCACATTACAAAAAAATTTTAAACAAGATGAAAATTGTAAATAATTGTTTCGTTTATAAAATATAATAATAATACGTTTTACATAATGTAAGTTGTTAAAACGTATTTGTTCAGAACTTAAAACATAAAACTATAAAGAATAAATAAAATTCTTTTTTTTTTTCAAAAACGTTCAATAATACAATTACGAATGAAAGTTCTAGATCCCATATCCTTAGTTATAGAGATTTCATGATGTAATTTGTTTTTTATTTAATAATATATATAGACACTTTTTATTAATATGAAAATACATTAATATTGATATATTTTTATATTGTTTACTTCCGTTATAATATATTATATGTTACTGATTTTGATTGATGTTTAAAACCTTAATAGTATGCATATTTATAACGCTAAACCATTATAATTTTTTGTAAACTATAGAAATTGTTTTAGATTATATATATTTTTACATAAAGAACACATTATTTAAAAAAAAACCTGGTATATATTATACTTATTTTATATGAAGTTCTTTCTATAGTAATTAGTTTTTGACTATCAAATGATAATTTCGCGTAACAATTATAACAGTTATAAATTTATAATTAATTGTACTTGACGAGTGCATCGTTCAATGGCTGTTGCTGTAGAATAACAAACATTAATAGGTTCATAAACTTAAATAAATCTCATTATTTTAAATAGCAGTTATTCTAAGAAATTACTTTTTAATATCCTAATGGTTTTAAAATATTTATACTTGCCTACTGTAAAATCCGTAAATTCTATTTGTTATTCGATTTTACTAAATATTTTAATACAATTGGTGATAAAATATTAATGGTATGGGAATAACTTATGGAGACTACTAAAAGCTTCTACTACAGAATGCTGAACACGGAAAGGTCGACAAATTTTACGGTGTAGGGATCCTTGTACTTTCTTGATTAGAATGCCAAATATCACCCAAATACGTTTTTATTAATGATAGTTAAATAATTAAAACGACATTCATTAAAATTTCATTCAAGTCAAATCAACGAAAATAAAAAAATATAAATAACAATAATTAATTACCAACATTTTGCTAAATTTTAAATCTATTTAGAATTTTTTTATATTAACTTAAAAAGAGACGAGATACTTAAGTTAAGTTTTTACATGAACATGTTATGTTTTGATTTGTACGGTAGTTAACCGAAGCGTACAACAAATAATAACCGACAACTTTCAAACAATAGCTATTGAAGAAAATGGCAATAAGTATGGTTTAAATTAAGCTTCGCTCATAATATTGTCTTAAACTTCAAGACATATTGTTGCTTTTCGATGCATCATAATACTCATTAAAGTACATACAATAGAAAATATTAAAACAAATTATTACTATACAGATATAATTAGTTTGAGAACAATAATTAAAAATGTCTATTGACTATTATAATATTGATTTATTTATGAATAAAAAAACAATATTTTGAATTATATTCTGTATTTTTTTAATACATTTACAGTATTTAACCAAATATTTGAAAATATACTTGCCTAAATGTTAACAACATAATATCAATTAATCAGATTAGTAATCAAAATATTATATAAAACAAACGTATTGCTTATCATTTAGTTTTCAATTAACACGTAATATGAAAAATTTTATAAAATAGTGGTTTAAAAATTATCTCAATAGTCTAGATAATTGAACTAATCACATACATTTTCTCTATAGAAATGGCGTTAATATATGGTATTCTTATTAAGATTTATTACTATGTTTCCTAGCGTTAAGAATAATATCATTTTTAAATCCCAAGTTTAATTTCCCCGAGGAATGTACAATGGTTATTTATCAAAAGCAGATCCAGTTTGATTGATTCAATGATGCCATCGGAAGTACTATTAGTGCGCTTGGTTTCATGATATGCTTTTAATTGGCTTAAAATGTTAGAAATGGAGATACTCCACTCGTTGTGTGTTGTGTATGGTTTTTCGTATGTAATTTTTTACTGTCGTATTATCTCTATTCTATTCACGATAGCTTACAACCTTTTGTTGGTATTGTTACCTTTAAACCAATAAAATTTTAATTTCAACATAACATTTTGTACTAAGAATTTTTAATATAATTTATTTGATTTTGATATTTAGTAACCCGTAATGTGTACACTAGATCAAAAAATAAAATTTCATTTGAAATAAAATAATAAAACTTTCACATACTTATTATGCAAAATGTTCATATAAATTATGTGTATAGTTTTATAAAAGTTTAACAAACTTTATAACTTCTATCAACAAATGTTTTTATCTTTTTAAATCAAAACTTCTGGGTACCTACCAACTGTAATATAAGGGTTAAAATTTATAATCAGTTTTCCACCATTTGAAATATTAGTTATAAAAACGTAGTAAATATTTAAACTAGATAAATAAGATCAACCATACATGTATCATGATTTTTAGGACTTGTTATTTGCATATGAATAATGTTGCACAATTACAATAATATTTCTACTTACACAAAAAAAAAAAAAAAATAAACAAATATTACAAGTTAGATTTAATAGTTCTTAGTATTTGTGTATTTAGTAAGTAATTATTTAGAAATTATAATTCGTAGATAATAATTGCAAATTTAAATGTTTTTTTTAATTATAATTAAATATGTTCACTATTAATTATTATTTTAAAAATCCATTAATTTCTCAATTTCTCGATGGAAATAAATATTCCTAATGGTTTAATAATATTCCACACGGAATAAAAAAAAGTCTGTATAATTTCGATAGAAATAACATACATATTTAAAATATATTATACATACCTTACTAAAATCAAATTTATTACATACCAGAATAAAACTACTATAAAATAATTTGTATTTTAAAAGTCATATAAAATCACTTTTCGTTTTATCACCGCCGGGTTTATATATACTTTTTTTGATTATTCAGCAAAATTATCATTTAGTCAACCTTTACACAAATGTCATACCGGATTTTATATATTACCACGTATCCTGTAATTCATGTAATACCTATTATTTATTTTGTGCTTTACAGATGTAGTTTTGATAATGTCTTTAAATTTTTTATAAAAACCCGCAGAACAACCATAAATTTACAAATAAAAAAGTAAAATCTAAAGGTTACGGCACTTACTTTTTTTTCATAAAGTATGTTTTGATTATTTTGTAATTATTAAAAAAAAAAAAAAACAAACATAGAAACATTCATTTTAGATATTTATAAGGTTTAGTATGGTGTAAATGGTGTCATGTCGTAATGAAATGTTAAAACAATATTGATAATTTTTAGATAGTTAGGTACGTACATAAATTAGATACATAAAAATAATTATTAATTATTATAAAATATACTTTATGAAAACTTGATAAGTATATTTATCAATTATAACTTTTTTGAATAATTTAAAATCATAAATTAATTATTTTCATGATCAGATGCCTTAAATTTTGAATTCCACAAGTGTACTCAGATATATATGTATATAATCGTACATAATTGTTTAATGATTAATTAATATTTATTTTATTTACCTATTATAAAATTAACCGACTATGTGCTTTGAAATGTATAATATTGATGTACCATATAATATTATTGAAAACAATTAAGTGAAAAATAGTAAGTGACGTTCACTCAACTCGAGCTGCAATAGTTTTAACCTATTCCAAAGTAATTCTAGATATTTATATCGAGAAAATAGAAATATTTTCCTACTTTTTCTAATATATCATTATCGTTATTATAACATCATTAAAATCATTAGATTACTAGTTCATTTCTAACTTTTCCTACTATTAATTGTTGTATTTTCATACGGAATTATTTTAATGCTATGGCTTATAATCATATTTACTCGTGATGATAAATACATTGGTATTATTATAATAATATACAATTTATTACCTATATAATATTATAATAAATAATATAATATATAAACATATATTATACCTACGCTAATATATATATATATATTGTACAAATATCTATATATTTATTTTTATCTCTTCCCAGTTAAAATTATAGTCGATTTTCGTTTTTTGACAGGGTCGCCATGCTGTTATTGCGGTCTGGATATATTTTTTGATTTTAATAATATATTATAATACCTAACATATTATTATTATTTTTCCTCGAACTGTGTCGTCCCGCGACACACTTCGCCGGGCAACGCGGTCTTTTCGCGCGCGGCAGTGTCAAACCAGCGACAACAGCTGTGAAACCGGACGAACTGCGAGCCTACATATATTATTATAGTTGTGCCCTTTTAACTCCTACCCACCCTCACCACCCGCAGTAACCACACCGCCGCGCACCCTTTACCCTCCATAATCGTTTTCGTTCTCCTCGCACCGGGTACCATAACGCTGCACCCACCCACCCACCCACCCATCCACTGCCACCCCGCCGATGATTTCTCCTCCGCCAAAATCACTTCCCTTCACTTTTGCGCCTAAAATCTACCCCTCGTCGCCTCTCCCACCATTTGCAACAAAATATCCACCCCATGTGGCACGTGTGTGTGGTTCCGCGCAGTCACCACTATAGTTCGATTCGAAGTACGTCGGCGATCGCGACGGAGTGCGAATCGCGTCAACGACGACACTTATAATCTGAATGATATATTATTATGATATACTTTTTTTATGATTTGTAGTTAATAATATATATAAAAACGAACACGGCGATGGATCTAACTTGTTTCCTATTTATATGATACTCATTAATATGCGGGAATTCGTTCTCAAATCTCTTCAAAACATATTGTAAAATATTTTTCTCGGTGGATAAAATGGTCATAATACAGTTCTGTTTGTCTACAAATCATGCATAATTTGCTTTTTAGGGGCTATTATTCACCTCCCCCTCCTCGTTAGCCGTACTTGTGACCCATTATCATCTACGATTAGTACAACACTGCCGTATTAACGACACGTGTACCGTGATTACCATCCGTGGTATTCATTTTATTTATTTTTTTAAATAAAGATACTCCCGTTGTATCGATATCAAATTAATTAACTATAGTGTTATTATTATTTATTATTTAATATATATTGTTTTATTATAAACCAATCACCAACCAAATTATAACTAGTATTTTTTAGATTTATATCAAACAGTTGATAATGTATGTTTATTTGAATGCGTTTAATTTAATTATAATTATTATAATCGGTTCCAACTTCCATTGAAGGATACATATAATCAAGCATATATTTTTATTCATAAAAATATACTAAACTGGAATGATCATCTTTTAAATTAATAAGATTTCTTCCAATAAGTGTTTAAACATGAAAAACCTTTGAACCGTTTATCATATTTCTAAATTGTATAATTGAAGCAATACTAATGATGATAATAATATTAAAAAAAGAATCAAAATTGTTTTATATGTATTATCCGTTATTCAGTATAAATGTAACAGGAAATTAATTAAACAGTGAAGAATTTGCTCGTATAGTAAAAATTTAAAGAACCTTTCTATGCTGTGTAGGCATTTATGATCCCACTGACGTATTATAAGTGTTCATGGCTTATTTAAAACGACTCGAAAGATAAATTGAAAACGCATAGACGACAATGTATTTGGCTCTAATATTTATGCTTTATATTTTTTACAGTCATGTTCTTATTATTTATTTTGTAACTGAGGTAATGGAAAAATATTGAAATTCAAAAAATCTAGTTATCTTGGATATTTATTATATAATATAGAACTATATAAAATCGTATTCACACAGTCACACAAGCATTATAATTTATAGGTATCTATATATAAGACGAATCTTTTAAAACAGAATATTCTTTATTTTAATCAATTTTTGATTTTAAATTAAAATAAAAAAATTATTTTATACAATTAGAAGTAGGCGTAATACTTATAAAAATATTTTATTTAACTTTTTATTAATGACGATCTATATTTTTTAATTTCATATTATTAAGCAAACCATTAATATTTAAAATCAGTTTTTGACAAAAAAACGAATAATTATGGATACTTGAAATTCTCGCAATATGTTTATATGATCATTTTCTATGCGCAAAATGTTCAATTTTCATGACTAAGGATTGATAATTCAATACCAAGTTTCTCATTAATATTTTATGCTGAAAATAATGAATTTAAAAAGTATATTCAATTTTTTTTTCAAATTTATACGAAATTACATATATAAACGATGAATAATGAAGTTAATTATTTTGTTATGATTCAAAAACATTATTTGTGAGTACTTACAACTTGTACGTATATTACAAATGGTATTATACGCAATGACATTTTCAAAATACGATGTAATAAATATAACTGAATTTAAATTGAATACATATATTACAGTGATTCACTTGATACTATATAGCAGAACGGCACCCACTTGCTAATCTTTTTAAAATTGATTTTTAATACTTTTAAAGTTTTTTAAAACTATCCTGGATTATAATGAATTTAATTATATATATTTTACTAGTTATGTTTCTAATAATTTGAGTATGACTATTGAGTATAATATAATACCGAGCTATACATAGTACATACATTATAAAAAGTACTATATACCATATATGTTACTTCATTTATAACTATAAATCGAAATAAAATATTAACAATTTAGTATGAAAATTATATAATATTTTTTTAAATGTTTGCCGACTTAATTTCGATAAACACAACAATTATTATTGTAATAGTAAATTGGTCTCAATTTCAATCTAAAACACAGCTGTTAAAGATTTATCATTTATCATCATTATAAAACGATTCTACGATTCTCTAAAAGATATATTAAACATGTTTAGAATAAAAAAAAACCGAAATATTTTACTCGCGGAAAAATATACGTACAAAAAAAAACAGTAGGCATCCAAAGTTTGGGAACAAATAAACTTTTTTCAAACTTGTTTGGAATAATATTATATAGCTACTAATTCTTGATATCTCACATTATATAAAGTTGTAATAAAGTTCTAGAAATTCTATTAGTTTTCGAATGTTAATCGAAATTATTAAATTATTGCTTTCTGTTTAGTTTAATTTTTGATTTAGTTTACAATTTTTTATAAGTCTACTATAATACTTGTTTTGAAATGTCACCATGAACTAATTCGATCATTTGTTATTGATTCAACAATGTTAATTATCAACAACACTAATTAATTTATAATCGTATTAATATTATTTTAATAGATAACTTTTTATAAAAGTTGTGATTAGATCCGGTACATCGTCTATTGCTATACAATTATATGATATCAATTTAAAAATGTATAAAACTAAAAATAAATAATTAAAAAAAAAAAAAAAAAAAAAACAAAATAATAGTTTGAAACCAATGCTGTATGATTTAGGTGAATATTCAGCAGATAAAACTATCATATTACCATAATTTTACTGTTATTGAACGGTTTAAACCTCGTATAGTTGTTATAGCCTTGTAGATACATATCTAAAATGGACATTATATGCACTCAAAATTATACATAGGCCAACCACGGGAAATCGGATTAATCGGATTTAGGAGCTCATATTTAGTATTCTTACATAGACTGTTCTCAACGATGTCCATGGTTTCAAAAAATCGTGCCCTTCGTGGTCGGTCGTGAAATTAAGATCCATATTGAAATATATTTAAAAAAAATAATACGCTCGATCTGGTGATTGAGATTTGAACCCACAACTCTTTGTGTCAGAGCCGTTAACACGGTTATCTGTGATCTTATCGTCGTTAGCTTTTGCCCGATACATTTCTATTTAGGTGTGCCCATGTCTGTGCGTGTTGTATGAGCGAGAAGATAAGACCACATCAACGAGGATGATTCAGTTACTCATAAAATATGCAACATTCAATTTACACTTCGATGCGTCCGTTTCATTTGTCCGTGTTTATTTCAAGAACGTTTTGAAAATAACTTTGTAGGTCTGTATAGGTGATTACTTGTATAGATATTTTGGTCAACTATTAGAAAAAAACATTTTTTTTTATTAAGATTGTACTTCTCACTTTTTATCTAAATTTAAAATTTTACCAACTAAAACATTTTTTGTATAAATGTATATCTTTTAATATAATTTAACTCATTTCATGGTATTGTTCAAATTTTTAACAAATACATAATTTATATTAATCATCAAATGTATTTTTAAAAATTTAAAATAATCTCAACATTTATGGATTAAAAAATAAACAATCATAGTACAGTTTTTATTGATTAGGTACTCCACGTGAGTTTTCTTAACGCGATAAATACGTAAACATCGTATACACTCGTATTATTCTATCAATACTAAGATATTACGATGCGTGTTATTCTTACTGTATAAGCGCACTACAGGCTGTTCTAATAAAACCACTTGAAGGGATTTATCGTCATAATGATGTAGAATGAAGTAAGGTTTATTGCATTTTGAAAAGCAAATCCTTATAACTGTACAAGAAAATCCTGTTCTGTTTTATTGTCCTTCCTGCAGTGATATAAGAGTATATGCAAGGTTGTTGTGTCGATGTTAAACCACCATTAAACTTCTTTAAGCTTACCACGCGTATATGTCGCTTTTCTTTATTTCTCTGGATGGAAAAAAATATGTTACACACGTAACACCAATATACATAAAGGAGAATTTCATTACGGTTGAACTCATCCGACAGGAAATCAACGAGCACAGACATTTTTTTTTTTTTTACTATAATGTGAATGTTATTTTTCTTATTATTGGTAGTATTAAGGAAATTATATAAAAATGTATTTTTGTAAGAAGTTATGTTAGATTACATACATAAGTATTAAACGAAGGTAGACGGAATTCACGATTTTGGATGTTACCCAAAAGCTTTGCGCCTGTATAATTCGAAGGGTCCACTACTAAAAACAAATAAATAACATGAAATAGTGATGGCGATGTTACCAGCTAGGGCATAATCGAATAATTCTCAGAGGGATGAAATAAAATATCCTCGGGGATTTCATGAAAAACACCGGAATGAAATTTTTCGTTCTTCTTTCCTTGTTACGAAAACCAATACGGTAACAGTAAACATTTGTCAACTGGTAAATTACTCTCTTTTGTAACGTTCAATGTTATTGTTTCACTTCCATTTCAAATGAAATAACATTATGCATTCACTTCAATAATAAAATAATATATTTTCAATTTATTTTAAAAACTTATCTTCAGAATTTAATTTTTTTTTTAACTGTATTCACATTTTACACATTCTTATTTTTATTTTTGAAATATTTAATAGAATTTAACGATTATAATTTTTTTGATATTTTTAACTTTCAACAGTTGAAAAATTGTTTATAAAGTTTAATTTGTATTAAATATTTTGCAATTTTGTTTTTATGTTTTTTATAATTTTATATTTTAAAATTACATTGAGTTATTTTAATATAAATTATTTGGTGTTTGTTTTAAAATAAACAAGTACAATTTTAAATTAAGACTAATAATTTTCATAAATTTATTACTTTACTAAACATTTGAAATTAATATATTTATTTATAAAAATATTGTAATTTTAGGTAAAAATACTTACATTAATTTTATTAATAATAAAATATTAATTCGACCATATTCTTATTATATTTATATTCTATAAGCGAAAATTACTATAAATACTCACTAAAATAAATAATACACATCGTTGTTAATCAGTTGACGATTTTGAGTTTTTACGTGTTACACAAAACCACAATTTTTCGAATCTGGTAATCTATCATTGCTCTCAAATTAAAATTAATACTACACTGGCTTTCGCCAGATTGTAAAGAATAAGAAAGGAACTAATTGTCAGACGTTCTATCTTAAATGTTGTTTGTTCTGTAGCTTGTAAGTTATCTATGGAACTTATAACCCCATAAAATAGTAGTCCATCCAAAATAATGGTCTAGTCGTCATTTATGGAGAATGTGGATGATTTTTCTACTTGCGGCCCTTGAACCACTATATGTATAACATTTTCAAATAGATACCAAGACATAATTTTTGGTTTTCTTTCTATTTTGTCTGCTGACAAGCTATCATTATTCATTTGTGATGAATTTCGTTTTTCAATAAAAGAAGAGTAAACGCTGTATGGGTATTGTTTTTGAAGAGGGGCGCGTAACATACAATAATTCACCATGTCCAGCGGGATCCTTCCCGGCCTCGTTTAAATAAACCAATTAATCGAACCATTATGAATAATGAATTGACAGTAACACGCTATAGGCTACATTCGCTGGTATTGGTCACGCAAACTGTTCCGTTTTACACAGGAAGTCAGGAACTGACATAAAACGGTTATAAAAATTTGCTCTATATGCATGAATATTATTTAAAATATAGTAAGCCAGAACAAGTATTATTATATTATATAATATTGACCTAGAGTATTATAGTACTATAATCTAGTGATTTTGTTTTGTTCTTTTTTTAACTTGATTATTTAAGTATTTGCCATATTTCATTGACAATTATTAATTAACAATAATGAGTTTTAGTATTTTATAAATGCCGATTTCTCTATTTACACTTAATGAAAAAATTTAGAAAATATTGAGTAAGTTATTACGTTGAAACTGGATTTACGGTAAATTCGTAATATTTTGAAATCTATTAAGATTATATGATTATATTTTATACATTATAAAAAGGTATGCAGTACTTAACACTTACATAGGTACTGTATAAAAAATAAAACAATATTCCATTTGATTATAATATTATATTTATTTTAATAGAAGCCACTGAATAAATAATTTCAAAATAATTACGAGTAGATATATACTATTATTATCTATTACAAACTTTAATTAATTAAAATTACGTTTAAAATACATTTAATTGTAATTGAATTATAAGTTAATTTTTTTTATAGGTTTTAGTTGAACATTCCAATACTTTCCTTGAAAATAAAAAGCTCCAAACTTTTGAAGTATGTTTCTAATGAATTAGAATCTTCATGAGCCCCACACGAACCTATTCGAGTGGAGCCCATTACATTTTTGAAAGATTAAATAAAAATAAAAAATAATATTCAACTTTCTAAATTTTCAAATCCTCCAATTAGGTATCTTAAAGATAAATAATATTACATTAACCGTAAAAAGAAACAGTTTTATTGTATCTGATATAAATAGTGAAGTTGCTTTCCAATGTTCACACTGCCGAGGGTTATACTAAGAGAAAAAGAAAAAAAGTACAGAATAATAAACACAGGGTACTCTTATACATTTTGTATTTATATAAATAATTGATAATTTTACATAATATACATTTTACGCATAATTTGTTTAAGTATCTTTATTTTTGTTTGAAAATATTTTGTTTTTTACTACGTATCTATAATATTATAACAGATATATCTCTTTTCTATATAATAAATAATACAGTTTATTTATAAACAATATTTTTAAACCTCCAAATAAAAAAAATATTTGAAATAATTAGAGTAGACACATATTAGTTATTTGCTAAGACTTATTTTGTTCCATTTGTGTATTTAATTTAAGAAATAACACAAAAAATATTAAATCTATGAAAAAGGGCAGTTATAGTTTTTTTATGCTGTTAAAGTCGTATTTTTTTGTTGAGAAATGGTAGTAAGTAATGGAGTCTTAGTATCATAATAAATTGGTGAAAATTGTTTCTTTATAATAGACCATTTACATACCTAGTTGTTATGAAATGTCTTTGTTATAGATGGTTGTCCTTCTATTATACACATTGTGGAAATTATTCGAAAACTTCGGTTGCTTAGAAATATATTCTGTTATAAAGTATCGTTTGTTTTTCCAGTCCTTTTTTTCACCCTTGCGGTGAAGAGCTTTGCATGTAATTGTGATTCCAAAAGGATCCAACATGATGTGGGGTTGGTCGAGTGTCACAGTGGAATAAGTGATGAAGAAAAAAAAACCTTATACTATGACCAAGATAATGACGTTACTTTGAAACCGTATGTTTCATAGACAATGAAGTTTTTTCCCCTCGCGTAGAAAACTTAAGGTGAAAACTCGACGTTGTTCTCGCGTGATTCGTAAAAGTTTTGTTATAAAAATAACGTTAGGTTTAATGCACGTTACTGTGCTGTGGATTACAAAGTTACTGATCGAAAGTTTAACGGAATTTTCTGATTAAAAACAATACTCATAAAACATTATGGTTCATCCACAAAACAAAACGGACCTAACTAATCAATTTGTTGTTGTTGTTTTTTTTACATCACATTTCATATATTACCTTTCCAGTTATGTTTCTTCCCCGCATTAATTCAATAAATCTTGCCAAGTAAAATTGATCGTCATTAATTTATGCCCACCTTAGATTACATCCGTTATAAATATTGAACCCTCTATTACCACAACTCGCTAGAAAATAATTGACATTTTCTGTTATTTTTTCTCTTGTGATATTGTATATTTTATTATTTTCTATAAATATTTTCATGTTGATTTACAAACAATGACAACATTTTAGGAATCTATTTTGTTTATTTAAACTATAAGTACTTATTCTTTTTAACAAAAATCAGGATGAACGGACTTGAACCGAATTACAAAAATAAAAATTCTACGAAAATCTATTTGTTAAACTTATTAGTGTTGTAGCAAAATAAATTAATTTATATAGTTTAGTTAAAATAATAAAGATACCTAATAAATAATAACTAAAAATATAAACTTAGTTCTGCATTACTGAAAATTAATTTTCATTATTTTTCTTTAACATCTAAAGGCTAAATTTTAATAATACAATATACAAATCTATGAGGTAATAAAGTATTAAATTTTTATTTCTTCAAATTTTAGAAAAATATCTTTTTTTTTAGTCAAAAATTAAAACAATAATTATTATTAATGGACAGATTTGATGCCGTACATTGTAATTTAATAATAAATTATAAAACAAATATAAAAATATACATTTTTAAATGTTTTAATCACTTATTAACAATTAATTTTTCTTTATTATATGATTATAGGCAACTAAAATTTTATATAAGAAAATTAATTTTTAAGATTAAAAAAAAGTGTTATAAAATTTAATTCATTACTTACTGCTTGGATCTAAAATCTGTTATTGATATTTATGATTATGAAATGATGATTTTGACAGATTTTATTTTTATTTTCTATTGTATAATTTTTGATATATTTATATTTTATTATTTTAAATCTATGAAGTTCTATTTGTAAGAAACAGTTTATAACAGTAGATTTTTAATTTTGAAGGTGCCTATCATCATTGAATAGGTCACTGCTTAATATTGAAAAAAAAATGTTTCTTTTTGTGCCTTTTAACACCAATGATATATTTCAAAACACACTTTATTATATATAATATAGTACAAGTGTATACTGTATATGTATAAATAGATAAAATATAACTGTTATAGATATGATGCAAGACAAAAACCGCAAACGTCATGTAATTTAATAGGTTCTATACATTGTTTTTGATTTCAAAAATTGTATTTTGCTTCAAGTATTTGTGCACTTAGATGTGCATCATAATATGTATTTTATTAGTTTTGGATTTTACTTGTATGACAAACGCAACGAGATATAAGTAATAAGAGGGGGAGAAATGTATTTGAGTATAAGTCTTTGAAAAGACACTAAGGAAAGTAAAAAGTAGGGGCGATTCGATGCTTTCAAATCGAAGTATTTTCTAAATGTGAAACGATTGGTGGTGCAAGAGATTAACGAAGGGTAAAGATTTTCCCAGAATAACCCCAATATGTAAGGGTGTATACTATGCAGTTTAATTGTTCCCAGATTTCACATGGTCGGCACAGAGGAATTCAATATAAAAGATTGGAATTCACTTTCTTCATTTCATAACACTTAAGTATAATGCCTTTGTATAATCTTAAGAAAAATATATGATGATTATAAAATAAATAAACCTACTATGTATACATTGAATACTCTATCAAATGATGTGAAAAACTAAAATATCCAGTTTAAAAGAGTTGAAATAGCTAGTTAATTACATGCGCTTTAAAAATATATGCCTACTACTGGTCTTAGTAAAAAAAAATACTAAACGATAAAATTCACGACTTTATTAATTAACGATTTATACCAATTAATTAAAGTGTACTATTATCCTGTATACATTCTTTTATTACCTATATAAGATGGTGTCTATTTAAATAATTCAACAAGCGTGGAAAAAATATTTATATAATACAATGAATTCACCTTAAAATTGTCACCGACATTAGGTTTGAGAAATAAATGTATCAATGTTTTTGGATTATTTGATTACGTTTTTGGTTATCAGAAAAAAATATATTGATTAATAATAAACAATTATAAAAAATATGTGTCAAAATTTAAGAATTTTCTAGTTGAAAATTGGAAAATTGTATCTAGTTGTTTCTTTGTGACCTAGTTAATAATATGAGAATTACATACAATATTATTTAACAAAGATTTTTCCTTTTTTTATTTTCCACCTAAACAGTTGAATCCTTAATATGTTATTTATAAACATATCTATATCTTTAATTCATATTATAAAGTTTCAATTAGATTTTTTTAAACTTTTAAATTGTATGTTTCCAGTACTACGAAATTATTTTATTTGTCTTAATCAGATAAAATCCAATGCTTAAAGTCATGTATAACAAATAAATTATTTGATTAATAACTATACTTTGAGTTAATATGTAAACATTTCATTTTATTAGACTTTCAAGTTGGCACCTAAATATACATGATATATTTATACATAGAAAAGGTAGCATTCATGTATAATATTATGAGAAAAAACATTTATGTGTATATATTTTGAGGCAATTTCGGTCACTATGATTTATGGCCGGACAACTTTTGCATTTCGATCTAAAATAGTAAAACTTGTATTCCACTCACTTTAATATACATATCTCATACAACTCACGATGCATTGCAATTTCTCAAACTTGTATGTTACGTTCTACAGTTTAGTGAGCAAGAGTGAAATATTTTTTTTCCTTTTAAAAAAAAGTTTTAACTATTGAATATAGTATCTAATGATACATTTTTAGAAACCTATTGAATTTTAATTTGATTTACCTTATAAATTTAGACTATGAATTTCTAATATATTTTTAAGTTTCTAATTGATCTGCATATAATATATGGTATAATTTATTTTCATTAGCAAACAACTATATATTTTTAATTTTATTGATGTGGGATTTATATAAGGATGACTAGATGACAGTTATTGCTTTATCAATTATTCTATTTAATTTCTTATAATCCGTGGAAAGTTGTGCCAGTCAAAGTTCTAAAACGACGTAATTATCAGATACAGATGAATGATAAAACTGATTGTAATGATAAATATATAATTACAAACTAGTGTGCTGCAGTCAATTTGCTGTAAATACAATAGATAAGCACATATTGTACTTTGGTGATTAAAATACTTTGATAAGTTCCAAAAAAACAATAAATATGCATTAAATGATAAATTAAAATAATTAATTTTATTATTTATTTTACTATAAGATTAATCTTTTTAAAAATAAAATAACAAATAATATATGTAAAACTGTATTTTTTTTAAAGAGAGATAAAAATAAAACGTACATATTATATATTATATATTTATATATAATGTACATTGATAACTAAGAAATGTCCGATATTTGTTAACATTTTTAATACAATTTTTAAATTATTCAGGTTTTTATTTTTATTATAATATTTATGTTACAATATTTTTGCAGAGTATTTGATTATGGCATTTTTACTTTACCAAAATAACATAATTTACTTTCAACACTTTTATTTTTTTTGATCGACAAAGTCATTATACGTCCATAAACCAGATGCGTTGTCTTAACTAGTCGAACAATGAAGAAGAACCATAATATATATCTTTGTATAGTGTCTTGTATAATTGTCTTGGGAGTCATAAGGTGGTTGTTTCTCAAGTAAACGTACTTTTTCTAATAAATATAATTTCCGTTACAATTCGACGGTATCGTTACGCTAAGATAAAACTAATTCGTGGACTAACAGATGGTCGTTTTTGGCCTATGGAAGTTCATCGTTAATTTGTATTCATTACAACCACAAATAGTAATCATGATACATTTATTTTGTTTTTTAATAATAAAAAAAAAGTATTGATGATTCTGGCTTCTAATGTATCGATGACAATCAACATCATACTGTGTAAGCTTTTCATTTTCTATTGTGTATATATATATTATATAATAACAACAGTCATAATGGTATTTTAAGCTTTTCAGATATTAAGTCTTTTCCAGACAGACAAAAAAAAACTCATCTTCTCGTAGAAAATTGTTTTGTATTTAATATAAACAACAGGTAAATATAAGGATTTACCATGTCCATATTTTATTTTCCTACGCTAATACATGCGTATTATTAACATTAATTTGTTTGTTAGTTATAATGTTTGAATTTGTATATTAAAGACTATACATTAATCTTGTTTATAGTTAATAATAAAGTTATTAAATATTATCTTCGTTCAAATTTATTATTAGAACATTTGAAATTGGATTCATGATATTCACAACAGGAATAAGTTAAAATATATTTATATTTTATATTAATTTTTATCGGATAAAGAATACTGCGTAATAAAATACACGATAGAAAATCCTCAAATGATAATATAGGGACTAGACATAGTAGTATCAACTAAGATGGTATTAATATGG
Source organism: Rhopalosiphum maidis (assembly GCF_003676215.2). NCBI lineage: Eukaryota > Metazoa > Arthropoda > Insecta > Hemiptera > Aphididae > Rhopalosiphum > Rhopalosiphum maidis. The sequence goes on along the minus strand of NC_040880.1, from coordinate 46,454,723 downwards.
GAATGGCAATAAAAATTCCCCTCCGAATAAAGACTTAACCGAAATAAATAACGATTAAACGATAAAAAAAAAAAATACATTCTACAAACAATGTGTATAACTACAATTAATGTTGCTTATACGCTACGCTCTTATAGGGGATTCACAAATATTGGTTGATACTTCTCGTGACAAAATTACAACATGGTCTTATTTCCCAAAACAATTGCAAAAAAAACTTTGTACCTATTATTATATTGCTGTTGGCAAGAGGAGACAATGTATCGGGTATAAAATTACTTTTGAAAAGTAAAAAAAAAAAAAAATATAGAAATGGGTAATGTGTTTTACGAAGCCTAAACAACCAAAATAAAAATCCATCATCTCTGTAGTTATAGGAGAGAAAACACTTCTAGGTTGAAACTTCTACGTCAATTTTTAAAATAGTATAACATCATATAATAAATTGCCATACTATACTTTCTAGTAATTTCATCGAAACATCGCATACAACTTTGTGGCACCCATAAACTTTTTAAACACAGGTTTTCCATTTTTTTTATGAGAAGAAAATAAATATATTTTCCAACCCCAACGGCAATACATTAATGAAGTTAATAATGTATAATACGCACCTTTTTTTTTTTTTTTTTTAAATGAAGTATAATTTTGATGTGTTTATATTAATGATATAATTACGAGAACTTTTATTAGATTTAGCATTTCTTTTGTGAGTTCTAAATGAAACGAGTTGATTTTTCTAAAACTATCTAAGATTAATAATGAACAAATAATTCATGTTCAGCGATATAATGCGTACATTTTGAAAATAAATGTAGACGTCTGATTTAGTTAGTTTCAATTTATTCATTACAAATACATTTTTAATATTTGAACGTGCTTATGTGATAGTAATAAATATTATATAAACACTAATCGGATGTAAAATAAAGTATATATTTTTATCGGAACAGTTCTAATTGAATATATCAATAATAGACACATTTTGTGTTCAATTGATTATTTAGTAGTATGTATGGCTTAAAAATTCCAAGATTTTAGACTAGATGACTAGAGAATACGTGAAAATAAAGTCACGGGATAAGTTAAAAAGAAAAGTTTACCATAACTATGTATATAAATTTTTTTTATCATTTTTTAGCTTCGGCAACAGGGACCAATATAAATATATTATTATTATTTCTTCCCAACAACGATGATGTTTATAAATTAAAAAATAAAAATAAAGCACATCTCTATTTTTATATCACCAAACATTTATTTTTGAAAGTTACAAAAAAAAATACATTTTAGAAAAATGAGAAAAACTTTTGGAACCTCGAATGTAACATTAATTATACGTAGTATATATTCATTATAATCTAACTAATAGATACTCATCGTATACCTACAATTTACATGTTATTAAACTATCAATATTTGCATGATATCTAACACGGAATATACATTTTTAAAATAATGAATTTTAAACTTTAAAATTTTAACTATATAGGTGTATTTATTGATTGTATTTCTTTTGATTTTCTATTATTTAACATTAAAATATATTATTGTCGTTGAGAAGGTGTTTGTTTTGAATTTTATAATGATGTATTAGTTTTGATAAATCATAACATTCGGTTTATATTAGAAATGCTATTAACCTTGTGGCTACTAATACTCAATTAATGAAGTCTATTAATTGTCAAACAATATACTCGTATTAACTGTTCATACTAAATTTTTATAATTTTACAAAACTTATTTCTAAAATATCAATAACTTTTTTTGTTCCTCAAATAATATAATTTATTTTATTTTAATATAAATGAAATAAATTGTTAGGGATTCTATTCAAGATAATTAAATAATTTAAAAATTATAACTTAAAAGATGCTTCATAGAAATTGATATATTTGTCAAAATATCATAGTATTGTACATATTATATTTTTTTTCAAAATAATCATAATAGTAAAATGAAAAAAGTTAGTACATCTACGAAGTTAACTGACCACTCTAAAAGTATTAAAATATTCTTTTTCTATTAAAATTGTAAAAAATAAATTATTATATAATTAAAAAAATATAAAATGTTTTTTAATAAACATGAAAGTTTTAATTTTACGATATAAGTTTTTTTGGTAACTTGCTGAGTTTTTCGGACTTTCTATTTCCAATTTTCGTACATGGGGCTGTGTTTTCTTGCACGTGTACTACTTACGTCAATACTATTTTTTTATGGGAATAGGACCTGGCAGCAAAAAAAGAATAAAAAAAAAAAAACCGTATTTTGTTGCAGAGAAAAAGTGTGAGCGAGATCGAAAACGGAATCCCATAAAAACGTGACCTATGGAGCGATAAAAATCGGATATAAAGTTTATTTGGGCTGTTTGATCTTTTAATCTGCTTATAATAGTTGCTGACAATAAATCAGCTTTCACTGTGCACGTTCATGAAAATCTAGCGGAATCTGATCTTACGGCATGTCGAGTTTTTTAACGACCACCTCATACATATAAAATGCTCAATAATTGAATCGTTCGTTTAAACTTTTAAAAAGTTGTAATTTTAAACGTTCTTAAAATAAGTTTTTGCAAAAAAAAGAATATTAATTATTAAAATCAAAAGGTGAATTGGATACATAGATTTAATGTTACAAAATACAATCTCATCCACATCTGCAACCTTATTACCACAAAATTTATATAATATAGTAATTGTTATATAAATTACTATATTCATTATGACATTATTATTTCAAAAATATCAAATTTTTGATAAGTTTTTTAGTTGATATAGCTCTATATAGTATATTATAGTATAATATATATTATATCACTTATTTTTCATTCACTTTTCTTGTTGAAATTGACGAAGTTTAAGTTATACAATACAAATGCATGTGTCATGTTAATTACACAACTTTATCACCCGCCTTTTATCTAAACTTTAAACATATTTTTTTTGTAATAGTAATTATGCAAACTATACTCGTCTGAAATATATCACGAATATGCCATGTCATAATTTTAAGAAAATTATTCAAAATTAATAACTACGGTAACCATAGAACAAAAATAACAATAGATTCAAATTTGATTATATTATATTTAGAAACTAAAAATAAAACTGTATAATTACTTTATTCTTTTAAATGTTTTCAACTACTTTTTAACTTTTATCCTTTAAAGTATTTTAAATTCAAAAAGTAATAGTTTTAATTAAAATAATATTGGAATAAATAAATATTTATGTACATATCTAATGGAAAAAGAAATGAAATGTTTGTTTTGTACTTCTTTCGATTTCAAAATAAATTTAAAAAATATGTTTAGTTGTATCAAAAATAAATTTAAAAAAATGTTTATAGCTCTGAAGCATGACATTTATTTCAATTTACATTTTTTAAATTTATAATTCTTATGATCCACTTTAGAGGTGATTTTGATAAAATGCTTTGTTGTCACATTAAATTTTATTTTATTAACATAATACGATAAATATACATCTATAGTTTTAGTTGAATTAGGTTGAAAAATATTATATTTATACAATGTAAGTAGTATTATTTCGCATTTATATAATATGAATTAATTGTGTTCATTATATTCATTTGAGAATTACAAAATATATAATATTAAAATTATTATTATTACTTGGTTGTAAAATTAAATGTTTGTTACCGGTAAAAAATTAAAAAAAAAAATCGTAAGTGCTCAATAAAACGAAGACATTCTTTTTTTTTTGCTAGTTATTAATCACTCTTTTTGAACGTATCGTTGTTGTTATATAATCTATTTGTTAAGTTTAAAACTAAATAATAGTGGTTAAACGGCTGTTAAAATATGAATAGTATAAGTTAGAATGAAATATTATAATCGAATAATCTGTTTTCTATTGTGTTACTAACTATTAATCGTGTATGTAAAATTGAAAACTCAAGAAGATAAATATATTTAATGTCCTGACACAGTTTAGATTCATTAAAAATAAAACAGTAGCGATTACAGTTATTAAAAAGAATAAAATAAAAGAACAAATAATAACATATTATTATTACAAGAAACACAACTTATCTGTTGAAATCATCTGTAGCCTAATCGTATACATATGTAATATGTACAAGTACATGTCTAGTTTAAAATCCAACTTTCTGTTTCGAATAACAATAAATTATTTTTGTATGTTCGTAAAAATGATTATAACGTCATAAATGTTAAAATAAACATGATAACTACAAGCTACATATTTCTTGAGTATATAACATTATACTCATCACAATTATGTTAATCGAATTATTCGGTAAGGTATTATAATTTATAATGCTATTTTTTTATTTTATTGCAATTGTTCCCGTTTGTATTCTCATCAGTATCTGAATAATCCTTTTAATACATTAAATGTGATAAAGGGATCCCTCACAGGACCTAAGAATAAGAGACTATAATCAGCTTATGGCTAGCGCACCACCCTTTATACCACAAAAAAAAAAAAAAATAGCATCGAATTTGCATACGTATTGTCATCGTGGCATTATCATTTATTGCGACAAATGGAATTAGCAAGTTTTACTATATTTTTTTTTTAAGGGTTTAATTTTTTTTTTGAGTAAAATATGATAAAACACGTCACAAATTTAAAATAAATTACAATTATATATAAATAATATATGTATATATGTTTATATGATGTGTCTCTCATAATGTTGTTTGGATGGATATCAAATCTGAAAATAATTGCTTTTACTAGTTAAAAAAATATTTTTATTTATTTTTAATGTTCACCAGAAAATCCTCGTTTTTAAAAAATACGCTGATGAATTTGGAATATTATTAAAATAATATTTACTCACATTTCCATCACTCTATGTACATTTTTAATTTTTGTAAATTAGTATTCAATGTAATGTAGATATTCATATCATCCCGTATAGCATAATATAAGAATACATACCTAACCCTACATTTAAAAAATATATTATTAATTTCTTCATTCAATTGCAATTTTATGAAAAGCAGATAACACATAAAACCACTTGAAAGCAATTTATCGGTTATCAAATATTATAATATGTCTATTGGACTGAAATGATTTAGTAAATACCGTGTCTGAATCGTATAAAAAAATACTTTGTTTACCTATATCCCGTATTTTATAACCCACATAATTACGCAGCACTTTGACAAATTTATGAGTCACAGTCTTTCTGCTTTCACGTATCAAAATTAACAGGTTTATATTTATGTCAATAGCATTTAAAGATATTATCGAATATCAGCTTATTTATGGCGGTTTTCAGATAACCTAGCGGTAATAATACATAATTTAAATCAAATCATAGCTTCAGTTATTTAAAAAAGTGTATTTTGTTTTATATTTTATTAGTCAATTATAATCTTAGTAAGCTTAATAATAGAATACATAAAACAAAAGTATACATAACACGTTAAAATACTGTTTATAAAAATTGCATAATAAAAATAATGTAAATAATTACATTATTTCTTATTTAAGACGAAAATGGAAAGTTAATGGCCGTGTGAGACTTAAAACTAATAATTATTGATTGTTGAACAATTTTAAACAATATTGTTTAATGAGATACGATATTGAATTGAATATACTCAACATTATGCATATAATTTATCGAACAATGTAATGTGTACATTTATCACTTATGTATTAGCTAGGATTATACAATGTTTTTTTTAAATAATTTTTAAAATTGCGACGATAAATAAATAAATAAAAATGTTATAAACATTTTGGTACAATATATTCATTTTTGATTTTGATCCGATAAAATAATATTGCTTTTATACTTGGTATATTGAAAAACATTTAACCTCTCTCGTCTCGTACTGTAGTAGCTGGTGTTAAATTTACGACCACCGACTATTGTGGGGTGCTTACACTTCATTGGAGTGTTTTAGAGATAACCAATGTATATGACATCTACAATCTGACATAAGAGAGTGATAATGAGAGATACAGTGAAGATTTACACTGTCCTCTCGGGCGGCACCATTGTTGCTCATAAATCCTCCTTGCATTAACTCATATTGCTTTTATGATGGCCTAATAATGGAAACAATATATTATTATTGTTCACAATGTATTGATACAGAAATACATTCAGAATTTTAAGCTCGTATAGCTCAATATAATAGTATCCCAGCATAACGAAAATTAATAATAAAAGGTATACAATAATAATGCACTTTTTATTATAAACTATTATCAATATATTATCAATGAACTCAGTTGACATGTTATTTTTGGGGAAATAATTTCTTTTTTATATTAAAAAAATAGTGTTTTTTCTACATAAATAGAATAAATAACAATAATATGATAAGAAAACACTTACACTTACAATGTTTTGCCGCGTCGTGAAAGAAAAAAAACCTTGTAAACTTCTTATAAATAATTGAAAACCAGTAAAAGGTGACATATCAACTTCTGACTTTAAGTTAAACGATTAAAAAATGTAATGTATCATATAATTTTAGCAATATACTTTTTTACGATTCATTATATATAGTGATTTGCCAAGTATGGATTTAACAATGCTCATGTTCATTTTTAACTTTAATAATGAATTTTGATTTTTGGAATTTTTAAATATTATACTTTGCAAAGACTATATTTTCAAATTCTTGCATTTTTTTTTTTTTTGTACTACATAAAGAGTGACCTGTAGTGACAGAAACGACTGTTTTACAAAAATAATTTTCATTTTAATAATAAAAAATAATTGTTTAGAAGAATTTTTTTTTAATTTTGATGTGTCTAATTAAAAATTTGAATAAATAGTTTCTCAATTATTAAAATGGTTAAATAGAAGAATTATAAAGATAATAGTCCTTAAAAATGGATTTAAAGAAATTTTAAATGAATGTAATATTGGTAACAAAATTAGTATTTATTACATTTTGATACTTTTACAGATTATTACCGTTGATAAATTATATGAATCACTACAATTTTCAATTTCATCATGGCCCTTATATCTTACAAACCCATTATCATGGGCCTATTATATCTTTTACAGAAATGGCAAAATATTTTAAAGCTACGTATCAATTTTTTTTTTTTCTAGAGTCTAGTAAATATTCAAATTTAAGTAACTAAAAAATTACTCGTTCAAATTTGTATTCTGATTCGTCAATATTTTCTGAAAAATAATCTGCCAATTTATTTACTGTATTTGCTTAAAAAATTGAAAATAATATTGTTTTTTATTAAATTATAATAATTATATAATATTATTGTTATAAATATATTTAAATAACTAATTTATTGAAGAAAAAAGGAGGTAAGTAAACTTGGTAAATCATCCATATTCTAATCTTATACTACTCGATCAAACTGTTATTGTGCAATATACAAAAATATTTTTATTCTTTTTACCAATTTTAATTTACTGTGTTCACAAGAAAACATACTGAAAACGTTTATACTTGATTAGAGTTCGATCAAACTTCACAGCCATGTTAGATGCACGCTATTGTTTTTAAGTTTTTTATGGCGTTACATCTAGAATAATGGAAATTGATAGTTAATTTAAATTTGCATATTAAACTAGCAATCTACGTAAGGGTTTCTCTATGTTTACATTGCTACTATTTATTAATCAAAAGACTTCACGGATCGAAATCAATTTAAGATGTTTGTATCCATGCATAGAATGATTGGATACATTTCGTATTAATTTATATTATCATCAATATTCAGTTGACAGCTATATAGTTGTTGATTGATTTCCAAGTATATTAGACACACGCACATATTTATCTGATTATTAGTTTTTCTTTTAAAGAACGCGTGCTACAATGTGTATTATTCTATATAAATATGATCTTTATTTTTTCTGTAGTTTTTTTGAAGAATTAAATAAACTAAATAAATTATGTCCGTGTTATATATTTTGTCTAAAATAGGCAATTATAATTTTAAGCATCGAAAAATCGTCTGAATCGTAGTACACGATGAGTAACAATAATAATAATAGTCTGAATTGCTTAATTTTCAATGATAGTTTATTTGAAATTTTATTAAAAACGTATTTTAACAATTGATTCGGCAAAACGCATTAATTTAAAATGTTGTGCCAATACACATTATAATAAATTGTATATACTTACAGTTACAAACACCATTGAACAAAATTAAAAATAATTGAATAGTTCTTATGCACTATAACTATATTCATATTTTAGTGCTAAGTATAATTGAGTTTAATATAAATATTTTAAACTTCAGTCATATTCGGTTAAATCGTTTTAGTAATCTTATTGCATAATATTGTTATATGCGTATTTACTTAATATAGAATCCAACAGTTAATTTGATTATGTGGGTATTAAGTATAATTAACTATTTAAATGAACTTTAAAAATTAATTTTTTTAAAGAAATATAATATTATTCTATAATTCAAATATAACAATTCATAAACGGATAACATATAATAATTTATACTTGAGTAAAATTTTTTTAAATATTAAAATATAAAATTTGTCGATTTAAATATTTTTGAATTTAGTCAGACGTACATAAAACACGTACACACTACATATGCAGACATTTGTGGATCAATTAGCAATTGGCACTGACAGCAGGTTTTTTGACGGATGGAGCAGAGTATTTGCGAATAAGAGGAATTCGCGAACAATGGAATCGTATTTTAGTGTTGGTTAAAGGGCTGGGTGGGAAATCTCCCGTCGATACATGATAATAGGGGTAGAGAAGGGAGACATATAATATGAGTCACTGCCATTCCAAATTGCTGCTTAATAAGGCCATGTCATTAGGCTTCTGACCTTTTGTTCCGACGAGGGGAGGTTAGGCTCTTCACTAAAACGATGTGGTCCGGTCATTGACAGGATTTTCGTAATTTTTTTATTCAAGCCACTGGCATGGACAAGTAAAAGCTCTGATACAAATCATACGTTATTCTGTTTAGTAATTTGTTAAGCTTTTATTATTTTTATCTTGCACTTATTAAATGTTACACAGATCTTTTGTTTGTGGCTTAAATTTATTATTTTTTGTTTTGATATAAAATATGGTTGTTATAAATATTCAATGAATTGTGTATTAGATTAAAATCTGTTTTCATTTTTTCGTTCAATTACCTAGAAAAGTAAAACTTTTATAACTTAAGTGATTTTCTATGTAGTAAACGAAAAAAACCACCTCAGTATAGGTTATTAAGTAAGATGCATTTTAAGTTACAGTAAAAATGTAAATGCGTCATCGTTATGCTTCGGCAATGGCCAATGATATAGATATAGTAAGTATAACAATATAAAACCTGAACATTTTTAGAAATAATAAATTATTATTTTATTTATGTATTTAGTTTGGATTAAATACATTATTAAAACATGAACCCGAACCATAGAAATTTCATTCAAAAATATTTCATGTATAAACAAATGACGAATTCTATCATATAGTTTTGCTTATATTTGTTATACATACACCGCACAATGTATCTAAAGATACATTCTTGTAATTAATGAAAACATCATTATAATAATTATGGTTGGCATTCAATCATACTAATCATAATATTGTGATTTTAAATTTTGACAAAACCTCGGCTACTTTTAGGTAGGTAATAAACAAATACTCCTTTGAAGTGCTTAATTATTTTAATCAAAAGGTCTAATTATTGAATAGTGACATACAATCGATGTCCGTATCGTAAAGTTAAAGGTTCTATTAACATTTTTATTTTTGACATCAAGGAAATTACATTTTTAAATTAACTATTAAAAATAAAATATATATATACATTATCTTATAAGATAAGATATATAAAAAGTGAAGATCGTTAATAAATTGGCTATAGTATAATTGAAATAATATTTTTATAATAATAACTCAGTCATATATAAAATAGCACTCGACATTATATTATGTTTATAATGACTTGTGACATTAGTCATGAATAAAGAAATATCAACAGCAAACTTGATGATGTTTCTGTTATATTATTATATTTGTAAAAACATAAAAAACTACTTTGGTTTTAATCAAAAAGTTTAAGTATGCAATATGATACACACACGGGACTTTAAATAAAATGTTGTAGTGCTTGGAATATTTTTTTTTTTTACTATGCAAATAAATAATATACAACAATATGTGTTGGTCTGTATATCTATACTGTATTTTGGATATAAAAAAAGCGTGTTAATATGTTGTTTTACTGTTCATTTTATTATACTCTATTCTTATCGAATAAAATACGACTAGGTATAGTACACTGCACATTGCTTCATTTCTATGACACGTCACTGAAAGTTGACCCACTACAATATGAATAAAATATAACACATTCATATTAGCTTAATGCTGAATGGATTGTGACAAGAACGTCATGTCTCCTGGGCGTTACATTGGCTGGTTCACGAAAAAATTGTTTAACATTGGATTTTTCTCCCAATTTCTATTGCGTCTTACCTATTATATTTTATTACCATATACCAACATAACCGTCGCCATTTCTATGAAATGATTTCAGTCACCAAGGAATCACACAATTTTTCACGCAATGTTCGTATTATTCAATATAATATGTGTCATGCAAGTCATCACTGTATCGTTATATAAGTATTTTTATTTTTGAATAGCAATCTGGTGTTTGAAAAATAGCATATTTAATGAAGTATTAGTCAAACGCCTGAAGTTGGGTCTCGTATTATATTAAACCAAACGAGTGTAATAATAAAAATATACTGATGGTTTTATTAATTTATGATTGCTGGTAAGCATAAGTATAAAGTGTATGTTGGTGTTGCTGGATACTGAAAGTATATACTGTAAGTATATGATTAAGGGGAAACACTTGATAAAGTAGAACTTTAATTTGCGTCATATTATGACATTCTTTTGAAATTGTGTTTCCTCTTTTTAATTTATGTACGTACACATTGTGAACAATCCCAATCATTAATACACTATTAAAGACCATAATTTATTTTTTAACTTATATAATACTATTTTCTATATTTCAACACAAATGTAATAGTGAAAAAAAAATGTTTGCTTAAAAATATAAAAATATTAGGTTTTTGTACGATAATATGACATTCTTTTCAATAACTAAACTGCTTCATCGTAATAACTCTAGAAGTTATTATGTTTCTCCTTTTTGCAAATTATCAAGTTAACTACATTGTAACAAAATATGTATCCAGTATTAAAAAAAGATTCTATATTTTAATGTTATTTAGATCATATTAGATTTAAAATCATGTTACATCATATATTTTTGTAGGTATATAAAAAACTACAAGCACTTAAATGGCATTTATTTTTCTAACGATTATAGTTAATATTTTCCAAAATATGATGTTAATTCAATAACATAGGTACATACAATGTTGAGCGTATCGAAAAATCAAAAATATTTTAAAGATGTAGGTATCTACTTGAGTATAGTATTTACATAATAACCTATAGGACATAGGTAATATTTTAATATTAATATTGTAACGGTGCATAATATTACTTTGGTCACATCACATTTAGTTTAGAAAATGAAAACAAAAATATTTTCAATTGAGAAACATTTTAAATAATATAAGATTATAATAGCATGTATATATTATTAACTGAGCTGTTATTTCTTTTTAATAAATCTTCGTTCCGCTATATCTGTGTATTATCTGATAGGTTGATTATGTTGAGTAAAATATATGATTTATATATGATCACACAGGTATAGTATACTATATGTAGTATATATCTGTGGGTATGATGCAACATTCTATGCTATATTTTATCTCTTCTCTATGGATCTATGGTTATTCATGAGTTAATAACAAGGTGGATCGTGGATATTTACTAATTATTACTTATTAGTTGTTAGCATATCTTTTTTCTATGGTAAAACGCATGTTTTCCATATAAACGTATAATTTTATATTTTGTGTGTGACATTTTACGTACAATTTTTATAAACGATTTTAAATAATGTTTATACCTAGTTCAAACTGAAGTTACTAATTATAATAATGACTTATTGAAGACATTTCTATCGAGTTTTTCAAAACTGATGGTAAATAAATAAATTATATTATTTGCAATAAACTTTTATATAAAATTATTATTTTAATATTTGATAGAATTTAAGATAATTTTTTTTTTTTTGCTTACACATTTTAGACTTAATAATGATTAATGGTACGGTTTTTTATTGCTGCTTTGAGATAAGTAGAGCAACACGAATTTTAAGCTACATTGGGTTAGTGTTTCCTATGAAAATTTGTTATTTCTTATGATTTTTGGTGTATCTAACACGGAGAGTACCTATTAATTATTTGGAATTATTAAATAATTTATTTCACTAAATACTAAAAGATTATTCAAACATTATATGAATATGAGTGTTAATTATTACTTTTAACTGTCTGAAGTTAATCACAGGTTTAGGGAATCATTCTTTACAATAATCGTTTAAGTATTTTTTTTTTAATAGTTCAGAAAATCTATATAGATTAAACAAAGATTTCTCTTCTTAGAAACACTTAAATACAACATAGTACAGATAATAGAGTTAGCTGAAGTAACTTTTTTTTAATTACTAACCATACGGAATTGTTTTACTTGTATGCGCCTAAGCGCCTTTACTTTAAAGTTTGCTTAGTTTAAAACTTTTAATGTTGAAATTTTGTAAAAAAGAAAAATAACTATATAATTTACAACACTGTACAGTGTACATATTTACTCTATTAGTACTTCGTTTAACCAATCGTTGTTTATCGGTCCGATAGATGCCGCTCTAAGTAACAAGGATTGCAATACTATTTATTACAATAATTTACGAAGTTAATATAATAAATTATTATTAATTAATGATAGGTACTAGTGATACTATTACCACGTAATATGGTATAATACAACATATTATTATTTATTAATTTTTTTTTTTAAAAATTTAAGGTCCCTAATTCTAATTTTGTTGCACAAATTGATTTAAATAGTAAGTAACTTAAACGATGACAATGACAAAAGAAATAGTTAAATTGGTATTTTATTTTTATAAATGTTACTTTATAAAGAATTATTATTGCATAAAAACAATATTCCCAATAATGGAAATTCAACTATAGCTGATTTTTCATTAAAAAAAAAAAAAAAAATTGCCAAGAATAATATTAGATAGGTACCTACTGACTTGTGTTTGTACACAAATTGTGTATACTATTTTGAAGTTTGTAGAACAAATAAATGATTATATATTAATATTAATGATAGGTACCTATATCAATTCTTGACGTTTATGTCACTAATAATTGATTAAATAGTACAAAAGGAATAAGGCTCTTAGCTGCGTAATGTGGGGTGGTGGGGTGGAAAGGTGAGCATTTACTGCTCTCTGATATAAAGGCCTAATGAACCAAGTTGTTGGTGAAAATATCTTAAAAACATTGAACTAATAAACATTAATAATTTATTTTGAAAACAATAAAATATTGCACAGATAAAAAAAACTATTATCACAATAATAATACGTATTTATAATTATATATAGTTTATATAATATAAACATAATATAATTATATAATATAAGACACTTGGGAGTTTATGAGAAATGTATGATTATTGTGTAAAGCTTATAAGTGATAAGCATATATATTTGTGTGTGTGTGTGTGTTTTTATATGAAGGAACATTTTATAGAGTATGTACGGGTTTTTTTTTTCTCGAAAAGAAAGACGCAAATATTATAATGTAGCTAATATAGGCAATATAGGATACTATATTATTATAAACAGGTACACATTACAGTAATGCAGGCATGTGCAATTACAATAATATAATAATTCGACATACTTAAATTTCTAAAATTCCTTTTTTTCATTCCAACGATAGTATCAACAATTATTTATAATTACTCATACAATTTTCTAAAAAAAAAAAAAAAACAACCATTTATTGTTAAATATTTGAATTTATGTACAACTTTTAAAAAAAGCTTCTAATAATTTTTTCTATTTTCATTTTTTTAGTTAAATTATAATAGTTGTGGTAAGTATACAATTGGTCTATCATATTCGTCTTCAGTAAACAAATCGAAAATTACTAGTTTTTCAATTATATGAGCTGGTCAATAATTTACCCTTCCCTCTATACAAAACTAAAATCCCTTCGTTATTGAAAGTTCGTTATAATATAACCATGTATACATACAAAATATAAATATTCACATTAATATATTACTTTAAAGTAAAGTAAAAAATGTTATACAATCTTCAGTGTTAATTAGAAAAAATATATAAAAATAATTAGGTAACCGCTCTCTCTACGATATAGGTAGGTATAATAGGTGTACACTGTAGAGTGTATATGGTTAATCGTAAATTGAGGGGTATATTCAATATTGCAATTCAATGATAAAATATCATTACTTATGAAAACGATTTTGAAAGAAATTATGAAAACGATTATCCGGCTACATCTCACAGTAAGTATATTTGTAATGTCATTCGGATTAATTTTACTATATAATATGGTAGGTGGTAAATTGAATATCTTTTTTTTTAATTTTTGCCGAAAACATTGAATTTTAAAATGTTATTGTGTATATTTTATACAATATACTTTTTTTTATAAAACACATTTACAATTTGCATACAAAAAAAAAATAAAATAAATAAATAAGTTCACAGTATGTACAAGACTTGAAAATGCGAGGAAAAAGAGCATTTACGGACGCTACTTCCAGTTTATGAACTTAGGTGGAATAAGTTGTTATAGATTATTGAATAGATCATGACGGAGAGGGTTGTCAGGTAATTTGCGAGAAGAAATTCTAGATATGAAGTAGTTTACGTGAATGAAAAAATGTTGTTACTGTATTCTTCGTTAAAACATTTAAATTAGACTATGTTTAAACTTTAAATGTTTATAAAAAAATGTGATTAAGTAAATTATATTATATTTTTAAAATGTTTGGTTTCAGAAAAAAAAAAATTTTAAGGTTTTGAAATCATAAGTACATAAATATTAAAACGTTATGAATTGTTAATTATGTAAAATAATTTGTATATTTATAAGATTTTCATAAATTTAATAAAATAATAACTTAAATGGCTTAAAAAAAATATATTAAATTTTTGCTAATTTTGATTGATATATAAAAACCTTATAATATACGATATTATAAGAACTTATATACCTTAAGAGGAAGCTAGTATATGTATTTTATGATGTTAATCAAGTAGAAATATTTTGAAAAGTGTATAATTTACGTAAAGACAATGCTAATGTATAAGTGAACACAATCATATTAACAACAATAAGTGATTCAAAATTTGGACACGACTTCTATTACAGATAAATACCAGACAGGGGAAAACAATAAGATGATGGTGTTAAATTAGACATTACACTCATAAGTTACACCGAGAACAATGTTAACTATAATATAAATCTAGTTCTAGACAATAAATTATGGATTTAGACTTCAACCAAGAACATCTTATACTACATTTAGTCTTCATTCTATAATTTTCGTATTTTTTTTTAAGTTATAATTTTTACCAATAAAATCACATATGTTATAATACATTATTATTAAAATCATAAGGTATAATTTTATCAACTTTTAAGTCATGAAATCGGCATATTTACCATAAACCGTAAGAAGAATAGTATATGAACAAAAAAAATTTATTTGAATAGTATAAAAATATATTCTTCCTTAAAACGATAGTTTAAGAATAGTGGAATGTGTATTTCAATTTGTAAAGCTAAAACCTATTTCTATATAGAATAATTCGTTCATAATAAATAATAAAGAAAGGTAATGAAAATATAAAACAAATTAATAATGCGTGATATTTATATTTATTTATTAAAATGAATGTATTGACATAATGTATAATATTTTAAATTACTTAACACCCAATGCTAATAGTCGAACTTAATGATGACGATGAGTAAGATGAACTAGTCGAACTATAGCTACTGCTACTACTACTCCAGCATGAAGTTGTCGATTCATAATATGAAGTTTCAAATACGTATTCTACATCTATTTCCGAGGACTGATCTATTTTGATCAAGTAATTTGGATTGTATCCAGCGCGCAATAATTCTTGATTTATATTGTTCATAGTTTTCTGGGATGGAATTCTATCTCTTGTATAGGCATAGACTTGGTATACTGGTTCCGAAGCTATAAAAACCAAACAAATTTAGTACAAAATAATCTACAGACAATAATATCAAATATTGTATAACTATGTAAATACTAACTAAAGAATGGGTTCTTGTACTGGTTAGCAAGGCACAGCAATAGGTAATCGTCTTCATTGTATCCAATAATACTTGCAATGATTTGGTGTTTGTCTGTAATCAAGTTTATATTTTATTAACTAATATATTGTACCAAAATTTGATGAAAATATTTCGGTCTACGTATAAGTAATTTAAATTAACAATATTTACATATATCTGAGGGCGGTTTGCAAATCATTCCATCTAATTTAAGTTTCATCAATTCTTCAATTGTATCTGGATCTATAAGTCATAAAATCATAAATATAAATAAATACTATCATCAAGTTCGCATAACTGATAATTTTAGATCTTACAATATCCTTCAGAATATATTGAGAAAACAGTTGAACCGTATGGATGGTCTGCAGGATACAGTGAAGAAATATAGCTTCTCGTTTCTTGAATTTCACCGGTCCTTAAATAATATTTAAACAATTTATCATTAAATTTTCAAATATCTCATAAAATATCTAATAAGTTTACTTCATGTTATAACCGCGGTCCATCATCATATGAGGAGTATTGTAATCCCACGTATCCATGGATATATCGTCGAAAATAAGTTGCATCGAGCATGCAGGGAAAGCAGTATCTAAATACATCGAAACGTTTAAACGTTTATTTATTTTTTAGGCCAAATGTTTACATCGAACACAGCTAGCGTTTAACTTACTTAAAATACCGACTCTAGAATTGGGGATATCGAAATACGAGCAAGGTGTTGCTTCGGCCAAGTAATATTTTCCAGACAAGGCGCGTCTGATCTGGAATCAAAATATGTTATTGTCAATATTAATTTTGTAGCAAATCACTTTAAATTCGAATATTGGGTCGTTCATTCTAACACGATCAGATTAAACAGAAGTATATTAAAGTGTAGAAGAGTTGAAAACATTTAAAAATGTATTATTACAGCTTTAGTATCCAGGCTCTTCAAGATTTGGATACCGTTGTATAAATCACATTGTCCAATTTCATAAGTGCTAGTGAAATCTGAGCTTATCTCGATTACAACAGTTGATGTCTCTACTGTAGTTGTTGAAGTAGTTGAAGTAGATGAAGTACTGTCAGTACTTATGGATTTTGTTGTTGATGATTTAGAGACGGAAGTTTGTTGTACCACATTATTGATGTCACCAGTTGTTATTGTAGGTACTGAAGGTACAGAAGGTCCTAAAGGTCCTGAAGGTGCAGTAGGTAATGAAGGCAATGAGTCTAGCGAATGATCAACACTTATCAAATGGTATGGGTTAAGACCACTCTTCTGAATGTCTTCGAATGCTTTATTATAAGTACTCCATTTAGGGATAAGATCTCTTGTCATTACCCAGATGATATACTCATTGTCTGAAAAATGTATTTAAATATTTATCATAGAAGGCATTTCAATTAAGTTTTTCATAATCATTTTACCGCAGAAGAAGTTTTTATATCTGTTGATAATAGCCATTACCATATACTCTTTCCAATGTTTATCGGCTCCAATTACAGCGATTGTGTATTCTCTCTGGCCTGTTATAATAACATAAATGTGTGATTTAAGAGTATATTATTAATACTTATAGAAGGTTAACTTACAGGAACCCTCGATTTTATGTCTGATTAATTTGTCATCAATGAATGGATATGTTTCGGTTAATGGGTTTTTATCTAAAATATTATTTATTAATCAATGATTGTGCAATTAAGTCATTGCTTAAAAACAAAATTAAAGTGTTTAAAATGATAAAATTATCAAATAAACATAATGGTACAAATAATAGTTACGAACTATGATTTACTTACAATATTTTTCAGTACCAACGTTAAAGATTGCATATTTGCTGTCTTTTCCATATGCTGGACTGAATAACGTTTTTGTGCTTTCTGGACATTGTGTACTGATAATAAATAATGTATATTAATATATAGATATCTAGCATATATGCGATGTTCATAATACAATTTAACATAAATTTAAACTTTTTTTTAAAGGTATAAGAAGATTATTTTATATTATTATATTAAGGAATAGAAATATTTTTTATTATGGGGAAATATTTAAATACTTTTACCAATTATCAGATTATTTATGTTGTATAAATACCTTTTTTTGCTTCATATTTAACTAAATTTATAATTTGATCCTTATGAATATTTCAGTTGAATTTACTTTATCTGATATTTCATGGATTAGGAATATAATTTTAGTAATTTTTTGAATGGTTAATATTTAAATTATTTCAGTAAAAACCTTATGGATTTTTCTATATTGAAATTAGTAATATCATGCTTATTTCATTCTTGAATATAGTAGGTTCCTCGTCAAAGTGATAACATTCGGTTTTTTTATAAGTTCTCTTGGCTTTAGTTTGAATAATATAGGTACGTAATACTTACTAAAGATTGTAGGATTGATCAATCACTTCGTATTCAATGTTGTAATCAGTTTTATCACAAGGTGTGGTATCCTGGAATATCAATTGATTTCTGGTGCTTGGATAAGTGTTACCTGTTATAATATTCAAGATAAAATGTTCAGGTTTTTTTTTTAATTAGTGTTAAGTTATATTATTTTACATACAGAACAGTCCGGTTTTCAATGGATTGTTTCCTTTCATGTATGTTGGTGTTGCCATTTGTACGTTCCATGTTCCTTGGAATGCAACAGTAGACTAGAAATTTAAGAGCTTAATCAACTATTGCATACAAAATAATAGTTCATTGTCCTTTAAATATATGACAAAAATTACAGAGAAAGTGAGCAAAGGTTCGGGGCCAACATCTTCATAAACTATTTCATACAAATTAAGATATTCCATACTCATCAATAATTATATAAAGGGAATAGAATTCAACGTTAATGATAAAAACATAATTAAATTAAATATAACACACATTTTTTAATCTATTATATGCAAGGGTATTAAACATATTTTTCTAACCACATTAAAATTTGCTAGCTATTGCAGGATATGAATAAAATACACACAGTCCGTATATTATTATGTTTATAGTTCTTAATATTAATACATTATTATTATATTTGTTCTTTTATCTTACAAAATAATTTAATCTATTTAAAATATGTTAATATATGAATGTTAATAAATTTTATTTTAATTTACATATTTTCTGATAAGTATTCAAAGACCTTGTTAAATCACTCAACTCACAGGTTAGTGTCATACATTTCTGTAAAATATGGGCATGTTAATTTATTTGGACAACTCATTTTAATTATGGAATAATTATTAGTTTTATAAAATTACAACATTCCAATACTTTATATTATGTTTTCATTTCAATTTTTGAAATTAATAGTTAAATATTTTTATTTAAATGTATGGGTTATATTATATTGAATGAATTAAAATTCATATATTAAAGAATTGCGCGTATATAATCATATGATGTATACTTATTAAGAAACTCAATTTTTTTCTTAACTTATACCACAAAGTCAACATTCAAATTTTTCCCAATATGTATTACTGTATTATTCAATACTTTTCCCATGAAATAAAGCGATCTTATTTCTTATTCTCTGTTCATACAGGTATATGCATTTATTATCTAACGAACGACTATTGTCTAACATATGATTAATGGTTGCTGATAAGTATAACCTAACCTAATCTATATTAAACGCCACTTAATATTTTTAGAAGAAGAAATTGATTATCGATGTTAAAAAAATGCATACACAATGTATTCTTTAAAAATTATGAAAGCCGTTGTGCATTTTATAAAGCACACTAATACCTGATTTGACTTGAATATTTTATCAATAATAACTTTATTCTTTTAAATTTTTTTTGAAATTCATTTTAGATTTTTATTATTCAACACTATACTTATATACTTACGTATTGATCGTTAAAAGTTACAACGTCCCAGTTCTGTGGACATATTTCAGGAAGTCCAACTAAGGGAGTACTTCTTCCAACGACAGTTGTACTACTTACACTTTTCGTGGAAACAACATTATTAGTTGAAGAAAAAGTGGTCACTGTTGATTCATAATATGATTTTTCAAATATGAAATCTCCATCAATTGTATTCGTTTGATCAATTTTGATCAAGTAATTCGGGTTAAATCCAGAACGCAAGAGTTCTTGGGTAATACTATTCATAGTGCTCTGACTTGGGATTCGGTCTCTGGTATAACAATAGACTAAAGGTACTGTCTTTGTAGCTGAAAATTAAAAATAATACGTAGATACATAAATAAAGGTCCAAAATTATTTTAATAATAATTAAATATGTGGTTTGTACTAACTATAGAAAGTGTTCTTGTACTGGTTTGCAATACTTAGCAATAAGTATTCATTTTCTTTATATCCTATAATGCTTGCAATGATTTGATGTTTGTCTATAAATACATTTATAATTTATTAACTATTAAAGGCCAAAAATCGATGGACATATTTTAGTCTATAAATAGTTTAAATTAACAATATTTACATATATCTGAAGGCTGTTTGCAAATCATTCCATCTAATTTAAGTTTAATCAATTCTTCAATTGTATCTGGATCTATAAGTCATAAAATCATAAATATAAATAAATACTATCATCAAGTTCGCATAACTGATAATTTTAGATCTTACAATATCCTTCGGAATATATTGAGAAAACAGTTGAACCGTATGGATGGTCTGCATTATACAGTGAAGAAATATAGCTTCTCGTTTGTTGAATTTCACCGGTCCTTAAATAATATTTAAACAATTTATCATTAAATTTTCAAATATCTCATAAAATATCTAATAAGTTTACTTCATGTTATAACCGCGGTCCATCACCATATGAGGAGTATTGTAATCCCACGTATCCATGGATATATCGTCGAAAATAAGTTGCATTGAGCATGCAGGGAAAGCAGTATCTAAATACATCGAAACATTTAAATGTTTATTTATTTTTGGACAAAATGACTACATCAAAAATAGTCAGCGTTTAACTTACTTAAAATACCGACTCTAGAATTGGGGCTATCGAAATATGAGCAAGGTGTTGCTTCTGTTAAGTAATATTTTCCAGACAAGGCTTGTCTAATCTGGAAATAAAATATGATATTGTTAATAATTAATTTGAAAAGAAATTGCTTTAAACATACTTATTGGATTTTTCATTGTAATACGAACAAATCAAACAGAAGTATATTAAAATGTAGAATAGTTTAAAAATATTTAAAAATTCATTATTACAGTTTTAGAATCCAAGTTCTTCAAAGTTTGGAGATTGTAAATGTTGAATAAATCACATTGTCCAATTTCATAAGTGCTAGTGAAATCTGAGCTTATCTCGATTACAACAGTTGATGTCTCTACTGTAGTTGTTGAAGTAGTTGAAGTAGATGAAGTACTGTCAGTACTTATGGATTTTGTTGTTGATGATTTAGAGACGGAAGTTTGTTGTACCACATTATTGATATCACCAGGTAATACTGTAGGTACTGAAGGTCCTGAAGGTACTGAAGGTATTGAAGGTACTGAAGGTACTGAAGGTAACAAAGATGTTACCAATGAATCTAACGAATGATCAACACTTATCAAATGGTATGGGTTAAGACCACTCTTCTGAATGTCTTCGAATGCTTTATTATAAGTACTCCATTTAGGGATAAGATCTCTTGTCATTACCCAGATGATATACTCATTGTCTGAAAAATGTATTTAAATATTTATCATAGAAGGCATTTCAATTAAGTTTTTTATAATAATTTTACCGCAGAACAAGTTTTTATATCTGTTGATAACAGCCAAAACCATATACTCTTTCCAATGTTTATCGGCTCCAATTACAGCGACTGTGTATTCTCTCTGACCTGTTATAATAACATAAATGTGTGATTTAAGAATATATTATTAATACTTATCGAATGTTAACTTACAGGAATCACTGATTTTGTGTCTGATTAAATTTTCGTCAATAAATGGATATGTTTCAATTAGTGGGCTTTTATCTGAAATGTAATTTATTAATTATTTATTTTGCAACAATATTATTGCTTGTATTACAAAACCAAATTATATCGTCTGAAATTACAAAATATTTTAGTAAGTATAATTTTATAAGTCCATGAATAATTTTAAAAGGTTTCTCTATGTTATTTAAAACGTGTAGATTTATTTTATTTGTCTGTAGCAACAACCAATTGAACATCTAATTTTCCGATTTTTAGTGCCGTAAATGGACTAATATATTTACAATTTTGATTTCTCTTTGAATTTTTTAAGTAATTTAAAATAAATGTCAACTTAGCCATTAGGTGATATAATGTTATTGAATATAATTATAAACTAATATTGTTATTGAACTTTATGTATGTGTGAACTAAATGAAATAAATGATATAAATAACTACTAACTGTGATTTACTTACAATATTTTTCTGTACCGACGTTAAAGATTGCATATTTGCTGTCTTTTCCATAGGCTGGACTGAATAACATTTTTGTGGTTTCAATACATTGTGTGCTAATAAAAAAAAAATGTATTATACTATATATTTATGTAGGTATGCGTTTTTTTATAAAAATAATTAAAATACATTTAATTTTTTTTTAAATCACAATTTAACAGATTTAGATACTCAAAACGGGTAACAATCGATTTATGTAACTTTTTTCCCCTTTAACTAGAGTGTACTTACTAGACATTGAATGATTGATCAATCACTTCATATTCAATGTTGTAGTCAGTTTTATCACAAGGTGTGGTATCCTGGAATATCAATTCATTTTTGGTGCTTGGATAACTGTTACCTGTTAAACGGTTTAAGATGAATATTTTAATAATCGTTCAAAAAAGTATTCTACGTACAGAAAAGTCCAGTTTTCAATGGGTTTTGCTCGTCGATGTATGTTGGTGTTGCTATTTGTACATACCATTTTCCTTGGAATGCCATTGTTGACTGGAAATAATAATATGCAATATACATTTTTTCTATAAAAATATAATTATTTGTATGAACAATGTTTTTAACAATTTATGATTTTCCATCTCATTGTTCATAAGAAAATCAATTTAATCTGAGTGCAAGCGTTGGGCAAAATATTATCTAGATAATTATTCAAATGATTTTTTAAAATTATTTGAATAAAAATGTATTCGAATAAATTTCAAACATAAAGCTATTACAAAACTAAAATGTATTGTACTCGTAGAATGATTTATATTTATTTTAATATTAATTTACCATGTGATTAAAATTATTATAAACAACTCATTATTTCAAAAAGTATTAATGTTTGAAAATTAGTAGAATAATTTTTTTTTTCGAATAATCATTATAAAAAAATGTTTATTCTATAATATTATTTTAAAATTATTTAAATAATTGTAAAATAATCAGATGATAATAATTTATAAAAAATTAAATGTCAAAATCAAAATAGGTATCAAAAAAAAAATGCATTTAAAATACCCTACTATGTTTTTTTAAATGTTATGTTTATACACACATTATAGCTGTTACAATATCATAATTTATTTATAGGATTACTGATAACACAAAGAATTATTATTAGTTATGGAATATGCATCGTGCGTGTTATATATTATCTATATAATAATTTATATATCATTATTATTTTTCATTGAGTTTTTATTCTTGTCTTTTTATTACTTACACATTGAGATTCAAATTTCAGAATGTTCCATGTAGAAGGACATATTTTAGGCACATCGCAAGTACAGTCTGATTTTTTCAAATTTTTCAATAGTGGGCATGCCACAGCAGCAGCAATAATAACGAAAAGGCTCAGTACAGTCCTCATCCTAGTAACATAAACGTAAAATTAGTTTAAATAAAATATGGTATAACCTTTTTTTCATTTTTTGTCTTCGTTTCTATACCATAATTATTAGTTTTTGTTTATCTGGCTTAGTGTTTAAACATCGGTACGTTATAAACTAAATTACAAATAGGTGTCAATATTAATTTCAATACCACAATTGATTCTATAATAATATGATAATTCTTATTAATATTAAAATTCAACTTTTTGCTTATTGATATATTTTATCTTAAACCTATAACGATTCACTAATTGAATTTTACTGAGTAACAATATTTAAAATTATTATTTGTGAACGGTAATATTATTATAATATATATTTTATTGAAAAATTAATCGGATAGGTAAATAGTTAATTTGTATTTATTATAATTATTTTTTATACAGACAGAAATTAGTAATAAGGTTATTATTTTTACTATATTATATTTTTAGAGAACAAGATAATAATAGTTGACTTATGATTAATATTTTTGCATAATAAATCAAATAATTTAATGAAAGTTCGTTTTTTAAGCTTTTAATTACCTAATTATATTTTAAAAATCAAATAAAATATTCAGATATCATTTTATGAGGCTTTAAATGCTTTGAAAATATGTAGATAATCAAGATTAAAATCATTATAATAAAGATAAAACAAAATGTTAATTTAATTTATCTAAATTTATAATTTACTATTCAATAAAATTATGAACATGCTTTAATATATTTTGAAACTATTAATTAATAAATTAATTTTACATGCTATATAACATAATTTTTCTATTTTTATTAAACTTCAGTACCTAATTCAGAATAAAAAATTTAATTTTATTATAAAATAAATAAAATCTCAAATTACTTAACACTTAATATAGGTAAAAAATAAATTAATAGAATTGTTTTATTATTTTTTATTTAATTTGTAAAAATAAATAACTAAATATCTCTAGTAAAGTTCTAAACAGCATATTAAATTAATAAAAGTTTACCTGTTAGTTGCCTTTGATCGGTTCCCAACAAGACGAACTGAAAGTTGATCCTAGTTGTGCCAGTACCTCTTATTTATAGTCAAAAAATGAAGTAAATATTTATTTTATATAAGCTACAAAATCAATCAATGTCAAAATGTGTGTTTACCATATTAACAATATGATCTGTGACTATTTTATTTGATTTAATGAATGTTTAGTAAAATGTGATTTATGACAAGGATCTATTTTGTTAAAAACATTTTAAACACAAAATCATTGTATCATTTAATCATTTTACTTTTTATTTCTATTAATGAACCTAAAAATTGTACATTTTTAAATTCTCATTACTTTATAATTTCTCATGTGTGACATCTTATTTTATAACGTTGTATCTTTATTTCGGCAGTTTATATATTATTTTTAAGTTCTTAATTCATTAATAATTGTAGGAAATCCATTTTCCTCAATTAATATTGTCAATTTTAGTTCTTTAGAAATAAATGATAATACCCGGAAATTCACTTTGTTAAATGGCTTGAAATTGTTTTGTTACTGAGAAATAGTGTAATGGTCTAAAGAACGGTGAATACTGTTATGATTTTTATAAATTTATCTATGAATAGCTAATATTATAAAAATTGCATTTGTATTTTCGATATTTTATAAGTAACTGCTAAAAAATATATATGAGAAATTGATAAACGTCGGCCTATATTTCTAAGAGTATTTTATGATAAATTTATTTACATTGCTATTCAAGTAATATTTAACGATAACTTGCATTTAAAAATATTATTATACGTATAAAATATAGGAATATGAACTGAAACTTTCAAACTTTTTAACTTTTTTTTTATATATTTTTTTATTTAATTTATAATAATAAATAAGAACAAATTAACTAAAACCAATATTCTTTGTTTAAATATCTAACTCGTTTTTTTACTGAAAATGGTTATATAAAAAAAATGTCTTAATATATTTTTCGGCCTTATAAACCAAATCCATGAAGAACCAGTATTACATTACTAAGCCTATTTAGTTTCTATTTTAAAAATAGAATATTTCATACATTTTTAACTAGGAAATAATTTACGAATTATTGTAAATTTGACGAATTTTATGAAACATGTAAATCTCGTTATTTTTGTTTTATAATAGGATATTTTACGTTTCATCTTTTAAGTACTAGATAAATCCAATTTTCTACAAAAAACCACTCTTTTAAAAGTTATAATTTTAGTTGCCTCAAAAAGTACATGCATAGCTCTGTTCATTATTTATAATATGTAGTGATTAAAGTTTAAAAATATTATAAATAAATTATGCATTGTATTGTTCTCTCTGTGGAGAAACAGAGCTCGTTATTTTATACATGATTGTGTAGGAAGCTACACAGTATATACTTATTTACAGTAAAATAATCATTTCATACGTTTTAAAATTTTTTCTTACGAAAAAATTATAACCTAACCACATTATGTTCGATATTTGGTATTTTAAACTATTTTAATATGGCTAATAATATGTTTCAGCTTATGAAATCAAAATATCAACTTAAAATATAAAATAAATTATTTAATATTGATTTCACCAAAAACACAATAGTGAATAAAATAATGGTAATTTAAAATGTTAGATATTCGAAGTAAATGAATATCTTAATGCTAAGCATCATTAAAAATAAATTGCTAAATGGGTTTACCATTTATTTATATTAGGTCTAATTCTATAGATTTAATTAATACTTTATTAGATTTCAGAATTGTCTTTAATGCGAAGAAGCACTTATATTAGTTGCTGAGTTGACTGTATTTAGTATTTCCTTATAGTTATTGCTACAACTTAAGATAAACAGGTTGCACAATAACCTATGGATTAACAGGGTCCCGTAGTGGATTAAAAAATTACACTATAAAACACCTGTCAAAAATAGAACATTAGCGCTCCCGGTGTCGAAACAACCACGATTAAAAAAAAGAAACTTATATTCTTATCTAATATAAAATTTTGCCTCGCTTTTTAATGATTTGTAAAATGTAATTTTAATTAGCTTCTGAATTTATATTTTGTATGCTTTATTCGTAGGTATGTCATTTTTTTGTACTTAAATTTTAAAAGGTACAATTAAAATATGTGGTTTTGTTCTGTCTTGTACGAATAACGGGGAAAGTGCTTTTGGTGTACTTACTCAAAGATGTATAAATGTTAAATTTATGAAAAGTAAGTTTAGGTACAGATTTAAAACATGCATTGTAGGTATTAAAAATATAAATTTTTTATTATTATTTTTAAATAATTCATATGTCTATTTTCCATGTAAGAAACACAAAACTGATATACTCGCTAACATATTATCATACTATAATGTATATAATAATGCGAATGAGACAATATACATTTGCCTCAAACCAAAAATTTTACTAACATCTATAACGAAGCTTGAAAAATCCTGGTCTAGGAAATTTCACAAGACATCCACATTATTAAAATTATGCATAGATTATAATTTATACTTTTAATACTATTACAATTGTAGTAGATGTTATATAATTTAAGGATGAGAACAAAGTCCAAAAAATAACTTAAAATAAAACTAATTTCCTTCGATAATAATGACAATTTTCCCTACATGTGATGATGCATTTTTTAATTATTTATTTAACAATGTGTTTTTAGTTCACTATTGATTTACAGAGATAAATTAATAC
This sequence comes from Rhopalosiphum maidis, assembly GCF_003676215.2. Lineage (NCBI taxonomy): Eukaryota > Metazoa > Arthropoda > Insecta > Hemiptera > Aphididae > Rhopalosiphum > Rhopalosiphum maidis. The sequence continues at coordinate 46,426,983 of NC_040880.1, read as the reverse complement.
AATAAACATTATTGACAAATTGTATAACTAAATAATTTTTATTTAAAAGATTTAATTTTTTCCTGCACCAAACCAGCATAGGTGAATCGCAAACATTGCAATCGAGCTACACTAGCAGCTATAGTCTCATAATAAAATATAAATATTAAAATGGTTGTACACACTACACATTATATAATATAGGTACTATAATAAATACGAAAGAAGATTTTAATTAAAAAATATATTAGCCTACATGTCCAAGAACATTTTATAATATAATATTTATATTAACATAACTATAAATTTATTGGTAAAAATGTTTACCAATCAAAACAAGTAAATTAATATGTATTATCATTTTTCTCAACTTATAAGTTATAAGTCATTACGCAGGCATATACCGTAAATCGTAAGAAGATTGGTATAAAAATATACAATTTAATAAAAAATTGATTTGAATAGTTTTAAATATTCTTTTATAAAATTTTGGTTTAATAATAGTGGAATGTTACGAGTTTATTTCAATGTGTAAACCAGAAACCAATTTCAATATAAAATATCAAAAAACTTATCTGTATCATCCAGTGTTATAAGAAAAAAAAACATATAGCTAATTCTAAAATATATTCACTCCGTTCATAAACTATAGAACAGAAACACAATGAAAATATAAAACAAATTAATAATGCGTGATATTTATATTTATTTATTAAACTGAATGTATTGACATAATATATAATATTTTAAATTACTTAACACCCATTGCTAATAGTCGAACTTATTGATGAAGATGAGTAAGATGTAGTAGTCGAACTATAACTACTGCTACTACTACTCCAGCATGAAGTTGTCGATTCATAATATGAAGTTTCAAATACGTATTCTACATCTATTTCCGTGGTCTGATCTATTTTGATCAAGTAATTTGGATTATATCCAGCGCGCAATAATTCTTGATTTATATTGTTCATAGTTTTCTGGGATGGAATTCTATCTCTTGTATAGGCATAGACTTGGTATACTGGTTCCGAAGCTATAAAAACCAAACAAATTTAGTACAAAATAATCTACAGACAATAATATCAAATATTGTCTAACTATGTAAATACTAACTAAAGAATGGGTTCTTGTACTGGTTAGCAAGGCACAGCAATAGGTAATCGTCTTCATTGTATCCAATAATACTTGCAATGATTTGGTGTTTGTCTGTAATCAAGTTTATATTTTATTAACTAATATATTGTACCAAAATTTGATGAAAATATTTCGGTCTACGTATAAGTAATTTAAATTAACAATATTTACATATATCTGAGGGCGGTTTGCAAATCATTCCATCTAATTTAAGTTTCATCAATTCTTCAATTGTATCTGGATCTATAAGTCATAAAATCATAAATATAAATAAATACTATCATCAAGTTCGCATAACTGATAATTTTAGATCTTACAATATCCTTCAGAATATATTGAGAAAACAGTTGAACCGTATGGATGGTCTGCAGGATACAGTGAAGAAATATAGCTTCTCGTTTCTTGAATTTCACCGGTCCTTAAATAATATTTAAACAATTTATCATTAAATTTTCAAATATCTCATAAAATATCTAATAAGTTTACTTCATGTTATAACCGCGGTCCATCATCATATGAGGAGTATTGTAATCCCACGTATCCATGGATATATCGTCGAAAATAAGTTGCATCGAGCATGCAGGGAAAGCAGTATCTAAATACATCGAAACGTTTAAACGTTTATTTATTTTTTAGGCCAAATGTTTACATCGAACACAGCTAGCGTTTAACTTACTTAAAATACCGACTCTAGAATTGGGGATATCGAAATACGAGCAAGGTGTTGCTTCGGCCAAGTAATATTTTCCAGACAAGGCGCGTCTGATCTGGAATCAAAATATGTTATTGTCAATATTAATTTTGTAGCAAATCACTTTAAATTCGAATATTGGGTCGTTCATTCTAACACGATCAGATTAAACAGAAGTATATTAAAGTGTAGAAGAGTTGAAAACATTTAAAAATGTATTATTACAGCTTTAGTATCCAGGCTCTTCAAGATTTGGATACCATTGTATAAATCACATTGTCCAATTTCATAAGTGCTAGTGAAATCTGAGCTTATCTCGATTACAACAGTTGATGTCTCTACTGTAGTTGTTGAAGTAGATGAACTGTCAGTAGTAATGGATTTGGTTGTTGATTTAGAGACGGTAGTTTGTTGTACCACATTATTGACATCTCCAGGTGTGATTGTAGGTTCTAAAGGTCCTGTAGGTCCTGAAGGTCCTAAAGGTCCTGAAGGTCCTGAAGGTCCTGAAGGTCCTGAAGGTCCCGATGGTCCTGAAGGTCCTAAAGGTCCTGAAGGTCCTGAAGGTCCTGAAGGTCCTAAAGGTCCTAAAGGTCCTGAAGGTGCAGTAGGTAATGAAGGCAATGAGTCTAGCGAATGATCAACACTTATCAAATGGTATGGGTTAAGACCACTCTTCTGAATGTCTTCGAATGCTTTATTATAGGTACTCCATTTAGGGGCAACATCTCTTGTTATTACCCAGATGATATGATCATTGTCTGAAAAATGTATTTAAATATTTATCATAGAAGGCATTTCAATTAAGTTTTTTATAATAATTTTACCGCAGAACAAGTTTTTATATCTGTTGATCACAGCCAAAACCATATACTCTTTCCAATGTTCATCGGCTCCAATTACAGCGACTGTGTATTCTCTCTGACCTGTTATAATAACATAAATGTGTGATTTAAGAGTATATTATTAATACTTATAGAAGGTTAACTTACAGGAACCACTGATTTTGTGTCTGATTAAATTTTCGTCAATAAATGGATATGTTTCAATTAGTGGGATTTTATCTAAAATGTAATTTAGTAATCATTAACTGCGCAATCAGGTTATTACTTGTATCGAAAATAGAAATTGTATCGTTTAATATTATTTAAATATTTTAGATAAGCAGATTGGTACACATAATAGTTACAAACTATGATTTACTTACAATATTTTTCTGTACCGACGTTAAAAATTGCATATTTGCTGTCTTTTCCATATGCTGGACTGAATAATTTTTTAGTGGTTTCCGGACATTGTGTACTAATAATAAATAATGTAAATTATTAATAGATAACTATAAAGTATAAAATATATATATGCAATGTTCATAATATAATTTGACATTATTTTTAACTTTTTTTTTTTAATGATACAACACGATTTTATAATATTATATTAATGATAACATTTTTTTTTTTTACTATCGGGGAAATATTGAATACTTTTTCAAATTATCAGTTTATTATATATTATATATATTGTCATCATATAATATGTTATCTTAATATTCTAAATACTTTTTTGTTGCCTCGTAATTAGGTAAATATATAATTTGGCCTTTTTGAATATTTCAATTTATATTGAATATATTTTTATCAATATTATGAATAATGGTATATTAATATTGAATAATACATGCTTATTTCATTCTTTAGTATAGTTAATTCCTCGCCTAAGTGACAACATTCGGTTTTTTGTAGGATCTATTGACTTTAGATTGAATAATATATGTAGTACTTACTAAAGATTGTATGATGAATCAGTCACTACGTATTCGATGTTGTAGTCAGTATTATCACAAGGTGTGGTATCCTGGAATATCAATTGATTTCTGGTGCTTGGATAAGTGTTACCTGTTATAAAATTCAATATAAAAATTTCAATATTTTTGAATTACCTTGTGTTTATTTATAACATTTTACATACAGAACAATCCGGTTTTCAATGGGTTGTTCCCTTTGATGTATGTTGGTGTTACCATTTGTACGTACCATGTTCCTTGGAATGCAACAGTAGACTAAAAATTTAAGAACTTAATCATCTATTGCAAACAAACTAATATTTAATTTTCCTCTAAAGGAATGAACCAATAAATAGAGAAAGTAATCGGAGGTCCTGGGCCAACATCGTTATAAAGTATTTCGTACGATTTAAGATATTCCATGTCCAATTATAATGATACCGTGAAAATTGTTTTGTAACGTATATTTTATTTCTATATGTTTATTACTTACACATTGGGATTCAAATTGCTTAACGTTCCATGTAGCAGGGCATATTTTAGGCAAATTGCAACAGCAAGCTGGTTTTTTGTCTGTTAGTGGGCATGCCAAAGCAGCAGTAATAACAACGCAAAGACTCAGTACAGTCCTCATCCTAATATTATAAACATAAAATTAGTTTTAATAAAATATGTTAAAATCTTTTTTAATTTTTAATTTTTACGTCTATACCATCATTGTTAGTTATTTTTTATTTGGCTTAAAGTTTAAAGTTGGTACATTTCAATCTAAATTATAAATGTTATAACTTTTTTTATAGTATATTGGATTGAATGATTTGATAAATAGGTAGATATTTGAGATAAAACTTATAAATCTGAAGATATAACAAAATGTTTATTTTATTTACCTAAATTTATATTTTACTATTCAATAAAATTATGAACATGCTCTAATACATTTTATGATTATCGAGTAATAAATTAATTTTACCTAGATAACATAACTTATTATTTGCATAAAATTACAATGCCTAATTCAGAATAACAGATATATTTCATTATAAAGTAAAGAAAAACCTCAAAGTACTTCGATTATTTTTAGTTTATATTTTCATAAATATTAAACATAATATAAGTAAATAATACATGAATACAATAAATATATGTTTATGTAATGCGTATTCTTAATCATTGTAATAAAATTCTAAACAATATATCATATGAATAAAAGTTTACCTGTTAGTCGCCTTTGATCGGTTCCCAGAATGACGAACTGTAAGTTGATTTTAGTTGAGCCAGTACCTCTTATTTATAGTCAATAACTTTAGTCAAAATGTATTTTATATAAACTTCAAAATCAATCAATGTCATCATGTGTGTTTACAATAAACAATATTCTGTTACTTTATTTTATTTTATTTAATGATTGTTTACTAAAATATGATTTATGACAATGATCTATTTTGTTAAAAACATTATAAACACAAACAACATTGTATCATTCAATCATATGGTATTTTATTCATATGTGTACATCCAAGAGTTCTACATTTTTAATTTTACATTATTATTTTACGTATAATTTCTCATTTATTTATGACATTTTATTTTATAATTTGTTAATATATGTATATTTAAATATACATTTGTTTATATGTTATTCTTGAGTGATTAATAATAATTGAAGAAAATTAATTTCCCTCGACTACTATTGTGAATTTTAGTTCTTTTGATAAAATACCTGGAAAGCCACTTTGTTTAATAGTTTGAATTTTTTTGTTACTTAGAAATGGTTTCACAGTGTAAAGAACGATATAATACTGTTACGATGTTTATAAATTTATCTATGAATAATCTAACATTATAAAAATTGCAGTTGTATTTTCGTTATTTTATAAGTTAACAGTTAAAATAAAATATATTTGAGAAACATCGGCCTATATCACTAAGTATATTTTATGATATATTTATAATTGCTATTCAAGACATTTATTTTACTATCAGTAATACTGCAGGTTGGTTAAATTAAAATTTTACGATAACGTTGCATTTAAAAAATCCTTGTATGTATAAATTATAGAAATATTTGGCCCTACAATTCAAACTTACAACTACCTCTCAAAAAACTATAAAAATAGAATATTTTATAAATTTTACTAACCACAAAGTAATTAGTGAATTTTCGTAAATTTAAAGATTTTTTTTTTTAATGCCCCAGGGCTTTATTATTTAAACGACTAAAAGGTCTTTATAAATATTATGTTTAACAATTGTTTATATTTTACATACCAGAAACAAATGATATTATATACTTTATACGTTGATGGGGTAATTTATTCCAATGGAGCTCCTGTCTTAATTTTAAATTGTAAACTAAGTCGAATAGTTTTAGATGCTTAAGACGCCCTTAGAAGTATTTAATAATTGGATGGCCAATGGATTGACATGTTGATCCAGTCTCGTCTCGTGTTTTTTTTAGCAAACCTTTGGATTTCGCCTGCTATAGTAGTCAGCACCATTTCACGGAGAATCTCGTTATGTAATAGAATTGTTTATGTTTTCCCTTCAAAGTACTAAGTATTATTCAATTTTCTACCAGAAACTATTGCTTTATAAATAATATAGTAAAGCATTTTGATTGCCTTAAAAAGTACATTCATCGATCAACTAGTAATTTATAATATTCAGTAATTCAAGTTTAAATCTTATGAATAAATTATGAATCTTTCTTTCTGTGGAAAAACAGAGCTCGTTTTTCCATACATGATTTTGTGGGAAAGTTATATACATATTTACAGTAAGATTATCAATTCATACATTTTGAAATGTTATATTGTAGAAAAAAATTTGAATCCGACTATATTATTATGTTCAATATTTACACTAACTATTTTAATATGGCAAGTTCAGCATATGAAATCAAAATATAAACTTAAAATATAAAATCAATTATTCATATTGGTTTCATCAAAATCATAATAGTAAATATAATAATGACTAATGATAATTTAAAATGTTACATATTCGAAAAACACGAATATTTAAATGCTGAACATTTTACTGAAATCATTAAAAATAAACTGTTAAAAAAATCGTGTTACTACAAATAAACATTTGCTACTTTTTATACATCATAATAATTAAATTTCAATTTTTTTTTTTATCAAATGTAAATTCTAATAATTTTGTGAACAAATAAAAAATAAATGTCCTAATTCACCGTGGGAAAGATAAGTTGTGTGCTGATACAATTCTACCCTATATATTAGTAAAAAATATTTTTTTCTTGATAAAAATTAATTCAATACAATATACATTAATGAAAAATTATCTTTTTTTTTATTTATTATCATTATTAAAAAAAAATGAGGACAATTTACAATGTTGTATTTAAGATTGTACATGAATTATATTCTGTCATCAGCTGCCTCAAGTCAGATACGAGAACAATTTATAAAAATTGTGTACTGAGTACGTTCAAATTTCATAACATAATTCTATTTCATTTTATATAATTCGTTAAAAGCATTTACAATATATTTTGCAACAGCTTATATTTTCTAGTTGATTAATTCTTGTGTAAATGCATTATCATAATTTTTACTAATATATTGATCACTGATTTATTACCATTCTAAAATAATTATAATTTACCTCTATTGAGTGTATCTTGATTTATTAACAAGATGTGTATAGACACATAAGATTTTTTCTTATTTGTATTAGATGATTATAATTTTATCGAAAAATAATTTCCGCATATTATGTAAAATGTTAGTCATATTCAAAATTGTTTGTGATATATTCTGTGTATTATATTAGTTTAGAATATATTTGTTTTATGGCAAGAAGAAAATGTGTTTTATTTATTGAATTTTGTAATCAATATATTATTTTATAATCTTTTAGTTAATCATGACAACATTTTAATACACATCACTATAATCATGGAAAACGATCAATAAAAATGGTATTTTGAATTTTCAGATTATTTGGTTTTTACAATCTACTGTATTTATTTGATTATTTTAAGTATCAAAAAATTGATAACTATTGTTGTTGATATTAATCTAATAGATTATGAAGATTAAATAAATATAATATCATTTAGAAAATCTTTTTGTTTTAATGTTTGGTGTGTTTTAATAACATAGTATTTTGACGTGAAACAAAAACTTGTTCACACATACTCAATAATGTTATATATGTGTATTTTACACAATAACATGACAATCGATTTGTTTTGAATCAATTAAACTAAAATAAGATTTAATTACATTTATTTATTGTTTTCTAATATTTATTTGTAAAGTCAATATTTGATAACGCTGGTAATTCTAGTAGGTTTGTGATACAATTTTTAATTTTCTCATACTATTAATTTAATAATGATCATCGATGATAATATGATATTAATACTTATTATCTCAACTAAACATATTTATCTTTGTGTTTTTAATAATTTTAAATTTAAGACAATTCAACTATATTTATAGAAGTTTAAAATCTGTAATATTTTAAAATATTGTTAATTATCAAACGAATTTGAGTAATTAAACAATTGTTTACTAAACAATAATTTTATTAATCTTAAGAAAAAGCTTTTTATTTAATGATAAATTGCATCGGTAAACATATTTATAATCTTCGATCATAAAAGTACATTCATTAAAAGTTGTATGTACCTACTTAATCAATTTTTTTTTTTTAATTAGATTTATATTGTTCTAAAGATTATTAGCATTGCTAGAATTTCCATTTTTGTTTTTATTCAATAATAGTTCATTCAAGTATTATATTAAAATGTTTCTCTGTCGTCGTTGATGTTCATTTGTTTGAATTGTTTATTACAACCTTTTTAGATTTTTAAAAATTGTAGTTTATTTCTAAATAATAAAGCATTATTTTTTAAATACCTATGTAAAGAAGATTCACGTTTTTATTACCTATATATATATATAAATATCAAATATTAATCACATTATTTTATTAATTGTTGTCTGAAATAACTTTTCTAATACGATTCAAGTAGGCATATACTTATCATACCTTTTAAACTAAACATAATAATAATCCTTTACCCTATACTGCGAGGTATTTATTCAAATACTGCTAAAATGTTTATAAATAAATGGATATTTGCGTCAAAAGTTTGTAAAGGGTTTTAATTTTTACACTATTATCATCATATTAATTCATATTTTAATATATTATGTATTTCATAATTTATCTAATGATATCATGTACCAAACACTTATTCAATTTAAAGTATAATATGTTTTATAATATAAACTATTTTAATTTTAATATGTAGCATACTGTATCATGTCAATGCCATTAAACTTGCATTTACAACAGCTTGTCTTTTGACAAATATATTAACGCGACCATTTACATTTTCATTTTCTCGTTCGTATATTATTGTTATAATAACACTTACATGCAAATATATTATATTTTGAACACTAAACATTTTTGTTGTACATAATCGAAAGTTTATATTCGGACTATTTGGTTACCTAGTTTTTTGCGTATATACTCAATTGCAACTTTTATACAAGATAGAAAAAATATTCACAATATTTTTCCGAAAACGTTGTAGATTTTTAACAGAGTTCTGATCTTTTTTTGGTGGTAAAAGCGCTCCAAGGTCCTTACATGATATTATATTATAGATTTTATTGAATATTAGTAGTCGAATTTACTTTTGTTTCTTTCCATTTATAAAAAAATAGTTTAAAAAAATTATGATGGATTACGATTCACCATATTTTGCTGATTTCGGAAGATAGGTATTATTATTTGGAAAAATATAAAATACAATATGCAAATATAAACACATTTTTTGTAGTTTCCATCTTTTCTATAAACAGAAAAAAATACGTGTATTATTTTTTATATTTTATTATTATGTGTACTTAGTGTACATTATATTATGATGGGTTTCAACGTTTTTTTTTATCCATTATGCTTATTTAACATGGTATAAAACCGAGACCCACCGGCTATCGTATAAGAATAATATTCATTTAATGGAAAAAGTGAAATATTGAGCAATGATCAAACATCTTCGTGTGTTGACGTGTTATGTACTTGTGTTGTGTGCTCTTTTAATAGGTCGACACTTTGAAAGAGAATAAATTACTTCAATGAGCAGTACACACTGCATAGTGGCTGATTCAGGATGTAGATATACATGTGTGTTAAACTGTGTGAGAGAGTGATCCAGTAACTAAAAAATATCGAAATTTGTATAAATATTATTACAAAATAATATTAATGTACTAGAATATTTATTTTTATTTTGCATTAGTTTTTGAATATGAAAAACCCCAACTATATACCGAATAAAATGTACCAAATAATTGGCATGCTAATAACATAAGAGGTTTATATTGTTTATAATCAATTGAATATAGAAAACGATACGAATAAATGTAAAAAATTAAGTAGGCGAATTACCGAAAGAACATCGCGTGACCAAAATATCGTCAGTCTAAAATAAAGCAAAAATTTAATAATTATAATAGAATCTGTATAACTCGAATACATATATAACAAAATTGTTAATATACAATATGTAAAGTAATATTATAACGTAGTAGTATTAAATATATATTTCAAAATATATTATAACATTGTCACTTTAATATATATATATATATAGCACCTAGTATTAATCTTTATAATATACGTATAGTATCAAAAACAAATATAATAATAAAAATGTATAATACATTTTTAGTGTATAGGTTAGTAAATATTAAACGCAATACCTTGAAGATAATCTTTGAACTCTCGATTTTGATAATCTCCAACTACTTTTTTTTTACTTTTTCAGTCCAATCCTTTGCCTTGTTTATTTTTATTCACTGCCGTATTTATATTTTCTAGTTTCTACTATACTTTAGATTGAAATATATTGAGCAGAAAGTAAATGAGCAAATTCATTGTTAAAGCCTTCAAATATTTTATTTGTTTTATCCCAGTCACTTTGTATTGTCTCATATACATTCCTTACAGGTATAGGAAATAACAAAAGATATATTCGTCCTCGTTTTTTAATACGAATCCATGTTTTTGCAAAGTATGTTAGAAAAAGGAAAAAATCTGATTATCTTTAACAAAAAAATTTAATTTTAATATTTTTTTCATAACATCGCAAACATCTAATGGTGGCACAAAAGTCAGCAAAGCAAAATAACAAACTTTCGAAAAGAAGGTGATATTTTCTTTACATAACTTTTGAATTTCTGGAGTTGTTTGTATTTTTTTTTCCGAACGGCTTTCATTAGATGAAAATAATGACAACTCCATTGTCTTGCATTCGGAAAACACTTAAAATATGATTTTTTCAAATCCATTTCAAAATCTGTTACGATAGACTCCGATTTGAACTCTCCAACTCTTCAAGTTCATCCGTAAAAAAATTAAATAAAAATATCATAAACTTGTTGTTTTCTGTTCTGTAAGTTATTATACTGTAAACCATCAATAGAAATATGGATCCGTCACTTATTTTTCCGTAAATTATAAAAAAGTGATTAAAAATGGCGGGACAGATCTAAATGTTCCATTCGCATACCACTGTGAACATTTTTTTAAATATTTTAATTTTTCCTCGGCATAAATATTAAAACACTTATATTTTAACGTTCAGAGTTACAGTATAAATTTTTTTTCTGTTAATTGAAAATTGAAATATATAATAAACTGTTAGTTCTTTGGTACAGCTAGGCCGTAGGATTGGAAATTCCTTCTTTTATCGCGGTCATGAAATTGTTCTCTTCGGGGAGTTAATTTTGATAATTAAAGGAATTACTTCACGAGGTAGTTCTTTTAAAGCTGAAGCTAAAATTAACGCTAAGGTACTAGGTAGTAGAAGCTGCTGCATTTTCTTTTATTTTTGAAATAAATTGGATTACAGCCAACCTGGATACATCTGGTAAATGAGTCTGATTATCAGAGTATCAAATAACGGTATTTAATTGTACATAAAACCTTCCATGATATTTTTTTATTAACATATAACTGCACTTCCAAATAATTTGGATCATGGAACTTCAATATTCTACGTTTTTTATGGTGACTAAAAAGTAGTATATTAATTAAGAAATAAATAAATAATAATATATAGTTATATAACTTAAAAATTAGTTAATTATATTATATATTCGTACTTATATATAATTTTGTTAATAAATTAATATAATTATTATTTATGCCATGAATTAATTTTTTTTATTAAGTGTTGTGTATTTTATTTAGTTTGGGATCCACTTTTACACATAGTTTAGATACATATTATAGTATTTTAGGAGTACACCACGATAATATACATTTCAATAATTATAAAAATATATAATTAAAACAATACAGTATAATATAAAGTACTATTCATTTAAATAAAAGTTAACTTAAAACAAAAACGTAGAATAATAAAAAAAACACATGCCTACTTTAAATAATAATTTTTAGTAATAAACAGTAATATTATACATTTTACCTTGAAATCAATACCATCTTTTTCTTTTGTAAAATTGAAACCGTTGTGTATCGATAAACGTTTTTCTTTTGTAGTTTTTATAATATTTAAAGTCATTAAAAATAAAAATAAAATAATGTTATAAAAGTAAAAATATAGAACAAAAACAGTAAAAGTGTACAATAAGTGTCAGTTAAAATGTGAAATACTACAAAGTATTGAAATTTACAAATATGAAATTAAAAATCAGAATACAAAATTGTATTGCTGATGTAGTACTGTGATCGTAAGACAATGTTATATAGGTAATAGGTGGATAAGATTAGATAATATAAAATTTGATAGGTATAGACGATATACGTACTACCTAAGCGTAATTTTTCTCGTACGATTATTTACCGGTTATATTATTATTTCTTTACTATTTTGGTTTTTGTCATGTTTTACCGGTGATATTTTATTGGCATACCCGAGCAGGCTCTGCAATTATAAATTATTTATTAGTTTAATATAATATCATAATTACTAGATGATCATTATCAGTAAATTAACTATTATTATAACATGTAATACATTAAAAATCAGATTTTAACTTTTAACTTTTCAAAATTCTATAATAAATTTAGGTATTATAAAAATATTATAGGATTTTTAATTAATATGACAATAAAAAACTACTAATTATAGTATATTTTATTTAAAATACATTTTTAAGAATTATTAAAAATGCTTCGTGGTTAACACGTAAAACAGATATACATAAAGACTTCCAAATCAATAAAATTTAAGACCACATAATATTCGCCCTTTCAAAAAATTGTCATAGTTCAAAATTTGATTCAACTACACTACAACCTTCATATTCATCAGTCACTCTGGAAACGTTAATATACGACCTCATTAGTTAAATTCTTCCAATATGTCCTTAATACGACTATTAATTTTTCGAGTATTTTTTTATTTTTTGTTCTATAATTTTATACAATATTATTGGTTAAATATTCATGTAAATCTTTTGTGTATCACCTGTTGTTATATTTATATTTATCATCATCTTTTTAAAATAACCACAAACTTATTATTACGAGTATATATTATCAATAGATATTAGATATACATAACCATAGGCTAGGAATGTCTTATTTTACAATTTAAAAACAATTTATATTTTAACATTACATTTTAAAACTTATATTATGATTATCATGTGTTTATATTATTATAGATAGCTAATAGATATGCCTAATTTATATAAATTGTGTATTAACTTGCCAAAAGAGTGAAAATGTTGTAGTTAAAACCTAACGTAATATTGCTGGTTTAAATAGTGATGAAGATGTGTCAACTATTTATTTTGCTTTCATTAGATAAAATGACGCATAATGGTTGAGTAACTTCAAATATGGCAAACGTAAAAGCAATAACTATGTGTTGATTATCACGGAATATTATTTTAAAATAAGTTCAACAAAAATTCAACATTTTCATTACTTGTAAATTATTATTTATGTATAGGTTTGATACCTATTTTGATAATAAGAGCATATTGAAAAGTAAAAGCAATCTATCAATGGTTATACTCTTAACAAAAATTCAATGATGAAAATATAATCACTATGCGTATCTTGAAAATGTGGAAAGTACAGTTGAAAAGATACATTTGGAAAATTAAATATAGGCACCTGCCGTGTATAAGGTGAAAGTTTCCCGAACAAAATGCATTATATCTTACCCAGATCATCAATTGTACGATAGTATTTAATCAAATTAATGGAAAAGTAACAAATAGTTAACCATAGAATATCAATATATATATATATATATATATATATTACTTAATTAGTTGTTCTTAATACTCACTTCATCTTCTCAAGCCTCTTTCCTCTATAAATGTAGATACAAATATGTAAGGAAAATTATAGTAAATATTTGCGAATTTATAATCCAAACAATTGGAATAAACAAATACATTTATGTAATATGGACAATATGGTTATTGGTTAATGTTTAAATATATGCCTTATGCCTATATATAAAAAAAAAAATTAATTAAATGTACTATCAATATTGATAATTTGGTACATGAGAACAATATTATTTATCAAATAATGACCATAGATGAATTTAATTAATTTCATTTTAATATTTAATGCGATTTTAAGATAAGAATAATAGAAAAATGAGTGTTTCTATAAAGTGATTGTGATTGATGGAAAAAACAAAATATGTTTTACTGTTATCTTTTTTAACAACAACCATATTCTTCCATCGCTCATTAATCTTTTACAATTTTGGTTTTTGTTTATTACTAAATATATAATATTCATAACTATTCTTGCGTGATTAATGATAGGACTTACTAAAATTAATTGGTTTATAGAGAAGCACTTATGTTATAAAGAATTTAAAGTTTATAGCAATAAATATTACAAATAAAGCACATTTTTAACTTCCTGAGGTATCTTATTTACTGTATGTAAATTGTATCTCTTTTATGTAAAATTTATAGACAATTGTATATTTAACAGTTGATAAACAACTCAATTTCATCAATAAAATTATCATAAACCATTTATTATTTTGGAGGTAGTTACAAAGTATAACCATGTACACGTTACCCATAGCATATTAAGACTATTTATTTAGATATACTTCGATAGGTTTATTTCGAATTTCTCTAGCACCGGTCTTTAACTAATACTTATTGACAGCGAAACATAATACTACATTTTAGGTTAACATATATTTTAATTTATAAATAACGTTTATATGGTTATAATAGCTCTTGCGTTCTGGTTATTGGCCCCTTATACATTCGTGTAGTTTGATATAATACCGTGGTTTTAGAATAAAGTTGCCACGATGTCAAGCTCCGTTTAATCGAATGTGACAGCTGGTAGACGGTGTCGGTAAATTACTTTGATATAACCGACACAGCATTTTATCATTGCGAGGACATCACCCCCATGTGCTGTCAATTGGCCCTTAGGACGAGTGAAATGTTTCCGTTGTTTAATTAAATGGTTAAAATGAGTTATATCTTTTGATAATTGGAAATATTTCCATCGAAATAATCAATTTTTTCACCTTTTTCTTTCAATTGGTTATGGAAATGTAATCGTTTCAAGTTTTTAACGTATTTTATATGGTAAAATATCAATGAATATATTAATATGCATATAGACGTTCAGTACCTATTGAGGAACTTATATAAGTTATTTTAAGCAACAATTAACAAAGTTTTCAATGCTATAATAATATCTAATTTTCCCATGCATGAACATGTTTAGTGAGACCAATTATCTTCTTGAATAGTAAAAATGGTAATTATTTAGCATATAAATCAGCCATATTATATTATTATACAGTTATAGTTAAGTATTTCATAGAATTAACGTTATAAATTTATTTTACATTTCAAATTATTATAAGTACCTATCTAATTATAAGCAACATTATCAAATACAGAATAATTTATATGCATGAATATAGTAATTAAGATATACTCTATGGGTCTGATATATTATGTTAGCCTAACAACTCGTTCGACCTACAATATACATGATTTTACCAACAATACATTTTTCCAACACAGTGATTTATCGATTTTCCAACAAAATAATTAATTAATAACTTTTAATTGACCAACAGTATTGTTGAAATTTATATTTATTATAATAATAGGTACAAAAGGAAAAAAAATATCGTTTCAAGTTCAAATCTACCATTGTTGTTATATTGTTATGCATTATTTCAATTATAAATAGGAGTAAGCAGAATTAATACAGGTACCTATCCAAGTGCCTAACCAACTTCGATCAATAATATTTACAAGCCATCGTCCTTAGTATTAGGTATAATAGATATTAATGGACGTGTTTTACTCGACAAAAATGTGTGTTTGGAATTTAACAGATAATGTTACTTATAACTTAATGTAATGTTTAACATTTAAAATAAAGTAATTATTAGACCATAAATGTTACTTTTAAAATAGCTCCAAGATATTTTTACAATCGTAAACTATTTTAATAAGTAAGGTAAGGTCAGGAAAAAAATAAAAAGTAAATATATTGCATTTCGTATACGCTTTAAAAATAAATAAATGCATTAGACAAATTTTATGTTTGACTTTTAAAAATATATATGATATTGCAACTAAAAATAGATTAGATTTAAGTACTCAATTTATTTTATATGTTTTTGGGAAAGCTGCTAAACATATTTTAAGACGCGAATATCCAAATAATACACATAATACACAAGTTATCCTTTTTTACTTAGAAAATAATATATGAAATATAATTCAAGCCCCCTCTTTTTAGTAAAATACATTTTGAAACCTGTGACATATTATTGAACTTACATTTATCATCTTTCAAAAATATCAGATATATTTTAACAAACTAAAACCAATTATTTCTGATACAACTACAAAAATAATGCAGTGGTTTGAGTATAATAATTATGTCTATTGCGTAGAATAATAAGAATAATGAGGTGTGGTAATGAAACATCGTGACCAATAACGTGTGTCTGCGTACCATCGCTAAAGACCTTTGCTTTGTAAGTAGTAATGAACAAACTTCTCCACGACGACATATAAATCAATACCATCCAAAAAAGGCTATCATAATTTATAAGGGGTTTCACAGCAAACTTCAAACAAACATCAACTGCCTGATCTCGCAGCTAGCTTCGAAGACACTCACAGACAATCCGATAAAACGACTCAAACACAACTGGTGTAGAGGCCCACTTAGCTTATAAAACAGATCGTATGATACTTAATAATGTAAAGTTTACATTGTAAACTAATGTAATCAATGTAAAAAGTGATCAGCGAGTCTTCTTTCAAGCCATTCAAAATTATTTATACTTTGATCAAATGTACTAATTAATAATTATCATCGTATAGATTGTAAATATTTAATAAACAATTTTTTATAAATAAGACAATATAAAATATGAAATGTATGTGACTATTTATTATTTTATATTTTTTATTATATTTAATAGTTTATCGGTTTATTTAACCGATAAACATAACCGATATTTGTTTTGCCGAGAAAATGCAGCTAAAGACATATTTCTTGTCGAAAAATTGCGATGTCGGATAAATTATATCGATGGTGAAGACAACTTATTTTGAAACATTAATATTGTTTCTTAAAACGTCTTCTTCGAAGATTTCTTCGTGAAAAGCTATCTCAAAGACATTTTAACACAATTTTCAACTTCGTTTTGGTGACTCGTTCGATAAAACAACGTTCAACTGCCTTTGATAGATAAGACATCACACTCGAATATCGGTATTTGTATCCCGTTATTGCCGCGTGCATCACTGCAGTTTCGGTGCACGGCACACCCGCCGAGAAAATCGTTTCGAATCAATCGATACATTTTTTTCTGTATAGATACCACCTAATATACATATTTTGATAACAGTTTATTCCACGTTTGGTCGATAGAATGCTACACGTAGTAATACACACACACACATACGTATAAATATAGGCATATCACACAATATTATGCTATTATATTGATTATGTAATAAATAGTCCACGAGAGATAATCATTCGGTCGTCAACGAAATCAAACGTTGGAATGCTTTTTTCGCACGACCGACGGGGGTCTATCGGCATCACTCTATATATTGCTATTATTATTATAAATAGCGGAACGGGCAAACAGCGTAGTATAATCGGTTTAGACACACGGCCGTGGCAAAACGTCACACGATCTGCTATACGGAGTGAGATCGGACGAGCGTGCCGCGCGGCAGTGATGTGTGTGTGTGTGTTCAGCTGGTCGGATTCCCCGCAGTACACAGCATAGCACTTATCGGCAACGAGCGCCGGCTGAATAGAGAACCGAAAGCTTAACGACATCGGCCGTCGTTATGAAGTCGCCGGTAACACCTCTCGCCCGCCAATCGCAACAGCTGCATAAGTATAATATACTTATATATAATATGTACATGAATAGAATATATTATACGATTGTAGCCGTAAAAGAAGAAAATTGAACATTATTATTGTTAAGGTTACTGTATTCAGTAGACGTATTATTATAATAACAATAGATTTGCATAAAAAATTATACCGAGTTACGAAAGCTCGTAACCGGACCAAACATTAAGGACGGATTTCTTTCGCCAACGCTTCTTAAACGACGCTAATTACCTGGTATATTTTTTCACACGTTTCGTTTTTCTATATTATTTAACGTATCCTTATAGTTCGGATAGATTTTTTTTTTTTAGTTCCGGGGACTTGTTCGTTTTCCCCGCGGAGACTATAGTATTATTCTTAGGCCGCGTAGTTGATATTTGCTCGAGTCCCTCATAATATCTTTTTGTTATCAAGCAAATGTTATCGACTTTATTAATAAAGTATGTTGCTATGATAATAAATAACGATGACAAAAAGTAGATATTATAATCACGAAATAATATTATGGTTAAAACAAAAAATACGTCGCGTTAATATTAATAAATTAATAATATTATTAATGACTTAATATGATCACTTCTTTGCATCTAATTCGTCGAGGAGTGTGTAGGCGTATTCAATAGGTAAAAAAGTGTTTTGCAATGTTGAGGTACCATAAAAAATTTTTACACACACGAGACACGACACACACATTATTATAAAAACAATGCATTCTAATCTAATTAATATTTAAAATTAAAAAAGAAAACCGTTTTTGTTCTTATTTTGATCAACATGTTAAACATATTATACATAATGTCGTATTTGATGTGTTGTACTGTAGTTAAAGACATATGTTTCATTTATTTATTATACTTGGCATTTGGTAAGGGCTATAAAGTATATTGTAAAATTGCTAGAGTCGGTATAAACTGCAACCGATTTTAAGTGCTGCGTTTAAAAGTTTTTTTTTTATATATCTTTGCTAACGTTAAATTTAATATATATTAATATTACATAAAAGATTTTGGTGGCAATTAAAACGCAAAATAAAATATTTATGTTCTTCTACATAATATCATATACACTCATCATTCTCATACAAAATATTCTATGGTTTTAGATATAATTATATAAAATATGACAAAATACGTATTTCTTTGTCTTATTCTTATTGGTCTACTGTTTTTTTTTTTAATTTAATAATTACGTACTATTTATTTGAGGCAAAGAAAAATTGAATATTTTAACATCAAAGATAATCATATTATTATTAGTGGTAGTTTTGACAAAACTTCACGTGGAGACGAAAAAAAAATCACGGAAACTTTTGTTTTAATTAAAAAGGATCACTCCCTTGCCCTCCCCTCAAAACTGATATACATATATATATTGATACATACTAATTATTATGTTATATATTTTTATTTTATTAAAGAATTTCAAAAGTGCAAACTAAAAACTGAATATGATAAAGATAAAAATAAAATACTAAGAGTTATTAAATAGTGCTCTGTGGTGTATCTTTATTGCCTATTTATTACGCCAGAATGCAATTCCCACACAATATTAAGCAAACAGATTAGAATGCCTGGGTATTTAAAACTGTAGAGACCTTATAAATTATAAAGGAATTAAAAATCTCAGATAGCTTAAAAAATTATACAAGCTACGCATTATAGGTAAGATAATAAGATATATTAAGGATTATACATGATATAACATTTGTCTAATTTTAAATTTTAATTTAAATTAACGTTTATCGAATGGAAATTGTTGTGGTAAAATCAGAGATTCAGTAATTACTAAATCATACTGGAACATTATAAACAATAAATTAAGTTTTTCTGTCAACAAATATTAAAGTAATATTGTCTAAATTTATAAATCTTTTCATTAAGATTAAAAAAAAAAGTACTAAAATTAATTTTTTGACATAATTTAAATTATTTTTTCCAAACTTCACAATGAACGGAATGATTTTTAAGCACAATAATATATTATACAATTTTTATTTCTTAATTATAACTTTGTAATGTACTATTCTGAACGAACCCATCGACACTCGTTATTCAAAATTATGAAATCTGCATAAAATGTCCCGAATAGAATTTGAATAAAATACCACGAGATTAAATGGTTAGATGATAATTTAAAAACAATCACAATCCTTTAAATTGAAAAATTACTTACTATTATTATTTTAATATTCAAGTGTATATTTGGTTGAATTTTTTGTATAACATTAAATAAAAAATATTAATGCTATTAAGGGACTATTTTTAATTCCAATTTTTATTTAATACTCTCAAGAAAAACATTTAAAATAAACGCAAGACAGTTTTTATAAATAATATAAAAAGTTTTGGTATTTTTAATTTTAAAAGAACAGAAAAATACCATCATCGTTTAATAATATAAATATCTTCTTTCTTATTTCTCTTTATTTTATCTTATTTTATTTTTGTAAATTTAAATATTTGTCACTCGTTGTGTGTCTATTTTCTTTATACTCACAACAGCGAATAACATGATAACTCAACTGTAATCATCAAGTATATTTGTATATTATAAAGTTTCATTTAAATTTTACAAGGAAAAACAAAAATAAACCTTTAAAATATTTTTATTAAAAAAGATTATTTTTATTGACAACTTATGATTGCTTAATGCTTAATACATAATATCTTTATTTATAATGTTATATAGTTAGTTTATGATTCAATAAAATAAATAATATATTTATACGTATATAAGTACCAAGTATTTTTTTTTTTTTTGTCTAACCATAATTTTATTTGTGTTATCATTATAATAATATTTAATATTATATCAATCATACAAATAAGGACATTTGATGAATATAATTATAACTAATATGTTAATCGCGTATGCACAATAATGCAAATTACAAATATACGAATATTAGGGCGAGTTCTCTTTAAGGTTTTAACACAAAAATATTTACCTATAATACTTTTAAAATATAATTACATGATTTAGTATTTTATATTAACCGGTGAAAATTATTCGTTTCATTTAATTATTTTGTCTGCTTGTATGATAGTAAATGTATAGTTAATGTATTATTTGAATTTGTAATAAATATAAACAACTTATCTATTCTTTTAAAAGTTATTCTAAACCAGTAATGTATATGTATTTTAGCACTACACCATGTTTAAAAAATAATCTACAAGCATCCCTTCAATCAATCTTTACAGTATACAAATTATTAACAATAACTATTTTTACCGATAAATTATATTATAATACCACAATTTACTTAATCAACCAGAAAACCCTTTCAAATTTGAAGTTCGAAGCATTTGTACTGCTCAATTAAAGTATGACTGACACAAACAACCCCACACCTCGTTGTCAAACCAACCAATCATCGCTTCGCACTAAATTTAAAAAAAACAACGAGTTTTATATTTATGTATCAAAATCGTGATACACTGAAATGGGTCAGTGGGTGTATTGTTCACATTGTCGAAGGCTGTATATGAAATATAGATGTTTTTGAGTGTTTAATCAAATGTTTAACTTTTGTTTCCATTGTTGTTTTTGTTCATTTTGTTATTTATGTTTCAATAACCGCTCAGTTAGTTAGTCAACTGCGATATATAAGTACAAGATTTATTAAAAATTGACTACCTACAACTGTATTTTGCACCGCCACTGTTGTATATTTGTTTACATGTACATGGTTTTAAATGACGTTTATTCCAATAAATTATGGCACATCCTCTAACTCTATACCCTTAATGTAATTCCAGTGGATAATGCAAAGGGTAATTCGTGCTATTGCTGATATCACAAACAAACATATAAATAAATAATACGCAGCTACGTATGATACGAATTACCGTCACTCGTTTTACGTTTGTACACACAAATTACAGTTACTTGATACGCTTTTATCGATGGTAGTGCGTCATACTATATATTGAGGTAATACGTGTATAAATATTGTTCGAATTTTCATTTTTTTAAACTTGTGCACATCACACGTGTGAGTTTACTTATGGTATTAACATCATTGAATATTATGACGTAAAAATATTGAAATATACTATAGGCAATGCACTAATGTTATTTGTTTAAAATATTTATAAAAACTGTACTGGTTTTTATCTGATGTGCTTTAAACGTCGAATACCGTATTATTTTTCCGTATATATACTTATATTTTACTTACTTACTCACTGCAGTGTTCTTGTCACACTTATATTATATACACTGCTATAATATACCTATTTGTATATTTAATACATGAAATATTGTAATTTGTAACAAGTAATTGTTATGAAATCCGATTTATGAAAAAATAATAAAATATATTAATAGAGATTACGTAAATTACGTCGGCTCATGTCAATTGCCAATCGACAAAACCTTATTGGATGTGTCGTGTTAATACCACTGTATGTTTAGATAGGTACCTAACCTCGTGGTAAATACTAAATAGAAATGAGATTATCGAGAATAAACATTCTATACGTAGTAGTTATAACTAATACATACTAAGTATCAACTCATCGTATTTAAGTCCTAGTCCTATATTGGTCGATACACTCCTATCTTTTCGTTGTAAATCTGGAGACTTAGCTGGTATACAGAGACATTGGAACAAATCGACTAAACTGAGAGTAGCGCGACCTAGTGCAGAATACATGCATCAATAATATTGTATTAATATTAAAATAGAATGCAAAAAAGGAACACAGGCGCATTTGAGCACAAATCTACTACGTGATACTTACAGTAAAATAAAAATATGGTATTGAAACTTTGACTAAATATACCATACTGTGTTTGGGGGGAAAATACATACAATATAGACTATATATTTATATATACTTAATAAAAACGGAAATTTCACTTTCCGCTCCGCTGATCCCGGTGTATTATTATAGGATATTTGGCCACGATACAAAAAGGACATCTCTGGTTATTACTATTATTATCGTGCTTCTTTTTACTCGACAAATCCGTATTCCGCATGATACGTAATCGTATAATATTATACAATAATATTGTCTACCTAACACGATTCGAGTCACTCTACTTATACGACCGTCGATTAATTATTGTTATTTCTAGATTACCAAAATTGTCCACAATAAATAAGCAGAATAATGTCCTGATTTGTAATGGTTATTACAAAAGAGCTCCCTCTATACGTTTCATTGAAAGCGTCGTCAATTTACACCACTATCCTGTTTGCCGCGTACGTTCAACGAAAGTTTTACATAGAAGACTATCGATAGCGCTGTTGCGCAGTACTGTGGGCGGTCTATTAAAATCGCATAAACTGCTAAAATCCTACAAATCGTATTCGACTAAAATTGTATTGCTTGAGAATACCATCAATTAAGATGTATAACGTTGCAATAGTCAATTTACGCTTTTTATTAATTAGCCATTGACTCATTATTATCATCTCTCATTTTGTTTAAACTACCAATAGTATGCTTTAGTAAAATTAAAACATAAATTATATTTAATTCTGTGACTTCAAGGTTTTCTGTCAAAATGTTTGTTCTATACGTGACATTTTTTATAAAAGATAAACAAATTACAAAGTCAAAACTGAGAATTTTTTCCAAGAGGCACATTGCAAGAATACCATAGATTTTAAGTCAGTCGTATCTTTTATAGACTGTAGTCACTACAGTGTAGTGCATCAATAATTTTTTTCATATTATGATATCCAATTAGCTTTAATTGATTCAGCCCTTGTAGTCTATCGAGTTTTTGAGAGGTTCACAAGTTTTAAAGCGTTTTCAACCTCAAATAATTTTGTATTAACTATTAAATCAAATATTATTTTGTTAATATCTGCTTATAATTATTTTATCTATTTTTTATTTTCAATATGTCTAAATATTTTTTATAATCGATTTATAATTTTATTATTAAATGTTTATGTGATATTTAAAAAAAATGATATTTCCATGTTCATATAATCATATTGAAATCATAATTGCCGACTTGCCAACACCAAATAATGTTCTACTGAATAGACCATTTTCATTACGGTTGTCTATAATACTATTTCCTATTGTATTGCAAACAATATTGAATCTTAATATTACTGTCCAAGTGCATTATAATATCTCTTTGTTTATTAGAAAATTATTGTTTATACTTCATCTTCATTGGCGCAGTGAAAGGATTACGGTAAATAACTCCCGAGAAATAAGAATATATACCCAAATACTTATGGTATTGTTGTTTAAAATGTTGCCGCATATAAAATATTTTAATCAGAAATTATTTAAATTAGAATCTTTTGAATATTATCAAACACATTGCTTAGTTTCATTTCTTGTGTGCACTTATGAACATTTTTTTTTTTTTTGCTCGATTACATTAATATAGTTGCCTATATTACAAAAACGGTAAACACTCGTCAGCCTCATTATAATATGCAAGAACATTTTTTTTAAAAATACCGAGATAATAATATAGGTTGTGGTAGAATTTCTATTAATACAAACTATTATCGTATTTCATTTTATTTACCTTGATATAGTGACATAGTGTTATAAATTTAAGTTAACTATACTAATTTATATTCGTCATATTTTATTTTACTTTCCTCTCGTATTTTAATTATCATAATAGGTACACAATTTTTGAAATAATCAGTAAAAATTGTTTGTTCGCTTTTATTTATGTATCTAAAAAAACTATAAATCTGATCAGACATATAAATCGACTGCTAATATTACAATTTATAGCTAAATAATATTGTATTATTATAATATATCATCGCTAGAAAATAGAGGCTAGTAGAACGATTATTTAAATGTCTGCTAAATCACTTAATAAATTATTACTCATTAAAAATTATTATCTAATAGAAATACTTTGTTACAAATTGATAGTAGGCGCTGTCTGTTTCAAAAATAAATTGTGCAGATATGAATCATTCAATTACATTATTCTTTTTTATTGAACAATGACTATGACTCGTAACTATAACAAACAATTTTAATTTAATTAGCGCATTTGCACCAGATTTTATTTATTAATAACAATTACTTAATATTTTACATACATTAAAAGCACTGTGGATATTAATAATTAATCTAATACCATTATGTTTGAATACAAATTCACGAATCTTCCACGAAATCAAACGTTATAATGGTTTATTGCATATAATATTAAGTTAGTGCATATACTAACCATCACTGGCATCACTATCGGTACAACAATGATCGTACGTAAATAATCACAATACAACGGATTAGAATGTAAATTTTACTACGAATATCACTTTACATCTCAATGCGACCAATTTAAAAAAAAGAAATTAATTACTATTTTTATTTTTTGCAATATATAGAGCGTGGTTATTAACGTTTGCTAAATGTAAACACGAAGAGTAAAATACTATACATTACATTACAATTTCAGAAACGAAATGTATTGTATTACACTGTTGACTGCAGTAAATTTATTTATTAGACGTATTATTTTTTAGGACAAATAATAGACGGAATGAAAAAAATAACCTAAACTCTAAAGAAGACGTAGAGTTGTGTAATATTTTGACAAACTTTTTGATAATGCAAAATCAACCATTGGGCTAACGGACGAGGGTATGTGATTGCTTGATTGCTTTAGCTATAGCCCGTTATTGCAAAAAGTTTTTTGTTTTCCCTTATTTTTGTTCTTCCATCAAGTGCCCACTATAGCCGCCGGCCGTGTCGAGTACTGTTTTTTATTTGCATTTTGGCCTGCTCTTTCTCTTCTCCGGAAACTTTTGCCCGCTCGCTTCGGGGTGGTTTTCTAGTTTTTTTTTTATTTTAGGTTAAGAGACAAAGATACTTTATGCTATCCAAGTGAACAACAGTCAAATAGTTATTACTCTTTTTTTATTTACTACATTTCATCATAACAAACGGAGAAAAATTAAGTATTTTCAAAAGCTAAATGCCTCCCCCTCGCAAAAAAAAAACAATAATTATGATAGTTATATAAGAAATTATATATAATAAGTAAGAAACACGATTTTGTTTATGCCTTATTTTTAAGATCAGTGACACCAATCAAGTGTTATATTTTAGTAACAGCTGCTGGAATGTGTGGATAAGTGCTGTATCACCCGGTGCTTGGTAGTTAAATATTTGTATTTGTGTTTTCGAGTTAAATGCAACTTTTGAAATAATATTCTGTGCCACTCGTTTACATTAATTGTGTTAATTTATTGTTGATATAGACGTGTTGAAGCTTTTACTTACGTCATTTTAATTTTCTAAGCGAAATGAGTAATATGTATTGATCTGTTCTATATTGTTATTTATGTCTGATAGATTAGTATAATAATAGTGAGCTAGGTACTTACCTAATGGGCATGGTTCTGAATTATTTTTCAAAAAGATTATGAACATTTACATACAAGGTATATTTACATTATTTACAAATTGTGATTATATATATAAAATATTATAATTAAATAATAATAAATTCACATAGAAAATATAAGAGTACTGGTTTAATATATGTATATCCTGTTGGCTGTTCAGCTCCTTTAGTTTGTAATTTAAAATTTCCTTATAAAACATAAACACGATTGATTATTTATTTCTTTTATCAAAAATAAATAAATATCAGTTTGTTTTAAATAAAATGTATTTGTTATTCTTCCTTATTATAACAATTATAACTTAACATAACTCAATTAATACACTCAAAAATTGGTATAATTTACCTGGTAGACACCTAAATGAATAGTTTAACATTTATATTAAATTATAGCATTATTTATTATTAAATTTATATGGTATAACAATAGAATGTTATGTTATCTGAAGTAATAAAAATTAAATAATAAAAACAATTTCAGATGACAAAAAACATAATATATTAAATACATTCTCATAATATATAGTATATTTTGTTTTATGTATTATTAAAGTTTTTTATATCGACTTAAAACCTTCTTATATTTGGCTGGTTATTATATCTTAATATTTTATCGACATTTTGTTTACGTTCCGAATTCCTCTCTTTCATCATTTCCACATTTTACCCTCGTACAATTATTTATACATATTCAATTGTTATATTGAAACTGATGGCGTATAGGTACATAACTTTTATATAAAGAACAATATTTTATTTTTGAGCTTTTTCTAAAAAACGGTATTTGAAAAAATGTCTTTGAAAAAAAAAAATAAAGACATTTCCCCCAATAGAGAATCTGACCCAACATCCCCCTTATATACACTGCTGGTTAAAACATAATGTTGAATATAAAATATGAGAGTATTTTATCAACTTGATGCAACTTGCAGCTAGAGTGTACTGAATTTCAATATATTATACTTGAGAGTTGAGGGCTTATAAAAAAAAAAAATTAATTTTTACAAACAATATTAAATACGAAGAATGTTTTTTCTTTTAACTTTAAAATATTTTAGGTTAACGATATACATTTATTTATTATTGAAAATGTTTTAAATTTAGTCATTTGCTTAAGTTGAAATAACTAAACAATAAAATAAAAACGAAATAATCGTATTTAAGTTTAATACTCATTATCAGGATTATAACGATGAATAGTTCATATTTTAAATTTGAAATGATTAATCAGAAAAATGTATAATTTAGGACAAGTTTTAAATCTTATTTTTACTAAAATCTAAAATTATTATAATTTCTCATGACGACGTTGATATTGCGATACAACGGGATATATTAAAAAAAAAAAAACACACATATTATTATATTAAAGGAGTGTACAAATAACTACGATTTTAATTATTATTATTAACAAGTCCGTCAGTCAATCAAATCATCAACATAATGTCATGATGATCGGCAATGAGTATAAATAAATAAAAAAAACGGCCCATATTATTGATTATCGGTTGTTAATACGTCAACGTGATTTTTCATAACCGTTTGTTATGCTCTTAAATATTTATTATTATACGTACAAGCGTGGATAAGTCAAACTGTCACTAACAAAATAATAAGTAAATAAATGAACGTGTGTAAACACTATTTACGTTTGGTTAAAAAAAAAAATGTTTTAAAAAAT
Source organism: Rhopalosiphum maidis (assembly GCF_003676215.2). Classification (NCBI taxonomy): domain Eukaryota; kingdom Metazoa; phylum Arthropoda; class Insecta; order Hemiptera; family Aphididae; genus Rhopalosiphum; species Rhopalosiphum maidis. The sequence goes on along the minus strand of NC_040880.1, from coordinate 46,398,924 downwards.
AGAGTAATATAGCACGGTAAAATAATATTGTGCATCACCATCATAAAATTTAGTTTATATTTTCCTATAAAATTTGAAAAGCTTTCGTGCCAATATCAATTGTCAATTTGTCACGTGGTTGTAGTACTATACGTATCCCGCGGTCGTACCACGCGGATCTGTATATTTTTTAATGTGATGATTTGATTAGTAATTTATCGTCAAATTATATTTTATATTTTATTCACGAGGTTTTGGCATAATGTTGTACACGACTGGAGAGGGAATATACGTATGTTGTTTCCGGAAGAGAATATGGTTATTAAGTTTTGACTTTTTTCCGTAAATTACAAATCACAATTATAGTAATTGATTAAAAAAATGTATCTAAACGAGTCTGAGAAATACTACCAAGCTCGTTTTATTTTTTAACTGGCCGTGTTTTTAAAACAGTACAAATAATTGTATAATGTACATATCATGTACCAACTGTTCCGGGGATTTACCGATTTCGAATGCCACGAGTTACCGAATTTTGTTTAAACTGTTTGAAATTGCATCGGTCGCATCCCGTTTACATTAATGGTCTCGATAAATAAAGTTTAATTCTTTTAATTCATTTCCGACTTGATTTATGCTCGCATAAGTTGTCAGTTGCTGTTTCGTGCGTTAGTTAATGCATTTTTTTATAACACGAGAGCATACACCGTTTTAACTTTTAATATAATATTTTTACGATCTCTTTAGAATAGTTTAAATATAAGCATTTTATGCATACACTATGATATTATAAAAAAATCTTAAAAACAATGAACCATGATAGTTATAATAAAGTTTACATTAAAAAATCATAATTGATTTTAATTTTTAACTACACTTTATGATGACTAAAAAAATACTTAACCGCCTTTCTACAGTTTAAATATTTTATTTATACAAGTTTTGAATTTGATATATTATTCTTACAATTATTTATATCTCTTGTATAATTTAAAATTATTAAATTTAGCTTGTGTCTTATATACTAGAGTATATAGCTTGTATTTATTTTTTTCTTATATAATATGAATATATATGATGACTTTCATTTTTTGTTTCAATCAATTCAACTTTTCTCTTATAAAAATATAAATTATAGTATACGATTTTAAATACTGTTATCTACGTGATTTAAACATAGTACCTACATACATACTCGAAAAATTATACATCTGTTATGAAAGTAATAAAAATAAAAATATTATTTTTTTTTTTTTCTAAAGAAATGCATAATATCAATATATGATAATATTAATATAATAAAATAAATTACTATATTTTGATATCATCATTGCGATTATATCTTTTAATGTATGGGATATCGTAACTATTAATACGTGTTTATAGTTTAACTACCGATTACACGGCATGGTCAATATAGATATCAGTGTTTAACATTATCTTAATATTGGTAACATTTGTATACACTATTATGCATATTATACGTATAATATAAGTACCTACATAATAAATACATTAAATAATGAATGCCAAACATGCATATTTCAACTTGAAACATTGAAATATAGTCCTCGCGGGTACATTTATAGTTAAATATACTTAGTTAATTCGCTTGTAATGAACTGAGCTAGCTAAATAGCTACCACGATAGATTTGTAGTAAAATAATAATACAAATAGTGGATATAATTATCTAAAATGCAAATCTCTGCAAACACCAGGGTTTATATCTGTTTTAAAGTATCGTGTTTTTGAAGTGTCGCGAATTCGTGTTGCGTATATATAATAAAATACGTATATCACTTGTATCACTGTTGTGTTATTCTCGTTTGTTGTTAATAATGATTATGACATATTTATTTAGTTTGATGTATGTTATAGTTATGGCAGCGTGGCACTAAACTATTATGATTTCCTATATAGATGATTCGTTAATTTAGACTGTACGGGTTAAAAAAAAACTATTTGAAAATAACAACTGTGTGACAGTTATACCTATTTGAACGGTTTTACAAATGTATTTATGTATTGCCACTCTAACCCAGTAACATAACTTGTTGAGACTTGTTTAATATACTATTTGAGAACTTAAAATTATGTACGCGAATATTACCTACACACCGCGCTATCACTATTACTTAGGTTACAAAATAGAAATAAAAGTAATTAAAGTGCCCAAAACTTTAAAACAAACAAAACTATAATTCATGGGTAGACATTCTGTTTCTTGTTTGTTAACTCTAGTTATTTTCATAAACCATATAAGCCGCAATATATATATATATTTTATACAACATAAACTTGAAAGGCTTAATATAAGATACATTGTGGTTAATAATATAATTTGTATAACACTGATATAGTACATTTTGCTATACTCAAGTTCCTATGCACTGTTCTTAGCACTTATTTAAATCTATATTTAACATTGATCTTACATATTTACTATTAATCTTAATAAAATTAAAAACAAATACAATTTAAGTATTTATGTGTCACGTTAAATTCTCTAAGATATAATAGTTAATACATTTTTATTTATTTATCGTTTTATCATTAAATATGTGCTTAACGAATAGTAAATATTAATGAATAAATAAAACATAATACATAGTACCTATTATAATAATATGTTTTTTTTGTTTATTTGTTACAGGTAAAATTAAAGTGAATAAAGAACAATCGATATTACAAAATTACATTTTATCGTTATGGACTACACATCATACATCAGTGTAATTATAATAATATAATAGTTTGAAAAATATTAAAATATTTTGTTCATCTCATGAATAATAACAATTTTAATATAACATCCCAAAAATGTTTTCATTTTTTTAATTAAAACGTTAAATATTTAATCAAAGTGGTACGCCTCGAGCCAAATCTTGACTATGATTAAAACTGTGACAATCATTAATTTTCAATTTTGAAAATCATTTTAATGCCACGCGATCAATAATATTATAAAACATTAATCTAAGTTATAAATTTAGCAAACAGTTTACGAATATTATAACCAGAACATTATTATAATGGTGTATCGTATATTTATGACATTAATTGATATTAGCTATTAAGTATCTACTGTTATAAATTTAATTTTTTTTTCGTAAACACAAAGATTGAACACATTATTATTGGTAGTATTTTTCAAATAATTTTAAGTAAATTTCTTATTTTCTCTTATAGTTTTTCCGTAATAGTATTGTCAAAATGCCTATATGTATGAGTACAATGTATTAAATATACAGAATTATTATTTGAGCTTAAGAAACTTATAGTTTCAAAAACTATTAACGGTTTTGAAAATATACTTTGCTATTTATGATTGTTATTATTTATTATTTTTACTCTATAAAAAGACAACATACATTTCTTGACGAGTTGAATATAGTTAACGAGCATTTTATGAGGTATCCCTGCGTATTTAACACAATATTTTAAACATTAAACACTCATAATCAATTAACTACGCTTTTAAAAATTCTATTTTTATAATATCTAATGTAAAAACGTATGTTGTCATTTTATAACGTGAGAAACACAAATAATAATAACAACAAAATAAAAATCTACAATATTTAACTATTTTCGAAATAATGCTTTGTAATGATTTCGAATTGACGTAAAAGTATATTTTCAAAGTCGATAGTTTTCTAAAATAATAACGATTATCTTACGTTAAATTATCACCTTATATATTATTATTATATTAAATGTTGATCATATCATTTATACTGAACACATTGTATATTTAATAATTGTATACTTAATGGTATTGATGCTCGTATTTCATCCATCGACATTTCATAATGATCGTGCAAAAAGTCAGTTCGCTTTATAGTTTTCTACCAAACGGAAATTACATTAGGCATAGTTATTATTGTCTATTATGAAAACTCCCCGGTGTATAATCATGATTTAATTTAGTGCTAGGTACCCATACATATTCATCACATCGCTATATCCATAACAGTATTATATTAAGGCTAACGTATTTATTATTTACCAACTCCATAATAAAGATAAACCTATTTTAGTAGTTAAAATTATCGTGCTGGCGAGATAATATTTTTTTTTCGGGAAACGCTTGCAAATAGTTATATTTTATAAAACACGTATACAGTTATACTATATCATAATAAAATACTAAATTGAGTTAAGATAGTCAAGTCAACATTAACAGTGTTAATTTACTGATTAATTGTAAATAGTTAATATATATATATATATATATATATACATTACATTTTCAATGTTAAAACTTAAATGACTTAACTCGGTTAAAAAGATATTGTTTCATTTCTTTAACTTTTGTTAAAAATTAATCGTATATTCTATTTATTCATTAAATTCTCTGACTATAGTGGCTATTAGACAATTACCCGTTTGTATCAACTGAACTATTAAATCAAGGAATATTTATTTGTTTATCATTATTTAATGTCATTGTAGTTAGCGTGATTAAACAAAGCAAAAAAATAATAATAATTAGCTTTAACTGCAATTATATAGATAAGTATAAACACGATTTTAAATAAATAGGGGAAAACATTGGGTGTTGAGTGTTGACGAACCGGCAAATCACTCTGGAAACGATTTACATATCATCGAGCTTATGATGTTATTAATTATACTAATTAATAATTTCGATTATTTAAACTAGAGTGCCTGTATTATGTGTGTTGTTTCTCTAGTTATTATTATTTGTACACATCAATTTTAATTTATAAATAAAAATGTTTGTATTGTATTAGTACCATATTACGTATGTCTTTATAAGAAAATTACCATTATCAACTCATTCCATAAAACAAAATTAAATAAATACAAAATATTCACTAGGAATAAGCTATTTGGATGAACTCCGAAGTCTCAACACATGCAAAACCTCTACGTCATTCTTTAAGTTCAGCATTTCGTGGAACCCGATTAGTCTAGGACCACTTGACATGCCAACGTCGTAATGCAGCTTAACCAGAATAACATATTAGTTAAAATCTAATTAATCAAACTAGAATAAAATATGAAATAACACATTATTATTACTTTGAATACAAATTATGTTTTGCTATATGGTGAAGGATTTATTCTCGGTTTAAATTAAATGAACACTGTAGACTGATGAGCAGACCTATTGGTTAAAATCTTAATATTCTAAATATAGATACATACAACTGAATGTATTTCCCTTTTTTAAACTAAGAGAAATGAAAAATTGGGTTGCGTAGTGAGTAAAATACTAAGATACTGGTGTAATAAGTACAACTCGTCTCGCTTCGGCACTCTGCTCGTTTCAGAGCTAGGTGGTGGAGACTATCATGGTCACGCTCGAAAAACTATTCTGGGTAGAGCTCAATTTAGTTCAATTTAAGTTATCTACTCTTTATCCTTGCACTAAAGGAAACAACTGATAATATCGAAAAATATTTCTTCAAAGTACTACCTAGAAATAATTTTTGTCTATAAAGAGATCATATTATGAAATATTTAGAGCTTTTCACTACATGGTTACTAAAGAGAAAAGTGCCGCCAGAAAAAAATGTATCACAGTAAAGCCTAAAAATTAATAGGTAGTTTGGGTTTTTTACAAATTTTAAAAATATAAACATTTTCATTCATTAACTCTAAATTTATATAATCCATATGTGGTATCATGTTAAAGTTTGTAAAAAAGGTTTTATTTTAATGTGCATGCATTTATTTTAAAAATAATTTATTATTTACTAATTTCTTATTTAAGATTATAATATAAATAACATGTTAATGATATATGCATAATATTAATGTTTCCGGTTTCGGTAAATATTTTGAATACATCTGTGGCTATCTGTCAGCTAGTACACAATACATAAACCCACTGTTCACGTTCTTCATCAATATTGTAAATATTAAATTCTAATCAGTTATATTATTAATATAATAATATAGTTCTGCAGTAAATACATTACATATTCGATGAGTTAATTAAATGAATAATTGGGTGTTAACTTTTAATACCGAATAAAATGATCTTACTTCATAATCATTAATATTTAATACACCATATTATATGCAAATTTACTTATCTTCAAAACTTGATTAAACTATTATACCCGCCTGTTCAAAACTTCAACCAGAAATAAAACGAATGTGGTGTGTCACATTTAAGTATAGTTTAATTTTCTTTAACTTTCTATATTATGTTATACGCTTATATGAGTACGATTCAATAACAGTCACAAGTTTTTATAAATGGTGTGCGAAGAGTAGTCTATAGCCAACAAATACCGGAGTTAGATTACCTTTCATCTTTTTATATACTATTTCGCTATTATCCATTAGGTGTAGCTATAAGACCATATATTGTGCCGATGTAAGTAAAGTATTACAAGTTTCCAGCGTAGATATCATATTATTGTGTACTTTTAAACAATAATTATACGTTACTAAATATTATTAGGTTATATGACTATTATGTATTATATCGTTCGAAATCGGTATTTAATATTATTTATGAGTGTTACATTATTATAAATATAAATTTACATCTAAACAATAAAATCGACTTCATATTTCAAAAAGAACAATATTTTATGACCATTATTTTTGTATTAAATAGAACGTATTTAATTTATGTTGATACTCTAGTCTTCCCCCAATTTATAAACTAAATGGGTGTAAATGTTTGAAAGGAAGTTTTGGCAAATGGTGTTGTTTACAAGACGAAATTAGACAGTTAAGGTTGTAAATAAAGGCGTCTATTAAATCGGTTTTTTTTTTTAGATTACACTTATTTAAAATATTCTAACAAAAAGTACATATTACAATATTACAGTAAATTAAATTAATTAATTTAATTTTTAAAATATTAAAAACCAATAACTATACCAATTTAAAAAATTCAAGTAAAATATAAGACATATTATAAATACATTTCAAATAAAATCAATTACATTTTCAAAGAGCTGTATTAAATTATAAATTGACATAATATTTTAGATTTTAAGTAGGCCGATTAATGACAATTAGTTATAGGGACTTGAAACTTTTCACCATTCTGTAAATTATTATTACATTCTACTAAAACACGGTAAAATTGTCCATGTACATAGACTAATAATTGCAAGCTATTTATACCTACCATAAACTTATTCAATATTATTCACTGAATATCTTACAAAGAGTCTAATACCAATATTAGTTTATAGCAATTAGGTAATCATTTAATTATATTGGAGCTAATTAATATATGTTTTTACCTGTTAGGCACGAGTGACGTATAGAAATTTCCTATTTTCCATGCACGTGTGAGACGCGTCCTGTTATAATATAATTTTATAATGATTTAGAAATCATATATTTTAATGTAGGCATCATAAAATATAACAAAAACTTAATTATAGTTTTGTTTGTTCAGTAATTTTATTGACAAGTTATTTTTATTAAATGTAAATGTTGGAGAAATGTGTTTAATATTTTGTCTAGGCGTATGAAATTATGTACCAAAAAAGACCCGAGATAATCTAAAAGTACGTGATTTCCGTATAGAAAAAGTATTTTTTTTTTGTAATATGCGTAGTATCCGATAAAGAATTTTTTAAATGCATAATTTTTGTCACTGTATGTCTGTAAATTCCACCATTGTTCACCTGTTCGAGTCAAAATGTAAGTAATTTATTTGGTGATTAACATGCACATGTCACTTGCTCGCCTAGTGCATTTAGTTGACGCAATCGCTAAATTCCAAATAAAGAATGTTTTCGTCTTTATTGAAAATTTAAATTAGATAGGGTAAACAAAATGTGAAGTCGGTAAATATATGTAATAGATTTAATATAATTAATTTAATTTTAAATACTATGGCATTGATATAAAATATTAATATAGTAAATAAAAAAAAAACCATATCACTATTATTTATAATAATTGAACATTTTTAATATGCTCATTAATATTATCTTATTATATTGCAGTATTCTAAGTATTTTATTTATTTATCTAACCTGATATTATTTTTATAAGCATAGTATAAGCCAGAAAAATATATTAAGTAGTTTATTGCAGTTCATAGTGTGTGAGTGTGTGCAATAATTTACAATTTCTGGGTTAATTTTTAATGAAGCAGTGAATCAGTATATTTGTTTATTAAATATATATATATATGAGTTAGCTAGTCCGGAAATCACGTTTTACACGCATATTGTGTTTTTATACAAAAATCCCATCCAAGAAAGTACTTTTAATTTTTCCCGAAATGTTTAACTTTCCGAACAACTTTTTCAATTGTTTTTTCGTATAATATTATTTGTACTATAATGAATATATAAAACTATATTTTTTTTTAAAAAATAAGTCAATTCGATCCATCCGTTTTCAAATTTTGCCCTTACTAATGAATATAATTTTATATATATATATATATATATTATACATATAGAGATAGATATTGTCAAACTGCAATATTTTAAACCTATATTAGAATTAAAAGAAATAAATTTTTGAATATTTATAACCAAAATAATATAATATAATATATTATGTTGCCCATGATACATATAATTTTATCAAATCAATTTCTTCACAATTTTTTCGTGTTTTAAATAACAAAATAAAAAGGTGATCAGTAATTACAACGTATCAACTAGTTAAATACCTACTTGTAGAAATAAATCAAATAATTGTTTTTCGTACTTTTAAGACGTAATCTAATTACGGAATATTGTCAACTTGTGTTGCTATAGTATCTGGTCTGAAATTATTTAATGAAAATTACCAATACGAACATATTTATCGCCGTCATATAAAATTCGCTTATAATAATAAACCTTTAAAACATTATGCTCTGTATAATTCCATGCTCATCAATGATTCATATAAATTTGAGTTTTTTAATATCCTAGTCACCTATGTGTACTTAGTGTTGATTGCTATTTAAACTCACTTACATGTTATAAAAACGTGTATATATCTATGAAAACATAATATATAAAACTCGTGGACTTACGTAGATGTATAACATAATATAATATACATACTCGTGATTCTTATATGTGATATACTTACATATATAATTTTAAGTAAATACGTAATATAATATGTTTTAATAACATTATATTATTATGTACGGGGAAGTTTGCTCTCCTCCAATCTGATAACATGTATTCTATACAGTTGGTACGTTGAGAAAAAACTGTTTGCACGAAGAATGCCGATTAATAATAAAAAAAAAAAATTCTACAATAATATAATAATTCATCGTACGAGAAGCAGCTGATTCATCAGAAGCCAACAATGTGCCAGTGATTGCATCGTTTAAATAAACATGTGGTTGTGCAGCATTAGGGCTTCGGATGCTGTATGCCTTCGTCCTCTCCACCATGTGAGGTGAAAGTCTCAGGCAATCGACATTTTTCCTTTTCTTCTGAAACCTCCGTTTGAACTTTATCACTGTTTTCTCTGCTGAATATTTAAGTCTCATTCATGAACTATTTAAATACGCATTTCCCGTTGCTATAAACATTTTTGAAGAATTTTTCATTTGAAATATGAAAATCACGATGACCAACTAAAATCAATCAATATCATATAATAATATGTGTCTATTAAAGAGCAATTATTAGGTAAGTATTTCAAATCCTTGTTATTATTATTTTTTATTACTAGATTAATTATACACGAAAGACGAAGGTACTATTAATATTTTTAGTAAGTGATTTTTTTTTTGTTTAAGATAATTGAGTAGCGATGATATTTCTATATTCTACGATGACGTATATTCTAGATTAATTTGAGTAGAAGTCGTTTTTATTTATACGACTTAATTTATCATGCGGCTATCATCGCATCATAATATTTATTTCTACATTCAATACATTTTAAAAATCTTTACTCGTTAGTTATCATCAGTCATCGTTCATCAATTATTTTGATGAAAATTTACAATTTTAATAACGTTGTTTCAACTATTACAGTAGACAACATACAGTCAAAAATAATCCAAGGAAGGTTCAGAAATATTTTTTAAGTGCAATGATTTCAATAACAATAATAATATTCTATTTTTATAAGTAATACAATCAAATTCTCGAAAATATAGTTGTGTATTACAACATTTTATTACTGTATTCCAATATCATGCCTAATATTATTTAAAAACAATTTGTATATTTATGTCTTATGTTTTGAAGTTAGAAATAATGGGAATATAATTTTAAGTTTAAAAAAAAGAAATATATTAAAATAACAATAATATTTTGTACGTTTTAAAAATATTTTAAATACGATAGGGGTTCTGTTATGTTAATTAAAAAGATTATCATTGTAATAGTTTTACATTATTTTTTAGTTGTCTACGTCGGTACCTACAAATATTATTATAACAGTTAATAATAAAAAAAAATATATTACATTTTATAGTTACATTCAGACACATATAGACGTTATGCGTGCGCATATATTATAAGTAATACATTGTGTTTTACTCGTAAAATCTCAATAGATACGGTTTTTATATTCAAATCGTGTACAGTGCCACACGCGATATATACTGAACACGTTTTAAATGAAATACATTAAACTTGATCACTCGAAATATCGTAGCGTTATAATGTGCGTAGCATAGTTTAGATATTCGATAAGAACAAATGGGTACCAACAGATAACAACTATTTTGGCGTATTTATCCACTAGGCGACGAAGAACGAAACTTGTGTATTTCAATATTAAACCACAAGCGCAAAATACTTTCGTATATATTTGCGACATGAATTATGCGCACCTATTAAAATACACTTTAATATATATTAAAACGATCATCCGTATAAGTGTAACAGTCATTAAAGCTAATCTTCAAACCGTGAATATAAAGCGATATGGAATCAAATCAGGTTAAACGTCTCTATATGCCGAGTATTGGAAGTTTGGAACATATCTATATAATTTATGAGTTATGTTATATCACACGCGTAAAGAATAATGCAAAAAGATTCTCAATGGAAGTGGGCGTAGTGTTGAAATAATAAAAATAAACTACTGTAATATAAAAAGGTATTTATGGAACAGCACTAAAGCAGTGAATGAACACGCGATAAATGAAACGGTTTAGGCCGTGAAAAAAAGACATAATGGACCATACTTTCATGGCGATGATAAAAAAAAATATATATAATAAATAAAAATTGTTACTAAATAATAAACAGTTGAATTAGATAAAGATTTTGGTTGGATGGAAAAATTTAACATTACCAAATTGTTTGAAAGTTAAAAAAAAAAATAAAAAGTGAAAAATACTATAGTTACAATTATGTATATTGCGCATAGTATAATTATCCTTTATAAAGCTAAGAATTCTGATATATCTTTAATTTATATATACGACTATACTATATTTATCTTGGTTTGTCTTCAGATTTAACGATCGACCACTATATTATTATGTAGAATGTACATAGTTAACCGCAAAATGGCTAATGGAAAATAGCGTAGGTGTTGCCAAGATATAATCCTTATCTAGTCACATAATTCACTTTGAAAACGAAACTCGTCCTCATTAAAGGAAGGTATTATACTGAAATAATGCGCCTTATTGTGAAACCAAGGCAAAATTTGATCAATTAAATTAGAAGGAAACAAAACAACAGTTGATCACCACAGATCTGTGAACTTAACATTTAATTATGAATATTGACTTTTAATTCAAACTTAAATTGTATGATGAAACTATATGCCACCAAAAAACAATAATATATATATATAATGTATATACAATATTATAAATATATATATATATATTAAAAAAATCAGTTAAAATGTTTATTTTTATTTATTTATTAGTTTCGACAATTAGGTATTAGCAAGAGACGTACACAGTAACATTTACTTATCAACGTATTTTGATTAGTACTAAACAATACATTTTAAAATTTTTTACTTTATCATATATTCAACTATTTAATATATAATGAAATAATAAAATAATTAAGTTAGAAGGAAACAACAGTTGGTCACTAGTCACCAGTCACCACAGATCTACATTAACTCTAAATTCAAATATGAATATTGACTTTATCTATGTGTGTATTTATTGCTGATCAATTATAATTTCCATAATCCGTTATCCTGATTTCTTATCATATTTTCATATTACTGTAAGCACAGCTTTTTAACTAATATATTAAAATATAGCTATAAATATATTATATTTATAAGACATTTTTCATACAATATATACGTATATCATATTATGGTATGTATCAATAAATTAATTGTGATTTTTATTCTATAAATTTTAATTTGTAATTTTCACATACTCACATAAATGAATAAAATTAAACAAAAAAAATCACTAATAGGCCTTGAGAAAATTATTATACTATATTTATTATTAAATAAATGTAAGGATACTTGCAAATTGAACAAAAAATTATCGGAAATGCGTCATATTTTTTTTGTTCGTCATACTTTATTACGAAATATTTGTATGCCATTGAAAGACAAGCCACAAAGGAGGGTTGTTAGTTCTTAGTGTCTAGTCAATAAAGACTCGTAACACTCATTATTTCATATTAGACTTTAAAACTGATAACGTCTATAATAATGTTTTTAAAATATCGTATGTCTCAGCCATATATTATACTCATTCACATTAGGTATATCTATATTATAATATATTATAGTATATTCCTACAGATATGTTTTGGTATAATAGAAAACAAATTAAACGGACCATTTAAAATACTTAATCTTGGCAAAGCAAAAAATTATGTAATTTGAGAGAGTCATTGTCACGAATGATAGATGGAAATTCCGTCATACGAATCCTCATATTATTTCCTAACGAGTTTGTGTTTCGGGGGGTGTATAAAAACGTTTGTCGTAATATCATTATCGTTTGCTGTTTATATTGTAAAGAATCGTGCATAATAGTTTTGAGAATATAATATAATATCATGTAAACTTTTATGAATGAACGCTGAGAACTGAATTTCTGACAGCCGACAGGGTTATTTAAGCGTTCGTAAAGAAACACAAAGTGTTCAAATTATATCTGAAATACGTATTAGCATTCAAAAACGGTCCAATGAAATGTTATTATGCTGTGTTGTGTGTGCAGCGTGTGTGCGCGCCGTAATCAATATGGCTCTAAATTTGATTTTTATTTCATGTATTTGTGAACAATGTAATTTTATGAATATCGTAAATAAACTATAAGTGTAATTTTATTGTTATTACGTAATAGTATAATAGTATCTATTCATCGAAAATAAATTTAAATGTATGATGAGGCAATGCAAATTAATAATATAATACTTTTTATAAAACGCATTAGCTTATATACACAAAGCCAATCAAATAATTACGGATTAAAAAATTGACGGGGATTACAATAAGTTAATATATTATTAATGCCCTTGTCATAATATATCAACTTTTTAATTTATTCACACAACTTGGATAATGATATAAATTGTCATTGTTTAATTTTTTTTTTTTTTTTTATATATACAACAAAATACTATCAATTTAAAATAGTAACGCATCTACATCAATTAAAATAAAATTAACAACTTAAAAAAATCAACGTTTCGTTTTCTAAATATTTTAGATAGAGAGCTTTATATATATATATGCACGATTGAATATGATGGTCCATAGTACTTAAAAATAAATAAGTAAAAGTCGAAAGGAAGTAATAACTTTTATCAACACTTGCATGCCAATATCATACAAATAATAAACCATACATTTTAAATGCAAATATACAATTCTAAATGGTTTTTAATTAATTTAAAATACAATGACTGTAAGCCATATAAAAAAAAAAAGAAACAAGAAAATTGATAGAGCATCTAAATAGTAACTTAAAAGTTAAAATACTACAATGTGAAAATTTAAATAGAATATTAAAGACGACTTCTATACACCGGAATTAAGTTTCACCAGCCCCTATTTAAATATAAAATGTTAATCGTCATAAAAACAATAGCAACGCTGTAGTCATGGAAATTATTTTCTGATGTTAAAATATATTTATTCATCTCTGTCTTACAAATATTTCGACATTACTATTCTTGACGTTACACTTAATTAATATAATTATTAAATTATACTTACCAAAATCAATGCCCGATTTATCAACTTTTGAAGTTGAGACCATGTCATCATCTGCTTGCGGGATAGTTCCGAGTACTTCCGAATAACTTCACAGTAAACGATTTTGTACGTTCGAAAAGAGGATACAGCTCGACGCCAAACATGGCGTCTGTGACTCGTGAATCCGATATCGACGAGATCCCGTGCTCCTCGATGATAGATAAAACCAAGTAAAAATCCCTGCCCGATCTGGACAAGACTACAAGTTATGGTTTGAGAAGTCTACCGAAAAAAGGTTGTACCTCAACGCCAAACATGGTATTTATGCCCTGTGAATCCGATATGAAGACTGTGATAACAGCGAATGCAAAACAATTGGCGGAAATTGTTGTTGAAAATCAAAGAAAAAAAAGTCAGCTGTAACGGAAAATCGAAAACGACGATCAATGTGGGATCGTGCAAAAAGGTTTATTAAACGCATGTTTTGTTGTGGCGCATAGTTTAAACTTTTTGAATTGTGCATCGAATTAACGCAATCCTAGTTATCGTGAACGTGACTATTTTTAGCGTTTTATTGTATAAGAAGATGTAAAGAAGAAGAAAATTTGTCATTATATTATGTTATTTATTTTTATACATCACTAATAGTTTATCATTTTATAGTAACTCGTAATAATTTTTTAAGCAAATATTTTTTTATTAATTTAAGTGCCTATTAAAAAAATAATATATACTTATCAATAAATAAATGAACGAATTGAATATTCCTATAAAAATTAAATAACCTTTTAATAACATAAAATCGATTTAATTTAACTTTTATTTATTTTTGTTATTTATCAACATAATAGTATAATAATAATTATCCACATGATAACTTAGAATGACGTATTTATGAATATATAATACAATAAATATTAACTTCTCCATAAAATAAATATAGACATCTAAACATTTAAATACTGAGCAAAGTAAATTAGTTATTTATTTTATACCAATATGTTTTATTTGTGTTGTTTTGGTAAACTATTTTTGGAGAACTAAAATATTTGATGTCTGAATTTATACTCAAGAATGTGATGTAGCATAATATTTGAATTGAAAAAAGTATTAAAATGCAATAGTTTGAAGAACGTGCAAGTATAAATTACCGTGAAATGAGCTCATTTCTCGACAATACTATCAATTTTAATATTTATATTAATACAAACCATAATATTAGAGTTAAAAACTAAAACGTTTAAGTTTAATTTAAATATTCCCTCATACGATATCCTAAAACTTTCTATAATCGTTATTCATTATTTTTTTCTATGACGGCTATAACAAAAAATCTGAAAAAATTGAAAAAACACTGGTTATAATATACACTTAGTGCAGAATAATCATTATTTTTTTATTGCTTTTAATTGTGTAATAACAATTTAAAACTCGTAAATGATGAACGATATAATACAAATATATCATTATATGATAGATTTATTTGTTTTCATTTAAAATTGTTATAATTAGTCATGAATATAGTCTAACTAGTTTAAGTATTGGTTTTTTATTTAATTTTAGTTTAATTAATGCATCATATTAATTAGTATATGTAAATTTAGGTTAACTAGCGGAAGTAATATTATTATATCATTAATCTCTATATATAACTATTTAGTTCATACAAATATATAATTATTTTCATTAAATTAAATACCTATTTCTTTTTTAGATTTCATAATGTTATATTTTGTATAATTTCAAATTATCAGGATATTTTTTTAAAATATATTATGATACTAAGTTTAACAGATTTTATTTTAGAAATAAGGTAAGTCTAAAAACATGAGACCTAATGCTTTGAACTAGTTGATGGTTTTATTAAAAAAAAGTTTATATTAACCAAAAAAAAAAAAAATAATAATAATAAACCTTTTTATTTTAATAATATTTTACATGAATTAAAACAACTCAAAAAAAAGAAAAAAATACTAAACCTTGCATAAAATAGAAAATAAAAATAATTATATAATAATTTATCGTATGAAAATTATTTCTTAAACATATCATTTTGTAAACAATTCTTTTAGAGTCAAGTTTTTAATATCCTTATTTACTTTTGCACATTAATTATTATTGTGATGCATCGGACGTAGGTAATTACGTAAATAAAGACTAACTATACGTAGTCTGTTATTTATATATTTTTATTGTTTACATTTAATTAGGTTGGAGATTTTTTTTAAATTTAAATTATATTCCTATTGAATAAATATCTCTGAATTGCCCAAAAAGGTTTACAAATAAAAATATAATATAGCAAAAATAATTAATATATTATTTATATCTCTATTTAAGTATCTCGTTTTGGAAATTATGTAATTTAAAACTATTTTTTATGCAATATGACCCTGTAAAAAGTCGTATATTATATGAATATAATATGAACTACAATTTTCAAAATAAGAAACTGGTCACATTCAATGGACATCTTAAGATTTTTAGTTTTAAAAAATATTATTATTTATATAATTTAAACAATATATAATATCTTATTAATGTTTTCTAAAAAGATAAATATTCGTTTTTCTTTATATATTGTTATATTATAATATATATTAATGTTGTTTATTTGTTTATATTTATTACTGAATAGAAAACAAAAACTACAATATAGCTGGTAGTTAAATAGATCATTTTGAAACGGATGTGACCAAAATGATTTTATTTTATTTTACAATGCATTTTTTGTATGGAGTTTCGATTATGACAAATATTTGAAAACAAAACAAACACAACGGTATTATGATTTAATTTTAGCTTTTCCGTTTCAAACTAATAAGTAAAAAGTGTTTTCGAATAAGATGATTAGGATGACAAATGGTTTGTAAATACCACCTGGTTCGTTACGTTTTGATGGACGACTGTACCATGTCAGAGGTGAAAACTAGGCATATAATAATACGTTTTGATTTGGTGTAATGAACGCACTACCTTAATATCCTGCGACATGACAATATATAACAGTTTAGTAATACTAGCGTCTCAACAATTAGTAATATTATATGCCTTTGCATACTATATAGTTATTCACGTTATTTATTATCATTTTTTATTGGTCTAAGAGATGTCGTCGAGAAACAGAAATTCAATTTTCATAAATTAGGTTTTTTCTTTTTTTAATTTGAATCCACGTAATAATAATAGGATGTAAACGATTTTTCAAAGTATTCTGCAGTACATTTTGCGTATGTGATACAGTGAAAAATATGATACGAGATTTAAGAGAGACTTTGAATCTCCGAAAATCGTTTGAGCGCAGTCTTATATAATAACGTAATGCGTATACGCATATAATGTAATGACATTATCAAAGAAGAATACGCGCGGTAATTGCGTTTTTCGTAATGTTCTTGTCATAATATTGTATACCACATTGTTCGAAAAATTGTAAACAACTATAACGATGGTTTGATTCCGGTTAACAATATATTGTATTATTATTGTTATTATTACGGTACGCGTATAAGGAAATAAGTATTTTTACTACTCAGCCATAGGCTAAGATGGGCTTAACCCCTTCAAATAATTCACTAGCCCTCAAAACAATTTCCTATTTTATCGTTTGACCGAGTTGGTAGGTAGGTAGGTACCAGCGAATAGTTATTATATAGAATATTTTACTGATTTGTTATTATTAAAAAATAATTTCTATACTAGTTTCTAATAAATTATGACCTATTTTTTTTAAATCAACAAACTTGTAACCTAACCCGTCTCATCCAGAGAATAAAAATATTTTATCGCATAAAATGTATTTAATATAAATTGAATACGAATATAAAGATATAATAAAAAATATTGTGCCTATTATATATTTATTAAATCATAAATATTATGTTTAAATAATATTAATTGATTTTTATAATTTATGAATTTTGAACATGATAGATATTACTTATATTAGACATGCAAGTTAGTTTTCTTATTGAAATGTAACATATCAATTTAAGAAAAAAAGCCTCCCTTAAATTCTCCGAGCCTACGCTTATTTTCACAGCTTATATTGTTGTGTATACACATACTGATATATACGGCGCCGTGCAGATGTGTTGTAAAGACTTCGTGTACGATAAACAGTTAGGTCACGACAACCGAGTCCGTTAAATCGGACCTAATAAGACTTTTTAGTGGACTTTTATAGTGTACATCTACGTTGGCACTCAAATATATCTGGCAAACTTCCATAGCAGCGGCGGCAGTGGTGGGCACAGAGACACTAATTTTAGGACGGTCCATAATATTGTAAAAATACACTCAATGTTTGTGTTCATCTGTAATAATTCCGCACATCGTCGAATTTTTCTTGTCAATGTACCGGAGTTCCGTTAACAAGCTCTGTAGAGGAGGACCGGACAGGCGTCATCGAAGTCTCACACGTCACTGTCGGACTTACACCACCATCCACACGTATCTATTTCATTATATTTTTTCTTTGTCTTAAATGTTATTTTTATTGTTTCACGTTTTATTCCTTGTAGGCACGACGGCACTTGGCAGCGATTTTAGGCGGGAAGTGCTACTAACCAACTAAAGCCTCTACTCCCGTTTTAGAGATTTTACCCTTTTTTTCCCTAACGCACGCAAATCGTTCAATTTCCAAGTAAGTTTTTTACTTGTCCTTCGTTCAATTAAAAACTCTATACCTAATAATTAAAATAAAAATATCCTTTATAAAAATTTAACTAGATGATGACTTTTGAGTGATATTTTATATGTATTTTAATAACTCGGCAAAATAAAATTTAATAATCAGTTTATTTTATTTTGTAATAGCAAAATCTAAGCTTTATATATCCAATAATGATAATTTAATTAATAAATGCATTGCTTACTTAAAAAAATAAATTTTAAAGATTATTTAAAAAAAAAAAACTTAATAGTAGTTTCAAACACTGTATTCACTGTAATCCGTAGTTTTTTATCTGCATTTAGAAAAGATACTATGGCTTTTTTTTACTAAACGAAATATTTTGTTAACGCGTGGAGCCCCGAATTTGTATTGGTAGAATTTTTTTTGTGGCCCAAATTAGTATGGAATAATTGCTAGCTTAGAAAATATCAACGGGTTTAAAAATGAGAATTTATAGTTTAATCGAATTGAACGCTAAGGTAGTTTTTAATCCTTTAAGTCGGAATTAAGATGTTAGTAAACGTAATCCGAGAACAAATATTTGATAGCAAAAGTAATGTAGCTGAATTCGCTTTCATTTATTTTTACTTTTTAGTTTTGACACCTGGTTTCAATACAAGAAATATGATATTGAATAATAATGATAATAATTACTATTATTATTATTCTGAACTCAATATTAATACATTGATCTCCTGCTTCTGTTAAATTATTGTAAGTGTTAATCTAGATTTACCACTTTTGCGATATTTGCCCGATGCCGGAGATTATTTGTAAAAATATTAATAAAATATTACCTACCTACTTTTAAATTGAAAATTCATCAATACTTACATTTTTTTAAACATAAATATTCCTTTGATTTACGAATAAGTCAGTTTTGTTCTTGTTTAAACATGGTTTCTCAATTACAATATAATTTCATATCGTAATAATTTATTTTGCATTAATTTATGAGTTAGGTAAATTTGATTTCAAAAATTAAGACTAGATTTTGCTAATGATTACATCAGAGTAGAGATAGTGATAAACGTTCTATTCGCGTGTTTAATCTTGAGCTATTTACGTTTATTTACAACATTCTGATACGATGTGTTTGACAGAAAAAATAACTACAAGGTTGACACAAGAAGTATGTATCCAATAGGAATTAGTTGAATATGCTGGCGAGGCATACTACGAGGTATGCCGTTTCCTCAAAATCCGTTTTAACTCGTTTAAACTCATCCCGGTTAAGCTACTATTATAACATTATGGATAGATACATGGAAAAAAATCAATTATTGTTACTATTATTATTATTATAATCTCGAATGGGCGTCACAGCATCAACGTGTACCCAATTATTGTTATAATATTGTATGTATATGATTTTTAATGTCGTTCGGTGTAACCGGTAACCGGTGCAGGTAGACTGATATAGAGGTATATCCTTATTATGTTTTCGTGATATCTATACAAATTCCGTCGGCACCCTCGTGGCAAATGCCCAGTATTGGCCACATATCGATACATACATTTAACAATAATGCATTGCGGGGACGATGAATTCTCTCTGCGGTGAAAAGCCACCACCCTCGCCCACAAGAGTTGGTCTGTTCACACCAGGACCCTCGGGAGATTCGTAGGTCGCCGCCGTGGCGACATGTGTTTGGTCATTGCAGTGGGGATGATGATGGTGGGGTGGCGTTCCTTGTTATACCGGTGCGGAAGAGTATCGGTGCTTCGGATATCACGCAGATCCCCACTGCAGCCTGGCCGGATGGCACTAACGCAATTTTAGTTAGCGGCGCTGCGTGTTCCACGTGCGTTTTATACGTCGTCGTCGCAGTGTGTTCCCAAAGTCCCGGTATTTTGTATTGCCCAGAATATATTTCGGTGAAAAATCAGCATATTTATATGCGGTGTTTTTCAACTATAATCTGTACAAAAACTCCAATTCAATGTGATAAAAACGTTTTTATATAGTATAGTTTAATTTTAGTTTTTGATATAATATGTAACTATATTGTGTTGAGTAAAAATTTATCGAGTAAGAGCAAGTTAAGTTTTAGGTATTCGTGAGGGTAATATAGTTTTGCTAGCAAATAGGAATAAAAAGATGTAGTCAGTTAAAATATAATATTATATATACAACCGAAATCTTCACTGATACGTAGGTATATAACTAGGTGTCATTTATATGAATCATCAACATCGAATTATTCCGTATTATATAAAAAATGGAGATTCACTCAAAAAAACGCGATTCATCTTATATTTTCTATCAAACTAAATAATTTTCACAAAAATCTCAATAACACTGTGTTAAATTTGTTAACATTTTACTCAATTTTAATATTATATTTTTCTTAATGTATCAAAAATTGAATTACATAAAAAGTTTTATTTTTGAATTTTAAATTTATACTATTCAAGGAAAAAGTTCGCGTAGAAAATTAAGAGTATTTGAAAGTATTTAAGTATTTAAATACCTATTTTGAATGTATTATGTATATCGCGGAGTAATGTCACTTCTTATCGTGGCTTGCTACATGCTCGTATAGTTTATTAACCGTGTCCTGTTCGCTAATAATCACGTTAGCTGTTATGCACTGTTGTCGTTGACGTTATTGTTGTTATTTTCATCAAAATTACTTTTCATTCTATCGCCTGCAGAACAAAATTTTGAAAAATATAGAATTTCCTTTCAGAAAATAATATGTCACGTTATCAAACACACAATACATCTATCTAAATATTCATAATACTGTGTGTTCGTGATCATCTTTGTTTTTTATACTATTATAATATTTTACATTAACAAACGCTATTAATTTGTAAACACGACTTTCAAGAGTCAAAACTTTCACAATTTTTTTTTTTATTTTTTATTTTTAATTACATACCTACTCGTTCTTTTCAATCATCTAAGTTTCACTAGTAATTTTTTGTACGTTTAGCGTGCTATCCATAAAAATTGCCAGTAAACAATACTGAAGAGTATATATGTTACAATTAATGTTTAACTACAAACTACTATTCCTTATTATTGTAAATTAAATCTTTAAATTATTAAATTATTTTAAAACAGCCAATTTGGTACAAATATTTATAAATGAGATCGTTTTGTTCTCTGTTGAATTGACTCTCAACCATTGTCCAAAGAATCGATTTATAAAACTTTGTAGACACTTTTTTTCTGTTGACAACCACAGGTATATACGTCTCGTATTAGACAACTATCAGCGAATGTAATTACAGAGAACTTACTTAGGGAAAATAGCATTTTTTTTCTTTATAATTTTATAGCTTTTAAACTTTTTCAATACGATTTCATACTGCACAAATCATTACCTACAGTTCAAAAAAAGTAACTTGGAAAATAATCTATATACATTTAAGATAAAAACGTTTATCATTGTTATTGTTTTTTACGTTGTTTATTTTTTTCGTGAGATAAGTGTTCATGCGTTTCACTAATGATTTTTCTTAAGTTCAAGTTTTTTCTCCTGGTAATAAATAATGAGTTAAATATTACGAGTCTCTCCGGTTCACAAATACTGGTGTAATCTATAATATTTGCTTTGCACTTCATGAAAAAAGTAGAAAACGTGTTTTTATTATTTTTTAAAAGGATCCATTAGTTCAATAAATTAAATCACATATAGCATACCGTTTGTATAGAACTTGGACCACACGGTGTACATATCATAAAACTAATTGATTTTTATTGCATATATTAATAGCACGTAAACGTAATCAATATAACCCGATTATAGTTTAATCTGACATTGAAAATACAAATTTTCCATTTTATTTTATTTGTTAAGTGTAATATAATGTTTTAATGTTTTAAATACATTTTATTTTGTTTCAATTTACATATAATGTTGAGTTTTATAACTTTTTTGCTAAAAAAAAAACCCAGGAACTAAGCAAATAAGTCTGCCATACTTTATATTAATCTTTAAATATGTTTTAATACTGTATCAATAGTATTACTTCATACTTCACATAAAATTATAATTTTGCTTTTATTTATTTTTCTTCAATCTTCTTATTTTTCTTCAATACTGGTTTAAAATTAAATATTAATACTCGTTATAGTACTTAATAGTATGTATATAAATGTATATATACAGCATGTTAATACTAAATACGTATAATATAATATATATAATATAAATTATTTACAACATTTTCGTTAATATTTCTGTAAATAAAGATACAATAAAATATAAATATAATTTAAAATAATAATAAAACTTATAGTGCATAACAGTAACTATTATTTAAGTTTTTAGAATTTGTAAACTCATGAAATTTACTATAGAATTTCTCATACAACGGATGGTATGTATCTTAAAAAAATAATCGTAGTATGATGTTTAGTTAAAATGTTTATTGTTGTTGAAATTTCGTTGATAAAACAAAAAATAACCATAATACCTATATTTTGTATTAAATGTATAATAGGTACCTAAAGTAAATTTTATTCGTGGTAAGCGTATAAATAATATGGCGTATATTTACATACTTATAAGTTTTATTTTACCAGTAATCTAATATTGATAATTACGTAATATTTCAATGAATCATTATGGTTATTATATAAGTTTCTAGAGATTTTTTTTCTTAAATCACAAAAAGAGTCTAAAAAAAAGTTTAATAAACAATTAGGTACCAAAATAAATTGAGGTTGCATAAAATGCCATCTTGCAAACTTTTGAATATGATATATATATATTTTATTGACATAGGTACTGATAAAGCATATTATTATTGGTAAATAGAATAAAATAGAACTATATAAAATAATCCATAATATCATATCTTAATAGTCCCGACATAGAACATGTGTGTACTCTATATAATACAATATTGTTATAATCTTGTTTTCTGATTGTATATCTGATTGACAAACATAAATCCGCTATGTAATATAGATACGTTATTATTGCAGTTGTCTGCATCCCCGCGCAAATCAGAAACTAGTTAATGGGACAATCACCCTTCCCTCGAGACTGAGTTAGGATTATTTTTCAATATTACGATTTAATACCTTAGCCATAAAAGATAAGTAAAATAACGGTGCATAATCGTCATCCGATAATTAAATTAAATTTGAGCTATTTTTATTACTCTAATACACATATATAATTATATAATATGGACTTGTGTATATTATAACTATATAGGAACGAATGAAACACTATTGAAAAAATAACTCATTTAATTTTACCATGTAAACGTTGATGTAATATTTTAATTAAAAAAATTATTGATTAGTATGATTTTTACAAACAAATAAGTAAGCGTATCTATAATAAACTATTTCTTGAATTATTTAAAAACCAAAAAATGTACTCTATGAATAAAAATTGTATAGACGTTATATATTATGTATATATAGAATACAACCGTCCAAATGTTCTGTTTAATACTCCTACTCTACTTACTGGTCAATAATAAAATCAAGCCCTAGCATAGGTATATCCAGTAAATTTTTGCGCCATAAAACATCAAACGGCAAAAAAAATAATATATTACACGCGAGTTTATTGGTCTAAGAAAATATCATGTAATATATAATGTATGAAGAAAAAAAATGATCGTAGTCCGAGACTAACTTTAATACAACAAAGTTAACAACCGAAATAACGCTATAATACGAATCAATGGCAGAATAAGGGGAGAGCCGTTTGTGTAAATCATAATTATTTTTATATGATACATACATAGAACGATCGGTTGATTTCAAGGTACACGCGCGTGTTGTCTACTACGTAGTATTATGTATATAGTGTTATGTACCTGGTGCATGTTCGCGTGAGTTTCTTGTAGAGAGCGCGATCACTTATTTCGGGTAAAACAAAAAAATTGCGCGAAGATAAAAACAACCGAGCAAACGTAATGTAAAAACATACTCCCGTGTTAACATACAGTTTTTCCTCTAACAACAAAACACATTTTTACCACTCGTCCGCTATACGTTTGCCCCTGTCGATGATAAACGTGTAAAAATATCGTTGAACCACGTCGTCTTGCACCACCACCACCAACAATTAATATCCATTTTTACAGGAAAAAATAAAATAATTTTGATCGTAACGGAAACCGCTCTACCACGCGTAGCTAATTACTGCCATATAGGTAACACTATACTAATAACGACTGCAATTATGGCAGTGATGTAATAGATGAATGTCGTATACTGTGCAACTGAGCTGAATCGATATTATATAATATTATAACGCGTAAAACTACCGTGGAGGGGGAGAATGTAATGATGTTTTGCAGTTTGCAAACGATCTGCGCCGGATTTTGGGGTGCAGGGCGTCGCACACGCCGTCGCCCTTTCGTAGAGGGTAATAAGGAAAAAAAAATTCCCGAAAATACCGTAAAAACGTTTTCGAAAAAATCACCAGCCTCGCCTAAATAATAATAATAATAATAATAATAATAATGTGTATCATATCATTATCGGAATTTACAAGTCATGCACACGACTACGACGTACATACATGACCGATATACTACAGGATCCCCTGCTGTATATAATGCCGCGGTTCGTCTTCGTCCTCCCTTTTCAGATACGATCCCTGTATAGGTATATATACACACGTCACCGTCGACGGTCCACGGCATCGCACCTCCGCTGACATCGTACCTACCCCGTGTGTATACGTATATATGTCTCGGAACGCCGCGTACTACGCTTACGCCTTTTTCGCGCGCTCAGAATGCCATTATAGACGAGAGTTTCACGTGCGTTACTCGCGTATATATATATATGCCTGATACGTATATATACATATATAGTATAGTCGTATTGTATACGTGTATATATATATATATATAATATACATGTGGTATAGTGTTGTAAACTCTCGCGCTTAGGGGTGGCGAAACGATAAGCCGGTGGTGGGGTGAAGGTTTGGCGAGGGGCGGTAGCGCGGCGTCGACGGTCTATGTGGCGGCGGTGGCAGCGGTTTTCGGTGGGGGTGGCGGTGAAGATCCTTCGCCGGCGCGCGTTAGTGGCGGAGCGCGCGCGCGACCAGTCAGACTGCGTTCACCGGGTCGCGTGGTATCGTCATCGGGCACCCGAGACGATCGCTCATCGACGACGACCACGTACGTCGACGTCGTCGGCGACGATTAACGGTTATTGTTTATCGTTTATTAATTCGCGGTGTTAAAACAATAAAAATAATATTAATATTATTATTATTGTGTCGGTATTACCCGTTTGGAGTTTCCAACTCCGTCGTCGTCGTGTTTTCAAATTTAACTGTACGAATTCGTAATAGTAATCCGCGGGAGTTTGCGTCGGAAAATAAAACTGATTAGTTTCGTTGTTATTTTACAAAACAAAAAAAATTATTCGTTTCCAGTGTAGACTATATGTGCTAGTGTGTGTGTGTGTGTGTGGTGTGTAGTGAATTTTTTGTTTTTCATTATTCTGTTTCGCCGGAATTATGACGGATTCGAATACGGTAATCGAAGGTACCGTCAAATTTCGCGATGGCAAAAAGGTAAGTCGAAATAAATATTAATATTTCGTTAATCTTGCGCGAGTTTAAACGGCGTAAATAAGTAATGTATTATTTGGCATGTACCTGGAAATCCTTTATTCGCATTATATTCGACTAACTTCTGAAACCCGATTAAAAAAAATCTAATACCTAAAAAATATGGGTGTTATAATGAGTCACCCAAGATGTTGGGTCTCTTTGCTTTCTCAAGACAGACTTTTTGGAAAATCATTCACGTATAAAATAATTTAAATAATATTTATAATTCTATAGGTAATTACTTAACTTTTATAAATAATTATCTAAGAACCTAATTTAACCTGTGTATTAAAAAATTATATAAAATTACACAATATATAGTCATTTATTTTTGCTTGTGTGTTTACACTCCACTTTTATTATAGCAGTTTATACTTTAGTGTATTTGTATTATTCAATAGTAATTGTTGTAATCATAATTTATTAATAAGATTTATTACAAGAATTATTATTACATTGACAATACAATTTGCAGTTACTGCTACAAGTAAAAGTATATTATGCTTACACTTTTGAAATATTGTCTCTAATTTAGATATGACCTTATTTTACACACCGTTCACTTTTTATTCCTGCTCTAAATCAACGACTTTTTATTCGTCAAATAGTAAATTAATAATCATTAAATAAAATATATAATTCCTGATTAATTGTGTAATTATTGTTTAATTATATGAGATATAATTTATAAATATTCTGATTGTAAATTAATAAAGATCAAAGGCTTGTTGATGTAAGTCCGTTTTTTAACATGCACGAGTAAAATATTTCCCTGTACATTTTTCTTATTTATGATGAACCGATAAATACGTAATTGGTAGTAAATATAATTTAATTTAAATCTCTTTAGTGATAAGCACTATATATTATAATTTATTTTGGAGTTAATAATGTCACGTGAATATCTTAAATAATTTCAAGTTTCAACACCAAAAATAACCACATCGAAATATCGATGAGTCGTTTACGTGGTGTAACGCTTCCTCCCAAACGATCCAAAACAGTATACCTACTAAAATTATAAGAAAATAGTTTGTTTTTCATATATGGGTATTGGCTGCTGAAGGATATCAAAACCATTGCATATTATATACACCGGCAAAATATATGTCCAGTGAAATATGTCGAGGTCGCTTACCCGGAACATAAATCATTAGCTGTTGCTTTTTACATGAGGGAGAATTTAACGATAACTCAGCAGTCTTATTATCTTTGCTATTTCTTCTCACCGTCGATAAATCGTACTTTGATTTGTTATAAAATGTCGGTTTTATAATTTTTTACCAAAAACGTGATGAACGTCGTCGGTTAAACCTTTCACTATTAAATTCCACCAAATACATGACCTCTCGTTCTCGAATTTTAAATACTCCAATCTCAGGATCGAGAATGATTGACTGATATGTAGTGACTTGTGATTATACATTTCACACAATTATTCATAATGATAAAAAACAGCTGAATAGCCTACTATCAGTAATTATTTATTATTATTTAAGGTACTGACGTTGTATTAATTACCTACAAACATCTCTTTCATAATATAGAAGCTTTCTATGTCGCTGAAAATGCTATAGGAAACTTTATAAATAGATTGCATAGCAAAAGTGACAAATGCCCAAGGGTTTAATATGCCCCGAAAAACTCTTTATGTATTTAATGAGCGTATAATAAAAATGAAAATTAGAAATTTATTTTTACGATCGCAGACATTTTTTTTTTTTTTTATTACGTCAATTGAAAATTCTATTTCTAACGTTTTAATAATTCATATTACTTTCTTAATTTTGAATTCTGAACCAAAACTGAATACCACTAGCATCTATTTAACTAACAGCGCATAAATTATTATTATAATACGAAGTAACCTGTTTCCTGGCGAATGTTTCTTTTTTTTCTGCGATTATACTCATGTCACTACTACCTGCATATCTCGTTGCCGATTTTGCATTGTTTTGGCGGCTTGAATGTGTAATTTAAATGTCTACATGACGTCATTGTATTTGTTTTTAACGAGAGAATACATCGTTGAATGTTAAATTATTTTTTCTCTGTCGTCAAACAAAAACGCCCGCATAGATACATGTTTTATTCAAATTGCTAAATATAATTTTTTTTTGCAGTGGAAGTCAAGATGGTGCGTTATGCGAAAGCTGTCTCCAGTTGCAGGTAAACAAACTCGCCGACATCATGGTTATTATTGATGCTAATCGATTCAAAGTTTTAATTATTAAGTCAGACAAAAATAAACTCTCGATCAATATTGTTATTATTACATACTATGTTATATATTATTGACTATGTCACGTGTGCCTATAATAACGATCGTATACAGGAACCCTTATTCGACGTTACGTCGTAGCGGACGCTCATTGTCAACGCCTTATTCGTCTCTTAACTTCCGTTAAATATATTACTGTCACGATATCGCACCCGCGATGATTGTTTTCAGCCGGTCGCATAGATCCCAATCCAGAGTCCTGACAGCAGGTCAACGAGACGGCTACCCCGTATTATAGAACAATACCCGTACACTTTACACAATCTTCAATGTATTTATGTACACGCGCCTGCGTTGTTTGAATGAAACATATTGGATGTGTACAACACCTGGCGCACTTCAAACGGTGACTAATTTGCATAAAACACGACATATATAAATATGTATATCATAATATTATATATTATAAGCATATACCTACATACGTATATACCTGTCTGCTCGCACTGCTGTTGGAAAACGTGTTGATTTATTAAAAAATATAAATAATTAACATCGGAACTGTACACGTTCGTAAACGTTTTATGTTCTACTGTGTTTTGTAATAGGTACAGGCGTATAGCAATTCACTGAAAATTCTAGGTAACGCGATTATGTGTACGTCAAAGTGTGCATTTAATATAGTCGACGTCGCATATAACTTTATATAGTGACTAGTGAGTAGAAGGTCGAAACCCTTAACATATTTGAGTGCATTTAGTTAATATTTTTTGGTTCACGAGAGTAATGTGACTGATTTTAATGGACTTTTCAAGAGCTGTTCTGGGATCGGAACACTTCATGAAACAAAAAAAAAAGATAACGAACCTTGAAAATATACAATTTAGTCGGGTTATTATTATTATTTTTATTAAGTGAATTCTAAAGTAACATAAAATGTATTTTTATGTAATGAAAAAAATATATTTCTATAGAGTTATCAGTATTTTATAAATACGATTTGAATATTTAAATACATAATATTTATTTTCTAACCGGGTTTAGATTAAGCGTAAATTTATGATAATATACATAATTATCAATAATTTATTATTTAATGAATTTAGATTATTGATTACTTTATAGACGTGTAACATAATTTAGTTAGATTCTAACCCCTATTACAGAAGAACAGCTATAATATTTGAAATTTATCCTTTAAATTGATTTAGCTCAATTTTCCACTTGGGAACTCTGATCGCTCGTAAACAGTCCGTGTTCATTGATATATAAACATACTTGCCCATACGTTGTACCCGTTGGCAACCAGCCTCGATCGACTTCCGGGACTTTGGTTTCTAAGGGAAGCGAAGTCTAAATATATCTCAGATGCGAGACGTTTATTCCTTAGGGGCAAAAGCAATCCTCATAGATATCCTTATGTCTTTTCTTTTCTAATCGTGTACATGGTCGTAAATCGAATTTTTTTTAACCCCATCCAAGATTCAAACGACCTAAATTTCCGTTCGATAATAGGAACACGTTGCACTACCATAAAATAATATATGTCGGTAATGAACAAGTATACATAACGTTATTATATTACGTTGACGTAATGCCGTATAAGAATAACTTATCATTATTTTGAGGGGTCTGTAATATCATTATGACTGTTCGCACAGAGGAAGAAAATAAATAACCGATTTCTTGACCTTGTAGTTTGATGGATTTCTTTCCTTTCTTTGCCAATTGATTGGCTCCAGTAGTTTGTATACCTACTGTAACATAATGTCATAACTCATAATATATTAGACACGCGACCTATAGATCGAGTGAAGATCGTAACAAAACGTATTCATTTTAAATTTTAATAAGATAATAATATGCACCTAATAACAAATAATCAAATTCAACAACTATAATATCACGAGGTCAATATTTTCATTTGTTGTTGCTCGAATTCTTTTCCATCCTACGATGATGTCTTATAAATATTTTTTTCAACAAACGTACGTACTTTGATAAAAATGTGAAGTTCAATCACGTCGTTAAATATAGGTGTTATTACGTTTTATTATAATTACCATGCACCTATACAAGTATTTTTATCAGTTATCAGTTTATCACCAGCATATGATAATGTATAAATAAAATTTGTTTTCTCACGATGTTTTACTCGTGTCAAAACGAAATCGTAACACATTTACAACGCCAAGCTGGTGGTAGGTAAGAGTAAACTGCTTAATCTTTGGAAAACTGGTGTCACGTTCCTTTAACCGCGGACGGCACGATGTACGTGTTCAGTACGGTTAATCGTTGGTCATCCCGCCCACTTTCTCAATAAAGGTTTATATTTTTAAAATTGATTCTATGTCGTCCGTTATTGAATTTATACATCTTTATGGTGCTAAAATGTTTGATATTGTTTTTCGGCATACTAAAGTCGTCATCTAACCTAAATGTTAAATACAAAATAATATACTTTACGAACACTGTTTGGTTAATAATAATAAAAGTGTTCTCGAAATTAAATTAAAACATTTACTTATTTTATTTATTTAGACGATTTTATTAAAAAATATTATTAGTAATATTTTATTGTTCTAATGTCTTATTGTTATTGTTATTGTTATCATTTTATTTTTTTGATGATACAGTAAAAGTTGGTTATTCTGCAATACAAATATTAAACATATAGTGTCTTACATCTAGAAAAAAAACATTTATCTATATAGTTTTTTGAATTTCGAAGTACTTGATAGTCGATACACATATAAATAGCTGGTTTTTCTACGTATGTAAATGTCATATTATCATATGCGTGTAATCGACTCAATTTGTGCATATGATTTTGCAAACAGTAATTAAATTTTCCATTCATGAATATATTAATAAAATTTGTCTGTATTTACAAGCATTATGGTACATATAGTATACAAGTTGTAGTTTGCAAGTGAATATGTATAATAAGTAGCGATTATTATTATTATAACCTAATTATTGAATATTTTTGAATTGTCAACTGATAGGGATAATAATGATAGTATACTTTATCTTTGTGGTTTATACTATGTTTTTAAAATGGCTTAATTTTGCCAACGTATTCACTATCAATAAAATAGAGATTACATATATATATATATATATCATATTATATAATGATGAATCATAGTAGATGCGTATAAATCACCCACTAATTAGACCTTTATCACTGATGCTTCTATAACTAAGCTCAATAAATATCTACATTTTTACTTTTGATGAGAAATATCTACATTTGCAAAACAGAGTTCATATACAATACAAATTATTCGTTTAATATTATACGCTGAGCGTTCAAATCCAATAGTTTTATAATAACAACTATAATACGTATTTTCTGATTGTTTTATTTTATCCCGGCAGGCGTATTTTGAGTACCAGAATTATAGAGAGTGTAAAATTATATATTAATATTATTAATACATAATGATATATAATCACAAATATAATAACTAAGTACCTATCTATATCTTTTAATTTGTTCCCAATTACATTATATACATAATATAATGTATATATATATATATATGAGACAATTTAGTTATTTGTAGCATATTTCATACATAATAATGATAATATAATATATTCTTAGAAATATTCACTGTTACCTGCGTAAGCGTAGTAGCACAATATGTTTTATCATTTAAATATGTTTTCTTAGAATACAAGTTATAGAGCATTATATATAGTCGTCTGTAAAAAAAAAAATAAAAACGATACGTTTAATTGATATTATGTTGTAATGTTTCAGACAGATAATGTTATAAAAAAAAAAAAAAAACACTAAATGCGGGTTAGAGATCACATATCTAACATAAATATAATTATTATTTTGATTACGATGAAATCTACGAGAAAGTTATTGTGTGATTTTTTTTTCGGTCCACGCACAAATTTTAGGTCGCGTGCACACGATAAATTCTATGTGACCCCAACCACGACCACCCCTCTTTGTAAATAATATACATTTAAATATATATGTAAGTGTGTGTGTGTGTGTATTGTTTTATTATTTCAACCCAGTCAACCCCGTTGCGGCGGCGTTGCAAATTTGCATAGAACAAAACCGCCAAATGGTCATTGGAAACAGTTCGCTATGTGCGTATACGTTTTTTTTTCCACGCGCGCGTACACACACACACACACACACACACACACACACACAAGACAAGTGTGTTGCAGACGTTATCCTTAAATTATTGCGCCAACACAACGCCCTCGCGACTCTCGTGTGACATTATAATATATCGGAGTTGGTCCCCGGCGTATTCTCTCTTGACTTGCCTAACCGGGTCTCTGAAATCTAAAGTTCTTTTTCGTGTTCGGATAAAAAAACTAATTGCCGTGTTTTAGGCCGTTGCGGACAAAATCGAGTGTAGCACAGCGCGCTAATATACGCCGCTATACATATTATAAATGCGTACCCATATATATATATATATATTGTGTATATTTTAATATACGCACAATCCTAGTCAAATAGTCCAAAAGCAACGGCTGAACAAATTGGGTAGTGTTATTATCCGCGTCGTTGTTCAAACATTCTGTGTACACTAAATACCGTCCAAATTGCCTCTTAGGATAACAATGTTATGCTCAATGGCTGCAGCGTTGTAGTGGACAAAGCAAAAAGTCTAAAATGACGTTTCGCTATTTACGATAATTAGTAATTCGTTTTCAATGTTTTTGAATATAAATGGATTATCAACGTTTAACATTTTAACGAAATGTTTGCAATTTTATACAGTTGAAACTAGCTATGATAAGATAAAATTATTTTCAAATATTTTACTTTTAAATAAATTTAAGAATTTGACACACACTTTTCGGTGAATATGTACTCAATGATAACTAAATTTTTAAATAATATGAATACAATGTGTTTGCTCAATGATAATGGTTCTACTAAAATTTGAAAAAGCTTGAGAAATAAAATTGTCTTTCCTTATAATTTCATTATCTATTTACATTTATTATGTAATGTAAATTTGCATTATAAATATCCGATAATAGTTAAAAAATAATATATATTGTAGTAATCAAATAGAAAAAAACCTTGAGCATTACTGATTACTGCAGTTATTTCTATGATACATAAATATACGGAACTAATTGAATACATAATTTTCAATATGATTTAATTGTAAAAATAAGGACATAATATAATAATACAAATATTGTTATATGACCGAATATTGTCAGGAAAATTAATGATTATATACAATACAAAATTACTTAGCTGTTGACAACAATATTGATCTGGATCTGAGAAAAAGTTGAAAATGAGGAAGTAAAATATGCGAGTATAATATCGTATAGTACTGTAAAAAAAATTCCTTCAGAAACTTTGGTCGTAAATAAAAAAAAATAAGTGTTACTCTGAATATATTTATATTAATTTATTTTAATCATAAAGGATAATAAAATTATCTATGTTAACGATGTACTCATGCAATTTTATATTTTATTTTGTTAAAATAATTTCAATATTAAATGTTAATATCGGTAACATCAAATGTATATTTCAATAGAATCGTCAGTTATTAATTATTATTGATATAATGTATTGGTTATAACTTATAAGGTTTATGTGCTCATTACAATATACCTATTAAAATAAAAATATACAGTTATAAATTTATAATATATTTTCTATATGCGGACCACCAGTGGTCGGCCGAGTTTCTGAGGTGGCGTATCAGATCATTCGTAATCAACACGAGTTCAATACATTTATATAAATGTAAAAGTTTGAGAACCCCTTTGTAGGTAGTTGCAGACCATCGTCTATTGTTGTTCTTATTCATCGGTACACAATGGTCAATATGATTTTGGACAAAAATCGGTACATAAATTCTCTTCCCTATAGAAGTTCAAAAACATCGGTATTTTCAACCGAGGAATTACATTTATTTTATTTTCTCTTTTGTATACATTTTTTTTTAACATCTGCAGAGTTATCACTGCAATTTTCTAAAAATATTCAACATTTAGTAACCATTTGTAATATGTATGCTAAAATATTCAATCATAATTCGATTGAATACTATTTCAATCATATAAATAGGACAGATATCAATAATTTAATTAACGTTTATCGTTTAATATACCTACCGGCTACTTTGTGTCTTCGTGTAATGATAATAATATATAATAATTAGGTACGTAATATGTTTGTACTATACTTATACTGTTTCATAAAAAATTGTTTATCATTTTGATAAAAAAAATTAGCACGCAATGAAGACATTTTTGGTTTTATTAAAATGTTGTGAAAAGTAATTGCTAATATATTAGTTTAGTTCATTATGTCATAAACTACCTAATAAACATCACACATATTATATAGTTAATGATTTAATTTTGATAAAAAAAAAAAATTCAAATTTTCATACATAAAATAATAGTTTTCATAAAATAATTTGTTAATGAATTTTAACTTTATATAGAGGTGATTAAATTAAAATACGTCACAAATCACAGACAATCCAATTAATATAATTTTTACGTCAAGTTTTTATAATCTCATTTTCTCGTATTTACGCCAATCCATCGTTTTTGCTATTCACGTCAATGTACCTTCACACGTTAAATTCAATTTTGCCGACTGTTTCAAATTGTAGGAACACCACCTGATTCAACTGAACCTGACGCAAGCGATATTTTTTCACACTGATGTTTGTTTGAACAATTTTCGTTCATTGTTTTTATACTCGTTGCACATTGTGTCAAAGACAAGTCAAAATAAAATTAATTATCTATTTAAAGGTATCAATTCAATATATGCAGGTGATGTGATGTAAATAACCTTTCAGACTAAGTATTTATTCATTTAGGTATTGTCATTGTGCAAACGGAGCCTCTTCTGCTGTCGGTTAAATATGAAATAAAAAGTATTTATTAATTTCTTTTAAGTTACAGTACACAACTGAAATTGTTTTATGTCTTATTATTTAATATTTTATATGTATAGTTGGTATAATTTTCATAAG
The DNA here is from genome assembly GCF_003676215.2 of Rhopalosiphum maidis. Classification (NCBI taxonomy): domain Eukaryota; kingdom Metazoa; phylum Arthropoda; class Insecta; order Hemiptera; family Aphididae; genus Rhopalosiphum; species Rhopalosiphum maidis. Next base: position 46,363,405 of record NC_040880.1, on the reverse strand, counting down.
TATAGTTCTTTAAACTATTTTTGACTTTGAAATATAGCCAAATGATAATCAAATCTAATAATAATTCTAATATAAATATTGTTATTCAAAATATGACGTTCATCATTATACAGAATTAAACAGTTAAATTGATAAATTTGTCGAGCGTTTTGTACATATTTTAAATACCTTATAACACATAAACACATTATTATATACAATATGCATGTTTGTAGTAAAACTAATAATACGATTAATTGTAGACAAATTTCTGAAAAGGAAAATTATCATGACTTTTATATATTGTTTGCATTCCAAGTACGAAAATAAAATTAAATAAAATAAACAGACCATATTATTGTATTTTCGTGGTCATCAATACAATAATTTAATTACACATTTTTTTTAAATTTAAAATATGCGTTATGCTTGGTGATTATAGTGAGGAAATGTCTGGTTTATGGTAGGATTTAGGGTGTTTAATTATCATATATTATTATAAAAACTTTTAATTTAAATTATTGTTTTCTTCAATTTACCACGACACTTCGATATAATTACGGACTACGGTATACTATTTTATAATTTCATATGCATTATTATGCTAACGAGAATAAGGTTTTTGTCGACTAAAATACATATAATATTGTGTTAATCTCTACAAACCATGAATTCTTTGAAAATATTCAAACAAAAAAAAAAAAAATGTCAAGCAAAAAAGGGTGTAAAATAGTAATATTCATATGGTATATTATGTTCAGGCACGCAAATTGAATCAACAGACTGACGTGCCTCTTTTGTGTTGGATACACTAATAAACAAGGAGGTCACGTTAATTAAATGACACCGTAATTATAGGTTATATGTTTTTACTTCACACACGAAAAACACATAGTATTTTAGTTCAACTGCATAGAAATGTGAACGCCACTAGAACACAATTTTGAGCAATTTTAAACGTAAATTACAATATTTTCTTTGTTTAAATCTCAAACGCAACGTGTGTCGTAATATGATGTGATTACTATGTATTTACTAATTTTAATAAGCCACGTTTTATCGATTAATGAGTACTTAAAATTAGACACATCATCCATAAAAATGCATCCATGCGTTAGCAGTTAAAAATGGATAAAATTATATTTTATTATTTTATAAGAAATCACAACATAATACAATCGACGAGTCCTGAGCGTCAAAAACTAATTTTCCTGGTTAATTTAAAATGATAATATGTTAATGTTGGACGTTTGTTATTCTATCAAACTATTATCCTTGTCGATTTTCCCAACTGATATGCATTTATGCTATTTGTACGGTATTAATTAAAATTATATTACATGGCGTTCAATGTGAGCTATTGTGAGCAATAATAATTTAATTAGATTTCGAGCAGTTTATTGACGGGTAAAAATGTATAATTACCTCGTTTAAACGCGTTAACCGAGCAACGGGTATCTAAATCACTATGCAGTGTATAGTAGTTATTATTCGTGGCAGAGTTATTTTTTTACGTCAGAAATTGTGTATGAGCCACACACTTCTGTTAAACACCAAAAATATATAGGTATGGCGTATGACGTGTACGTAATATTATATATGTTATGAGTTGGTAATTATTTCTGTTTTTATTAAAAACGATATGTACGCGAATAAAAGACTGAAGAATGGTCCATTGGTGATATTTTATTATTGACGATAATTATTATTTACAGTCGAAGGCCGAAAATAAATTACATGGCATCGTCCATCGTGTACAACACTATAGGACATACAAACTCGCTGTGTGATTGGAAAAAAAAATTATATCGGTTGCATTCGGATGTAATAGGACGGACCCGGATCGACTCGTTTTCTGCAGCATAAATCAATTTGCGTACGTCGATTTCGCGATAATCAGTATGACCATAGCACCTATACATATACACGTATACACTGATGGCTTACATCGATATATTGGCAGTAACTTATTATTTCATTATTTTTGAAACGCTGCAGATATCGCATTTAACGTGCCGAATAACGTAACAAAACACATTGTTGTCGAATTACCGAATAACCCATCGTATTAAAATGTATGCGATGTACATATGTTTATCATTAATACAGACAGACGGTCTAGGTTACGACCTATATATATGTATACACACACACACACACACACGACCAAGTACGCGCGTCAGGTGATATTAATCCCATGGCGCCAATTAAAAACTATTATACATAAATAATATATATATATATATATGCCTGTGAACAGGTGAAATATACCATATACCGTACAAGGTCAGTATTATAGCTTTACGTGTTATTCGCTTGAAATTTAATACGCGACACGATACGATAGTTTCAATGTATAATATCGTTGTTTATGATTATATAATATTATAATATTATAATATATGAAATAGGGTGACAATTGATTGCGCTGACAACGGAGAAGTTAACGCATGCAGAAAATCAATTTGGTGCAACAGGTGTTTGTAGTACGGTCGGTGCCAATAAAATATTATTGGCAGTTTGTGAACATAAATATTATTATATATTTATATGTGTATAATACAATATGATATATAGATATATGTATAACGTTTATTATGCATGTATGTGCACACGCTATATATATATATATATATGTGTGTGTGTATGTATAGGCTTACAATACATTATTTATGTATACCGACAACTCGGAAGAAAATTGTATTGCACACAGGTAGGTAAATATTGTTGTCTAGCTGTCTGGTAACCGTGGATTAAGTCGTCTCAAAGGTTAAATAATTGAGTTTACTTGGTAATTTATTTCAAATATTTTTTCTCTTTACTCGTCCGTTTATAATATATTCGTTGAAAGAAATTTATTGTAATTTGTGTTATTGATGGAACGACTTTTATTATAGGTATATAAAATGTTAAAAAAATATGTTTTTAGTCTTTTACGACTGGGAATTTTTTGTTTTATTATAGTATTGATTATTACGATAGGTGGAATAGTATGACCTCTTGCCAGACAAGATATAAAATACATTTAGCCATTGTGTTAGTCACCAAATAGTAATCCAACTATTGTGGCTAATAAAAATATGCTAAGATATGCGCTGGAAAATGTAATGAACATGAGGATTGTTTTATTCTGCCAAAAGTTATAAATATCAATTTTCAAATACTGTTGAGCTTAAAGCCGGTGGATACGAACGTTCTGGAATCGACAGTGTATATACGAGGGAATGACAAGAGCGAGAAATAGGGGGCATTATAATGAGTGAGTGGTTGGTGGGTATACAAATTGGAAGAAATGAAGCGTAGACGGTAAATTGACACCGGTAGGAATAGGCTTGGGAAACAGCGGATGAGCGTAGTGCCGGGAATTGAAACTTCTCCTCAGGAAACGATCTGATTATAAGGACCCAGCAAGAATAGGATTAAAGGACCGACTCTGATAAGAAGCAAGTCCCTTTCTGTGCTACGCGTGAAGGATAGTTTCCTCTATACATAACCCAAAAGGAAAATAACATAATATATATATATATATATATCTGTGACGAATGTTGAGAAGTTTCACCGAACGCTATGTATGCTTGTTTCTGGATATTCATGTATTATGCGCGTTTATATTGCAGTTTTTAAGAGTTTCAGTAAACATTTTGAAAACTTCTATCACCCTCAGATCGATATATATGTATATTTATATATATATATATATATTATAATTGTTGGTAGTAATCGCTATACTACAGTTAGAATTATATTCCGTTTGGTTATCTTACTTTCATCAAGTTTATACATAATTTTCATAAAACTCAAAATAATAACTATATTTTCTTGTGGGTATATTAATTAACAAAAATACACTTTGATTAATTTTTTTGAAAAAAAAGAGTTGGAATTTAAATACAATTTACTAATTTATTTTTTAAATATTCCTTTGATAATATAATGCACACATTTGGTTAGAATCGAGAAAAATTTATAATTAGATACCGTCAAACTTCAATACAAGTTTTCGGATAAGATAATATATAATTAACTATTTGTGGAGACTTAATCACCGAAAACTTTGACAATACTGACAGTATAGTATTCAACAAATGTAGTTTAACAAATAAGACAGTTTTGGAAATGAAGAAACGACACATACATTCCTCTAAAACTATATAAAATATAAATGCATTAACTTTTACTTTTAAACTTAATAGACGATTACAGTGAAGACGGTGAGCGGTTAGAGTGATTGCAAATTACTTAACTCGAACACTCTTCGGAAAATCGTATTTATATAACTCGTGAATTCTTGCCGACGTTTAGGGGTGGTGTACAAGAGCTCGCATTCCGATTTTTCTCAATTTCAAGTTTAATATAGTATATAATTGGATACAGCGTGAAAACCATGTATATATATTATATATATATATATAAATCAATAGTAAGTGAAAACAGATAGGAATATTTTACCCGGTACCGATCGCGCTTGTATTTCGAGTAAAAAGAGTAAAATACTTGACTTATTGAAAACGGAATCAAGGACGCAAGTCGATATATGGCTAATCCTCCCAGTCTCTAAAACGTGTATCGGGTAGTTCAAACATTATTTATCCGGGGTCAAAATCGTCCGATAAAGACCTTATGGGATGCCTTATCTCCACAATCAAACAATTTTGATCTCGGCCCTTAAATCATTAATTATATATATATATTGATTGTAAATATGTGATATTATTTAATCAACCGTATTGTACATTTTAATTAAACATTACGTAGTGATGCATATTAATTTCAATCTCGACATCGTCCACGGTAAAAGTTGTGTCTTGTGTACGACTCTTGTCCAGAATTTCAGTTGAATTGAATTGGGTGTAACGCTATTATAAACGTAAATATCGATTTCGGAAAAGACCACACATGTACTGCGATTGTACTTCAAGTATGACGTACAGTCATTTATAATAGCAATTGTAGAAAATAATTACAATGGTTTCCACGTACGTGATTTCACGCGCATTGTTGAAATCAAATGCAATAATATAATGTCGTTTAATTAAAAATGGTTTTAGAGGAGTAAATAATAATAGCAGTAGTAGTAATAATAATAATATTGTAATAATAGGGTTTCGTAAAGACGATAATTACAAGTGGTTATAACGTAGGTATTAAAAAATCGGTGCTATAACGATTCTTATTAAAAAGTAGTTTATAATTGCTTCGAATTATCGTTCAACGATAAATCGTTAAGCGCGCCTTGTTTTATGTTGCTCATAAGTGCCCCGAAAACTGACTGTTTTAGTAGTAACATGCTCGTAACAGTATATCGATCGGTTTATGACATATCCACACCTATTACGATGTACACGATTGTGTTAGGTGTTGAAATTCGAAAAATGTTTCTAAAATCGAGAGACGACTAGCAGCTCTTTTAAGAGAAATAAATTATTAATAACATAATAATAAAACTATCTAAAACTCGCTCTTGTTTCTGGCTAAATAGTTAACCTTTCTTTGTTATGTATTATATATGATACACATCACATTTTAATGATTTCCTAAATCCGACGACTATAATTATTTACGTAAAACATGAAAGTCCGTGTTTGGGTTTTTTTAGATTGGCCATTATAGAGGTCAACAATTGCGTGGCATATCCAGCAATGAACAAAACGCGGTGTAAAAATACGTGTTTAATAAGCAGGTACATAACATTATAGTACCTTATACCATCTATTACCATTTAAAATGTGAAATTCTAACAGCAATCGTGTTCTAACGCATTGCATAAAATAAATATTTGTCCGTATCGCAGTGATATAATATGGCAAATTAAACGGTAAGCGGATTTTTTATTTTAAATTAAATTTTCTAATGCGTAGGTAATTAATGTTCATAATATATACGCGTAACGTATTAGCGTTGATTTATTGGATTAGCACTGTTTTTTTTACTTCCATTATAATTATTAATATTTCGCGTGGAAAAAATCGTTTTCGAATTTGTTTGTGTCAAACCAATTATTAGCACACGCATCGAATATTCGTTTTAATTTTTATCATAAAACGCATTCGTTATAACTGTTATTATTATTATACTAAAATGCGGTTTAAAATCCGCCGACTATATTTCACTATTTACTCGTGGACCGGACGGGAAAGTAGAAAATGAGATTCTGCCGTTTTAAATTCGTTATATGTCACGTGTTATGTCAGTATGGTATTATAATATTATTATTATTGTTGTTTATATTTTTATCCGCGTCGTGCACTCGTGTCGCTCCAACGTGTGAGACACGACCTATCCATGTGCTCTATTTCATTCTCCTCTCGATGTTGCCACCGCTATTATTATTTTCTCTATTATTATTATTATTATTATTATTTATGATTATGTTCGTCATCGCAATCGTGTCGGTCTCGAGAATCTGTTAAAAACTCCTTCCTTGTCTGCGCGCTTAATTGTACTCGCATCTATGTAGTGCATATTGTTATTAGGTACTGTATTTTATACGCACTCGCGGGTGTGTGGGAATTTTGAATTTTATGAAACGACTTAAAATTTATGTGAGACGTTATTTTACGCAATAAAGTTTCATCATACTTTTTATTTTATAACATCGATTAAGGTCCTTAAAATGTTGCAGAAAATAATTTAAATAATAATATTATTTTTCTGAAATTGTATCACTCAAATCTTGAATATTAATTAAATGGACAATAATTTATAAATATTTAGCATTTTTTATGAAATAAATGATTGGAATATTTATTTAGAATATTCCATGAAATTTAAGTACTACGACCTATCTCATTATAAACTCATTAAACGCATTCCAATTTCCAAGTACCGAAAAATATGCTGTAATAAAAATTGAGCGCGCAGCTTTTTAAGTATGAATATTGAGCATGTTTCGTTTATTTAATTTTTTACATAAAGTCACTAAGCTTTTTTCTTTTTATCAAAATGATTTAAAATAATATTGAACACTTTATATTGACAAAAATATATGTACTATTACACTTGGTTTTAAATAAAAAATAATAATAATAATAACCACGTGTTTCTGATTTGAAATTGGCCGAGTGAGTGACCTTGCAATGTCTTTATATAATCAATATTATGTGCAACCAGAGCAAAATGTAGTACCTATGGTTGTGAAAACATGAATTTGACAACATTGTATTTAACTGTCGGTTAAATATTTGGTATATACTATTGCTTCAATTTTTTTTTTTTAATAGCCCCACAATACAAAAATAAAAAAATCTGGAAAGAAACCTGATGTAGCCACGTAAGCATTAGTCTTGCTTTGTCCACCTCGATACATATTATTAGTGTGTTGTAATATTCTTTGTTGAGGTAAGCAAGATAAATTTTCATATTCATAGAACTATTGTGATCGAAGCCATGGTAATTTTTTAATACTTTGAAAAACTATCAAAAATCTCTTCAATATGTACGGTTTTCTTATAAAATATAAAAATAATGAAACTAAAATATAACCACTGTAAATAACAAAAATAAAATAAAAATAAAAATGTTTACTTATTATAAAAATATACCGTTTTAAAAACACAAGTTGACTGATAGGTTCTATTAATTTATTCCGTTAACGTATATAAACACGTTTTATATTAGGTATGTATAATATACAAGATTGAACGTTGAGACGACTCCGTTTTTCGGGTTAGCCGTCGGCGAAAACACCGCGATACACTCTGTATATAATATTTTTTTTTTCATTTTTAAATCGTCCAGTCACCTCGTTTGCGATGAATATATTATTCAATTATTATATAAATTCACGTACAACAACTACTGTACTCGTACTATCACGGCATAGGTATAATAATAATAATAATAATAATAACCGTAATAATAGTTATAAAAAAATATATAATAATAATATGTATAGAGAGAGACTCGCATTCGCTTGCGACGGATTGCTGAAAAGGTGACGGTTTGAGTGGACAGAGATGGTCGAGCTGGGGGTGAACTTGTATGATGGAGGGTTAGTTCGATTTGTTAAACGTGCTCGTTTTGCGAAATAAACGCGTAGGTACCTTCCACCCGTTTGTTCGTTGCTGCCGTCCGCGGGCTTCGTAACGAGACAAACCTACCCCTAGAGGGCTGAGAGTCCCGTCATCGGGTATGTCGATCACGTACGTCGCGCGCCCCGGCGGGTTTTCGTTCGCATAGTCAAGGCGGTGGTTATATACTCTGATTGGAAAGAAGGAGTGACGATGGTACAGGAACACACTATACAGAGGGCGGTCTACCATATTTTCCGTTTTAGCAAGACGGAAAAATAGGAAAACGCGGTGGACCACCCTGTAGACTTCTGTAACCCGTCTCTCTTGGTTGCCGAACAGGCAATATATATGTATAGGTGGTGGCGACAATTCAATTACCGAAACGAACCATATCATTATTCCGGGGCTACTGGCTACTGCGCAAGGCAGTCGTAGAAGCCTGCCAGGGTTTTTCTGGGACGAATTTAAAAATTAATTTCTATAAACATACACACAAAATATAATTTAATATGTGTGAATGTATTTCCCCAATAAGTAGACGCTTTTCAACTATACGTGTACCATAATTCTATTATAATAAAGGTTTATGGATAAATACTTTGTGAGAACACTGATCTATATAATATACTTACTATTGCTCTTAAGAAGAGATTTAAACCCTTAAATCACCCATCCCTAAAAATGCAACCCTTTATTAAAATCGTTAGACTTAATGTTATCGCATATTACGTAAAATTAATGTTACACTATGTCCCAATTATAGTAAATTTAGGTTTTCCTATACGGGGTTCCTTAATATTTTGTGATGTGATCATTTATTATTTATTTATTTAGCTCATAAGCCATTTGAATGTTCTACAAATTTATTTATTATAAAATTCACTAGCAAATGAGGGATAGAGATATGAAATATTATTTTTCGGTGTTTCCGTGTAACCACAAAATTATTTTGTATAGTGCGCAGTTTACGTTGTTGGGTACATTTTCAAAATACTTTGCAATTGTAGTAAATGGCCCGTTACGACAAATAATCTATTATGTCGTTAAATGAAAAATCACCTAAAAAGTACAGATTGGCGCCAACCTATCTATTAAAACTATATGAAAACGAAAATAAATTTCGTAAAATATTTTAAGAAAAATAAATATACAATATATTGTTTTTGGTTTTATTATAAATTACTATAAAACTTACTACAATATAACGCAAAGTTAACGTCTATAAATATAAAAAAAATGTATTCTACATTGTCTTTATGTTTTCAATATGATCACAAATAAATATTATAACATAGTTAACTAAAAACATAATCTAATATGTAAATACGATTAAACCTAATATTCTGTCATCGTTTTTAATGTAAATTTACATAAAATTTTCTTAAAAACTCGAAACTGTCATTCACTAATTTCTAAAAAAATTATAAGCGGTACCGGCATTGATATTATCTTTTCACATAGAAATAAAACATTGATCATAAAAATATATAATATCATATAATTGAACCTATTTAACTAATCTAAATTTAAAAATGCAGTGAATATTAATTTTAAAACGTTTAATAAAAAGTCCTATTTTTGTTCTTTTTGAAACACAGCTGCTCACCGACTATCTGATTAATAATCATGCATTTTTAATTTGTATTCAATGACCGCCAACGATACTCAGACAATAATAATATAATATTTTACTTACAACCACACAAAAGATTGAACCCTTTTATAGTTTTATACATCGCGTATACTCGTGTTACGCCGTTTACTTAAAAAGACAATGGTTCCTAATGTGTACGCGCCTACTATTTGAAAATGAATATTTAGGGCATACGGTGTGCCATCTGATATACACATGTATCTGCCGCTATTTACCGCGTAGGCAAAACTACATAAATAAATACTCCTATAACAACTGCGAGCACAACACAAAAACACATAATACACGCCAATTTAAGTTATATCTTTAACGAAGAATAAACGAGACTTTTTTTTTCAACGTTTCGGCTGGAGATTCCTTGTTGGAGAATTTCCAGCACAAATATCTGCAACGTGAAAAACAAATAGCAAATGCTTGAATGACAATTTACAGTATGGTTCGGTTACTCTATACATTATACTTCAGTTAACCGTGTTTTATAAATTCTCACGTATTTGCATAATCTCGGGTTCTTATAATTAATTAAACGCAGCAGCTTATGTAAAACTCTGTACGTAGGTATAAATCATAATAATATATTTATATATTTTATACATAGGTATGCTTGAAAAATTTAACGAACGGGGTTGTTTTAAAGTTTAAACGGTTCAAAAGCTTTTTGCGGGCACCGGTATATGCATCGTTAAGAATATTGTTTCTTGTGTGAACCGAACGCGTACAATAATAAAAGTTTTTGCTTTACGCTCATATTAATACTGCGATTACTAGCTCAAGGTATAGCAATAGTAGCCAGTGAAATAGAAAATACTAAAATAGTCTAATGAATTATCTACGAACTGTAATAAGTATTATTCTAGTTAGTATTACATAGTCCTCGAATCTATTTCAATAATTAATTATAATCATAGGCGATTCTTATATTATTAAATGTCGATATCAATTCATGATGTACATACAGTTTGATAAAAAGCGAACTTCATAACGTACGTTGAAAAGAATAATTAAGGCGTATTTGATTTGTTTCAGTATAAATCAAAACTTTTTTATTTCCGGCAAAAAAAGTTCATTTTTTATATGCACGAAAATAAAACGAACAAAAAATAAAGATGTAAACATAATAATAATATTATGTATTATTATACGCGTTAAAATTCGATAGCGATTCGAGACACCATAAACACGCATACCCTTGAGAGAGTGGTGCTCTACATTAATTCAGTAAAGTCACGAAAATTATCATTTTCAAATATCTTAACCAGAATAAAATATTATAATAAATATATGTAAGTAGTATATGCATACTAGCCTCAATTGTAAATAATTTATTCTGATTAGTTTTTCGGTCGTGGATGTTTTCTTAAAATAAATGTTATTTTTTAATAATATATAGTGGGACATAAACATGCGATTTCTTCAACCGTATTCTAATTAAATGGTTTAGTTCAAAAGCAGCTGTTTCGGTAAACAGTTTGAATGATCTGAACGAATTTCAGATATTTGTTATTATCTAAAATATATATCATGGCATCCAACAACAAAGTGGTCGTGTATCAAGTATGAAAATAAGTTGTAACTTGTTAGTAGTAAGTTTATAAGTTTGTTGGTACGAAATTAAATTTACTATAAATCACTTGTATTCACGTAAATGAGTTTTCGTACAACTAAAGACTTCGTTTACGTACAAAGATGTTTATTTGTACTTAAATACCAAAAAGAGTTCGGAATTAATTTTAGAACCTAGTTGTATTTATCCTGTTGTGAATATGCGTAAATATATCAAAGACGAAAGTATTCTAATTGTCTGCAGTCAATTTCAATTTATAGCCTAATATTCATTTGTAAAAATAAGTTCAAAAAATGGATTCTTAGGAAAATCAATTGTTTCAAAAACATTCAATCGAAATTTAAACACTTTGAATTAATGAAAAACACGATGAACATAATTTTAAAACGTGAATATTTTTTAACTATATACTTAAATATTTATTGTATATTGGAAATTTAAATATAAAGTTTAAGAAATAATATTTTGATAACGTACTTATAAATCTTCGTAATAACCATAATAATAAAAATATCGATGACGTTTATGTTTAATTTCTGTACGGAACATCTATATTTGCGTTATGATGTGACGCAATGAAACAATATTTAATACAATCAAATTATTTTTTAAATATACTCGTTGTGTTTTCTTATTATGTGTGTAATAACTTAAAATTATTCAAAATAATTGAATACACTTTTAAATTATTTCATTATTTTTTCATATTATTTCATTTTCTGATGAAAACGTATTCTTTCAATATAATTAAAATTGCAATTTAAATGTACAGTCATATTGCATAGCGGTATAATTTAAATTTCATTCCAAGATCTACAATTTATTGTTCTCTCATTAACTTCAATTCAGATTTGTCTTTGAATTCTTATAATTATGCACAAAGAGCGTAGGTTGCACTTCCTATTTTTTTATTTGTTTATTTAGGCAAACAAATTTTTACACAATCACATGAATAGCTTGTTCATAAATCACGAAGATGCGTAACGCAATAAAGGTATAACTATTTTATTTTTATTTTTTGCTTCTTCCCATTGTTTTAATAAAAACCCATTACAGGCTATTCAGCAGATAACCTGATCTCAACCGCTGTTTAGACGACACTGCAGTGACTAAAACGATTCTCAGTGATTAATGAATATACATTGTATTTTAATTATTATCCTACGAAAAAATAAGTATATTATAGTAAAAAATAAATAAGAATTCATCATTTGTTACCGAAAATTTTGCAGGAATAACTATAATAATATAGTTTTCGAGTTAATCACTGAATAACTAATCGAATTGATTGTCGTAAATCGAAAAATAAAACTTTTTTATTATTGCACGGCACGTTTCAATTTGTCATTAAATGAAAAAAAAAAGACGTAAGAAAAAATGTACCACCGCACAAAATATATATATTATATTATATTTCAACATATCTCCGTTTAGTATCCTCTTTCCTCACTCCATCTCAGTCACACACGCTATTACGCACTACCACCGCCAAGCAAAATAATGTCTTTATTCTTTTAGGATGCTATTTCCACCCTTCCGATTTCTACTTGACTGTATATTGTCTGATGTAATTTCATAGTTTTACAAAGTTAAAAACTAAACGCCATAGAAAATACAAAACTTTCACAGACCCCCAAAACTTCAGTATATTAATCATTTTGCATCCGGAAAAAAAGTTTTCTTGCAATATTTTTCTCTTCCTTTTCATATACATATTGAACTATCTGCTACTTTAGTATACTTACACGAGTCCCTAAAATAAAAAATATCGATACAATTTAAATAATTATATTTATGCATTCGATGTAATACGAAAACACACATTAAATTTACACGAGAGAATTAGTTTAATCAACTTGACAAATAAATCTAAATCTATAAAATAGTAAATGTTAAGTATAAATTAAAACTTAAAACAGATTATATCTGTTTCGAATAAATAGTAACTGATGCGTACTATTAGTATATAAAGAATAAAAAATAAATAAATTATGTACGAAATATTAACTTAATGGTAAATTTATTTTATTTTAACGAAATCGAGTCCTTTATAGAATTGCTTTTTTTTTTTTAATAATAATACAAACCTACACTTTAGTATTTATGTAAATAAATGAATTTATAAAATTTCAATTAAAAATAACAAAAATAATTTAATTAAATGGTATTTAGCCCACGATTTTTAAGATTGCATATAAAAAATAATAAATTGTATTAATAGTTCAAAATATATTGTTAATCTCAATCAAGTGCTTTTTTTAAGTTTTAACTAAATATAGATACCCTTTGCAAAAATAATTTAAGTATATACATCGATTGATAACGGTAATAATGTACGGCTTGAAATTTTGTTTACCAATTCAATTTGTTTTTATTTAGATTAAAAATGTTCTAAAATATGTTTATTTAAATTCAATATTTTAACCTCTAATTGAATTTTTGCTTCATGTACGATGCGTATATCGGTCATCTACGCAAACGAACCCTACTCAGGTTACTCTAAGTGATCTGGGTCGTGTTTCTTATGCGGTCCACAAGTATAAGGGTACGTATCCAATTTTTCGAACCGATTTAATATTCAAAACGTGTCACACCCGGATACGACACTTGTTTATTTTTGTATTAACGTGAACACTTCGGGTGCGGAGAAAGAGATATAAGTTTACTGAAATTAAAAGTTGGTAGGGAGAAAAAGAAACCGTTCTCCAAGTGTTTCAGAAACTTGTCAATTAAACCCCTCTCCACTCTCTTCTTGCAGACCACCAGTGGAGTAAGTTTTTTACGTTAGTAAATGCACATCTAGTATTATATATATTATTATACAATCACACATATACACACACACACAAACACACACATATATAATATAAATGTATATAAATATAATGAAATAAAAAAAGTTCTCTTTTTTCATTCTTTTCTTTCATCGTATCTCCTTTGGGGTAGGTACTATAGGTGTACTCTTTGTTGAAAAAGCACTTTGGGCTAGTTGAATATTGAATTCCATACGTAAGAATGGGCATTTGCCTAGCTACGCGTCGAACAGAAATCTTTATAAGCAAATTAGTATCTATATATATACATATACATACACAAGAATTCTCTATAACTCAATAAACTAGTTATATACGTGTTTTCCTTTGCAGTCACCATTTTATAACAACGTGACAAATCAAACCAAATAATACACGTTGAAAATGTTTTTGTAAAACCACAAATTTTAAACTTTGAACTAGATTTGGATGTCACGCGGTTGACAAGCCGTCACGATGAATAAAAATTACACAATTCAATTTCGTCTTTATCCTCTTAGTAGGTGTCTACTCTCTATTTCTTAACAATTTAATCTTCTTGATTTTCATTTTAAACGGATTACGAATAACTTAAGATAATATGCAAATGGATTTTGAATAAATAATTTCAATAAGCTGTTAAAGAGAAACGCGATAACATTGCGCTCTATGAACATGTTAATAACTTGCGAGTTATGTTTGTATTGACGCGTATATTAGATTTAAATGTTTTAATATTCATAAGTCAATAGATAAATAAAAACAACATAATTAATAAAAATCAATTAAATAATTAATATAATTTTATTTATAAATTATAATTGTGTAATTTGATTAGAAACCGAAATAACATTTATTCAATACATTACAATCAATAGTCATATTTAAGATTAAATAAAAAGGTTTTTTGGGTTATAAGTATTCTATACATTTACAGAACAATTAAAAATGCTCAGAAACTTTTACGATTACAGTTTTTTTTATTTATTTATTTATTTTTTTAATAACCGCAAAAGCTTTGGTCCAGCATAATTAAAAGTATTGAAAAAGAAAAACTGAAGACCGAAATATGTTTATTAACCAAAAGGGGTTCTTCGCAACTTGCTTTTAATCTGTATAAGCCGCATACCTAATGGGTTTCTTTTCATCGGTTTCAATTTATTATTATTATTATGATTATTATTATTATTATTCAAACCTCCATTTCGAGAGAGCAATCGACCGAATGAGAATATTATTTAAGCACAGAAGGCGCCTGTATCATTTCAAATAAAACGATTTTGTTTAATATAAGCTACTGAAGCTAAATCGAAAAAAAAATTAAATAACATCTCGAGCTCTTACTGCAAAAGAGTAAATATTTGTTTTTTGTTTAGCAATCGAATTGAACGGAAAATAGTCTCGTTCACGCTAGATTCGTTTATCTAGTGAAATTATATTGGAACATTTTTCCTTTTTTAGGTGTAGTACATCGTTAGTTACGTGAGGTAGTTTTAAAAAAAAACTTCTGATCATTGTTGACTTTTGTAATATATAAGAAACTTTCATGTGAACCATGCAGCTATGGTAGAAGAGGGGATGAGTTATGACATAGACCGTTCAAGCGTTCGTTAATTTCTTTAGGGGAGAAGTATGAGACACTTTTTTCTGATCGAGGTGCGAAAAAACTCAATGGATTTAGGGTATGACGAGCATCGAACTTAGATTTCGAGTGAGTAAGATGGTTCAGGCTAATGGCAAATCGATGATTTCACGAGAAAGGAGAATCATCTGTTAATTCTTCATGAGTAAATGTGGATGTAGGATAACCTTTCTGTTCTTTTTTCCGTAGCACATCGTTAATACGAGATTGCAATTCGATAAAATATAAACTACATTTTTGAGTTGTACATTTTTAATAACGTTCATCGATCGGCCCTTTCTTATATACTGTGAAAAACGAAGTTAAAAACATTTCAAAATGCTTTTACCCTGACTGAAACGTATTTTAGATAGTCTATTGAATTTTTAATTTAATTTTTATGTTACTAAAAAGGGTTCATGACGAATCTAGTTTTTATTGTAACATAAAACCGTTTATTTTGTTGTCTTTGTTAGAGAGTTTATTTTTATATTGATCCTGGTTATTTTATCAGCTAAGGGTTAACATTAATAATAAAATATTACTAATAAAAAATCTTAAAAAGTAAACTTTAAATACAACTCGAATAGCTCGAAAATTTTTTTTTTTAATTATCAAAGTATGCAAATATTGTGTATGAATAAATAATTTTCTCCAAATTATTATATTTATTTTAAGATATATAAATAGTATTTAAACACATATACATAATTAATGCATCATGAATACCAATACAGTGCAAAAATATTTTTAAACGTTGAGAAAAACTATGCGTTTAACAGTATTATTTTTCTTTTTTATTATTATGAAATCAAAATAACTAAAAAATAATATTGATATACAGGATTGGGAAGATTTCATAAAATATTATAT
The DNA here is from genome assembly GCF_003676215.2 of Rhopalosiphum maidis. Taxonomy (NCBI): domain Eukaryota; kingdom Metazoa; phylum Arthropoda; class Insecta; order Hemiptera; family Aphididae; genus Rhopalosiphum; species Rhopalosiphum maidis. Next base: position 46,346,910 of record NC_040880.1, on the reverse strand, counting down.
AGTACTTTATACTATAATGAATTATTCTAAACAATTTTAAAGAAATTAAAAACTAAATAGCAAATTTCACTCAGAAATAATTAGAACCATGTAGGTTACCTTCAATAGAATAAATAATAACAGATTTAATCGTAATAATGACTCACTTAGATAAGTAATACAATATAATTAATCAGTAAAGATATCTATTGTAACCTATCGGCAAGTTTCATAAGAAATTAAAAAATTAAATTACAAAATACTAATGGGTACATAATAGGTACTTATAATATATTATTTAATTGAATAATATTGTATCGTATATTTTTGTTTGCCTAATGTGTTAAGAAATAATAAACATAATAATAAAAACTTACATATTTTTTTATAAAACTACGACGTAAGTTAGCAATAAAACAAAATATATTATACCATTCGTGGACTTAAATAATTGTACTACATCTGCATTGCATATTCGGTAATTGCACGCAAACCCGTCAGATACAGAGTATAATTTACCGGTAAGGGTGGCAATAAATAGAACTTAACACTTATTTTTTATTTGTATATTCCAATTTGCATGTTATGTGATAACGAGCTGTCAGTTCCAGTCTCGACGACATTTTTAAAATTGTCAACCATAGCATTATTTTTCCCACCAAAATAAAACTGACTCGTGTCGCGTCACTTGTGTCTTTAGGACGCGCCACCACCCGAAATGGGAAAAAAGAAATGAAGAATAAAAAGATATGGTCCCATCCGAGAAAGGGTAATCGTGTATGGAAGCAGTTTATAGGAGCCGCGTTTAAGTTATGCGACACGCACGCACACGTGGACTGTATACGATCTCTGCTCTGTGCGTGTACATAAAACTGTCGATGGAAGTGGCGATAATAAAATAAAGGGAGTGAAAAAAATAAAGAGCAGAACAGACAATATATTAAGTGTCGAACATTGGGATTCATACAGTTAAGAAAAAGGTTTGTTTAGAGGGCATGTTTTTTTTATGAAAATCGTTGCGCATAAACCAAAAACAAACACGGGGAGAAATGTGCCCCGTAAACACCACCTCCAGTCCGCGATGATTTATATATAAAATATACCGACATATTGAAGAAAAAAAAAACGTCGAGCTTGTGTTTTCCTTTTTGGATCAATTTAATGAGACATAACGGTCAATACTACAGTACACAAGACTCTTGTTGCGTAATACTATAATTAAGTGATTAAACTATTTAAAAACGCTGTGTAGGTTTGTTCACTCGATATTATATTATTATGTCAAACTCGTGCACTAGGATGATGCTATTGTATATTATAATTGTACGCGATTCGTACAAATTTTTATTTTTTTATTTTTGTTAATTTGTTAAAACAAAATTAAATTATATACATTTTGTATGTGAGGGCTAATTCGTGTATATTTTAGATTAAATAAAACAAAACTATATTTTCAAAAATTCTTGTTTGCTATTTGAATTTTTCCTATTATATTATATGTATAATATAGTGAGTGATAATACATGTTTTGGGGGTAAAAAGAGAATTTTTTAACTCGGGTATACAATCAATCGCGTGAATTATTAATGGAAAACGAAAGAACCCAGAGTTTATAACCTGAAAGAACCTTTGACATGTAAAACGTGACCTTTAAATTTACTTAATGCGTTCCATAGCACAAACGAATTTAAAATTATATCTATTAAATACATTATTCTTTTTTTTGTTGGTTCGTTTTATATATAGATATTCTACTAAATTGTAGATAAAAACAAATGTATTCATAAATATTATATGATAATGGGCTTTGATCGAGAGATTATTAAACGTATTATTTAAATATGGCCATATTAATTTTAATATTATGTATTACATAGCGATATATAGTATATGTTATAGTGTGATTGATATCCCAAATGCCAATCGGTATTAATTATACTTCAAACGTACAAAACATGTTTGACTAATTTTTAATAAATATAATTTGATTTTACTTAATTTTAGATTCTGATAAGAGCAAAAACATTATACTTAAATAGTAGGTAGTGAAGTAATAAAATACTAAAAAAAAGAATGTAGATTCAACATAATAATTATAAAATGTTTTTTTTATACTTCCAAATAAAAAATGAAATCAATGAAAGAATTACAACTAGGAGATATTTAAGTTCTAAAACAATAAAAAATAATGTACTAGTATATTAAATCCAAATTTAAAAAATATCTTCTCAAACTGGATCCAAAATGGATAAAACTATTATGTTAATTTTACTTTTGTTAATTAGCGGTTTTATTGATTTATGTAGTGTTCAATTCTTATTTTACTTGCACATCAAAAGAAATATAAATATAAATATAAAACATAATAAAAATATGTAAAATAATAAATAAATATAATATGATATATATCTATGTGAAACATTTTGTACCTTCAATTATAATTTTGATTTATTATATTTTTTTTTTCAAAACACAATAATTTTTATTGCCAACTTGGTAAAAATGTACTCGTACACAAACGTCTACGTATAATATATTTCCTTGGGTACAATCATTTTAAAATCAAAACCTATTCAAGAAATTTGAATAACAAAAGAAGTGACAACAAATACATAAATAATCCATTACTGACAGTAACAAGAACCCTTACGTGTACGTCAAAAGGTCTTTTAAAATTATTACTACAAAGACCCTCACTTGATGGTCATTTTTATATAAAAAAAAAAAAAGTAAATACTAGTATTAAATTAAGAAAACTCACTAAAACTTAAAGGAATTTTGGGATATAATATTTAAGAATTATTATTATTACTACCAATATCATAATACTCATGTGTAGTGTATTACAAATTAAAATTGTATGTTAATATTCAAATTAAAAATATTGAAACACAAAACGTTTGTCGAAAATGTCATACTACGTAGTTAAAATGTAAAAAGTAAATGAGAATTTCAAACGAATGGTTAATTTTAACTAATCATTATTATATTAATTTCGTTATGACATTAGTTTAATGATAACGGTGATTGGTACAATACATAGGTTCATATAAATGATATGAATTGAATATACGGAACATTGTCAAATATTATGTTTATCGAGTTTACATATTATTATAATATTATATTGTTTGCGATTTGTTTGCCAATTTTATTGAATTGTGTATTTTGGACGTATGTGTATTTCGTGCACACAATACACACACACACACACACATATATATATATACTATTGTAGTGTGCGAAAAGGAACAATTTGACAAGATGGTTATACCAATATTGTTGTAAGCCAGCGTCTTACAAGTAAGAACTCGCTGCGGCGGTATAGTATGAAAACAAAATCTCGGAATGAAATAAGGCAATATTCTGCAAATCGATTGTGTACTATATGTTGTACAGAGTAGGTATACGTTTTATTTTTTTACAATCGTATTTCGTGTTTCATAATGAATTGAATTTTCGTCATGAAAATTCAATTCATTCATCAAATCGACGGCGGTGGCGGTCCTTACGATATTTACCTGTATATGATGTATAATATGTATAATATATATATATATATATTATACGCTATTATATTATAGAAATAACATAAATATGTTTATAATTTATATGAATTACGATTTAACTACGGAACGCGTGCAGTGGAAAACTTAACGATTTTACTGGGTTTTTTTTTTTACGACAGGAAAGGGGTAAACGAGTACGTCGTGTGTGTTTCCAAGGCAGAGACCTCGTCAAAAAAGTGCCGCAACCGCCACCACACCATATCGCGTCGTTTCCGATTGACGAGATTATTATTATTATTATCGTCACATGCGAGGAGGCGGCACTTATTATGTATACGGTTATTATTATTATGATTGTCTGCTGGCCACGTGTTCCCAACAGTCTACTATATCACAGGCTCTTCTGCGAGCGAGCTAGTCGCTTAGAAAATTAAAAAAAAAACTTTAACGAGACTGTAATCAATCAACAACGACAAGATGACTATAATATCCACTATGCCTACTACGTTATAATATGTATGGATTCGTATATTTATATACAGCTATCAAGGGTTAGGGTTTCTATCACCGACGGCGACGGCGACGACGACGACGACGACGATGTAGTATACAACTGCTGCAGTGGTGTGTTCTCGACTCGCGTAAAAATGTCTTTTTCCCTCTCTTACAACATTGCCAACCCCGAAGAGTGATCGCTCGTTGCTTATTGTGCCTTAGCTGATGGTTAATAAACGTTTTGTGGTTTAGTGTCACAGTCAAGACAAAACCGTAACGGACCCACCGCGCTGCCGCCTTTAGTGCGGAAAAAAAAACCATGACGTATACGTTCTCATCTGCGTATGGTTTGTCGCGAACAAATCTGTTTTGCAGAAATCCGAGTAGTACCTATACCTACTACACGGCACCAAAATAATAATCATTATTTATGTTATGTCCTTATCGGTTTCGTTTTAGTGCTATTGGAAAAAAACTCATTAAGCGTTGGTATGACGTGTAGTCGCTGGAATAATTAAATATTATAAATATTTTATGTGAGAAATAAATCGAGCATTTGGAATGATTGTAGTCACTAATAGTGACCATAGTCGTCGTTTTTTAATAGAGATTAATACCAACCCTTTTTAATCTTCTAATTACATAACAATATATTCTAAAATTCATTAATATTCAATAAGTTTTTGCCTTTTTTGTTTAATACTGTATTAAACATATAATTTTATATATGGCCAAACTAATGATTACCGTCCGATTCGTATGTTAATAACCAAAAATTACATTATAAAATTGCATAATTTGAATGTTATTTTAATAACGTAATCGTTCATTTAATGTGAGTTATCTATTAATAGGCATGCATTTAATACAGATAATATTATGTTTAAATGTTAACCGTTATTACAGCGATAGGCTTCTATAAATCCATTATAATCTTATGTTGCGATTTTCAATTGGTTCGTCAAAAATTTGATGTTTTAATTTGATTCTAATAAATTAAAAAATAATTGATTCAAACTTTGATAGATGCTGGTGAATCGCACTCGTTTTCATATTGACAATGTATATCTGAAATCATAGCCGCGTTTTAATTGTAAGCCAAGGTTAAACAAATTAGATTAAAAATAACTTTGTTTATGTATTTTATGACCAATCTAATTAAGCAATTAGACTAATTCGGTTTATTCTATGAATGCACAAGAACTCTAGCAATACTATACACACAACAATATGTCACGTTGAAGACGAAACGCTACGAGACAAAAAACACACGTGTTTGTTGGTTTTATTTTCATTTTCCCCCGTTAATTACTATACTTGATGAATGTTTACGCAGTTGTTACAACGGTCTTAAGCCGATAAGTAGTTAATACAAATGCATTTATTAAAATAATAATTGTTATAATTTCGTTCTTCAGATGTTCAGATATCTGTACTAAAACATTACATTTTATGATGCTATATATAAATTTTGAAAAAATGTTGTGTCCGTCTGTCCGACAGTCACGACATAATGATTCTAACTAAGCTGTTTACTGTTTAGTTTAGATTACAATATTATCGTATTCAATATTTTATAATTCTTATATAACAATATACATATACCTCAATATATATGTTTATGTTTAATAAGATAAACAAATTTCCACTGTTATATTATTTAAAAAATATATATAAATATATGCACTTATAATAAACGTTATAAAAACTGAAAAATCTAAAATACGAACACGTAATACATGGCAATTAGTTATACAGGATTGTACTCTAGACATTGTCTTCTCTTATGATACAAAAAGTTAAAACTTATTTTAGTTGTCTGCATGCGCACATTAAATCATAAATAAAACGTTAGGTATTAAAAATGTGCGTATTATTGAAGATTACCAGTTTTATATTTTAAAAATGTCGAACAGTAAGCGGTACACTGAACTTCTGGTTACATTGTGAATTGTATACCAAACAATATATTTTAACGATATCTTGTACGCGCCGAGTCCTACAGGTATATGATAAAATAGTTTTGATAAATTATTATGTATTGTATTATCGACGTTCAATTAATTTTATGATATAATGATAAATACATATTTTTTTTTTTGCATATCAACCAATATTGGCATTATTTATCACGTTAATTTAGATGTTGTGGTTAATGTTTAATAGTACCAGTTTCGTATTAAATTTTATTAGGTATAACTTCATAATTATGTATAACGTCGATGATATGATTTATTTCATTCCAAACTCATAAATCACGTATAGAAAACCTGAAATTTGCATGCTTTTATAACGTGTTCTTACTGACCAGGTAAAACGTATTTTTCTCAATTAGTGTAATAATCTATGCGATAAAATACGTTTTGAATAACATGAGTGAAGTACAGACCCCCCTGCGATAGTGCACCTACCACCACTTCATTTTAAATTGTTTTAGTTCGGTATTTTCTATGTAAACTATAACAATATTTTGATAACCAATGTCGTAGAGGTTTTTTAAGATACACAATATGATGTTGCAACGTAGATATTTTGAAACCAATTTCTAAAAACTATACCTTTTTTTCTTTGAACTTTCTTGAAAGCAAAAATATTGTTTTTAAATTAAATATTAGGTTTATTTTTTATTTCGTTTACTTAAAATACCTATCAAATTTCTCGAATAAACAACTATATTTAAAAAAATATATTATCCATAAAAATTTTAAGTAGCTATAACCAAACTAATATTGTTTTCACTTAATTGGGTATTAAATATTTTATATTATTTAAACTGCAATCGGCATCTATATAGAGATAATTTTTAAATAGTTTTGATTTTATTCAGTAGCACGCCCATCCTAATGTAAGATTTTATTTTTGTTGCAGGTAATGTTGAAAAATCACGAACAGTTGTAATATAATCTTACCGCGTGATCGGAGGAACTAAAATGTTGACCCAAACATTTTTCATAATTTTCATTCGGTATCTATACCGAACATAAATCACTTGTTTTTAATGGTTCGATCACTTAAGCGCTACTCACTCTTTTCACTGTCGATATGATATACGACGTAAAATGCAAGTTCCAAAAATATTATCCATCACAGCAGCACGAAGTTATATATGTTTCAATGCTTGTAATTTGAACGCATGTCCCATGGAAAAATAATACACTAGAAACGAATCGTGTAAGTAAAAATCACAAGAAACTTCAAACTTCTAAGTACAACAACAGTAGTTTCTACGATAAATTAGTGTTGTCGGCTTATTATACCTTCTTTGTTATAACAAAGACGTATTATTTGTGATTCATACATCATAAAATACCAAAATGTAATTATTAATTATACATACCGACGCTATAATATGGTTTTGACCTGTTAAAATCAAAGTTAACCTTTCACCATTTTAATATTTACATAACACTATGGGTTATTGACTATTTTATAATTATTGGTTTAATTCGTATTACATGTTGAAACGATAATATTCCAATCGTATATATAGAGTCGTAAAGTGTTTTAACTTAACAACAAAAACCATTAGAATTTTTATCCATTCTTAGAACCGTTTTACATTACCAATAAAATCTCATACCTTTTTAGCGTTTAATATTATATCATTTATTATCTTAGGTGTGCCGTTAATTTTAGTCCCGTGTCGAGCAATATCAAATAATATTATTTTATAATCAATCATCATCATAATAATATTATCATCTTGAGTGACCCCGAACGTAATATTTATACAGCAGACAACCTATACTATTCAGATTATACGTATAGGATATCGTTGATATGATATTATTAATATTATTATTATGCTTTTCAATCATCGGATTTTTATATTAAGTATCCATTGTCACGTAGCCAGAAACTAAAATAAGCAGTGTAACCACACAATGAGCGGCGCGTGTTACGATGACAATTTAATAACAATACGATTATTTAACTGATGATGGTACATTCCGCGTGCACTGCTATATTATCGTTTAAACGAGTTTCGATTGTACCTATACCTATACGTATGTATACGCGTGCAACGGGAAGAGTCGAAACGATAAAATGCATTTATATCGTATTAGTATCGCCGTATAGCGGTTTAAATCGGAATGGTTTCATACGAATTGTTGAAGAACTCTTTTTTTTTCCGACACCATCTCCGAGTGTCAATAAATCATCATTATACGCCGCGTAAACGCGTACATAATAATGTATATACAATAACAATAACACTATCGTACAATAGCGTATAATATTATGCCTATATTAGAATATATATTATATAATACTATTCGAACGGTTGAACGTCAAAAAAATAATATCCATCGTCGTTTACCGAGGGGACTCGAGCAAGTCCACGTGTATAATATTATTATGATGCCGCCTGCACCGCTTCGTCGTATCGCGGTTGATAATTTCTTTTTTTTTTTTTTTTACGTCGTTTCACTCGGCTTATTCGTACCCGGTCCCCGTTTTTTTTTTTTGCAAGCTCACAATCGCGGCTTTTCCGTTTTACTCCGTCTACATTGGTGTAATAGCGCCTAAATGATGCACGTATAATATTTACGTATATACGAGTATTATATTCGGTACACATCAACGTCGCAATGAGATGCGCCGAAACCGTGTAGGATACGCATGACGTTTTAAACGAGGTTTTTTTCAAAGGTAAACGCTCACTTCCCGATGAAACATTTCTTCAACCATAACTCATGGTCTAGATAAAACAAAATCGTTCAATATTACCTATCGTTATTATTTTCTCGAGATTTTTGTTTTTTTAATTCCACAACAGTAAGTAAACTATTTCCATGTTACATAATTATTGTATTACGGTGGCAAAATATTATTTTTTTGTGAGAAATTCGGTGTGTAAATATCTGATTTCGAACAAATGCTCGTTAATAAATTAACTTTATATACTCATAAAGTCGTAGTTATAAATTATCAATAACTCACTAATCGTTTGATCGGGTAAAGAATAATCGCACTGTACGTCCGTACACATATTGCGGGGTTACGCATCTTCCGGAGCGTTCAATACGATTGAAATATTAAATTTAAATAACACGTCACGACTATAGCAAACACACCGGTCACATATTATGTTGCGCGTATCGCTATGCGCTTATGATGATAATGATAATGACGATACGCGGTGGCGCTATTAAAACTACACGATCGCGCGGACCCTCGTCGGCGGTAGCTGGTAGGTACGTCGTGATGAATGAACCGCCGCGCTCACACGACCCCGCCGGACCGCCGACCGTCGATGTCATATTTTAATAATAATATAATAATAATATTCGCATAGCATAATAATATTATTATAACGATCTCGAATTTCCTGCGCTCTCTCTCTGTCTCTCTGTCTCTCTCTCTCTCTCGTTCCGCACGCTCGAAAACAATAGAATACAACAACTACAACAATAATAATAATATTATAATATATTATTATAATCAATTGACGACGACGAAGCCTCCGAAAGTCATTAACGGCCGCCCGGACGACTGCGGCGCGGTTTTCGCGACCGTATATTATAATGCGCACCCGCCATTAATTACTCGCACAAGGCACAAAATCGGTACGCGTCGTCATCGTCCCATCGCCATAAACGTTTTCGATATTAAAATCGTCGTGACGGGCGCTAGCCAGTCGTACGAATTTTCTGTCGCACACGATCGAAGTATATCGCACGGACGACGCGCCGACCGAAAATCGTTACACGGACTCCCCACCGCGCCGTCGGCGTCGCGTGTCCGCGTGGTAATGAATTACTCATATTATTATTACATTGTATACGTACGATCGTAAAAACGCGCGACTCGGCGCAACTTTGTCGGCGGCTCGCGTTTTTATATTTTTGGCTTTTTTTCCGTTTTGTTTTGTGGAGAGCAAACTTTTCCTATTGTTCCGGCACCGACACATAAATCAGCGGCCGAATTAAACGGTCGGCTTTTAATCTGATTAAAATTCGTCGTGCGTAAATATATATATATATATTATGTCATTTTATATACGTGCAATAGTATATACCGGGGAACAAATCGTTTTTGGCCCGAGTATAATTTTTACTTTACTTTTTTTTTTTTTTTGGACCCTTACCGATGCTAAGGAAAACTTTTCCCAACCGTAAGTCGACAAATCACGGCGACTGGCCGCCGCCGCCTGTAGGACTGTCGAAGATTTTTCCCCGACGACTCGACGGCGAACTGTACCGTCGCGATCGCCGCAAACACCCTTCTGCACGCTGCACGCGCGCCCTAATATAATATTATAATATATATATATATATATATAATGTATACATATTACTCATACACGCTCACACTTAATATTATATATATATAAATAATAAATAACGTACTGCGGTGCAGCTGTCCCTGAAAAATGTGTGTCGGAAATGGCTCATATTTCAAGAAGAAAAAGTCTGGATTTTTTTTTCTTTCTTTCTTTCGAAATCACTTCCCCGGGGACATGATGTCGCTACCGACACCGCCGAGTACAACTGTACCACCACTTGGTCGCAACCGGTCGATGATTTTTCTCGCACGTTCCCTGCGCGCAGTCGGTCTCACGACCGCGGATTGATTGGTCTGCAAACGTCACATCACACTCAGCAGATAGGCCACTTCGTCATACGTGCCGACCGCAGTTGTACAATGTCGTTCTATCACACTGATTCCATGTTCGCATATTCATTATAATACGTGCAGGGATTACCAAGCTAAGATCAAATATCAACACCTGCACAACTTCAGGGGTCTGGATTACCCGTCGATGAAAAAACAAATTATAATGGTCGTGTTCTAATCAATGATTTAAACGTTTCAATTATAGCATTGGTTAGCATATATATATATATATATATATATACAAAATCTCAATACACTCTAAGTACACCGTACTAATCACTGCAAATATTATAAAGTTAATAATTATTTTGATTTAAAATCAACATCAATAAATTAACATCAAAATAGTTCAATATTATTTTAATATTTCTTCAAAGCAATTATATATTTTGGTTTCGGTATTCATTTAAAATAAAAATAAAAATTATTAATGATTTTTGTACCGAAAAAAGTAAAAAAAGTATGCTTGATATTGTTTTAGGTTAACGACAAAATGGGCCCCTTACATTCTCGGACTCTTGAGACGTGTACCCACCGGGTCCACCATTAATCCGGGTTTGCGTATTCTAATATAATAATTTTGTATTGTTTCAATCATTGTTTTCGAACGTCACATGAATACCTCAGCTAAGGGCGGTCGCCGTGGAAATTTAACAACAACAATTGCACGATGTATTTATACGTATTTACAAATATACGATACAACTAGTACGTTTTGTTTATCAAATATTGTATATTGTATATTTAATTTATTCTTGAATTCATTTGACACAGTTTTACGCTTAAAATTACTTTTACCATTTGTTTATACGAGACACCTAGTTAAGCTTCCGAAAGAAAATTATTAGGTTTAAGTTTTCACTCCGGTGTTTGTAGGAACAAAACGTGGTAAGCGGTTTACCGTTTACCCGAGGCCCGAGGTGTATTTGTATATTTTAAGCGTTCATCCGATCATTTAGTTAATTATATTTATGTACCTACGTCAAAATAATTTTACAGTTTGAGGTATTTAGCGACGTGATAAAACGATTGTATTACAATAGAGTGTAATTACTTTTATTATTTTTTAATATTTTATAATATAATATATTATCTATTCTGTTTTCGTTGTAAAAGAATTACCCGTTAAGTTACATTCGTAACAATTAATACAATTCTCAAAGTGAAAATGTTATTTAGTTGGTAAGATAATTTTTAATTGCAGTGGTTTCCCTAATTATTTTTGAATTTAACTTCTTTTTCATGAATGTATTAATTTAAATTTTAAAATGCTTAACTGTACATGTTATATCATATTAATTTTCATAATAATAAACTAAATTTGGAGTTGTGAACTTGAAATTTGTTTATAAAATTAATATAATAACGCTTTAATTACTTGTTTATATCTCTAAGACAATTTTAACATTTTTATGTAACGTTTTCAATAACTTAATTCATCATTGCTTATTTATTTATATAAAATAATATGCACAATTAGTAGCAGTGTTATCTATCTGTATTCCGTATTGTTCGTTTTGTTTAATATTGAAGTATAAATTATTTGAAAAGAAATGTTATCTTTATACTTAATTGCTTTGGTAATTTTCAATATTTCTTATAGTTACAATAATTGTTTATCGAAACGGTTCAGATAATCGATTGATTATATTCTTTGATCTCAACCGTCTCTGTATATTAATTACTTACAGAATTGTATACTTAATATAGGTATGTACTTTCAACGCATATTTAGTTTGTGTACAAAATAATCTAGTATTATTTTTTTCGATACTGAATCACATTTTGATGAATGCAATATTTATACATCTTGCTATGTTAGAAATGTACTGCTTAGAAAATTATACGAAAACGCACAAAGGAAACGGAGAGATAAATATATTATATAAATGTACATATTTTGTGCGTGTGAAGTAAAAAGTTGTCTTCGTTTCCGGTTTGTGCTAAAATAGCAAAATTCTGAATAAACTTTATGTCAAGTCCCGATCCTTTCAGATGGTTGATGATCCCTGAAGAACACGTCAACTAACCGTGTCTATTCTTTGTCACACATACATATACATAAATATAAGATTTATAATATATGTGTGTATATATACAACGGATGTTTATATTTTATTATTCATACACGTATAGATAGTAGAAACACAGTTCATAAAAGAGAGTTATTGCAGTTCATTATTATATAAATCCATTGACTCTTGGCTCAGGGTTGTCGGTCCATCCCCTGCATTATACTGGCGCGCACAAAGATTTAATTTGCCATTTTTAAATCCTGTAGCGCGCGCGTATTATACGATTACAAACTCCGTATTGTTTGAACAAATTGACATTGTAAATAACGCTACAATAATAGTAATAATGATAATAATATTAACAATATATATAACATAATATCGGTTTTAGGGATTTGTTTTTCAGACCCTCTGGAGGGTACGTATAATACCCCCCGCGCTACCACATGTTGGCCGTGAGCCACGCGTGTAATGCAATACTTTTTAATCCTGTAATGGGGTAGTGTCCCGGAGAAAAGTATATTGCGAATGATCCTATACACATTACCTACCCGGTATTATTGTATCAGATCTACCTGAGCAGCGATCGGTCGACCCCATGTCACGGGTGTTTTTTTTTTTCATTCATTTTCCAGCTGCCTTAGTCATTCCTGTCAACGAAAACCATAATATATGGAGCCCGAAAACAATACATTATAGAATGCAAGTAATATTCTATTTTTGTTGTTTTTTAACCCCTGCCAAAAATCTATAAGTTTGGTTTTGTGTCTTCCCGCACCAGGACACCCCGACTAGGGTGTGTATGTGTATGTATAAATATAGGTACTAATATAGATAAAAAAAAAAAAAGAAACGCCCTGTCGTGGCACCCCCGAAACTCATCATAAAATTACACCATCATTTATAAAAATCGGCGTTGTCTAATGGACTATTTCCCCAATCTCATCGTCTATCGGTAGTTAGGTAATGATATTTGCTTCCCGCGCACTATTATATGAAAGTTCTAAATGTTCGTATAATTGTTTATTATAACAACAATATGACTATCGAAACCTGTCGCATACTAATTGTCTTAATGGAATACAACGCGTAATTATTTGTTTAGTTGATAAAACTCTAAATTAAATATTCATTAAAGTAATGTCATATCGAGTTACTCTATTATCATTTAATAGTATAAAGGGTTTACTTTTAATATTATCATTTTTATTACACTTAACCCATTTTATTCTATCGCGCTGAAAAATAAATAAATAAAAAGAAACGTGATATTATTTTCATTCATGACAGTGTTCTCGCAGATAGGATTTCCCACGTCGCACGTCCGCTCCCTTGTTATTCATATTTGTGCATTATAAATATATAACCATCGCATCGCGTAGTTGGTATTAAAAAAAAAAATTAGCTACAGCCAATATTTTTATGCTATTAATTTCATACTATACTTTCGCTTGTACTTATTTACTATTTCGAAAGTAGTTACATGATTTGTATCGAATTCTACTGAAATCAGATAGTTGATCGTCATTAATATTGTACTTAATATATTATATCGATTTGAAAATATACTTATGCCAATAGTTTAAATTAAAGGATTACGTCCTAATCTTTGATTAATAAATTAACAAAATCTAAATAAAATAAAAAAGTAAATCAAAAAAACACTTCGTCCATCATTAGAAGTGTCAAAAATCTCATTATTGCTTTACAGTCATACTATGTTAAAAACTGTTTAAAGCTGTATGTTAATTATTTATTGTAGTTTCTATTAAAAAAAAAAAATCATTTTTAATACTATAAAATTTACTCGAACTGAAATGCGAAGTATTTATTATTAGACTGGATTAATATTTAATACTATAAAACTACATCTAATTGCAATTTCATAAGCGATCTTACTCGCGAGGATAGCGCTATGAATGATTTGTTACCTTCTCAAAGTAACACGTGCCTAATTGGATAGCGAATGCATAATGTTATAAGATTACCGTGTAAATTATTCAATTTGAATATGCAAGTGAATCGGTCGGTAGCTGTATAGTTGTTGCAGTTAGAAATTATTGTGGTCTGTGGATGCTATTTACCAAAGTAAGATTTCGTCGAATCTAAATATAAAACTAAAAAATGAGTTGCAAAAAAATTGTAATAACTTTTAGACAAAAACGTGTATCAAAACTCGATACAAGCGCCATGCTACACACGCCTTTAAATTATTACTTCTACGGAGGGTAAACAAATTTCCAGTATTTTTATGCATTTATATTTTAATGCAAAAACCGCTGGAGCATACCATTATTTTTTCCGTTTTTGTAAGGTCGCAAAGGTTGCTCAATACAAAAGGCATGATAATAATTTCGTTTCATACATAAGTCATTGAGTGTTGTAGTCACGTATTCGCCTTCGAGGGCCCTGATGTGTGTAACAACCCTAGAGAGAAACTCGTGCTACGTTACGGGTATGGGGAAAACAATGTTTAAAAAAAAAATACTCACCTCCCTCTTTTTTATTTTTTCATATTACCCACTCTTATTTTATTTTTCGAGAAGTGCATTTTATACACGTAAAATAAAAACAAATAAATGAATAAGTATTGAAAAAGGTAAAAGGAACGAACCTAACATTTCAGATGAAAGGAAACGCGAATACAATAATTATTATTCAATCAACGCCAGTTGCATTAACGCAATTTTTATAATAATCAGGTATAGCCGGTATAGGTTCACTCACATTATAGTCAATACAAAACATATACAATGTTGAATGTACCAATGCGTGCACTTAAATGGAAATAAATTACCTATCGTAGGATTATTCGGTTTTAGATTGCCTTAACAATGCATTTATACTTATTTAATAAAGTGGAATAAACATATGTAATAAGACTTGAAATCATGAATACGCGGCTACCTACCTACCTACCTATGTAATTTATGCTATTCAACTGAAGATTATAATGCGCATTTCGAAACGCTTTACATTCTGTTTATTTCTAACTTACTTAGTTCCATCCCGATTTACATTCAAAGTCTATTAACCGCAATTACAAAGGTTAACTTCCGTGTAGTTAACGTATTTTAAATAAATGTAATTTATACTATGGATTCTTTGAAGACTATGTAAATTTGTTATAATTATACTTTTATTTTATATATTTCTGTAAAAACATATGCTATGCATTTTGCATTTTTAATGAATTAATCATTTCAATCGATCCAAAATGGAAAAAAACAATACAAATAAGAGGTAAGTAATTTATCATTTAAATTTAAATAATACCCAATCAAATTCTTATTCTCGATTTAAACACTATTTTTAATAACTATAATTTATGAATTACCTATTACTTGTACATTTAATCTTTTTTATGTAGCTAAATATTTTATTTACACTTTTTTTTAACGCAACATAGATTACAAAATTAATAAAAAAAAATTCTGATTATGACAGCTTTCTACACATAAGCACATTTTTAAATAAACAATGGATTCAAAAACTATAGAATTGATATGAAATGAAATGTCAACTATTTGTGATGATTAATGAACGACGTAGGTACTTACGTATTATATGGTTAAATAATAAATAATACAAAAAGATATAAAAAATATTTGTATTTTTTACTAAGTTTTATTTTAAAAACTTAATTTAATGAATTTCCATTTTACAAATAATTATAAAATACAACAGTAAAATAATCAAATCCTTGAAATTAAGTAAGCACTGTAGTACTCGTCGAGTTTATTTTCTCGGGAACAATATGCCGAAGTTCCGTTTTGAATATTAAATGTTATACGATCGGTCCAGTTGAAATACAAATTGCATTAAAATAAAGAAAAACAAAAACACGAACAAAAAGAAAAATCCTATAGAATTTCATCTAAACCTAAGGTTCCGATAATTAAATATAAACTAAAGGGTGAATAATTGTTAGGGCCTCGGGATAAGTCAGCAAACCGTTGCTTTGGCTGCAGTCCAAGGATGCCGAGTCCTGAAATCTTTAGGATGAACAGCTGACGATATACGTTCACCTCTCTTCCACGTCATATTCCCTTGTTTCACTAAAAGCAATGATGATGTGGTGTATGGACCAATGCGTTTTCAACCCTCTTTGGGCCGTAGTAAATATGATTCCTATTTATATATAATAATATGTAACGCTTCCATTAATCACACCACGATTGTGTATGTGTGTGTTGGTGTGTGTGTGAGTCTAGGATATTTTGATGGAACGTGCGAAAGATATGGAACCCGCCTGAATTCCTGAACTATTTCAAATTCCAGATTTTAATTAAACATCACGCCAACATTTTATACCCTCAACTATAGGGTATAGAGACACTAAATATATGAATATATTATGATATGTCTTATCATCATTCTTTGGTTAAATATGTGATAGAATTTTGAATAGCTTTGGTTCGGATAAGATTACAAAATACGTACAGAAATTGATAAAATCGATAACGATAATAACCATAGACTAAGAAAATATATCAAATACAAAAATTCTCGAAAATCGTAAGAAAATCGTAAGAAAATATGGAAATGTTTAGTTCCGTATTCGACCATTAAGTTTATGTTTTATGGATCTCGATGTCGACGTTGTCGACGATAAAAACTCAACCCCTACTCCGAGTTATCATGTAAAAAGCGTTTTTACGTTACTTGTAAGTTCCGCGTGAAACGGTAAATCCGCTGGGACGACTTTGAGAAGCTATTATATTAAGCGATGCTGAAAACGAATGTGCAATTTTTGAAAAATGTTGTCGGGAAATATATAACATTCCATTCTTGGCATTTTTCCAGACCAATTTCACTGTTTCTCTGTATAGACAGAGCTAGTACTGAGTTATACTAACTATAATCGTGAAACACTAAACCGTTTATGAATTCAACGACGTAGTGACGTTCTCTATTGAAACAATATAAAAAAAAAAATTTAATTGAAAAAAATGCATATTAGCATTAAAATCTTCAAAAAATTCATTATATCAGTATTTTTTTAAAAATTATTATATTAAATTATTTACAACATGTTTGATCTTAGTAAAATATTAAATGTGAAGTAAGCTAAACTACCACCACCGTCATGATTCAAATTTTTAGTTAAATGAATGGTTTTCTAAAAAGACGTTTTTACTATAAAAAAATCACACACGGCCAGCTTTTAGATTCTTTTTTTTTAAATAAACGTTTATCTTTTTTTAAAAATTAATGGCGCGAAAATAAAAAGTATTATTAAAAGAATTACGATTACCGGACCGTGAACTTAGCGTTTTACTGGTTAAGAGGAATGAAGAAGAAGAAAAAACTTTTCTTATTTTTATTTCGTTTTCTGTCATCTCGATGTTCCTCTCCGCAAACGAATATAATATATGACGGCCACATTTTCACTCGACCAAAACGCAAACAATATTTTCACCGAAAAATATGATTATCTTTACGCATACAGAATATATACATATACGGCAGGTATGTGCTTTTAATTTGTGTTGATATTCTTACTTTTATAGCCAGTGGTCTATGGATAAAAATAACTGTGAGTATACGTCTCGAATCTCTATTGATAATATACCTACCTACCTAAGGTCAGCCATCAATTAACTACCGTGGAAATCCCTTGTACTGCCCACTATGTCAGACGAAGTTCGGCGGATAGGGAAGATTGACAGGATGGTAGTATGCGCCCAAGTGAATATGCATTAGCTGCCATATCTACTGACAGAAACTAGGTCGAAACTTGACGATTTAAGACCGATAGGAAATACGCCAACATCATACGGCACTCGTTCCTCGAACAATTGAAAAACTTGCGATAACAGAAAAGAAACATTGAATTTATCTAAACGCAACGCAACATTCAGATGATTGAAATATAAAACGCAACAAATGATTTCAAATTTTTGTTGTGTTGTAAATATTCTAAAATAATTAATAACAATTTACAAGGTATTAATTATTAAATTAACTATAAAAATTAAATTGGACATATTATAAAGTCAAAATGTATTTATTTTTTTTTGAATTTTATTTAACAAAACTTAAATAATTTATAGGAAATACGGACGAGATATTATAAACATTAAATAACAACAAACCTTATGCAATACTGTATCTAATCGAAATAAAAACTATATATATATATATATATCTAATGTGATTCAGATCAAACGCAACTATAACGAACTACGTTGTTCGATTGGCTTGTTTGAACTGTATGGCAAATTATTTTTTCCCCCAAAAAACTTCCTTTATATACATATATACGTTGATTAGGAACTGTAAACATTTTTATCCGTTAATACCTCGAGATTTCGTCCGTCAATACGATCGCGTTTGGTTTATATTGTTTATATTTTATAGTATTGGCACCCTCAGACTTGAAACCACTTCGACAGCGAATCGTTGAATTATTCATCGTTTGGCAGTATTTGGACGGTATATGGACGGATAAAGAAAAGCGCTAACCGAAATAATTGTTCACTAGCTGTTGTTTTCTACTGACATTAGCTTTTTTAGTCTTCTGAAATGTTTACTTTAGTCTTGTACAGTACATGGTGTGATAATCTTTTTTTTTATTTTCCCTCTACGCACACTACGCACAAAAGAAAACAAACATTATTTTTGTTTTTCCATTATGTCTGTTTAATACTTTGCCGGTCATTGCATTACATTTTGTACATATCCATAGAGAAGACTCGAACCGTTGTCGGTAGTATAGCCGAAGGAAATTTCTATATACCATGTAATATTATCGCAATATGATTTATTGCTGTTCGGGGTTGTATAGGTAGGTACCTATGATTAAAAATAAAACCGTTTTTATTTTTTAATTAACGAATTAACGACAAGGGCGTAACGAATTACGTGGGAGGTCTAACACCGGGAACGGAAATGCATCCCAAAACGTGTTCCCCGAGCGTGTGTAAGGGTCAATATTAGGGATTTACCGATAGTACGCACATATATGTATAACATCTATACATGTATATTTATATCCATAAATGTTTTTTATCTGACAGCCCAGTACTGACCTCATCGAACATCTGGTATCCCTAGATGACCCCACCGGTACATGTGAACATACGTGAGTGGTAATGTAGGTGAAGGGTATGTGTAGGGTATAAATGACCGAAAGTGCTATCCGTACGTTTCAGTGTTTTCACGCAATTTTCGATGCCGAATGGAATGGCGAAATGCTTTTTACCCGATCCTAAAAATGAATATCAACAGAGTAACGGCATATAATAATATAATATAGTATATAGCGACGTTCTATATTCGTTTTGGGTGCATTTCAACAGACCTTGCTTTAGTAGGTACTGAAATAGCTAATGAATTTTGGCCACGCATCAGACCATGATAAATTAAACTCACAGAGGTGCAATCACTGTGTAATATTATGTACACGTATTCGTACTCTATGCTTAAAAACAACTTTATTCTATTTTTAAAATAACAAAAATATAGCTGTTCATTGTACTTGTTTAAATATATAAGCGCTCAAATATAAACATATTTATCATTAGCTATAGGTATAACACGTATTCTAATATATTTGAATAATTCTTATATCATTATGTTTATTCCAGTCTAAGTATTGTCTACTGCATGCACTTTATTTTATCTTATAATAATATATTAGTACTCATTAGCACAAGTAGTGCGCCACTGAACCAAATTAAGTAGGTAAATAATAATTGTACGTAATACGTACATAATTATTCCTAAGTAATTCAGTTTATACGATATGTAATAATAATAACTGTTCTTATTGTTCATAAATCAGACATCTTTCACAAATCACTCGGTGCACAAAATAATAATTGATAATAACATTTCATTTGATTTAATTTCTAAGGTATTGCTTTTAAGGAACATTACTCTTGATAATATCTCAATAGTAATAGTTAAATCATACATATTTATAATTATTAGCTCTTGGCTTATGACTGGCAACAATGTAAGGAATATATAGTAATATTTGTCATGAATAAACAGTCGGTACATAAAATATTATACTCGAGGGATAATAACGTGCGCGTATTATGTGAACGGTTATAGCGAGTGACAAAACACTATAAAGAATCTGGTACTAAAATTACGGAAACGGTTTTCGTATTTGCGGAAAAGAATCGTATGTGTGTCGAGAAAAAACAACTCTATATAGAGCAGTACGAAACGAGCACTTTTTTTTTTTTTACTTATTTATTTATTTATGATATTATATTATTATTGTTGTGTACACATTGTACGCGTAGTCGCGAACGCGCGTGTATTGGAAATACGGTGGTAAAAACGAGATTTCGTTCGCTGCAGTAAACGACTCGTTAAAATTTCCAGAAACAGCCGGTAAACCATTCAACGCGTGTTTTTTTTTTTTTTTTTTATGTACGGGCCACCACTTGACTTTTTATTAACGAATGTCACCGCAGTCGCACGCGGGCACACACCGCCGTCGCATAATATTTCCGAGGTGAAATATTATTATTATTATTATTATTATTATAATATTTCAGCGGGATTTCATTAAACGGTACTGTCTGGTTGGCCGACAAAACGGGTGTAGGTGCGCGAGCGGAATACGGTGCGTATACTCGTATATATATATATTATTCGAATGTAAAACGTCTATAGTAATTACGGGAACCCGGACGTTTTACATTGTCCACCCCTTTTCCGCGTTTCGCCGGTGAAATGGAAACAATATTCGAATGCCTTCACCGCTGCCGTACTTGCCCACGCACATTTTAATAGTCGTGTACGTCTTGCGCGCTGAATGAAAGCCATTATTATACGACGGCGGCGGCGGCGGCGTTTAAACAACGATGACATTGTCGCCGCCGACGCCAACCTTCCCGGAAGAAAATCCCGACGACAAAACGAGAATATTTTTAAGCTCTCCTCGTCCGAGTGCAAAATTAATGTTTTCTATTACGCAACAATAAACGAAAACCGCGACTAAAAAATGATAATAATAAATGTATAAATGGGCAATGTGTATAATTATTGTTAGCCGACGTAGAGATCAGTTGCCTCAGGATACGTCGTCATGACGAGTTTTCAAACTCACTATTCTTAAATTTAAATCATAACACGGACCGTTACGAGTAAATATCAAATTTCGTATGAAACAACATAATATCATGCAAATATCAAATTTGGAAATCTATATCTCGACACCTAAACTAATTATTTAGCAAACTAATTGAGTTATTAATCATAAGATATGAAAATACAGAATTGTAAAGTACATATATTTTTTTATTGTTATTGTTTCTATTAATTAATTATTTTTTACAAGTTTTATGATTATTTAGTATATAATGAATGATTAAATGCATATTACGACGTAAAAGTTTTTACTCAAAAAATTTGATAAATATGTATTAAAACAAAAAAAAGTTGGACTGAATTATTAATATTTTTATTTTATGTTTGTTTGTACATTATTTGTTATTTCTCTTTTTGCATAATTATATCGTTTTTATATCAATATTACCTGACCTTTTAACGGAAATAAAATCATAAGTTAGTCAATATAATATTATAAGGAACAGTAAACGCCAAGCTTATCGTTGGAAAAACACACAATATTTACACAATACTGGTATAATATATAAATATATAATAATATAGTCAATTATAAATGTTTAAATTATACTTTTATGAACAATTTTTCACAGAAGAATCTTTAAATAAAATCATTAAAAGGCTATAACAATGCATAAATTTACTCAAATCAACATAAACTTTAAAACATACAAAAATATGCAAACTACAATATTGGATAATATCGATTCCTTATATCTCAAATAAGATTTATATTTTACTGTTTTTTATTTAACTATCAAGAAAAAATAATATGCAAATTTTAAAAGTCCTTAATACACACACATATATATATATAATTTATTAATTATAATGTTTACTACTAAGTACTAACCATACATCGCAAAAAAGGTTTTTTTTAAAAAAAACTCTTGACAACCTAATTAAATTAATGATGTCACTATATAAGAATTAATACATATTTTTTTTATGTATATTTTTTAAAATAATAATGGATGGTATAACAAATAATAACATGTTCATGGTGGTAGTTTTTAAGTGCATATTTATTTTTTTAATTAATAAACTAGCGAGTTATACTTTAAACGAGATATAAAAACGATGTCTTAGCTCATTGCACAGTTCACGCACAAGCACTTACGAATTTATTATATTATATCATAATAATATTATTATATTATAGAATAAAGACAGTAAAATACCATTGAGACGTTTCAAAAGGGGCATTTTGCTGTTATCATTAATGACGAGCAGTAACGTGAGGAGCTTAAAAGCTAAGCATGAGATTTTCTGAGACTGGCGAGTTAATAATGGTGAATAGTTTATAGTGAAAAGTGTAATCGTATGTATGCGCGTGTGTGTGTGTGTGTGGATTTCCAAGGGCTTGCCAAGAGGGTGATGGCGTGGTATCTCTATAGTTTTATCTCGCGTTTTTGTTTCACAGCTTGTGAAACGTACGGACAGTAAGAAGAATGAAGGGAAAAAGAGGCCCACATATATAAGTTCTGATGACGGGGTGGCGGTGGTTTTTGCTCGAAACCTGTCCGAGTGATTTATCTTTTGCGGAGAATTATCAACACAACACTCACACAAACATACGAAAACCCACAGATACCCGTACGCGCACGCGCACACACCCTGTATAATTCGCATCCGTTACTTAAGTTTAAGACACGTTTTAGTTCATTTGTCCTAGCACTGTGACACCTTTACGGTGGACATTTTGTACTATTACCCACACACAATATGTCATTTTCCCGACCCCATATTCTATAATAACATGGAACATATTAGGGCATCCCGTTACACATGACTTCCCCCAGACTGACAATATTATGACTAACCACATGACGTCATTATACGTGAATTTCCTGTTCAACCTGTTCAATTATTGAAATTGCATTTGCACTGTATGATAATAATATAATTGAGTTGGTTTTAATCGATGAACACGCGACGAGTAAACGTTTGTGAAAGGAAAGCTTTTGACGCGGAAATAAATGTCCGGTCCTGTGTGTATTTGTATAACTGGCGAGAACGTGATATCCCTCAACCAATCGTGACTAGACTTCACAGTATTTCCCGTTTTGCGTACGAACATTTTGAATTCAAAATAATAATAATATTCGTACCCGATAAAAATAAGCCCACGGGTGGAATTCTAATGCACCCCTGCTGTATGAGATAGTTATTACTTCCAAGCGCCTAGAGATCGGGGGTCTAGCGATAAAAAACGTCAAGACAATATTCCGGTGAACGTTTTTTTTTTTTAATTTTCTACCATTTCGTGCTGACCGCGTAATAAGTAATAACGATAAACATCGTAAAAATTAATGTCGTTACATAACGATTCAACCGGCAATCAGTGAATCCCATATTATTACGGTAAATCTGAATCATGATTTTTAAGATCTGTTAATATTTTTCTTTTTTAATTAATTTGAATATAAAGTGTATGTATATCCTTTGTAGCAAGGATGTTTTTGAAATATGATTTTAACAATGAGTGCCTACCGTCTTAAAATAATAAACCTACAATTTGAATAAAGACAATTAAAATATATACGTTGCAAACAACATTCACTATTCCTGGTCTTTTGTTTACATTGAGACTAAATCGTGTGGATTAAGAAGTCAGTATATTCTAGCTTTATTCGGTCTACGTAACTATTAATACTGATACTTTATTATGACGTTTTGCTCAACCGACAAACGCGGCATTGATTGACGGACATCAAAAACTTTAGTACAATATATATTATATAGAAACAAGTTGTACACTGTTAATACCGATGTTAAAAGTTTTCAGAGAATTTCCCGAATCTTATAGTTAAAATAGATGGATAAGTAAGTTTAATCGGGTCATGTAAATTTATTGTTGTTATTCTATTGACTGGCACACTACCATATTACAATGTTATAATGTTATACATATACGTATTAACTACCGCGTCCCATAACCGACATACGAACACTTTTTCTATAAATCAATGTATTTGCTTTATTGACATTATTGTACTTTTGTATAAATATTATCGCGTATAATATACATTAGCCTAATTTTATTAAATACACATACCTACATTTAATTTAAACAAAAATCATAAATAAATTTAAAAAAAATAATTTTTATCAATAATAGGTTTGATAAATGTGAAATAAATGTTTGTAACGTTACACAATTTATATTGCGCTCATACAAATTATTTTTATCTTTAATCAAAATCAATAAAAATGTTCACTATCAGAATTAATATTCCCGACTGTTACGATTATCTGGTTATGCATGAAAATGTACCATTGTTACCTTTGTTTGTTCTATTTAGTCTACAAACAATATGTAAATCATTGTAATTGCATTTAATAATCTGTAGTTGAGTTACTATAGAATATATATTTCAATTAAAAATTCAATATTTTTAATACATTTAAATGGTTTTTTGTTTGCATACAATTCTCTAAATAATAATACATATAACAATAACTTATTGGTATTCCAAAACCAAAATATTCGAATTATCGTAGTAATAATAATTTTGAGTAAATTATATTGTATAAAATTCTATTGAATTTCATAACAAAAAAATAAAAGGAGCATTTTTTAAACAGAATTTCTTAAAATGTATATTTATATATATATAGAATTTAGGGTTCATTATTTTAATTTTGAAATGTTCGAATTGAAGCATCAAAGTTTTGAGACACTTCACTATCATAATTGATTTCTATTTACTATAGAAATCTTTCATTACTTGACAATAAATGAAATGAGAAAAAAGATTCGGATCTTAATAAACCCGCTGTCAAAAGTATGAATAATAAATGTTTACTACAAAGTTTGTACTACCGTACTAAATTTAATAATTTACACAAAACAACTATTGCTTTTACTATAATCACAAAGATTATATAAAACAGAAATTACAAATAATCAGCTAAATGAGAATAAAATACTTTTGTTCGTGTATATTTAGATTGGAAAAAAAAAGAATAAATTACGATGGTCGAGTAGGACCGTTACAAAAATAAAAATACAAACCTAACTTAGAGCGTCCTACAACTGATGAGGGATGAAAATTCTACAGATTAGAAATAATTATTTATAGTTACCTATAATATTGTAATAACGATGATCGTGCGCACAGTTTATGTCACACGCGCGCGCGCGCGCGTAAAGCCATCAATATACTGTCGTCGGGATACCAGCAGACAGCATTACGAGCCGACTGATCGAATTACGCTTGATGATGGATTCACACACGGTGGTATATCTGACGCCGCGCGGCGTAATAACCAATACATTTCGGTTGCAGACCACTTTTGCGTACCTATCCTATTTAGATTTGTCATTTGATGCCCATTGCGTGTTCCGTGGTACTTTCCGCGTCTGGAGATGGTCGTGACGTCGTCGATTTTGATTCATTTTTGTCCTATCTGCAGCGTGCCGCGTTCGAGCACTCGTGGCTTGCATGTATATTTTAATGACATTTATATGACAATTCAAAATAAATACAAATTCTACCTACATAAATATTAAGATGATTTATGTAAGGGTCTTACGCAATGTTATTATATTCTTCCCCTAAATAGCGAATGGTTGAAGGAGAAGGGGCCGGTGGTGGCGGAGAAAAAAAAATGTATACGTTTACACAATTGGGGTAGGTAGGTACTCGGAAAAGAGATCCCTTTGGATTATCATTGCGGGGCCTCGCGGGCGTGCGCGTTTAAAACGGGATAATGGAAAGATACCTCTTTGCGAGTGATTTACGTTTTAATCCTCGGCCGACGGATGGGGCGCGGAGCGAACAGGACCGAAGTTTCGATTCCTCCTCCGCCAGAGAAGTAGCTCCAAATATATATATGTGTGTGTGTGTGTGTGTGTGTGTGGATGTCTCGTGTATGCTTTATCTTCGGCCGCCGATCAGCTATACTACGTTCCCCTATCCGTTTACGAGCGCGCGGCCGAAAAACTTTATCGCGCTCGAACAGTACACGCACAGTCTTTACGCGAAATAGAATAACGACAAAAACGGATTTCACCGACTAAACGCAGTCTCGCGCTTGTTTTTAGCTTTAATGCGTACATCATTAGAACCAATTATTATTATTATTATTATACCCTTCCGCGACACTGTTTGTGACGCCTTATTATTCTCGAAGCGTTTTATTGTAATAATATTATAATAACGTGCGTAGTATTGTAGGTAGGTAAAACAACACGTTAATCTAAATTCGGCTTGTCAAACGCGTATTTGTACAGTACGCATACCCACTGCAATCTACGTCGTTTATAATAGAGTGCATAAAATATCGCGTTTGCTTTATAAATCAGGTGGTTAGATTATATAATTATTGTGAGTACAGTGCAGTTTGACAACACCCACACGCCGCCACGGTATCTAAACTATTAAACTATTACGCACGTTTTCACTGCAGACTCCGGATATACGAGAGATATTTAAAACTGATAAGATTTATTACTATCTATTCATAAATTGACATTATTCATTTATCAATGTTATCATGAACAATAATATAATATATAACCGTAGTTGATGATAAAATTCAGTATGAATCATTATTACTATTTTCATAATAATTGAGGGCCATCATAATTATATTATAGCGCATCAGCCAAATTATAATATTGAGTAATATTAATTTTTCCGATGAAGCGTCGTACCTGATTTTCAATTACTAAAACCATAACTTACTTTTAGCGGCGGAGGCGTCGCACACGAATATAATACAACTCGAACAACTTTAAATAATTTTAACAAACGCTAAACGATAAATTATCATTTTAATAATAATAATATGGGTAAAGTTTAACTCAAAAGATTATTATTGCATAAAACATGTATTATTGTATTATGCGTTGTATAAAATTCAAAGTATCAGAACAATAATCCAAATATTCTTTTTTTCTGTAATATATTTTTTTTTAATTATATTATTATTAATTTAACAGTGGATATCTCGTATATATAGCCTCACTGTAGAATTATTATTATTATTACTATTATTATACTTCGTGTATTAATATTTCTATCTGATTATATATCACAAATAAGTCATACCTTTATATATATATATATTAATATATCATGGTAAATAAACATAAATGATTTCGCTTGACAAAAGATTTTCAAATACATTCGCCGCAGTATGCAAATCGGTGAATAAAAAATTACAGTATTTTTTCCCAAAAATAATATTTTAACATTTACCTATATTAATATAATATTGCGTATGTGCGCAGGGACGAGTTTGGAAATCCCCAATTCAATCCGGATTGTGGATTGGACCATGAAGTTTAATAGTAAAAAAAAATATATAGTTACTTCATTTTTGGGAATTACAAGGTTCTCTAATAAAATATAAATCCCCAATGATTCGCGTATATATATATAAGGGTTATTATTTTGTGTGTCTGTGTGGGCGTATTATAATACCTAGAACGAACAAGACGTTGTGTATCCCTTTCTCCCATCCAAAGTTCCTCGTGCTATTTTTTACGACAAATAGTACAATGCACTCGTACTACAACCATGTTATTATTACTATTAAATTGAATTGGGCTTGTTGTTGGTCAATCAATAACATTGGTCACAGTAGGTTTTAGTATTTATAAAAATGGCAAAGTCCGACGGAAGACAATAAATTGGCCGATCATAGCCGTATGGTGGAGGCACGTAGTCTTTTGGTCCTACAGTCGATTTATTTACAGGAGACCTCCCATTGTGATGAAAAACAAAAATCCCATTCCTGAAAAATTCGCTAATGTAAACAGGGTGCTCTTTCCCCTCTTTTTCTTCTTCTACAATTGTTGTTTTTCCAACAAAAAAATAAAATAAATAATAATAATAATAAATAAATAAATACAATTTTAATATATTACACGAATGTACATTATTCGTATACCACTTTTTCTCCCCTTTTCCGCACTCAAAAGTCATAGTCGCCTGGTAAAATAACAAATAAAAATGGAACATATACTACTACCTCTACTCTTTCTCTAGGACCGTGTGGGGCATCAATTAATTTACATCCCACGCTCTGCAACAATAGTATCTGACCTATTCCTGTATTTGATAAATATATTTTTCTATAAGATTTATTTCATTAATAAATATAAAAGTTATGTTATCAAATTTAATTTTTAAACAAAAAAACACGTTTAAATTCCATATAATATAAAATTATTTTTCTGGTTCTCTGCTTAATTTTTAGTCATAAAATATATTTTCAATACATAAAATTTTGAATATACAATAAAATAATAACTTGGCTCTTAATCAGAGTAAATGATTATATTAATGATAAAAAGAGCTTTTTAGCTATCATTTACGCAAACTCTTTCAATCCTATTTGTAAATGGTTATGATAATGGTAGTTATAAAAATAATTTTAAATATTTAAATCGTTACGTTTGATTATACTTCGTTGAGAAAAAAAATTAAGAATTGATAGTTAGCACTAAACCGATCTTATCTCGTTTACTAAATTTATAGAAAAACTACTAAATATATATTTATTTTCTAAGCATGTCACCTTAATCCTTATTCAACTGGCTCAAAAGATTTAATCGGCATATAGAAATCTTTTTTTTCTTCATTCGATAGCCTTTATGACCGTTAAATGTATGGTTTAAATCCTTTTTATGTGGTATATTTAGATATTCTGTATTTACAACTAAAACCACGCGATAAAAAAAGACTTAAGGTGAATATATTTATCCTCTTTTATTCAGCTTTTATTTTTTATAGAGCTATAGAATCTGAAGTATTTTGTAACGCTACCTAATTACCTAGATATTAAATTAATTAGTTGATAAAAAAAATATGTATATACTAATATATACTCAGTCTAAAGAGCATACATTATTAAATACTCTTTGTACTTGTAATTTCCGTATTAATTTTCAGTTAACCGTTGAAGCACAAGAGCCTAAATGATCTCTTACATTTTTAATTTTACACTAAATATTAAGATAAAAAATCTTTTCATAAAAATTAGTAAATACATCATAG
The DNA here is from genome assembly GCF_003676215.2 of Rhopalosiphum maidis. Taxonomy (NCBI): domain Eukaryota; kingdom Metazoa; phylum Arthropoda; class Insecta; order Hemiptera; family Aphididae; genus Rhopalosiphum; species Rhopalosiphum maidis. The sequence continues at coordinate 46,317,186 of NC_040880.1, read as the reverse complement.
GAAAATACGTATAATATCTATATATCTAAATTATTAACTTTTTTTTTTAATAATTAAATGTTGGATGATATTATTATTATTAATATACAGCAAACAAATAAAGAACAGAAAAAATATTGAATACAATAAACACAGTATAATTTATAATGTATTCATTATTTTTAAATTTTTTCGTGTATCAATTTAAATTTTATTTTATTCAGTCTAATCCATTTTTTCTACCATAAACCATTAGTGATGTTTCCAAGTGTTTTAAGAAATAAAATAACTCAAACAACGTTTTTCTTGAAAACTTGAGTTTGCTATGCTTGTATACCTCTTCTACTTTTTATTGTTGATGAAATGAAGTACTTTTTAAGTGGAAAGCAAATGAATTACAATTATCCAATTAGTATAGCTCGCAAAAATGCGCTGAATTTTATTTTTGAAACTAAAATACGCGTAACTAGATTTTCTCCGGTAAAAACATTATACCTTTTTAATTGTAAATATTCCTTAGAATGAGAAAAAAAAATAATAATAAAGTAATGATATTTTTATTATTTTAAAAAAGTAGAGCATAATGTATATAGAAGGTAAAAGGTAGGAATCGTATATAAATAATTTGCATTCACAAAACGGCAAACGCTCTGAAGCAATAATTGTTACTTTAAATGTCGAAAGTCCTAGGCTAAATTTTTTCTTCGTCTCTTCTTTTTTCAATCTATATCTTTCGTCGTTATTAACAACATATAAACGTGTGCTCCTCACGAGTTAATAATGAACGTAATTTACGCAGTAATTTAGGAACTTTTCAAACACCGATAAGTGAATAAGTAATACAAAGTTTAATAATTTTATTCATTTTTCATAACTTTTAACTTATGTAACAATCGACTTAATAACATTTGCTGATAGTTTTACGATGTTCAGTTACCTCTCAGGTCAACACCGTTGTCGCGTACTGTGCCTTGAAAATAATTTCTATAATTAAACGCATTTCTCCTTTATTGATTTGTCTCCAAATCAGGGGTACGCCTGAAATATTTACGACGAAAAAAAATTATAAAATACCGACCGATGTATATAAAAACAAAAACCATATGTATTGGGCGGACGATATATATTTTGTATAAACAATACTCCGCTATCGTCGTGGTAGGCAGAAATCATAATTTACCATCCTAATCTCTAGTTTTAGATAATCGTTTATCGATGCATATCCTTTTAGTGTGTGATAACACGTTGACCTTTTAAACCCATTGTATAATGTTTTTCATGGCATACTTGAACAAAAGATACTACAAGCACACACACGTTGATGCAATAATCTATCATTAAGATATAATGTATTACAGCTTTCCCATTTAACAACAGAGGTACCGACAGACTTGAATATATTAACACAATGTAACTATTGTACACAACTACAAATGTACATATCTACCTCCTATTATCTAAGTATGAAAAAAGCATCACAATATTGTCATTGAAAAACTAAAAGGAAATTTTTAAATTATATTTTTAATCGTAATATTAGTCATATTATACTGTTTCAATCCTATCTAATATACAGAGTACCTGTTCAATAAATGTCTTTATAAAAAAAAAATATGGCATTTTAAATTACTCGCATACTGAAAATAGTTATATCAAAGATTCATCAAAGGCTAGACAAATTAAATTTTAAAGTTGTCGAGATTAGTTCAAATGAAGAATATTCTAAATTATAATTCATTTTATTTCGAAATTTTTTGTACGTTATTTTAAAACAGTTGAAAAACTGTAAATTTCAAAATGTTCATCACATCGTGTAAATGAAACAATGTATTTTATGTGATGTATAATTGGCAAGTAATCGAAATTACATGTAATAAGTGAAGATGGAATAAAAATATATTTTTAAATCTCATTTATCGTGTTAAATATTTAGTGAAAACAGTTTTTTTGAGACTATGTTAACGATATCGGAATATATTGTAATAAAATGGAAAAAAAAATAGTTTTTACGATTTGAATTGCAAATTTAAGCACGATTATACTGAAAATAATACGTATACCTATATTTAATTCACCGTTAGACATCACTCTGATCCCATCCCCTTTGCGCTCGGACTACCGCAAATACCGATTATACAATATCCATATCGCCGTTTATCGCCGTCCACACTATATTATGCGTACGTAATCCGTCAAACGCATAGTACATACCGATCCAAGTTTACTCCATGCATAGAATTTTAAACGTTCTCCTAATTACGGAATAGTTGACTACCCCGTGATTGAGGGTGCGTTTTGTGATTATTATTTCAACTGCACTTCCGGGCCGTGAAAATCCGGTCAGATGTCCGCAACGGATCCGAAAATGGCGTTCCACTGCATGTCATACCTTACCCTGACCGACAAAATATGAAATCGTTAGTACTATTAATATATTTTTTATATTATATACCCATATATTCGGTATTATATTACATATTATTATAATCTCGAAATCCGATCAATTGTATAAAACATTTGATATACTATCTACGCAACTGTTTTTTCAATCCAAACTAGGATAAACGCTTTCTACTATTTATGTTGTTTTAATTTTTGACTGTCACAAATGTTTTGCTATTTAAAAAACCACTTACAATTTTTTTCCAACTAATAAATATACACTTGTTTTTGTATTTTAATACTTTCACATTTAAAATTAAGTATCAACAGTTGGTATAATTTTATATTTTAGAATATATAATAAAGACAAAAATTATTAAATTATTACATTTTAATGTATTATGAGATATGGTTTACATTTGTAATATAAGTACAGATCGAATTTCATACAAACTGACCAGATTTTGATATTTGATAAACGATCAATGGCAATTTCACGATTTCTCTGAATGGTTAAATAAATTAGAACACAGATATAAAAATCATAAATGCCACTCTTATACCATTTCATAATTTAACGTGATAATTACACACTACATACATATATTTCATATCCTCTTTTTGATAAATAATTAACGGTGGCGAAACGAGGTTCAGATTACAAACGAGCTTTTGCCCAAAGCACACGAAGATACGAGGTACTTATAATTAGTCGTGTCTGGCCGGGGTTATACGAGACGAAAACGGGAGCGAATGTAGTATAGGTAGTTATCTATCAGCGGAGGTCGCGACCGGAAATCCTGCAGGTTAGGTGGCGTCTCTCCATACGAAGGAAGCGACAATCACAGCAAAAACGATTTTAATACTAATAACTGGCGCGCTATGTTAAAAACTGTAATGTCAAAACCAATGTACATAATAGGTATTTAAACATATAAGTATTATTCAATCACATATTTTTACTGTATGACCATGGATCTATTGATATAATTCTTGCAATCAACTTATAATAACGAAAATTTAAAAACACATATTTCATATTAATGATTATTGTTGTGCCATAATATTTTAATTAACAAAAGTAATATAATAATAATAAAAAATAACAGAAAAGATTTGATATTAGATAGTTTATACTAATTATTTGCTAATTGATACTCCGTTGAGATAATTTTAATTGGTTACACAACTTCAAAATCGTTGAAAATTAATTTGAAGATATATTATCCATCGTATTATATGTAAGTTAATAACGTCATCGTAAAAAAAATAAAATTCTTAAAAAAAAATTTAATGATATACAAATGCGAACTGATTTATAAAAGTGGTACGACGCTGCGTAGTATACACTTGACATTATTATTAAATACGATTGTGTACAGGTTTAAACTGATTATGAATGTATTATGTATATCGTATATAAATATATAATAATATTGTATATTAAAATAAAATAAGTTCATGGAACTGATAAAGTGATAAACAAAACTATAGTTGTTGTTTAGTATCATGATTTATAACATTCCACAAACGATTAGTAAATAAGATCAAATATACTAAATGACTGAAGAGATACAGTTAATTAAAGATTTTAGCTGGCGCCTAACCCTTCCTTGAGATGTTGACAGCCTCCAAATCCAAAAATGTCTTAATCTATAATATAAATTAAAAAAAACTTATTAATAATAAATTAAAAAGCATATTTTTTTAAATTAAATTACTAAAGTAATATTTTTTATTATATAGTGTATATAATGCATAATGTTATATTATTGAATATAGTGTTGAAAGATTTGATGATAAATCAGCTACAGTGTTCAATTTTTTTTTTAGAATATTTAAAAAACTGACCTCGTTGCATTAAAAACAAAAATCTACATAAAAATATTTTTTACTAAATGTATATCTTTAATTTAAAAATAATAACACAAAAAAAACTAGTCAAACATGATATATTAAATATTCTAAACAGTAATTATAATCACAATAATTTGCAATAATAAAGTTCTATTTCCACAATGTGATTTTTTTTTTAAATAATGTAGGACAGTAAAATTGATTCAAATTGTTTGACCAAAATGTAATATCGATTAGAAAATAAACATATATAGGTTAGGTTAGATTAGGTTATAGATCTTATATAGATAGATATATATATAGATCTTTAGTTGTATGAAATCTGTGTGTTTTTCATACAGAATTCAATGGTTTCAAATATCCACTTATTGGATTTTATGAGTCTAGTCATACAAGTGTTAGGGAATATTTTCACTTTTCAGTGATATTATATACCTAACACAGCACTTGATTTATTAGTAAATCTCTTAAAAATTGTAATTTTTGTCTCATGCACATTATAAGATTCCGTCCCTTTATTTTTCTCTCACATTCAAGATATTTTTGTAATATCCGATAAATTATAGAAAATTGTTCATTTAATAATATACGATGGTCTTCCATACTCCATAATGGCTTCGTAACGGTGGCGCTTAATATTGTATAATAATGTTATTTAGACATTTGATGAAGATGATATCGTTGCGAAAGCGGGTATTGCTCTTGACCCGTGTTGCAACGCTTGTCACATCGGTGTATATTTCGATATCTCTCGGCAATGTCAAACATCGCAGTATCATGTTCTAGGGGATAATATCATAACTCCTATTATTAGGTATAATAATAATATATTGACTGTTAAGTCCATTATTATTATTATTGTTATTTGTTATTACATACCGCGTACATGCAAACTTGATCGATATACCGAGAACGATATATTTAGCGTCGTCAAAATGCATACAGGGTGATCCACCAAGCACGTTCACCCCCGTTTTTCGTTTAATGAATTTATACGAATTCTGATTTTTAAATTTTTTAAGTATACTTAGGATAAAATTTTCAGAAAAATTACTGTTAAAAAGAGGGTTGTCGTTTTAAAAAAAAAAATGTTTGTATCTCAACAAGACACACCTAAAGTAGTACAAAAACCTTAAGAATTTAAAAATATAGTCTTTAATTAGGTATGTTTAAAAATTCCAAAATCAAATTTTAAATAACTGTGATGTTATTGGAGAAGATAAGGGAGTGAGCGAGCATACTAGATGATTCATACTGTGTATGATTATGTATTATGCTCGGGCGTAATACTATTATGGTCAAATACACGACACCATATTATTAGTATTACACGTATATTATAATATGATACCTATATAATACTGTACCCGAATCAGTATACGTCGTTATAGTGGCGAGTGCGGCCCTCGAAAAACAAAAACGTTCCTTCGACCGTGAACCGACTGATAACCTGTAACAGCGTACACTGTACACCCGACACGACAGAATATTATTACGTGTGCGCGCAATCGGTCTTCGGAGGGATGAACGATGACGACAGCCTGCTAATAGACCCAACGAGGTTTTTAGCGACCTGCGGCGACGCGCACGGCTAATAAAATTAGATATAATATAACGGTGTATGCGTACACTGTATATACACATAGTATACAATTTTGATATTATTATAATATTATATGCGCACGCGTATTGTTACGGTATAGGGTACTAAGACGTTCCGCTGATTTTTAATTAAATCAATGTGTCTTCTTAATTTTAATGGTTTAATTCAATAGGCGCTCCAATAGATAGACAACCTATATGGTATCTATAGTATTATAATATATTTTATTGTGTTCAGCAAACGATCGCCTCAAACTAGGAAATGAGTATAAATTATATGATAATAGTCATACGATAAAACGTTTAATAGCGGAAAGATATTGTTGATCGATTTTTTTTTTCGCCGGAGATTCCATATAGGGTGCGCGGAAGACAGTCAACATTTGTACCGTGATTTTATTTTGAAAATCTGTGCGCCCTATGCACGCGCTGTACGATTACGCTGCCGCGGTACAATATTGCTATATTATATAATGTATAGTATAACGTGCACCACTGTGTAGTATACAAACACAGTGCGCGGAATGTGAAATTTCTGAGGAGAAATAAAATTTCCTCATGTATAATGTACGCGCGTAGAGTGGTAAATTGAAAACCCGAAACTGACGGCGGCGGCTGGGATATGACGAGGGGGTGCGCTACAGATTTAACGAACGGCCTGTGGTGTACACGCGGGGAAACGTGCCAAATGAAGTCGATAAATCGTATAGCGGTGGCGGTCCGCTCCTTTTTCCGGCGCCGAGCGACATCGCGTCAGCGCCCCCGCGGTTTTCGCGTCGAAACGAATGTCTGAACATAATATTATTTCTTTTCTTTTTTTCTTTCCTCTTGCTTTCCCTCCGAACAGCGACGGGTCCAGATGTTATTTTCGAATCGTAACCGACGAAAACGAGTAATTCACCCGGTTTCGACATATTGTTAAAGAATAATAATAATATAACCTGCCCGCGCTCCGTGGCCCTATACGTCTCACAGCGAACAGCCATAAAAGACATATAACTCGTGTCGCATAGACCCATCGCGTGTCTGACGTGTTGTAATATGATTAATATTGTTACGCAATACACGATATCGTTTAAATCGTCGGCGAAATAATGAAATCCGTTTATAAATAATTGTCATTGCAGAAAACGTCACGAACACTTTCTTACCGATTCAACTGCAGATTTTGCTCGTCGATGGACATTATATACAATATTATATACATAAATATTGTATATGTACAGAGCAGATATTCAGACTTTTGTCACAAAGTAATTTTACAAAAAATAATTCCAGAAACCTCGCGAGGTGTGTGAAATGTTCTTGCGAATCAGCCGTCTTTTTTATGATACATTGATACATAATAAACCATTTTGATAATATTTAATATTACCACGTTATTGTTTTGGCGGCCTGCTGTCGATTAAAAATATAATATTGTGTTATATTATCAAGTAGATAATAATTATCCCGTGTTGAGGTCACGTTATAATGGTTCCAAAGTTAAAATATGATATATTATTTTCACAGAGTTCCGTGACAACGCGTCAACTTAAATCGCGCAATTTATCACGTGTATATCTTATTCTCAATTTATTTTTATTTATAGTTTTTAATCGTCGTTGTAATAATGAAATATACATTTTTGCCGACAGCGACGACTGCAGCACTTTGCGGTATTACCGGTGGCCGTGTGAATAAGCATCGCGAGTGAGGGGTATATGCACGCTTATATACCTTAAGGCGTTACTCCGGAAAACCGTCCGGATACGTGTTAAGTCGCCCAACGCAAAAATGGCATGTTATAATAATAATATAGTCTGCGTGAAAACTGTTAACATGAACGGACACGGAGGGGGGAGTTAGACGTTAAATAGTAGTTGTTTGATTGACGTGCGCATCGGAAGCGAAGCGAACAAAAACGTCTCAAAACGCCCGACACCGCCGGCACGCCGATGGTATTATTATTTATTAAGCATACCAGAGGCCTGCGGTCGCAACGAAATTTAACTAATTTCGTAGGAATCCACGTTCGGTTTACCGCCGCAGCGTAACTGCTGCAGCTGTATATTATATGTATACGTGTCTGACAAAACTTTTTTAATTGCATTTCTTCGAGTAGTTTTTAATCCGAGAAAATGCACGAAACGTTTCTATTATATTATTATGTTACACCTAAAAACACACACACACACACACAGCACTTGATTTACTCTGGTATTCAATTCAGAGTGATGGTAGAAATACTGTGAAAAATACAACAAACACCAAATTAAAATCTAGTCGTTTGTTCATTTAGTATAAAAATATTAGTATTTTTCACTTCAATTTGCTCGGCCTGTCCGTTGTTCGATGGATATTAAAAGAAAATTAATAACGAAAGACACTCCCAATTTTTGACGTGCGGCACGTATTTTCGAAAACCGTATCAAAAGACTTTCTTCGCAACCAGACGATTGGAAACCAATTTGGTAGGCGAACAGAGACTGTGTGGCGGGCAGTGTGGCGCCACTCTCGCATACATATTTATCACTGGACTGTATACCGCTGCCCTAGTGAGGCATTATTTATCCCTTTCGAATTTTTTTCCCGATACTCTCCGATTCGGTTTACCGACTTTGTCCCTTTCACGCTTCCCTCCACTCCCAACCTAACACGGTACGTACTTACTACCATCCTTCGCCGTCCTGTTCTGAAACTGTTCGGTACTATCGTCCTTATTGCTACTGCAGTTTCTACTCTTCAAGTCTAATTTTTTTTTTCAATAAAAACATACATTTTTTATTACAGCTAGTTTAAAATCTCATCCATCTAGTAACTTTTGTAAATTTATTAATATATTTTTTATTTTAATATACCGTGCTTTGTTTTAGTATTTTGTAAATGCATAAAAGCCATACAATATATTATGTTTAAATAAAAACAATTTTCGTTCCAAAATACAAACTAAAGAAATTGTTATAATATAATTAACCGTGTTTTATTAAAACATTTTTTAAAAATGTTAAAAACTGGCATTTTGTTCAATTTATACATTTGTAACAAACGCAACTTGCACAGGAAAAATTAAAACTACCAAAGTATTAAAAAATAATTTATATTGTTTATATTTATCTTAATAAGCAAGCTTATTCAAATTGCGTGGATAAATATTATTCAAAACCACAAGGGTCATTAAAATGTTCATTATTAGTTATGGTTACAGCGTATACATGTACTCTATATTGCATTGATCAGTGCCAACATTTTGAATGGAATATTATTATAATTATTTTAGAATAAAGTCTCAACAACACAATTTTCAATTTATTCGTGTCTACTATATATTAGGTTTTCAATGTACCTTGTGATTGAATAATTTATAGATAATAGTTATTAAATTATAGTTTAATGATAAATCATTGTATGCGAAAAACTATTTTAATTGTTAAGGATTGACAAATTAAACGGGTGCGAATGTATTGGTATCATAATTGGTTTAAAAATTTCGAAAGTTATATTTTGTTTATTATCACTGAAAAGTTTCAGATCCATAAGATTTTTTTTTTAATCACAACAAAATAACCAAAACTGGTATTTATTCAATATGTTACTTAACTAGATGGTGTGATCTACCAGTATTTAAAATGGTACCTACCTATCAAGAGGTTCTTGGAAATAATAGATAATATGTACTAACAGCAAATAAAGACAAATCAATTTCTTTTTAAAAATAAAAATAAACTATTTACTAAAACATTTCTTAGAAATTTACAAAACAGACAATAAAAAAAAAATGAATGTTAATTTGTACAGGAAATATTAAAACTACCAACGTATAATATTAAAATTTAATTTATATTTAATAAGCGAGCGTTTTCAAATATTTATCCACGCATTATTATACAAGAGGTTCATTAAAATGTTCATTATTAGTTTTGGTTAATGTAGACAGGTATTTAACTATTATAGTTCATTACAGATATTATTGTTATCATAGTTTATCTTAATAAGTCACATACGCAATCCCATAATACAGGTAAGTCACATACAGACTCGATTTTTACGAGATGTTTCACTAACAAATAGCATAAAACCCGTTCAAGAAAAACGATTTTTTTTGTATTTTGCCCACCACTTTTTGAAGCAAAAAATGTCGAGCGTACAACGTTTACGCATCGTTATTGTTATGGATGATGTTTTTTGTAATCCATTTTCACAACACTATTTTTATAAAAAAAATTGTGATTACCTAATTTAGATTAGATTCGTTAAATTATCATTATTTACAACACAAACAAGAACACCGCCGTAGAATTTTACATTTTACATGAAAAATGCCATGTGTAATTGTTATTTCCTGGGGAACACACGGTAAACGGCACCGAAACGTCACCTGTCGCCCGAGATAAATTATTATTATTCCATTCTACCGCACTACACGCCATTTATTGTCGCAATTCGTCTTGTTCACGTCAAATCCAGTGGAAATCCAAACCGATTTCTCTGAAAATTTATTTTCACTGTATGTTTCCTTTTGCCCTGTTTGTTATTATTATTATACTAACTACACGTCTAATAATACGATTAGAGTGTATGTTCATTTACCTAAATACACTATATATGTATACTGTCGAGGATCAACATATAAGACATCAATTTTCCTGTCGTCGGTTACATCATAAAAAAAAATATGTTCATAAGTATACAGAATGTTTCCACACTTCTGTATATATTATCGGTGTACAATAGTAACCGGGACTAACACGTTTCAGAGTTCAAGAATTTCTTGACAAGAAACGATATCTTTAATGGATCTCGGAAAAAAAAAATCACGATATCGGGTCTTAGGTGATCGGAAGCCGGCCAAGAGTTCGATGTAATACTGTACAATAATATGATTGCGAGAAGTAAATAATGATCGTTAGTGTGTGCGCATGATTATTATCCGCTTATACTTACTTAAACTACAGTAAGCATTCTCGCACTCGCCATCACGTGACAACTATATCTTCGCAACCGCTTATTTTTCCACCATCAAATGGACTTATTTACATTCTAACGTACGCGATAAAGATTTCGGAAACAGATTTGAATACAACATTATTTATTATGAGTACGCCTATGTTTAGGCGTAATTCTAGACGTGTCATCTTGAAAATGGGACTCCAAACTTTATATCATTTATTTTTATCGGATTAGTACGTTGTGTTGTGCATTTTTATATTTTCTTAATCATATACTTACGTATCTTCTTCTTAGGTCAATTTATAAGTATGAATCAAAGTTTGAGTAATTAAATTTGTATCTTATACAGTCGAATCCTAACACAAATAATGAGCTAATAATTATTAGCTATAGATTAGCTACATCTATAGATCTTGAAGTAATTAGTGATAACTATAGTAGGTGTCTATGATTTATTTTAATGCATTACTGAAGTGATTTTATGCAACCTACAGAGTAATCAAAACTACGTAATATTAAATAGAAAAATATAGTATTTAACCACAAAAAATAATTTAAAGCTATTATAATATAAAATTTTAAAAGACAATGATATATGTGGACATCTGTAGAAAGGTTTGGGAGATTAGCACCCGTCCCCGCCTCAACGGATTTAAACGTACATCCGTGAACCATGTAAATAGTAATCGTAGTGTGAACCACATTACTTAGGATATTTTCAACCAAAAGCTCCATTGCCGTTGTTTTCATTCCAGAAAATCTCACCTCTCACGACTATTAATTATGAAAATTTAGAAAAGACCGAGACACATAAACGACGATTTCCAGTTTCAGGTCAATATCAATGCACCACATATTTATGAAAAATATTAAAACCTGAAAGTTATATAAATGATCGTTAAAATATATGATCAATTTAGTATATTAGCTGATACGCATGAACTGATAAAGTTACGTTAAAAATCAGGATAACTGTTACGATTAGTCAAAATTACATTACCATAAAGCCAATAAGGTGATACCTAAATAATAACCTATCGTGTTCTATTTTAAACTAAAAATTATTTTTAATTAATATTAAAACATTTTATAGAAACCAGGAACAATAAAAATTAACTATTTAATTATTTACTAGCGATGGTATTGATGTTTTATTTGCATAATTGAATCGTTTTGTTCGTTTTTTTCTGTAAATGTTGTCTTTTTCAAAGAACGATTTATTCAAAGAATTTCATGATTCACGATACAACCAAATCCACAGTCACCTTTATATTATTGTTAACACTATATCCAATTGTATAATAATGGTAACCTAATGATATGTTACTATACGAGTTTAAAATCAATAATTATCTTAAAACCTGTATTAAACGTATATAATATATAGATATGAATCACATTGCTTATATGAATGAATTATACACTAAATAAAATTTAAATTGTTAGAACATTGCTAAACAACTATAGTATTCGATGTTAATATTATTGAACAAAAACCACCCTTTACGCTCATTTATAATGCTCAAAAGATTTCAAAAAAATGCATATACTTACTTCAGATAAAAGTAAAATATAATATGATAACATTTGGTTGTTGGGCCTGTATTATGTTACAATACAGTATATAGACAGTAAGGAAGTTAAATGTATCGCAATAAGAGAAAATACGAAAATGGCCCATAATTTTATTTTTATGGCTTTGCTATATTCAAGAAAAGAGAACTAAGCGTAAATGAACCCCAAAGTATTTTTATCGTAATATTTTTCATATTTCCTAAAAGAACACCATAAACGTTTATTGAAAATAAAACACAATGCACAAATTATTTTTATATAATTTAAAAATATCACAAAACCCGTATTTTGATTTAAAATATTTTAACAATTGATTAAAAATAAACAAAAAACATTAAGTGTTTACTATTTCCACACATTTCATTAATTTTAATGTAGGTATATTTAAGAACCTGGTCAACAATTATTTTACAGAGAGAAATTTTTGTTTATATGTGTAAACTATTTTTCAATAATATGTTTTATATTTTTTGTATATTTAGAGGAATTCATTTACACACCACAACAGAAAAAATATTTTATGGTTTTAATAACTAAACATATATAAAAGTGTGGAGGAGTATCATTGAATCCTAATTGCCTAATGATTATATCACATTGTTAAATTTCAAATTATTAATGTTATAAAAAATAAATAATTTGGGTATAAATAACAATATGAAAATATTTAAAACAGTTAAAAATACAATACATGATGTTTACCTTTTTAAAATCAAAAGTTTTATTTACCTAGCTTTTTAATCATTGAAATTAAATTTGAATTTAATAAGTAAATTTTATTAGTCGATATCAAAGTGAAAAAAATTGCAAATTTTAAATAGATTATAGATATTAAAAAAGTTTCAAAGAAATAAACTAAATTGAAACAATAAACATCTTAATCTATTAAAAGTGGTTTTTTTCCCTACTACCACGTAATAATATATTATTATGCATTAATGACACGCAAGCAATAAATACATTGATCAATCCAGTTATTGAAAACGACATACAAAAAGTGAGGAAAACCAACGAAGTATACAAAAATGAGTGAAATAATTTGGTCAGACATTTATGAAAGGAAAGTTCATTTTTCAGTCGTCTTGGCACGCGTCCGAAGTGGGCGCCACCACTATAAAAGCCACAACGATGGCGCGTCGTTGACGTTTTATCGTTATTGTTTAATGTTTATGCAGACTACCTAAAAGTATAGATATAAAAACATGATCGTGTTGTCGAAAAGCAATGTCAAGTCTTAAATATAATAACTGTAACGACTTCATATTGTGTTTCATCGATATAATATGAGAATTCGACAAATTGCACTTTTGCCAAGAGTGCGATGTTTCATTTTAATTAACAAAATGGCACAGTTAAAATGGAACATGTAAAATTAGTTGGAAATCTTATTTTTAAAATATACTTTTCAGTGAACTTTTGCCAATTTCCTGTAAATTTAATATTACGTAATAGTTATTTGTTATTTTAAAAGTTATATATTTTATTTTGGTACTAATATCGTAAAATGTATAATCGTTAATCATAATGGAAATCATAATGCTAGCTGTTAAGATTCAAAATGAATTAGTAAATAATAAATAAAATGACTTACAAGAATATTATGATGTAGTAACCGTAGTGTCACGATAAATAACTACAAACTAATATTATAGTTAAACCGTACGTTTACCACCAAGTGGTTCGTTTTAGACTTTTTAGGGGTTGGATGAAAATATATTAGTAAACATAATCGTACAATTCTTGTCAAATAATGGAAAATATGGATATTAATTGCGTATGCACTAGCTACTATTGTATTACCTCGTACGATGACTTACACGCAATTAGTTCATTAATTTAATTCCTTCTGATAACATTTAAACAGGATAAGCAATGAAACTGAAATTAACGTCAGACCATTACTCAAAATCAAAAAAGAATAATAAAGAAAAATATCACTCATACGTTTCAATAATGTATGTACTCACAGCCCGCAAACTAAAATACAACAAAGGGTATTGTAAAACCGAGAACTGATAAACAATACAACATTTTCCGGATGAACGAATTCGTGTAACTCAGTAGTCAGCATATAATATGACAAAATCCCGAGCATTAAAGAAATTATTATCAGTAGTGACAGTAGTAACAATTAATTACAAGTTACTTAACATAATTGCACGGAGTCGGTTTAACTACATAGGTACCATTGATTATAAATACCATAGGTTGCTCACGTATAGCATGTTTTGTTGTTATTAAAATGCACTGATGATAAAATTCCTATTTCTAATGCAAATTGAAAATCAAAGCTTAAAATGATTGAAAATAGAATCTTTAATGGTTGACATTCGCCTGACGTCCTAATATGACCAATATTGATTAAACGATTATTATTGTAATGTTATGTAATACATATTTTATATCGTGTACAAGCGTAATACAACTACGCAATGTCTATAGTGTTCGGTTCGTTAAAATGCAACAAACAACTTGGACCATATTCTGTAAATATAGTAATATTTTGATGTTATTTTCTTGTCATCCAAAGCTACTGGATCCAATCCAAAAACTTAACAACTGCCTACCTACTACAAGTCGAGAGACATTCATTGTTTGTAGCTTAACTTTAATTAGACGTTTTTACGACTTTTTTTCAAATAATACTTATACTTTATATTTTACAAGCACCTCTTATATACATTCAACATTTCCAATGAAAGAGAGAAAGACAGAGTGTTCACAAGTCAAATTTCCAGCGTTTGTTCGGTTTTTTTTCTTTCTCCCCGTGACTGGCTTTTGGCCCGTGCCCTTCGGGTTGCTAACACGTGGCCCTCCCACTGTGAAAGGGTTCAAGCACCTCACCTTTTAAGTGGTTATAGTCCCTACTCACTACATACGTAGTCGTCGTCTGCCGGCCGCATTGATGTCGCACTATGTCTACTATAGGTATTAGGTATACGAGCATTATGTTGTGTATATACTCCCGAAAGAAGACGAATAACAGTTTTTTCCCATTTTACGTTTTGACTGATCACTTAATCCTACCAAATGTTTTATTAGATGCACACGCGCCACATAAATCTCACGCCGTTTCTTTCTTTGTATCTCTTCTTTATTTTCTCTAGTCCCAAAAAAAACCATGTGTTGTATATGCGCTCTGCGCGCACACACACACATACACATTTATTTTGTACAGATCTGGTTTACCGTTTTTACTATAACAATATAAAATACTTTGATTAACGTGGTAACAATATTTTATTTTTTCAATCGAAATTTTTATCCTCAGGCCAAATGAAAATAAACAAGCTCTCGTTTTTGAATTCTTCTTCATTGATTGCAACTCAAAAGTAATTTCCAGTCGAAACGACGTCGTTTAAATTAGTAAATAAAGTTTTTAAAACTCCATTTATTTTGCCACAAAGTATAATCCTGATAAAGTTATCCAACTCAACGTTAACATAACGACAGTCCAATTTCTAACAAGAAATGTGTGTTATTGAATACTCTGATTCAGGTTGAAAAAAAAAAATTATTTCATTAATATATATTTTATTTTTTTTTTATATAAAATAGTTTAATAGATAAATAAAGTTTCAAATAACTATTGTTTGAGTTTAAATTAAAATTCCATCATTGGAAAATCAGAAATAAACAAACACGTTTAAAGAAAATTAATTTTATAAATCATAGGTATTTTATTTTAAATTTACCTATATAAAATAATGTTCACATTACATACGAATATTCAATATAAAAGAAATAATTGTATACTACTAAAAACATTCACCATGAGAGTTTTATGACATAGTTTTGATAATATAAAATATATGTTATTTAAAATTATAAAAATATAAATGTAATAGTCAAGTCATCGAAAACAAAATATAAAGGTCAATGATAAAAATAACATCCTGAATTTTGTCTAATTAAATGTCGTACCTAATTATTATTTCTTTAATTATTCATTACTGTATAAAATAATTCACAAAACTATGTTATTTATTTTTAAAAACAACAAAATATGCAATAAAAAAATATTGATGATATTTAACATGACAAAACAAAAATTAGTTTGTATAATATATAAAATGTTAACTATTTTAATAAATATTAATTAATATTTCTTTTTAATATTAATTATAATAAATATATATGTTTCAAAGATTTAAACAATATTATTTTAAAAATGAATTTTCAAACATCACATATTTTGTATAGTAAAATTGTAATAATATGTATATTTTCTCATTTATCAATTTTAAGAGTATTTTTAGAATTATTCAAAAAATAAATTTCGAGAATATTATTATGTCATAGAAAATCGTAGTCAGTATAAAAGATTTTTATTTAAATACAATTTATATTTTATTGTTATTGTATATAGGTAGGTATCGTACTATCGTTAAAGCAAATCGCATTTCGTTGCTTGAATTGTACATTAATAAATAATTATAGTGTTCATGAAATTCACAATTATAGTTGTCCGTTGTACAAAGCAATTTTCTTTATAGTTAATTGATATTTACGAGAATTCTGGATTTTCGGAGATTTAACAAAATTATTATGTTAACTGTTTAGTGTTCTTTTGCCAGATATTTCAAAACAAAGATGCCGAAAATAACTTTAATTTATCAAATTGCATTTGCGTTTAGTTATTGTAAAAACGATCATACTATTGTGATAATTGCGAAGTACATTTATTACGTTAACTAGAATGTCATTTTCAATGGTCGTGTAATGAATAAAAATAAATAAAAAGTTGTTAATGTTTTTGTTTTTTTTTTTTTTTTTGTTACAGGTAACGTACAAAATTGTCAAATGGACCAGAAATCACTACCTCCGACCGGTAGTAAAAATTGTGTTTAAGGGAAGCTTTGTTGTCGAAGGGGAACGAGACGTGATGGGGTTAAACTTTTTCCGAAATTGTATACGCTACTCAACACCACCGTGTCACCTCCCCTCAAATGTTTTTACATTCAACCCCTTCGCCACAACCTCCATAACGCTCCACTGTTCGTTTTGCATCGTCTTAGCGTACACTATATATTACAGTTACACAGTATACAGTTTACGCTCGAATCGTTGTCAAAGTATTCGGTAGGTATCGTTGCTTGAAGGTTATAGCGTGGGAGGGGTAAAATGAAAAAAGTCTCATTAACGAGAGTTCGTTAATTGTACAAAGAACCAAGAAGGGGATATACCGAGGACCGTTATGGTACGACAACTGCTGCGTGTGCTGTTGCTGCTGTTGTGGCGCCGTTATTGCCGTCACGCGGAGCCATCGTCTCCGCATTATTCCAACCGGGTCTTATAATATGATATAATATAATAATAATAATAATTCTTATTGTTATTATTATTATAAAAAAAATAGAAACCACCCAACGTGTTTTATGTTTTTTATATTATATTTTATCGCGAAGAACGCTTATGGTATTATAATATATTATGATTTATGAGTAACACGTACACGTCTTGTAAACCAGTAAAACGTACGAAACATAAAAATCGAACTTCTCGTGTCCTGTGGAATTTGAACGACAAAACAAAACTACTCATCCACCTGGTACAAGGTACTAAATAGGTATCTATACAACTATAATAATGTATAGAATATTAAGTGAGCTATTTCAATTCCTAAACTTTTTATCAGAAAATCTATATTGAATAACTATTTTTAAATTATTTTATGGTTTATGAGGGTTAATTATTGAGCCATGTTAATTATTTATCATACCTACTTTAGTTTTCGTACCTTTATTACTTTTATTTGAAATTGATTTTTATTTGTGATAAATTCTAGATAAATAATTGAATCAATTAACATAACTGTTAACTATATATGTCTAAACATATATGCTAGCTATACTATATATATATATATATATATATGGTTAATGTATTTAAAGAGCTGATAAAGTGCAAAATATCGATTATCTTTTACAATAAAGCCGGCAATCGAGTTTTAAAAAAACCGTCTATTACAGTAGCAAATATCATTTACAGGCTGAATACTGGATCTGCTGCGGAATATAAAATAAAGATAAAACGGTATCCGATGGATATACCCAAAAAGGTCTTTGATAACTGTACGATTGCTTTTCAAAGTACTCAAATATACAATTGATTAACCTACAGTCGGCCACTGCAGTAAGTGGCCATTAAGATCGGCAATACATTTGTGCGATCCGACTTTGGGCGTTCGAAGTGACAAACTATGTCGGCTGGTAATGGATTTAGAGTGACGTGGGATGATACCGATCGAGAGCGAGTGTGCAGCAGAAAAGATATATATATATAACACCTATATATATATACTTATCTACATATAGAGAGAGAGAGAGAGAGAGAGCGCTCGCGCGCGTCAGTGAGAGGGCAAAGGCATCGCAGTCATGATGAGCTTTTAATGAACACGGGGCGGTAAAGGTTTTAAACAGTGCATATTAAACGAGCAAACAAGAGTAGTGTTGTATTACGAGGAGTGACGGAGAGAGAAAGAGTGATTGGCAAACAGAGAGATTACTAGGTATATTCCGTATGTGCCGTCGCGTGCACCTATGTGATTCTTGAAACTTGCGAAACGCTTTAGCAACAATTGTTTACGGCTAATTATCGTTGCGAGACGAGAGATAAATTATTGTGTAGATTATTGCAGCCCGACGTCCGTCATATTATTATACTCCTCGTTACAGCCAGCCAGCCAAGCGTACTGTACGACTAATATTTTATGATAATGTGTAATATTGTGACGTATTAATAATGTTAAATACGTTATAATACTATATGACCCAACGTTTATGCGATTACGACTTATTTACGTTGGAGTTCGTCATCATTGGATCTTAAAATAATTATTTCGACTGAATTTAATGTTTGAAATGATTCAATTGTATATCTTATATGCAATTAATATAGTGGGTATACGTACGTACACATAGACTCTTCTCAAAACATCAATAAGCGCAAAGGGGAAGTTTACATAATACGATTTAACTGAAAATAATATTTCGAGTAATCCCACATAATCTTTTTATATGATAAATAAGTCATTTGTATTTGGTCTATAAAAACATTTGGTAATATTATTATTCATGTTCGGAAATTTTACAATAAAATCATTTATATTCCAATCCATGCGATTTATATAGTAGTAATACTAAATATATTTATTTTTTTATGTAAATTTGAATCTGATTTCGTTAAACAAATGAGCACGGTTAAAAAAACAAAATTATTATTATTTAAATTTTACTACCATTTATATAAGAATATTAAAATTGTTTTTGAAAGGTTTTACGATTAACACGTAACCGTGGCTATACTAGAATAATAATTATCGAGAATGTTAACGTTTGTTATTTATTTGAATATAGCGTGCTTTTTTGTAGAGTACTTAAATACGATTTTTTTTTTAATTTGTATACCTTTATTTTAAATTAAATTACATTTTACAACATATTTTAAGTTTTGAGGGGAGCGATGGATGTATTGATTGTACAATATGTGTGTCATAACTTTTTGAATTAGTAAAATTCTTAGACTTTTAAGTTAAATATCTTTTCTGATAAGAAAGTGAATTTAGTTTGTACTTAGAGGGCACTTTCAAGCTAATATAATTGTTTATGAACGTTTAAAATTAGATTTTTTGATAAAAATATTGTACCTATACAACCTACTGTATAATTAATCATATAAAATATATTCAATATCAAATAAATTACTATAATAATAAAATCTTAAATACATCATAAAATATAATATTTAGTATTAGTAACATAGGCTGATAAACTATCTTTGCTCATAATCGTTTTTTACATGCAATAATTTATTATTAAATTAATATTTAACACATACAATCCATAGGTACTGTTATGATTTAAGTGACTTACTGATTAATGACGAGATATATTCAACACCTACGTTTTCATCCATATAAAACAATATCCATGAATATTAATGTATATTAATTAGAATACATTTTTATGATTGAAATATAACGAAACAAATTATAGTAATATTTTAACATAGGAATTATAGAAATAATAATTAAAATTATTCATAAAATCATACAGGTGTCATAAAAGAAAATATTTTTTAACTTATTCTGTAATTCTGTTGTATTAATTTGTAATGGACGTTGACTTCATACTAATTAAAAAAAAATGTATTTTAATATAAATGTACAATTTTTAACAATATAACTGATTATCAAAATATTAAAATTTTTAAAGTTACAAACTACAGCGATTCACTTGTAAAATTATACTGTTCACAGAGTTCACGAAATTCAATATTATATTATTTTTACTAATAAGTACATATATACAATTGGCATTATTATTAAGAAGATCACCACGCATATTATACTCTTTTTTGCGTGCAATTGAATAGGTACGCACGACTTGATAAATATCAAAAGAAGAGTATACTCTCTCATCAGTCATCGTTATTATATATTTATATATTATTATCCTTGTATACTTATCGTCCTGCCTATATTCCATATATAATTTATATAAATTCTTTTCACCGTAATTCCACAATGAAATACTTCTACAAATTTTGAATTACAATTTATATTTACAAGTTAATTATAATGAATAGTTTTAAAAAACTACAAAGATACGAGCAAATCAAACCTTATTTTTATAATAAACTATAAAACATTATCTTAAGAACAAAAAACATAGAAATAACTAGGGCAAGGACTTTTACGTGCTAAGAATTCATCAAATATGCTTTAAAAAAAATTACAACCATATTACTCAAAAATATCACATTTTTCCTTTAAATATTTTATTTATTTTAATTATTTTATTTTATTCAATTTTCTATGTAGGTACTTAATATATAAAAATAACAATAATACATTCAATATAGAATTAATCTTATCTTAAGATGTAAATTAGTCTCTATCATCCTTATAACAAATTCACAGTTTAATATAATTGTAAGAAAAATATTTACCGAAATGCTTAATTTTCAATAAATTATCAAAACATGTACATAAAACTTAAATATGCTCTTATAATCAAAAATATGCCTAAAAATATCAAAATATGCAAAAATATACACCTAAAACTTTGAGTATTTGATCACAAACATTGTGAAATATATTGTGTGCTTACTAAGCATACAATAAAGTAAACCACAAAAAATATGCAAATGCAAGAAAGTCCTTGCTCTAGTAATAACAGTTTTTTCGTATAAGTTACTATAATAATATAAATTTTACATAACTATATGAATGGATGTAATAAATAATATGTATTTTTTATATTAATTATTATATATTTTATACACGTGTTTTACGCAATCGATTTGTATTTTAAATATTTCACAATGACTGAATTACAGTGTATATTAAAATATTAAAATTACTTCTAATCCATAAATTTGGCAATAAATATTGATTTTTAAATAGCTTACATGATTGATAATGGTTAACACTAAAGTCGCGACAAATAATAATAATATCAGGCAGAGACAAAATTTTAAAATTTAAGGCCTAAACGATTCAACGAGATAAACATTAAACGAAGTCATAAATGAACTGATGATTTAATAATACTCAGTTTTATTAAATTTCAGCAGATACAAAATATATGTTTAATCGAATCAAAGGCCAGTGGAATACCCATCAACACGCATTATTATCGATAGTAATTAGTTCAGATCTTGAACAAAGTTTTTTCTATCCGATGTTCATACAGAAGCGAAGAAGCGATAACTCAATAAATTTTAATACCAAACTATAATTATTTTCTTTCGGTAAAATGAAAAAAAAAAGAATGTACATGCACAGTGCCTCGAATTTTCGTTATACTCACTATGTGTATTAAAATAATATGATATCTGGCCATTTGGGTCAACGTGATGTATAGTATTTTTTTCGGTTCACCGCGTATATAATAATAATAACAATAATAATAATAAAATATTATAATACACTATACAATATACATACATAATATTATTACTATTGCCACGCATCGCCCGTAAATCCGTATATACATACATAATACATATTATATTATAATATATAGTCCTCGGCCGTTTGTGAACAACGCGCACAATTGTTTCGTCCATTCATTACTCCCGTCACCCCTATCCCGTATCGTTGTGCCGAAAGCTCACCGTACATAAATAGTTAGTAATATGTATATGTGTGTGTGTATGTCTGTATGTGTGTATTTAATATATATATAATCCGGTCGACGTCCATGAAATTATTTGATGTTTCCAAAAACGGGAGGAAGCAAAGAGTGCCATTGCTGCAGTATATAATATATATATATATATATATATATATACGATATGTCTACCCTGTGCAGGCTCTTTTACGAATCTGGTGAAAAGCTGTTAAAACAGTGATAAAACGGCAGGCAGAGAGATAGGCGATACTACTCGGTGGTGCCGCGAATTAACGTCATTGTTTTCGAAATTTAATGCCTTTACGGTATTCGTAACAAGAACTTGGGCAAGAGACGGTTGTGTAGTCGTAAAAAAGAGAGAAAAAAATAAGCGAGGAAATAATAATATAATGCAAAGAAAAAAAGATGTTTCGTTAGCAGTCTCGAGGTGTAATTAATTGGAACAATTTGCGTTTCTATACAGTAATTTCCCCCTTTTTATTATTATTATTGCATTTGCATAAATTTTCGGCTTGCGATTCATTTTTGGACAGTGTAATCAGAGATGAGCGTGATTTTTATGGCTTAAGGATACAAAAAATAGTTTAACGTGCAGTTCTAAACATAAAATATTATATTTAAAGCCAAAAGATAAACTACATTAGGATTAAACACAATTTTCATAGTGAATTTACCGTGACTAGTCTTAATATAAATACTATTTGAGTACTTAAGGACTATAATTGTGTTTATTTATTAAATTATTACTGTTATACAAAAAAAAATAAAAATTGTTTTTATCATACAGAGAAATGGTTAACAAAAAATGGTAGGTGTATTTGAAAATTTAGTTTTTAAAGTAAGTTCTCAACAAATTTAGAGAAATATTTATAATGATACAAACCACTGTATAAAAAATATATTGCAATCCTCATAATATTATAGTTTCATTATATAATACAATAAAAGTATTGTATTTACATTTGTATGTATGGAATGACCGAGAAAGTTTTAAACAGCACTTAGACCAAAACTTAGGCAATAATTTATTTGGTCGTTTGTGTAGTTATCACTCGCAAAGATGCTGCCTCTTCCAGTCTTTTCAGTTCTGTTTGGCCGAATGAATTATTATTATTGTTTTGCATGACCACTTAAATAGTCCCTAGACAACAATATTGTTAAGACCAGGTGAGTGAATAAAATTTTATTACATGCCTAAATTAAGATATTTTCGAATGCAATTAGGCATTTTATACATTTTTATATAGGTAGATATAGCAATTAATAACTAAATAGCAGACACACGTGAAAAAACTATTATGTTTAAATTACTTTTTTACCAAACCATAAATACCAAATAAGGAACAACTAAGATAAATTAAACGCCAAGCAAAATTTATTTAATTTACTTACCAGTTACCGAACGTCTAAATGCTTACGGACTGATTTTTAATTAAAATTAAAATATATGGCATGTTTTCATCCACGAGTATATTTATTGTTGACTATGTATGTCATTATTTATATGGCGATTGTCTTAAGCTTGCTGAATTAAATTTAATGACACACGCAGCATAATAAAATAATACAAACCTATATTTTAACTCAAACGTTTGCTAAGACAAAGTACATTTATTATATATTAGTGATCGCAGCGGTTCATTTAAAAAAGTCAAGTTAAACTTATAATTAAGTATTTTACTTCCGTTCGAGGGCAATTACAAACAAAACTATCTGTATAACAATAATACGTATAGTTACAAGCGTATATTATAGATATAATAGGATAAAGTTTAACTTTTTAAAAATAAATTACTATGCATTTTTTCTGTCCCAATAGGTGATAAAAAAATTTAAAAATACACATAGTGTATCACTTAGAATCTAAAACAAATAAATTAAAAAAAGTTCACTAAATTTCGAATTTTAATTTTGTCGTCATTATATCTAGAGATAAGACAAAAGCACGATATATATTGTGATGATAATATTATTTACCTATAAATATAGTATAAACGCGACAATCGTTATTAGCGCGGGACACGTAGAGAAGGTAAAGATATATCGTCATCATATATAGTATATACATACACGGTACCACATGATGATATAATATTAGTATTATAGTATATGAATACTATTATTTATTTGCTTGTTCCGACGACGAGAACGATATCATTTATATAATATTATTAATCGTACTGAATAGAGAGCGTTGTACGTCGCGGTATTCGTTGTGGACGCTGAAGAACGACAAGGGCCGTGATGGCGGTCACCATCATCACCACAATAATTGTGCACATTGTAGACGCACCGCCGTCGGCACTTTAGTCAAATAATAGTATAGTAAAGTTTTGCGTTGTCGTCGGGTCCTCGCTGAGCCACGGCAAAGTTGTGTGCGTGCCGTCTGGAGACCGCAGCCTCCGAGACCCACTGCACGATTTCCAGGACGGGCCCCGGCGGAGAGGATAATTTTTGTCGACCCCGCTGCGTAGTATTTCGTGAAATCCGACAGAGACGGCGGCGGAGGCGGCTTCAGCGGCAGTTGCAATTGCTTTGCGCCTGCTGTAACGTGTGTTTTACGTACACACACGCACACACACACACACACACATATATATATATATTATATTATGTACCACGGAAACGAGGGGACTTATTGTTTCCATTGTATTTAAGTAGGACGGAAAAAACCTCATATGACTCACTGCAGAAAACATTGTCGTGCGCGCGAGTGTGCTGCCTAGCCATTGTGTCCATCATCCCCTTCGAATTCGCAAATGGCGTGTCCGTGTTCGTTCAAATCAACGGTGGTACAATAATATATATATATATCCGCGTGCGTCGCAGTTGATTATGTGTAAGTCATTAGCGCACTATTGTTTTGCCGCCAAATCGTGTTCTAATTTTATATTTTCGGTGGCAAACGTTAGCGTTAACCTGTTGGCCACCACTCGCCCGCCCAGGCCCATTCTTTCGAGCAGCAGTGAAAAGTTTCCTGGTTTTCTCCCCAACTATTATTTGGAATTTTTTTCTCTCCGTTATAGTCACGTGCCGTTCGCGATTAGAAACCTGGTTGGTCGGTCAGTCGGTCCCCAGCTAGCATCGTCATTATTTTATTACGATAAAACTCCATACTGACAAATCATCCGGCAAATCGACATCTCTATTATTACATATATGTATTATATATTTTACCCTCGCGCGACAAAATTGTGACGTTTGGTCTGCTGTCACGTTAACAATTTATTATATATATATAACAGTATAACACGCACTAGACGTGTCGTTTTGAAATAGTGTAAATTATGTCACTAGTATATCGATCACATCAAAACTATATTATCAATAACTATAATAGGATTGGAATATTGCAGGACACGAGAAAAACACTTAACACTAATTGTTGACATAAAAAAATGATACGTTTTTATCGTACTCGAAAATGTGTATTTTAACTTTACAAATAATAACAATTATTTACAAATTGTATACAACTGTACATTATATAAAATACGTATCTATACAGTGACGATAATAAAAAAAAATCATGTAAATATTATGTACTACACAAATGAATAGCCTTTTTTGTTATTGAAATCAAACTGTATAAAAAAAAGAGAATCGTAAAAACTAAAAAACTATAATTATCACTTATCATAAATAATTATTACTGATGGCATAGTGCAGCTCTCTGTACATTCAATTATAATTAAAATATTGATTAATCACTTTCAGCCTGTTGAGTTATATAATTCCTTTTAATAATAAATTATGATCCACAATATTTGTCGTAATTTTTTTTGTTTACTTTGCTCATGACCAAATCCAGAAACTTTATTCAATGAGAATGGGTGTGGATCAAAGGTTGTACGCTTGCTTCCCTAGAGGGCTAGACTAAAATATTTTACAATAAACCATATAATAATAATTAATAAAAGTTTATGGTTTAAGTCTGCACTACTATATTTTTCCAGCATAATCAAAAACATTATTTGTGTATATTAACATCATATTATAATAATATTTACACATAAACATTATTATTATCAATGTTAATATATTATTCTAAAATGTCTACTATTACATATTATTATATGATTTTTCTTTATTTTTTTTTACTTAAAAATATTTAGAATTTTGTTAATATTTGTCGAACATCAACCATATCATACTGTAATAATACATTCAATATTTTCGCAAAGTAAATTACTGTTTTATAACATTAAATAGAAAATTAAATGCCAATTTTCAATGTAAAAGAGTGTATTTTTATATGATTTTAATAAAAAAAAAAAAGTACAGTCTAATATATTAAAAGAAGTTTTTATCACTTTTACTAATTATGCATATTCATACGTATGTTATTTCATAGTTATTATTTTTTATTAAAAACTCATAAAATGTATAACTAATTCTTTCTATAATTTTCATATTTCTATGAAATATTATTTCACAAACAAATGTTTTCCACCAAAATAATTTCACTTTTGTAAATTTATTGACCACCGGCGTATAATGGACCCTCGCGCGCGTATACAGAGTCCAACGGTATCGTGTAAGATAATCTCCAGGACAACAAAAACAAAACAAAAAAAAAGGACGGCGAATGGGTGAAAAGATGCGGCACCGATGTCCATTTCGATTTGCAGCAAATTGCTTTTTGGAAATTTATTATTATTTTTATCTCTACCGAATAATGTTTACAGCAGCCGTGGTTGTGGCTTTTCAGCCAACAGCAGGTCAGTGTGGCCGTTCCACGACTCCCAAACACTGCAACCTCATACACACACACATCAGTGATAAAAATTAAATTGTAGTCTCCCCTCACCTTTGGACACCACTGCCCACCCATAGGATTCGTGTATCCGAGGATATCCTTTTCCGGCCTTGCGTGTACACGCAATTGTTGTCGCCAAAGCTCTCGCTGCCGTTCCACCGCTGTTTGTGATTTACGGGACCAAAAGGCCATTATACTGCTGCAACCCGACGAAAACATGGAGGGTTTTTTTCCTCTTTTCGCTTTTATGTAATGTACATGCGTGGTGGAGGACAACGCTGAGAGAAATGATTTCTAAATATATTTAAATAATTAACTGCACTGTGACGTTATACTCGTGTGCTATTAGCGACGATGAATAAGTTATAAATAGCATTTATAACATTATGGCAGCCGATTTCTATATGTCCCATTAACGGATGCAAAAATATAAATCACGTGAACATACGATACATCGGGCTTAAGTTTCCCGAGATATCTACACGGCGACTATATGCTAAAATGTATTTAATATGCGATATAGTCAATATAGGGTCCTGAAATTATTATCACTCTCGCCCGAGTAGCTCAAGTTCGATTATTGTGTAAACACAAAATCACCGGTCCATTATTGGATCAACCATCTGGCCATTCTCCCGCACTTTGGTATTCCTCATCGTATATAACAAACGCAAGTGACATTGACAACAAAAGCAATAGCGACGAGGCTTATAATATGCTTACGCGCGCCTATTGGTTAATTTGCATAATAATAATATACGAAACCGTTGGACTGTGACAAAATCTGTTATTTAGCTTGAGAACAAAACACAACGTGTGTATATTTATTATATTATTTTTGAGAACTCTTCTTGCGATTTCTGAGAGCGGAGATGAAGACAACATTTTACCACTTGGTACCTATATAATACGAGTACATGTAGGACATTTGAAATAGGTCTATTAGATATAGAAATTGTATAATCTATATTATATGATTATAACATCATATAACGTATGTTATATTTATATACATATGACTACATTTCTGCAAGTTTACACTAGTTGAAATATATCGTTAGCCGTTAAGTAAATGTACGTATTATTTTTCTGATAATCCCAATGAGGAAATATTTTATTATCATGTTCACCACTAAAATGTAATTAGATACCTATTTAATTTTTAACAAACATCGAAAAAATGTATTATTTATTTGAAACACTTGCATGTACCTTTTCCGCCGTGCAGCAGGTGATGGAGACAGTATAATGATGGGCGGCGATGTTCTTTATGTTCTCTATGTCATCAAATCCATATAGAAAGATAAAATAGTTCTGCAATATACCTATATTACTGTATTACGTATTCATGCAATTCTCTGGGTGGTCTGAGTACATACATTTCAATGGAAAGTAAAATAAACATATGCGTATTAAGGTACAAGGCATATAGAATAGATAGGACTGAACATAAATTGTATTTTATTTACTACATTGGTACAGACGGTACAGTTTAAACGACAAAGTTAACGTGGTCTATGAGAGCGAAATAGAAACCATGTCATCATGTCATATAAAAAATGAAACAACTCGTATGGCCGTCATTTAATGGATATACATGACGTATAACTGCAGCCTATAGACCTTGCGTGTATATGTCGAAGTAAACAATTGTTGAAAATAAAAATAAGATGGCAATAATACAATATGAGGGCGATAATATTTATATATTGATCAACACAAGTTATATAATGTATATGCATATTTCAAATAAAAATTGATTTTTCATGCATGTATGTTATGAATTATGATTATTTATAATGATGTTTAAATAATAGTATATCTATTATAAGATCGAACCTGGTAATAAACACAACGCTGAATGTAATATAACACACAATAAATTATTATTTACTTGTTTCTATTAACTATTTTTCTATGACACTACACCAATAAAATTAAAAAGGAATGCAAAAATTACAAAATAATTGTATAAATAAAAAAGTTAAATAGTAAATAATTTTGATATTATTTAGACTTTGAAGACGATATTTTTATTATAGTAGTGAACTTTTAAGTATTTTGAGTTGTTTATAATTTCATATAATAGTCTTATACTAATAATATAAAAATACGATTCTTAACTTCTGTTTTAGTTTTCTTAGATATAAGCCATCATAGCTAATACTTTACTATTTAGATCACTTTTTGTCTGAGTTGGAAACTTAAGTCTTTTCAACATAGCAAAATCTGATTTTTACTAATAAAAGTTTCTAATGACGAGACAAATAAAATTTAACTTCAAATATACGCATTAGTAAATTATAAACTCAGTTTTACAAGAATTTAGCATAACGAAGACGGAAGTTTAATTAAAATAAAAATAATATTCCCTTGTTAATTCACATCAATTTTATAAATTGTATTCATTAAAAGTTATTTTCATTCGAATAAATACGTTTTAACGCTTTAAACGTATTTAAAATTATAATTATAATATCTAGAAACTAATGACTTAAACGTGAAAATGTTAAATTTTCACATACAATAATTAGTATTATAATAAACCGTTTCATGAATAAAAATTTTATCGTATTTTAACAATTAATGAACCAAATGTCAATTGTTGTACGCCTACATACACTTGACTTTTTGTTTCCAGTATAACATAAAACTTTCGGTAACTATTCGAAGGTATAAAATAAAAATAATTTATAATTTAAATGATAGGAGAGACGGAGAAGGGGTAGTGGATATGGGGTAGGTATGTAATACCTTAACAATTTGCATTATTTCAAAAGTACCCCCCCGAGGCTTGACAAAGGGTTAGTTTACTCTCTGCCATCACTACCAACACAACGACAAAATGTATGGCACATTCGCACGTTACCATATGGAAATTGCGAGGGTAAGAAAATATTATTAATAATGATAATAATAATATATGCATTGTAGAATATAGATACTATACTGAAAACAGAGACACCGCTATTCATATATACCACAGAAATTAAAACCACGCTTAACACCATATTACCGTAATTAGACAGAAATATAGGTCTAATTGAAGAAGCGATTAAATTGTCTATGTTTTAATTACTATTTATTAATTATTATTATTATTATTATTTTTTTTTTTTTATATCAATGTTTTTATGTTTTTGTTGTAATTACTCGTGCATAACAAAATTGCTTAGATTCATAGGTATTATAACATTTTATATATCCACTAATTAATAATTATGAACAATTAAATTTGCTTTTTAAGTACCTATAATTATATCAAACGGGTAACAAGCACTATTATTTTTCACTTGATAATAAAATAACATAAAATAGACAATAGGTAATATTTTTTTATATTATTCATATAATTGTTCAATATTTATATCATTAATTTAATTTGAAGACTATTTATTTGTTTTCATTACAATAAAGCGATTTTGGTTTAGTTTTCAATGTACCATTGAATAAAATTAAAAAAAATTATTAATTTTCTTTTTTTCAGTAAAACAGTTTAATAATATTAATTATATTAATTTAAATAAAAATAAGGTTTAAAGAATTTAATTATACAAATAATTATGATTATAGATTTACCAATATCAAGAAAATAACAAAAACTATTATAACCGTAAGTAGGTAACTAAAATAACATAAATAACTAACAAACATCATAATTTAAAGGAAATAATCAGTAACTAGTGGTAAATTTTCCTCCATTTTTCATTTGGTACATCCTTATATCAATCCATCATAAAATTAAATCACCTAATTACTATAATAGTTATAGATTATTTTTTCAATATATAAAAATTATTAAAATTACTTTATAAACATACATTATTTTAGTATGTTTAATAATGTTCATATTGTAATTAGTGACTAGTCCTTGCACTCCAAAAAACTTTTACATTATATCATAATTATTGTTCAGTTTTAATTTACCAGGTAGAAACTTGACAGTTATGTATAAGCTTGCAGCCTGTGAACTTGGAAAATGGAAATACACACTATTTTATTTCAATCAATTCAGTCAAGTTTTGTTATATCATTACAGTAAAATAACCTAACTTTTTTTTTAATTAAAGGCGTCACCCTACTACGCTATAGTAAATATAAAAGTAAAAATCAGTTTTCGAAACAAAAGTTGTCTTTGAACTTTTTTAATCATACATTATTAGGTTTTTTACGATCTACCATAGACGTTCTATATGTTAGCAGTTAGTAAGCGTATAATAATAATATTATATTTGCATCTACGTCTAGTGGCAAAATAAAATAAAATATAAAAACATCTCATCATTGTGATTGACAGTTTCGTGACCGTATATAAATAACAATGACGATAATAATAATAATATACATTTTACTCAAAATACAGTTGAATGCATAAATTATATTTTTTGTCATTCGCCAACCGCAGTATCGGCCATATTACTGTTTACCGTCATATATATAATGTACTTATACGTATATAGTTGCCACAACTCCGTATTGTGAAAGTGCAGACGCACCGCGACGACGAGCTGTCAGTCACATAACACAGCGTTCCTTTGTTTCGTTTAGAAGAGATGGAATAATAATAGTATTATACATTATAATTCATAATATAATATTGTATATGATCTCGTATCTGTTTAAGCTCCGTAACCAAGTTCTTAAATCAATTAATTTGAACCCGTCATTAATGAAAATATTTAAATTAGAAAACGATTTTCCGTGCAGTTTGGACAACAGAAAATACATTTAAACTCGATGTATCAATTATAAATATAATTATTATAAGTCTTGCAGAATAAAATAAATTATTTGAAATACCTAGTTATAATTATAATAATTATTATTAAATTATATAAATGTATAATCAGTTTAATGTGTAACCTAACCTAACCGTAAACGACAAAATGACAAATACATCAGACATAAAAAATAATACGAACTAATCACTGTTTTAATTTTGAGAAAAACAATGTTAAACAATATAATATACATTAGTTGTTGGGTAATTATTAAGCTACTGCACAAGATTTAAATTTAAATTTTTAATTCATTATTATTATTTAGAGTGTCTTTACAGTCAATGGTTATAATATTATAATATTATTATTATTATTATTATTATTATTATTATTATTATTATTATTATTATTATTTGTATAAAGATGCACATTGTACATAATACCTCAACGTTTTTTTTTAATGTTTGGGTTTTTTTATTGTTTTACTAAAAGAATAGAAAATAGAAAATCTGGTATTTTTTATTGAAAATTGCTGAATAATAATATAAAAAGTTTATAAAAAACACAGAAGACATGAAGAAAGATAAACCACTGGTCCTATAAAAGATTATAGGTTAAGTGCTCCTATTGGATTATAATAATTATGATATTCTTTATAATAATAATAATAATAAGCTTACTTAATACAACAATACAATTTCATACATATTAATTATTATTTTCATTTTATTGGATACTTTTTAGAATAAAGTATATATTAGTATGGTTTTTTTGATTAATGTTTTTAAAGATTTAAAAAGCGTATCAATAGTCTTATTGAAAGCATATTAATAAAATGTAGATTTAATCGTAGATATTGGTACTTAGTATTATAAAATATGTTTAAAAATTATCTTTCAATATTTTAAAATATTGATTACCTAAGTCTGTAATTAAATTAAGCTCAGAAAGTTATTTCGAAGAACTATTACAATAGTAACATAAAAACTAAGAAAATGTAAGTTATTTTGGTTTAAATAAAATCTTGTACCATTAAGGTAAATATATAAAAATGTAATGTCGTAAAAAAATGTATAGTAAAGTTTTTTTTTAATATATATATATTATATATTACAATATATGTATAACATTTATTAATTATCATTTAATGATCTATTGTGACAAAAACAACACTATGACATGCCTATAAACGTAAAAATCTTTATCACGCCGCCATATAAAATATGTATATTACCTGTAGTGCATTTTGACGATATGGCGGTAGAAATGGCTGCAGAAAGTAACTGACCCAGCATTCACAAATCGATAAAATGTTCGTGTGGAAATAAATATCGCTGAGCAAATCGTTTTCGTGTTAAGAGCTTATTTTCAGCTTAAAAGTGAAAAACGCTGATTAAATCGGACGCGTGATTTTCGATCGCGTGTTGTTATTATCCACCGCGAGTCCGTGAGTACATCCTCCGGAGCTGTCCTCCATAAAAAAAAAAATACATAGGTAGTATCCGTTGCAAATGAAACCGCCGAAAGCCATTAGGTTCGTTTCCACCCGTATAAAACGCAACGATCATAATTCATAAAGTTATTGTTTGAGTATAAGCTTTTGCGGAAAATGCGTTTCCCCTCCGTATAATATTATACGTTTCTTTATTTTTCTCCCCATTCTTTCGTCTATGCCTTTTCCACCTGACGTACCATTAATACAATATAACGTCGCACACACAAACAAATATATATATATATATATTATATATACATATATCAGCAAGTCGATCTCCCGAAATATCATAAAGGTCGTATATTGGCGTAGGGGACGGCAGAGACGACTAAAGTATATATACAATCGACTTTATCGGTCCCTCGTAATTATTGCACCCCGTGACCCGGAAATCGATTTGCTAGTTATTATAAATAATATTATACGCATTACGAGAGACGACAAATAGTAACGTGGCATGCACTCGGACATCGGGAACGCGAATAGAGGGTTAGGTCTACCGAAGAAAATTAGCTCAATTTACATTTAAATGTTATCGTACGCCGTAAAGCGCGCCATTCCCGTTTGCCGAGAGTCGTAACGACGGCGGCCGGTGCCACAATCCATAATATTTTATTTACCGTCTACCTACCTAAATACGTATACTGCTATCGACAATAAAGTATATAAATTTAATATTTCTTTATTTCCCCCGCCCCTTTGACTCGTTTATTTTTTTACACACATTTAGGTCGTAAACTCGTAAACTTTTGTCGTTTGTATTCCCAAAAGCAGCGTACACAACGATTAACGCATCGGAAAAAAATATTTCATTTAAAAATAACACAATATTTTGTCGGTTGCTACCATCCGCCGCTCCGCTGAGACCGCGGTTGACCATTCCGGCCACGTGCACGTGGACATGTTCTATGACAGCTTGGCCTGGCGGACTTCTGTAATACGGCGCAGTAAACGTGTTATCACGCCATTGTGTTCAATCGATTCGACTAAACACCTGTTTAATAATAATTTGAATGGTTGCTGCGCGCCTATACTAGAATTATATTATTAAAACAGATATATAATAAGTAATAATATAGAAATAAGCAGGCAACGGCACGGAAAACAAGCAGAAGAGTTTCTAAAGGTAGGGCCTTATAGATTCAAAAATGTACCACAATTTAAGTATTTGGGTACAATGATCAACCAATCAAACAATATGGAGTATAAGATACTTAGGTACCAAATGGACAATAAGTGTTATTACGCAATGGGTAACTTACTTAAGTCAATAACACTTAAAGTTCAACTATACGTCACACTAATAAGATCTATAGTACTATATGGAGCGCAATGTTGGACTGTAAGGATAAGTGACGAGTCAAAACTGAGGGTTTTTGAAAGAAAAATATTAAGAAGAATATAATGGACCATGTCGTGACCCGCAAACAGGTGAATGGCGTAAAAAACACAATAAGGAGTTATATGACCTGTATAACAAACCGGATATAGTTAAGGAGATAAAAAGAAGAAGAATGGAATGGGCAGGTTATGTGTGAAGGAAACCTGATGCTATGACAAAGACGGTCTTACAAGAGAATCTAAGAGAGAAAGACCACTAGGAAGACCCCGAATGCGATGGGAGGATTGTGTAAAAAAAGATGTAGCAGTTTTCTACCCGGAGGAAGATTGGCGTATGCTAGCTCAAAATTGTGAAGGATGGAGGCAGTTATGTTTGAATGTGTGGTCTCAAAGGCCGTAAACAAAAAAATATATATATAATAAGTACGTCATCGTCGTCGTACATATTATCGTATTGTACTATTGTGTATTATTGAGACTTTGTTACTAAATTTGAAAGTTTTTTTTTTTTATTAATTTACTACGCAAATTTAATATAATAGGAACGCGCATATATTATAGTAAAATGCATTCAAATGACGCTAATACACGCACCGTTTGAACAAGTCGCATTTCGTGCAGAGTTAATACAGCCGGGCAACGCGATCCCAGGCCGTCTATAGTTGTAGGTACGATGGCTATTATATTACACCCACGTCTCACAGTCAAATCCTCTACACCACAATTGTGTTTGACTGTAACCGCAAAACGTGGGGAATACACACCGCAAACGATTGAATACTGCAGAATTCAAGACGTGTCTAATATAATAATAAAGAGGGTGCCATAACGATTTAGTTTATAGTTTTGATAAGACTCTAGCTCTATTACAACGCTAACTATACCTAACCTTTTCGAGGCAACAAACGTCGAGTGTTCCTTAACGATCGATATAATATCATCTTATTATTATATAATATACGAGATCTCCCGTCGATTTAATAATAATGTGAAATTGACGATCTCTCCAACTGCTCTCGACGAACGATATGTTTATTCGCGTTTAGTACGACTGTGTTTGTTTAAGTAACAGTACTGATTAAAAACTTTATTCAAATGTATTGGTAACCAAAGTGGTTTTTCATCAAATGAATATAATAACAAGTATATGATGGCTCAAGTTCACTCGTAAAATAATACTTGTAAAAATACTTAGTTCAATGCACAATATTATGAGTTCTCATTATAACGTACATAACAGTCATAACACAGAATACACACTACACGTCTACACGTGTAAACATCTGCGCACTCAAATATAAAATATTAAAATATCCATCGAAGCCGAATAGGTAATGACTTACAAGCAATAATTTTAATGGGAAGCACACACATTTTAATAAAAGAAAACTAAGAAGTAAATCGATTAAAAACGATTTTAGTTTTATATTTGTACTACTTTTCGTTTTTTAAGAGGTGACGAGGTGTGTAAAACGAATTCAGAAATTTGAAAATAACATTTCGTGTACAATAGTAATAATAATAATAGTAATGATAATATAATGCGGTGAAAAGCGCACGCAGAATAATATACTTATACCATGTTTGTACGAAGACGTGACAAATAATTCAGTTTGGCTTTATTTAAGAAAACACACGTCATGTAGTCGTCGTTGCGGCTTTACAGAAACAATAAAGAAAAAAAATGTTGACAAAATCTCGCGCGTACGGTAAAAAAGAGATGGTATAGGAAAAAAAACGACTACGAAAGAAAAAAAAGAAAGAAAAACAATAATAATTCATTTTTTTTTCCGATATTTGTTTTATTTACAATTGTCGGGTGGCGAGCAATACAACTGACAAGGTTTACTTATTTATTATTCGCGTTTCGCCTGGGAAAACAGGCGAGTTATATACATATTTTACACAAGACCGGGGAATAACCGTTTGTGGCGGTAGTTTTTGACGTATACCGATGAAAAATGATTATCACGAAGCCCCTACAGACCATTTCATTTGTCATGTGACCGCCGACAGCCAATAAAATCAATACACGTGTACACTATAGTCTATTGGATGTAATATTTTTAATATTATAATTTTTATCTGTATAACATGCAGTCATTGTCTATAAAGGTATATTATCGTGATAATATGATGGTAATATGGTATATTTGTGGCGAGTATCCACAATAATGGGATAACATACGAGAATTGACATTCGATGATGCGATACCGCCGATACCACTTTACGGAAACAATATTAGAGTTTTAAGAATCAAATAAATATTAAATATATTACATTTGTAATATACATATAGGTATATAATATATAGAATAGAATAATTGTATTACAGCGTTAAGGGTTAAGTCAGATAAAGGCTACGAATGAACACATACTATTATATTTTGTGCGGTACTAAAGTGCATGTCTAGTTTTTATAATCGCAAAATAAATATATTTTCTGATTTTTATTTTTCGGAAAAATGAAATATATTTCGTGAATTGGTCAAGAAATAAACTTCACAACATTTTCTGTAAACCCTAGATATAATTATTATAATATTTTTTCTGTGTGAAAAAATTGTTTAGTTTACATGACAAGAGCTACTATATATCTTTAGTTCGCCCACGGGGACGCACACACTTCTACACGCACGGACACACACACATACACAAGTATTTTATTATGTATGGTCGGTATGTCTATGGCGGGCCGGTAATACGATTTAACTTGCGACGACGGATGGAAAATAGCTGCGCGCGCCCTTTGAAACGGAAAAAAAAGGAGGCGAACGGTCTGGGCAAAAAGGGACAAAACGCCTGGAGGAGCCTTTGGCTGGTCCTTTTATGTATATAAGATATAGTATCGCTGTAAAGAGGGGGGGAAACGAGCACGTCCACCCACAGTGTATCCACTCGTCCCCCAAGGGCTTTGGCAACCGCGACTTGCAATGCCGGAACGGCAGGATTAAAAACTAAAAGTACCCACGATTAATATAACGCTGCAACGCGAGCGGGAATCGATTATTCTTATTATTTTTATATTTCCAAACCGTACTACTGTTATTGTCACGAAATATTCCACGCGTGAGAGGAGGAAGTTTGCAATAAAAATCTCGATTGTAATAACAAAAAATAATATAATATCAGGTTGAGGAGGTATCAGCCTTATTATAATATATCATTATTCCTGAATACCGCCGTCACCCTAAAATTCAGAAATATTATACAGGGTAATTTACCAAGCATACTCACCCCCAGTGTTTCCTTTAATAATTAAATTATTCAAATTTTGATTTTTGGAATTATTAAGTAATAATATATATTATTATATTTGTTTTAAAAATCTCAAGATATTTTTAACTACTATATAGGAATACATTTATTCAAATTACCCTCCGCCCCCTCATTTTTTTACTATAAATTATGTAGTGGATAATTTTATTGAAAGTGATGTTTCAAAATTCAAAATTCAAACGAGCAGTTTACCAGATTCTCAGTTATTAAAATATTTTTATCCGGATAATAGTCTTAAGAATAGTTTTATAAAAATATAAAATATATGTTATATTGAATCTAGTATTTTTGATTCTTTTGCTACCATTTTTAAAAATTATAAATGTCATCAATATCGATAAATTAACAATTTTTCAAATAAAATAAAATTATGCAATTCAATAAAACTTTTGATAAAATAACTCTCATATCTTCCAAACTTATTATCACGGACTTGGACCTATGTTACACAAAGTTAAATAACTTAAAAACAAGGTGGATATAATATATCAAGTATATAATATATATCCCACCTTGCTTAAAAACTATTCGTTCGAATTATGACATAGATAATACGTTAAAATTTTCTTTAAAAATGTCTAAAACAGATTTTTGAGTAAGTAACGACATTATTTTTAAA
Source organism: Rhopalosiphum maidis (assembly GCF_003676215.2). Taxonomy (NCBI): domain Eukaryota; kingdom Metazoa; phylum Arthropoda; class Insecta; order Hemiptera; family Aphididae; genus Rhopalosiphum; species Rhopalosiphum maidis. The sequence continues at coordinate 46,278,508 of NC_040880.1, read as the reverse complement.
AATGTGGTGAGCGCGCTTAGTAATTCACCCTGTACATTATTATTTATTGCGTTCGTTTAATATCGACAGAAGCATGTAATTTATATATATTATGTGTGTGTGTGTGTGTGTGTGTCTGTATAGGTAGGTTATATAATATTGTTATGTTGTAGGTATTTGTCGGCGAAACGAATTTTTACGTTTCTTTTTCTCCGTTTTGTTTACTTTCGATTTCCACTAACCCCGCGGCCCCGCGTTTCGCGTACGGCACAATATTCTTTGTGTGTTATACACACTTTATGCACCGCCACGCCACCCCGATTGCCGCCACTGCAATCATCACGCATCGACGTACGTATATATATATATATTATTATTATTACAAGTGTGGCGCGGCGGCCGAGACGGCCCGTGTACGATGTCAATGGAAAAGAATAATGTATATACACAGATGGGTAGGTATTTCGTTTTGCGCGTTTTACTAGAACCGTCGACCGCTTCTAATAATAACGTTCGAATATATATGTACACGCAATGTCGTAGTTGTCATTACTGCTCTCCAAAAGTTGTATCATATCGGTTTGAAAACAGATTTTGTGCGAATAAAATATCATAATATAAACCGTGCGCACCACCGCCATCGCGATCGTGTTTCTCGTACTGCAGTATGCTGGGTAACGACGATGTGTTTCGCGCCTATATACTTATAGTCGGCACTCGCGTGTGTATAATAATATAGACGAGTAGTTCATTCGTGTAAATCATTATGGATTTTTTCTTTTTGAGAAAATAAACACGCGTTGTCAGAGAACCCGGTGCGACACGTTCCACCGAAATACACTGTGCCGTCGCAATAAACCGCGCGTTTCACACAATCGATTTGCTAGCAGGTGAACAATAATAATTTAAAAAACGCGAAATTAATTAAAAATGGTGAGTATTTACATTTAAAAAAAAAATCCACTCTCTCTAGTAAAGGTATTATATACTACTTTACAATATAGTCTTGTCAGTTCGCTAAAATGTAATTACATAGCCGCCAAATTGTCGTCGCCTCGTCATCAAGTATTCGTTTTTTTTTTATATATAAATATTTTATCATTATATTAATATTGTAATACTAATACACTTAGCTATAAACTTATAAAATAAATGTCGATCATTTTACTTTACAAGATTGGATATTTTATATTTCGACACAAGGTGTTTATTGTTTATACTACGGTAATTTATGTGATATTCTTTCAACCACATAATTTATTTGTTTTGAGTTTCCCATAAATATAAATATCTTTATGATGTTTTTTTTTCAAATAATTTTAAATAAATGTTATGGTCATATTTTTTTAAAGAATGATAAATTACGATAAATATTATGCAAATTCTAAACTGCGTAAAAATATACTTTACAGCTACGAAGTCAGTACGAACTACGTACATAAATGTTGGTCTACCTTCAAATGATTCATATGCATCTACACTACAGTATAATGCTGATCCTATATTTGATTCTCAAAACGAAAATCAGAAAATATTTTTCTAAACTAAATGTATTAATAGTGTACTACTCTTGGGTTGTAATGTAGGACTGATTGCAGCAATCATATATCTCGGTACATACAACATACAACGGACGCTATATTCGCGTATATCGACCATATAATATGGATTATAAAGTAGATAATATAATATGATTATATATATTTTTTATCATGATTAATAAAATAATCAGAAATTGAATTAAATGGTCGGTGGATCGAAGATAAGTGAAAATTTCCGTTTGGATTTCTGTCATCGAACTGTATTTTAAGTGGCCATTTGACAAAAATCCAATAACTCGCGATACATTCTGTCCGAAAACCTAGCTATAATAATATATATAATATTATTATTAAACTGTATATAATACCTACATATAATATAGTGTTGTTCCACAACAAACCGTTTATTTTTCCGATTGATTTATAACAATAACCAGAGAGTGTGACCGTGTAACGGTGTAGCTACAAAACTTTCGGACAGTTTAAGAATTATATTACGATATCCCGGTAAATTGACCACGTGTTAATTAAAAACCCGTCGCGGGGGTTTCAATAACGTATAACAATAATCCCACGGGACGACGGCTAGACGTCATCTGCTCCGCTTGTCACGTGCTCGCAAAAGTCACGTGTTGGAATATTATTGTCGTTATGATATTATATTATATATTATCACGTTTGTGTATACAACAACATATACGCACGCCTAACACGTTTCCGCAAGAAAGACCGAAACTACCTTTTTTGACTGCGTTTATAATGCAAGTAGCGGTGGTGTAACATGAACTGTGTCCGCGCGTAAGAAGAAAAAGGTCTTACATTTTTCGAAATCGTTTTTGGACGCGCGTGCTCAAACTTTTGGAAACCGTCTGTTTTTGACACCGGAAATAGCTGTGTGTGCATATATAGGTACTTACGCCGGGTGTTTTCGCCCAAAACGTTTTGACAGACCAAACGGGCGACGGGTGCGAGATAAATGGTTCTCGAAAAAATCAAATTATATATAATATACCATACATGTTTTGGGTACAGGTTAATAGCGATTCGTCATTTATGTAACCATAAATCATAATTCTCATTATGTAATTTGCAAAAGAACGTTATTGACATTGGGTCCTGAGATTTTAAATCGTATCCACTGAGTTTAATAAAAATATTATTGTATATTATTTTAGTATAAGCGATTAAATTAAGTGGTTTTTGAATTCTCGATATTGCAACAACTTTTTCTTTTAAGCCGTTTGTTTGGTCGGTTTACAACAAATAGCTTTTTCCTCAATCACTGAAAATCCACTTCTACAACTTACTTTAATTTTTTTTTTTTTAATCCAACAATAATCTATTCTACTTCTTTTTTTTTAATCCAGATTTCAGATATGTATACGAGTTTATTAGTTTCTTTACTGCTGTTATTTTACATCTTTCAACAATATTGCATCTGCAATACTATTGTAGCACATGTATGATTATAATATAATATCATATTTTCTTTAGTTAGCAATATTATTAAATCAGATAGATTTTTTTTTTTATGTCGTGTCATATTTTTAAGAACAATGTTTATGTAGGTAGCACTAAATTCTGATGCCAATAACTTGTAAATGTAAATTTATTATTATCTACTATCATATCTTGTTTATTTTTAATGATTATTATTATTCTTTCAAGATACTTCAAATATGTTAGTTGTTGTGTATGTTGTTACTGTTCAAATATTATTTGTCATGAAATTATATCATTTACTGTTCTATTATTCTTAAGGGTTCTAATCTATTTATAAATAAATATTATGTTTTTTATTATTCAGTAAAATATATCCCTCCGTCGTCTTATTACATATGTTCATTATAAATCAAATTTCCCTAATTAAGATACCCGCATCTCTTCATCGTTGTCTTATTTATATATATACTAAAACAATAAACAAAATAATAAGGGAAACTAATGGAATACTATGAAATTAATAATTCGTCAAAATCGTAATTTTTTGTAAATATAAATTATCAAATGAAAACTATTGTCTTAATCCACATAACGTCTGTACAGTTGTGATCATTTTGGAAACGAAAACGCAAGACTACAATATTATTGTATTGATTTGTAAATTATTTTAAATATATTTTACCATTTAATACATGAAAAGAATGATATTGTAAAAAAATATATAATATTTAAAAGCACTGTAAAATATAGCAAAAGACAATAATATAATACAAGAATAAAAAACTATTTTATTTAATCAAGTTTTGTTTGAATAAGGACTAGTAAAAAATGCTGAATAATTATGTTCACCACAAAACCTTTTTTGTACATACCTTTGACACGAACGACTGGCTGGTGTAGTTTATCTCATGGTGTGTATTATTTCTTGCACTTATACATTTACACTACAATTCGATATTAACATAATTTATCGATTAGTTTTCATGTTTAATTTACATAACACATAGACGATAATATTATACATTCATTTGAACACGGTAATTGTCATAACTAAAATAATATGGCTATATATAAATCATAATTTAAATACACAATTTTGGGCGTTAATCAAATATAAGATATAGTACATTACCACAACTTCATAAAGTCATAAAAATTTTATAATACATATTACGCACATTAAGACTACTTAAGTCAAATTAGTAGTTTATATATTTTATATAATAATATATATAATTACAGTATCGCTAGATATACTTATACAACAGTACCACTTATATATACTTCAAGATGTATCATAGGGTAGACATTAGCTATAGCTTCTCCCAGCGGCCAGCACTATATACCTAAAATAAATACATACACTCAAATATTGTGAACGTAATATAATGATAATGATGATTATAATAACCATAATAATAATAGTAATAATAATTGATAACGTTTTCGGACAAAGAGAAAGGCAAACAACAAACGACTGTCTAATTTAAATACTCGATTATAAACGTTAAAGCAATTTGAAGGAGGATGATGATGATGACAGAATTCAATTTGTCCTAAAACCAAAGACGTCAAGAACGCTGAACTCATTAAGATTTGCGATCCCATGACATTTTTGTTGGAATTTGGCGATGATTCTGGCGACGATCACGATTCGACCCCTGCTAGTTACTCATCGCATTGTTTTTTCCCCGTCATGAAACCAATTCCATTTCTTATTCCTCGGAGGCACTGTTGTTACCTCCCCGTGCAAATTGAATTCGCATATTATAATACAACTCGGTGCGTCGATCTAACTATGCATGAAATCGTTCTCGATTCAAAAAAAAAACCATAAATATACTTCAATTAACTAGCCGTATAAAAAAAAAAAAAATATTTAGTCTGTCGTGAATTGAAAATGAACAGAAGAAAAAAAGCATTATTTATATAATATTATAATAATATATTATTATTATAACAACGCATTTTAACTTATTGTTTTCGAGAAATAATAAATGATTTAATCGATTCTGCTAAATGAGTCATATTTGTACTACTAAGAAAACGAAAGAAAAGTTTTTCATTGTATTTACTTAAAGATTATTACTTATTATTACAATATAGCTTCTTCGAAAAACTGAAAAATGTAAAGAGTTTATTTTATGTTTAAATATAATTTTATTTTAGATATTTGAAGTTTAAACGATATGGAATACTCAATACTATATTGTTAGTAGTATAGAAATTAACATTTATATTTCAATGATAGTACTTTTCCATAAACTTAGCCGCATCTGCGCAACTAGATTAGGACCAAGGAGCTTAGCCCACAAATAGGCTAAATATTAATTGGATAATAAGTTACAAAAATATGTTTTGTTTTTCAATGAGGCATACAATTTGCTAAGAACGAGAGTGCTACAAGACAATTTCTAAAATTTAAAAATGCTTAGATTGTTTAATTTAATGAGTATTCTGTGAAAATACAAACTTCTTTTTTCAAATGAGAACCAACCTTTTCTACTATAAACAATTTACCTGATTTTGCATTTATAAATTTAAATAATTGAAAATATGGTCTTTAAATATATTTGAAAATGTCAATAGTTAAAATCTGAATAAATACATTATTAAAGAAAAATAGGGGTTGCATGGTTGGTGACTCATATTGGATAAATATTATTTTATGTATATAAATATTGATATAAATTTATATTTATTACAAGCCATTTGCAAATATATACTAACTTAGTAGAAAGCGTGTAAGGAAAATATCTACAGAGATTAATAAGGAGAAAATATAAAGGATACAGTCCCTCTCTTTACCACTACCCCATCCTTCTCAAAAAAAAAACAAAACGTGGTTCTTGTAATTGTACCTATGTAGGTAGGTTCTATATAATTTCTTCAACTTAATCCAATGAGAGTAACATTCACACAGTGAAAATTCTCTTCCTAACCTCTTCATAACCTAACCTAAGGGGTAGTAACGCGCTAGACACGCTGCCCATCCCAAATGATACCTAAGATATTGTCAAAGACTGATAAAATCATTTCAATGTAAAAAAAAATGTAGATTAGTAGTATAGTTCACCTACACATCACGATGACACATTATATAATTAACACCACAACACGCTATAACGATTATAAAATCGTAAACATCTGCAGAAGACGGAAAAACTAAATCATCACGGCCTTCCGGAGTGTGCCTGTAAATAATTTACGAATCGTCTAGATCTCCTGTACATTGTGTCGTAACTATATTCGCGAGCGTTGATGGATTTATTAAATATCGTACCGTTTGCTCGATAGTTATACATAAGCTTATATATACACGACGTCGTAATACATGATAATAATAATAATAAAAAAAATAATGATATATCATTATACTCATGGCTTGCCGACCGCCTTCATTCACCAAACTATTCAAACATGTCCTGCATAAATTTTATGAAATTCACACCCAAGTGAAAACCGATTAACTTATAAATAGGTACTTATCTATAATTATAACCATAGACAAGGTTATTCTTTAACCATGGTTATAATTATCATCGATTATTAATCGTACATCATGTTTCCTATACTATGTTATCAATAATACACATAATATATTATACATAAAAAAAAAATTTTTCATAATTTCATACATTAAATTTTTTCGTGAAAATTCATTTCAAATTCAAAACCCTGAATAAAATAATATCATATGTATATGGACTGTACATAGATGTGGTCTCTACATAATCTATACAATCTATGTCACTGCTTATAAATTATGATTGGCCAATTAATCGTATAAATTGGCAGGGTGTATTGTAACGGAAGATTTTCCCCTATCGGACCGGCAAGTTTGAAATATTATATCGTATAATATAGTCGGTTCCGGGTGGACGAAAAATTGCATGTCATACATGACGCGAGTTGACAGGACAATAATAATTTGCCTTCGTCGTGTGTAGAAAACAGAGGAGAAAAAAACCTTTATTGCGGTACTTTGTGGTGTATCTGGACGTTATGGCCCTCGTATTTATATACTGCGCAGCTATACAGTGATCCAATTTAAGAATAACCGCGTCGCCGTCGTTAGTATAATATATTATATATTTTAAGGTACACACGATTATGTGTATATAAACGTAAGTACGCGCAAAGTACTGGTTATTAATATTACGAAACGTTGACGTAAATTTTCATCTTCATTTTTTGTTTTTAATTCTTAGGCATTTTTATCAATTTGGTAAAAACGAGTTATTATTTTACTTATCATCACGCGAATACGTTGTCGAAAATCGTGTTTCCCATTACTAACGGATAGATTTTCCTTTTCTTTTTTTTTTTTTTAATGTCATTAAACGCGTAAAATAGTGTTTTGGTGTGTACACAATACTATATACATAGTAATATTATATTTTAACGTACATTTAACCTGGAACTTGAAAAAGCCGACCTCGCACATTTCAATCGTAAATTTAATATATTGGAGCACGACTGTCGTTCTTTCGTACATTATTTATTCTGTATTAGCTAAACTAACGCGCATTAGCATTGTTCAATTATGTATACGAAAATAAAAACGAAACCCATATTGTGTGTAATAGTCGTAGGGAAACGCGGGCCGTGTGACCTTTTCGGTTTTTTGAATATTATTATTATATAGGTATACTTGAACGGTAATTTACGCACCATGGTCTCATCACGGAATTGTGATAATTATCGACCTTATTATTACCTATATCGTTGTTATCGTTATTTTTATTGCTTATTTCAAATGCCGTACTAGAAATTAAAATTAATATATTATTATTTTATTAATATTAAACTTGTACACGCATAGGCATATTACGTACATAATATTATAATATAATAATAAAGGTATGCGCAGTAAATGTAATTACTTTAATATTGTTTCGGTTGTTCTTTAACGATTATTCGGCACGATTTTATGTCATCAAAAAGCAAGGAAATGCGACACGCGAGGGAATAACAATGTCTATCGCCAACATTTAAAAGTTTTCGGTTATACAGTTTTGATGCATAAATACATATATTGTTGTCGTCGAACTATTGTTTTTCATGGTTTCATCGTCCACATACAACTAAAGATATGTATAGATTATTCACATTTAAATCAAATATTTTTCAATCTAACAAGATTATGTGTAGTATAAATATATTATTTTTTAAATACATTGCAGAATGTATCGTATAAATCAATTATATAATTAGAAAATTATCAATAAATACTTTATACTTGCCTAAAATTAATGTCTATGATTGAATAATAGTTCCATTATCGATTTTATACAAATGGTTTTTAAGCGCGATAAGTATTATATAACTATTCTATTATTTTTCATAAGTTAACAATAATAGTTATTATAAAAATCATATAATTCTCAAATAAGCTCTATAAATCCCTTGAATAGGCTAATAGCACTTAAATGTTTGAATAGTAGTTTGGCAAAGCAACAGTTTTCAATCCGCTTTAACTAATGACAAAGTTTCAAATTAAATTCCGTATCTAAATTGAATTTAATATTAATACGTATTTACTAAAATTAATAAAATGATACTAAATATAATTTATATATACATATACACCACTTTTACAATAATAATTTCATAAATTGATATTTGTAAATTTTCAATGATGTAATACATAATACATAATAATGTATTATTATAGAAGTTTAAGAAATCAATCTCATTGTTGAATAGATGATTGAGTTCATAATTTAAAACTGTATTATTAATGCTTAAAACCTTAAAATAATAATTTAAAAGTCAATACTGCCCGAAATAAAAATAACTTTTTTAATTTAATATCAATATTTTTAAAACTGAAACATTATAATATGTAGGTTAATTCAGTAATTTACGTAAATGGAAATAATTTAGATACCATTGTTTTTTCACCATAAAGATATTATTATATAAATTATTTGTGTACACGAAAGTAAATATTTCACGGATAGCGGATAGCGCAGTCGAACATAATTTTCCGATTCCGAGGACAAACTTCTGTGGCATCCTCCGGCAGTTTTGGCTTTAAACCAATAGAACATTTTCTGATAAATACTCGACGAGGAAGCATTTTAACATAGCCACAAATCTGTCACGCTCCCCTATTCTTCGCGCCACTCCATCTATCTACTAAAATACACACCACCGCCGCGCTAAACTGTCCCTTTTCAGAGGAAATGCTCGTCGGGTTCGAGCCCATTCATCCCCACAGTGTGCCTTTGAAACATTTTTCGGTGTAAATGGAAGTGATTTCCTTTAAAACACCTGGGTTCCCCTATTTTTTTTTCTTTCCCCTGGTGTTCGACGATTGGTGGACGGGGGGAAGATAAAACTTCACCGAAACGAAATGCACCGTCTGCGGGGGGTGCATGCGAAAACATTTCACGCGGATTGATAATCCATCGATTGGAGTTCGACGAACGTTTGTGTGTATGTGTTAGGGGGTGTAACACGAAAACTCGGCACAGCAGAAGGAAATCTCTGCAGCTCGTGTCCCCGGAAACATTTAACTTTTAATTTCGCTGGGGACAAGTCACGCATACAGATGGGAACTTTGTCACCGTTGACGATTACGCCCCTCGTTCCTTGTCTCCATACATATAAAATCGCTTTCAATATTATGTACATACAAAATACAAATAAATATATATATATATAATATATATTAGATCCGTGACTTTTCATTTCGAATATCTAATAATTGTTATGGTGTGAAAGTCTAACTATTATTGTTATTGCTGATGCTATTATTTCGGAATTATTATAGTTATGTTGATGTGTTTTATTTAAAATACAATTAAAATTATTTAGTTCACACCTACTTTAAAAAAAAAAAACAACAACAATTATATTTTCCGATGATAGATAGATCAATAAATGATATCCGATGGTCTAACAAATACTAAACAATGATATTTAAAACAAAATTAAAACATTTCACATATATACTATATATATATATCACACATGATGAACTGGTGGAGTTTAAAATTTTAATTTATATATTTTCAGACTGCCTACATTTGCAACTATACAGGGACAGTAAAGACCGATACAAACACGGCCAGACGAAGGCTTCATTGTCTCTGCAACACTTCTTAGGAGTAGAGTCTGGTGAGATATTTTTTTAAACAATTTAATACAAACAAAAATATTATAATCGAAATTTCATTCTCAGGATTTACGCTGGACAAAGAATCCAACACGATAGCTATTATTTGCCAAGACGTCACTGTTGTACTAGCGTTCGATACCCGAGAGAGACTGATCCAGTGGCAAGTTAAGATATCTTCGAACTTGGGAGACGGTGAGAAAATGTTTATAACATTAAGCTATTAAATTTACATTAAAACGAGCTTTTTATATTAAAATAAAATTAATGGATATTGTTTTATCTCCTTCAAGACATTCTTAAAACTTTTTAGTTAAATACTTTAAAAAATTACTCACATTTTTTAATTATAAATTATAACTAAAAATATATTATAGACTTATCTGAACAAATTAATAACTATTGTTGGATGTTTCAATGATATAAGACATGCTTTCTTATTGTTTTTTTCACCATAAGGATGCATAATGTAGAGATAACGCGAGTTGGAAATGTTCTGAGTAACGAAGGTTGTACACAGTCTGCAAATAATAATAATAATGCATAGAGAATTTAAAGAGGTTTATTGTGCAAGCAACTGTAAAGATAACAAGTAAGAAAAAAAGGAGACGTGGATAAAGGAAATGACCCAAAATAAAAGGAAAGTAGACAGAAGTATGAAGATGATGTAAAAAAATGGTTTACCGCACCTAATAATGTGTGTATATAAAAAAAAAATACACTTCACATAGAAATACGAAAGACGTGCTCTTACAATATTGTTAGTTTATTGAACATGAAATGGAAATTTGTCTATAACAGTCATTTTAATATTGGCATTTGCAGACCAACAATTTTTGATTCAAATATCATCCTGTCCTCCTAAGTCGAAAATATCTGCAGGACCTGCCAGGTTGCACATACAAGACTTGAGATTCTCGATGACAACCGGAGTGCCACCAAGATTAGCTGGTGTTTGGGAACTCCGACACTTGAGGTATATTTTGATTTTGTCAATATGCAGTGTGACTCATCGTATTTCAATTTTAATAACGAACCACATACATTCTCACAGAAAATATGGAGTTATTGAAAATCGGTTTTGCTACGAGGGTGGTTCGAGATGTGGCAAAGGAGAGGGCTTATTTGTGTGTTTTACCGACCAAGGAGATGATATAACTAGATGCATGAACTTAGCGGCAGAAGGCAAATTGGCTACCAGGAAAAGATTGCTTTCTAGAAATATGTCAGGTAAAAACAAAAATCCTAATATTATTTAACAACAGAATATAACACCTATAATACAGTTTTAGAAAGTCCGTCCAGGAGAGGTCTCTTATCTCGCTTAGATTCTAGAGCTTCCGAGTACGGTGCTGATCAAAATTCGTTCAATCAACATTCTCATGACAGAAGTAGTGAAGACAACATGTGTTGGCCATCTAACGAAAGTCGACTAGATAATTCGGACTTTGGAGACACAGCGTCTGTTGGAGATTTTCAAGATCAAAACTTACAGGTGAACTATTATAATAATAACATTCAAAATAATATAATAAACCCAAATGTATGATGTGTATTAAACGATATTATGTTAAGTATAATAAGCAGAATATTTGTATTTAGGAGCAACGAACTTATTGTTTCTAATTTCTGATGACAATACACATAATTTTACAATGGAAAATTAAAAAATATATATATTTTATATAGGTATAAAAAAAAAACTAAAATTTATAGCGTAGTACGATATGTTTTGAATTATAAACTATAATATATGAATATATTTATAATATTATTATATATATAATATATAATATATTTATATTATAATATAATTATTAATTATATATACGTATAACTTAATATATAAAAATAGTTTTTGAAATAGTATTTCATCGTGGCGTTATTTAAATTTATCTTTAAAATATTCAACGATTTATTCGGTACATGGTCAACTAGTTACAAATGCTGAAACTTAGATTTTATTTTTGGAAATATAATAGTATAATATAGATTATATTTAATTTAAAACAATAGGAATGCACGTGGACTCCAGAAACAGCTTTAGAACGATGTGCCAGCTGTATTAGTAAACTTGGAGCTTTATCTCGTTCTTCGACCATGGCTAATACCCCTGGAAGCATAGGCTTTAATCCAGCGTGGACAATGGATAACAATGTATCATCGCGTAAGTTTATTCATACTTAAATATCTATACAACTTAATATAGGTACTACTAAATCAATACTTTATAACTAAAACATTTGGTGTAAATAAAACATATTACTACATCAATAAAAGCCTATGGACTAGGTAATATTCTTGCCTCTAAATTTGATAATAAATAAATTTACTCCAATATTAAAGCTAACAACATAAAATAGATTCTGCTGAACGTAAATTTGCTATGTTGTATATTATATTATGTGAGACGGAACGACTCATACAACAGGTGTGACGTTCTCTTAAACAATAATATTGTTAAGTATAGCTATAAAAAAAATTTTAATTATCACATTAAATATGTATAAACTGAATAATAAATTATGAAATTATAAACAGCTTATGAAAAACACTACACATATTATAGTTTTAATCTCTGGAAGCATATCACTAATTCATTTTTTAGTAGGTATCTATGTATTTACATTATATACATGAGCAAATAACAGGGAAAAAAATGTTCATATAATTTTAAATAATAATGATTGAATATTCTAAGACCAAAAATAAATTTAATATAACAAACAATAGCGTTGATGTTATTATTTATTAAAAGCAAATAACAACTCAGGCCCACTTTAATATCAAGTGCATATCCCTTACTATACTTGATAATCAGTCCGTTATTAAAACATGGTTAACAACTATACTATTTAATTATACAACACTTAAGTCAAGATTGCAAAATAAAAACGTATACCATATATACGTACGTAGAATAGAAGGATTGCGATATTCGAATAAAGGTATCAAACATATTATTATGGCATGTAAAGAGTAATACAAGGCCAAATACGTATCCGTGTGTTACCTAAGTGTACCTTTGAGCTTTTCTGAATTTGTAACCTTTTTGGCAATGTTTCAACACATTTGCTACATTCTTCCTGACAATTTAGATGTTCCTCCCTCTTATAATATATTTTGTAACAACGTCGTAGAGTCCAACACGCGATTCTGTTCTTATAACCTATACATGCTATAATAGTAGGGTATAAGCCATATATGTATCCACATGCTTTTTATTTTAGATACTAAGACTTTCATTATTGTTCTATGAATTCATTTGACACAAAAATAAATACTGAACTAAAAAAATAATTTATTACAAAATAACTTACTTATTCATAAAATTTAACTCGATAAAATATTAAACGCATTATTGTGTCGATCGTTTGATAGTGTCCAATTAAATTTGTAATGAACGTAATACAATAATTATATATCCATGATGATACAGCCCACCGATAACAATAAAATCATTCGCCTTAAACTTCATTATTGTCCGTTTAAATATTATTTTACCTTTTACCGTGCAAAGAAATAATCTGAGATGCCGCTTCTAGATTTGAATTTACTAAGTATAATACACATACGCGTAACCGTCCAAAATAAAGACGTAATTTACAATACAATATTATTATGTAAGTACATTTTGATGAACAAAATGATTGAATTGTAAATTTAACAGACAGGGAAAACATTCATTCCGATTGACCTGAATATTTCGTGATTAGAAACAATACAATCGCGTCCTTTTAGATCGAAGTATTGTTTTACTTAACAATAAATAGTAAAAGTAAGACGTTTCCATACTTTTATCGATTTTAAAAACACTGTAGTCATTTATTTATATAGTTATATACGTATATGTATTATGTACCTACTATACACATATATATTGTGACATACCGATACAAGACCCTATTGACGACTAAGCGGAAGTTCTTTAGGCTCCCAATCTAAAATCTATTATAATTTTTATTTGTTTTATTCAGTGAATTACATACCAGAAATGAATAATGGACATCAGTGTTGCGGATATATGTCATCGCAGAGTAGCAGTAGTGGCGGAAGCGCCGGATGTAGCTCTGTGTGTGGTACCGAGTATTCTGTACCTAGAAAAGTATGCGCCTCCATGACTGACAAAGTGAACAAAATGTAAGTGCATACAAGTTTAAACCATAGGCGTTATAATTTAAATTGGTTCCTACATAATAATATAATGTAGTACGGATATATATTATAGTACATTAATAACCTTTTTGTTTTATACATACAAAAATCGTGCGATAAGTCCAAGGTTGTTATGATATTATGTAAACAACTTGATTTTAACATATTTTATTCCTAACATTTGTTTTAAACGTTTGGTAAATTGTTTAAAGTATTAAAATGTATGTTTCAAATATTTTTTTTTTAGTCCTTTTAATTGTAATTTTGTAAATTGTGACTTGTAATATTTTTTTTAATTTCATCTAATGGTGAAATACCTCTGACCAAAAATAATAATTAACGATTAATTAATACAAAAATTAATAATAATTAATTTATATTAATTATTTATAAACTTATGGCTTATATATATTTTATAAGCCATTATAATACCGTTTAAGACTCAAACAATTTATTTTGTTTAAAACAATGTCTTATACAATTTTTCATACTCGCATAATGCAAACTTATAACTAATAGTTACACTAAATTAAAATATTTTATACGTTTATGAATGTTCAATAACCATAAATTTAATATAAATATGTGTGTAAATACATGGATTTAAAATCAATTTCTTTAAATAAATAATAATCAAGAACATATTATATACAATATAATGAATTGTTGGTGTACATAATATGTAACAACACATACACATATTATACATATATATTATGTAACCGCAATATATTTTAACATTGCTAGTTACTTAATAATTGTACTAATCGATAATCATTTGAATTATTTAAATAACTATTATCGTTACGCTCCTATTTTAAACCGACATCCGTTCGCCAGTTCACCACGAATAATAATCACGAAATTAATTTATTATCAAATTTCAGTCAATCTGAAGCGTGTGCGCCGAACAGACCACCGAAACCAGTACACCTGAAACCGGAAACGAGTACGCCAGTGAAAAAGGCTCCGATGCCTCTACCGCAACAAGATACGATGTGTGTGTGCCGATGCACTGCTTCGGACAAACCTAGACAATCCTACCTAAATAACTACGATACTCCTAAGATTATGTGCACAAACACAAAAGTAGGTTTTTGATAAAATATAAATCACATAAAATATATTTATAAAATGTTTAAAAGAAAATGTTATTCTATGAACGATAACTTGGTCGAACAAGATAGTTTAAAAATAAATAAATCTGAAACGGTAAAAAAAACTTGTACGAACAAGTCACTAAGTATTAAAAGTAATGTTTGTTTTTGACATTTTTACGTCGACCGATACATTTTTATTTTAAATTTTCTGTCAAACGAAACACATAGCAATCTATCTGCATTTGTTCTGTATTGTTTGTCAGGTTTTGATCGTAATGCATTTATTTTTACAGCCGAATAAACCGTACACGTCTATACAAGATGAATATTACGACACGCCACGGAACATCAAATCCTCGTTGGAAATTAACCCCTACGGCAATTACGATACTCCTCCGTCGCCCGTGGCTGTTCATAAAAAATCCAAGTAATTTATATTAATTTTTCGTAATACATCGACGATTCTTGATTTTATTATGAAATATAAACATGTAAATTTTTTTTTTAGGGGTATATATATATTATATATTAAACTACTTATTAAATAATGGTATAATAAATCGGTGTTTACGAATTTCAGATATTTTTAATTAAATATAAATAATGCCGTTATTGGTGTAGGTAGTCATGAGTTTTATACAACTATCTAAATAACAGTTAATATATGCCCTTGAATTCCAAATCGTCTATACGAGTGAAAATTTGACTTATATTCCACCGTTTTGCCATTTTTAGTGTCAGCACGCCAAAACAAACAGATAGTCAGCAATGCACAGGAATTTGCCCTTGTCAAAGAGCCATGAATTGTTGGTCTCATAATAATTGGATGACGATGCCTCCTCGCTGTAGACGAAGTAATCAGCAAACCGACAATCAGCTATCAAATTTTACCGTAAGTCAACACGCTGAATAATAAATTAGATCATTCATCATTATATTTATAGTATTCAACACTTATATCAGTTATATACTTATATCTATTCGTGTGAGGTGTGCGAGCATTTTTTTTTTTTATTTTTACAAAAATGTAGATTCTATGTATTATATAAAATATAAATTTAATAAAATATTTTATCATAATAAAACTATCGATACGCTTATAAAGATCCAAAAAAATCGCGTATTTTAATAATAAAAAAAAAAAAAAACACAGATTTAAACGTACGTGTGTGATTACTATTTCTTTACGTGCCAGACAAATTTAACGACATTACAGCTTTATGGCTCATTTGGTAAAATCTCGTTACGCAAAGTCACTATATTGAAATGCACACTGAAGTATACACAAATCGTCGATACACCGGTGCTTAGATGTTTACCTTCAATTCGTGGCGGCAAAACGTAAACTTTTTTTCTAGTAAACAATTAATTATAATGATCGTAGGTATACACCATTTAAATATTCACAACCTACCTGAAAAATAATAATTCCACTGATTAACATATCGGCTCTACGCATTAATTGATTTTTTTTTGTTTGTAATCTTTGGAAAAACATTTTGCTCTCGACTGACGGTAAACATAACCAAATTACCATTACAGCGACTGCGTCATATTATTAACTACGTACTAGAATATTGCTACTTAAAAAATTTACGTATCAATTAGAATAAATTATTTCTAAGTATGTACAAAAGACTTCAGAACATTAGTGCATTTAGTGCACATAAAAAAAAAAAAAAAAATCCCAAAGTAATCGATTGATTCTTATGACTGTTTAGTATGGCTCTGCTGTGTTACGTTACTATGTTATGTACCTGTATACATTGTATGTTTTTGTCGACTTAATGCAGTGATGCCATTTTTGCAGAACAATTGCCAACACAACGGGGCGATTTACGCGACAGTTGACGTTTCGAAGAAAAAGAAGCACGCGGAACCACCGCTGCCCGCGCCCCCCCCGACGTCGAGCAACTACATGAACTTGGAACCAGCCGTCGGCGTCGACGGCGGCGGTAAACAGCAGCAGCAGCCAACGGCGGCGGCCCACAGCGGCCGGAAATCGACGGAAAACTACATGAACTTGGAGTTTAGCGAATCGCTGTGCTACTACGAAAACGCCAAAAACGTGTTGACCAAGGCCGGTCTGTCCAACGCGTGCGACAAGTGCGGTCACCAGAAGCGTTGTGTCGGCGGCGGCGGCGGCGGCGGCGGCGGCGGCGGCGGCGGCGGCGGCGGCGGCGGCGGTGGCGGCGCCGACGAAAAGGGTGACTACATGACCATGGAACCGGTCAACGGTCGGATGGTGGAAACCAAGCGAAACCTGTTCCCCGGTTACCTGCCCATGTGTCCGTCGGCCAACAATAACAACAACAACAGCAGCGGCAACATCGGCAACGGCAACAACAACAACAACAACAACAACAACAACAGCAACAAGCAACAGGACATGTTGAAGAACATAATGAACAGGGGCCTGGCCGAAAAGTCAGCCAGCATACCCAGCCTGAACGAGTACAAATCGGCGGCGGCCGCCATGGCGAACGGCAACGACTGGAAAAACGTCGGCGGAGTGGCTGCGGCCGACCCTCACCGGAGGCGGTCCAGTTCGGCGGACTCGTCGAGGTGCGATGACGACGGGCCGGCGTCGGGCGTGGACAGGTCGAGCAGGGGCGCCGGTTGTTCGGACCACACGTCGTCGGCCGAGAGCGTGACCAGCCAGATCGCCAAACGTCCCGCGGGCGCCGCGTCGACGGGCGCCACGTCCACCGCGTCCACCGTGTCGGACGGCAGCGTGGCCGCGGACGACCAACAGACCGCGCTGGTGCACATCCGCCGGTCGTCGAGCGTGCCGTGCAAGAACAACCGCGACTCGTCCAGCTCCAACGACTCGGGCGTGTCCACCGGTTCGCTGCGTTACCGCGGCGCCGACTTTGCCGAGTTCGAGTTGCCGCTGACCACGGCCATGTCGACGATGCGGCACAGGCGCACCGTGGCCGCGGCGACGGCCGCCGCCGCCGCCGCCACCGGCGCCCCGGCCGGTTCCGTCGAGTGCGGCGGCCGCGGGGCCATCGCCGGTTGCGTGCACGGTTCGCTGC
The DNA here is from genome assembly GCF_003676215.2 of Rhopalosiphum maidis. Classification (NCBI taxonomy): domain Eukaryota; kingdom Metazoa; phylum Arthropoda; class Insecta; order Hemiptera; family Aphididae; genus Rhopalosiphum; species Rhopalosiphum maidis. The sequence continues at coordinate 46,260,126 of NC_040880.1, read as the reverse complement.
CCAGGCGGTCCAAGTCTACGGACCGGCTCAAGGAGCTCAGCTTCAGGTTCCAGAAGTTCGCGGGCACCATGAAATCGTCGTCGGCCGGTGCCGAAGTCCCCGTGTGCTTGAAAAAAGATAAAGGTTAGTTTGTTTTCGCGTCCGTCTCGTATGATACGTGAATTTTATCGTTGTTATATTATGTAGTTTGTTATACATTCTCTTTCGATTACGACGCGCTTTATACGTTATTATTATTGTAATTCTTTGTTCCGCAGCAGAATACTATCGGAGTACTTCGATTTAATATAGAAAAAAAAAACGAAATTTGGTCGAGTGGTTTTTGGCTTATGATGAGTATGTTATGTTTAGATGAGCAGAGTTGAATGGCACAAGGGTACCACTTCAAAATGTTCGTCCTCTACTTTGTTCTTCAAAACCGTAAATACGTCTTGTTCAACTAATTAACTATTCGCCCGAATTTTGATTTATACATAAAGAAATACTGCGAATAATATTTTATGTTTCGGAGTATGATATTAAAAACGCATGATATCATTAAAAGAAGTAAAAACTTAAAAAGTTAGACCAAGAAAAATGTATTATATATATAAAATTAAAGAGTTAATAGTTTTTGAACTAACGATATAAGATATAGTAGGAAACCGGTATACTATTCCCAGATTTTCGCTTTTCTCAGAATCAATTTAATTCTCTAAAAAACATATTATACTATACGTTAATTTTGGAAACGGAAGTATTATCGATTGTGCGAAACTAGTAATTACAAAACCCGCTTTCAAATAATTAGTTTAGAGTACTATTACGTAATTATAAAATAAAACGTTTTCCTTCAATCTGGATGTTGTGCGTTCTGTTGTAGAACTTATTTGTGAAAGTGAATTTTGCATTATTTATTCTAAGTTAATACTGAATAGGATTACGATTTAAGGTAATAACGCGTTTCGTGAAATTTGTAAATAGTTTGTTTTGACACATCTAACATCAAAGGAAAAAAGTAATATGTTTCAATAATTCACACTGACGTAGGAAATAATAAATTTTGCATTGTCAATCCTTTCTTATAAAGAGTTAGGTGTGGTTTATGTAAATATTACGGCACATCACACACATATATATTATTGTTGAAAGATAACAAAATCAAAATATAAACTATTTCAGAAGTCAATTGAATTAGAATAATATTAAAATCACAAAACGATATACGATACATTTTAAAACACATAAGATTTGAGATTTGTAAGTCGCTTATCAAATTGATTAAAAACGATAATCGTATAGTAACTCATTTCACCTTCTCCTTTTCTGCGTCTCAGTCGAGTTGATTTTATCGATACCAATCTTATAAATATGATATATTTTTTAATACGTTTCAATTATAAATCACGCGGCGTTATGCATAGGCTATATAGCTACACAACTGTCAGGAGTTCATTTTCCAGCCTCTCGGAATCCTAAATTCATCATTTCATCATATTATACTTTCACAACATTATATTATGATATATTTTGTCCACATAAATCGACTGAATACAATTCTAATAATTTGTTTTTATAATACCAGCTTGTTAAAACTTACTTAATAGGTATCTGCTAGTCAATGTGCTAGTAAAAAAATGTTGTTTCAGTTAACTTGATAAAAAAAACGATGTTAGTATCGCTGCTGATGGCGTACTCCTAAAATAGTACCTTTAAATAATTTAAATAATTGAAAATATTATCCATAAATACTTATAGTATTGGTCCTATACTATTATTTGTATAGACTTAACAATTCCAAAAATTAGAAGACGGTAATCGATATATTATATTTACAAATTAGGTACACATGATATAGTAATTATCTCCGAATGTGACGGCATATAATTTTTTTTATTTTTTTACCAAGTCTGACCAATCGCTAATGGTGACTATCGTCGTCGGTTGCAGGGTTTAATGTGCATGCGGATGGAAACTCGGTCGTGCCGTTTTTGGACTCGCAGAGCACGAGCAGCTACACGTCGGACATGAGCGACTACATCGAGACACTGTCGTTGTCCTCGCACAGTTCGTCGGACACCACCAACAACGAAAATCAGAGGTGAGTGTGTCACTGATCTGATATTTTTGAGACCGTTGACTCATCGGTGATCTCGCGTGCAATATCATTACGACTAGAGGTCGGGACTCGGGACTTTAGGAATCATTAAAAGTCTACACAAGTAGATGAGAGTAAGACTTCTTCACGATCCATATTGCATATTTACGTTGAATCGAAGAATAAAAATAATTGATAAACCCAATATAAATATACATATTATATATTATTTAGTTCGCTGTAGAACATTTTTGGATATGATGTGTTTTTCTTAATTGCAATAGGTACCAATTAATGTAGCATAACTAAAGACCATCGTGAGGTTTTTCGACATTTTATAAGCAACTTTGTTGGATTGCTTCAAATAAGTTTGCAAGTGCGTACCCCACGTGGCACGTACTGGCAATAACGCAAAAACACATTGTCATCGTATTATACATAATATGTCTAGGTCGTAGAACAACCACGATTATTATAGTTATAAAAATCTATATACGTATCATATTTTAAAAAAATTAACGAATGCTAGGGAGGATTATCATTAGAATAAAATGTGCATATGTATTATTTTGAAAAAAAAACCAAATCAAGGGGTTAGTTCTCGATCCCCTGAGACGTATTACACTATTACTATTACGTAAAATAGGTTTATAATATTTGACTAAAATCAATAAACCATTTTTTTTTTTTTTTTTTAATCAAGTGTTATTAAATGTTTTGTATTTGGTAATTAGTACCGAACTCGATTATGTTGTGTAGTAACATTAAATGTAATGTCCCGTAGGTGGTGGCCGAATTTTGTAACAATACCTATATGTTCTTTATTACATCTAGAACTAAACAACTTTAATCTTTATATTAAACCTACAATATTATATTAGGTATTTAAATATTAAATTATAATATACCATATTTTATACTTGTTTTATTTTAATAGAAAATTATTCCGATCTCTAATCATTATGAACATAGCTTTATTGATTATTGTTGTGATAATATTCATCATTATGTATTATTGGTGTAGATGCGGTAGACCAGCCAAAACTACATTGAAACCGCGGTCTGGCAAGGAATACCATCAGATTGGGTTTTTTCTGGACGGCGACCTGAAGGTGAACAATGTTACAATATTACATAACTGAATATTATGGTTTAATGAATCCTGCTAATCAAATTTCATGTCAATTAGGTCAAATCTGATATACCGCCAGTTCCTGAAAAGACAGAAACCCCTTCTCCCAGGTATGCCACAGCCCAAGAAAGCAAAGTCGTCTGATGACACTAGGAAAAATAGTGCATCCGAGAAAGATATTATTTGATTATTTTTTCCGTTGCCCTGAATAAGCATTTGGCTTATTAATACAGAAAAGACAAAGATGGAAAAACAACGATTGAATTAAACTGTACATTATTAAAATTTACTGAAAATAACATATCACAACATGTATAAAATACTACTGTAATAATAAACTTATATAATAATAATGTAATTTTAAAGTGTTGAATTTAAGACTGCCAACTCAAAAAAAATGTACTTTACATACAAAAAAAATAAATATTTATGTATTCATACATTAATGAAATGAACTATTATATATTTATTACAATAACGGTTTAGTCTAATAAGAACTAGTCATCTATAGTCAATTTAAATTTTGTAGTGGATTATTTCCCTTAGTAAATACTGTATATGTATAAATATGTAACTAATAATAATAAAAAACATTTTATCATAGTTTATATTCTTAAATTATTTACAATATAAGCATAAGTACGTTTGAAAATTTTGTACAATTTTTTTTAAATCAAATAATTATACAAAAAGAAAAAATTGTCAATACATTTTTTACAAATCATAATAAACTTATAGATAACTTTATTTAAATTTGTGCGTGTAATATTTATTAACAATTATCTTCATAAATACAAATCTTAGATCCACCAAACTACTATTAAATAAATCAATTAATACATATATTATGATACGTATGATTTTATATAATATACATATAATGTATGGATTTTATATGTATTATCTTAGTCTTTTATTAGTGTTAAGAACACATTCTTTTATCACATAAATAAATAGTATAATTAAAACTAAAGATAAATATTAAAAAGTGATTTTACTTGGATACATTATACTAAATTTAATATTATTATCGTTTTTAATTATTATCAATATTTCACTAAATATTTCTTTTCTTATTGTTGAGGTTTTTGAGATAATGCTTTTAGTTTTTCTATTTTCCATTTTTGAATTTTTTCTTTCAGATCCGTTGCTGTAAATAAAAATAAATTTAATATAAAATTGATTTTTAAAGCTCTAAAAAAAATATATAGACAGATTTTAAAAAACTGCAATATTTTTTTGATATTATATAATAAAATTACTTAGTATATTTTAAAACTATTATTTTTTGCATTTTTTTAAGAAAACGGTAAACCATAATATTACATAACAACACAATGCACAATGTCCTATATATTTTGTCTACATATAAAAAAACATAAAACATAAAATTTGCATCCAGCAGAACCAATTTAGTGATGTAGGTTTTGATATTGGAAGTGAATTGACTTCTAATCAAATTTAAAGGTTCTGATATTATTTGTTTTTGAAATATTTTAATTTTTGAACAAACATTTTTAAATTACAATATTTTACCGTTATAATCTACTTAAAAATTTAGGTACATATTATTTTATATTTTAATTCTATAAAAACCATAGTACTGAATATAATGAAACCATATTAAACATTTCCAATTTAACAGCTCCTATATTATACTATTGCTAACTTATTTAAACCTAAAAGTTAAATGATTACCAAAATGAAGTTGGCCTTGACTACTGAAAAGTGAATTATGTTTGAATTTAAAAACTGAAAAATTATAGATATATATTATGCAATCACAAATTAATCATTAATTATTTTATTATGCAGTAATTAAAACAATTTTATCGCTAAAGCACCTAATCATTGTTTTAACTTAAAACATTAAAATAAAAGGAAAATATTTAAGACTAATTTATTTTGATTTCTTAAACCTGTGCATATGTAACAGTAGTCAATGTCTGTATAATCAATGTCCACAGTTAATGAATAATTATTAATTTTATGACTTTCTATTTTAAAAAAAAATAAATTAATACTGAAAACCAAGTTATTAATCATTAAATTAATTTAATAATATTACCAGGAGTTAAATCATCTTCACTTAACGGTTGTCGGTTAAATGGATCTGTCTGTGAATTTAATAAATGACGAATTATAACTGGTCGATCCATGACTTTTCCACTGCTTGGTAATGTTACTGGATCATCCATCAAAGTATCCATCAATGGATCTGAAATTTAATAATAACTATGAGTATTTTGAAACTTGACAAAATATTTTCTGTAAAACCTCTAAATTCATCAGGAGCATCATTGAAATCAACTTCTTTTTTAATATTTTGAATAGATACTTCATTTGCCTTAATAGCCAAACTTTGAAATTGCATCGCTTCTATTTTCGATGAATTTAAAACTCTCAACATTCGGTTTGCTGCATCTTCAAATAACTCTATTCTAAACGATCGCTAAATTATTTTAAAGAATCATTAGTAGAGTACTTAAAAAAAGGTAAAAAAAAAATGATTAATTATCAGAAAGTTACTTCATCAGCAGCAATAGCTGCAGCAAACTCTTCACAATCCAAATGTAAATAAATGTCAATTAATTGCTTAAGCAATCTTCTAGGCTCCCAACCATAATTTTCTGGTGTCTTAACTTTTAAATTTTTACATTTAGGACCACATAATTGCTGTAAATTGAAATTCAACATAGCTGTAAGCCGATTAACTAATTCAGGTCGCATAAAGGGTTCTTTGATATCCTTTGTAAGATAATGGAACATATCTACAGTCTCTTGTGCCAAAGTTAAATAGGAACTAAAAAATCATAATAATGACATCAATAAAATATTCTGAAATTGAAACTATTTTCACAAACCGGCATTGTCGTTCATCAGCAGAAAGCTGTCTATTTCGAGATTGCTGAATATCTTCAGGTAGATTATTCCAAGTAGCCGTATCTGCCATTTGTTCTTGTACTTCATGGATACGCTTTAACGACTCCAAACTCTCATCCAACAAGAATGTAGTGTCATTTATCAACATATTTACAAATTTGACAAATTGTATTCCAGTCCTACCATGAAAAATAAAATAAAATAATATTAATAAGCACAAATTTAACAGTTGTATTTTAATAATGACACACTTGGATTCTGCAATAACTGAACTTCTGTGCATAGGGCTTTCCCACATACTTTTGAGAATTAAACTAATATGGTAACGTATAGTAAACTTATCATAAAATTCGGAACTAGCTCCAGTAGATTCAATTACTAAATAATAAAAAAAAATTAACAGTTAAAGAACATTTTTATATTTTATTTTATTTTAAAGGGTTTGAAACCATTTAGAAAATTTTAATATTAATATAAACCACTAAAATACCTGTATAAAATTTCATTAGAGCAGAAGGAAGGTGAGAGATTGAAAGTGGATGGCTCATCATCATATTATTCAAAACTTCGGTCCTTGGCTGAATACTTGGATTTAATACAAATAAAACTTCAATAAGTTTTGCTATGAGATAAGGATTTTTAAAAGCAGCCGGTGAACAAATACAAACAAGAATCCATGTTAATAATTTATCAAAGAACTTGAATTCAATGGCCTTGGGGGCATATCTAAAATCAAATTACAATATTATATTATTGAGCTTTATAATACAGTAAATAGAATCACTTACTGCAGGATGAATAATAGGAAGTCTGCAATATCTTCAACAAACCATTCTGGAGTAGCAGCTAATATAATTGGAACTTCAGCAGGAAACTTTATATCAGTATTTGGTACAAAAAGGTAACCTTGATGAATAGATAGCATAAACTCAGCAACCGTTGAATAAAATACAATACAACGTGTTATAAGAGATGGATCGTATAATACTATTTCTCCACATGATTTGCTTTTTAATAGTTTCTACAAAATCATGAATGTAAAATATTACATTGGTATCAGTTTATACAAAATAAAAATGTTATGTTACCTTAAGCTGCACTCTCCATTTCTTCATTAATTCTTTATTTCTTGCAGCTAATGTGGGGTTACTCTTCCATTCAGATTCTGAATTTGCTATTTCGTCAATCTACATTTATTTAAACAAAGCATAAAGTTATTCAATAACTAATAGTAAAAATAATGATTGATTGTACTTACCAATTTTTGAAGATCTCTTACAGTTCTATACCTTCTAGTATGTTTAGTGAAAGCTGGTATTAAAGCTACATGGTGACAATATAATGTTAAAAACCAACATCGAGTGGAAAACTTTACATCTTTAAGAGGTTGTACTATAAATAACAAATAAAATAAATTATAATTACATTCAATGAATTAAATCTGTGAATTATAAACATACATGTTGAGATCCATTCAGCAGCTTCTTGGGATGTAAATTTCAGTCTTGTATCTGATGATAAATCAATTAATGAATGTTTGGAATTAAACATGTACATTGGATCTACTTTATCCAATTTGATCTGAAAATTATAACATTAAATAAAAAGACCGATAGAATTTATTAAATATTTCATCAATTACCTTCACTGATAACTCTTGTAAAGCAGATAATAAATTCAACATGAAACCATCACCAGCAATTGTTCGTTCATCTACACGCATTTTGCAACGTTTCTCATTATATACCAACACTTTAGAAATATAATCCATTGTTGTATCTCGTGAACATGAATTTACTACCAAATTATATATAATTTTGTTCAATTCGTTCTAAAAAAATAATAATCCCAAGTATATTATTTAATTGTGATATATGTATTTAAGTTTCTACTAAAACTAAAATTATTAATTATTTTTATATGTAAAAGCCATATATATTAAAGTATAACCAAAGATACTTAAATATATGTAAGATCAACTATAGAAAAAGGATTTATAACTGCTGAATTACAAATAAGTTAAGAACAAGTGTCCTCGATATAACCATGCTTAAATTATTCATGCCGGATTGCATAAAAAATTGATTTCTTTAATTGTATAATAGAATTTATGGACTAATTATAGGCTACTAATGCAATCCAGCATCAATTCCTATATATTAATATAATATCTATGTTGAACTACATAATGTATAAACATGTCATGTGCTATCAATATGGCGTGTATCATTATCATGTATTACCTCGAGTATTAAAACATATGAACAAGCAATTTGGATAATAATGATAAGTAATTTCAAATTGTTCATTTCTGCAAAAATTAATAATTTTCATAGTTTTTTTTCATAACTAGATATTAAAGATATATATTATCAGTACTGTTTAGTATTTTTATTAAATCAATAAAAGTATTTTAATTTTTTTTTTTTTAAGTGAAATGTATACAAGTTGTTCATTAATTCAAAATTAAATTTTTATTACAAATGTTAATTTATATTTAAACAACAATTCTACTACACTAGCATAAAAAAAATTAGTCATAACACAGAAAGTATAGATATAACAAATATTTAAATACAACTGAAAATTATGTAGAAAAATAATCTAGAAGTGCATTTTTTAAGAACAACCCTCTTCAACTAATTCATTTAGATAATAAATAAAATAAAAAATATAACTAATATATTATTATAATGCCAACATTTCACTAATTTAATTACTTACACGAGTTGTTTGTAATTCTTGTCTAAGAGTTCCAATTAACCCAGTTTTGTCTGATAATGAAGTAAAATTTAATAATTTATCAATTACTTTAGGGTCATCTTCAGCAAATAATGAAACGGAAAGAAATGGTCCTAAATATGATGTATGAGATAGTTCACGACCACCACTTAAAGTATATTGTATTGGCATAAATTGTTTCTAAAAATATTAACATACATTTTATAAAAATAATACTTATTCAGAAAAGTTTAACACCAACTTACTAATTTAACTATTAAAGTACATATAGGTAAAGTATTTTTGGATGCAAATAAAGGTAATGAAGTAAGTTCATTAAGCACTTCAATGGGTTTACGATGTGTAGAGCCAACAAAACTAGCATTTTGCATCAAACGGTACAGGTGTTCTAGTATTGGAACAAAAATCTAAAAAAAAGAAGTATGAATTTTGTGTAAATTAAAATACTTACTTAAATACTGTTTACTTACTTTTTCCATTAAGTCTTGATTCATAGCTGCACGATTCAATATTTCATTCATAAAACCTCTAGGCACTTTTCCCCTCAACAAATATTGTGTAAGGGGCGAATGCATAGGTGTAAAAAATCGAACCCAATCTCTATCATCCATAATCCATTCGTGAGTAAGTAATGTGATACAATGATTCACACATTGTGAACGTAAATTGGTCAATGCTGATAAAACTTTAGGAGTACTACTCCTCTATAAAAGATAAAAGTGGTTAGTAAATTAATACAAATAATGAGTGAAAAAATAATTTTTACTTTAGGATATTGACGTTTTTCTTCTTCAACACGATCATAACAATCAAACAAATATTTTAATCCTCCAGCTGTGTATGAAGCTTCAAAATAGTCTACGGCAAAGTATTCAAGTTTATCATTTATCTGAGAAATCTTGGAATTTTTTTTAACTAAGATAAGAGCTTCTTGAATAGCCATGCTTATAATATTCTAAAATATATTAATAAAAATCAAATAATACCAGGTAATTTAAATTAAGCACTAATATTAAATAAGTTATTAAAAACATATTCATAATTAATTAATTTTTAATCATAAATAGCTTTTATTAAATCTTTAATTTAATTTTTAAAACCTTTAACATATTATAGGATAGTTACCCTCAATATGGGAATCACAAGATTTAAATGTAATATTTTTTTTTTAATAATACATTTTTAAAGTTGTATTCAACGTGCATTACTGTTATAAGAAATTTACCTTATGTCACTCTAATTTTGTCCTATTATATTAAAAAAATTTTAAGTGCACGCTATTTGTTTCTCTATATAATATAATACATATAGATTTGATTTTTTAGTATCATAATATGATTTACAATTATATAAATGGAAGTAATGAAATTGTTTAAAGTATCCAAAATACTATTATATCAAAATTAAAAAGATTAAAATTATATTCAACAACCAGATAGGTATTTAGAATAGTGGCAATATTCACAATTTAAGAGAACTATTCAGTTATAATAAAAACAATCATTGAAGTTAATAAAATAGCCAATTACCTGAAGTTAAAGTCAAAGGAATAATTTAGCAATGACAGAATGCGTCCATTCTTCAATTAATATTGAAATTTAGTAAAATACTTCAAAATCCTTTGATTTATTTATTGGTTGCAATTAATTAAATCAGAACTCTTCATACATTAGTACAACAGTTAGGTTATAGTTATGTTTTCTATGATAAAACTTACCCAACAGTTTTAAAAAAATATTTCTCTGTCTCAAATAAGAGTAACCTCAAGCGGCAGGTTACTATGCATAGCAACAGAAATGCAAATGTTAAACACAAAGTCATGCGAATTACTTTGTTATTCAAACATCAGTCTAGATTGAATTTTTACAAGATTAACACAGTAAAGTGATTTTACTCATCATAGTATATGGTGCGGTCGATCGTCATATATAAAAACAAAAGACAATATTTGACAACAACTATTTTGTAAAGGAGCATATTTCTGACTAAACTGATTACCTCAATTATCACTAAGGTTACTCTTATTTAGGATAGAATACACTTTAAATCAGCGATTCTCAATCTAAGATTCACCAACAATTTTTTAAGGTTGCCAATCCATAGTAATAATCATAACATTATACATCATAAAAAGGTTAACAAAAATCTAGGTGACATTATAGAGGGTCGTGAATTTAAAAAAGTTGAGAATTGCTGCTTTAAACTATAATATTAATAAACCACCAGCTAAAGTATTGGGTAAAAATCAAAATGTCTCGATGGTTGTATAAAATTGCAGATTATTTAATTGCTTCCAATTATATTATTATTTTATTGAATTATTAGTAAATACTTGACTTATAGAACAATCAGAGCCGTATTGAGTCAGTTTTTATTCTGAGGCAGAACTATAGTAATACACCATCTAGGTGATGGCAGTGGGGGGTGACACACTCGCAGTTTTTAATATTTCATAATAAGAGTAGGAAATATCTAAAAACTATTATGTAATTAGGTTTCGATCAAAACAAGAAATAAAATTTTTAGCCTACATTATACCTACAGATCGGTAAAAAATCTTATATTGGTAATAATATTTTTTCTTAAGTTAATCATTTAATATTTTTACGCCCCCAGCATTAGGCGCTCAAGGCAAAAGTCTCACTCGCCTCACCCTAGTTACAGCTCTGAGAACAATACATATTTTTAATGCATCAATTTGGAATTGATCATTTTTTTATTTTCTATTGGAGAATGACTTATGCCTAATCTAATAAAAATGTCAAGTTTACATAGGTATCTATTTTAATATTCTAGTACAGTGTCTAATAATAAATAAATATAAATATATTGTATATAATATATATATATATATATAAATACACAATGCAATATGCAAATTTCATACATTTTATACAATATATTGTTATAATTTATTATCAATTAATAGTTAGGTAAATCATACATACTGGTATCTCAAGAGATTCGTAATCCTGCTTTTTTTCATTTTCCATATAAGCAGCTAATTCTGGCAAAAATAAACCTTTACTTTCATCACTCCAAGATACATCCAACATTTTTAAAACAACAACAAAGGTTATATCTTCTTTGGGAAAATTCTAAAAAATATAAACATAATCATAATAGACCATAAAAAGTATATTTTATTTTAAAAAATTACCACTGGTAATTCCAATGGTCTTTTTCTTGTGATGCTTTCTTGAAAATTAGATTCCTTAAGTTCATCAACTTCCATATTTTCAAATCCTGAATCTTCTTCTGGGGTAATAATTGTAGATGGTCCAGGGGCTTTAATTGGAGAAACAATATTGTTTTTGATCTCCACATCAGTACTGCTGTTTTCAACTTCCATAGGTAAATTTTTTGACTCAGTTTTAATTGGCTGTGTTGCAAATGTTATTCTTGTGGGCACTACAATAAGTAAAATAAAATGTTATATTTTAAATTAATTTGTATTTGATATAGTGTTCAAATAATTTATGTTACATTGTGGAATTTGCTGTGGAATAACATCAGACACTGTTGGTGTTGGAACTCTTGTCGTATTTACAGCAGCTAAACGTGCTAAGCGACGTCTCCTTATCTGTAACAAAAAATAATATTAGTCCAAAACATAGATCCAAATAACAAAAAAACAACTTCCACTCCACCATAACTTATCAACCAATATATTTAATTTTTCAGTCTTACATTATTAAAAAAAAAAATTGCAGACAAAAACATGTTTATAAAATTACATACCATAATAAAACATAAATACGTAATATTACAAATCAATAATATATTACAGTTGATTCATAACAAAACCTAACTAGTCTATAATACAAATTACCAACAGTCCAACTGACAAAAAGTTATATTAGATACATTATGCATAAATAAGAACTTTTACTTAAATATGTTTAATTTGTTCTAGGTAAATAAAAAGTAATCAATTACTTATAAATTAATTATGACAAGGCAAAGCTTTTAAATTGCCTTATACAATTATATTTATATTTATTTGGTAAATGTTATCTAATATGCTAAACATAAATTGTGATTTATTTTTCAGGTATACAAAATTTATTTTTAACGGTTATTTATAATAAATATTTCTAGAACAATCAGTGTTTAAATTAACACAATTTTTCAACAATCTATTTAAATATAATTTATTTTAAGTTCTGTTATATGTTTTTGTTACAGTAATGCACTTTTAAGGTCTAAAATATCTAAAACAAACATAAATATTATTTATTAATTTATTATAATATTCCTAGTTCATTAATAAACTGTCAAAAATTACTCTTCGTTAGGATCTTTGCTAATATGTATAAATATAATAATTTATACCTATAAGTATATTTAATCATTAGCATTCAATGTTTTATTTTAGTAAATCAAATCACACAGACAAAATAGACCATGATTAAGACCAAAAATTAAACCTCTGATGGATAGATATCAAACCAGGATCACAAGATAGTACTATAGTAATCAAAAATTGTTTTGAAAATAATTTCTAGATTGTGCAAATTCGCCACTAAAAAATGTTAGATGTCCAACATCAAATTCAAGTACACACCACTTCACAAATTATTTATGTGCACTGTACATAATTACCCTGAGTACCCATTACTGTTGGTTTTAACACAAATAATTTTAAACCGTATCAAATATTTCTTACCTCTTCGGGAGTTAAGCCACTCATAACTATATGTTTATTGACTTCCTATAGTTTAATATTATGTCTTTATGTCGATGATGAATAACAAAGCACCAACAATGGTTAATAATAATTGGGAACAACGTGTAAGGTCGAACGTGTGTACAGTACAAAGCGACCGGGAGACGTAAATCGTTGTATTGTGAGCTAACACTGCTAACTGCAAAGTTGTGTAGTATAAGTTTTAAAAAATAAACGAAATGTACAAAAACATCAAAGAAAAATACTAATCATCGCGATGAGTCCCTCACTAAAACAGATGTTTTTACAATCGCTGTGTAGCTGGGAAAGTGGAAACTATGAAGAAGGGGTCGAGGGCTCAGTGTGCAGTGCAATGAGGTCACTGACTCAATCTGCGATATATGAACACAATCATCAATAAATGAGGCGTTTCGTCAGCCGTCGCTACGTTCAGTTCTGTCAGTCATTGTTATCATTTGTCGGCTTATCGCTTATCACAACTCACTCGTATTAATCGTGTTCTGTACGGCAGAATATTTCATTTTTCATATAATCGTATAACTACTATTTAAAATTAAATGTTAATTCTTATTTCTTAAATTTCTTTAAGTATTTCGTATTTTTGTCCAAAAAACGTGCTTGCATCTTATATACTAAATTAAATATGTTACTGAATATTAGCAAGTTGACCTGCAGAATAAAACCATTAATGAGTTATGTGAGTATTGCAATTACAACAAAACTATAATGATTTAGACAATAATTATTGACTTCTGTCTATTCTCACTGAATTAAATCTCATTTTTGCAAACCGCTTTTTAAATGCTTTATTTAGTAAGAAGTATTACAGTTTTGAACTTTAAAAACCATATAAACTATATTCATTAGTGTACAATTTTAAAACACAAAAAAATAATAATACATTTCATTACATTTTTAAAAGATTGCCTAGTATTAAGTATAGGTATTATTATTTATTTTTGAAAATTAGACGTTTTTACACAATTTAAGTCTTACTGTCTTAGTCACCTTGATCCAAGCTACCAGTGCTATGTTATTAATTGTTTTTAATATAAATCAGTTATATTTATAATTGATAATTTATTATATTTGAGCTTTCTTACACATTTCACCTCTTTAATTTGTTTATCAGTGACTCAAGCTGCTTTTAATTTCAAAAAAAAAAAATAATAAAAAAAAATTAATTGTATGCATACTGCCATGTATTGCAATATATCATACTAAATACTTCCAATCAAATTATAAGTACCTCAATTAATAATTTTGACCATTACACTTCTTTAAAAATGTTAAACTAGACATCTTCATATATTTTAAGTTTTTAAAACTATTCAACATTATTTTAAACAAATTAAAAGTGTAATATTTGTAACATTGACCAATGCATTGTTACTACAAAAAACGTTTAAATTACTTTTAATAATACTAAATAATTGTTTATGTAGAAAAATACATTCATATAGTATTATAAAATCTATTTATTTTGTTCCAAACATAATCTTTTATGAATGAAAAAAAAACAGAAATAAATCTCAATAGTTATTGATAGTTTTATTTATTAATTTATAAATATTATTCCAGAGAGTTTATTCTAAGAAAATAGATGAAATACTACCAAAAAACTTATTAGAAGACGTCTATACAGCAGCACAACAAAAGCAATTGGGTGTAATTTATGATAAAAGGCCATTTAAAATTACACTAGAGAAAGACAAAAAGTATAATTGGTGTTCTTGTGGTATGAGTCGACAACAGGTATGCACGGGCTTATATACAAACTTAATGTATTATTGACTTAAATTAAATTAAAAAACTGTAGTTATAATATTATTATTATTAAGAAAAAATAATAATATTTCATATTTGTATTTATTTAATTTCAGCCATTTTGTGATGGTACTCATAAAAATCAAAAATTTCGAATAACAATGAAACCAGTTCGAGTTCAAGTAGCAGAAACCAAAGAATATTGGTTATGCAATTGTAAACAAACATCTCATCGACCATTTTGTGATGGCACACACAGACAACAACACATACAAGATGCAATTAAGAAATATTAATTACCGATTACTTAGTATTTTTTGTATATTTTATGAGATATAGTTTCTTTTGTTTGGGCACATATTATTTTCAAGTGGAAAAAATAGTTTTTCAATGAATTATTTAAAAAAAAAAATTGTGCTATTCTAAGACTATTTGTTTCTTTTTTTTTAAATGTATTTTTATCTTAACTCTTAAGGTAACTATAAAATAATAGTGATTTAACTTTTGGCCACACAATAAGTTATAATAATATAAAAACAAAATTAGGTATAGCAATTAATTAAACTCTAAAAATATGTAAAAAATAAAGTACGTTCATTTCAAACCAGTAGTAATATATAGTGTTTAAAGCAAGCGTTGCTGTATACAAAACTAGCGTTAAATAATAATACTTAGCACACTATATATTGTTTGTTTTCAAAATGGAAGAAATTTTAAATAATAATTTATTCAATGGCTTTTGATAAAAACTCAATAAAACGTTTGCCATATTGTTCTGGATCGCATGTTGATATGCCATCCACATTTGATCCATGCTTCAATGTTTTAGCTGCTTTGGCTGCCTGCTTTTTAACGCCATAATGTGTAAGTACATCAATCAATGCGATGAAATAAATTTCTCGAACTGGTGCACCTATTTTATTAAATTAAATAATGATTATATTGACAATAAAAAACAGTTACAATAACAACAAATTTATCACTTATAAAATTACCTTCACTACTAGGTATGGCATAAATATCGAGATCAGGTATGATAGCTGCTGCATCATACTGGCAGAGACTTGTATCACGAGCTAATAAACTATGTGGAGAATCTGGAGGAGTATTTGCCCAAGTCACTGTATTCCCAGCACCCTCGCTGTCTTCAGCATCTTCATCTTCTTCTTCTGCATTAATATCTCCAGTACCACTAGCAATTGCCTCTTCCCTTTCACGCTCTGCACGAGTACAATCATGTATGCCTAATAACAGGCTATAGTCCATCAAATGTAAACCCGTCAAAAACTAGAACGCAAAAATCATATGTTTTACGAAAGTGGAAATTTAAAACATTAATTTCTGACACTCACGTCAACATCTGCTCCTAATGTTTCTAATAACTTATCTTTTGCTTCATCTCCAATATATATTTTTGTACGTTCTTTGACAAAATCATTGTCTTTGTATGTTGGTAAGTCTTTTTCCTTCTCCTTATCTGAAGCTTCTCTATCTACTGTGGAACCTTTGAGATCAAATTTTCTAAAAATAAAAATTTATTTTTAAGCCCTTTAAATATATATAATTATTATTTTAATTATTAAATGTTCAAAAAGTAAAATAAATAACAAATTAAAAAAAATAGAAAATAATTCAAAATCCAGAAATTAAATAAAAGTAAAATAATGACCTATTATTATTTATATTGACTATAGTAATGTTTTTAATAAAAAATAAGAAAAAAGAAATTACCAATGACAAAATTTAGATTTAATTGGTTAAAACTAATATAAAAAGTACTTGTCATCGGAAATCACATATATATATCATGATTGATTATTACAAATTTTTGTTTATAAACCTTATAATTGAAACTCATGCAAAATAAGATAAGAACAAGTAAAAAAGATAGAAAGTATCAAAAATTAATCCTCATATTTAAAAGTATTTAATGTTTTAGGCCTTTTTAATAAGTATATAATTCTTAATGAGGTATAATAAATGCACTAGGTAATATCTGATATATATAATTCTAGAACTGAAAAAATTAAAACTAAAGATATACTAATACTATCCAGGTTAAAAATAAATGCAACTATTAGGCTCCAATACGAAGATCCCCATATGCAATCTACTAATTTTTGTATTCTACTATAGATAGAAATGATAGAATACATCATTAGTATTATATATTATTTTATAATTACTATGCCTAATTAATTAAAATGAAATAAATTCTAATTTTTTTTTTATTAAAAATTGACTTATTCAAACAGTTGTTTTTAATAATTAAATTATTTTAAAGGTTTTAAGAATTACCTCTAAAGTACTAAATAGTAAATAATAAATACCAATGGGTCATATTTCAATCCCACTATTTGATATTATGCCAGCATTTAACATTTAAGCTACAATCCTTTCAAAATGTCAGATATAGTTATTATGATTACAGAAAAGAGTTTATAACTATTTTTATTTTATACAAGGTGATTTTTTTATTGAACAACTCATCATTTCAAAATCTATTAACCTTTTTGACGCACGTGAAGTTATTTTTTTTCTGTTCAAATAATAATATTTTATTTATATAATAAATTAAAGAACTATTTTATTATTTGAAATTTTGGTAATTGTAGGATAATAACTAAAGGTTAACATAACTCATTAGAGTATATAAAATTTACAAAATAATTTATAGCATATTTTAAATTGACTGGAATAAATAATTACCCTTCATGTCATCAAAGGTTAATATTCTTAAAGATATCACCTAAATTTTAAGTACTAATAAACAATAATTCATATTTTATGAATCCAGATTTTAATTTATATACATCGAAATACTTAGAAAAATTATTTGTATGTTTTCATTCAAAAAGTAAAAAATTTTAACTGGAAATAATGGAGAAAAAATATCATGAATATTTATTATTATATTATTATCTAGAAATAATGAGAGTTATTTAATAAAAGAATAGAGCACAAATTAGTTATATATTTGAAAAACCGTAATAGAACATCATATTGCAATAGCTTTATACATACTAATGTCAACCTTTTAAGCCCAAACAAAACTCAAAATGTAATTAAAATGTTTAAACTTATTATTTAATCTTATTAATTTGTTATAGTAATACTAAATCAGGGCTGGGCCTAGGGCCTGGCAAGGTGGCCACCTTATATATCGAGTAGGAATGGGGGCGCAAAATTTGAATTTGAAAATCTTAGCCAAAATATTTTAATATATTAATATCTATTATTAGATGCGAGTTGATTAATACTGTATAAATTGTATTATAAACTTTTAATTGAACAAGAACTTGCATCTAAGATAGATTACGCTTCAGTCATCAAAGAGTTTGCTTCTAAAACAGCTAGAAAATTTTAAAATATTTTAATTATGTTATACTAAATTTACTATATTATTTGTATTATTTTATTTGTATTTTTATATAATTCTTGTATGTTGTAGTGTATTTTAGAAGTTTTCATTAAAGTTACGAGTATATCAAAGTACCTATAGGTAATACAAATCTATTAATTTCGTTATTATTATCTTTATTTGAATTGAAAAAAAATATTATTAAACTTTTGTTATTTCAACTATTAAAATAATACATTTTAGCTTTACAGTACGTATTGATTATGCTTATAGATAAATAAGTTAACCTTAATTTTTTCTTTTGTGAGGGTGGTAATTTTTATTTTTCCATAAGCGCCGTTAATGATAAGCCCGGCCCTGTATTAAATGAATTATTCTAAACTAATAGGTAGCACACGTAAAAAGGGCAAATAAGTTTAATTTATCCCTCTCTAATAAAAATGTGATCTATTGAAATTTAATAACTGCTAATTAATATGTAAACTAAACAAATAACTTAGTTAATAGAAATTTGATAATAAATAATTCAAACATTTTATTTATATGTATGATCAGTAGCGGCTCGTCCATATGAGTGATGGTGCGGTCGCACTCCCTACAGAAATGAACAATTTATAGTACAATATATTTACAAAATAAATATATTCCCGTATAAACTGTAGGTTTAATAATATTATACGAGTAATACTATCATCATGACGGGGCTATAGAAACTTATAATGAGCGGCAAATTTTGTCGCTCAAATCGAACGGCAGCAACATGTTTAATTTTGTATTATTATTTATCATTTTAATTTTTTGTATGATATATTATAGTTCTTTAATTTTTTCATCGCACTCCTGTGCTAAATTACTACGAGCCGCCACTGTGTATGATGTCAATATGTTAATAAATAGTAAATGCAGAAATAAATATATATTAATTATTTTACTTATTTAAAGATGCTATTCAAATAAAAATAGTTATACCTATGTGTGGCCAAATGATTGCTAAACACATTTCTCATGGCTACAACATAATGTTCATCGCCATCAACAGTCAAGCGATACATTCCCAAATATTGAGGAAGAAGAGTTTTTCCATGTCTTTCAACTATATACTAAAAACAAAGTTTAAATTAATCATAATATAATTTATGCATTAATTACTTACAGGATGATAGTGTTTTAAAAATGAGTGCATTCTTTCAACTTCTTCACTTGTTAATGTTTTAATGATGAATAATTTGTCGTATGAATAGTAAAAACCTGCATTACTTTTGCCTGTTGCATCTGCTGAAACAGGTTGTGATCTAAAAAGAAAAAATAAATACCAAATAACTTATAAATTTGAATACATAGATTTATTAATCCAGGTGTGTTATATCGGTTTTTAAATTATTGGTACTAAATTTTTGCAGGTCATTTTAAAATAATTACCAGGCTATAATAAACTCAATATTGTTATAGTTGATAGACAACAATATTTAGAACTTCAAAAACTAATACGCTATTTATTATTATTTATTCTTTACCATTACCATATATTATTGATTTTCTTTTAATTAATAGTCAATTGTTAGCCAAGAGCGAAAAATTATTTAAAATGTAAAAGAAAAATCATAATACTGATTCAATTTTAGATTTAATGCATATTATTGACACTTTCAAAGTGCTGTCTCCATTTATTTTTATCAGGCCAAAAACCTAAGTTGTTTTTCAAAAAAAATAGGTCTACATTTATTCTTAACAACGGACACACCTGGATTAAATCTTAAATTGTATACATTATATTGTTAAATAAATTTAAAAAGGTTATTAGTAAATTAAATTCGGTTAGGCACATATCTTAAATTTTAACAAAAAAAATTAGTAATTATTTACTTATTAATCAAAGTAAACCACATTAACACAACAAATACTATGCCTGGTGAGTAATATGTACTGATTATACTGATCAACAATATAAAGATAATTATTTTATCATACAAAATAAAATAAAACTATTGAAAATGTTAACTACTATCAAAGCGTTTTCCTGAATTTCAATGAAATACAACTTAATAAAATTTTACTGTAATTTTTGAAAATACAAAATTTAATTCTTTAGTACAGTACAAATATTATTAAACCTTATACATTTTATTAATATCAATAAGTAGAAGTATAGGTAGTATTCACAAAAATTTCAGGAAGAGCTCAAATTAAATATTTTTAACTACCTAATATATAAAGAAACACACTTTGTTAGTCCTCAATCGTATACCTTCTTTTAATTTCAGTATAATTAACTTTCAATTTCTTAGGCTTATAGTTAGCTGTCTCCATATGTAAATTAGGAGTAGTCAAGGATCTTCGATTGTACATCATAATAGATTTGCTTTGACTTTTGCGACAACAGTAGCTGCTTTGCTCAGAGAACCTTATTTTAGTGCCAAAAACAATTGTATTATAGGAAAACTTGTAACAATGAAAATACAAAATGAAATGTCACAGATATTGAGAAATTAATTTAAAATAGAAAATACCATATATTTATGGACTAATATAATATAATACATATGTGTAACAATTACATTCAGGGTTGTTTTTAAATATACACCATTATTGAAAAGTATCAAATACACTGATAACGTAATAAATAAACCCACTATATTTTATATAACCTCATAATTATTTAGATATTGTATACTTTTGATGCATAACATAAAAAACAAACTATTATTTGTATAAATTAAATACATTATATATATATATATCTAGTAGATAATATTAATTACCTTAGTGAATAAATAAAAACATTTAAAATAATTTAGTATAAAGAATTATCTACCTAGTCATTGACTCTTTATAATCAAGATCATCAATACCAAAACGTTCCCTCAGATTACGGAACACCAATGGACAGTATTCTTTGATTTTAAAATGGCTAGGCATATTCTCCCTTTAAATAAATATAAACATGATTTAAATTAAAATAAATATTAGATTAAAAAACATACATTAATTTATAAATTATGAATAAATACTAACTTGTTGAACAAATGGTTGTCAACTTTAACTTTTGAATACGCTCGAAAATCATCAGGCAGTAGCATCACTGGTATTGTTACATGGCTCAATTCATTAATCTACAAAAGTAAAATAAATGATTAAATTTAATAAGATAGGTAAATTAATATTAATAAAAAAATTATTCAGACTGATTAAATCAAATACAAAAAAATATTATTAATAATATATAAGTAATAATAATAATATATTTGTAATTACAACTTAGGGACAATTTGTAATGGGATGTATACATATTATACATGTAAGCTATTTAAGTCATTAAATAAATTGGTTTTTTTTTTGAACTATTAATTGCATTTATTCATAGATTTTTGTCAGTTATATCATAATATACATGCTAGAATATATACTTAATATTAATATTACATAATAAACATTAATACTTCTTTATGGAAGAATAAAATAAAATTATGTTGTTTACTTCATTTTGAATTGCTATTGATATTGAAACTATTGTTATTGAACATTTAAGTATACATTAATTAGAACATAAAAATAATAAAAATCAGATTATTTTTTATTACTACTATCGATTATATGTACATGGTTTATATAATCAATGTTACTACTTATATGATATTCAATTTTTGTTGCAATAACAATAATAAATTTAGTAAAAAGATGTACTTTTAATGAAAAGTAATAAGAATAAACAAGTTATAAATTATAATAAATAATGCCAAATTAATTTATTAGCCTTAATGTTTATGCCCAAGAACTACTATAATAACAAAATTAACGTCAAATAAAACAGAAGTATAAAAAATTATAACAGTTCAGTAAAACTGAAGTAATTGTTTGATTATATAATATATTTGTTTTTAATTAACTATTATTGCTTGTAATAAAAATTCTGATTTCAATTTTTTACATTAGTTCAATAAATGTTTAACTGTGAAAAAATATGATTTAGATTTATCCCTCTCTATTCTGGCCTCAAATTTACCACACATTTTTAAATCTCTTACATATTATTATACCATACAAAATATATTAATCTCCAGTATTCTTGTTGTAATCGGTTTACTACATACTTTTTATACTTGAATACATAAATATAGAATTATAGAATATTTTATAACACAAAATTATAATATTAATACACATATACACATCACAGACTAATTCTAAAGTCGAAAAATAAAATTACATTAAATACCCATGGGAAAATAATTATCAAAAAATATGTAAAACAATATATACCAATATGTATTAAAAATTAGAAAAAACTATTATTTTTATTATTTACATTAGGTACAATAAAATTTGATGTATCTTAAAAACCATTCAAATGTGTTATATTCATTGTTTTTTAGATGCCACCTACCATTGTTTTGCTAAATATGAGGACAGCAATGATATGCTACCCATTTTTTCAAACTATTTTAAGTTTTAAACATACTCATACAGCCACTTTACATTTTCTATGAGCTATGTGTGTGTCCTGCTGATGGGATCAACAGAATAATTTGTTTTATGAATGTACCCTTTAGATTCTAATTTTGAAAATATTAGTTGTTTATAATAATTTAGTTATTCGACTATAAATTGTAAGTTATAATACAATAAAATAAAAGAAAACTTTAAGTAATAATTAATTAATGTTGTATTTACATTTAACTATAAAAATCCTCTCATTTTAAAAAAAACCAAGCAAACATAAAATATATTTTTATACCTACAAAGTAATTTTTTATTTGCAGTTAGCTAATGACTCTCACCCTGCTGTAATCAATTTTATGTGGCATCCTATTTATATAGTTAAATAACAAGTCACATATCGATCCAATACATATTATAGATTACAATAAAGATTAATTATTACTAATAAGTAATAAATAAATACTAATAGATAATTCCTAAAAGGATGATTAAAGTTAAAATTAAATTAAATTAATAATTATAATAAAAAAATAATGACTATTATATATTACAATATAGGTTCACAAGTAATTTATATTTAATAAATCTCAAAATATTGATGCTTTTCACTAAATTTTTCTATTTTTAAAGATTAAGGAAAATAAAATAATTTATAAGCAAATTGTTTATTTAATCAAAATGTTACTGATATGTATGCACTGCCTAAAATATTTAAATTAAAAATAGTAAATGCTAAATTGGTATACCAATTACTTACCATTTTGATAGTTTGATTTTAGTCATTAATTTTTTAACACTTAGAATTAAAGAAATAGTAATTGAAATAGACTATTTGTAAATCTGTATAACATTCTATACAATTTCAAGTAAGTATTTACAATTATTCTTTTTTTGATTCAAAAGAAAATAGGAAAATAGATTTTGTCTTGAACTGATTTTATGTATAAATTCCTATTTTACTATAATATTTATTCCTCCCTCCAATATTAAAAAAAGTACAGATTTCTTTCTTTTTATCCCCTAAAATTCCAATTAAATGCAACAGATTTCCTATCAAAACATTTTTCAACAAAATCTAAGCAAGCTTAGTTATTCAGTAATCATATGTATCTATAATTAATTACTTTGTCATTAGTCATAATCCTTTTGTTTTAAGATGCATTACTCATTGGTCAATACACATAACTGATAAAGAATTGTATTATTCTAAATACAGTAAAGAAACTGGTACAACATATTATACTATACATAAAATATTAAAATATTAAAAGATGAAATAATAATCTTTTTGCCTTTAGGTAACAACATAAATCATTATTTTAAGAAACATCTAGAATAAGATGTATTCTTCCTTAGCTTTATGTCTACATTTAACAAAAAAACACATAGATCCAGTTAAGAAAAAACAATCTGAAGTAAATTGATTAGATTAGACAACATGGATTTTATAATTTTAAATCTAAAAATTATACCTATCAGTTTATTTTACATTGATTGTTGATGAGCCATGAAAGTTTAACCTCTTTAACTCTCTTTTAAACCTTGTAAGTGTGGTCAAACCACATACTTAAATAATATGTTAATTTAAAACAAAAAATAAAAACGGGTATATAATAACTCTAAAATAGTTATGTCAACTCAAAATAAGTTATAGAGAGATCTTATAATAATAATTTTATTTTTCCAATTGATTATTTTAGTTTATTTATTATATCTATTTTTTTATTGTAAATGAATTCTGCAAATTGTATATTTTTTTCCTCATATTTTAAGAATACAAAATACCTATGTGACTACAAATTATAATGAATAACCTAGTATAATATAAAAATATTATTATTATAATATTATATATTATATTCATTATTTATAATTATACCAATAAAAAACAAAATGGAAATTTCATTAATGAACTTAAAATGGACTATCAACATTAAAATAATATAGTTGAAGTAAATGAAAAATTCTACATAATATAAGATGGTATTATCCACACCTTTATTATGTTTTGTAATTTTTGCTAATAAATATAATTAAATTATGAACTTATTAGACTATTAAAAATGATAAGTAATGTTAATACATTTTAACACAGACAAATTAATTAAGCTAACAAATAATAATTAATTAAATATTGAATGCTACACTTCTACTTTTTATTCATTAATATGTAAAAATATTCATATTTTTGATATGAATATACTATAATTTTCACTTTCTTTTTATTTGTTAGATTGAAAATCCTTGAAGATATTTTTAATAGCTTCCTCCTTTCCCTTATTAAAATTATTCTTGATTGAGCTTATATAAAACAATATGCATATAATTTTATTTTGTTCACTTGATAAGCAATTAGGTGGGATGGTACAAGACTAAATTTTTAAAAACCATAATATTTAAGTAGAATGCAAAAATATGTATAAATATAAAAACTGTCAGAAAAATGGGTGATTAATCAATAATATTAATATTACGATAAAAATTATATAATTATAATCAATTAAAATGTATACATACAGTATGATTTACACCCCACATGAGAACTGACAGCAGTGGCTCATTTGCACGGAATAACTTAACCTTCTGTCTCTTCACACCAATGTGTTTTTTCTTCAGTTTACTGAGTCCACCTTGTACCACGCTCATAGTTATTCCGAATTTTCACAATATATGAAGAATAACAGGGCTTAAATTATAAACGTCGAATGCCAAGTACTAGAAATCGAGACAAAGTTGACTGATTCCAAATTGCTCGTATTAACTAGTAGACATTTCAACGTCACGATTGTATTGCAGATAAATCTTAAAGGTCTGCATTAGTAGACTGTCATTTGAATTGGACGATAATTTTCTGTTTTAATGATCTTTTAACTATTACGTTGTGCGATAGAAAAATGTTAACACTTAACAATAATAATTTAAGCACTAAACACTAAACAGCTAAATTACAGCAGCTCTGCACGACGACCGACACTTATTATTTTATCAATTAATTATCATAATGAAACCGTGGATCAATAAACATCAAATTCCATTTCCTTCATGAAAACAGTGATACCTCTTATCTCATACCTAATACCGGTGGTGGTTTGTGATTAAAATCAACCGCGAGTATCACTTCTGGTATCACATAATATTATTATCATCATTCGGCGTAAATAAAATAGTAAATTGTAATATTTAAATTGGTTTTTAGTTATCACTATACCCTATAATATTATATGTTTTTATATTTTTCTTTTTTAAGTTTCTGTTTTATTATAGATACGTTTAAACTTAAAACGGACGTGTACTTTAATAATTTTCATTAAATTTAGAACTTAATTGATACACAATATATGACAATATGACAACATTAAGAGAATTAAATATGAAACATAAGGGAATTATGAAAAAAAATCTAAGGCCTAGATGTGTTGTTACAGATCCTTACGAAAAATTTTGGTAATATTTATATAAAAAGTATGAAAACAGTCTAAATAACATGGATATGTATTCACTTTTTTGCTAATGATTTGAGCTCTTTACTCAGTCTATTTTGCAATGGTTATTTTATTTACCTATAATTTATCTATAGATTTCAACTATTCATGGATCTAAAATTATTTTTGTTATATGAAAATTTGTATTTAATAAAATTTTTATTATTCTACAGGCCAATTTTAGATTTAGAAAATTCTCAATTGCTAGTTAACGAGATGGAAAAGTAAGTAATTGAACTTTCATACATCTTGGTAATAACTAAATATGTTTAATCTTAATGTCTCTCAAAATCACTCATTACTTTTTATGAAATATACAAATTTGTATAAGTCTTGACCTAGTAATTACCTAATTATTATGCGTACATGTCTTTTAATTATATTGTAATTTGTTTTATTTATAAATTGATTGTATTAAATCTAATCATATTATATATCTAATGGTCATTAATTTTTCTTTAATAGTTTATTTATATTTTTAATTTTTTCAGAAGTATATTCGAAGAAAATGGTAAGTTAAAAGTAAATTGGTTTACTTTAAATAAATTACCTTTGGATGTACGAAAATGTCAAATTAAAAATCTTTCCATTACACATAAACAGCAAATCAGTCCTGAATTAAAAGCTCAAAGGTAAAGTTACTAATCAAAAATTTTAATGTTTTGCTAATAAACCTAATAATAAGTATAAAATATTTATAAACATGTGCTTCTATACTTACAGATCAGTTTTGAAAATGGGTATCAATGAAGTTAGTAGATGTGTTGAAAAAAATCAAATAACTTGTTGTTTAATAGCAGAAGATGTGGCAAACTGTATGATTGCCAAGCATTTGCTTTTTATGACTTCTGCAAAGAGAATACCAGTTCTAATTCTTCCAGATATGCGTTCTATTACAAAACGTGTTATAGGTTTTTCTTCTGCAGTGTTAGGATTAAAGGATGATATATTAAATAGACCAGAAAGTCCCCTGTATAATCTCTACCAAACTATTATTCAATTGTCAAAAAAATTTAAAAATCCAAACATTAAACAAATTAGTATAAGGGAATTGAAATCTAAAGATAATCCTGCAAGATTAAATGTTAATATTGAAAATTATTTACTTAAGAAGCCTCGAGAAGGTAAAGCTTTTGTACCGGGAGAAGCAACAAATATTCAGGCATTAAATGACTTATCATTTATACCAATTGAAAAAATGGTAGTTGAAAAAGTACAACCTTTTGAACACGAAGAACTATTTGAAATACCAACATCTACTGATTTATTTAGTATAGACACTAAACCGTTTAAACCTACAGACATTGAAGATACAGGGGAAACTGTGGAACGCAAAACAAAAACGTATAAAAAACCTGTATTGAGATATTATGGATTAAAAATGAAAAAAATGAAACCCAATCCCAATAGAAAGCCCAAAGCTGATGAAAATAATTAATACATATACAAAAAAAGGAATACAATTTCACATAACTATTGTCAATTTAAATTGTTTTATATAAAAAAAATATACATACATAAATTGCACAAAGTTTAGTAAATCATTTCAATTTATATTTAAATACAATTAGATCTTCAATTAACTAAGTTACATTTTTTGGAACATAAACACCATATACAGAGCTGAAAAAAATAATTGTTCAGAAAAAATAATTTGTTTGCATTTTAATTACCAAAAAGTCTTACTTGCAACTTCCCATTCAGATTTTGATAGTGTTCCAATACTGTCATGTTTATTTTCCATTACAAACTGTTTGGCCTTGTCATAATCGTCTTCCATTCCCATGAGTTCAATTCCTTTCTGTGGAGGATAGACCTAAGAACAGAATTTTAAATTTAAAATACAAATAAAAGTTTTATTATATTTATGTATATAGTATAAAAAATATGCAATAAAAATTAACTAATGTAATTAAGAATCTATAAGTTTTTGTTTTCAAAAAATGATTAAATTGTTAGAAACAAACATTTTATATTTGTATTATAAAAAAACTATCTTTCATATTTGAATATTAATATAGGTAAAAATGTTTAACAAATTAAGAACAAAAATTGAAAAATATAACAAAGTTAAAATTGAATTCAATCATTAGAAAAAATCAACACTTTAAAGTTATAAAAATCAAATAATTGTAATCCTAAATAATAAATAGTATATTAATATTTTAAAAATCTACACTTCAATTTTTTAACTTTATAATTTGAAAGAAAAAGTTTTTCAAGGCAATTATATTACATTTTAAATCATGATTTTTCTTATTAAGAAAATTAAAGAGTAATAACTATTAAGTGATAAGAGATAAATAATAAATATAAATAAAATAGCTTTAAATA
Organism: Rhopalosiphum maidis; assembly: GCF_003676215.2. Taxonomy (NCBI): domain Eukaryota; kingdom Metazoa; phylum Arthropoda; class Insecta; order Hemiptera; family Aphididae; genus Rhopalosiphum; species Rhopalosiphum maidis. The sequence goes on along the minus strand of NC_040880.1, from coordinate 46,231,221 downwards.
CCAATATATCAGCTTGCATCCAGGTTATAACCACAAATGAAGCATAATTTAATGACCAAGGTTACATTATGAATGATTCTATATTATTAGTTTTAAAATATAAATATTAACTTTTTAATGAAATACCTCTAAAGCAGTTAAACGATTTAAGAGATTTAGATCTAAATTTGATCGTTTTTCAAAGTATTCGGCGAATGTCATTTTCATTTTTAGTTCCAATCCATAACTTTTTGCTAATCTATTTAAAAAATTATTAAAATCATTAAATTATTAAAAATTATTAAATTAACTGACTTTTCCAAAACAGGAAAATAAACTAGGAACTCTGGGCAATCGACAACTCCTTCTAAATGAAAATTATACTTTGCACCAAATATTGGAAATGGTTTATCAATATCACACATAAACTCAATGTTATAGATACTGTTACCAAACTGCTTTTTACCACATTCTTTTTGACGTTTCCTAAATTAATCAAATATAAATTATTAATATACAATTATAAATTAAAATAGTTATTAATTATACAATTCTGATAAGTTGACTATATTATGTAATGTAAGCTGGCAGTGTCATGATTTTTTTTAAATGCTCTCCTTAACTCAGTCTTACTGAGTCGTACAAAACTGTTTAATCTCCTTATGAACCCAAAAACGTATCACTGAATGATATACCTAATTAGAATCCAATCTTTCTGATTTTATTAACTCCCCAATTATTTGTCACATGTGTACTGCAAATATTGACTCTTCTTTTTCTTTACCATATTAGCCTGCCTAGTTTCTATATTATTATAATCTATATATACATGAGATAGGTACTATCATCTTGTTATTATGGATTCAACCCATATGTAAAATAAAAATTAACTATTTTAAATTAATGTTACTTACACAATTTCCCTGGCATTAGGTATAGTACCTATAAATATTCCACCACTCATCAAATTTTCTGACACATTTTTTAGCATGCATTCAGCTTGTTGTATACTTTCAAAACAGTAGTGAAATGCAAATTGACAACTTACCAAATGTAATTTCATTGATGAGTCTTTAAATAATGTATTTATATTTACCTAAAAATGTTTTATTTAAAAATTGGAATTTAGTAAACATAAAATATAAATTACTCTAGTGCAGTCTGCAACAATAAATTCAGCATCAAATAAGTATTTATTTCTTTTTTTCATTTCTTCATATCTGGAATGACAATTTGATATTGATCCAGGAGATATATCTACAGCCACAAGATGTTCCATACAACTTGAATTTCTCCATTTATTTAAATCACCACCTTTACCACAAGCAAAGTCTAATACATGCATTTTTCCATCATGAATTCTACTGTCTCTCAGCATTGTTACTGCTTCCTCTAAACAAAAACAATTATTATTAAAAATCACAATAAATGAAATAAAAAGCATTTTGCTTACGGATAAGAGTTGATTTAACCCAATTGTTAAAATTGCGTAAATACAAGATACGAGATTCATTTCGTGCTGATAAATTATTTTCTCCGTTATCGTAGTGGCGAGCAATTGTTGCAGTTAATGATTCTCCAGGTTTTGTGACTTCTGACATGTTCTAAAAGATACTAATATTTATAATAATGAACACAGGAACCAAACGTTAGTACAAAAGTAGAACAAGAAATTACAGCCATTATAAAATGGTGATCAATAAATAAATCAATTGTTATATGTAATGGTTGATGGACAAGGTAAATTAACAGTTTCAAAAATGCCCGATAAAAATTGAATTGTTTCTTGTTACCTACTAGCGATCAAAAAAAGTTGTAATTGTCTCCAATAGTGAATACTCAAATTAACAAAATATTGTAGATTGTAATTTTAAGTATTAGCATTGAGTATAATAATATTATTTTATACTCAATAGTATTGGTAGATTTAAAATTTAAATATTTATTATATCTTTATTATCTTATAGAATTAGAATGCTTGCTCCCGTAAATTTTCCATTTATCATTTCTGATAAGGAGGTAACCGTAATACTGTATATTCTATTGCCTATGCGTAAATTAAAAGGATTTTAATAAACACATATTTCTGAAACAATATCTTACATATTATTATCTACAAATTGCAATATATCAATAATATACCTAATAAAATATTATTTATATATCAGTAATTTAAGAGAAATTTTTTTAAATATACATATTTATTGAGAATTTTATGTAAATAATTCAAATAATTGTCTCTTAACTATATATACTTATTATATACTTAATATAAGGATTTAATTTAATAAATACATCGTTGATTAACAATTCAACATGCATATTTAGTAGGTACGAGGTACCTATATATAGCAAAGAGTTTTATAATAAAGACAAAAATTTTTTTATAAAGTGAGTACAAACGTGTTTAGTTATTTATATCTAGAGTCCAGATTTATATTCAGTTAAAACGTTTGAAATATAATGTTTATATGCAGCTAAAATTAATGAAATATTCCCAAAAATATTGATAATACTAACTAATAAGTAAAAAAAAAAATATGCAATATTATTATTGATTATGAATTTATAATTTATCATTATTTATATAATTATATTTCTGTTACATTATTGTCTTATACATATATGCTGAATATCCTTTAATATAATCCAATATTACGGAAATATGTTAAAGTATTCTATAATATGTACCATAAACTAAAATATTCTGAAATATCCTCTGAAGTTAAAATATGCACTAATATACAAAAAAAACTTTTTTGGCAGATTCTACAGGTTATGAAATGCAAACATTTCTTACTCCCGTATATCCATCAAACAGCATACGCTTGTTAAAAATATGTTTTTGCATAAAAATCCGGACTCTACGTTATATCTATCCCTGTAATTTCAGTACGTAATTACATGTTCCTTAAAAATATTCAATACATTATGTTTACATTGTAATTACTTTTCCACCTTCGCATGAAATATGAAATATCACGACAAATTGGGAGAAATTGAGAGAGTGACTCTATGTCAACATTGTCAACTTAGCTTACTTAGCTGTAACCGAAACTTAGCAATATGTCGATACATAAAGTTGTGTAATATATTATATATTATCAAAAGATAATAATAATTAAATGTGTCAGTGCTACAAAAAACAAAATTTACCCAAAAACATCTTATGTATTGTAGGTACTTCTACAAAAAGATATTCTTGATTATTATGTAATTATTTATTTATTTCCTGTGAAGAATTCTTTCTTAGTTATAAAATTCCAGTGTATTATTTTTCTCATATAATTATATTTTTATTAAATTATTTTCCCGTTTAATATTTTCCTAGGTCTTAAATTCCTATAAATTGTTATTTTAATTTTTATTTTCCTGATTAAAGTTTTTCCCTAGTAATATTTTCCTGGTTTTTATTTTCCCATATTTTACATATTAAGTGTTTTATTTTTATATTTCATTTTAATCATAAGAAATATATTTTAAATAAACATAACATAATACAATATTTTTAAGTCTTAAAATTTTCAACTAACGAACTAATAACTAAGTGAAAACTATTGATACAACACCATAAAATATAAAAATATAAGAGCACAAATCTAAAATAGCATGTACTTGACATTATTGTTTCCCGTTTTATAAAATAGCTGTGTACATAATATATGATAAACATAAAAAAATAAAAACTTAATTTAGAGTTGTATTTTGTTTGTAATGGTTTATTCTATATGACTATATCCTACATTTAAACTTTCCAAACTTTTCACCAATGTTAGTGGTTTACTATGGCTTATTGTGTAAAATATAACTGCCGAGTGGTATTTGTTTTCACTGTTTTCAATGACACGTTAAACTATTTTTCATGAAGGAGCAAAGATTTAAACATACTCATTTTATTTTATTATACCTGTCTACTCAAACCACATGGAGTCAATGTAGCTCAATGTATATATATACGTTCATGACGTTCATGTTAATAACTGTTAATTGCAGAACAATAAAATATGTTTATACAAATTGCGTGTTGTTGTAATTATATTTAAACTAATATAAATTTATTATGATTTAATCCAATTTCCTTTTTCATTTAAATAAAATTAATCATGTTATTATTATAATATTACAGCTACTATCTGTTATATTATATGCAGAATATTATTTATATAATGTTCATAACTTATAAGCGAAGCCAATTTAATATTTATAATAATTAATATTTAATAATATATTAAAATTCACTTAGCAGTGTTTTCACAGTTACACAACTGCTATAACACATTAAACAACATACTTCATACCATACCATACCATATATACGACCATACTGTGACCATGCCATACTATCTAACCGTAGGGACGCCGAAAATGTAAATAATGAAAAAACTTAAAACATTTAAAACTGTGATAAAAGACGGTAAGGTAATTTTCAATAATCCAGTTCAAATATTTCGAACTGATTACTTCCGTGAGCTGCTAGGTTCCCATACAATTTTCAATTCTGTAAACAATCAACAAACTTATCGAATGTGAAAATTCGTATGAAATTTCAAACGTAAGTTATCATTATCACACCAATCTGTTGTATTTTCTATAAATTGAAATATGGATATATTTAACATAATTTTATAATGTATTTACACGATTACCATATTATATGTACTTAATGAATATTAATTAATTTGTTTTTTTAATATTTTTGTTTTAAGAAAAATTATCAATAGGTAGGTTAAAATTATTTATTTTGTTTAAACTCTGCTATGTATATTATATTGTTTAAGGTTTGAACAATTTTTTTAAACATAATATATTGTATAATACTTTACATTTTGAATTAATTTGATATCTGTTTAAAATTTTGGACTTTAGAAATTAAGTAAACATTTTAGTTTTTAATGTTTATGAGCATTTAAATCAATTTTCAGGGAAATATCAAGATTTAAACCATGTCAGTAGTTCTTGAAACTACCATTGGGGATTTGACAATAGATTTATTTACACAAGAAAGACCTCATTGTAAGTATCTATTCGTATTCTTTTAAGTAAATTTGTGTATATTTTTTCAATTTCATCTGCTACTGACTTAATAATACTCTACCTACCAAATAATAAATAAACCAAATTAGTAAATTTCTTGGATTTGTATAAAAATATACTGGTTATATTTCCCACTTTTTAATCACCTTCTCTTAGAATAAAACTATCTCAATATCACTGTCTGTTGTCCGTCATACTGGTATCCATCATGAGTATTTTCATTATATCTCCATACATCAAACATTTATATGTTTTATGGCTACTGACTAATAGAAACTGATCGTCATAAACCTACAGGTGATTCATGACATCATGGTAATGCTCCCTGTCGTATAAATTTATAGAATGACCCCAGCCATAAAACATATACATGTCAAAAATATAACTTACCTAAAATAATATTCTTCCAATATTTTGTTTATTATTTTATTCTTAAATTACCTTCATATTTATTTTAATGTATTATTAAAAATTAAGTTTTATTATGAAATATATTATTTTTTTAATTTTAACCATTTCAGCTTGCAAAAATTTTCTGAAGCTATGTAAATTAAAATACTACAACTTTTGTCTTTTTCATCATGTACAATCAAATTTTGTGGCTCAAACAGGCGATCCTACAGGTACTGGATCTGGAGGACAATCTGTATATGGGTAAATTTATAGTAAAATGTTCATTATATTATTTATCTTCAACATTTTAATTGTATTTTAATTTAATTTAGAATTTTATCTGGTAAAGATGCAAGATACTATGAAGGAGAAAAAAAACCAAAAATCAAACATGATCGGCCTGGACTTGTTTCAATGGTTAATTGTGGCGATAATTTGTATGTTGAGATTTTAAAATATTTTTATTATATACATTTTTTAATAATTTATTTTATTTTATAGAATTGGATCACAATTCTTTATAACTTTAGGCGAAGATACAACTTGTTCGTTAGATGAACATATTGTTTTTGGTGAAATAGCCGAAGGTAATGATGTTTTATTAAAATTGAATGAGACAATTTGTGATGTGACACATCGACCATATCAGGATATAAGGTTTGAACATTTTAAAAATATATTTGTTACATTTGAAGTAGGATAAGAAGATACAATAGGGTCTCGATAATCCGAACGAGATTGGAGAAAGGGATCATCCAGATTACTGATTTGTTTGAATTAGCTATGACTTTGCTTACGTGGGGCCATTTTCATGTACTTTTTTCAACAAAAATGAAATCACTATAAAGTATGACACACAGCTAATAATTGAATGGTCAACATATGAAATCCGACGACACACATGTGTGACATTCAGTCGTAATAATCACTATGATTATTATTTTATCGGTCTACATAAGTATAATAATGGAACGGTGGCGATGTACACTCAAAGCCGTTTAGATTACCGCTCTTTCGGATTAGCCTGTGTTTACATTATCGAGACCCTACTATACTTAATTATAATGTATTAAAGGCTAACTTTAAATAATCTAAATTATAACATCCCTAATGCATATTATTATACAATATACATCAATTCATCACATGTTTTTTTGACTAATATAATAATTTTTATAAATTATAATAATTATACAATAGATATTTAATCAACAATTAAACTCAGAAAACTAAATATACTGCTGAATTTATTTTAAAAGAGAAGATAATGATATTTTTTAAAATTAATATCTTATTTTATTGGATATTTAAAAAATAAAATATTTTATTATATTGTAATTAATATAACTTTATTAATTCTCAAATAATTGTATCATAATCCAAATACTCTTTCATTTTTATTTATAATTAATTAAAATATAATATATTACTTTCTTTTTTCTTATTATAGAATAACTCATACAGTTATCTTGGAAGATCCATATTCTGATCCTGATGGTTTAATTGTACCATGTCAATCTCCTGAGCCACCATTAGAAGTACTCCAGGTAAATACATTTTTAAAATAAGTGTATCTAAATTTTAAATGTATATTTTATTTAAGTATGAACTTAAACATTTTTTTAGAGTGATAGAATTGGAGCAGATGAAGACATCACTGAAGATATAGATATTGAAGAATTGGAAGAAAAACGATTAGAAAAGGAAGCTTTAGCTCGTGCTACCATTCTTGAAATAGTGGGTGATTTACCTTCTGCTGATATTGCACCTCCTGAAAATGTTTTATTTGTGTGTAAACTAAATCCAGTTACCAGTGATGATGATTTACAAATAATATTTAGCAGATTTGGCAAAATTGTCAGGTAAATATTTTTATTTGCAAATAGATGGAACAATCTCTTAAAACATTAAATTAATAATAAATACTTTTTTTTCTGGTTATTTTTAATAAACACTTTAAAAAAGTTAACCTAAATATTTAGTCTAAAAAATAGTTTTATCCCAAAATATTTCAATATTAAATAAGATAGGACAATAAATTTCAGCCTTGTAATACCTCAATTTTGTTTTGTTCAAAATGTACAAGCCTGTCTTACTTATAATTTCTTTCTAGTATTCAAACTAAAATGTCTATTGTTTTTTTTTTCAAATGTCTCCTGCTTGGATTATTCAATTTTATTACCTTAATTCCATATAAAGTAACTTTACTTTAACATAAATACCTTATAGTTATACTTGTTATACATTGTATGTTATGCTTGTTAATTATATACTCAGACTAAAATAATAATAATACTATCTAGTTTTATTTATTCAAATACACTTTTAATGGATATTGTTAAATATTATATAATATACAATTTTATAACAAAATACCAATCAATTTGTATTAAATAAAATTGTATCTGGATAAAAATAAACAAAATTAATAAATATCACAATTCTGATTTCTATGTATATTATTTTGTTACAGTTGTGAAGTTATTAGAGATAAAAAGTCTGGGAATTCTCTACAATATGCTTTTGTTGAATTTGATAATCAAAAATCATGTGAAGATGCTTACCTGAAAATGGACAATGTGCTAATTGACGATCGCCGAATCCATGTAGATTTCAGCCAAAGTGTATCAAAAATTAAATGGTTAGGGAAAGGACGTGGAGTAAAGTACACTGATAAAGATGATGAAGGAAAAAATATAAGTGATAAATATTCTAAAAACAGAAATAAGAAAAGAGATAGCTATGTATCTAGAAATAATTACAATAAAGATAAAATGTCAACTCATGAATCAAAACATTATAGAAAAGATGCTGAAAGCCACAGATATCGAAAAAGTGAAAAAGAAGATAAGTTACCCTATAACAAGTATAGGAGAATGGAAAAAGATGAAGACAGAAGACGTGATAATTATGATAAAACAAGAAAAAATTACAGAAATGAAGGAGAAAGGAAAAATGATAGAAAAGAAAGAGATGAAAAAAGAGAAAAGGATGACAAAAATAAAAGAAGTAATAGAGATGATAGAGATAAAAGAAGTGATAGAGGCGACAGAACCAAAAATGATAGATATGATAGGGGTAGCCGTAGATAAACCTGACTATTAAATAATGAATATGGCAAAAAATTGTAGCTATTAAAGCTATATATTGACAGGAGATTGCTAAAATTGTAAATTACTTTAAATATAAAATATTTATATATTTTAATTATTACATTTTTATTGAAATTTAATATATTGAATGTATTGAATCTCAATTTATTTGTATACTGACATACTATTGATAGTAACTAACCAAAATCCATTACCAAAGATTTCACCCATGACTTTGTCATCATTCTAACCCTTGAATATCAGCTATCATCATGCGCTCTTTCTTAAAATTCACCATGTCACCTCAATAAGCACTGGCGACATGTCCTACTAAATTAGTTGATAAATATATCAATTTTTCCAAAGGGTAAATCATTGGATGACTTTTCTCATCATGTGTTATTTTTATGAACATAATTGTTTATTCTATTACCAAATCATTTAATTATTGTTTTAAGCAAGTACTGATTGCAATTTTTTCTTCAAATAAAAAAAATCTTATTGCAATTATATTGGTAGTTCCTAAAATTAATTCGTTCTAATATGCATTTTTCGTCTTTATAATACAAATATATATCTAATAACAAAATGTATAAAAACAGAATATTATATTATATAGTTTAAATGTAATATATAGTAAGTTTGTAATACCTATAGGCAGTGGCGTGCCCAGGAATTTTCGATGGAGAAGGATATGTGTTATAAGAAAAGACCGGATTTAATTCCATTAAAAACACATAAAAACTATAATTATACCAAAAATTGCATAATAAATTGCACTGTAAAAATACAAGTCATAAAATATATATTTCCAAATTATGTTCATTAAAATTAAATCTTTTATTACTTAAAATATGTTTGTACAAAGAAAAAATACGTTCTACTTCTACTACACCAATTATTTATTAGAGAAGATTAAAAAAACTCAATAATTTAGGCGTTATATCTAAATAAACATCTTCTTTACCTAATATGACTTCATAGTAAGATTTAATAGTTTTATATGTTATATCCTTTATTTTTTTTTCAATTATATACATATACATACATTTATCTATAGTTTTTTTTCCGTTTGGACCAGGAATATTTGTTAAAATATTTTCAGCTTTTCTAAACCTATTCATATTTTAAGTAGCTCACTATTCGATTCTTCCAAGCTTGTAAGATTAATGGATAACTCAGATAAGTATAATTGTATGAATACTATAAACCACATTTGACTGCATTATATTGTACAAGTTGTTTCATCTTTTTCACACTGATGGGGATTAACATCGTTTTATAAACTTTTAATCACAATTAAAAAAATTTTAAAATTATTTGTATAGAAAATCGTAGCAATAACCATGTTTCCGACCTTGTAATAATAGGTTCGGGAATCGGGAGATAAAGGTACCCTGCATTTTTTTTCTGTATTTATTTATTCTCGATGGTATTACTTTTAAGAAAGCTTAGTTTTCCTAAAATAAACGAAATAAATTACATATGTATTTAGATTTTATGTATTAAAATAATTACCATTGTTAAATAATCTATTTATCTTATAATGAATTGAGTTTAGTTAAGTATTTTGTTCATTAAAATACCATATTTAAAATAAAAATCCAAAAACGTGAACAATTGCATTATAAAATTAAATAGGCAGAGAATGAGAGAACATAAAGAATATAATTATAATAAAATGTATTTATTATAATTTATAAGCAATTACTTATTACTTATAATCAAAAGCAATGACTTTATAACAAGTAACAACTCTAATATCTAATAATTTGTTTTACGAAAGTCAGCAAAAAAAAGTTAATGGGCGGGATATAACCCCTAACCTCCCCCACCTGGGCACGCCACTGCCTATAGGCTATAGCAGGTAATAGGTATGATTGCAGAATAATATATTCTTGTGGTATGATATTTTAAATCGTGAGTAATCTGTCATAAGCGCGCGCGTTATATACAGACCGCGCACTACTGTCATGGAACAAACAGTCGATCGTTTGTTTCGCCACGATACATGCCCCGGGAGCCAAGGACGTTTTTTTGGGTAAATGCTTTTGGCTTTCGCCGCCGTATGCAGTTTGTGGTTCGTCAATCAGTAATGCGGTTGGTCGCCGAATGGTTCTCCGTTGTCGTATCGTTAGTCGAATTCTGCGCTGATAAAAAATAATAATAATAATCTTATATCATAAAAACAACTTTCGATCGGTCGTCGGTCACTCGTTAGTCGTTACTGGTCACTGATCAGTAGTCACTAGTCAGATCGTTGTAACACGCGAGTGTATATGCGTTGTGCGCGGCTGTTCATCGCGTATGTAGATTTACTGAAATCTAGTCCCATTCGCCTAAAAATTATAGATAATTAAATATTATATAAAACTATTATTCCGTAATCGAATAATTTTTCGTCCGACGTACTTAGTATAGTACAATAATATTATTATACATACATATACACTATGGCCGACGAAGACGCGCCTCACGCTAATGGCAACGTGCACGAAGAGAATGGACTTGTGCCGGAAATTGAACTCATCATTAAGGTAAGTCTTCGTTTAGTGTTAACAAACATTGTCTTTTCATTTAAAAGTTGGAAAGTTTTCACGGTGTATTCATTAATAAAATTAAAGGCTATAGACGTGTTATACATTTTAAACGTTTTGAATAAACATAATAATTATAACGACAAACTTCCCCTATTTTATCCTACTGAGTAAATTCTAAACAACACTGGGTATCCACTAATGTCTAATAATATTATTATGCATATAATAAATTTATAATTTTAATTAATTAAATTTAAAACTCGCAATACCTATCAGGTTGGTATTTTTACAAAATGACGTGTTTTATATGTTTAATATTGCGTTACCTGTTACTACAACTGATAAATTTTACTTTAGTATTAACTATTAAAAATATATTTACAGGCATATCGTTCATGTAATCATTTAAATACTAAAATAAATATAAAAAAAAAAAAAACTTATGACCTCGTTAATGTTTACAAAGACGTAAAACTTATTTAACTATGGGTACAAGTAAAAATATATTCCATTTTGTAACATTACATACCGGCTGCGATAATATAGGTGGTTAAAGTATGTGATAAAAAAGGTAAATTTATTAGGTTATTGCCAATAACATGATGTAAATGAGAGATAGGTTACGTGTTTTTTTTAATACAAATAAATTAATGTAATATAATATTTATTAATATTCAATGTTTGGTATAAGTACCTAAGAATCTTAGGTTAAGATTGAAGTTACCAGTTTAATTTTTATAAACTAATGTACTGAACAATTTTTGGATAAAAATGGAAAAAATTTATTGAAATACCTATCAAAATCTCATTTTTTTTTTGACGTTGAAAAATAAACATATTACCTATTTATACTTAAAGTCGTTAAACACTGAGTATTATAATTATTAATTAATTGGTCGATTAATTAGTAACATTGTAACAATTTGAGAATGACTGACATCGTACTTGTGAAACGACGAGTTTGTACAAGCTATGATAACATATTATTTTTATATTAATTAGCGTTAATAAAGTTTTAATATTTAATAAAAATATATATACCTTTTACAAACAATATTTTTATAATATTATTCTTTTAAATTGTTGTTCTTTACATCAAGATATTCTTGTTATAAACTTTATGTTTTTGAAGGAATTTTTTTTAAAAAATATTACTTATTACTCATTATTCATTAATATGTATTTAAGTATTTAACTAATGTTTATTTAACCCGAGTGTCAGATATTCGAACAAAAAAATTATTATTCACAGATAATAGTAATTCAAAATACCTATTACGTTAAACATCGGTACTAACAAGCAAGTGGCAACCATTATCAATTATCATACAATACAATATACATATTAATATTTATTATGTTAAATAGATTTAATTGCTTTGTCAATTGCATACAAGTGTATTATCCATTGAAATAATGTGTCTGACATATTATTATTAAATAGTATTTTTTATGTTTTATTTGGTTTAGGTACCAAAAAATGATTTAAATAATTCACTTTCATTTATAATAAATATATGACATTTTATTAGCTTTTAGTAAAAAACTATTAAATACAGCTCAAGAATTATAATATTTATGTATGAAATAATTGTTGTTTTTTTTCTCCTTTGGCTTGCCAGGAATAAAATAAAATTACCGATGGGTATGTGTTTTATAAATGATATTGAATCAATATTTTTTTAAATTTTCAAATATATTTTCTCTGTGGTCCGACAATTTACCAACCATTGAGAGAAAAATAACAACAACAATATATTAATTCTATTATAAAGAACATAATAATAATAAAAAGATAAGTTATGTATGACACAATGTTGTCGTTCATACAAATTATAACCACGAAACACGATCGTGTTAAAAAAAATTACTAAAATTGATAATTCCCCATCAAAATATAAAAAAAAGTCTGTCAATCGCATTCCTTATTGCTTACATTTAAAATCTTATCGCCTACTTCAAAGTATATACAATAATAACTATAATTATATTTAATATATTACGGCCTGTTAACGGTTTTAAAATGGCCTGCAAACATTTTGGCACGAACAATTAAAAAACTGAAATATTGAGCCTGAAAACGATTTTTTTAAAGTAAAGTATACATTTAATTTTCCATACATAATATTTATAGAGCAAGTGGCTTATTGGAATCTTTTGGAGACTTTACTTCAATAGTTCAATGTTTACGTCTAGATGGATTTACTATCAAATAAATGTGACAGATTAGATGCTCATATAAGTGTAGCAGATTTAACCATATAATTATTCGTTCCGATCAGTATTTAAAATATTAAACTTATCTCAATAATTATGGATATATAACTGTTTTTAATCCATTAGTAACTTATATCCCAAGCGTATCCCACCTACTTAAATACTTATTAATTATTATACATCATATTTATTTTTAATGGATAGATAAGTTAAATTTAACCCAAGACTATTATCTGTGTTAATTACGGTTTATGAATATTATACGATTGCGTACTGCAATATAATATGTTTTACTCAATTAACTCGTCTAATCCCTATTAACATTTATTATTTTAAATACTTTTTATAAAGGACAAGTTTGTAGTTGGTGACATTTATTTATTCGTACAATATTTTGGTCAATTGTAATAGAAACATTTACACAGCATTATGTATTATATATATACGACAAATACAAAATATATGTTATTTAAAAAGTCGTAGAACTAGAGTATTATTTGTAATCTCTACAGTTTAGCATTCGAAACAATGTTGAGATGCATGAAGGATATTGTGTTATAATAGTATACATAATATAGGATACATTTTACCTACGTAATAAAGAAATGCGAACCGGCTGCGGGTGGCGTGTGTGTGGTACTATAACTCTCGTTGTACCATGGTGGTGGGTCTCAGTGCAGACTGCAGATGTCTCGTCTCGCCCCCGCATGCCTCCTCGACCTGTTCACCCCTGGGCCTCCTATTAGGTTTTTACTGCACGTGCGCAACCATCGTTATTTTCAGCTGCCGTACCGTATAACACATCTATAATTTTACAACTAAAGTATTATAACGATAATTTTTCTTGTTTTTAAATTTATCATTGTGTAAATATTATAGAAAACGAAAATGTTGATTATTGTTTGCATATTGTTTTTAACACATAAAACTTGTATGCATTAGGTCTAGTTATCATGATTTTATTTTATTATTTCATCTAAGTACATCCCAAACCACAGTTTTGTACTATGCCTTGTTTCTTATTAAATATGCACGTGAACTTACAAATATTCTTAGTAAGACAATTTTGTATAAACTTCTAAAGTTTGAAGTATATTGTATAATTTGTTGTTTCACGATACTATCAATTTTTTATTGACGCTAAATGACGAGTACAGTGAACTAAAATAATATAAAAATATGATATCTGCATTTCGTTTCGTGACTTAATTTTCATTATATCTATTAATTTATATTAGAACGTGTGTTTAATGCGTATAAATTATCAATATATGTATTATTTAATCATATAATTAATATCTATAATCTAGTTAGTAGATATTACCCTTTTTTGATTAACCAATCTGTATTAAAAACATTCTATTTAATTATTTGAATTTTTAATAGAATATTATAGCTTATAAAGAAAGATTTAAAAATGCAATATCTGAATATCACAATGATCAAGTGTAAAATATTTTACTCGTTACTTTCACCAATAATAATATAATATATTGTGTTCATGTGGGTGTGTATACTATACGTATATTATATAGAAGTAAAACTACATGTAATTCTTTTTCTTTCTATTAATAAACGACATAATTACACAAATATAGATACCTTAATTTTTTTTAATATTAAAATATTTAATATATTTAAATCATATACACATGCAGAGTAATTCTTTTATCATTAAACACTTATTATTTCGCCAAGTATTGACTGTTTTTCATTTTTTTTTCCAAAATATTTTGTTTTATGCTTTTCTCAAACTGCATAAAATTTTTATTTTTTTTTCGCCCTTTTATTTAATAGTGAAACCACTATAAACTTTTGATTTTTAAATGGCAATTTTTTATTTAAAATGATCCAAATTAATAGGGTTTTTTTTTTTATTATTTTTTGTTAATTTTTTAGCGAGATATAGCTTTTAAAAGTTGGGCGGTTCTCGGTTTTTATAGTACTTCTTGTTTCATATAATCGTATGTATTAAACTCGTAACTTGTTATCGACTATCGACGTAGTGATGAACTTTGTACCTGTATAATTACAACGCTTCACAGCCGTAATAACTTATAGGACAAACACCTAAAAACCTCAAACCACCCAACTTTGAGTAGCTATAACTAATGGTTGAATGAAAAATAATAATTTTAACGTTAAAATTTATAAAAAAAAATAGCTCAACTGTTTCATGACATTTTAAGTATAGGTTGCCATTTGAAAATCAAACGTTGATAGTGATTTCACTATTAAATATAAGGGTAAAAAAAATTAGAATGTTGTATAGTTTAAGAAAAGTAAGAAAAAAAAATCGAAAAAAGTCGGCACTTTTTGAAGTAATGAGTGTTTAATGATAAAAGAATTACTAGATAAGTTGAAGGGAGATGAATTTAATTCGCATCACATTTAAAATGCCTAGGACTTCTTGCCTTTTTATTTTAAAAATAATAAATTTCACTTGAAATTTGAAAAGTTAGTCTTTCTATAATCAAGTCTCCCAATTTAGTTTCATACTAATCCTCATTATAATATATATTTACAAATAAGCTTCTAAATTTTATCGTGATTCTAAAATTATTTTAAAATGTATTAACTTTAATGAAAATAGTATTATAAAATTACGAATAAATGGTTTCGAAAATTTATACCATAAATATATTCTAGATTTTACCTATATTATATTATTATATTTATAAATAAACATATTTTATTGTGTTTCTACTAACGATTGTTAGCAGTTATAAAAGATTTTCAATAGACAATGATCACTATTCCATTGTTTGTACCTCGATTCTTTTAACAAAAATTATGAAATAATAAGAACATGTAGGTTAGCTTATATGTTGTGTATAATATATAAATATAAACAAATATTGTTAATTTTTTATAAGATAGTGTCTATTTCTTTTATATTCATATTACCTATTTTGTAGGTATGTTTATAATATATATTATTGTATGCCTTGTATGAATAATTAAAAAAATATGATTACAATTTGTTGTATAAGTACGCCTTATTTATCAAGTAATCAAGTAAGTACTAAAATGTTTTGATTTTAATAAATCAATAAATTATGTATGGAATAATATTTTCACATTTGGTATATCCGAGTATTATGTATTATGTAATATTATTGATACGCATAAGAAAAAAACTCATGTGTAATTTTACACATTTAAAAAAGACGTTTTATTTAATATTTTTATAGTTTACCAAACTTATTGCAAAATACCTAACATACCCAGTCGACAGTCACTCAGTAATTAGGATAAATTATAGCTATATTCTTAACAATTAGACCTGGTGGCCAGTTTTGTTTGTTAGGTCAAGGCAGCAATTAATCACGCCACAATAGGTATCGGCATACATCCGGCTATGGAGATTTAGTGTTCCACGTTAAACAGAATTTACATCACAATACCGATTGCCTAGTGTTTTAACATATATAAAATGACATTTGATGTGCCCACGCTCATTGTTTAAAACTTTTCAAGTAAATATTTAATTTAAGTTCGAATGGTTTTTAATGCAAGTATTTTCTTTTACTATAATAATAAACAGTATTATTAGTCAATAAGCAATTTATTTTAAATTTATCTTAGTAATACTATGTTTTTTCTTTTAGATATATTTATAATATATAATATCTTTGTCTTTTATGGTTTAATAAAGGTATAGTTTAAATAATAATACAATTATTGTATTAATGAATATGTTATGTGTATCATTTTTTCACAATAAATGAGGAAATAAATATTATATTTATGTTGATATAATATATTATAACGTATCATATTTGTTTATATCCCTGTTTATATTAAGTTTACGTAGTAAATTTAAGTGGTTTTTATCGCATTTAGTATACAAATGGCTTAAGAATATATGTAATTAGTCTATTGATTGTAATTACAATGACTAAATTACTAAAAAAAAGGGCAATGAGATATATTATGTGTTTATAAGATTTGTAATTAAAAAATAACTTGAAATCATCCAATAACATTTCTGATTTTTAAAAGAACTATTTAGAATTTGAAGCATACCACATATATATTCAGGTGTTTTTTGTATTTTTGGTGTTTAATTATTGTGACATAAGTACATGATATATCATGGTTTTATAATATGCTAAGTAATTAGTAATTGGTGTGGTCTTATGATAATGAGGGTTAAAAATTTAAACCATTTTAGTCTGTATATAATACATGTTAAATGTTAATGATATTTTCTATTTGTTTATTCGTATAACCAGTTTTTTCGTATTAATTCAAGAATATAGCTATTTGTGAATCCCATAGGTACTCTAACTGTAACTATATGTGTTAGTTGTATTACACACTGGCTATTACGTGTATACTATAAGTAGTATTATATAGTTTTGTCATTCCAGGACAGCATTACTTATTTTATATTCTCACGGTAAACAGTATATATTTACTATTTGTCATTTTACATCTTGTTTTGTTCTTCCATTGTTAATGTGTTACGGTTTGATCGTTTATCATCCGTTGACGTGATTTCATTCTCTTCTTAATTTAGGCCTCGTGCCGTCGTTGGCGTTTCAATTCTACGCTGATAAATTGATACTCGCCATATTTTGTCCGACTATATAAAATGAGTCATCCCGATCCAAACGAAAAGAAGACTTTTGGAATTTGTATGTAAATGTTATTTTAGTAGTCTAAAGGAAATATTCTATAGATTATGATATGAATCCATTGATTATAGTTCGAATTACGATGTACCTATTAGTATATTTAAATACCAACACAAATAATGTTTGTTTGATTACCAAATACTGTTAAATTAAATTGTATTTATGTATATTTTACATTTTACATATACTTACATTTTTTTTATCGATTGAAGTTCAAATTTTTATGATATTGGATAGGTATTTAAATGTATAATAACGATTTTTCCTCAAATAATTTTTGTTATTTTCAAAAAAAAAATATTAGTCATAAGAACTTACAACTAAACATTTCACTATTACTTATATATTACCAATTAATGATATGATGTGCTCATGTGGCATGTATAAATAATAATTAAATAGTTAAATTTATTTTTAAATCTTTTATACCTAGTTTTTAAATGTTAATACAACAATTCAAGCTCGTTTAAAAACCTTGAAAATGTAATACAAAATCCCTCGTAAATGTTTTTTTTAAAGTTTAAAAATGTTAAAAGTAGCACAATTTTTTTTATACATTTTTGAAGTTCATATTATGTCAACAAAATGCATTAGGCTCACAGATAATTTACGCTCAACCTATAACCATACGCGGACATTTGGTTGAATTCTTAGCGAGACTATAATAATCTAATGTAAGGTAACCACCGCACTTCCTATCTATACATAAGTATAACATATTACCTTCGATTTTTGGGGGTTTATTGAATACTTGGGAAACTAAGCCCCACTAATACCCCCCCCCCCGATATCCGCTCATGAACTTAACTTCCTATAACTTATAATAACAATAAAATTACCAAGATAAATTAAAATATATAATTAAATATACTAAAAAGTATAGAATGACTACTTAAAATCTGTTTTTTTACAATAATTTCTAATTAAATTTTATGTAAATTCATCCATTAGGGACTTATTCATTGACGAGATACACTTAACCTCCCTGCTGTATAGTCTATTTTTACGTTATAAAATTTTTAGATAACATTTAATTTGTAATTAAAAATATTAGCTCAAGAAATTTTGTTCTGACAATTTATTACTCGTTAGATGATTAGAATGAGTAATTTAGCCTCAAAAGTGATGTTATTGAATAAACTTATTTTCATGTTATAAAGCTAAGAGGTACCTATATAAAATGAACAATCTATTACAATCAAGTCTTTGATTATAATAGTATGTATACCTTTTATTTTTTGAGAATAATAGTGTTCTTAACATAATTTTATGCAGTTATGATAGCCATAGAGTAATATGTATAGTATTTGTGAGTTTTATTTAAAGATTTATGAACATGTGTTGTCTATAGAATGTAGACTAAAGACTACAGAAGGGGAAATTTTATTAATAACGACTGACTGCGGAACATTCGTGTCTGTAGTATATCTTGTGTAATGTATATTAACCGATATAATACATTATTTTTTTTAGTGTTATAACTCCTATTTTTAATTTTAAAGATTATTTTAAATTAAATATCAACTATAACTCTATTTGTGAAAAAAATAGTTTAGTCAATTTCTTTTATGGGTACAATAATTTATTATAATAGTTAAATACTTATTAATTTATTATATATGGTACATTTGTGTACGTGAATTTTATACGTAGTTATTATGTAAATTATTTTTTATAAATGTCAATGATATTATTGAATTATTATTATACAATAAAGGAACTGCTATAGGATATAGTTGACATTTTATATCTATTACGTTAGTATGTATTATCTATAATATATTTCATAAAATATTATATTAAATATTATGTAATTTTATTCAAATTTGAACTTATATTGGCTATAAAATAAAATTATAAATATATATATATATATATATATATATTTCCTGAATTTTTTTGTTTCAGTATGAATTACTTTTGAGGAATTATGTATTAAATTTTACTCCGAGAATAATTATATAAGTACTTCAAAAAAGTCAAAATATTTTGAAAATTATATTATGTATAGAAAATAATCATATAAACATTTTGTGAATATTTCTAGAATCTAAAAACATTCGTTTTAGAGTTAAACCAAAAAACTAAATCGATTTTGTAAAATAATGGTTTTGCATAATATGATTAATTCGCGTTTCTGCTTATTGTTTTTTTTATTTTTCTCAATTATTTTGAAAAATACTGGAAATGTTGACCTTTTTAAAGTATAAAATGGATTTAATATTCTATCCGAAACTACTCTCAAAGTTGAAAGCCGAAGCATTTTTTTAACTACTTAAAATGTAATTAAATTTTATGCCTAATGTAAAAAAGCATTTCTGTTTTAAATACTTATAGTAGGTATCTTTAATTTCAAAATCGTTTAACCATAAAACATTTAAAAATATTATAGTAATATAGTACGTAGTTTATAATGGAATTAAATTTCGTATTTTTCTTACGTCTGTTTCATTATTCATGACATGTTTAGGTTTATAAATTTGGCTATAGCTATATTATTTTAGCAGTTAATAGCTTACTTTGTGAGTAAACTAAGTCTTATATTATCCTATGTTGAGTTTTTTACCCAGTTTTTTTCTAACGAAGAGTATAAATAATCTTGACGTTATATTGTCTTATCTAAGTCGATTTCTCTACTTTCAGCTCGACTTAAAAAAAAAGTTTTTTAGTTGACATATGGTATGTTTATTAATTACATAAACAGGTAGAGTTTTGCTTTTCCTGTAGCAAACATATTTTAGTATTCATATACATCATCGTTTGAGCCCTATATTGTTCTAGGTTCGGGTCGTGGCACCCATTTTGCTTTCTCCTTGTCATACAATACTGTTCAATGTTTTGCTTTCTCTCACATATGAGTATCTGTATAACCCATGGTCATGAACACATACGTTTACTGTATATGTAAGTGTTGTCATGGTTCATTTGTTTTCTGTTAGTGGACGAGAAATCAGTCTTAGTCTACGCATATGGTCAGCATAGCATTTAATATTGACTTATTCCACTATACTATCTTACACTATCTTAATTTTAAACGCTTAGAATATACTGCACGCTCTTATTAATTATTGTTATTATGATAATTAGGTAATTCATAAGTTTATTATATTATTTCATAACTTAATTCCAAATTTGCAAGTGGTTGAATTATTACTTAATAATTATAAGTGTCTAAATTGATAGCTTAAAAATTTCAAAAAAATAAAAAAAATATTAATTTTTTTTTTTATATAATAACTGAAATTGTTCAATGTTAAACTTTAAATTCTAAATATTAATAAATTTGTGATTGACATTATTAATAATATTTTATTTTTTACTATAACAAGTATATAATTAAACAACATTACAATTAATTTCTTTATACCTATCAAAAAAAAAAAAAAAATACTAAATATTAAATTATTTCTTATTTTTTTTATTTTTTTTTTTAATGAATATTTTTGATTATAATAAGATTGCTTTTCACGTTTCATATTTTTCGTTGATGTATTAAATATGTGTAAATAAATATTGTATTAATATTTCGAATTTTAATATTTAATAATAATAATTAAATTTTATAAAAATTTCTTTGATAATTAACTTCATTAAGACCATAAAATATAATACATTTTTAGAGATAATTACAAAATAGACTTTATAGAAAATATAGCCTTGTTGAACATTGTATTGAATGAATCAAATTTAAATTCAAATTAAATTATTCAATAATGCATCATTGTATACATAAAAAATGAATCTGAGCAGAGACAGAGGTTTGTTAAGTAATATCACTAAGTACCATGATTGCTCTTTTGATACAAATATTAAAGTCGTTTATTTTAATTTTAGCATTACGATAGATAAACATATTTTTTTTTCTAAAAATATTGAATTTATTATTTTATAATTATACCACATTATATCAACTTATACAACTCAAAATGTAATAACATATTAACATCTTTAAGTAAAACTGTAAAAATATAATATAATAAATCAAAATGTCATTGCGTATAGTAAAATGTATAATATTATAATAATGTACTTAAAAGTTTGAAGCTCCCATGTATGTTTTTAAATTATAATAAAATAATTAATATCGTTATTTATCATTTAAGTTCATAATTTCGTCCAAATTTGATGATGTTTGTGAAAGATGTCTCTAAAAAATAATAATTGTCTTCATATATCTTATAGTTTTTGTATGAACTATGAACTATTTATGATAAATCTTGTACTTAATATTCAAAACTTTGATATAAAAAGAAAAGTTTTTATGAATTTTAATTATAAAATTTTAACTTCAAGTGCATATGATATTTATATACAGATACCAAAACGACTTATGTGGTATCTTATATTAAATTTTCAAGAATTTTAACCCAATCATTAATTATATTTTAATCAATGCTCAATGAATAAATTTTAATCAATATTCTTAGAAAAAAGATTAAAAATATTATAAACATTTTATCGTAAATGTAAAATAATAGTATAAACGTTTTATGAAAATTTCAAATAAGCACCTATCTACGGTTATTCATTTTTAATTTTACGAAAAAAGTAAAATCGATTGTACCAACTTCATTTATGAAAATCAAAGAATTTATACTATCCTAAAAAGTGAAGACAGTAAATAAAAAAACATTATTGTAAAATTAATACATTCTGTGAAGCGCTCAGAATCTAAAATAAAAAATGAGGAAAAAACTGGACATTTTTCGCAAAACCAGCAAAATCGATTTTGGTTATTTGGATTAGCTCATAAACAATATATAACATAAGATTTTAAAGTACTTATCTACGTTTTTTTTTCGTTTTTTGTTTAAAATAAAATTAAAATTGGTTTTTTTAACAATTAATACTTATTATAATAATTTTTTTTTCAACTTTACGATCATGTTGTAAACTAGTATTATTTTATTGAGTACCCATACGTTATCTTCTCTATAATACAAATAGTTAATTAAATATTTTAATTTTGATAGCTTACTCTATCAAAACAATATTAATTATATTATACTTTTGAATTGATGATTGACCCAGTTTTAATAATTCAATTTTATGCAGAATATTATGTTACGTAATTTTGCTTAACAATGTAATTTATGCATGCAATTAAATCATATATAGTATATTTGAAATGTTAGGTTGAGATAGGTCATACATGTACACAACCATATAGGTATCTAAAACCCGCTTCAAAATATTTCCGCGAACTGTTATTGAACTTTTATTATTATATATTATATCGCCCCGCGGGGATAATGACACACGTAGAATGTTGCCCAACACTGGCAACATTACTACGCTATAATATTGTATATAATATATCCACGGAAACGTATCGTATATGTATATGTATATTATATATATGTGTAATAATATAGGCTCAGATAACTAGTTTTAAAATAAAAAAAACCCGTTCTGAATGAGTAAGGAAATTGTGAAAGTAGTTTGTCGCCTTACTACAAACTTTACGATCTTATTTTATGTTTTGAAAACTGTCGCTTTCATTCGAATGTATTTAATGATTACCTTCCACCCGTGGGTCATGACCCTGTGTTGCACACCAGGGAGAGGTTTAAATAAACATTTAGTTAAAAATATTTCGTTTATAAATATATGCTTGTACATTTGTGAACTTCTTATTGTGTCTTATAGTGGTTAGCACGCCTTTATTTTACAAATTACGCATTAAGTCAAAATTTAAAAATAACGCGCTGTTACTTTGCAACGTTAAGACCAAACCATCAAACATATTATTGTTATACACGGTGATAATAATTATTTTTAACTATGCTCAATGCTCAGTTAAATACCGAAAAATATGTCTTAGAAACAGCAATTGATTCTTACAGATAAACTGTTTCCAATAAATAATAGTAGAAATTATAAAACTAGAAATCAATTTATTACTATTATTCTTGTTAAAAGTGAAAATAAATTGATAAAATATATTTTAATTACTGTTTATTACAGTAACTATAATTTTCTATGTTAAATTCTAATTGGATAACACATCATGAAAATATCTCATTTAAACTATTAAAAACGATATCCTATTTGTATACGTAAATAAACTATTTGATGTGATCAACTACCAAGTGATATAATATAGTTAAGGATGTCCTGTTTTGAGGTTTTCTGAAGTATAATAGTCAATAGAATATTCAAATTCAGCGTTTGTATCGTATTATATATTTATATTCAGATAGCATTAGATTTGTTAGTAATTACTACTTATAGTTTATCATTATAATATAATATGAAATTACATTTGAAAATCATGGATTTTGATTAGTTATCATAAGCACATACAAATGAGCGTACCTATTATTAATATGGCGTACACGCGAGTATGTAGTCGATATTTTAATCAATATAATAGTATAGACTATAGTATATAGTCATTGTTGTAAATAAAAAGTTCTGTAACTTATAGAAACATAGTCATAATGCCTTAATTTCATAATGTGTTGATTTATTTGATATATTTAACATTTAAATTAATTGGGTAAAATGTTTTGTCATACAAATATTTAACTTGATTGTGCTTGAATGTATTTATGTATATTGTGCATTCGCCTATTTAGTATAATGCTATTTAATTTAGTCTAAAGGCTTAGATTATATTGATTATAATAATATATTATAATATTATGTTTCCATAATAGTCCATATTTGACCTTTTAATTATATTTAAAAAAATTCTTGCAATAGCTTATGAGCTTGGGTTATTGTGAGTTATGAAGTTATGACTAATACGTTAAGAATATAAATTCTATAATGTGTAATAGTTAACTTGAGTCATATTTGTTTGCTTGAATCTATTCGATTGCATTATAGTACATATATAGTAAATTGAATTATTGTGGTTTAATACTACTCGCTCTCTCTATGAAAACACAATATTAATAATTTATAGTTATGTATTTAATTATACATTATTTATTTTTAATAATATTACTTAAGTTAATATGACCTACATTATGTACGTTGTTTAAAGTTAATGCTAATGTAAAATGTATTATCCACATATTTCTGTTCTTATTTTATAGATATCAGATTTTGAGTTAGGTTAGGCGTAATATTAAAAAAAAAAAAAAACACAAAATCTTCTGTATATATTTAATATATAATTAATAAATTTTTAGGCATCAACAATTGACGGTCGACGAAAAGGAGCATGTTTATTTTGTCAAGAATATTTCATGGATCTATATCTACTTGCCGAGTTAAAAACCATCAGTCTTAAAGTCACTACAGTAGATATGCAAAAACCTCCACCTGATTTCAGGTAATTTTATTTATAATGATATTTGATATCATAAAAAACATAAAAAAAACTGTTTGTATAATAAATAGTTTTGATTTATAAATTACAATTATTGCCCTTAATCAGATGACTAAAGTTATACAATTGTATGGGATACAATAAATATACATTACGTTATTCATGCTATGCTCTTGGCTCTTCGCTGTTAAAATAAAAAGTAATTTAAAATTTTCGAAACGGAATAAACGACATTGAACAAAAATCAATTCATATTTTTCATATTTTGTACTACTTATAAATTATATACTACAATAAAAAATATAAATATATTATTTGCAGATAACTTAAATTGTTATTCATATAAATATTATTTACAAATTTGATTCGAGGGTTTACAATGATTTGTGTTTTTTTTTCTTTGTGTCTATCAATAATTTTTGGATTTTTGGATAATCTAATTATTGAGCCACATTCTAGTAGAAAATGTGATCAAGTTGATACTTCATAGTGTCAAAAATAGAAACTCTACTTCTTACTTTCAATACTTTTCTTAAGAATTAAGAATTGTATAAACCTGATATAATTTGAAAAATTATTCTTTTTGAGTTGTATTTATTCTTTTTAGACGTAAACAATATTCAACTTTATTTTTTCAATTATTGTTTCTCTGTCAAAAAGCTAAAAACACTTTACACAGGATTACTCATAAGCTTATGTATTAGAGAAATTAAAAATCCTTAATCGTTATTTGTTTTATTAATATTTTAAAAACTATAAAATAAATATAACCTACAAATCATTTTAAATAAATTCTACAAGGTAATAATAATATTAGATTGAATCAATGTACGTTTTGCAGGTGCGGCGTTTAAAGAGGCCTAGGGGCCCCCTAGACATCATAAATTACCTATAAATAATAATTTATTTCAGAAATCTGTGTAGAAGTTTTATTAGAGGTTCTTAAATTATAATCACGGACTCTGTAGATAGAGTTAGATAGAAGGACAATCATATACATTTAATTTTAATTGTTTATTGTAACTATTTATTATACATTTTTACCAATAAATTTCACTATTAAATACATGTATTTTCTTCTGTATACGCCTAAGTAGATAAATAATTAAAAGTATAATTTTAAACTATAAGAATATTGACCCCCCCTCCCTTAGAAGACGAATCAAATCTGTGTTTTTGTAGTGCTAAATCAAAATACTCTAGATAGATACGTATAACGTACTTAATTCTTTTAGTATCTTTCAATAAATAATAAATTCTTTTTAAAATAATCGATCTAAAAATAAAAAAAGTGTTTAATCAAATGACCATTTGTACTATTTCAGTTAAGTTTGATCAAAATTAAACACCCTATAACGACACGTATAATTATGCTAATAGGTTCCAGTATAGTTATCATATAAATGTATACAAAAATTCTGCAGAAATTATTTGATTTTAAATTGTATTGGTTTTTATTTGTTATCTTTTGTTATATTTTAGGAGTAACTTTGATGCAAATCCTCCACCAATTTTAATAGACAATGGAATGGCTGTTTTGGAAAATGAAAAAATCGAAAGGCATATCATGAAGAATGTGCCGGGTGGATATAATCTATTTGTGCAGGATAAAGAAGTGGCCACGCTGATTGAAAACTTGTATAGTGTACGTTAAACTATAGATGGTCCTAAGTCATTAAATATCTTGGTACATATACATACCTAGCGTAATTCCTAAACATGGTCCAATTCACTTTCCATTTTGTGTCATTTGTTATTCGCTTGGAAGCTTAGATATGACTCATGCGATAATGTAGTTTATCTGGTTTCTGTTTCTTCTCCTCGTACTTTGTATATCACCGAATTGCAATTTCATTCCACTGGGATAAGGATCTTAAGTCCAATAGTCCATAAAACTGTATAATATATAGGAGGAATCGGGCCTCCCACTATCATTATGATACACAATGACTGTTTCTATATAATATATATTATGTCGCATAAAGTTGAAATATATTCTAACATATTTATTTATATTTACGTTGTAAAAAAAAATATTTTTCATGTTTTAATATGAAATCACGATAATGTATACATAAAGTGATAAAATCGTTATGGCCAGTCTAAAATAAAGATGATGTGGATTATTTTTATTATTTAAATGATATTTGAGTTTTGGCATTGGTCTATACGTTTTATATTCGAGATGATATAATCACCGTCTACATTGTTAGTATAATGAATTTCACGCAAAAAGTTGTCGAGCTGAGAAAATGAACAACAATAAATACTTCTAAAAACGTTACACGTGTATCTGCTATATCAATTTTACTATTTAAACTTATTTTAATTGTGTCTTCTATATAATATATACATGGTACGTTTGTTTTGAATAAAATAATTAAAATATTGCTTTTTATAGTATAAATTCATATGACAAACGACATACATTGTGTAAATTATTTGTAAACCTTATCGTTATGCGAATTTCGTAATATTTACAAAATATCGGAGGTACCCTTTTAGTTTAAATACTTAACAAGGAAAATATAGTCTGTAGTTTGTCTAACGTACGTGGCATCTGCAAGTGTTCCTTGTATGGAAAGCAGTAGACATGTATACATATGTCATATATATATATATTATGTTACTCAGTGAATTTTACTGTCAATAAAGTTCTTATCACCTCTCTCTCATTCACTCGCAATGCGTCTATCATTGGCTTATGGTTGTAGAAATATACTATTTCCCCACAACCTGTTGTGAAGATTGTTTAACGCTGTTTGAACAATGCGTCAATTATCTAGAATGCGTGTATAACTTTGTTAAACTACAGCCCCGATTTGTTTCGAAACGACATTCATTTTAGATTATGCATTCGTTCATTCCGACACACGAACCTACGTACTGTGCATACGCATACGCATATGCAGTATGTGTGTTTGTAAGAGAGAGAGAGAGCTATAATGTTTAAAATGACGTTCGACCTAAATAGTAAATATCTTTGTTATTTCAACTTGTTCAAATACTTCTCCCCTTCATGGGCCTCAATTATACAATTGCATTTTAAAAAACTAAACTCAATTCTCAATTTTATTGGCTTAATTTTTATTTTATTTGGCATATTACTATACCACGATTCGCCCAACTTTAATACATTATTAAGCTTAGATACTAATATTTTATAAGTTAAAATAATTTTTTATTTTCGTGTTAAAAGCTAAATTTTATATTGTTATAATTTGATACGACATATATGTTTACTAATCCTGTCATCGTTTTGATCGGAAACGACAGTAATATGAGTAAAAAAAAACAAAGGTTCATCATTTATCAGTGTATATGTTTCAATTTTTTGTCATACTGATATTTGAAGTATTAATACTTCTTTCTTTAAAAACATATTCACTCATTTTACTACCTAAGTCATTTTTTTTCTCTTAAAACACATACCTAGTTAGTATTTTTCTGAGTATTTAAATTACTAATAACAATATTATGGACATATTTGTCATAATATAAGGAAATATGATAGTCAACAACTATTGCGTTTCCTAATTTTGCATACTATCGTATAATTTCATAAATGCATAACTAAAAATTAGAATTTGATAGTTACTAGATGCTAACAGTAAAAACAATAGTAATAATAAAAATGTCAATAATGTTAATTTACGCAGGAAATTAAAAATTATTAATTTTCTATTGAACACGGGGTTTTGTTAACAATAACGCGACAATTATGTACTAATTGTATACTATATTAATTATTTTATAACATACGTATGGACTTATACGTCAATTCATTAAATAGATATTTTTAGACCTAATTAATAATAATTACGTTGTACCAATGCAGGTCCATTTTACGCGCGTTGTCTGTTGAGTATACCGACAATGTGGGTTCTGACCGGGCGTCTTTAATTTATAACTATACGTATTAAATTTATTATTTAAAAAGTATTCATAATTTTGTATTAAATACTTAATTATGAAACCCATTGGTATGCCAATTAAAAAAAATGTACTTAATAGTATGTGGTATTATAGCTGCATCGGTGCAATTAGGGGGGGGGGGGCTTGGGAGGCTTAGCCCCCTCAATATTCCCATAGCCTTCCTTGATGAAAAACATTAAATCTCAGAATCTTGTGATTTTTGTAATAAAATTTAATCATTTACATCTATAATCTCAATATCTAAACGAAATAATTATCAAGTTTAATAGTTCAGTTGAATGTTTTATTAAAATAGATTTTCTTGGAAGTTTATATTTTATTTTTACAAGGTTAATACTACTAATTCCACGTATACTAATAAAATAGTGCATAATAGTTAATTTTTTTACCTCTTCGCCATTATCTGTGGATACCTATCACTAGTATAATGTTTTATGTGATTAGATCGATTTCATCGATCGATGGTTATTATTATTTATTAAGTCTATAGTATAAATTTTTGGATTTACAGAAGCTGAAGCTGATGCTATTAAAAAAAGACGACGTAAGCATAAATAGTCTGTTGTCTCACTTGCGTAAAATAAATTTGCATTTAGAAAAAAAGAACACACGGTTTTTGACCGGCGACACAATGTGCTGTTTCGACTGTGAGTTGATGCCTCGTCTACAACACATCAGAGTAGCTGGTAAGTGATAATTATACCATTGTCGTATCCATACAATATTATTCTGTAGCGTCAGTGCGCATTTAAGAGTCGTCAGTCGGCTCCTATTTATGTTTTCATATATTTACGACCACACAATAATGTGTACCATCGAATATATTTATTGGGTTATGTGTAGGTATTTTTTCTATATGTATATCTTGTTCAGTATCTATATTCTATATATACAATTCTGTTTTTATAGGTGTACACATTATATTAAATTGGGGTGGGATTTATGTATTATGTATTTGAATATTTATTTTTTTTAGTTTGATCTTAAAGTATTGTATGCTAAGTAAATACCTACGTAATATACGTGGCGTACTGTAGTTCATAAACATTTCAAAATAGTTTTGCATATTTCGACATTGTCTTTTTATGGTTCTGTAATAATTGGTTTATATTCATTAGCATTATAATACAATATGCTTTTCGTTAAATATTATTCAACATATTTCGGGATAATAATTAACATCACAAATTTTTTTTAATATTATACATTTATATTTTATATTTTTATTTATATCTTAAATATGTGATAAATTGATGGTGCTAAAACTAAAATATTGTACATTTGTCCGTCTCCTGTGCAGGTAAATACTTTATGGACTTTCAAATGCCGACCGATCAGAGGTACTTGTGGCGTTACATGTTGCACATGTACCAGCTAGACGCGTTCACCCAAAGCTGTCCGGCCGACCAGGACATCGTCAACCATTACAAACAACAGCAGGTCTGTAAAAACATGCGACCTGCAGGCTGACGTCCTAGTCCCCCGACACACTTTTTTTTTTTAACAAAGGTTCCAATTAGGCAATTATATTGTGTCATAGCCTACGTTTACATTAGTTATGTACTTATAACATACATTAATTTTCTTACAATTATTTGCATTATATAATATCTTAATATTATATTTTAGGATCGCTATTGAATATTCTAAAATGACTGTCTCTTAGATGGTTTTGAAGGGTGCACAGTAGGGTTGTACATCTTATTTTATTGTGTTTGAGTATAAGGTTGGTGTACCGTGAGCCGAGCTCAATACACGGGCTTTGCCACACTCTACACTATAATATATATATACGTATATTAAACATATTATAATATATGGGTGGTTTATGTACCTAAATATCGCTGTCATCGGGCCGCGTGTGGGTTTGTTATATACACAAATGTATTGGTTTTTAAGAAAACTCTTCGTGTTGATGTTTCCTTTTATTTTTTACCATTCATACCATTATCTTATCGAGTGCAACACTTCTTTAAATACATAAATACCTACAGTTAATTTTAAATTACACTTATTAAATAATAATTCATTATTATATTATTATTCATTAATCAAAGGTACCGTTTGAAGTAAAGTAAATTTTAATTCATAACATGAAGATAGATAAATAACGAAAACGCTAAATACAAATCAACTCTTTAAAATTTAGAATGTATAAAATAGGTATCAAATATGCAGCAATAGAATAATGATCTTTTTGAATTCTATAATTTAAAATATAATTCAATATGCCTAGAGTTATAATTTATAATATAAAGAAAATGCTCGTGGGCATTTTGTAATACCTATTTATTTAAAAATACAAAACATTTGATGAAAAAAATTACTACTGGGAAAATCCATTCGGTATAACTTCCGAACTAAATAGTTTTCAAAGCTTTTAAAATTCGAAAATATTATTCAATATAATTTGTTTTACGTCACAGTCGTCATACCGATTTAAAAACATTTAATCGTCAAAGAAATTTCACGATCATATCCACGTAAACTATAAACACGCACATCTGTTGATCTGGAATGTTAATAGGTGCTTATTTTTTTTTGGGGGGGGGGGAGATTAACTTTCTCGGAATAATTAAGACTTAAAAATGTGCAAAAACGGTTTTCATCGTATAGTTACAGAATTGGTTAAATACTTTCTGTGGCCATCATCATTGATCATAATCATAATTAAATTTTTTATTAATTATTGGTTACTACAATACGTTCTCTAGGGGGGATGATCGCTTCTACTGCCCCTCCTTCTTAATGCCTGCTGTTGATAATAATAATATATTATAATCTAATATTAAATTATTAATAAATAACGACCAATGGTAAAATAATACGTAAAAATGTAAAATATATTATATAATATAATTTAATTAGGTATTATCATATGCCGATTCGGAGGACTGGGACTACGCTTAAACCGGTCGCCTCGCTATTACCGCCGCTCGTTCTAATAATACAATTTTTGATAGAATCTCATGTTACAGAACGTCAAGATGAAGAAGCACGAGGAACTAGAAACGCCAACGTTCACTACGTCCATACCGGTGGAGCTCGACTTGCAGCAAGACGAATAATTGCTGTGAGTATAGTACGTACGTGCGATAATACCATCGCCTACCAATCTATGTACGGCTATATATATATATATATACAAAGTGATGTAACACGACGATTCTATATATCCTTGTCATCCGCAGCTGCAGTACATAATATATTATACATTTGTACGAATAAATACATAATATAATACGTCACGGTGACATCACCATGCAGTAGACAACAACGTTTTCATATAATATTTGGTGTATAATGTATCGAGTGAACTGCAGCTGCAATCTATCATAATATTATTATCAGTAGGCATATTCGCAATTTATTTCTTTTTTCGGTTTTCTTATTTTTTTTTCTTATATTTTTCTAATCTTTGTACGGTATTATGATATACTATAACATACACTCTCGTGTACTCCTCTTGTTAATTTATTCGTAATAATATATACATATATTTTGTATTATGTATTATACTATATTTTTATTAATATTATTCAACTAAACCGAGTTATTACATATTATATTATATACCATTGTATTAACTAACTATTTATAATATAATACGTACCTATATATATAATATTATTGTCGTGCCTATGTACATAATAATAATATTATGTACAAAATTATTTTTGTCAATAGTGCCTTAAGATTATTCTAGTTATTATACTATTTAATATTCAAAATTGTATTTAGTATTATTTTCGATGTACTGTAATAAACTTATAATATTTATTTAAACCGGTCGTATATTCCGTATATTTGATATCATTTCTTTTCGCTCCACTACTGTTTTACAGATGACAGGTGTTGGCGTGTTACAACGGTACCTATTGTATAGTATTCACATGTAATGAATCCACTTGTGTGCTATGCCTACAGTTACACAACAAAAACTATAGCACGTTAGTAAAACGATGAAATTAGAGGAAGATAATATAAAAAATAAAATATACAAGTCGGGTGTTTCAAATCTCTACAAGATTATAGCTTTCACATATTTCGTATTTTAACATTTATCACGTGTAATCCAAGTTTAGTTTTACTGGTTTACTATGTGTACCAGAAAACTAAAATTTAGATCATTATTATACCTAATGTATTTTGAAATGTTGAATGTATACAACAACTATATTTGGTATCATAATAATATAATGTACTTGTCTTGTGTAGGTTAAACATTTGAATTATTCTTCTTATTTTATTGCATAAGCGGTGTATTTTTCAAGAAAATATTTGCTCAAGGAAATTCTTGTCATTTGCCCTTCGGATCTATTCCTCCCCCCTCTATAACTACAGTATATACTTAACTAGCAGCATCTATAAGACTCATCCTTATTTATTCCTGGTTAAAGTGGTCACTTTTTCCTCTTTCCTTTAAAAGCATTTGTTAAATTATTCCAAGTCTTTCCAAATGTTAAAATCATTGTTTGTTAACATTAAATTTAAAGTTTCTGCTCAACCTTGTTATGTTTTTTTAATTCTCTCACACTTGTTTTTTTTCCTAAGCAATTTCGTGATATAATCGGTTTAGAATTTATTAAGATGCGAATATATTAAAATCTCAAAATGAAAAATTTGACTTAATGCCTTTTTATGTTTATGTACAAAAGTTGTTTAATAACATTTTAACATATAGATTTATGCATAAGTACGTGTATTATTTACAGTGACAGATTCAAGGGATGGGCCTAGAGGCCTGCCCCCCTCTTGACAGTTATATTATATTTATAACATAATCTAACACCAAATCCTAAATATTGTGTTTACAAAATTATGTGATAAATGGTATATAATAATATAAAATATTTCCCCCTCCAAAAATTTTTTTTAGACCTTTTACTAATTATGTATACACAGATCGTAAGTACTCATTATAGTAAGTACTCAATATATAAGTTACATTTCACTAGTGTTGTATACTGAAAAACCGTCCCGCACTAAACGACTGAACTTCATTTATATGTGCACCTGAGAAATTTTATAAAATATTAAGAAGTAAATTTTCTGTATTAGATCTATTTGCTATAATGATCGAAAAAAAACAAGCTAATCGTTAAAATTAAATTAAATTGTAAGATACCTACCTATTAAAAATAACTTAAACTAGCTTATTACAGCGATTTTGATTGCTGACACCTCGCCGACGCTATACGCGACTGCTTTAGATGTTTTTTCATTTAAAATTTGTAAATTATTAGGGTAGGTACCAGTGGCGCCGAAGTACAAAATTAAATCTATAGCAAGGACCTACTAGGTACATTAAATATAAGTACCTCTTGTGTTATCAACTATTCAAATACCGGCGATTGCTACAGGCTCCATTTTCAGGATTGGTAAATTGGACCTCAAATGACCTTATCTCGGGTCGCGGAAAAAAAGATAAGTAGTAGGTAAGTCGAGTCCCAGAATAAAAAGGATAGTACATTAAACATAATATGTCTAATTTATATAGTTATAGTATAAATATGGTATTTGTGGTATAAATTAAAATACATGTAGTTTTTATAATATTATGTTCTCGGTAAAAACTTAAATGATAAAGATTTAACAAATTCAGGTCGGGTTATCATATCAATAGCATATTTTGTATTTTTGTCATTTTTGCCCTTATTTATTATTTGTTTGTAATGTTTGTTTATCTATCGATGCGTAGCGTATAATTAATTGGTGTCGGGCGGTGTACCACTATCGGCACTGGGTGATTGTAAACTCTCCCGGGTGCATATTAACATAACTTCTATGTTGTACTAACTAAATAACTAAATGCAATTTCTGAGTGTGTAAAATATTACAATATTTAAAGATAATTATTATTTACGAATAAATGAACAATTGATATTTGATAATAGGTAAGTTCACTTTAATATTAAAGCATTTAAAGCTAACAACACAGGATTGGTTTAGCTGAACTCCAATTTCCTACGAATCAGAGAGAAATCAAAAATAATTAGGCTTGTTGTATATATTATGTATATACTTACATTTAGCACTGACAACCTCTTGATATAATATAACCTTAATTTGCATTATCATTAACGATTAATTACTCTTTAATTTTAGTCAGCACTATTTCCTTATCGTTTTTATTTGATGTTGCTAACGAGTATATACAACCCCTACACGCCCCCACAACAGGTACAGATCCGAGTAGTAATGATGTTATATGATGTTGATGTGTACCAATATTAAATGTCGTCATTTTAAGATAAATTAAAGCTTCACCTCCCACCAACGGCTTATTTTGGCATGTCCGCTCAGTTTAACTTTGAAGATGGTACATAATATTTTTCCTTTTTGAAACGGATTTGACCGCAGATACATGAATTAATATTACTTCTGCACAGCGATGTGTACTTAATGATAACGGCATAAAAGACAACATAAAAATTGCGACAGCCTTTTAGATAAATTTCCGGATAGCGGTCAGGCACACCTACAGTAATTTGCACCTTGCACGCTTTTATTAATGCAGCATCAGCAAATAAAAATACAATTTAATCATCGATAAAAACATTGGTTTTATTTGGGTTACAAATAAATAATAACGTATAATGCACATGTTAAAATAATATGATGGATTAAAAATATTAAAATAACAAAATATATGTACTCATATAGAATATTACAATTTTTTTATCATCTACTTGTATATTATACAATATGTATGTATTTTTAATATAATATACATTAATATTAAGCACATTTATAAATGTATTTAACAGTAAGCTTTGAGTTAAAAAATGTACAATGATATATATTGTTCTGTTGCATTCTTTGTATATATACATACACACACACACACACATGCATACACAAACATAAATTTCGTTTAAACATTTAAACTTGTTAAAAAAATATAAATAAATAAGAGGAATAAATAAAATAAACAATATTATACATTACTATAAAATATTATGTTACGCGTACTACCTAATTTTAATGTAACTAAAACATATTGATGTAATATTAAGCACTTAGAACACACGAGCTTATCGTTGGATAACAAACACGAAAAGTCCATTGCACGTTGTATAGTGTTAAATAATTATATTAATCCTTGTTTTATTACTTATAAAAAATTTAAATATTGTTCGAACTGGACAAATTTGCACTATTAATGGTTAACACAATATTAATTGTAAACAAACCATTATTCAGCTCATTCAAAAATTAATTTTACTATGGAAATTAAAAATTACATGGATATTGAATGACATGGAATATTTTAGAAAAAGGAACTTTAATAGATTTACTAGGTAAATTGACACCCTTACTTATTTGTGAATGACTATTGTCTATTGAAATTACTTTATTTAATTAGATTATATAATTTGTGCATCAGTGTAGAGTTCTATCTATAGAAAACAATTAAAATTATTTTTTAGTCAATTTGAAAAACTAATAATTGAGCGAAATTGAGCATTTTCTCTTAATCACCAATGAACATAAATACAAATTTGTTGTATTTTAGTCTAATAACAAAAAAAACACTAAATAACAGTAAATGAGTTAAATTACTAATAATGTATGGAAATTATGGAACATTGATGATGAATATTGCACACAAAAAAATAATGTAAAGCCATTGCTTCTGCAGTTTGAAAACATTTTACTCTCGTTCAACAGTGTATTATATTTAATGCACTAATTTATTAATTAAGTAGTTGGATAATTGATATATTTTATCCTGTTAAAATTCAGAAATTAAAAATAATGCAAAACACTAATAATATTAAATTAATTGTTTATTAGTAATTATTACATCATTATATCAAAGATAACACTTTGATAATCTTCTAATATAATATACTAACTATATTATTATTAATTAATACAATTATACACACAGCAATTAATTGAGATGATTAATCCTCATTTTAATTTAATGAAATATAAATAAATATACTCTATTGTGTATAATTATAAAATTGATATTATTTGGCACTAAAATGTGTACGTTGTTTGGAAAATATAGGAATACAAGTTGCAAATTTATTAACTTATTATTATTATACAAATGCATTATCTCCTGGAATTGATATTGATAACTTTGAGACTATATTTTTTATTATTATTATTATTATTATATATATTTATATATTATATACATTATATAATGCAATGTTTCTATGATAAACTCCAAAATATAATATTCAGTAATAATGTAATGTATATGCATATATAAATATAACAATAGAAAGATTAGTAAATAGATTCAACTGCTGAAAAAATAATTTATTTAGGTTACTAGCCGGTTTTAAATAGAATATTGTTCATCATCAAATACATATTGTGCAGTAAATAGAATTGTTGGATACAATCAAATGAAGTATTATAATTTATCTCAAAAGCACATACTCAAAAAAAAAAAAAATGAGCTAATGAAACTTTTAAAATATTTGTAAGATAATGACAAGGAATGTTTGTTAAAATAACTGATTAGTATTAATTTTAAATTATTCACTAAGCACAAGTCTCTTCAGCCCAACCGTCGCTGTCATATTCACTGCCAGATGCAGAATCAGAATCAGAAATTTCAACAGCTACACGGCGTGCCAATATAGAAGCAACATCATGTAATGCATTGCTACGTTCTCCTTCTTTTTGTTTTATTTT
This sequence comes from Rhopalosiphum maidis, assembly GCF_003676215.2. Classification (NCBI taxonomy): domain Eukaryota; kingdom Metazoa; phylum Arthropoda; class Insecta; order Hemiptera; family Aphididae; genus Rhopalosiphum; species Rhopalosiphum maidis. The sequence continues at coordinate 46,193,441 of NC_040880.1, read as the reverse complement.
TTCTACTTTTCTCAGCTCAACACCTTAACACACATAATATTTATTTTTTAATTAATAAGATATATTTAAATCATTGATAACATGTATATAAATCAATATTAATATCTTACCATCTCTAATAGCCTTAAGCAAATCACTACGTGGATCATAATGAGCAACATGACCTGGCCCAGGTGTTTTTTTCAATGCACTCACGGTGCCACTACTGATATTGGTTACCGTTGTTTTTAAATCATTAATGATACCGTTTAGAGGTCTCACATTATTACAGTCAGCAGGAAGCACCAATGGTTTCGATTGAATAATAAGATTTGATGGAGACTTCTATACAAATAATGAAAATATTAAATAATACAATCATCTAACAACATCTACAATTATAAAAAAAATTCAAGTATTTACTTGTTTTGGTGGTGATTTTACATCTCCATTGGCTAATGATGCAGGTGGATCAGGCATTGGTGGTAAAGGTGGAGGAGGTGGAATGTTAGCTGATGGTAAAGGAGGACTAATAGATACGGGTGGTGGAGGTGGTGGTAAAGGTTCAGTAAAAGGTAAATTGTTCTCAATTGGAGGAGGTGGCGGAGGTGGTAATGTTTCACGATTGGAACTCAAACTGCGACCACGAGTTGGAGTGCTAGCTGATGATACAGTGGGTGTACTAAATTGAAAAATAATGTTACAATAATATTAGAAGAAATTATAATAAAAATTATGATTAGTCAAAACTATATCTCACTTACCTGTTATTTGAATTATTATTGCTTGGAGGAGCAGGGGGTGGTTGAGTTGGTCTAATTCTACCTCCCCGACTTGGTGTTCCCAATGGACTAATTACTTCACCCATACTACCCGTGTACTGGTAATTATTTTGTTGCGTTTGATGATTGTATACATTAGATTCATCATACATCATATTATTGCTACTGAGTGGTGCAGCATAATTATTGCTAAAATGTAAAACATCTCAATGAAAACAATTTTTTTCAATATAAAATATGTACTTTAAAAATATTTCAATTTACCTATCTATTATATTCATAGGGGGAGGACTATAAATACGCCCATCTACCATGTTATTTCCAGTGTGATGATTATGAAGTTGTTCTGGGCCGTAAGATCGACGTAACTCTATACTATTTGGTCGTGATGGTCGGTGTTGATCATTCATTGATAAGCCCAACATCATTGTACTTTCTTCCATATATTCATAAGGCTTAAAAAAATATAAGCAATTTAAAATTAAAAGCTACACAGTAGTTTAGAATATGTTAATAAATCAATAAACAATATTTTTAAATATGGATATCTGACATTGAAAATTAAATAAATATTTTTAAGTGTAAAATATATACCTGATGTGGTGCTCTATAATGAGAGTTATCTTGAGGCATAATATACTCTCCATGCTGAGTAGCAAGTTGTCTTTGCCGTTCTCTCGTACTATATGGTTGTCGGACTCTTTTTTTATGACGACCACCGCTTCCTTCTGCTTTAGGTCTATGAGGCTATTGAATTAAAAAAATCAAGTTAATTAACAAAGTTTACAATGTATTGCATTAATAAGAATAACCAAAATTTAAGAAAATACTTTTTTTCCACGATCATGCATCATTTTTTCAGTGTCTTTTAACATTTCTAACCTCCATAAATTGAAAAAGTAATCTGGATCTGTATAGAACTTCATACCATCCTTACCATCCTCTCTATATGTATATAATTAAAATAAAAACAATTATTAAAAATACTGAAAATACTCCAATAATTCATGTTTATTATTTTTTTTAATTACCGGTAAGGATTGAGTTTGTAAAGAGGAGGTGGCTTATCACATTGAGAATACATTTCAAGCATAGGTGCAGGCATTGTATCCCTTGAAAGAACTTGTTGATCAAATACAATAGCACTTTTAAAAGCTTTTCTCATATGAATGTCTTGTAAGGATACTAAAACAACAATACATATTAAGTATTTAAAAATTTTAAATTATTCATAATTTACATGAAATTTTAAGTATAAGAATGAATTTAAATTTAAATAAAGTAGATTTTAATTACCTTCTTCGCCAGTACTATCTAATTGTTTTGTGTTGACAGATAATCTATCTAACCTAATTTGTAATGAGTTAACTCGTACAGTAAGTGAATGGGCTTCACGTACAAGTTCACCAAACATATCTTCAGCTTGTTTAGATAGGCTTGACAATTGACGAACTGTATTAGCAAGGGTGCCATTTGTGACAGCTTCTAACTCATTAGATATTGAACTCGTAGCACCATAACTTCCCGCTTGTGAGACTGTGTTACGTGCTACATGCACGGGTTCTACGACACGCTTTGGTAATGGCATAGTTTATGTATACTGAAAAATAAAAGAAAAAAAATTATGAAATACTTTAATTATTTTTACAAATAGATACATAAAGACAGTTAGATTAAATGTTAGATGTGCTACAAAAATATTGTGGATTATTTCTCAACAGAAAAATGTTAAAAAACTTTTTTCCTATTTATGTATTATGTTATAAATATTTAAATTATTTTAAATTATTAATATGAATATATTGTGAATAAATTATATTTTTTACTAAGTACAAATAAATTTAGTCATATAAGTACATGTTATTTATAATTAAATGATGATGTATACAAACAATTTAACTACCAAATTACCTAAAATAAAAGTTTTGATTCTTAAATCCATAAATATTATATACTTCTTAATATTATTATACTTACTCATTGATTACCATAGGCACAAATAGGGTAGGACTTTGGGAGGGGAGAGAGGGCTTAGCCTCTCAAAAACTAATGATTTAACTACCAAATACATTAGAAATACGGTATAAAACTGACCTACAATCCCTTCAAATTTCAAACACTATTTTACCTATATTAATTACTATACATTTTAATTTATTATAATTATAATTATATAATAAATATAGGAAAATTGAATAAAGTATAAAGTAAATATTATAGGTATATTTTATTTTGTTGAATTATACTTCTACCGTCTTCTTACTAAAAACATATAATTTCATGCTCCCCATGTTTTTAATCAATAACAATTAGATGGGTAGGTACTACATAGTTGATTGTTATTATGATATCGCTCAACTAGTGATGAGGGTCAATTTAAACATTAATTTGTTTCATTGATACACATAGGGGGCATGTTGAAATATATTTGTTAAATTTAAAATTCACATAAATTACATTTAAAAATATAATATATAATACAATTTTGACTTTAGTCTTTCCTACCTAACATCTTACTATTATATTCATAGCAAAAATGAATAAATTTAATTGTTTAAATTAATAAAATATAAGTAATTAAGTTTAGATTTCAAAATGATATTATAAAAATGTATTACTTTATTAGGTACCTACTTAATTTAGGTAAGGGTTTAAATATTTGTTTTAATTATTAATTCAATTAAATACACACATAATATCATGAATATTTTTATAAAACTATAATAAGAGGCAAATTTTCTAAACATAATATCTTTCTGATATCTTATTACTCCCACTTAGCTACAAAAAAAAAATAAATAAATAATAATCTAATAATGCTATAATTACCTTATACATGTAAAAATATATACATAATTTCCATACTACCTACACAATATAGACACACACGAGTTTAATCTATATACATTATTACATAGTTATATTATAATATAAATACAAGATAAGAAATTTATTTTTATGAATAGTCATTGTTTTAGGTATTCATTATTTATATATTTAGCTTTGGCAATAATAATTTTTACCAAATAACATACAAAAAATTAAAATTAAAAAGAGAAATAGTAACTAGTGATATTCATTTTCATATTTTATTATTAACATGCAAGTATATAAATTTATATTTATTTTACAAATCTACCTCATGAAATACAACTCTAGTGTATATTTGTAACTATCTTTAAAATTAAACTATAATTAGATTTGATTTTTAAAGCCAATAAATATAAAGTTTATTATTATTAATACTAGTCACTTTTATAAACCGGTTAATATTATTATCTCATAACAGCAAAAATAAAAAATAATCTTAAAATTTAGAAATAATTAGTTAAAATACACGATTGTACTACTATTATCATTATTAACACTTAAACCTGTGTATATAATACCTACAAATGCACTGAAAAATAATACTAATTTACGTTAAATTATATATCTGCTTGATGTTTTAGGGGTACAATAAAATTTCTGAGTGTCTAAAAAACTCATTGACTACCTAATAAATTACATAGATATTTCAATATTAATAATTAATTAAATACAAAAGTAAATATCACAGGTTATCGCCATAATTTTAGTAACTTTTATATATGTAATAAGTAAATTGAACAGACTAGGAATAAAAAGTTTGATTTATACCTACCAATGATTATTTACTATGAAATATAATAATTAATAATTATTATAGTTCAGAATAAATAGCTATTATTTAATAGCTGATTTAGTAAAAAAACAAGAAATGAAGTTATTTACTTATCAAAATCTTATAAAATGGGAGCTACTGAGAAGCTAACTACTAAGAAACGACCTTACTCAATAATGTAACCTGTACAAACGATAAGCCTAAAAATAATTCATCCATATTAATTTATTTTATAAAACGTATGATTAATGACTGATAATACTTAAAAAAATTATTGTAACAAAGTATATAACTACGGTTAATATGAGTATTATGCATTATTTTCTACAAACTGTACAAAAAATTGATAAATTCTCCAAATAATGTAAGTCAAATTGTTCACATAATATCTACTGTCTATTAGATATAATAGAATAATAACTATGAAAAGTATTTTGTTGATAAAAACCAGATTAATTTATTCTATTTAGTATTTAGTCATAATGCATATCAGCTACATGTTTTTACTGATAAGCATGACAGTATCTACTAAATACCTATATGTTAAATATTAAAATGAGAATGAGATCATACATTTATAACCAACATTTTGGAGTTGTTAACAAATAATATAAACAAATATAGGTGGGTCAAAACAAATTAAATCATAGACTAATTAATAACCAATAAAATTGAAATTGTCATCAATAAGATATGTTTATAACGGGCGTTTCCCGTAATGTAAATATAAAAGTTGTGCTACAAAGACCTCTAAACGACAGCTAATGTTACAAATTGTGAGCAATAACAAATTCTTGAAAACATTGATGGTACCAACCACAAATGACATCAGATTATTGTAGATAAAATGTCAACTAAACATACAAACATCGAGTTGAATGATTCTAACGACATCGGTCAGATGCGTCCTAGTCAAACAGCTAACAACTGAACAATTCAGAATGTAAACGAATGACAGACAAATTGTATCGGACACATACATACCCCAAGCTCTATACATTTTAGTGTAGACTGGGTATATGACATGTTATACGCATGTACCTTAGTACAGCACTACAGCGTACGATTAAGCAGTCATAGGCTTGGACAGTACCACAGGTGTCGTCGATCGGACACGACGGACACGGTACATAGTACGATTATGTGTAGATTGCATACACCTGTGTGTACATGGAACTGTACCGTGTCGTGCCGATCACACGTCCGACGAAAAAACAGCAACGAGAAACACGAATAGTAATGAACTGATGTGTATACAAACAACTACGCAATTGCTAGGCGCGACTCCGTCGCCAGTAGCACGTCCACTCACCTCGGTGGTCATTTAGCAGCGATCCGATTCGGGTGACGCCAATTGTTCGGGGTGCTGACGTCCGTCACCGCGGGAACTACGCCATGTCGACGGGTCGGGCATCAGACGTCGACGGCACGAACACGCACGGTACGTGCGAGGACGGATTACGAAACGGGCGGCGGAAATTCGTGGCGCGCGATAGATAAACAACACGGTGGCTCAAGGACTGGCGTGTAGAGGCGGAGAAAACGTTCGATAGTCGATACCATCGATTATCAGTCGCGCTGGTGCTGTCCGCGAGCGACAGGATTGTAGTACCAACAAATGGCGTACGGTATAATAATAATATATTATATCGCCGCCCTCTACCAGTGGCACATGGAAGAAAAAATACGCACCGACTTGTATTCGGATAGTATAATCATGACAGACCGCTTATATTTTGTATACACACACACACACACACACATATATATATAATAATATATTCTTATTTATTATTATTATCCGTAGTTGTGAGGATTTAGATAAATCTATTTTAGCTTCGGTCATAATGTTATACGTTACGTATATGTCTTAAGGTGTCTGGTGTATATAGTAATTGTCTACATCGTGTTTGTTACTATACAATTATTATTTATCACATTAATATTATCATATTATTATGCCATACTATAGTTTAGTAGGCACAATCACAGAATAATAGTTGAGATACTACATGCTCTTAGAATAATGATTTCAATATGTAAACCTTTGTGTGAAAAAATTGTCGTTGTTTTTTACACTGGAAGTTATACCTTAGAAACTTTCAAGTAAAAGTTTTTTTTTTTCATTAAAAATGGAGGAATTCAAAATAAAAGTTTTAAACGTCAATATGATAAAATACCAAATCGAATTTTGACCTCCGTAACTATTATTACTTTTTAAATTATATTTCATACTTACCTAGCAAAACATTTTGTAAATCAAATAAAACTAATATTATTCAATTATTGCAGACTCTGAACAATTAAATAAGTTAAAATATATTTTGTTATTTACCCACCTCCCTTATCGCCTATCGGATACTTTTTTTTACTTAAACTTACCGCTTATTTATACGAGAATTTTCAATTTTTTTTTTGAAATAATATCATCTTTAAAACAATTATTTATTTGTTGGTATAACTATTGTGAAGTAAGCATGGATATACGATGATTAAAATTTAATTATTTTATTACATTCAACAGTTTCAAGTTTCTACGACTTATACTTTTTGAATAACAACAAATATCTTAAATCGTTTTAGGATATATATCGTTATTTTACGCGATTTTGTAAAAATTTAAATTTCATACGCTCATTAAATTTTTTCTGTATTATTAACGCTGCAGTTTTTTTTAGTAATTTGAAGAAAAACTTAAGAAGAACTTTGTATTGGGTTTTTTAACCTTAGGTATAGTAAATCACAACAATTCTATGAATTTTCAATTGAAATTCCTTGCAAATGTTCGTGATTTTGACATATTTTGTAAACATTTGAGCTTCAAACGCTTATAAATTAAAATTGTGACTAACAATGTTAGATTTTTTTTTTACTACAATAAATACACCTTGTATTAAATTTTAAAGATTTTTTTGAAAGCCAAATTTTTTTCATAGTTTTATTATTTCAATCGTCTATAAATAGCTTAAAAAGTCATAATATTTTGAAAATTCATTCATAAATATATATAACGCTAATATAAACATTTGGTGAAAATTTCAAATATTTACAATGATTTGTTTTTGAGTTATAACAAAATAAAAAAATCGATTATATCAAAAACTGGTCATGCGTAAAAATTCCTGTTTTTCTGTTAGTTTTTTAAGGCTTTACCTGATGCTATTGAAAATGATTGGACATTTTTTACTTTTAATCTCCCTAAGTACAAACTAGATTAAGTTTCCTTTTAGAAACGAGTCAGAAACTCAAAAGTCAAAAATCAAAGCACTATTACTATTTACTACTCCAAAACGACCAAAACAGTGATGACAGACAAAAATTAAAAAACACACATCATTGTAAAATCAATAAATACATCACTCCATTCAGAAACTAATATGGAATAAATTACTATAGTTATAGGTACCCTGGTACTAGTGGTACCCATTTAAAAATAGAAAAATATAATTAATTTTTTAAATTTTTCAAAAAGAAAATTGAATTAAAAATAAGTTAATATACATAGTATACCTTTAACTAAATTAATGTATTTTCATTGTTATCAATCGATGTTTTTCATCAAGTAAAAATAGATAAGTGTTTATTAATATTTCATGTCCTCGTGAATTCGTGTTGTAGTTTTCTAAGAGCCAAACTAAGTACTAACCTACAACTTACTTTCATTGTATTTGTATATATGTAATTGTACTAATTGGATCACGGATAAGTAGGCCAAATAGGGCTATACCCAGTGCCGGATTAACGTATAGGCCAAGCAGGGCCTAAGGGCGCCTTAATTTTAAATCACATAAAGGTCTATCGTCTATGACGTCTAGTACAAGTGGCAAAAACACGAAATTGACATTCCCTTGTAATAGTTCTGACTAGAGTAAATAGTAATAACATTTTAAATATAAGTATATAGTCATAGTATTTTCAATATTATGCCAGTTTTAGAATAACTACAATAAATATTTATAAAAATAAACATATCATGATAAGCAAAGATAACAAATCAAGGAAATAATACATTTTCCATTACTTTAATTAATATTTAATATTACAATAAATTGTAATTTTTAATTATAACACAAATAGGAAGCACATTATATCTGCTCCACAAATCACTATTCCCCCAAAAATGTGGGTAATTATCAAAAATTATATTATTGAAGACAGATTTATGTTAATCAAAATCCATCCAAGTTATTCATTATTTAATTTTAATTGATATGTTATATTTTTATGGCTTTGCAAGCATAGTGCATCGTATTTTCGTACAGGAATATGAATATCATGAGCCTTAAAATTCTAAACATCTAATAACAATCATTGTTTTTCTGAATTTTATATAATTTTTAATTTAACTAAATCATGGTAATATAAAATAAATTTTGCAAATAAGTTGTATAAGAAGTTTTTTATAAGTATATTAGAACAAAATGTCCTTATTACTTGTTAATAAACAAAAATGTTTTTTAAGGGCGTTATGTTATACGGGCCTAGGGGCGCCAAATCTCTTAATCCGGCACTGGCTATACCTATACGTTATTGTTATAATTGTTATATTAAATTCTCACTGTATGTTAATGTAACCATGTCGCTGCTATAATAATTAATATATAATTTTATATATCCATATCCTACCTGTAAGAAAAACACGTTTATATAGTATTTAATTGTTATTAGCTAATTATATTATTAGCTTATGATTATTTTTGTTAATTATTAGCTAATATTATTTATCAATTAGGAAGGCGTGGATCCAGAATAAATGTACGGGGGAGGGGAGATACCATGAGCGTATCGTATTTTATCGACTGCCAAAAATAGACATCCTAAAATTTACCTGTGGCAAAGTCTACGTGGGGGAGGACATAGCCCCTTAGATCCGCGCGCCGCGCTTGCAATTAGGTACATATTTTGTTATAACACAATTTTTGTCATCCAAAATGTATTATGATATATATAGGTACCATAGGTATTCACCTATACAAACACACCTAATGTATGTGTATAATGTTATTGATTTGTTTTATTGAGTAGATAATTTACTAAATAGGAAAACAATTATGATTATGTCACGTACCTATTCAGATGTTAACATGCGTATGAGTCGTGTGACAAATTATTCAAAAATCTGACTGATATCTTAGAATTTAAGAAAATCAGAGCAATGTATCAGGCATGTAATTTATTATAACATTATTGGTATTTTTAAGGGGAAGTACTTATAAAACACTATAGACACATTAAAAATATATATTATTAAAAAGGAGACAAAGTTGGCTATAAGTGAGTATTCATCATTGCATGCTTACTCCTAATTGGAGTATTTTCAAGAAATCAACGTTTTCACATATTATCATGGCACTGCTTTGAAATAATAGGTATTGTTTATTATATAGTCTTTTGTGAAGCATTATCTATTAAAGTTCACAAAATTTTTAGTTTAGTTTGTCATCTATTATTTCAATATTACTTAAAAAATAAAAACCAATCCCAAAATTCAAGGTCTAAGTACACCATTGCCCATTGGTTAAAGTACAATAACCAAAAAAATCAGCTTTATCTTAGTTTTAATTGATATGTAATTTCATTTGTGTTTGCTTAACAGTTGTCTCAAAAACCACTATCAATTTTTTATAGCTTTGAACTATTAGTATATCTTTGTTGTTTTAAATATTTATTTGAGTATTTGAATAAAATTGTTCCACAATGTTTATATTTTAAAACTAATTAATTTTTATAAATATTTATCAATTTGACATTATGTTAATCTACAATAAAATACAACACAACTGAAAGTGAGGATTAATTTCCTTAAATACCTACAAAGATGACATTAGATAGTTTGGTAATTATTTATGAAACTCATTGCTTTTACTTTGTAATATAAATTTTCATATTATGTGAATAAAATGAATAATTTTTAAATTCTAAATATTATGCAGTGTCTGTAGTTAATAATTATGTTTACTACCATTCTTATAATCATTTAGTTAAAACTTTGTAATTTTTAAAATTAACAACCTATTTGACAAATTAATAAATATTGGAACATTGTAAATTAAATTTAAAAAATAAACACAAATTATTTAACCAATTATAATTACATATTTTTAATTTTAGAACTTATTCTATTTAATATTAATTATTTGTATTAAACACAATTTGACAATTTAGTTACATATACAAGTTAACTTTTGTGGTATTTTATCAAATAAAAATATCTTATGATGTAGTAGAAGGAGGAGACACAAGTATAACACCATCTCCTCTAACAAACAACATAGGTATAGTACGTTTAGTAGTTTTATATACTTCTTCAAATGTTTCTTCATCAACTTCAATTGTAGTAATAGTTTCTTCAGCTTCTCCTAACACCATGTTTAAATGCTGATCAAAAGCCTAAAAAATTAACATATTTATTTAATTTCATTCAAAAGTTTTCATATTACATTAATTAATTGATAATTTACTAAGATAAATTATAGAAAGACATTAAATTAAAAATTATTTAATTCTGTTGGTATGATAATTATTAAAAAAAAATAATTACTGTATACTGATTACTTTATTACTTAGTGTAATATCTTTTAGAGTTAAATGATTTTTCTAAAAATACAGTCTACAAAGATATTAATATTTACATGAAGTCGACCACGTAATTCTCGGTCATGGCGCATCTTAACATAGATTCGCTCATCAACACTAAGACGAATTAAATCAACTGGCTCTTTGATTGTCACTAATGAAACGGGCTGAAATAATTTAAAAAGTTACATCAAGTGCTAAAAGTAAAATACAAATGCTAATTCAGTTAAAATTATTTTACCTCTGATTCTCCTTCTGGCATTTTAGTTACCATAAATAAAACTTTTTTAAAATTACTTTCTTAAAATAACCGTAAGAAACGTAAGATCAGCCTTCGATCGATTATAGGTAAGTTAAAAAATAACAATTAATAATAAACGAACTACGAATAATTTTTATTTTTTAATTTTAATATTTTACTGGTGATTACTGATTGTTGTTGAAAAGTGAACAAATGTATATAAAACAACATAACCTCAATGATGAAATATATTTTGATTTAGCTTAATAAAAAACTACTAGAGTGCGCTATATGTTATTTTAGCAGTGCCATAATAAAAAAGCCCGGGCAGTACTTCACATTGAGTAATAGGTACATTCATCATATTATAACTTTAGTTATAAGTTATAAGTTATAAGCCACCAAGTCGAGCTCGAAATTTATACCGCTAAAAAAACTACTTTTTCGTGCTAATATTTACTTAAAAGAAACCAAATATGATGCTCTTCAAATAGCACATAAAATCGAGAAATATGCAAAATAAAGTTAAAAAAAAAAAAAAAAAACAATGACATTTTTTATTCATTACGACCATAACGTAGCATTGTAGCAATGAATGTATTGATTTTACTATAACAATGTTAAGTAAAGTATGGAATTTGAACATTTTTTATTCAAAATGCTCATTGACCATTATTTTAATTTTAAATAGTTATCAATATCATGTTGAATAATGAGTAAGTACCTATTTGACTATTTCAGTTTCTTCTTGTACTGCAGGAAGATCATTTTCAGCACTAGTGCACTACGGCGATTACAAACATTTTTCCGGTAAACAATGCCTAAGTAATACTGTTATGAATACACAGTATTACTAGATCATTAAAGCATTTTAATTTTTTATTAAATTTTTATTTTGCTTTAACCGGTTTTTCACACACACAATGTGTTAACACTTTAACGTGCTAGGTAAACTGAGTCCCGAGTAATAACATTTTTCGAAAGAATAATTTATAAATAACGACGATGTACCTACTTAAAAATAAAAGGCGATACATTCAATGAGTACTGTATAGTGACTAGTCACCAATTAATAATTATCGATTATCGATTTGTTTACTTAAATACATTCAAATAGATAGATATATAAAAATACGTAACAAAGAAGTAATTAAAATGAAAAAAATAACAATAAAAAAATTTTTTTTTGAGACATGAAATGTTGAAATATGAAAATAAAAATATTTCAAGATTTGAATTCGTTAAGAATATATCAAATAAATTTTTACCATGTACATAATAACAATAAATAGTAATAAATAAAAAAAAAATTGACTTGAATTTGTACATTATATATTTGATTAATTGTGATTTTTATGTACAACGTTGTGAATAATATTAGATATTTAAAGCAAAAAAAGCACATTTTTAACATAACAGATAGTACTAAGCCTGTAAAAGTGAGAAAGGAAATGTGCTGTTTTGGAAACTAAACCTATTATTACCAGGGACTCAGTTTACCACAAAAACGATATTTCAGACTCAATTTACCTAGCCCCTGTAATATACCTGTCTATCAAAGTATAATAATAATTATGACAATTAACATTAAAATAGAATAAGTAAATAACCATACAAAAACCAAATATTTCGGGGGGTGTTTGAACACCCAAAACACCCCCTGTGTACGTCCCTGGTTATTACAGAAATAACATAACTATGAAAACTATTTAAGACCTTTAAAAATTTTTAATGTATTATGTTAAATTCAGCACAATTAAGGTGCATTTTTTGATTTTTCTATACACGATTCGTTGATTCAAAATAAAAGTTTTTAAGTAATTTAAAACATATTCTTAGAATTTGATAAAAAAAAAAACCCTATTGTTGCTTAAAACTATTTTATTATTTAAAATTAAAAACAATACATTTATAATAACTTTTGTGGTCTGAGCAAATAACAAAAACTTTTAACTAAATGAATAATTATTTGAAATTCCATTTTTAAACTTGTTACAATAAATTGTCAACAAGCAAGCATGGACTGCTAGGATTAGCCGAACACAAGCCTGTCCTGCATTTTAAAATAATCAAAAATGTGGCTTTTTGTGTTTAATTATATTACATACTTATTACTTATTAGATAATATTTTAATTTATAATTTCAGAATAATAATATTAATAAATATATATTTTATACGGGCAGCGGCCCATCAAGAAATTTCCCAGTATCCCGGTTGTCTAGTCCGCCACTGACTGTAACTAAAAATTTGTTTATAAAATTAAAAAATACGTACCATCATGATGTTTACAGACTTGCTCACCTTGGCGCAATCCAGTATGCAAATGCTTTAACACCTATTATTATTATAATACATTTTAAAACTTTAATAAATCATCAAATTCGATAAACAATTCTATTACACAAATTGTAATACGGCAATTTTTTTACAATTTTGTTGGATCAATACCGCGATTTTATTATTTTGCGTTATTTTTATATTTTTTTAAATTTATGTTCCATAGTTTCGTAAGTCTAAAATAAATTAAAACCTCATGCCTAGTGGCATTAAAAAGATCTGATACCTATTACCTAACTATTTTTGTCTTTGTCTAACATACGTAGAAATTCATACGGTGGAATATAGAAATATACATGTTTTGTTTATTAAATTTAAGACTAATATAGTAAAGCGATAAGAAATATGAAAACAACTTTAAATTTTTCGTCAAGTCTACTTATTGAAATTCACTTTCCCACATTTCTTATTTTATCACCTTAAATCCTAAAAAAATTATATTAAAAAAGTATTATAAAAAATTAAAACTATTTGGTCGTAATATAATAATATGATTTGTTATAATTAATTTCATATTTCTATAATTGGCTATAATTGATGGACGATTAATGATAAGGCAGGGGCGTCAATTCAACTTTTTTATTGTTGGTGCCAACATTTTTGTAGGCCATTCAAATCATTAAAGGCAACATGGAATTTTTTGTTGTGGATAAAGGAGAGGGGTTAAGTGGTGACAAAAACAACTGAAAAATGTTTGTTTAATTTATTTAATATGTCACCTATATTAGTATGAAAACATCACAATATTATTACTATTTTTGAAGAACTATGTCTAGGTACTTTTAATGAATTTATAATATATTGTGGAAACCAGTGGTATTTAAATTGTTGATAAGTAAATTTATGGGTATAAAGCCCCTAAATAGTACTTAACCGAACCTAAGCTATACATTTTTTCTCTTTGCACACTCAAAATAAATAATATAGCCAAACCTGAAATTTGTTTTATGGGTTCCCTTGTTCAAAATGGCACAATATACAAATATACTTAATTCATATTTCTAAATTTTCCACTTCTAATTTTAATTTAACAACTTAAAATCAATTTAATAACAAATCATTTAGTTACACAAATAAAAACATTTATTATCATAAATCAATAATAAACTAAATAGACTAAAATACTGACATTTGGCAGTTGTCGGGTTGTCGGGTTGTATAATATTAAATTTTAAGCAAATATTATTATTATTAGGTATAAATATTTTATAAAGAATTTCACTTCTTTCTCGATCACGACTAGATCAATTGTACTCTCGATGTACTTAAATTTTTTGTACTTAAAAGTAACGTTGTGACAAGGTTAAAAATGTAAACAAATAATGTTCTATGATTGCTATTTTTAGACAATTTATTCCCTTTCGATGGGAATTATTAATTCTGTTGTTTTCTAATTATAACGAATAGGGAGATACCGGAGCGTGATAAGAAATCTATACCAGCATAATATTATACCCACAGATATATTATATATATATATCAGTTGGTAATATCATGGTAGAGAATAAAAAATATATATTTAACCCGTAGACATAATTTTATATATTATAATATAATATTATTTAAATTATTATTATTTTATATTATGTCTATGATATAACCACACTATCACACTGATCATTTTTGGAAATAAAACACATTAGTACCTATAATAATTTTTTTCTTTTTAATTACTAAAAAAATATAAAATATATATATTAAATTAATATATAACACTTAGGTATATCGGCGCTTATATTTATTGTTGGCAGTCCAAAGAAGGCGTTTTTAAAAAATGTTGGTGCAAATGTACCCCCCCCCCCCCAATGACGCCCCTGCGATAAGGTATATATTATGGAAAAATAGATTGCTATAGCCAACATGTTGCATAAAAAAGCACTATAAAGATGTCCCGTGAGGATTTACACATTGCAATATCTCCTCAAATAATGGAGATATCATAGTTCTAGCTTTTTAATAAGATTCACAGGGACAAGAATCACAAATATATCATATTTTAATTTATTTTTATGTTTTTGTAAAAAGTTAAATACCTAATATATATTTTTATATAATTATTTTTAAAAAAATTGAAGGCAGCCATTTTGTAGAGTTCATTTTTCTGAAAATATTGACGTTTCAACATTTTGATTTCATTAATCTCTTGATTTTTAATATTTTTTCTATACTTTCGAAAAAAAGACTGAAAGCGTTCGTCGGCCGTACGGGCACGCTGGCCACATGATTGATACAATAACATTATTAACGCTATTGTAGTGCTAATAATTAATTCACAGTTTTTTTTGAAACTAGAAAAAGGTAAACTATGAGCTACTATTATACATGAATACTTTGTAACATAGATACATAGTATTACCGCTGTTATAAGTTTAAGTTATGAATTAAAACTTAATTCAAAAACTTCAAATCAAAAATAGGATGAGAAACCAAGTCATCCGTGTTGGGTGTAGGAAAACTTAATGATTTATTTGAGAAAAAAAATTATTTTCGAATATCAAAATAATATAAAATAAAAATTTTTTTATAAAACGTACAATATTCTAAAATAGTTCAAACTATTAAAATTTATTCATTATTAATTATTACATTACAATTATTACATTTTAGATTAGTTCTTTTATATTCTTAAAAATTGATTTTTATTTGAATATTTGGTTTTAAAATTGTAAAAAATAGCTTAAAATAGCTCGGGGTGACGTACTATTATCATAAATCACGAGTGTGGATAAATTGTTTATAATGTCTTCTCAGCATACCAATTGTATTTCCAACACGGTAAAAAATTAATATCCTTGTCTGACCTTGAAATCTTTTCTAATAGTATTTCTTATTTATCAACCGTTTTCCCAAAAAACTCACTTTGTTAAATTTCCTATAATAAATGTATCTTAAATATCTTACTTTAACCATTTTAAATTTATTACAGACTATAATTAACACACATGCAATAAATTAAAAATGACTTATTAATCCAGTAAGTCAATACTTCGATGTTAAGCCCTACATGGACCTCAAGTATTAACCCAATTATTATATAATATGTATAAATGTGAAATATTTAATACGCTGTGATGTATAATATAATAATAAAAATAATAAAAAACTTTTAACATAAATATATTTTTTTTTTTTAGTCTAATCAATTAGTTTTAAAATATTAATCTTTGGGACTTAAAATTTTCAAAATATTTCATCATCCTATTCATACCGTTGCATGCGGTATGTTAGTACTGGGACCTAAAAAGTTGATGTACAATAATAAATAATATAATAAAGGTGTATTGTATTAATACAAGAAAAGAATGTATGACATCCTATGGCCTTTTTTTAGATTATATTATAAATAATTAAAAAATGAATAATTATTAATAATTCAACTAACCATACTACTAACAAAAAAAAAAATAATTACTTATAATGAAATAAATAAATTGTTAAATACCCCCAAAAATAGAGCTGAATTTTAAAATTCAAAATAGCCATTATAGTGGCCAGTGACCTATTCAATTTGTATTATATACCATTTGGTTAATTTAAATTAAATATACACTAATTATTATATTAATAATAATATAATAGTAAATAGATTATAATCTTGAAGTTTGAGTTTTTTTTTTTTTTATGTTTAATTAGCAATACTGCAAAAGTCGAATGATTTATACGTAATCGTATATTAATTAAAATAACAAAACTAGTTGCTATGAAGATAGTTGTGACCGCTCCACCTAATCACCGCGTGTGTATCGACTGATTTCTATACCAAGTTAGTATAGAAGTCTGTGTGCTTATCGCATATTCTAATAAATTACAGTCCATACACAAAAGAAAACATCACGGACCAATAAAATAATATAGGTATTAGGTACTATCCGTGGTTAAAACGTAAAATATGATCAAGGAAAATCCCAAGAGGGGGAGAGATCCACCTATCGCACCTCTTATAACCGCTACTGTATAGATATATAATGTATATACAGAGTGATTCATGTCATTCACGGAGGATACTGATTCTATTTTTTCATTTAATAATAAATATAATTTTTGGAATTTTTAGGTACCTATATCAACTTAATAAACTAATTTTTATATACTTAATAAAATATGAACCATTTAAGCAGTTAAGGTAGTGATAATCTAATGTAAATTGTTAAGTATCTTTATAAATTATTTTTTTGAAAATGTTGATGTATCCAAACACTTACGAGTATTTTTTTTAACTACCTATTAACCTTCACGTACTAGGGATAAAAAGTACTCAGTAATAGATTTTGGTGTTACTCAGTCTACAATAATTAGAAAATTTTAATAATTTATTAATATTAATCAATTAACATTTATATTTTGTAAAAACTGTATAATTATAGGTATAAAATATTATAATAAATATTAAATTTATTTTATAGTTTTGTAGTACCACTTAAAAATCTATTATTCTTAGTACATTAATACATTTTAAAAATCCAGAAACTACTTTTTTAAATTTTGGTTTAGAAAAATCAAACTTTTCAAAAAAATAGTTATCAAAATGTAAATAAAGTAATAAAGATTGTTTTTCATTTAAAAAAATGTTATCCTTACAGAATGACTCTTTAAATTGTGTAAAACCCAAAGTATTTGAAGACATGGTCCTTAAGTACATTTAATAATCACAAAAATCAGGATTGGAATTTATAATATTATAGGTCATACAGTGTTTAGTGAGATAAGATTGCTATATATCTCCTGAAATAATGGAGATATCATAATTATGTTTTTTTTTATATAAGACTCGTAGGGACAAGGACTACACGAATTTCATATTTTAATTTAATTTAATGTTTTGGTAAAATAGTTAAAAAATATACTTTTTAATAAATTTCCAAAAAAATTAAAGATTTTGTAGAATTAATTTTTTTTTTTTTAATATTGACGTTTCAACATTTTTTTTCATTTGAACCGTGATTTTTATTATTATTTTTTTTAATTTTGGGAATATCTTTGTATTATTATACGGTACAAGCTCGTGGGCCTATGTTTGATAACACTGGCAATTATTATGGTATTACATAATTTGAAATTTTTCTCGAAACTAGATAATATATTAAAAGTCACAATGTTAATTAAATAAAATATTGAAACATTAAAAGTTTTAGAAAAATAAACTATACAAAATAGTTATCTTGGATTTTTTTTGAAAATATTAAATAAAAAATAATTGTTTTAACTTTTTTATAAAAACATTAAATTAAATTAATATATGGAATACTTGCAATCCTTGTTCCCGTGACTCATGAGTCTAATAAAAAATCAGAATTATGATATCTTCATTATTTTAGGAGATATCGGAATGAGTAAATCCTCGCGGGACACTCTGTTTATATATATTCTTAAATAAAAATGGGGGCGAGTACATTGACGAATCACTCGGTTTATGTATAGAAAATAAAATGCAAAGTATTTATATTTTACACTGGTAATGTGTACAGAGTAATAATTAATGATCGTTAGGCAGAGGTAAAACAACTCAAAGTCTGAAATAGTGGGGATTTCCTGATAAACCTGAATGCATGTTTAACCCTGAATACGTTTATAAATATATAAACATTAGTAGGTAATACCTACCTGCGTTGTATACGTCAAAAAACATTAGTTACTAACACTATTTAAACGATTGTACATCGAGAAATACTTAAATATTTCGACATAATATTGAATATCAGTATGATGTTCAAATTATTAAGTTTTAGTTTATTTGTGACAACAGGTATATATTTAATTATTCTACCTATTTATTATAATTAAACATAAACTTATTAAAACCATATTTTATCAGTTTTAACAGCTCAAAAAACAGATTATAAATACCTAGGATGTTTTTTGGGAGAAAATTTATTAACTCTTGGAGAAGAGAGCCGTGTTTTAACTACAGTAACACCTCAATCTTGTTCAGATTTTTGTTCTGAAAAACAATATACGTTTTTTATTCTTAAACAGAAGTATGCGTCTATTGTATTATTTAAAAAAAATATTAATATAATTATTTTAAATATTTACCAAAAGAATTAACTACGATTTAAAAACACAAATTGTGCCTTAATTAATTGTTTATTGATTTTATTTTTTTCTAGTACCTGTCATTGTAGCAAAAATTACATATCAAGACTTATGAGACAACTTGATTTCGAGTGTTCAATAAAATGCTCAGGAGATACTTCAGCTTCATGTGGAGGACCGCCAAATTTAGTGTCTTCATACACAACGGATAAATCAAGTAGGTACCTAAGCTTATATAATTTATTTTAAACATTTTAAATTTAGATATTTGGTATTATTATTATCTATATATTTGTGTTTAGAGATTGTACTATATATATACACTGGTAAGTACATGAGATACATAAAAAAATATTTTTTAGTTGTTATCCATGAATGTTTTTTAGGAACATATTTATACGTTATTTATAAATTGATAACATTGTTTAAGGCATATTACTTTAAGCTATATTATTTACAAATGTTTAACAAAATATGTGGTGAAAATGTGAAATGGCTATGAACCCTGCCACTATTTACACGGATTAATCCAGTGACGTAATTAGACTAATGAAGTGAGTCCTTTAGATATTATGTCGATATATCCAAATTCTGGGCCTTACGGAACTTAAATCACGACATTAGAAAAAACCGATTAAATATTATTATTTTTTTTTTATCATACGAAAACTTGTAAATTTCATTTTTAAGTATACAATATTTTGTATTTTTTTATACATTTATTTGTACTCGATAGTTAGTATTATACCAATTATTATCTGTTCCTTCTCATCGATGTCAATAATTATTATAGTAATATTAAGTCCTATGACCTATTTAATACCCATATATTATTATAATATAATTATTTTATTTTATTATGCCTAAATCGTTATTCTTATATAGGTAATATACTAATATTGAATATATAATATATCTAATATGATTTGGATGTTAAGTAAAAGTGTACAAAGTACAACTATTGAACTATCCAAAGTTTTGAAAACAAGTTTTCAACTTGCCGTCCACTCCCGCGTATAATTAAAAAACTAAAAATCGTAATTTACCTAGGTGCATAATTTATCATAAGTTTAAAATTATTAAAATTAGAAAATTAAGAAAAAGAATATACAATTCTATATCTGCTTCCGATCGATATTATTCGGTATATGGAATGGGGACCGATGCGACGTTTTTACGGTCATTCTCTCGTGGTGCGGAGTATAATCATTAATCATATACAGGGCTAGATCTATGGGAGAGGGGTGGGACGTGTGAACCAGGGCTCTTGCCCCGGAAATTGTGAATGAGGAGCGCTAACAGCTTTATTTTATTATCACGCTAATTTTATACTCCGCTCCGAGTAAAAAATATGCTATATCAATATATACATAGTTGTATAGTCTTTTATTATTGATGTAATTAAGTTTATTCAACAGTTGTTAAATAGTATCAATTGTCTAAATATTTAAAAATGAATAAATAAATAATATTCACAAATAGTAGGTATATAATAGTCAAATTTATTCCAAATTTTTACCCATTAAATTTTTTTTACAGTTCTTAAATCCTTTTTAGTTTTTTTTACATTTCACTTTCATACATTCTTTATTTTGTATTCATACTGTTAACTATAATTTATTTATAACAGTCGATTCTTGATAACTCGAAAACCTCCAAAGCTTGAATTTTTTTCTTCTCCCTGGGAAATTACTATAATACACTCAATGCAATATTTGTCACGATAAATCAATTGCAAAAATAATTGGACTATATCTTTAATTTTATCATTAGAACCTATTTACAATCATAAATGTACAAATGAATCTTATGAATCTATCACTATTTAGTATTTAGTATTTACTATTATGCTGTAGAAAAAATTACAGTTCCCGTGTATTTTCGTTGTGTAGCGTGTCTGCGTAAACATAATTTGTATATAGTTTATTATTTTACGTAATCGTAATTGTAATTTTGTATTTTTGCGTTATTCGTTATGTCTCTTATAAGTGTAAATTGATTACATTCTCTGCATTCTCATATTAACAATTTCTGAAAAAGTAAACATAATAATTAAGGTGATTAAAAGTGTAAACCTAAAAATTAAATTGCCAAACATACAGTATAATATTCCTCTTTAAACCATACCGAAAAATAAAGACGATATTTTACTAAAAAGTATGAAACTTATAAAGAAAATAAAGGGACTATGAAAATAATGAAGATCTCTGAATATCCCGAATCCTGATGTAAAGATTAGTTTACTTAATTGATTTATTCAATGAAGAGATTTAAACATTCTATAATAAATAGACTAATTTTAAAGGAGAAGGCTCAATTTTTGCTCACTAGACTTAATTACAAACAGTTTAAAGCTAGTCATGTCTGGTTAAACAACTGAAAAAGTGGGAACATTGCGTTTTGCGTAAAACATATGGTTAAAACGCTTCAGTTGATCAATCAATATGTAGATATGTAGTGACTGATTAGTAAAATACAAAATAAAGGAATATTTATAGGAAATTATGAGCTTTAAAATATTATGTTTTAATTATAATAATTGTAGTTAATAAATACTTACATTATAATAGCTAACTCGAATTTGTTTGTACTTTTCAAAAAATTTGATTTATACAACTTGAAAAATACATAAGTCGAATTAAATTTCACCTCCCTTGAATTTTAAGTTATCAAGACTCGACTGAGTCAATAGTATACCTAACCAACTTTATAGCTTTTTTGAATATGATTTATAATATTTTTTTTTCAATTTCAGAAGCAAGCAATTTTATAGCACACGGTGGTTACCCAATACCAATTTATCTAGGATGTTATGCTGAAACTCCAAACGATGATGAAAATCGATTATTAAAAGGTCCAGCAGGACCAATTACTTATAATACTCCTCAGAAATGCTCAGTAAAATGTTTCAATATGGGATTTTTATTTTTTGGAGTTACATATGGGTATTTACAAGATAACAATATTTTACTATCATCTATAAGTATTATTAATAACACTAAGATTATTAAAACCATCATGAAATTTTACAATTTTATTGTTATATAGTCTAAAATGTACTACTTGGGGTTTTTATTGATATATTAATGTATTATAGATCTATTACTTAATACTTACCTTTTTACTATAGTGTATTCCATAATTTATTTAGATTATTATTTTTAGATAAGTAGGTATCCTACTTATTTAGATAGTTGAATATTATTAAAAGATAAATATTATATAACTTAAATATCTATTTGTTTATAGAACAGAATGTTGGTGTGGAAATCAAAGACCAGCAAAGTCATCAAAAGTTGACGATATTAATTGTAATACTCCTTGTAGTGGTGATAGTAATCAGTTCTGTGGAGGAGGGTGGAAGATGGGAATTTATTCAACAGGAATTACAGGTTATTGTGGATTTAAAGTCATATAATTTATAAGAGACTGAATTTTTGTGCAGCTAACACTTAAAAAACGTACAATGTACAATTATACCTTTAAATGTTAAAATCGTTCAAAAACAAAATTTGCATTATAGGTACTTCAAATTTTATTTTTAATACTACTTTTTTTTAATGTTATTATTTATTAGTTGGCATTAACTATCATATTAAAATATAAAATTAAAAAAAAAAAATTTAATTTAAATAATAAAATAATAATAAACTGACAATACGTATATAATTGACATTAGGAACATTATTAGATTAAAATTTATTATCATGTACATTTTTAAGTTTTTTTCGGTAAATCTATGTCTTTTGTCACTTAATATGTGTTTTAACTATGAAAACACACGTTTTACATCGACACTTGTTATATCATGCGTTATTTGTAACAGCTTATATAGCAGGATCTTCTTTTAAATCTACGTCATTTCCATTTATTGAACCGTTGTATAGTTTTAAAATATTATATTCGGGATTTTTTATCAAATACTGATTTGAATTTTTCATTAAGTATTTATTTTGTCCCTTTTCATTCTCAATTGTCTCTAGTCCATCTCTTATACTGTTTCAACTAGGTACATCTATTTGATAATTTAAAGTAGATTTTGGTTTTTCAATTTTTGTAATTGAATTTTGCAACTGAGACAAATGTGATCGAATAAATAATAAACCAGATATAATATATGTAATTTTTAAAATGGATTTTACTTTTCTGACAGATTAGACGTCATTTTCTATATTAGATACAAATTCTTTAAATTAAAAAATAATACAAAAATACAAAAATATTTGTACAAAAGTACATTTTTATAAATAAAACCCAAAACGTGCTATTTTGTACAAAAATCCAAAAACGTGAAATTTTGTACAACATAAAACTTTCTTTAAATTAATCTACTTATCTTAATTTGGATCTGTAGCTTGTTTCTATAGAATTTAGAACTCGCCATAAAAAGATGCAATTGCACGGAAATCTGGTCTTTAGTCATAATACATGTAAACATAGTAATTAATAAATTACATTCTTATTCTTGTAATTGTGTTAAAGTTGTAAAAATATTATACAAATATTTTTATGCTAAGTAATATTGAAAACATAATATTTATAGACTATATACCAAAAAAATATATTGGATGCTTTGATGATGACGGAAAAAAAACAAAAGGAAAATATTTAACATTCCCAATGGAGAACAATAATAGTCCTAAACGATGCATGAATCTTTGTAATACTCATAGATTTAAATATGCTGCTATTAAAGGGTTTGTACATTACCTAATCTTTAATTTTCAAATTATTTAAAATGTTTAATTATTAATTATTGTTTACAGCAATATCTGTGAATGTAAAAACTATGAACCAAATTTTAATTTAAAAAGAAGTTTTAGTGATTGCAATACTTTATGTACAGAAAACCCATCTGAATATTGTGGTGGTAGTACTACAATTAGCGTTTACAAAACTTTGTACTCAGGTATGAATATGTAAATAATTGTGTAACAACTCATAGAGTCATAGCCCATAGGCCATATATACTAACTTTAAAAATGTAAACAATTTAGATTCTTTAGAAAAAGTGTCAGTGAATCCTATTGGATGTTTTACCAATTTAAAAAGACATCCATTATTAAATGGTTGGAAAATCACACATGCTCGCCTTACTCCCAAACATTGTGTGTATAGTTGCCATATAAGAAGATATCCATATGCTGCGCTTATATCTTCGTAAGTAAAACTTTTTCAATATCTATTGTAGAAATTAAACATGAAGTTAAAATTATTTTTTATAATTTATTCGGTATTAAAATTATTTTTATATATCATTATCCATAATAAGAAGTATACTGTAGTTTTGTTCTTTTATTTTAACAACTATATTTCTCTTTAATATACAAATAGAAAATATTTATTTACATGTTGGCACTAATAAACAAATAGTTGACTAGGTACATGAAAAATAAACTATTATAAAGTTATCCCAAAACCGATGTTTTTATTTTACTAACTAGTTTAAATATGAAAATAATTTTAAATATCAACGAAGAGCTGAATAATACAATAGTAGTTAGTTTGAAGTTCTTTTGATTGTTTTGATGTTACCTATAACTTATAAGCTTACAACTTATTTACTTATTTATTTATGTGATAATATATATTGTCATTATAGTTGAGTTATTGTTAGTTGTTAATATCAATATTCATTGCTTTTATAAAATATAAATTAATATAATTAATTATGTATAAAAAAAATTAAGAAAAACTCATAAAGAACTAATTAAATTTAATTAAATTTGATTTTATACTTTTTGTCTACAAGTATTTAAGTATAAAAATTTAATTAAAAAAAGTAAAGTATTAAACAATTTAATAAGACAAATAAAATACTATTAGTAAGATATATTCTCATTTTAATGGTGGAATTATTTTTGTAGAAAAGAATGTTTATGTAGTTCTACTAAACCTTCTGATGAAGCTAAAACAGGGGATGACATGTGTACGACTCCTTGTTCTGGTTCATCTGAACATACATGTGGTGGCAATAATGGTATAAATGTATACAGTACTGGATTAGAATGGAGAACGGATACAATTGGACATAACTATCTGGGATGTTACGAGGAAAATCAAAATAATAGAATATTTAATGGTTACTCACGATCCTATTCTGTGAATACCCCAGAATTTTGTTCAAATCTTTGTTACAAATTTGGGTATACTTACTTTGGAGTAACATATAAATCTGAATGTTTTTGTGGAAATCAATCGCCAAATGAACCTAAGTTTCCAAAAGTAGAAGATAAACAATGCAACACTAAGTGTTCAGGAGATGCGAATCAATTCTGTGGTGGTGGTTGGAGGATGGGAGTATTTTCAACTGGATTAACCGGTAATGTCATATTATATTTGATAGCAACTAAGATTTAAAATGTATTTAATCTACAAAACAATGAATTACATAATTATATTTTATTTATATTTCAACAGATTTTGATGTTAATGGTCGGCTGGTAGGTTGTTTTGGAATGGCGGAAAACTCAATTGACAATATTAAATTTGAGCTTCTTAATACTAATATGCCTAGTAAATGTTCTAAAATCTGTTATAATAGTGGATACACGTTTGCAGGAGTCTCAGGGTACTAAAATATAATTTTAGTACACACTATTTATAAACCATTTTTGTTTTTAATAAATGTTATTATTCTAGTGTTAATTGCTACTGTGGAGTTCGTGCTCCATCTCCTGAACTTAATGTACAAGATTCTCAATGTGATACACCTTGTGCTGGTGATTCAAGTAAGACATGTGGCGGTGAAGACACAATTCAAGTATATGATATCATGAGTAAATATTTTCACATTATTTACTAGTTTTGATAAAATATATACATATTACATAATTTGATGTATATTTTATAGCAATCAAGTCCATCGATAAAAATGAAACAACCATCATCCCAGAGTTAGTGGATGAATTCAATACTTTAAATTTAGAATCAATTTGGAGTTATGATATTTATATTGCACAAGAACCAGTATGTAAAAAAATACAAAATAAGTAAACTAGAAAACTTATTTGTTTTCTTGTCTTATACATACATATAAACAGTAGCGGATTAATCTTCACGGCGACCTGAGGCATGCTCAGGATTTATAGTCCCCCCTTTTTTTAAAATACTATCCAAGGATAATAGTTTAAATGGGCTAACATTGAAGAGTGATGGGTAATCAGGTATAGCCGCCCTGGAGTAAAAAATAGCAATGATTCAATTTTTTTTTTTTTTGGGAATAAAAATAAAATATCATAACAAATTTTCCGCCCCCTACAAATTGCTGCCTTAAGCTCGAACCTCACAAGTCTAGTGGTTAATTCGCCATTGTATATATATATACTAAATTTATATTCCTCATTTGTCATTATTGATTAGTGATACACTGATAATTAATTGAGCAATGTTACATTATTTCAATTAATTTATCTATTGATTATTATCAAACTATTCAAACTAATACTTACTTAAAAGTTATTAAATCAAAAAACCTAATGAGCAAGCACAATGTATTAACTTTAATAATTTATTGTCTTTATGTTTGATAATAAGTACATTTATATTAAGCAATATTAAAACAAAAAAACTAATTTGGAAATACAAAATGTAAATTTAATATCCTATAGGTATTATGAATGCATGTGAACATTTAACATGCTATGTTTAAAATATGGCTTTTAAAAATTAAAATACTTAATTTAAATTAACAATTTGTTTTTTCTACAACATTGTAATGTAGTTAAAAAAAATCTCATGATTTAATATATGATAATATAATAATTTATTATTATAGCAAATTATTGAAAGATATATATCAAATACATAAATGTCAGAAAAGTACTGCCAGAAGTTTGTAAAAATCATAGTTAATAATAAATCTGGATTATGATATTATATTCAAGCAAATATTGAAAATTTAAATTTATTAGTTCAATAAATATTATTTTTTATAATTCACCATCCCTAATAAGAGTTCAAAAAATAATAAATATTAATAATATTGATTATAGGATTTTGCATTTGTTATTTACAATAATTCTGAAAAGAACTTATTTGTAAAAAATGGAGAATTAGTCATCAAACCTACAGTTCTATCAGATAACTATATCAAGAATGGTTGTTTACAACTAAAGGGGTATGTATATTAATTTACTATAGTCATTTCAAATTATAATAAATTATATTTTTATCTTCAAAAAAAGAGAGTAAATAATCGCTTTGTTTTATGATAGTACTGTATTTTACATCTAAATTAAAAACTAATATTTCATGTTCTGTATTTTTGATTTTTAGGTGTACAAAATATGACGAATCTTCTGCATGTTCAATGAATGCTTCATCTTTTAATATACTACCTCCTATAGTTTCATCTAGACTTATCACAAAACATCATAAGTCATTGCAACATGGACATTTAAAAGTAATAGCTAAATTTCCAACAGGAGATTGGATTGTGCCAGGTAAATAGTATATTACATTATTAGCTAAACTTACCATTCAAATAGTTTCTAGTTTTATTTTAAATATAATATGTTCTTTTAATTTAATTTTTATAGAAATAGCTTTGGTTAGTACAACTAATGAACAAAACAAATTAGTATTGGGTACATCATCTGGAAATATTGATTTAAAATGTAATGGTGTTGATGAAAGTATTTCTGTTCTAAAATATGGTTTAAAAGTTGATGAACTTTACCATTCAAAATCAATTATGATGAAATCGATATCAGCAAGTCGTTGGTCTGATGATTATCATACATTAGAATTGTCTTGGTCAAATAACAACATTATATTTAAAATAGATGGAAAAAGTCACCCGTTGGATACATCAAACCTACAGTTAAACTTAATATTTGACTCTGAAGTATATTAATTAGTTATTGTGCTTAGGTTTATTATAATTATTTTAACTTTTAATTTTGAATTTTTAGTATTATGTATCTATTGGTGTGTCAGTTGGTGGTATGATAAATTTCCCTGATGGATGTTTAAGCAATAACCGTTTAAAACCATGGAAAAACTTTGACACTAAGGTTTACATTTCTCTTTATTAAACAATTTACATAATATGTTAATATGTTAAATCATTTTTTAATAAATATTTTAGGCTATGTTAAATTTCTGGAAGGACAGAAATCAGTGGATTTCCACATGGGATGATGAAAAATCAACATTAAAAGTTAAAAGTATAAAGTTCACAGAGGAAGATAATATTAATATTTAAAATATATCTAAAGAATTAAATAAATATATTAATAAAATATGTTTTGTTTTAATAAGTTAAATTTTAAATTTGGCTTAAATTATGTATTCAAAAATAAATCATTAATCAAACTATTTTTTTGATAAATTCCATATTTATATTACATTATTATCAAAAAATCATTAACTTCTAATATTATTATAACAATATCTTATGACTTATTAGTTAGGTATCAGTTTAGGACATATAGATTGTATTTATGATTAAAAGTTGTATTAATTTTTTTTTAAATAATGTATATGCGGAAAGATTTTTTTGTTTTCTTAATTTATTTATCAAGCACTTACCTAATACCGATAATATCTATGTACGAATCGTAAAATGACTACAGAGTGATTCTTTTATTATAAACCACTCATTATTTCAAAAAGTATTCATGTTTTTGAAATCATTTTTTTACACAGTTTCAAGTTGTTAAAAAAACTACGTTTTTATTAAAAATTATATTTTTAAATATTTTTTATCCTTATATTTTTTAAGTTTTTACTTTTTTGAATGACAGCATAGTTTTAATTTCATATTCCAAAGCAGAATATTTTTCTGAGTATTTTGATACATAAAAATCTAATTTTGGGCGAGTAGTTTATGAGTAATAAGTATTTAAAGTTTAAACAAGCGGAGTAGTGGACAAACATTTTGCGGAGTTACCCCATACCACTCCAATCCACGCATCAAAACTTTAAATACTTATAAAGTTATAACTAATAAACTACTCGCCCTAAATTAGATTTTATGTATCAAATTACTCAGAAGAATATTCTGCTTTAGAATATAAAATTAAAACTCTATGTTGTCATTCAAAAAAATAAAATATTTTTTAATAAAAACGTTGTTTTTTAACAATTTGAAACTATGTAAAAAATGTTTTCAAAAACATGAATACATTTTGAAATAATGAGTGGTTCGTGACAAAAGAATCGCCCTGTGAATATATAAAATAACAATTGACAGCCAACAGGTAAATGATTAATATGATTATGGTATGCATATGACAAATACCGTTTAGGGTTTATTTTTGGTATGATGTGTATTTAAAATATTTTGAGTTTGACGATGATTTTTGTATTAGAATTCCAAGAAATATTTTAAATTATTATATTAAACTATACAATTTATTATTATTATTATTATAAATATTATATTTTATGAAATAAAAATTGAATAGTAACTGAAAAATATAGACAAAATCTTTTATTAGAAAATTTCAAATATCTATAAAAGGCTTAAAAAAAATCTATTTATAGTTTCTTTTTAGAAAAGAACCATGCCGTGTATAGAAAATACTAATAATGAGATCTAATGAAAGTATATATGGTTATTCACTTTTTAAATACAACAATAGGTATAAGAAAATTGTTTAATGAGAAATATTGTTTTGCACGAGAAAATTAAATATTTTCAAACTATTTTATGACGGACAAACCCGAAACCAAATTTCAGAATATCAATGACTGTATTTAGTTGACAATTATGCATCAAATATATAGATAATATATACCTAAATATTTAATCATAAGGATATATAAATTAGCTATTAAATATAATTTAACAAATTTCGTTATTGATTGGGTGAGGTCGTTGGGGGGGATACATATAAGAGCGGTTCTAGAGATATAGTTATGGAACTAAGCTTTAATAATCATCATAATAATATCATATACAAATTATACCACAGTATATCCTATATTATTACAGTTTTTAATACGTCATCTTATATTTAATAGGTATACATACTTCTATCTACACACTTGTACACGAGTCCATGATAGTCGATGGGTATATGTTTTTTTTTTTTTTTAATTTTATTGTTAATAATAAATAATTTACCTTATTATTATAAAGTATAATAGTATATACTATTTTAAATAATTAACAAATACCATACATTTTACTTTATGTATATTTCCCTATGTATTGATTATAAGTATGATATGTCTACTGGCAAAGCGGTAACTCACATTGTATGCAGCTCGCTTTATTTATTGAATCTCAGTAAAAGTTGTTTCTCTCTATCTAACAAAAATATTCACTATCAATAGTCATATACTCATATAGTTGCAGAAAAAGATATTCTAACAGAGATTTTGGAAAAACATAATATTAAAACAATGCTTATAATTTTTAGAAAATTGTCAATCGGACAAAATGGCTAAAAAGATAATTTAAAATATTTTACCTGATATAACTTTATACATGTCTATACTCGCCAAGAACTAAGTTACTTAAAATATAGAGAATTGGTTAAAAATAAATGTACCATTTACAATAGTGGCAAATTACATGACAAATTATAGGTTATGATTGATTTGTAACAGTTATAAATAAAAAACGATCTAAAAAAATGAAAATATATAAAGCTAATTAGTGTCACAAAGACTCGAAAAGTTACCAGTTTTACATCAGGAATGGAAAAGATTTTTTTTACAGCATTATAGGTTTCATGATAATTATTTTAGTTGGTAATTTGGTAATGTTGTTTGGTACTTGAATAAATGTAAGTAATTTTCTACTCTTGTTTATTAACTATGGATATTAATTTATATTTAAAAGTATACATTTGTATTTTATTGATAATACAAGTATGTAATGCTTAAATATTTCGTTACATATATTACATATTATTATGTAGAAAAGCACAAGTCATAAGTGTGTCAAAAATGCATTATTTTTGACCGGTAATTAATCATTGTGTTTACTTACTAATAGAATTTAGAATATATACATTATGGTTTTATACCAATCTACGTATTTTAGAGTTTTAGACATTAAACTAATGAGATGGATAACATTTAAATCACTGTACCTACATTTTCAAATTTTAGGATCATATTAGATACAGCCACTCTTATTTCTGTATTCATTTTTTTAATAATTGCCTCAGGCAAGTTGCCTGTTATCACAGTGTTGAGTGATTACTGAATGCTGAAAAAACTTTGCCCGCATAAGTCGAGAACAGAATTAAAATACCTTCGTTGAGCCTAATAACTTAGGAGATATTTATCTTTTGTTAAAATCTAAAAAATAATTTCTTAAGTTAGTTTAACTATTAAATGTTAAAAATCAAAATATTTATATTAGTTGTAAGCTATTATTTTAAAATTATAACAGAAAGTTTATCCACACCATAGCTATTACAATGGGTAATTGGAAAAAAAAGCCCCGTATCAACTAAATACATGATTCGTTATTTTATTATGATTTATGTAATTAAATATAATCATTACATTTATATATGTAACACTTTTTATTGTTTGATAATTGTAATTTGTCATTTGTATAAAATTTAAATAATTTATTTAACATTTTTTAAATCATTTAATACAAATGATAAATTACAATTATTGACAATGTTAAATGCAGATTGCAGCTATACTTATAAATATGTTAAAAAGTGTAACATATATAAATGTAATGATTATATTTAATTAAGTAAATCATAATAAAATAACGAATAATGTATTTAGTTGATACGGGGCTTTTTTTTTCTAGATTCATTACAATTTACAGTTACCTTTATGTGCTGATGTTAGTTATTGGTAAGGTCACCTTATGTCCAAATTTCAAATGTTTCAAAAGTTGTGAAGTGTCAGTGTCAGATCTTTGTGTTACACTTTGACACTTTGTACCTGTATAAGTGTATAATTTGTAATTTCTATTTTTGTTCTTATTTTTTCCTGAAACGAAACGACAAGCGACGACTCAGTATAATTGTTATTGACATAAAATAAACGATTTACGTATTACTAAATGTAGTCAAATATCAATTAAATGTTTTCTTTCAAGTATCCTGTTTTAATGAAAACCTTTATTCTTATTCAATATCTTTGGTCTTAACCAATCCCCTCTGAAATAAAACTGTGATGGTATCCGGTTTTGGTCTATTGGTAATATAACTTGTAGGAATGCAGGTTTATAAATTAGTATTCTGTTTTTGACAAAACTCAATTCAATCTACCGAGAAAAAAAAGTAAGGAAAAAATAGGGTTTGAAGTTTATAATTTGGATTTATGTTTATAAATATTTTTTTTAAATTATATAAACATAAATATATTGTTTGAAAATACACACTACTATTTATCTTACTGTCTAGGCAGGTTAGGTTGGAAAAATTATTTATATGAAGATGAACATTTATTATTTTAATTTTCAACAATGTTTATTATAATAATATGATATAAAAAATTCTTTAGGTACATAATTATTTATATTTAAATATTAATAATATAGTCATATAGCTGTATATTTATATACAGAGTTATTCATGAAGTATATTAATTCTATTTTTTAATTTAATAATAAATATATAATTTTTGGAATTTTTAGGTACCTACTTAATAACCTAATTATTATGTGCTAAATAAAGTATTAAAATATAAACTATATAAGCAGTTAAAGTGACAGTAATTTTTTTTCTGTAAATTGTTAAGTATGTGTATAAATTCTTTTTTTGAAAATGTTGATGTATCCAAACTCTAACTACCTATTAATGTTTATGTATTATGAATAAGAAGTCCCCAATATTAGGTTTTGGTGATACGCAGTCAACAATAATAAAACAATTTTAATAATTTATACTTATTAACATTTACACTAGTATTTTTTAAAAATTGTAAAATTATAAGTATAAACTATAAAGTATTATATTACATTTATTTTGTTTGGTAACATCACTTTAAAAACCATTATCCTTAGCAAATACATTCTAAAAACCCAGAAACAACTTTTTTAAATTTTGATTTAGATAAATTAAATTTTTCAAAAAAATTTAGTTATTAAGAGGACGTCGTACCCGCATGTGTTGTCTCTGCCTTACGATCGTAAAACATAGCAAATTTGCGTTCAACAGATTCAATTTTATGCTGTTAGCTTTAATATTAGACTCAATTTACCTATTATTAAACTTAAAGGTAATAATATTATCTAGGTCATCTAGGGTATCTCATAGGCTTTTATTGATATTTTAATTTTTAAGCGAGTTACGAACATTTTAAAGTTTTAATGTTTTACATAACTTAAAAATTTAGATATCAATAAATGCCTATGAGATGCCATAGATAATATTATTACCATTAAGTTTTATGATAGGTAAATTGACTCTAATATTAAAGCTAACAGCATAAAATCGAATCTGCTGAACGCAAATTTGCTATGTCTTAGGATCGTAAGACAGAGACAACACATGCGGGTACGACGTCCTCTTAAAATGTAGGTAAAGTAATAAAGGTTGATTTTCTTATTATATAGGATGACTCTTTAAAGTTTAAATTGTGTAAAATCCTTAGTATTTGAAAATGTAGTCCTTAAGTACACTTAATAATTAAAAAATCAGGATATGAATATAAATATATATTTTTTTTAAAGAAAAACGGGGGTTGGTACTTTTAGCAAATCGCTCAGTATACAAAATAAATGCAAAGTATTGATATTTTACAGTAGTACTGAGCATAGAGTAATGATTAATGATCATTGATCATTAGGTAAAGGTAAAACAACTCAAAGTCTGAAATAGTGGGGATTTCCTGATAAACCTGAATGAATGCTTAACCCTGAATACGTTTATAAATATACAATCTATTGGTACCTACGTTGTAAATTATGTTAAAAAAAGCACCAGTTACAAACACGCTATTTAAACAATCATACATCAAAAAACACTTAAATATTTCGCCTTGATATTGAATGTCAGTGTATGATGTCCAAATTATTAAGTTTTAGTTTATTATTTGTGACAACAAGTAGGTACATATTAAAATAGTTAACCTATTTAAAATAATCAAAACAGGTTTACTAAATAAAACCATATTTTATCAGTTTTAGCAGTTCAAAAAACCTATTATAAATTCCTAAGATGTTTTTTGGAAGAAAACTTATTAACTCTTGGAGAAGAAAACCGTGTTTTAACTATATTAATATTAATTATTACCCATAAAATTATTTGTAAATATGAAATAAGAAAATTTAGATTAGGTAATAAAATAAATAATTTGTGTTTTGACAAATTTTTATTCAGTTTATAAAGATTAAAGAGTATCCCATTTTGGCTTACGTTCCTTAATTCTTTAATATTTAAACTATTATTTCAATTGCTTGAGTTTTTGTATGTTAAAATACAAAAAAATATATTTTATTTTAAACATAACAATGAACACAAGTTAAAAGCCAGTAGCTACGAAGAAATAGTTTACAAGACAATATTTTAGAAAAATTATTATGATTAAAATGGACATAAGACTAATGTAAATAACAAAATTAATGATTTATAATACTTGTTTAGTACCTAGTATATGTATAATCAGTGTTATCGTTATTATTACGTATACACTATATAAATATTATAATTGTGTTTGACGTTTGTACTGTTTATTAATAATACATTTTATAAGAACCTTTAAAATTGTATATATTGTTCAGATTATGTAGCAAAATGTAATACATAAACGTACACCATTATTTAAATTGA
The DNA here is from genome assembly GCF_003676215.2 of Rhopalosiphum maidis. Taxonomy (NCBI): domain Eukaryota; kingdom Metazoa; phylum Arthropoda; class Insecta; order Hemiptera; family Aphididae; genus Rhopalosiphum; species Rhopalosiphum maidis. The sequence goes on along the minus strand of NC_040880.1, from coordinate 46,158,141 downwards.
AATCCGTTATTAATTTTCTATATTTATCACATTATATATACAATCTAGTTATTTTATGAATGATCTACTAAATATCCATATATCTAATATCTTATGTAGATCATTGTATTGAAAAAATGAAAAATATCTATTATCTTATCCAAATTATTATTTAATTATCTATATCCAATACTTTCATAATTTTGAATGAAATTCCCCAATTATTTTGTAATCATAAAAATATTAAATACCTCAAACTTTAAAATTTGATACAATGTTCTTCATAAATCTTCATATTCTTTATTTTTAGAATGGCGTAAGAACAGTCAGAACAACTCATAAGAAACTTTCTATTGATTATTAAAGCTATTTTTACCGAACATACAGCTTTTAATAACAATTTAAAGAAAAAAGTAAAAATGTCAAATGTCTATTAATAGCTCAATGAATGTAAAATATATCATGAATTTTGTCTTAAACTCTCAAAATATATATTATAAATATTTATATATTCGTTTTTAAATGAATGAAATTACGATAGAAAAACAAAAGGTTAGATACGATTTTCTATATTATTTTGTTTTATTGTTTTTTTTCGATTAAATTAAAAATTATTGGGAATTTTTAGTTTTGCCCTTCCCCCTTAAGTATCAACTAGATCTAATTTGCTATCAGAAACCTAATATAGTCACAAATTACAATATTACCAATTTAAAAACATAAGATATCTTTAAAAAAATAAGCAGAAAGACTTCGTTCAGAATGGTTTTTTACATATTTACATTAATATATATATATATATATATCATTGAATTCAAAATGAACATATCCATTACAGTGACAAGTACAGCATTTATCGCTTTTTTATAATATTATGGTTTGCTCTATTTGTAGATAGTTTTTAATACCTCGCCAGTTTAATGCAACATGCGTAGGTGGTGTCTGGAAGAATTACCATTTACCTGTATCGTAAAAAAACACAAAATCCATGGGAGGAACAAAGATATACATTATATTAAATATTTATTATTTTTATCACTTCACTTCTAAATGTTTTTACTATGACATTATACATTATTAAATTTTGTAAAAATTTGCCTGGTAAATTATCATTATCACTCGTATTAGTCGTATTGTTATAATAAAGGCTACCTGATTAATAAAACCTGAAATGTCTACTGTTATGAATATTACTAGAGCAGTAGAGCATTGAGTACTAAGTAATTGATCAATGCGACACGTTATACAATAATTAACATATATTATTGGATAATCTCACAAAGTTTAAATACAATAATACGCGCTTAATAATATTATTAGTTTTTAATTAAAAAACAAATGACACCAGTGACGGATTAACTTTCTCATCGGCGCCCTAAGGCAAACTCAGTGCTCCCATTTTTTTAGAAATAAAAATCTTTTTTTTAGTTTATTTGTTTTTGAGAATAAAAATAAAATAACGTAACAAATTTAACACCCTCTTACAAGTTTCCGCCCAAGGCTCAAATATAGGCCTATATAATAGTGGTTAATCCACCACTGCGATACACATAGTATTCTATTACACATTTAGACGCAGCTGATAGTTTTGTAGGTACTAATAAATAATAACATAATTTCGATTTTGAATAATTATTATTTAATTTTTATATTATTAAGGTATATTTTGTAATATCTTAAATTCAACTATTATTTTATGAAAATTAAAATATAGATATTTATTCAGTGTACATATTAGGTATAGTCAGTATATATAGTGTAATATTACAGTCAATATAGAAATATCATATGACACATATATATCTAGGCTTTCGTGAGTTTAACTATGTAGATTTGTGTAATTAACAATTATACAATAACAATATATACAAAATATTATATATTAATATATTATATTTTCATGTACAAGCATATTGTATATAAGTGTTGAGTGTAGTTGCAACTGGCAATTTAAAATAAAAACATTCAAATATCGTATTAGATGCAACCTATACCAATAAAAATATCAAACACAAAATATGTATATTGTTATATATTTCAATATTTCTATGGTATATAAATTATTATAAAGTAGGTGCATTATTCATGGTGGCGATAAAAAATACATATAGTTTTTATAACACTTAAATTTAAAACTTCAGCATTAGCCACTTTAGCGTCATGTTGACCAATATGGTTTTCTAAAATATTTGTGATAAGAATAACTGATAAGTAACGTATAAAAATAATTTTTAAACAAAAACCTACTACGTTGATAATTGAGGTTGAGACCTGCGTTGTTTTATACTACATTACACAAGGAACTACCTTGAACTATATTCGTTTCAATTACTATAATTATGTATTAATAATATAATACTATCAATGAACCTATAATATATTTAACTATTAAAGTGATATTCCGTGTTGTACGGAATATGCGGGATATATTATGCGGGGAATGAATAAAATATAAAAATAATATGCTAATTCCTACACGGAATTATAATTAGGTTTTCGTATTCATTTGGGTAAAAATTGTTTTTAAAAATTCAAAATATAAGTTAGCATATGACGATGTAAGAAAATGGTTGATAAATTGTATTGGCTTCCTTTTTTTTCAAGTCAGAGAAGTAGAAGGTTTACAAACTATTTTATTGCAGAAAAACCTGAACAAAATTTTAGCAATAACAGGATTTTGAAATTATTTAGGCCGGGGCTATATACGACGTATTTTGCCGCGTTTCGAGCGCCGCGGAATACGCCAAATATAGCCCCGGGCGGTCCCGGCCTTAGTAGACAATTATGCATCAAATTATAGTATTTTTCCATCGAAAGTGTGAGCGCAGCAATCTTCTGACGGACTACACGTCTACACAAAATAAGACACATTTCAACGTTTTCATTCAAAATTTATGTAACCAATATTTAGGTATATAACATTTTTAAAATTATTGAAATTTTCAATTTCTCTTAGATAAATATATTTATATATGGGCATTAAAATATAAATGGTAAATAGTAACATAACAAAAAAAAACATGCTAAAAAAAATACATTTTAGATTTTATAATAAACAAATTTAATAGATATAATTATATGTTAAATATTTATTGGTTTTTAAAATAAATCACAAAACAAGTAACATGACATTTATATTAGTTTGATAAAATTGGAATAAGTACATACAATATTAAATATATATGTATATTTAATAATTTAATATTTATAAATTATAAGTATAATAACTTTTAACGTGTTAAGAACAAATATGAATTTAAGACAATTGTATAAGTTTTGTATAATAAATATCCTAACATGTATTTTTTACCTCATAGCTGCTAGGTCTTGCGTTGGAACTCTAGACATTTATATTCAGCCAAAAGTCAGGTAGCAAACTTTATTTCGAAAGAATTATATTTTTAATGAACTTTAAAAATTCAAAAGAAGAAAAAAAATTGATTTGAGTTTGTAAAATTTATCAGTTTATTTAAAAAAAAAATTAATAATTATTTGATTCATTTTATGTAGGTATGGTTTTATATTTTATAAATAAAATGTGAACAAATTTTGTATACTTGTATACAAAGGAAATAAATAAATATGTCGCCCAATTACCAAGTTTATTCTTGCCTACATATACAATACAGCTAGTATATACACCTATACCTAATATGAGCTAATATCTTATATGTATACAGATATACAGTATACTTTATTATAAGTCATAATTCATAATATGTACATAAGTGCGATAGGTTATACATAAATCAACTATAAAAATGATGGAAACAATTTCGGTATTGTTGGGGGAGGGGTTTAACCCCGATTAATTTATCTGTCATATATATATATATATATATATATACGCAGAGCCGGATTTAAGTATCAGAGCCGCCCTAAAGCAATTTATATTTGGTACCTCTTATCAATAAGCAGTTATTAAAACAAGATAATAATATATTATATTAATTTATGTACAATACTATATGAATATGTGAAAGATGCCGCCCTGGAGCACAAGTCACTTTTGCGCCTATGTTAATCCGACTATGTGTATACGCATGTTGCATATCACTCTAATAGTCTTATGCATATTGCTTTTACAACAGATACATGCATTTTGTAATTTATAAAACATGGACCGGATATAGTGATTCGAACCTAACCTTTCTTATTTTAACAGAGTATTATTAGAGTTGTATTTGCATATTATTTTTACGATACATTTAAAAACATGATGAAATCAGTTTCTAAATCACAGAACTTTTTTTATATTTTAAATTACTGTACAAAATAACATTATAATTAAGGTTTTAAAAAATGAATTGATAGTATATTATTATTTTGATTATATATTAAATAGTAACAGTTACTAAGTAACTAGTAAATAGTATACTCAAGTAATATCATACTCTTATATTATAATCACATGTATGAATTCAATTTAATTTTAAAAGTTACAAAATGTTGGTGATTAAAAATATAATATTTTAATTAACTATTAAACTATCGAAGAAATACACAAAAACTATATCAAAAAATAATAAAAACAATAGATATCTAAATATCTAAAAAAAATATTCATCATTAATATAGTCATATATCTGCAGCAAAAAATATTCCAATAGAGATTTTGGAAAAACATAATATTAAAACAAAGCTTAATGTGATTTATAGGAAACCTATAAAACCTAACCTAACCTATGAAACGGGCGCATATTATTACATAGTTGCCTACCGACTATATAATATATACGAGTTGCTTCTCGACGTACCCTAAATTTTATCGTAAACGAAAAGGTTTTAGCATAGTTGCCTTCTAATGAACAGGTAATAAATATATGGTTCAAACATTATGTATCGACATAAGTTTATAATTTCGAAGTCAGAGGGTCCAATTATTCCTCTTTATTTATGGGCAGAAAAAAGTTCAAGCTTCAACTAATTCAGACCGAGAATGTAATTTTAATATAATGTTTTAATAAGCTTAAAGCACATGCACGATTACAAATTAGAAACAAAATAATTTTCATTGATATTCAAATAAAAAAAGCTGTATGAAAAAAATATCATATTTTGAGTACTTACAAATATTGGCTAAAAATATAAGCCTAAGCAATTTTATAAATAATATTATTTTTAACCATTATAATATATTTATACATTTGTTTTATTGGCTATTTATTAGGTACTACCACCTGTTTTGTATTGACTTTTTATTATAAAATTACTAAAAAATTTTTATTATTGTTTTTAATATGATTGCGTACCTATTATTTGTATAAATGTTTATAATATATATCTAAGACTGATAATAATAAAACATTAAATAATTCTAAATAACTATAATTATATATAAATAATGGATTAATAGAAATTATTATGTTACTGTAAACTTAATTTATGTAATTATAACACGAGTGTGTTTTATAGTGAAGTTTATGAACCACTACTTAATTATATAAATTGTAGGTATAAACTTAAATTGTTATCTGACCATACAAAGTGTCCGCGTCACAGGCGGAGATCGGGGGGGGGGGGATTTAGACCCTCAAAATAAATAATTTGAAGTTAGAGCACCCATAAAAATATTAAAAAAACAATATCGGAATTTTGTACAGTTTGTAGAATTTTTATCATTATTTTAAATTCTTATATCCAAAATTATAGAAATGTTCCTTACATACATACTATTTACCAATGTATTATTTATGGTAACATACCGAACAATTAAGACATCATTATTGGCGATTTTGAAGATATTAAAAAGAATATTTCACTTCAAGTATTTCTTAATCTTTATAAAATGATACAACTTGCTTGTTCTGCTACGTGCGAAAGCAGTTTTTCTGCTATGAAGAAAATAAAAACATGGCTAAGAACCATCTATACATCAAAAAAAAATTTAATTTAATGAATTTTCAATATAATATATTGAAAAAGATAAGATTAAAGCTTTAAGTAATGAAGCTATTTTAAATACTTTTAACAAAAAATGTAATAGAATAATAATAAATTATGTTAAAAATGGTAATAATATTTTATTAATTATTCTTTTTTTATGTTTGTAATTATTTAAGTTATTATGATAACGAGAAAAATTTTTATAAGTGATTTAATGTAAAAATTAGTTTTCTGGGAATGTGGTGGCAACGTCCCCAAGGGTCTGTTTGGCATCAAATATTTGAGCTCCTCTCAATATTTCACAGGATCTCCGCCTATGGTCCGCGTTTACGTTTTTAACATTGGACTGTACAAAATTACCTAGTGCAACAAGTTAAGTTTGAAACAAGTTTAAAAATTTTTGGGAGGTAACTCGTATAAAATTATGAACTATTTCGTCAACGGAGGCAACTAGTGTATAATGTATTAACCTTTTTATTTGCTATAAGAATGGGAGGCAATTCGTATATTTTGGGAGGATCGTACGAAACATAATAATAATTATCAGTTGATACTGTCGGTAGGTAATTAAATAAATGTAACTACGTACTTACTCTTGTTTATTAATAACGGATGTTCATTTAACATATTGATTTATATTTTAATGATAATATGAATCATAAAAAAATCAATGCTTAAATATTGCGTCACATCTTTTATATATTATTACGTAAAAAAAAGCATAAATGTAAGCATTTGTTTTGGCTGGTAACTAATCATTGGGTTTTCTTATATTAATACAATTTAGGATAAACTATATATTTAATATAATAAATGGTTTTATATAAATTTATGATGCATCTACTTTTAAATATTAAAAAAAATATTGATGTTTTTACTTATTTAGAAATTTTTTGATAGTAATAATTCTACAAAATATGAAGGGGGTCAAACAATTTTTGAAAATTTTTCATCGACCGACAATCTCATATAAAAATAGTATTTTCATAATATAAATAACAAATATATAATATGAATGTGTATTGAAATTAAACATAACATATTGATATAATGAAGTAAATTATAATACGTCGCATTAATGTATTGTATAGGTAAAATATAAATATTATAATGTACGGACTTTGTGCCTTTTTAATATTATGGTCGTAAACTTTAACTTAAAATGAGGTATTTGTGATTAAATTTACTTTTCATAATACAAACTAAAAATGTATAAAAACTATTTAATTTAATTTAACTTATTGCAGATATTATGTGGGTATCAATGGTATCAAATTTCAATATTTAACACGGTATTTTATAATAAATTATATAATTACATAACTAATCTATTATAATTAAATTAATATTGTTTAGCATAAAATATTACTGTATAAGTTATCAATTATCAACTAACTGTTGCTTCAAAGGCTCAAAATAAGACGTGGGTACCAACGTTTAGCCGTTTAGGTGGGCAGTTGGAATTAATACGCAGTTGTTCGGACGATAATAATATTACATTCAATGCAACGAAGAATTGCACAATGAAGAAAAGGAACTTTTACGGTGGAGGTGGATTGGAGGAGGACTAAAAGTACCGATGTTTAATTCGAGATAGCGTTTTCAAAACCTCATAAATACACAAAACTCTAAAAGCATAATAAGACTCTTAATTCACGATTGTTTCGTGACGGGTTTTCATCTCCGACGAGAGCGCAAGAAGACGTATGCTGTTTGCCGATGAGCGTCGGCACGTGTGTACGGCGATCAACACTGTTATCGACTCATGAATGATATTATTACGACGAAAAAGCCTTTAATGGGTATTAATGCATCATACAATTCATACAATAACGATATTAATTATCGAAGACGGACATCGCGAGTCGTATGCCAACTGGTCTCGGCCACCGGGAGCGGTCACGTCGCCGCCGCCGACGACGACCGGATACACATTTATAATAATAATATTATTAGCACGACCGTCTGGTGGCGGCGGCAACAGCTGAGTTCCCTCAACCCGACTGTGCAGCACCGCGGCTGCCGAGACGACGACGACTCGACCGATCGCCGTTCAACCTAAACCGCCAGCCGCCGCCGCCGCCGCCGCGCCAGCCTGTTCGTGAAACCGTCGTCGTCGCCGCCGTCGCACAGCGCGTATCGCTCGGTGCTAAACGTTTATCTCGTCCGGTGGATTCGACAGCCGCCGTCACACCCGTGTCCCTCGTTCCCGTCCCGCCGCGATTTGGTCACGGCCGCCTCCCCCCCCACACCACACCACACCACACCACAACGGCGTCGAGACCGAGCCCCACCGACACGGAACGCGGGCACCCCGAGCACGAACCGGCGGCGGCGGCGTTAGTGGGGGCCCGCTCCACTCGTCGCGGACGGCTATTGTGTGAGCTGGCTGGCTGGCGAGCGCCTCCGTGTGTGTGCGCGTACGTACGGTACACACGTAGTCGGCACGCACACACACAGACACGCACACGTTCGGCAGAGTGCCGCCGGTAGTATTGTGCAAGTGTTACACGCACACACACATACGTTAATGCGCGCAATACACGCACGCACATACGTCCGTACTCGGAGCTCGAGCTGAGCTGACGTCTCCCGAACGAGTGTGTGTGATTTTCATCTCCGTCGCCTCCCCAACCCCGACGTTCTACAGTAGTTTTTCGTGGGTATTTTCGATTTTTTTTTTTTTTCGCTAAAATCCGATCTGATCAAAAATTCGTCTAAAATCACGTTTGCGATCTCGTCGTCGTCGTCGTCGTCGGTCGCCATCGCCGGCACGTACGACTGCAAGTGCGGTGCACGACGTCCGCCGCGGTCGGCCGTGCGCGTGACATTGCGTTACCCGCTGTCCACCGGCCGTCGTTCCCGCGAGCACTCGTCGTTCCCCTTTTCGTGCGCTCTCGTCCGCGCTCGGGCGTCGAAAAACCAGCCGGGCGACCGTCTGCGCGGAAAACGAGTTATATCGAACACACTCTAGAAAAAAAAAAAAAAAAAATTAAAAATTATAATAAACATAAAATAAGAAACATAAATAAAAAGTAAAAGATCGCCACCGTCCGCCGCGCGACCGTAGACGCGAGAGCGGGCGGGCGTGCGCGCGCGCGCGCTGGCGCGTGTGCGGCACTGACACACACGGTCGCTCTGTGAGAGCCGAGAAGTGTGTAGTCGTTGCTCCCACAGCGACGACGGTGACCGCCGCGGACGTAGTCGGTGACAGAGAGGAAACGCGCATTCACCCACGGCGATGGCGGGCATTCAACAGGTCAGAACCGGCGCGGACGACGGTGTACGCTGGACGCAGACCGCCAGCACCACCACCACCGCCGCCGCCGTTGCCGTCGCCACACCCGGCACCACCAAGAGCAAGACACATCCGCCGCCTTTGCGTACAAGTAAGCCGAAGTTTGACGTTTTTTTGTTTTGTATGTATTTGCACGCACTTATCGCGATTACGGTCTGTAAACGCGTAGCTGGAATATTATTATTACAATATTGTGCTTCAAGTTTCAACGTCGTACACGACGCACGACCGCGTTGATAAGCCGCCACCGATGCCACTGATACCGCGTTAACCCTGCCCATGCGCAACAGGTCGCAGGCGGTGGTGTAACCGGTGGCTACCGCCGCCGTTGTCGTAACAGTTATTACTATTATTATTATTATTATTATTGTTATTTAATAGTTATTAGTATAGAATATCGCGTTACGCGTTGTCAGTCAGCATAATAATATAAAAACCGATCGTTTACTATATTTTTTTCGCACTGACATTGGCTTATTAATTATTATTATATCGTCGCTGTCGCCAATGCGATATTTGTTATTTGCCACGAATCGACCGATCGCCGACGTTCGACGTCAGTAAAAATATTATGTCCGCTACGTATACTTATATACGCATCACGTAGTACGTACGTATATCTTGTAAACCGTCGTTGTCGTATCTCGTTCTCGCATGATGCCACCGCATTAATTATTTACGTAATCGGTTGTTTTTTACTACTTGTTTTTCACGCGAACGCACGCCGTCGGTCAAGTAGGCACTCGAAACGTGCGAACCCGTAATATATTATTTCGCCGTCTACTTAAACAAAAAAAAAAAAAAAAAAAATTCTGATTATCGTACGGTTAAACCCTTGCCGCACTGTCTGTTATCTCGAGCCGCTCCGAAATCTCCGAATTACTACAACGCGCCTACGTCCTACGCAGGTACATTTAGATATCGACGTTATACACGAGTAAAATAATATCTATAACAGGAGGTACCTACCTACTTGGTAGTGTGAAAGAGAAAATCGGCCCGCTCGAGAGCTGGTAATACGTAATAATTACGAGACTTACGAAAACAAAACCATCAAAACTACGGCCGTCATCGTACGACTTATCGCGGCGTTTCCACTTTGGATTTTCGAGCGATTCGATCGTGTTCTGGTGCGGTTGTGATCCGCGGATTAAAACGCCAACGACCTCTGCAGTTGTTCCACTTCGCGTGTATCGTGATAATTGTTTGTAAATCGTTCCTCCCCGGTTCCCACACATTTTCTGATAAAAGGTACCGGGCAAAATCGGGCGGTTATTGTTGTTATATATACGTGAAACAACGTTTGTACCGATCGCATTTCAATAATGTGTTGCACGCGGCACGTCTGCGCGTCGATCTTCTTCGACGATAAAATAAAACGCGAGAATTCGCCGGGATCGTGTCTGCGACCACGGTGTCCAAAATGCGTAATCTGTGATGTATATAGAGTCAATGAGCTCACTGTTTGTCGGAGTTATTAGCCGTGAGTCGACACGCAGTTATCGCGGAAAAATAATAATCGCTGTTCACGTTATACGCGTCCGTCTTAATATACGTGTACCAGTTGTGTATTTGCTATTGGTGTTCAGACGGCAATGTTACACGGGACATATATATATATATATATATATATATATAGGTATACGTATACATGTATAGCCGAAGCACATATACGCGATTTGTTGTCATTTTATAATAATTTATCGCACCACACCGCATGACATACCTGCCGGCCCGTGTGTATATATAAAATATAGGCAGGGTACAATTATTATTATATGTGTCTACGGTGTAAAAACGGTGTTTCGGATGTAATATCTATACCAATACAATAAACTGTACGATAATATTATTTTCTGGGCATTTTTTAGTGTCAGTGTCTATATCATATTAAACAATATCACGCGTCACATTGCGCGCTCACAATGGGACAATTAATTTTAAAACAATCGACATTCCACGGTGCGCAACGCGGTTGTTTTATATAAACGAAAACCGTTTTAATAAGACCATTAGATTCCGCCGCAATCGCAGTACACATTACTCGTAAGTCGTAATAATATATTATGTAATTTCGCAATAATTACATATTTATATCGATCTAAACGAATTATTCGCCTACGACGGCCGGCCGGACTGCAGTCGTAATTATTATTGCTCGTTTGCCACGGGGCGCCCGTACTTGCCGGACGACAGACCAAAAATCGAAACATTTGTTCCACCCGGCCGTGTTCCGGACGATAACAAAAAAATAAAACCATACCAACTACATACCTTCGTGCGGCTGTGTGCAGTATGAGACCGAGAGAGGTTCAACAATGAATACAATGCAATAATTTTCTATAGAATAGCCGTGCGCGCCTTCGCCGTACACCGTGCAACTATACGTAGAAGAGTTTTACAAAATGTGTGATGGTGGGATATAGAATCGTATAGGCTGAGCAGACCCGTGCGTCCCTCGGCGTGGTTAATTATACGCTTTCAATGACAAACAATAAAATGTTAATTATTTTATAGCATTTATTTTAAAACCCATTTTCTTATTCTCTTAATTCACCAAATGCCCTGGAATCTGAAACCAACAATCTTGAAATATATTACTGTTAATACTTAGCCAAATTGTCACTATTCGCGTTTATAAAAAGAAAGTTTGCGATCAGTAGAATTTTTAGAAATAGTTACTATAATACTACTGGTAATAATTAATTGAGGCTTAGGGTATATTATGTGTCCACCTCTTTTTTTGGCATCAATCTCGAAACCGACTACTTACAAACAATTTTACCGCTGTAATAATTTCTGATATTTCTAATGCGTCAAGACTTGAGATCTGTTTTTAAAACACTCTAAATTATACAGTTTTATATTTTTAATGAAATTTTAATAAATATGTCGTTAACCTTTTATTAGTCAATAAAATAAGAAATATTTTCAAAATCTATTTTGTACGAAATAATTCTTAACACAGATTAACGTAGCTTTCTCTTTTTCACTTTTTATAGTAGACTACTAAAGTACTAAGACACTTTTTTTTTGAAAGAGTCAGTAAAGATGATTCGTCCGTCCGTCCGCGTAAACCTGTGTAATTTGTTACACGAGTAATGATATATATATTTATACAGGACTAAAGCAGATTATCGGAACGTGTTAAAAATTAAAATATGTAATATATTATAATAAACTAAGAAATTATGTTTTGTTTGTCGCTGTGTCGTCGCGTCGTAGCTACATAATATATTATTATTATTCAAACGCGTGGGTTGTGGGTATGATAATTATTATAACGCCTTGTTGCTTTATATATTTCATTATGTGTCCTTGAAATGACTATACTAAAAAGCAGGATTCGTTTGGACTAATTAAAAAAAAAGTACAACTTTTTTGAGATTATATTATCTTGAATCATATTTCATAATTTGTGAAAAATTAATAACTAAAATATATAAACTATTTAATTCGAATTCACTCGTAAAAAAATAAACAAATATAAAATACAGTGTTACATATTATATATAGACACATCGATTTTAGTTGTATCTTCACGGACAAATCAGCGCACGGCGTCGGTGTATCTCGCTCTGTGAACGGATTCAACCGAGATAGATAAACCACGGATTTAGAACTTGGTACCTACATTTTTTAATGTGATTCAAACTATTTCCTTCTCTAAACTTTCCTGATATCTCTAAGAACAATTTGAAACCTCTTTTCAAAATTTGTCGAGTAGTTTTTGAGTATATATTTAAATATATAACCTATAAGCAATAAAAACATAAGTAAATTAATTTTTTAGACATAATATATACATTATATGAAAATCTTTTTTATTTATGTAGCCAACGGCAACTTAATGTATAAATAAAATAAATATTCGATTTTTGTGATCTAAAACAGTATTCATGTGTAATATTATATACCGATATGTGTTTATAGGAGTTGAAAACGAAGCTATGAACACTACTCGAGTCTCAAGGAATATGTGTGCAAAATATAGTGCCTACTGAACATTTTTGTATAATTAGTCATATTGATTATATTGTACCTATTATAACCAATGATATTAGGTATTTTATAATGAAATATGTTTAATTACAATTGACTGACCAGCATTTCTTTCATTATTTTTTCGTCATTATCCGTCAGACTAAAGATCTATAACTCACGTTTTGTTTTTACACTGTAGCTATTCTCCTTAATTGTGCCATGATTTTACCAGATCAAAGTTATTAATATAAAATTTGTAATGATTTATTAAAATTGTTAAATTATTAAGTTAAATATTGTTTATGCAATATATGTTTGTATTTTTGGACCTGTTTTGTTCAGTTATTAAAAATAATAACATAATAATAATAATAATATTATAGATGCATGCTGGTAGGTAGTATGACCTTTTATATTATTATATAATTTAATAAATACAAATATTTTTTTATTTTTTAATGATCAATCATCTATTTGTCGCAGAGCGTTGTGAAGTTAATCGGTGTGCGATGTCCGTGTAACGATAATACTCGCGCAACCCTAACGTCTGTCGATGTTCGCACGTTTGTCAGTATACTGTCAACGTATTCGGATCGGTGGCGCCGTGAACCAAATCAATAATAATGATACAGCAATATAAACACTATTACGCATTTCAGCAGTTACATTATGCCAAAATAGTTACGCATAGTTTCGCCGGCTTATAAACAAATCGACGATAATCCACAATATTTAAATTTATCGTGTTTAAATATAGGTATGATGTATGGACTCTAATCATAAATTGCGTTACGCGATTATTTTACCAAGATTTTCTTCAGATTTTGTAAACTAATCAATGTTTTATTATCAAATTCAAAATTACGATCATAAATATGTACGTGGAACAATTTATCAACAATTTAAAGAAAAATTTGTGAATTGGTATAATCGTTAGTGGTCGGAGGTGATCAAGTTTAGTTTCGCCACTGTACAACATTGTAATATAATATGCGATGTGAAAACTATTGGCTATAGATATTACAAGTAGATTGAGATTGGTGGCCGAAATTTCGTCATACTGCAATGCAACGCTATAGTAAATTATACGTTGTAAAAATGTGCAGACGTGAAACATGGAAAAAAACCAAAACGGTAAAGACGGGTACAAACTACAAAGCAGCAAACTTTTTATAAGAGTGTACAGAGATCGTCGAAATACGAAAACACGTTAAATTTTTGTATCCACTCAACGCGAACATCGAAAATATTGTATGCGTACATAACGCAATCCGGCCGTGAGTGATTAAAATCTCCCTGTAAGAAATATTTTGGCAGAAATTTACTGAATCTGTCCGTTCTTGAATTCCAAAGTAAGGTTGTACATATTATTTACAGTATAAACCGCGGGATCGTCGACTATATTGTTTACGGTATAATCTCGGCGACCAGGTAACCGACGTATTTTTTTGTTGATCATCTATTTTCTTTTCTTCTCGTCACCCTTCGATTCGTGCCACCGACGAAACGGTCGAAAAAAAATTCCAGTGGTTTTCAAAATAATAATCGTGGAAAAAGAAAAAACATAGTAGTTTTTTCGTTGATCAACCGATTTTGTTTTATTATAATTTAAAAATATATGATTGAAAACCCTTGAAATTTCATAAGATATTCGTAATTATTAGAATTTACTACACATAATACAATTTAAAAAAAAAAAATCGATGTTTTTTTGTGCTATTTATATACTAGAAGATATTTAAAATTTTCTCATTTAATATTAATATATGTATGGATATTTTAATTTTTATAAAATGTTATACTCTTTAATATTTTCGATTTGTTTTAGATAAAAATTAGTTCGATCTAACTTATTGTTAATAGTATAAATATATGGATATTCAATGATCCGTATACAATGAATGATCATTGAATTCAAGTATAAAACATCGATTACACAGTGACCTAGACAATTACAATGTACACTCAAAACCTATTATACAGCAAGCGACTTTCTTGGGTTTTTAAGTTTTGTATCAGACTATAAGCGATTATATTATTAACCTATATAATTATATAATGTGAATTTAAAATGCATTTATGTACACCTTATTAGCTATTTAGCTGTTAAATTAACTTAACCTAATGCGCATTAATGATTGCATTTATATGATTTGTTTTGTATATTTAATATATACCACTTACCACTTATTATTAATATCATTAAAATTATATCCAAATAAAAGTCTAAAGGTAAGAAGAAAAAATTGTGAAATATTGGTAAAAATTAAATGCTATGAATTTGTTAAATCTTAACTTGACGACAAACGGATTTTTTCTGCGATCTAACTAGTATGCGCCGTTATTAATTACTTTCCAAATCGTTCAAAAAAAAAAAACGTCCTATTATATTATATATATAGTCATAACATATGAGTGTTTATGAAATCAGTATCAGGATTTTGTGGCTAGGCACAAAAGTGAAAATACGTTTTTTTCACGTAATAAGACAGTGACTGCGAAATGTTTTTTTTTCATTATTTTTCCGTGTGGATAATCAATGATTCTTTGTAATATAACTGTCTATATGTACTAAAACGTCTACCGTATACGACAATTATGAATATTTATCACCAAAACGCAAGATATTTTTATGAGTAGTACTCAGTAAAAGGATATTCATAGCAATTTTGCTTAGCGTGAAAGAATACATAAAATTATTATACATCAACGAGACAACGGACAACATAAATGTGGACGTCATTTCACATATATTATATATGTATAGTGTTATATATACGGTTATGTACGACCTCAGAAAACACTGAGCGTTAGTAGAGTATATATATATATATATATGTGCGATAGCATATAATAATATAAAACTATATAATAATTTCATTATTATTATTTTTTAAACGCTCAACGAGCTCTAGGCGAGACCGCATGGCTGGTTTAACTTGGTCATAGACAACCGTGTTACTGTATGCCAACTTTCCTACTGTACAAAGTGGGCGCCACGAGGGCGCCAGCTATTTGTACGCGAAAATATGGCTTACGATAGTCGTTTTTTATTATTATTGTTTTTTTGTTATTTGCTTGAGTAAAATTATGTGTAGACTAAGAATTTGGGTTACGTTCTGTGTGTACGATCCTTTCACTCATTGATGAATTCGTTATTTACATAATGATTCATTTAGGTTATACAATATTAATACATATATCTTTATGCTTTTTTTTTTTAATACTGACTTAAGTACCTATCATTGAAATTTTCAGTTGTTGTTATTATTATTCTTCATCTTTGTGTCCATCGAATGTGATGTGTTTTTTCTTATTATGTGTCTATGTATTATTATTTATTGCTATTTAATTCATATCTAGTCAGCCGGTAGTTGTTAGTTAAGATTTTAGATATAAATATATGTATAATATAATATACTGAAACATTATGATTTGTGAATTATGTTATGTATACGCAACAAATATATTTGTATAAAAATATTACATTTGGTAACTACTTTTAAGACTATACGTATTATAGTAATACTATATATACTATATTTTGTCCTAGAATTTTTTTGGCTTCTTTGCTTATATTTTTAATGATGTAAGTACGCTAAAATTTTAATAAGATTTTACAAAATAAAAAATATTATAAGAAAGTAGACAGTATAAAATTAACATTTAGTTTATAGATTATCCTATTTTTTTTTTAATTTTGTAAAATAAATAATTGAATCTTAAAAAGTTTGCTATTAAATGTTTTTTTCGATATTTCGTGTAGGTAATTTCTCAAAAAATTGTAATTGGTAATAATTATCCAAATATTTTGATACATTTTTCAATTTTTCTTAGTAATATTTTTATTTTGATGTATAGATATTCCAATTGCGTTTGAAAAGTTGTTTTCCATTAAACATATTTTACTATCGTACTCTGAGTTTGTTATTCTGGGTTGACGTTTTTTTTCTACGTTATCGAATACGAAGTCGTACAAATGAGTGACACATTCCGTCAACGATTAGTAATTATATATTGTTAGCTCTAGCTATGTACATGATTCTATCATAGAGCATTGTACTGCAAAAGTTATCACAATCGAACAGAACATTATACACGAATTAAAACATGCAGAGATATATTTTATTAAAATTAACAAACAATAATAACAAACCTTTTAGAGCTCTTATAATTCCTAAAACACGCTTATTCATACAGATTATTTAACAATACTAGGTACTATAATGAGAATATATGATCTAGGCCGGTTAGCCATCGCGGGGGTTGTCCGCTTTCGTTTTCGTGATAGCCTGCGCGCTGCAGCAACAGGTACTTAAATACAGGTGACATAATATTTTATGCACTATAATACTAATACATAGTACGCATATTGTTTGTCTAAAACCTTATTTGGATGATAAATTCTAGGAACTACGTACGTGATTTAATTTTTTAATATCGTATGCGGCATGTATATATCGGATGAACAAAATATATTACGAATTATAAGTTATAATTATATACTGAAAACATGCGTGGATATGTGAACGATGTTATACCGCGCAGTTAACGAAGGGTGTAACAGACGGGGGGTAGTTTTGTGTGTTGGTGTACCGACAGCCTTACAAAATGAATGCATGAAATATTATGATGAATATGATGTATATATTGTGCACAATACATTTATTGGATGTTCCGTTTACAAGCAAATATGATCGTCTGGCTAATATGGGGGGTAAGGCCGACATAAGCACGTGAGAGGTCCTTATATGATTAAATGCGTATATAAAATAGTTAGAGAAAAAATGACGTTTAAGAAGAACAAGATGGTCTATAGGTAGAACATTATATTATTATAGTCATAATATCGTTGTATAGCATATGCTGTGGGTCGTTAAAGAAAAGACTGCGGCGGTGGCGTAGCGGTTTTGGGTAACCGTGACCCCGCGTGATATGAGGTCGTGTACGGTGCCTATATACGTATTCTTAAATTGTCATAATTTTAACGTTGCTGTCACGTATATATCCTGGACCCCATGCACGACAAAACAGTTAAAACTTTAAACAATAATGTTGCCAATTTTCTAAAAAAAAAAATAAAAATAAACAAAATCATAATAGTTTATACAGGTAATAAATTTGAGTACATATTAATTAAATTCTACAAGTAGTTTTTTGTAACACAATATATATATCTTTTCGAGGTAAACTTTTTTAGCATCTATTTTTTACAAAAAAATCAAATCTACATTTATACCATTTGCTATAATTCATAGTGTCCTGTCTATATTTTAATAAATTAGCAAAATCTTCTATCAATTTCATTGATAGATTAAATATGTTGATACGTGCGACTCGACTTAGGTACGCATTATATAATGATTATTAATTAATAATAGTTTAAAATTTGCAACCATCTGAATCCTACTGGTATTCTTTTCATAGAAATGTGAGACTAAAAACATGGGCCGCCGTTAGGGATACTATATGGTCACAGTATTCTGGATTCTTCGGAAAAACTCAATATTAGCCGAGAAAATGAGTTAAAAATATTAAAAAATATCACCCTGTATAGTGTACATACTATTCTGCCGTATGACGTCAATCTGACGGCGAGGACAAAATATATCAATGCACCGCGTATAATATACTATTGAGACGATTTATATTATCATCATCATCGTCTGTTGTTCTGTCGTACATTGCACGAGATAAAATTCACCGGCACATACATAAATGCATAATAATTTAATATACTGCGTTCAAATATTGTACTAGATCTTACTCGTTATATAAGTTTGTATACACATTTTAAATGTACATAATAATAATGTGCGAATATATTATAATATGTACTAATGCACTATGTACATTATACTACATAATAATATTATGGAGCGTAATTATTGGATTGTCGACAATATCCGCGCGACAGGGCAAACAAATTGAAAATATTCGCGAAATACGATGATTAATTAATGTTATATTTCATTTAATCTTACACACGTGTTATACCATTATCCGGGTACAATGGGGTTCGGCTCAATATTGAACGGATACGAATAACAAATGGGCTGCGCACGTATTATATACGCGTATATATTATAACCCGTGGGCCGTAGCTATAAATTAATAAACAGATCATAATAATAATGATGATAACAACGACAACGATGAACGATGATGTACTAATCGCACTAATACCGTTATAACGTATTATAATAAATTGGTTATCAGCGCATTAGACATTTGCACTCCAAACGTACGAATTAACGTCGTAATAATGTAATATTTTAATAATATAACTAATTTATCGGGTTCGGTACCAATCGTATAAACTACGTATTTTGCATGTGCACACACATGTACGATATTGTTGTTGAAGAAAAAAAAAAAATAAAGTAAATCTCGACATCTCAACCGGTCGTAGTCTTTGCACACCGACTTGTACAATGGCATATCTGAAATGTATACGAAACAAATTATCATCGACGGGCGACGGCGTCGTGATCTGTGTGTGCACTGTACACACATCATACGATATAATATATTAGTATTATACTGTTATAGGCATATTACGATGTCGTGTTTTCTGTGGATCGTACTTGTACACATCACTCCATCCGTCTCGATTACGAATAGTATTATTCGATATTTGGTGCGTAAAACCACGATACCGTGTAGCAGCGCCCCGTTCTATCGCATGGCGTGTGCATTCGTTTCGTATTAGACGTATCATTTATATTGTGTACTGTCGTCGGCTTCGTCGTCATTGCCCAGTAACAACTAACAATGATAAAACGTATTATACAGGCACACGGGTTACAGGTAGTGTACCTGCCGGTGTACAAAATAATGGTGTTGTAGGTACAACCACAAATCGAATCAAACGATACGTCGTGGTAAAGAGCACATGGGGGACCCACATTCTATCCACTACACAGTATAAATTACACTATTATGCGATACATTTACTCGCATTGAGTAGTTATTATAATATTACAACAATGAACATTTTGATACTATTTTTTTTTCCACCACGCACGTTAGACGAATCCGTGATGTTATTGTACCCATTATTATTATTATTGTTCACGAAACATGACCTAATTAACATAAAGCCAACCAATAGTAGTTGTGATGGTGGTGGTGGTGGTGGTGGTCGACGTCGTCGTCGTCGTCGTCGTCGTCGTCGTATATGTGCGTATACAATCGATATACGTTTAAAATATATATGCGAACGCGAATATTCGAAACGTCATAAGCCGACAGATTATTGTTTGAGGGGAAAATATAATCGAGTAATCGACTGAAATGTACGTGAAACCACACACAGAACGGCTTGAAATTATTTTTAATTGTAATACATATCCTCCTTGCAGTAAAGCTGTGCGCACGCTAAAATCCGGTTGTTGAATGAATGCGTGTAGATTACGAAATGGAGGAGTATAGAAAAAAAACAGATGCTATGTGGAACAAATACATTTTCAGCCTTGAATGTCCGCGTAATGATATACTAGTGAAAAAATTAAACAACACGTGATGTTTGATCAAATTCATTACATGGTGCTTTCCACAAAAAAAAAAAAAAAAACAAAATAAAAAAGGAATGAAAACGTTGGCATCGTTCCAAGTTCCACCGACAGAGGGCACTGATGTCGAATGCTATATATATTATTAATTATTATTGTGTTAAGTGAACGAAATCATAGATTAAAATATACACCTACATAATAGTATATTTAACCTATTACGAAAAGGTCTTACGAGAGGATGTCAGCGCACTATTATTATTTTCCCTCTCCGCAGATCCATACACAACATAGCAAAATTGTGTTTAGTAGTACCAACCCGTGATGGTAGCTTTACCATATTAGAGGCGAATTGGCCTATTATCAAATTTAAAGTTAAGAACATTTTTTTAGTCCTTACCGTTGGTCTCTTTACTACTAACCTAACCTAACCTTACTATATTTCAATTTTAAAGCGAGATGTGACGATTTTTAAATCGCAACTTTTTTCTACTCGTCACGACTCGCTTAAAAATTGGGATACCGTAGAAAAGCCAACGCAAGGTTATGTTTTTAACTTAAACGTTGGTAATAGGTCACTCTAATGCTTATGCTAACAACACAAGGTTGGTTTTATTACACACAGAACATTTGTCGTGTTACGCGTAGGCCAGAGAGAGAAAATAAATTATGCACTGATATTCTCTTAGAGAATTAAGAATTTACTACAACGCTAATTATATTATTATTTAAAGTGAACGAAATATTTGATTAAAAAAAAAAATACTTCCGTATTACATAGTATATTTAATATACTATGACAAGAGACTTGGGGATTTTCATAGTTCACTAGTACCTAATCACTAAATTTTAAATTATATTTTTTTCACATGAATACTTATACATACAGTTTGATGCATATAAGAAAATTAAATAATTTAGTATATAAATGTAACTACATTTTTTT
The DNA here is from genome assembly GCF_003676215.2 of Rhopalosiphum maidis. Classification (NCBI taxonomy): domain Eukaryota; kingdom Metazoa; phylum Arthropoda; class Insecta; order Hemiptera; family Aphididae; genus Rhopalosiphum; species Rhopalosiphum maidis. Next base: position 46,136,534 of record NC_040880.1, on the reverse strand, counting down.
ATTTACTATTAATATAATATGTTCAATTTACGAGTATAATGGTCATTACATATTATGATTTACTATAATGTTAATTAATTTATAGTATTTTACGATTACGAAAAGACCGCAGTATTATTTTCATCGTCAATAGGTACTTTCATTTAAAGTGTTGATAGTGTTGATTATTGTAACTCGAATCATGATGAGTCATGACGCATGTTCTGATACACGTGTTTTGATATCTTTAAAATTCTTAGTTAGTCATATCTTTAAATTGGTTCTTTTGCATTTCTGTTTCACTGTGTATGGATAATATTCAATAATCTATAACTATTAGCTATATAATATATACATTATAATTAATGATATACTTCTAAATGTTAAATCTGGTATAGCCGATATAGGATTTACATTCAAAAATAAAACCCGTTACTTCAAAAAAATTTTCATTTTTAAATACTCATTTACACTTAAAAATATTATTTTTTATAATTGATCGCAACTAAGAAGTCGTAAATGCATATCCTTGACTCAAAGGTTAATGTTATACTATTTATACTGCTATCTATATATATATTTGTTATTATATTATCGTGTTATTTACACGTACAATTTTATACATTATTTACATAAATATAAAAATAAGCATTCATTAAAAATATATTATTATTAATATTATCCTTTTAAAAAAAGCAACAAATACACACACGCCAGTAGATTTGGTTGTATTTGACGAAAACAGTTAGGAACTAACTGCTGTCACTGTATTATTATAAATTATTGTCAACTGTGATGCCAGAACGAATTTCAGGGACATGAAATTTATGATTGTGTTGTAGCCGTCCTCAACGGCAATCGAAATCATAATAATTCGTATCAGTTTTTTTCAATTTGACTGTGTTTAGTCTTAACTTTTAACTTAATGTAGGGAAACCAATCTACTGACAAGTGACACTAATTGTAAATTTTGCGTTGAGGGTAGTGGGTTCATGTGGAGAATCAACTAACCTTGTATACACTTTTGGGTGTCAATATGTGGCGCGTACATTATTTTTAAAATTTTGGTACTGCATTAGTTTAAGTAAAATATTTAATTATTCTTGGACCTCAGTAGCTATTGTACTATTACAGTCATAATACACAACATTTAAATTAGAATGCAACTTTTACTGATTGTAATGTACTGATTAAATTCCACACTGCACACGGTTAGTATTTTCTATAGTAGCTGAGTGGGTATAACAGTACTATACTGTGTGCTGTGGTTTAACTACAATATATTTATGCGTGGTTTCTAACTTGATAAAACTATTTAAATGGTCCGGACACGACGCATATTTTGCGTCCTCCGTATTTGCTCCTTACTACCATGTTACTACCTCCTTACTCTGCTGTAGATATATTTTATATACCCAATCCAAGAATATCCAGGATAATAATTTGTTTCCAAAATGTTAGGTATAACGTTTTGCTGTATTTCAGTCCTAAAAATCATTATTTTATTTTTATAGTTTAATTGAATTATTACATATACCTTACAAGTAATTTATTTAAATCATTGTATTAATCTAATGTAGGTAGTTGTTAGGTACTTATTTAGTCATATTATAGTTTCGTACAAAGAAATTCATTCTCGTTGCGCTATAGTATTATTATCTCTGAATTTTCTTTGCACCGGTTATAGTACCGAGCTCACGTAGAACCTGCAGTTTTTTGAGATAATGATTTCCATTTTGTGTTTTATTTTATAGATGTGATTCCATAATTTAAATTCACATTTCACGTGTGATGTACCTACTTACTTTAAGTCATGTCCATCGTCTATCACTCATTATTTGCTATACGCGCGATTCGGCAAACATGCCGATCCTTTTTTTTTTTTATATAGCAGTTATTCAAATTTGATTTTTAGAATTTTTAAATTTCCTTTAAGACCATACTTTAAAATTTTTGAAATTTGTTGTGCTACTTAATTAGTGTACTGTGGAAGTATAAACTTAAATTTTTTATGTGATAATCCCTTTTCGATCAATATTTTTTTTCGATATAAACAAATTTAATAACTAAAAATGTATTTGTTCGAATTTTGAAATAGATACATAAATATTTACAAAAATATTATCCTCTTAATACTTTACGGTACAAAGGGGAGGTTGGGAATTGGGGTTCATATTTGATAAACAGATGTTTGTATCGCCGTATAACACTATTTAAACAGTACAAATAATTTTAAGAATTAATCAAATATAATATCTATAAAATATCGTCTTTCAGCAAATTTAAAAATTCCAATAATCAATATTTGAATAAATTCATTGTTAAATAAAAAAAAAATTAGGATAAGCATGTTGGTGAATCAACCGGTATAATAAAAGTTATTAGCTTTTTATACGTTACGTCATTGACTGATAATTGTACACTGTGTACACGGACAAGTGGTAACAATCGGCCTATCACGTGTCCTCTCTCTCTTTCTCTTTATATATATATATATACTACGACGAGTGAGGGTGTCTATGTTTACAGGTGACTTTTTTTTATTATTCGATTTATTGTTATTATTTTTATTGCTACTGTTGTGTTGTTATTTCTGTACACATCGATATCGGTGTGGCGTTCGATCTATGTGAGGGGGTTGTATCAGTGTGGGTGCTATATAATAAGTAGTAACCAATTGGTATATATATTATGTATAGTGATGACAACTATGGCTTAGTGTCAGTGTGTGTAGTACAATCATAGCAATTCAATTGTAAAAATACTATCGGCGCCACCGAGGCTAATATATATTATTATCGTAAATTCGTAATGCACCTTGTCTCGGTTATTGACAACCTGTTACAAAGGTCCCAGGGGGGGAGGTGTCGTCATGGCGACCGTGGTGCGGCGGCCAAATGATTCCGTTACAGAGCGAATAGGTCCATTATTATTGTTATTATGTAATAAATACCACTGTATTAAACACTGGGGCATTGTGACCGTGTTGCTGGTTTTGCTGCCGTCGTTATTACCTGCTGTTTGTCCATTGGAATATACTCGTATAGATTTCCTATTTATAAAACTATAATAATAACAACTTTGTTTCAAAAAGTTAAAGACCTTGCTTAGTTATATTATGTTCTTAATAATGTTTAAACTCATTGTAATTCTGAAATTATTTAAGGTCCGCAATTGCGTGTTTTTTCATCGATCGTAAAAACAAATTGTTGCATCTAAAAAAGAAAAGTTATTGTTCGTGAAAATATACAGTTTTCTCTACAATTTATTTTTAATCCGCCTGTGTTTAATTTCCAATTTTGAATGCTGAATGAAATGTTAAAAGAATTTTTACCCCTGAAAAAGTTTAGATTAGAAATGAGCCAATGAAACCAGCAATGATCGATTTTGGGGGAGGAGGGAGGGGGCGATATAGCCACAGCTGTATTTGACGAGTACGAAGATTTATTGTATGATCTAATAATACTAATAAAACTAATATAGTAAAATGAAATGTCTTTAATCGATATCGATATCAAAATTTTATTGTAATTGCTATAAATTATAATTATATGTACTTAGTCCAAATAATTATTGATTTCAATATTATCATTAATTATTTTAAATTATACATAATATAATTGTACGTTTATTTGAATTATTTTCAATATTTGTTATTTGTCGATAAATGTCCACGTGACTATTTTAATTTCATTAAACAAAAAAACTCTTAATCATTCATTTGTCCATTTGTCCATTTGAATTATTATATTTTATCATTTATTACGCATTTACACCTAATGTTTGAATAATGAATAATAACTTAAACATAAGTATTATAATATATTCATACTTCCTGTACATTCCAAGTGGATATTTTTTGGGGCCTACTATACGTTAAATTTTAGTGGTTAAAATAACAACGTGTAGTGTTTAAATATTTTTTATGTATTTATATAACGCACTCGAAAAGCTAATATTTGGGTATTCCTACCTACAGATTTTAGTTTCCGGTTGGCATGACTAGATTTCGGTTGAGAAATAAGCCATATAAATAACATATTATAATATGAATTTCAAGACTAGAACACGCCATGTGTATGACATGTTTAAAATGAACTTGCTTTACGTCACATCTACATTTTTTTACTAAGCCATTTCTGATTTTCTTATAGCGGATATCTTAACTATTAATATTTTAAACATTACAATTGACTCAATTGGCTTAATGTTACGTTTTTAATTAACGAATTTAATACAACATATGAAACTATTTGGAAAGTCATTTAAGTGTGTCATAATAATCATTATTCACAATTTTCATCTTCACGCATTTATATTTTATTATAAATTATTAGTTATTAGTATTTAACAATGAAAACTTTTTCTATAAATAATAACGATACAAACTAAAACTATTAAACGTTTTCCATTTTATTTTGTAACTATAATAATAAATGTAATTCACAGTCTATAATATTATGAGTCATTCAGCAATTATTAATTCGCTTTTTTAAGTTCTCAATCCTAAACGGTCTCAGTCGGTGTCAATTCACGTTAATCAACGACTTCCGGTAGACGTTAACTGTAAAGCCCACATACGCACAAATACAGTTTGAATTTTAGCGTTTGTTAAAAGTGATGGGACTTACTAAGAGTACATAGGTGGATATTTCATTACACAATTGTTAATCGAGTATGATAATTAAGGCCTTTTTATTAAATCGTGTAGTGAAATCTCAATTTTTATAAATTAAATTTTTGATTGATAGATTTTACACATACTTTCTTATATAGTAGTAATTATTTGATGATACATATTTTATTAAATATATACCTACATAAAATTATATTTAGAAAATATCATTAGTTGTAGAAGTACCTAAGTAAAAAATAACTGCTTGTCAATAAAGTCCAGATATTAATTTATCCATATCCCAAGCATACATTTATTATGAATATATATTATATATGTGTATAGTGTATTATTTTCATACAATTATTAGATTGTTTGGATTTTTTTAAGTGGCTCCAATGATAAAGAATAAATTTTAATACGTCTATTGATTCACAAATCTACAAAGGAAAAAAATAGTCATTCTTTTGTGATACACTTTTATATGAATGGGTGCCGTTCAAACTAACATTTGAATGACATAAAATAAACAAAATATGAGTTATCATACATAATATTATAAAATGGGTCACGCGTTCGTATTTAATTCTAAATAGTTTGTTAAACAACTTACTAACTGCGTGTTTGTATTCATCAGTGTTCTCAGAAAAATAAACTGTAATCTATAAACATAATATAATGTATTACTTTGAATTATCTAATTTCAAAATAAAAAAACTGTGGAAGTCGCTATGCTGCATATGTTATTAATGTTATTATATGTATATGCACATTATAGGTTTCAAGTGTACCTTTCGTCAGTCGTCAATGAGTAGGTCACTGTATGGATGTGTTAAATTTGGATTAAATGATAATTCATTGCATATGATAATTTTTGCATATTTTACATTTTTGTTTGTTTATTATTATTTTTTATGTATATTTTTTCTTCTATTTTAGGTCCCAGAATTTTCGAGCGACAAAGTCCTAATTATTTTTATTGTATTGCTTATTATGTATGGTATTTGGAATATACAGATTTTCTGTTCGTTTAAATAAAAACGTTTTGGGGCAGTTATAAAAAACTGTATATGATAGGTATATTATTTGAAATGTTTGGCTCTTTTTGTACTATTTATAGACATTCTGAACGATCGACATCTTTTTCAATTTATGTTAATGAGGTTGCTGTTTTTATGTCAAAAAACTTGAAAATTTAATTTAAGATTCCCCGTGATTTATCTTACAGCAATTCAGAACTAATGAAAGTAAAGTCATATATATATATTATTTTAAAAATTAACCTAAAATTTGGAAAACATGGTTCCTCATAATTTTTTCTTAATACAATTTTCAAATCTTTTGACTAAGAAACAAATTTTTATCAATATAAATCGAAAAAAAAAACAATAAAGTTTATACTTAATTTCAAATGTTTATTAAAATACTAGCTAAAAAATTTTTAAATATTTTTAAAACTATGTTATTTCTAGAAAATGGTTAATTTTTCTGACTATTTTAAAAATTACTATATATATATTTATATTATACTATATTATATTTATTGTATAATTTTGTACACACTTTTCACGTACCAAAGTACCAACTAGATATTATTTATGCTACCAGGAATCACCCTCGAAGCTAAAGCATTATTTCTACTCCAAAATAACACACGAAAATAAATTTAGAAATAAAATAAAAATGTGTCCGCTCAGAATCTAAAATCAAGCTAAAGATATACCCTACCTAATTCAGTAATTATATTTATTTCGAACGTAAAACGCTTATAAAAAAATCGTTTTTTTATTAAATTTAACTGTTTTAGTAATTATTATTTTATTAAACACCGATAAGCTTGTCTTCTAAATATTGTTCTCTATAAATTGCATGATAAGTATTCTTATTCAAGCATGCCGTTTCTTTTGTTTTTCTTGAGGATCTTCTTACCGTCGGAAATGAGCGGTATCGCGTACTCTTAAGTTATGCGCTTATCAAAGACGCATATTCGCGGGTGGCTTATACGTGATCCATCATACAGTATAAAACAGGGGATCAAATAGTCGGTTACTCTGATAATAATTAGAAAGTATGCTGCACGCGTACTATATGGGATATAGTATTTCAATATTCGTTGTGCGTAGGCGCCGTTTTTAAAATATATCGTAACACGCTGTGGATATCTTTAAGTTAGGTGGTTACTGCGGTTAGCAGAACAAAATTCAATCATCGGATAAATTAATTTGACGTCTCTCGTCCTCGCGTGAGTATATAAATTATTATAACAGGCAACGATTCATCACGCATCCAATGTATTTACTATGTATTGTTCGATCGTCCGCGATATAGAATCTGTAAATCACGAAAACGCGTGTAATATTATACGCCGTTAAAATACATATACATAGGCTCATGCATAGGTAATACTGTAATAATAGTATATAATAAGAACTATTGATCGAGACGAATCGCGCGGAGAAGTCGAGTGGTCTTTCCATCGACGTTAATGCGAAAGGGTCGACGGCGCAGGTGCATACAGATTGCAGCAGGGTGTTATTACAATGATAAATTAATAACAATTGGAAACACAGATATTAACAATACTCGTATAGTTGTGATTTCTCGACTCTTGCATCGATCATTCGATCATTAATTTCTTTTCTTCCCCCCGTTTGGACCTCCTAAACAATAATAAAATGTTTGGTACATATTTTGTATTTTATTAATTATAGCCGTTGTTGTCTGGCATGCGTAGTCGTATAGACGAGTACCTTGCGCGTACGTCGTTTCTTTTACGAAGACAAATAATGACGAACGGCTCGATTAGATTATATTAATCGCATTATATTGTTGTTGTTATATTATTTCTCACTCGTGTTCAAAGAGATATCACATAAAATAACACCGAAAGAAACTAACTAGTAACTGTACATCATATAGTATGGTGTTGTGTACTGTATACAAGACACGGCTGTGGAGCTTAATAAGGACACTTTCTGTCTCCTCTTGCTATACGCGAGTTTATTATCGTGCGACTACTCAATTCAGAATGAGATCAGCAGCACCGCGGGGCGGCCAACTTGTGCGCAAGGTCGTTCTGAAGCTTTGGCCGAAACGGTTGACGTCATCTAACCGTCGCGCCGACGATAAGAGACTCATCGCCGCTCGGCACTGATCTCGTTTCGTACGGTGTGTATGGTGTTTGGGTAAGTATACTTCGTTTCAAGCGCGGGAAAAATGTACAATCGAATCGTTTATCGTGCATATTATTATAATATATTATAATATTACACTCCATTTGTCAAATATAATGTTGCGTATATAGCTCAATAGTAATATAGTCGACCTAGTTAAAATGGCGTCTTATATAAATTATGAATGAAATGAATGAATTTTCTGTTTGTGTTCGATTAAAATGATTTAATTTTCGGTTCTCACCATATTTGTATATTTTGTACATTTACAACGTATCTACTATAATAGCTACTTACTAATACCGAGCTAATATACATATATGCTATGGGGTTTTCTATTCATGCGAATGTATTGTTTTTATACTTTAAAATAAACTAAACATATACTAATTATGATATTAACGCGCAATATGTTTCAATAACCAAATAAATAAATAGTTTTATCAACTGATATTAAACAAATTTATTTGTACATTGGTTTCTCAACAATTAATAATATACTATATGTATATAAATTATATTTATTATGCTGACTGTGTTGCTTTCTAGTTTGTTATCAAACAATATCTTAAAATAATAAGTTTCTTTCTATACAAAACTTACGAATATACCATTGTTAAATGTTATAAACTTATAACACATAATTTAAACTTACATATTATTACTGCGACTGATGTATGCAGTTATACGTGCAGTTAGATATATTTACTTGATTTTTAAAACAAAACATGGTGTTTTTATTGATGCATTTTAAAGTGGATATTCTTATAATAAATACATAAGTACTAAACACGTCTTGTAGCTTGTAAGTAATTAATCATACAGTGAAATCAATGAAACCATGCATAAAATATTCATTTAGATAGCTTGGTCGTTGTTATTTAAAAAGAGATGAGTTGTGAAATTATAAATATCGTAGAATAATATTATTATTTACAATATATGAATTATATGATCGGCTCAAATCTTATGTATATATGTATATGCGACAAACTGGATAAACATAGTTATAAATTAAAACATAATAACGTGCACAGAATTGATTTACAAATTAAACCATAGTAGGTAAGATTTGATTTAGTTGGCGCTTTAGGCTTTTATAACACTTGCGGCACGCAATATTACTATGGTTCTCTCCCATTTTGCAAACTGCTGATAATAATTTACCTAAAATCTTTAAAAATATATATATTCTGAATAATAAAATTGTTGCAGGATTAATCTATGACAGTCTCTACGAACAATAATTTTTTAATTTTTAATATTTCTTCTTAATTAATTAAAATATTTCATACATATTTTAATAAATATTTGTTACTTATAGTGCAATAGGTACTCATTAAAATTTCTCTTATAATAATCTATCTAATAAACTATTGATTTTTTCATTAATTCATGTTACTTCAAAGCTTAAAGATTACAATAATAATTGTTGAGAATGTTTTTCACATCAAATGTCTATGTTTTTTCTAATAATTTATTATTTTATATGATATTATTAAAAATATTTGATCATTATACTATACTTATGTTATAATAATTTCCGTCAAAAAGTATCAGCAAATTGTTTAATGGAAATTTTTAGTTTTTAATGACTTTTTATTAGATTATTAAAATTATATTTAGAATGTTTATTAATAAATATAAATGTATATACTTGATGGTAATTCTTTAAAATTATAATCATTAAATGGAGCCGAATATTTATTTGGAATAATCAAAAACAATATATTTCTCAGATAAATTTACAAAAAATTACATTACAAATATATTTTATGTTATAATTTTGTTGACTATTGTATAAAATACGTTTTAACAAGTATATATAGGTATACACATTGTAACAATACTTGTAAAAATATTTACTTATTATAAAAATAATAATTTATAGCCTTATAGGTATGGTAGGATAGTTAAAGGTATAACTAATGTCTCGATATAAATTATGCCAAAATGACTAATATGATTTTGTTATTCGTTATGAACGAATTATCTTATTATTCGTGCAATTTGTATTTTTAAGAATTATTTAGTTCCTACATTTTTCACAGGTATCAATTTTTAAATTTATTTTTATATGTTATTGAAGCGTATAGTGCGTTAAGCCAGGGATATTTAATTCCCTAAAGATTGCTGCAGTGTGAATAAATACAACTGTATTTTTGTCGATTGACAGGGTTTCTTTTTCCTCGAGTGAATGACATTTCATGGTTAGTCTGTAGTGTAGGGATTAGAGCCGTTTTAGTTCTTGTCTACAAAAAATATTTTTCAGTCTATAATTAATTACTTATTTAAAGAACAGGAAATATAACGTCGCGTCATTTCAGACATCCATTACAATTTTACAAAGAGTTTTTCTATTTTTATTTTTCTATTTCATAAATAAATTTAATATATAAAATCCTCTTTTATTATTCAAGTTTTACATACTGTATTTATTAATTATATAATATTATAAAGTATTATATTATTAATTGTATGTCTAAAAATTCTCTTGGCGTTTATTCATTATACTATTAAGAATAATAATTATACTAACAATGAGTAACGTGCTTTGAATAAGAGTGTGTATTTACTAATTATATAACTTGAAAATTATGCAACTCTTGAGTTTTAGTAATGATTTAGTCCGTATGATGCGTTATTTACGTATCTAATTAAATTATTTCTTGTACAGTCATAAATCATGTATGTAATTAAGTTTAACGCCATAAACATTTTATTATACATGAATATAACTTTCAATAATTAAATAGTTGAACATAATTCGTGTGGTGAGGAGAAAACTACGTATAGAGTTTAGGGCCAATTTAGTTGGTATATAACTATTAATATATTAGATATAGGTTGATTTTATATACATGTTATATTTGTAACTGATTTAGGATGATCAGTGAATTCGACACCAATCAGTCATCAGTCATTTAAACGGTTTTAATTATTGAAATGTACCCATAAGTAATTTGCCTGCCCTGTCGATTAAATAATCATTATTTTAATGTAAATCTTCAATCAACATTTTCAATAGACAATATTTAGTTGTTCCTAGCTTAACTATTAGTCATTATACTGCAATGCCTAAATCACCATTAATTTTACTTTAGCCTCTTCTCTCTGCTTAGTATTTAAATTTAAATATTTTTATTTTTGTCAACTTGTCTTTACTTTAATCCTTTTTTTTTACTGCATTATATAATGTTTGTCATGTAATTATTTTAAACGATATGCTTTATTTATACCAATAACTATACTTTGTACCTACATATTTTGTTATCGTTTCAACTTTATTTATTTTAAATATCATATGTATATATGTATGGGTAGATTATACAATGCATAATATATACTGTATGCAGTAGTCTTATACTTTGACATCATGTGATAAATTGTCTCCATACCTGCAGAATATTATACCTAACCTACCATTGAAATTAAAATTGTCTCGAGTTTTTGAACACGATACTCGAAAACTTACATTTAGTTATAAATTATAATATTATTTCAATATATTCATGTTGTGATGTTTTTTTTATAGTACATATTATAATATACAGTGAAATTATTTATCATTGAAAGGTAAAATGGTTTTTTTTTGGTTAAATAACGTATTAAACTATAGTTTTTTGCAACGGCATGTATACATATTATGCTTGCTCGAGTTTTATCTAAATTCTAATTTTAATATGCTTATCAGTTTTCGTCAAATTATCAAAATTCTTAATCTAGGAACTTAGTGTGTTCACATTTTACTCGTTTATTGTATCCAACAAAATCAAATATGTAAACCAATTTTCTGTATGCGTAAGATAATGCCTATCTAATACTCCTATTGTGCCAATTGGATACGACAATATTGACACAAATATGCTGCTAGCTTTTAAGGGGTGTCTAGGAGAAATAATATATTTCTTATGATGTATATTTTTACGTCACGTATCTAATCATTTTGATCATTTCTTGGGGAAAGTCGAACGATTTTTAGGATGGCTTAGCACCGATAGTCCCCTTATTTATCTCCAAGCACGACGGGTATTTTGACTTTTGGGGTGTATAATAACATATTATATTGTGCACCAAATACGGGGTATGAAGTGGATACCAACAGGCAGCAATACCTAAATATCTTTGAACAGCTATACGCCGATCGACGAGCGTACAATTGCAGTGCATTGTGCGCTATAGTGCAGTAGTTCGTCTATGTACTTACAGTAAAAACCCGTAACCGCGAAAAGGATAAGCAAGGGGAAACCGTTGCTTATACCTATATATATATATGATTATTATGACGTGTATAATATAGGTTCGCTCTACAACTTGTACCGCCGTCGAACATGAATGCTTGCAACGCGCGCGCGTGGATGTATTATATTATAGCTCTCTTGAAATTAGCAATGGAATGCATAGGTCAACAATCTCGGAGCAACCTTGACGCGGTCACCTGGTGTTTATTCGATAGCAATAATAATTATTATTTGAACCGTTGTTGCACTTGGGAACGTTTAAAGAGAAGGTATAGAGATGGCGCCAACATATACATATAGGTAATATATATATAGCATATATACATAATATATACGTACAACACACGTACACGCATATCTATAGATGTACTATGTCCACACACATGCAAATATATCGGAACTCGCCTTGAGCTCGCGTCATTATAATCACCCGTAAACGGACGGATCACATTAACTATATATTATAATACATTATATATGTATATCTAATCTACATGACATGATAATGTATAGTAAGGGTATCTTCTTAATTATTATTATTATTTGTCCTGGAAATTAATATCCCATTATATATTATTAATACATACATTTGTATATTTGATTGATTTTTTTTTTTTTTATCTTATTTTGAGCATAGTATGTTTTGATATCATAATATTTAACAAACAGAATAGTAGGCACTATTATGTATTATATAATACGCAGTATTTTTATTTTTTTGATATTTTTGTCTACCTACTTGATCAAAAATGATCCAATTCATAATACATGATTGACTCTACATTTTAGATTAAGAAACGAATATATTAAGAACTATAACCAGTAACGACTGTGCTTAGTCATTTTTTTTTATTAAACAATGTATAGCTTATACATTTTCATTTTGGCAGTGGTAATACAGCATACGTCTAATACTGGTATATACTAGTGAACGTTGCGAAATTCGAAAAAAAATTAATGATCTACATTCTTATTAGGTACAAATATTCAATTAAACGTTAGGTATATTATAAACTTTAATCGTTTGAACTGCATATCGACAAAATATCAATATCAATAAATTTATGCGCAAAACAAAAGTAGTTTTATACAAATTCTCAGTATTTTCATATGACTAGCACGAGTATGCGAAAGTTCTATTACTCATAAATTTAATATTTATAATAATTACGACGATGATGATGATGTGCTGTTTCTGAACAATGAATAATCTATTTAAGTTTGTTGATACTTAATGGTTTTGTGCCATTAGTATGGCAGATTATACGTCAAAATACAATATTTTCAACTAAAATTGACGGTACCGTTGCATTTTGAATACATTATTGTAATTTATACGTAGATATCGTTAAGTTTTATTCGTCTTATACACTGTGCACAATATATTATCCATTTCCAATATATTAATACTACTTTATTTTATGATATAAAAAAGTAGGCTAGCGAACTATTATCGTTAATTTTGTGTTTTGATCGTCAACTTATACAAAATTATTGTATCAGAAATGTTTTAAATTCGTCATGATTATCATTACGATATATTGGAGCATATTCATGGAGTACGTATCACGTTTTATTACGCTTTTACAATTATATACATATATATAATACGTATAATAAATATTATTTTAGTATTACACGACTTGTCAAAGTTTTAGTCGGCACATAGCTTGTTATTTTTAATTGTTGTTTTTATTTTCATTCACCGGTGTCCGGATGTCCGGAACGAACACGTTCGCCATTCGATTGCTAGTCGATGACTAACGGACGTCATCGATAGCCTCCCGGGCATTGAGGGATACATAAAGTACTACGTCTGTGACGAATGACGTTTTTGTTTTTGTGTTCCCCCGTCACCACAGCGCATATCACGCGTATATAATACTATATTATTACATTTCCGTCGAAATCGTCAATCGTCGGTATTGGACGCACGTCCGATACATTTAGGTGGATTATTGTTTTATTAAAATGTCCGTGTCATATTATTTATTTGTATAATACGCAAGTGCGTGTACTAAGATTGACGTTGGTGTCAAATTCTCTTTTATTGCTTTTAAAAATACAGAATGTCTAACTAATTGATAATTTGACACTTCACTTATTACGGACTTAAAAATAAGTGCGATTGTTCGCACTACTTGGAGTATGATGATACAAACTTCTGTTTTTAAAACGAGAACCTTCTTTTTTTATAATAAATTACTTAGTGGATATATTTTTTTTTTTAATTTTAATGTATCCAATTCGAAATTTGAATGAGTTGTTTCTCAGTATTCTAAAATATTTATATTATGATAATTGTGTATCCCTTAAATATTGTTTTACAAATAGATGTTTTATTGGACCTATTATTTATTATACTTTTCTATGCATTATTTTTACAAGTTATGTATGGTGAATGTCGATAGATTAATATTAATTACTAAAATTATGAAATTACTATAATCCTCATATATTCATCTAAACTTTCGTGCCTATTATTATTGGTACACCAAGTTAAATAATTCGTTTAAAATTCGATTTTAATAGGTGTCATCATTTTCAGATAGGTACATTATACACCAAAAAATGTACAGTAGATAAGAAAAAGAATGTTATTTTAAAAATAGGACACTCCTAAAGTAGCACAAGTCTTATGTATATTAAAGAATTCAAAAAATTAAATTTTTAATAACTGCATTATTGAAAAAGGAAAAATGTGCTTTTATGCTCGGTAAATTTCCTTGTATATATTTACTATGTTACTGTCGATGTTTATTTATCATTGATCTCCCTCCATCATTCTAAAATAATATTTACGCCACTGTTCCTGATATTCTGTGCAAGTTTATATTCTATTCAAGAATATAATATTATCTATTGAAGGTTTAAATTCGTATTTATTTTATCGATTGGTGCTATAGTCTGTCTGTGAAGATGTTTCAACTTTCTCGATCAATCACCATGTACGTATAAGAACACACTGCATACGTCACAACTCACGAGTGATGTAGGTACATGCGTATATTATGAATTATAATGATATCATTGTAAATAAAACTATGTATTCGGTCTGATTTCCTAGATAACTTTGGACGATTAATGTATAACAAATAATGATTAATGATTTCTGCGGTCGTTGCGTATCTCATGTACAACGATAACTGGAACAAAAGTGCATGGTACAATACTGTAAAGACTGAAATATAGGTATACTAGATATACCTAATATACCTATTTACACAAGTATAAAAGTTTTTCTGGCGTTTGTGTGACCTTTTTACTCTGTCGAAATCGTATAATACGTTATTGATGATGTGAGATAATAAATTTATGTGAATTGAATATATTTAAATAAGAATAATCCAAATACTATGGCACTGTCAATAATTCTAAATAATTGATTATAATTTACAATTAATGAAAAATGACGTATACAAATGAATTGTAATAAGATCTGGTTATTCATAAATTTACTATAAAATATAATAAATCTCTTAAAGCACTCTCGTAGTATAATGGTTTAGATTTTTCAAGCGTTTCGCAACATTGCAGTTAAACGATAGTATTTGTTGCAATATTATTAAACATTGAACAATTATTAAGAAAAACCATGACGATAACAATTTTAAAAATATTATCTATATCTCTATTCCCTATATTATATGCATCTATGAGTATAATTTGTATAAGAAAACTGAGTATCCAAAGTTTTCCCGAATTTAGTTAAATGAAGCGAAAATATAAAGTTTCTGGTTTTTAAAAATCTATTATGAATGAGTCACCGAATAAAATGTTAGTCTTATAACTTCCAGAGTATCAAACTTCTGTATTTTATAGAATATATTATAATTCATGCGAATTCGTGATTTTTTTTAAATTTAATTTCTTTAGGTACATATATTACTTTTTAAAGGTTTGTATGACATTACTGGATTTCAAAAACTATTATAAATAACGAGGAAATCTACGTGTTAATCATTTATTAATGGTTTTAATATTGTTTGTTTAAAATTAAAAATACACCAGACTATGTTGTAAACTCGGAATGATTACGTGATTACGATGATAGGGTTATAATACGCATATTATTATATGCTATAGCTTGTAGTTACAGTTACTAAAATTGATTATGTTTGTACATTACATGTGTTGCATACACCAGAAAACACAGGATATTCCGGTTGTCGCATTCAGAACCGTGGAAACGTGTGCCGTGGGGCGAGGGATGATGAATGAGGGATGCAATTTTTGACTGATCGTTAGATCGCTAGTCGTTACCTAAAATATATACACGTGTATATTTACACAGTACATTTGTATGTATGTTTATGTGGGGTACCTATAATGCCTATATTATTAACGAATAATATAATGATGTCGATGAATGGCGACGATGACAAAAATACGGTGTGTGTGGTGGTGCGTAGGTATATACTAATATACTTTAAATACTCACGCCAAAATATTTAGGATATAGTGTAAATAAACTTTGTTTATGGTAATTTAGCTTTCGCCAAAGTATCAACTGGATTACATGACCTCTTCCACATTGGTGCACGGAAAAATTCGTATATGCTTACACAGCACGTATGTCGTATATACTAAAATAGTATAATAATATAATATACGATCGCGCACGTTGTTGTTATTATTATTATTATTATTATTAATGTTACATAGGAGGGCAAAGAATCGTATTTGGATCAATTAAATATGAATCTGGTCGTGACCTCGGGCAATTGGAGTCAATTGACATATTATAACAATACAGCAGAACTCGTGTTGTATAAGTGTATAATGTATGTACGAGATATTATAGACACCGCGGTAACTATGGCGTACATATAATGTGTATTGTGTAATGTATTAATATTATCATATACACACAGTTGTGTGTCCACATATATAGTATAGTATGGTACTGTAGCAGTATATATTATTGCATATTATTTTGTTTAGTAACGTTGTACTCGTGTTTTAAGGTTTACTTTACTGCGATTTATGAGTTCTGTATAACGACAGCGACGCGACGCGACTAACAGGTCAAACCGGACAATGAACGATTTATAAAAAACAATATCGAATTAAACTTTATTAGTTTTTAAATTAAACGTTCATTAAAATCATCTCACATATGTGGGCAGTATATGCATACAAATAGGTAAGCAGATGCCGGTACCTCTATAATAAGGGTCGCATAACCTACTGTTACCTATATACTTAGATCCTATAGAGGTATCTATAGAATATCATACGATTCAAATGTGTAAATAACAATAATGATCGACTATACCGATTACCGACGGTGTATGTCATAATCGTGGTGAACGATGAACATAACATGTCGATTAAGAATCGTGTGGTTTCAAACAACAAACTTTTAACACGGTCTTCTGGGGGTTAAAGTTTCTACTTTCTTACTCTTTCTATACTTCTTGAGTTTAGAATCTTTAGATTCATATTTTTAAACGTATAACCACGTGAGCACTCCCCTTGTCAACGGCTTACAGTAATATTAATAAAAACGAACCAAAACGTCATAATATACGCTATACTAAGTAAGTATAGCGTATTTATATATATTATACATTGTTTATTGACCGCGATGATAGTTGTAAAATCGGCGCTATGGGCTTCAGGGGTCGTAATGGTCGTATACAATTTATGCTTGTTTAGATGAAATCACTATTTAATGCATATGGCATATAGTATATTAAATAGGTCATGATATAATATGGCCATATGGGTGCGTTTAAAACAGTCTATTTGTGTGATGACTGGCTGACTGCGGTTGAAGACTGATGTATACGTGCGTATTTTATTCGTATATAGCCGTATGGCGTAATCAATATGTACTTATCAATTATTGTGTGTCTAAAAATTATAATAATAATTTGACAATAAACTTGTTTATTAATATATTTTGTCGTAAAAAGCAATACATAAATTAGTTTGTATGAAACCGTTCCACACTTCAGTGATATGATACGTTGTGTGTTATTATAATACATAACTCATAAACTTGGAAGGGGGCATTCAAAGATTGTAACCACGTGTGAATTTAACCCCCAGAATTATCTAATCTTAAATACTAAGGTAGCGCTCCAACATAGTCAAATTGACCTAAACAATCTGTAAGTTATAGTTTTTATTAGTGAGTGCTAAGTAATTAGAAGTTTAATCCCAGAATTTTTAAATGAAGCCAATAGGGAGATTTTAATGTTTAGTCGACAGTCTCTCTTCAATATAACTGAAACTTATAATTACTTACACATTTTTTGGTCTAGTTTGGAGGAGTGGGACAGCTAACTTCTGCATACACGCGATTAGTAAAAGGTTACCTACTAAATTTAAAGTTTAATCAGGAGTAAGATTTGATAGATCAAAGTCAATGGGGGTCTACGTAAAGTTAATCTTCCAGAAATGAACATTTGTTTTTCCTGGAAACTGATTAAAAATAGATTGATTTCAGTTACAATACTAAGTACTACATTTTGGAATTTGTCTGGAGTGAATTAGACAAAGTCGGAGAGTTTAATTTATTAACGAGCGATTATTATTTATTGAAATTCTAATAGGAAAAGATTTTGCAGAGAAATAAGTAATTGAAAATGTATGTTGTCATCAAAAAAAAATAAAAACATAAAAAATGATAACATTGATAATTATAATAAAAAGTAAAAATATATTATTTATATTATTTTAAGTTTTTTTATTATAACGATCACAAGATTTGAACTGTCGACATTCTTTTATTATGAATTGGGACCTAGTGACCGATATTATGACGTAAAAGAATTTAAGCGTCATCATAATACACATTGTATACTGTTGATATTAAACAGTAAATATTAGTGCTTATAATCTATCATTACACACAATAAAGTATAAACTATATAATTCAATAAGTTTACGGCCGACAATTCGAGATTCGCATTTCGCAATGGATTATAATTTACACATTTTTTTATTGATTTAAATTTTAAAATAATATCTTGCGAATACGTCATGTTTTTGGGACATAAACGAAGTGGTTATTAGCCTATGTAATCATGTATTATTTACATTGTTTATGTTTACATTAAATTAGCTTTTATCATCTCTGTATAGTATTGCGTATTATTATAATACAGAATTTTCTCATTTTCTACCCGTTGATCGCTCAAACGGAAAAAAACAGAAAATAACCCCCGCCGGCGTAAAAACAAAATTGTATTATATTTTGTCGTGTACAACACGTACAGCGTAGTTGTACTACCACAGAATAGATTTAATCTATTTACCGTCTATTATAGAACTACAACTACAACAGTATTACGGTAGATATAATGTAATATGGGTTATGACAAAATTATGGTTATCGCGATCGAACACTTTCTGCGGGCCGAGTGACGGTTTGAAAATAGGACGACCGCGCTAACTGTCGTCTGTCGTCTGTCAGCAAACTGTGCAGGCGGCAACGACGCCCCCGTTATGGATATACGATGACGACGACGACGACGACGACGTTCGGTGTACTATATTATATTATTATATAAATATATATATATATATATAATAAGCACGCGGGATGGCAGGATGACGGGCGCCTGAGAACTCGCACACGTGCACGATGATTATTACACGTTATTGGGTACAGGGCATTGGGTAATATATGTGTATCTGTTGCGGTGGTTGTACTACCTACCTATTTCGCGGGCTGCAGTGTCGGCGGCGGCGGCGGTTGGTTCGTTCTGTCGTATTTTTATTTATAGCCGTAATAAGAACCAGGACGGGAAGTGACGAGGAAGAGTGTATTAATATAATAATGTAGCATATCAAAAAAAAAAAACAAATTCGGTGTCAACGCTTGTGATGAATGCGATGCCTGTAATCGATCGACGAGGTCGGCGGCGCCGCATCACCATAAAACGAATAATGATATTATTACAATATTTATTATCTACTATAATATGATAGTGCGTAATAATAATAATAATAACACGGTGTGTGCGTTATTTGCTGTATTATATACATTTTATGTATAATAATTGTTATTACTTAATCAGTCCGGGCGGGCGTAGCGAAATAATATTATTAGTCGCCACTTCCGGTTGTAAACGATGTCGTATTATATAATAATGTATAATTTTATTCTTCTGCATTATCCCACTATCCCAGTCCACGTTTAATTTTAATATAGATGTATAATACCATTGTGTAGGTATTGCACCATGATAGTATAACTTGAACAATTACTTGACACGTGTGGAGATAACAAGAGATTCGATGACTTCCGAGTAAAACTGTTATATAAATTCAAGCTAACAGAAACCCGCGATGTTTTCGATGAAATAAGTGTGTAGCTGATGTGAAATATTCGTACGTAATAATTAATAATAATATATAAGTATACGATATTCAATATCGATATTGTGAATTTATTATAATAACATAGTATGATTTGACATGGAAATGAAACTCACTGAAAAATATTCCCTGATTTTGGGAAGTGAACTGTTGTCCAAGTAATCATCCGGACTACAATTTGACACAATAATTAATTAGCAACAACATCTAAAAGGTGTTACAGTAACAAAAATCAAGCCTAATAAAGATTATTCAAATCGTAGTCTAATATGTACATCTAGTCCAAAAAATTATAGCTACCGTTGAAGCAGAGCAAAAGAGATAGTCTCGATGCATCATATGATCTCCCTTGCCTATTATTGATCGTATAATAATTTTAATTTTGAAACGCGTTTGTCGAAAAAAAATGGAGTTAACTTAATTGGAACTTGGAAGTATACTCAGTACATAATATGCAGATACTGTATAGTGATAGTGATAAAATATATACAGTATATAGCATTATAAACTTAGTAATTATATAATATAAAAATATAGCGAAATCAAAGTTTTAATTAATTTTTTGTTTGTTTCGTAAATGGGTTAAACAGATTGTCTTCAATCCGCGCTTAAGTCTTAAGAGTATCAGTAAATGTCGTATACAGTATACCACTTTTAATCGAACTAAAGCTTCAGGTATTATGTATTAAGTAAACTTTTCTAAGCTATAAAAGTCTAAACGCATTTCGTGCGTGAAATAATAAATTTTAAAATGTACTAAATAAAAAAAAATGTCGCCTGCAATTACACAGATTGTCTTTATATCGTTTTATAAGGCGTGACCTAATTGCGTTTCTGAATAACAACAACTGTACATTTTTCTGAAGCACCTAAGTTACTTTTATTCAGTGATGGCCGATGGGTATAAGAAAAATGAATCATTACACTTATAGGTGATGTATCGTGAATCAAGTATTGTATAATATATACGAAAACACTGAGAGCTCTTGTATTTAACTATGAATGCATGATATGTGTTATGCACGAGACACACGAGTTCATTCTTTAACACATGGTTATTATTGCTACCTACTGACCTATTCATAAAATCGGTACAATGGCGTATTATAATATATTATTTATACATTTATAAATATAAAACAGTAAAAATAATTTATGCTATGTGTATTTCTAGGAAAAACAAAATGTGTTTATCCGTCTTTTAGCTTTGACAAAACAAGTAATTTAAAATAATGTTTTATTATTTTTGTTTAAAATAACATTAGAATTTAATAATGAAATTTGTTTGTAAATGTAAATATTAGGTCAACGTAGCTGTTGTTTAAATTTTTTTGAAATTCGTTATCTATAACAAATACACAATAATTGTTTTAAGTTTATTGACAATATTGTGTAAAGTAATACGAGTGTAATTCGCCACTTGGCCACTTACCCGCTTACTTAATAATACAAAAAAAAATCATAAAATTTATAACATATGATGGATTTTATAAAAGATGTACTTATTATACTTGAGTGCGTCGAGTACAAACTAGTCTCTCTAGATCATTGTCTTATTAGAGTAAGTAGCTTATTGCGTAGTATTTATAATCGCCAAATACTATGTTATTTCATATTATATTTTATCTCTATTTAATCCTGTTCAACTTGTTTGAATATTATGATTGCGTATTTTAGTTGGATTAATAAAATTCTATTGTTACAATATTTTCTTCTTTCTGTGTTTCTTACGACATAATATTATTTAGTCATATTCATATACCTACTCATATTATCATGGAATTCGGAAATACATTATACATTTATAATAACCTATATATTATTCATAAAATAATAAGTTATTTATAATTGTACAATTAATTTAAAACACTAAATTGTAATTTAAATTGCTGAATATATGCATTTTGTTGTGCTTAGTCGAACTATAAGAACACAACTATATTTTTGTTGAAAGTTAAAGTATATGAAATTGCTTGTTACTTATGTATTGATTCGTTATATAATATATTTGTAAGCAGTGGCATGTTTAAGGGTGGGCCAGGTAGGCAAGTGCCCACCCACAATTTTATATAAGTACTTGACTAGTATAAGTCCGATGCTCAATGAAAAATGAAAATATGATTTACAGTTAGAAAAAAAATTGTTTTGATTGGGTTAGGTATATTTCAACAAAAATGTTAGATTTAAATATTTAAAGAGTTTATGTTTTAATAAAAGGTAAGCTACCATTTATTATAAAAATATAAAAATTAGTCATTTAGAATAAAAATACTAAAACTTAAATAGATAAAATTATAATATGAGGAGAGGGTTAAACCATTCTGAACTTATCTTTTGTGGCTCATCCACAAAAAAAGTTCTGGACACGCCACTGTTTGTAAGTAAATTAATAAATATTCATTTTATTTAAAATATTTTTAATTAAAACAGTAATTAGGTAATATACCTGTTACGGTGAAAAGTGAAATTAATTATACTCAGCAAACAAATGACATATTATATTATTTGTTTTTTATTTTTAAAAATAAAATTAGAATAAAACATTTATACAAT
The DNA here is from genome assembly GCF_003676215.2 of Rhopalosiphum maidis. Classification (NCBI taxonomy): domain Eukaryota; kingdom Metazoa; phylum Arthropoda; class Insecta; order Hemiptera; family Aphididae; genus Rhopalosiphum; species Rhopalosiphum maidis. Next base: position 46,113,639 of record NC_040880.1, on the reverse strand, counting down.
ATTTTTGATTATGAAGATTATTTATGTAGGGTAAAGTCTTAAAACAATTTTTAAGGTATATTGTAGAAAATTGTATTTTATTTCATTATAATATTGTATAATAATATTTTATTAATTTGTTTATAGGCATTGGATTCTTTTCCGGTGATATATTTCCAGCTACTATCGTGGAGCCTTCGTCGAGCAGGAGCCGCTCGTTGCCATCTCCGCCAATCCAATGGATGTCATCCCGTAGGAAGCATGGTAAGTCAATGAATTATGGTGCTTCTATGTCTATAAATCTTCACAAGTTAAAATATTAAAGGTTATGTGGTAGATATATTTAAATATATGTATATTATTGGACGCGTAGCCTCTCCCTGACTCATCGTCAAATACTTCGGGAGAAATAGTTTATATTCCTCCACATTAACCGATGCCAAATGCGTCGATACACGATAATAGTTATTATGAAATTTATGAAAATTGGAAAACAATGTCAGTGAGCGATACCAATACGCATGAAATATAAATATATACGAAAATACAGTTTACGGTGTGTAGAAAATATGTTTAAAAATTAAATTAAAAAATGTGACCTTTGTAATGAATTTTTACAACAATGCACTGCCTATATTATACAGAAACAGAATACACAAACACATACGCATATATTAATATACATATTATAGACTATAGTAATATAGATAATATAATAATAACAATATAATATTGTTATTGTGTGCACTGCAGTGTCCTACCTAGCGTGTATTATATTCGCGTGCATGTGTTTTTTTCGTGCCGGCCAGATGATGCCAATGTCCGGAAAATGTACCAAAGCGCAGCAGCAGTCGGATAATATAAAAGTTTAAAAAAAACAACGCACAAGACGCGATCGAACGCGCGCATTTTGTAGCGGATCATTAATTAAATTCTATAAAAATATTATTATTATTATAACTTCTCGCACACACTACGTAGGCCGGTCATCACTACCACCACACCCTATTCCATCCTATCCCATCATTGCGGTATTTAATAATAGCATAATAATATAATATTATACTGTGGCGGTGGGGGGGGGCACTTTGCCGCTCGTTCATTCATAAAAACGACAAGTGAAATCTAGACGGTTTTGGTTAATAAAATATAACACACTGTTTTCCCGTTATCGTTTTTATTGTTTTCGATGATGATCACCATCATTGTTATCGATGACGATGATGAAGATTATTATTGTGATGATGATGCGGTTATGTGTTATGGGGAAAGAATAAAAAAAAATTTGTTATCTATAGTCCTTGGTCACGCCCGTAAATTTTTATTATCTACAAATAAAATAATAACATGTAGGTATACAATATTATAGTATTATAATATTAGGTGTGCATTTGAAGCGCAATATTGTGAATCTGATCTCGCCCGGTGTTGTGATGAATGATGATGCGTTAATGTAATACTATAATATCATTAAATCGTTGCTCAATTCTCGCCGATTGAAATCAAAAAAATAACAATATGTATTAGGACGTGTATGATGTTTGTGTGTATGTGTGTGAATATTACATAGGTATTTATATTTTTACATCGCATTTACGTTGTGTTTTTAAAAATTATGTATTCATCTATTTTTCTACATTACTATATATTTACAATTTTTTTTTATCTATTGCTTTATAAGGCACAAGGTTTTTTAATACACGTATTTATATACCTACATTTATAGATATATAGGTATATTGATTTGTTTTTGCGAAACGCGTTGTTTCCGTATTATGGAAAATGTCAAGTTTATAGTTTATAGAGAGAAAAAAATGAGATTCTTTTATTATTTAAAATGTATATTTTATAGTTGTAAGTTGTACATACCGAATTGCGTTTCATTGGTAATATTATTACGTAAAGTGCGTATATACATTTTGTCGGCATTGACATGACATAATATTATTATTTAATAATTAAATAATCAAAAACTTAAATTTAAAATTATTATAAGCTTATTATGATCATTAATCATGTAACGATTATTTGTTTATTGTATTATTGTGTTTTTATTAATACAATTAACAAATAATTATATAATGATTATGTTTATATACGTATAAAAAAATTATTAAAAATAAATATTATATTGGCTGGAAACTAAATTTTTTCTGCTTAATAAAGTATTATTAAAGTAATACTATTAATCATTAATCATTAATATATTTTATCCACTTTGAATTTTATTCAACTTATGTATTATTAAACAATTACAACAGTTTAAATTACTTTTGGAATGATGAATAATCAATAAGCCCCCGGTTACTCATTAGTTATTATACATGTATATCTAGTTGGTTATAATCATTGTAAAAGACAATACTCAATTATATAAACCATAATTCGAAAATGAAACAAGTTTTTTTTTACATTAATGAGAACTCAATGAATAGGTCATATGATTAATGAAGTAAAATCACATGTTTCGTGAAATCGATTTAAATAAACACATTTTAAATAGTTTTTTTTCCGATAAAATAAGAAAAATACAAATTACAGTTCAATTCAATGTCGTATTTTTTCTGTCTGAGAATTATAAAATTATAGTATAGTATTGTTGTATAAAATGAGCAGCGATGACCGAATAAACAATATTCTTGTTTAGCCTTGTTAACTACTGTTCATCGAATATAATTATTTTTAATAAAATATTTGAAATCAAATCTTGATATAACTAGGTGTTTGAAAAATGTTGTTCACAATTCTCGATACTACTAATTTAATTTGAATAATGGTTTATTTGTTCTTTGTTCCTAAGTAAGTAATAAATATTTAGGAAATTAAAAAAATGTTGTTTTGTTTTATTGAGTTTAAGTTATCATATAATTTGTGGAATAATTTCGTGCTAGTAGTTAGTTACATAATTCTAGGAACCATCAATATCAAGTTTATCTTGTTAATGTACTTCTCAGATATAATTATATGACTTCAGAATGAAGATCAACACTCTGGCTGGAAGAACGTATATTCTATAGAATTTTAGAAATATAGATCAATAGAAATATAATATTTTAATAATGAATCTGAACACTAGATGTTTACCTTCATTTCTCATTCTTTCGAGATAAAAATATTATACACAATAGACAGAGCCAATTTTAGCCAAAAAATTGACTCTACATAAACTCTGATAAAATTAAAACCGGTGCTATAGGTAGGTACTAATGTTAAATGTATTATTTTATTATGATTTTGGCACTGTGAACACGAAGGCTACCACTTGGCGCTTTCTCCCTCTTATAAATAAAAATATCAAATTTTTGTTTCTAATAAAAGAGCATTGGAAATATCACATTATAAGATTATTATAAATTATCATACCAACCTATAAAGATATTTCGGATTTAGCACTCGGAGTAATCGGCAACAGCAGTGTTTCTACTTTCTATGCGTACGGTTTTTATTGTAAAATCATGAGTCATACTGTCATCTGAGATATTTTGAGCTATAGAGTATGAGTAATTTTATTGAGTGATTTACCAGAAAAAAGATTCTTTTCAACATAAATAATTTTTTAAAACTTTCAATTATTAATGTCAAAATGTCGATTTATGCTTGAAAAATAAATACACTAATACAGTACTTAATACGATTGGACAAAAATTTAATCGTTATGTCATTTGTACATGTACTTATGTATTATATAAAGTTATGAGTTGTATTTGTCGATATAAAAATTACGAAACGCAATAAATATATCTTAATAGATAAATAGATAATTAATTTATACGATATTTGAATATTTTGTATACATTGATGTAGGCATATTATATCTCGTACAGTCGTACTGCATAATATTGTAATATAAGTTAACGTCAAGTAGATTTTCATGTTTTTTTTTTCACACTATTATTCGGTGTTACGTCCTAATCGTCGACTGGTTAGCAATTTTTGTTTGAAAATAAAAAATATTAAAAGTACCTACTATAATAGTGTTAAGTGCGATAGTGTACATCGATATATGTGACTATAGTGAGCTGGATAGTCAGCGGCGGGTTTTTTTAGCATATACCATCCACGAGGTATAAGCAAACAGACGCCAAAGCGCGCGTGCGAAGATCTTGCGGAGTATTCGTCGCGGGTAACCCTTTTCCATCCGACCATCCGGCCGCATACGTTCTCGTGTTCTAACGTGTGTTACAAAAACACATACGCGTCCGCCCGCCGCCACCGCGCGCCACTACTGCCACCGCCGCCGCCGTTCACTGCTTAGTTCGACTTCGGAATCGGTTCAGTTTGTTACCGACGGTTAGACGCTGAACACTGATTCTGGTGTTATGTACTTAAACACGCAGCTCTTTCTAAATATTTTTCTCTATTCTATAATCTCCTTTCGTATTGCTATTTCCGACGATCGTTAATATTATTTATTTATTTTTTAGATTTTACATACTATTGTTGTGTCGTTTTACGTTTCGTGTACAACACCGCGGCAGTCTCTAAATGTGCGTTGACGTTTTATGCGATCCGAGACCGTCCGTTTCGTACCGTATCACGACAACGGCGTCCCGTTCGATTACAATATTTGTAAATTATAATTTAATACAGTCAAACTAATAAATAATTAGTAGGCATAGCACAACAGAGATATTCAGAGAAAAAAAAATAAATAAACAATAATAATACAATCGTAATAGTCACGGACATTTTTTATGACCGGTTTAATAGAACCATGCACACATTCCGGTTGCCGGAGTTCCTGAAATGCGTCAAGAATTATCTGAACAAAAAAGGTAAATACCATTCGTCTGTCCGCCAAGCTACGGGTCCCCAGCTCGGTAAAATGCCAAAACGCCACGCATACGTGCGTAAAATAAATTATCACAATATGTGGGTAGTGTGGGTACTTCGGTTCATTGATAGTATTATTAATTATTATTATAATAGTCGCATAATAGACAAAATAGTAGGCATTATATTATTATCGTTAGGTTTGTCGGTTGCGAGTATACACGAACTATATATTAGGTAGGTGGTGTCCGGGTGTCGGTGATGATAATTACTACTATTTATTATTGTTATGTACCGATATTCTTCGCATCGGCGTGTGTGTGTGTTTTTTCTTTTTCGAAGATTTGTGAGCATTTTGTCCACTTATAATACGGCCACTCCAAAAATCTCTCCTCGTGCATTGTTACGGTGCCCAGACGGCGTCTGTCGTAAATTATTTTCGTCGTCGTATTATACACAATGCATATAAGCGTGCACGGTGATAATTAAAACAACGACATTATTATACACTACTACTACGATTGCTTTGCTCTTATATACATATAAACGTTTTTGATGCTTAATAAGTAGGTAATTAGCGGCGCGCAACACGCGAGTGTAGGTAATTTAATAAATTCTAGCGGCGCACTTGGTCACAAGTCGCCTGCAGTAAAACAATCGTACGTAATCGGGCACAAACGCTGCACCGCCGTGGCCGTCGTACCACACACACGCAACGGATGTAACGACGCAGCCGGTGCTATACCGCAGTTTTATTATTACCCGGTGCGTGCGGTATCCTCCACGTCCAGCGGAAGTCTGTCGGAAATACGTAGAAAAACCGAGGAAAGTAAAAACGCAATATGGGTGGCGTGTTGTAGGTATTGTAATAATATCGTACGTTCAAAACGTATTTTCGGAATTAATTTCAATCACCGCGGGTTCAAAAATATCTCGACTGAATTTCAGCAGAACCCGACGAGTGTAGTACACGTTACTCGAGTTGGATAACGTGTAACCGCGTATCAGCAGGATCTCTTATATAATATTCCAACCTAATGTATTATTATTTATTATCACTGGGCGGCGAATCCGTCCCAGACGCCGCTGCCAATATGTATTATATTTGAAAAAATATGGTTTACAACATGTGTATTTAATTTCAAATTCGGGCGTTGTTTTTTCGAAATTTTCAAAACCGTCGCGGACGCGCCGCGCCCTTGGCCTCCGGCCGTTATACTTCGAACGCGGCGCAAATACCGGAGTCTGGATACAGGTGGAAAATTGCCGTGTTGATATTCCGTCCGTCGGCGGCGTGTGCTCGCATAAATAACACTATTTACGTTTGTGTATAGATTCAAGGACAAATATTCGTTTATAGTATATACATACATAATATATATGTATTATATTTCACTATAAGTTTCTTATTATTATTATTTTTTTTTTTTTTTGAGGTCAACTTTACTGCGCGACAAAGTGTTTTACCGACCCTATTTCTTTTTCTTTTGCGTCGTGTTATTATTATCAAAGGTACGACTTTTTTGTTCTCTCCGGTTATTTGTTTACAGACGATTTTTGAGTACTCCCTATTTTCCAGGCCCTTGCGGTGTTCGCTTCCGGCCTAAGGTTGTGTACAATATAATTTAGAATCGCACGAGTGTTGATGAGACCTAATGGCAAAGCCAAAACATCGCATCCGTCAATATATTATAATAATATTATTACGCGATAGTAATAACGACGACGACGGCGAGATAATATGTATAATAATAAAATAATACATTTTATATATTATATAATATTATGTCATGTTGGTGTTGCTTTAATATTCAAATTTTGTCTTGGACGGAAGCAAGCTTTGTAGCTATACACTCGTGTTGTTTTCGTAAGTGATAATTGCAGTATACCTAGAAACGTTATCAACTTCTGATTTTGTTGTCAAAAACATTCAATACACAATCAATGCGGCATTGCAGGTATCAGCAATAATTATATTCTATGTTCATCACCTGTTCACCTTTTAACCGTGTTAATAATATCACCTGCGAGATTGTCTGCAGTTTAAAGATAAAGTAAAATGTTCACTGTACTTTAAAATATGATTTAACTGCCACGTTTCAATGAACATGAGATTGTAGGTCTAATATTGGTCTAAATTAAATTTCATATTTAAATATCCTCATAAAATATACGATACATCCCTTTTGTTATGTGACGAATTTTATATGCATGTATGGATTACTCAATTTTAAGTGGATAAAAATATTAAACTATTTACACATAAAGTGTCGTATTCGATTGAATAATTCAAATTCATCTTGTAAGAGTAACGCGAGTACCTATATAATGTAATAACTACGCTGTATTTAAAAATATCGTTGTTTGTTGAATACCCATGGGATATATTTTCGCTTAACTATTTCAAGGTTCGTATTATGCTATAGGTACTTTTAAAAATATTTGAGCGTTGGCCTATTACGGGATTTTTGTATTACGTAAATTAATGTACAACATTTATGTTTCATCATGTTTTCGTCCACCTATTGTTTTAGAATTATTCACTGTTTATTATAATTTATAATAGTTTATGGTAACTTAAATACTTTAAAAACTATAATGTCAACCCCAAATTTGTAAATCACGATTTAGACTTTATTTAACATTAACAATAAGAAATACTTAATAAGTTTTATAATTAACTGTAATGCGCAGTACTGTAATACACGATGAAGCTTTTTATATCTATTTTTACTAACATTAATAGATTTGTTTTAACAAGAATTACTTGGTAGCATACTAATATGAATAGTAAACAACAAACATAAAATATTGCTACTTTGAACATAATAATTAAAATATAAGTTGAATAATTAATTTTTGAAAATTATATATTAGCTACATGGTTTAAAAATTAATTCGTTATTATTTATGACTTCGCTTTGATACCTATGTGACCATATTTTTTAAAACTATAAAAAAATAATAGTATCATATATTATTAGAGTTCCTCATTTCTGATTTTAATTATTAAAATTTGAGATTTTGAGAAAGAATTTTTGATTTGTTATTAGTATACATACAAAGTAAATAAAATAATACAATATAAATCGTTAATGAACCAACAAGCATACATTTTCCTTAAAGTTAATTTTATTATAGGTATCAACTGTTGAGGTATACTTTGTATAATTAAATATTTATATGTTATACCTGCTTTAATATGTTTATTATAGTTTATTTTATTTTGTCTTACCTCTATAAAATGTAAATCACTTGTTACTTTTCACTAAATGTTAGTAATTATAAAATAATGCATAAAAAATATGCATATAACATAAAAATATTATAGTAACTGTATATTAAACCTCTATATTTAATTAACAAAAAAAAAATCTAGGTATTTTATTTTTCTTAAAATTTTAATATTTTTTGAACAAAATTATTAAATATTGTTATACTGTAATTTATTGTTTCGTGCCTATTATTTACTATGTTATAATTTAGCAATTGTTAATGCATCATGTATTAATGACCTCATTGGGTTAATTAAAACAGCTATGAATGAGTAATGTAATTACATCGAGATTTAATGTAGTTTTATTGATTTGAGTATTAATTATTTAAAACTGTAGTTATCTACTGCAGTTTTAATTAATTAATATAAACAAATTAATTATTAATTATTATTTTGTATTTTGTATTTTGATCGATACTTACAAATCACATTCTGATATATTATAGTTGTTGACATTACAAATATATAAGGTATATATTATCTTAAAATTAAATTTTAAATGAAGCAAAACATAATATTATAATATAATAATTTAACGGGCAATGGCAATTTGTTCACAATGGCTTAGGCTTTGATTATTTATAATCTTAAAAGGATGATGTTATTAATTAATTCATTGTTATTTTTGAGTTTCTATTAGTATCTATTTATTGAAAATTATTGGATAAAAGTGCTTATACTATATTAATAAAGATTGTGTTTTAGAATACGATTTTTTATTGATGTGAACTTGATACAAAAAATGCTATATTTCCCTCAATAAAATGTAAATCGCTTGTCACCTGTCACTAAATATTAATAGTATCTATATACCGAATCGGTTGATAAATTGTATAAACATAAATGATAATGAATTATGATAGTAAAGTCATTCTTTTGTCTTTTATTAAAAAAAAAAAAAAAATATCGATTCTAATCACAATAATACTTATATATTATGTAGATAAAGTGTGTTATAGATATATATTTCATCGGTTTTCAATCGTTTTCAAAATGTTTATACGTATTTCAATAGCCCCAAATGCATATATTATATTATATATACTATGCATAAATGCATTAAGTCTTTAAATAATCGAGTTTGATGAGAAAAATAAAAAAAATATCTAATATGAAATAACAGTTTAAATAACAAACAAATAAAATGTAATGTTCCATTAGTATTTAACATTATACTTGAAAATTATTTAAATTCCAACTGTTTATGTATAATCAAAACAAATGCGTTATAAACATAATATCGTATTTCAAAATTAACGGACTAAATAAATTGTTTTATGTATTAGCTATGGCATTTGTATTGATATTTGATATAATCAGTCTTAAGAAACCATAATTCATCAATGCGTTACAATAACAACATTTTTTTAAATGTATTATTATTCTCTGTTTTCGTTTGATGTATTATATTTTGCATATTGTTTAGATTACTGAATTCACACTAAATTATTATAAATTATAAAGCAAATCAGAAATTTGTCTTGAATTTATTTTGTATCGAATAATAATTATTCAACGTTTGTGGGATAAAATACAATTTTATCGTCGTTTAACACTAACATACACAATTTAAATTTAACTATTATATTATATTATATAAAATTTTTATTACAATTTGTGTTTTACTAACACAAACACCTATGCTGGTTACTAATAACCTTAAAGTAGGTATATATTATAATATAACCTATTCAATAATTATATTAAGGTTATATTCATAATACAATATTATTGTTGTATTAGGCTTACAATATATTTATTTTATTAGACTTTACCAAACGAATTATTCGAATGCGGGTCTATAGAAAATCTAAGTAGAACTATTTTATCGATTATAATAAACGTTTGTTTGATTTGTCGAATAACTAGAAGAATAGTTTTCTCGTGTAGAAAATTAAGATTTTTCCAAATTTTATATTGTGTAATTAATAATTGAATAACTGCAGGTCTAGGGTCTAATCCTCGAACATTTACACCTAATAGCACGTCTGATGAAACTATGAATTGCGTTATACAATACAAAGGGCTTTAAAGAAATTGTGAAACGTGTATGAATAGTGTTAAATAACTTTAAATGATCGAATTTATAATTTACATAAATTATACACGTCTACTACGCGTCTTCTACACACTTAAATTTCCATATTACTAGAACATATATGGCTGAAAACTCGTACACTATAATATTACGTCCATTTTTACACAAACAATGTTTATATGGTATATGTATATTATTCAGAAACACTTTATGCTTTAGATACAATTTGTCAATAAAATTCCGTCGATGTTTTGACGTAAAAAAACTTGCGCACAACTTAATATATTTTAACTAAAGATTATCATAAATGTCGAATCAAAAAAACAGTATTACAATTTGCAGTAAAAAATCTAGCGTTCATAAGTGCATACACGATTCTATAATCATATGGTTTCATTTTCTATACTATGTCCATATATTAGTCATCGGTCAATAATTATTTCTACTCTAAAATTGTGTGTTAATGATTACGCTGTACGCGCACACGTCGCACACACATACTTCAGTATAGGTATACGCTATACACGTATATGCACGTGTCGTTATGGATTTTCGTTACAACTCGATCTTCTAGCTGTGTACAAGAAACGTGAACGACACTTTCCGTATTATGTGATATACTTATTATACCACACACACGCACACATCTATCTGGTGGTAAATATTTCTTTTGGACTTTAATACTGTTTTTTTTTTTTTTTTTTTTTTTTTTTTTTTATTATTGGTTCCAACGCGGCGGTTTAATATGTCGATATTGTCGACCGGCCACTGCGTATAGAGTAGAATATTATATAGCCTAGACGAAAACCGATATTTTGATGATAATAGTTCGGTGACTACGCTGCTGCCAATGGATGAAAATAATAATAATAAAAAAAAAAAAGAAACATAAAATAATAATAATAATAATATACAAGAGCCTTCTTCGCCGGAGTGTATAGTGTTAACTGAATCGAGTCACGAAGCAAAAATTATATTTTACGACATTACTGGTCATTACTGCATCTCATCATGAACGCCTATTTGCATTAGAATACAACGCGGTAGGTCAACTTGAAAATTTTTTCAAACCCATTTCGGAAGTCCCGTGCCTTCCATACAAATCGCGTGTGGCATATTGTTTTTTTCTGTCTTATAACAGTACCGTGTTTACGTATGTGTATAATGTAATACCTGCGCACGCGCGCGCATGTTGAAAGCATCGAAAGCTGTGCAGTCAGGTCGCAATTTTCAATCGCAGCGTACTTGCGTGCTTGTTTGGTATACCTATTTATACATTATACTATATAGAATGCAATACATATTCGCGGGTGTTTGTATTAAAATGGGGGTAAACGGTGACATTATGACAATAATATTGAAATTTGTATTATAATATATTGTAATGTATTATACAAATACAGAATTAAGCCAACGTCGTCCGGGGCAATGCGCGACGTTTCGCAGTCCATTCACGCGCGCAAATGTTGAAAACCTATATAGTGAGCTCGATCGGTAATTTATTGAAAACATCGATATTTTTCACATTATGATCATTTATCTCTGTCTCTGTTGTCTTCTATTGTCCAGATACGTGTTAAAACTATTTCGTCAAATTCGTGTACAATAATAATACTATGATTTATTCATTAATCAATTCGATTTCCTAACAATTCTATTCTATACTTATTCGAATGCGTACCTATATCATAATATTGTTCACACATATAAATTATTTGAAATTGAATTTTAAAAACAATGAATATTCTCTCAACATACAAATATGTAATGAATAACCTTTTAACAACCATTAAAACAAAATTATGTTCATTAAATATTAATGGTTCGTTTATAAGAAATCGTTATCAATATATTATTCTATTTTCAATATTGCTTGCATTAATTTAAATTGATAAATAAATGCTACAATATTTAATTTAGGTAGAACCTTAGGAATATATTTTACTTTTTATTTTAATCCAAGAACAGGATAGAACATGTTTGTTGTGTTTTTTTCCCATTTACAATTTGGATAATTTCGTTTTAATAATGATAAGGGGAGAAAAATTGGCACTGGTGACGCCTAGACGGTATTAATATATTGTATTGACCACGCCGCATTTTACGCATATTATGTTATTTAGATTTTTAAATCCTTAGGTCTTCAACCCGTCTTTCGGCTATAGCGAATTATAATACAAAACGTTATTTCTCCGTGGGATATCAACCTGATAGTGGCGTCTAGGGAGGGGAGGTCGAAGTACCAAAAATAGATCACCGTCTCGTGCCAACGGGATGAAAAAAATTCTCATACCATTTTACACTTGTGAAAAATAAAATACCTCAAGGCAGTGGTTCCTAAATGAAAATGAAAATTATATACATTTAATAATATTTTATAAATTAAAATCATCATGAATAAACAAATGCGTATAATACTGCGACGTAAATAATTATAATATTTAAATATCTCACAAGTTATACGTTGGTTTTTTATTTTTGTTACGTTAATTAATTACTGTTAAAAATGTGTGCATTTGAAAAACACTAAATGTCTTGTTCTATACTACCGTGTAGGACTCCCATTCATGAAGGATATTGTTTCATTCATTAATAATGAAATAAAAATAAAAACCTTTAGTACCAATCTGTCTATTTTTATATTAAATTTTCATTATTTTCTGTTAATATACGATAATTTGTTTGTTCGTCACATGAGTAGTAGGTCATAATATGATCTAGATAACCGCACGTATAAATGTACATCAGCGATTATATGTAGATAAATAGATGAAATGAGTATGTGAAGGGAGTAAGAGTGAGAGTGAGAGAAGTATTATGGCATAGGTCATTATTATTAATAATAAATTAATATTATAATTGAGTTGAAAAGATTCTTTTTTCCCGAACTTGATTTTTTTACTAGGTATTTTTTTTTCTGTCGATTTTTCGTCGTTTGCAATTATGTCATAAGTTATGAATTTATGATTCTACTACTATTACGAGTCATATTAATTTACCTTCGTAAATTTTTACAACCATATCACTAACACTGTGTTGATATAGGCTAGTCTATACAAAATACATATATTTATATAATAGCTAAAGGCGTATATTGTCCGGGTAAATATTATGAAGTACAATGTTTATTTAATATCGTTTGTAAAATAATAAGTGATGGCATCTGAAACTATATCAATGCACGTAGTTGTTTGATGATATTGTAGGCGTTTAGAAAAAATGTCTGTCTATTTTGTACGCCATAAACCATTATCGTTATAGGAGTGAGAATTTTTCATCTATTGTCAAATACGGGTTTTTATTATTTTTGCAAGCATTGTCATTTGTTATGTATTCAGATTCGGACCAAGATAAAATATGAGACGGCTTAGGATCATTGTTCTTGCATTTCATCGTCGTCAGCTCTTCTGATACTTTTATTCTGCGGGGGCTTTTGAATTTTCTACGCTATACAGTAGCAGCTATTATATAAATGTACGGTACTATATACATGCACATACACTATATAGGTAAGATATTTTTTTTTTTTTTTTTAGGAACTGCGCTCGTTTTCGGAACGCTATACCGATTTTTACTGCACAATGATCGATTTTCCCTAGATCGTTTATCCGTTATTCGCTAAAATAAAATCCATTTTTTTTTTTTTTTTTTTGTTTGTTTGTTTTTACGTCAGCGCAAAACTGCGCTCGTATTGGTCTCATGCACAATGAATACACACTGAATAAGCTGATAAGCTCTTTGGGTACAAGAAGATAACGTAACCCACGCACACGTAGGCTGTGTTATGACCCTAACAGCTTCGTATTCCATATGCACGTGTGTGTGTGTGTGTGTGTGTGTGTGTGTGTGTGTGTGTGTGTGTGTGTGTGTGCATGCGCGCGTGCGTGCGTGCGTGCGTGGTGTTATCGTGTTTTTTTCGTTTTGGGTGTTCTTTTGGCCTTGATACAAACTACAATTGGCTCATTCATACTAAACACTGCTGTTGTTCCTCGCCACTCAATATATTAGTATTTTATTAAGAGGACGCGTAATACAACAATCCGTCGTATTTATTTATCATTTATTAATATTATTATGATTATACGCTCAACGTATCAAATTTACATTTCGCACTATCGATACAGTTAGTTTTGCTCTAGTTAGTATTTTTTTACACGTAAACTGACCTGCTATTATAATAGCTATATTATCGAACTATTCGAACTCATAAAGAACATATGTATAGTATTTATAAATCGAAGAGTTTTATCTTATATCATGTTATTTTTTTTTATGTAAGTTCTTCGTTTCAAAATAATATAATATGAGACCTAGTTTTAAATGTGACAATAGAACTAAGTGGATGTCGTGATCTCTTTTTAAAATTTGATGATACGACTTAACAACTTTGACAAAACCTCGAAGTCAGTCTTTCGGAAAGTGTGTTGTATTGTATATATTGTATGCTACGTGCATTCACAATGAAAATACGTATTATAGCAATATGTATATTATTCAATAGTGTATTACACATCTTCGTAATATTTCACTCTACTTTAACTAGAAATTAATCGTGTAATGTATTATGTCTATATAAACCGTAGATTGTCTATATTATTTTATGTATAGATTATAATAGAAGACAATAAGACTTACTTCTGTTTTGACGAAAGAGAAGGGATATTTAAATATTTCTCTAGTCTAACCGAGAAGAGGTAGATATATTCATAAAAATATTGCTATATCTATATTACCCGGCCGTTTCTAAATCTTAATTGTTCGAATAATGACGTTTCAATTTGACGTTGACGTGTACTTGGGAACGTTCCTATTTAATTTTATTGATGTTATTTTGATTACACTTTTATTTTATTCAATGTATGAAATTTATATATATATAGTATCCCGATTACCGAGTAAGCTTTGGGCTATGTTGAACAATATATTATTATTGTTGTTAAATACCTATGTATAATAATTTGAAATCTTGACACCTACACTTAGTATTTCTATTTATTCTTGAATTTGGTAAGCTCTAGGTTAAAGTTCGAGTTGCAGATACATGGTTCAAATTCAAAAATAAGGTTAAATATTGATGTTAAAATTAGGTTAACAGTCATAGACGCTCGCAGACTTTATTGCAGGTTGAATATGCATAATAGAAAATTAGGCCCTTCCCACCAACAAGAAAAGTACTATGTAATAAAACAACCAATTATTGTCAATAAATTATAAAATGTTTTAGTAAAATTTATAAAAAAATATTTATGGAATTTTGAATTGATCTATAACTTTTTTAATATCTAATTTGGACTTTTCACACCTTATTTGAAAATGAAACTTTTAATGTATATAAATATTATGTTCTTTAAAAAGTTAAAAAGGGTCTTAAAGAGGATATTAATGATCTCTTTTATTATACCTTGCATACACTGTACGAACGTCTATGATTAGGTACTATGGTTTACCACATTTTGTACTTTTATCCTTACATATTATGGTAATGCGTATTATAACATTCACATAACATAATTTAAGGGTAATTGTATTATTTTACTACAAAATACCATTAAAAATATGTAATTATTTGAATAATTTAAATTCAATGTATCAAAAGAGCTTTGCGAACCATTCAATATTTTGAAAACATTAAACATTCTATATAATATATATATATATATTATATTGAAACAATTACGTATAATACATAAATAAAAAAGTAAAATTTCCGCTCTCAAGAATTTAAAAAATTCGAACGATGATTCATTTGAGTGTTCGTTTTTACGTATCTTAAATGACTTAAACGAGCAGTATAGGTAATAATAATATTTCCCATTCATTTTTTTTACTTCTATCCGCTGCGTATATTTATGTATGCACATGTGACATTTTACAAACAACGCTCCTGCAGTCACCTCTATGTATCAATTTTACACATTTTATAATAATGTATACACTTCCGTATTATTTATAGTATGTATCCGTATAATATAACGCTTTTACGGATAATATATTTCGAGCCATTGCGGCGTTGACCGATGGTTAAATAATATTCGCCATCGGTCACAGGCGACTTCTGTGTGGGCACTTGGTGAACTGTACGCTTTATATAATATGTACTTATATATATATATACATACATATTATATATAATATGTATACTTAATCTATATACGCTTATTTTCGTTCAGGTGTATAATATTATTATTGTAGTGTCCGAATTCCGACGGCAATCGCCTGATATACAGACCATCTAGAATGATTTATCGGATGTCGTACTATTATATATAATCGAATATACCTTTCCACCGACAGCTTTTGTGTTGCAATCAGGTTAGGGGTTAGTGGGACGGAGGGATGAGCTCCATGGTTTGGTCATCATATATTGAATGTATACCGAGATCGATGGCCACGTAATACGTTTCTCAATTTAACCCCGTGTCGTATGGGTATTCCGAATACATACATCGTATATTCGTATAAGACTGAAATATAATTTTATAATATGTGAAGTATATAGAAAATAATAAATAAATAAAAACGGTGTCTGTGATCCGTAACACTTGTGTTGAATTCACGTTATCGTTGATGTGTCCGCGTCTGTTCGGGAGTACCTAATATATTATTGTGTAGTTTTATTATCGTCTGTAATGATGGATGGGCGTCTAAATTCTTAACCTATACATTTTTATAATATTATTTAATAAGTGTTGTTGACAAAAGAAAATGTTCCATTTAAACTAGCTGTCTTCCTTCTAATGCGCGAACTTACACTCATTGCATTATTAAAAAAATACTATTACAAATTAATACATTTCGATTACTATTATTTATTGAAGTAAAATATTTGTATTTATACGATAGGAAAATAAAAATTTTTTTTAATGCTTTTTAAACGAATAGGTTTTAATGTGTTATAGTGTGCTTGATGTGGGTTAAAGCCTTGTATGTAAACGAAAATAAATATAATAATGAATTTATGTTTGGTTTAAAGGTCGTTTCAAATTAAAATCGGATAATATCAAATGTATAGTCTCTTTTGTAGGTTTTTTTTATTTACGTAATATATTATTTCATTCACTATAATATATTTCACATAAGTTTACATTTCCACACGCCACTTATTCCTTATATTTAACTTTCAGTTCGAATATTACGATCGATTTAACCCATATATTTTATATAAACATAAATCTTCGCAGAAAATCAATAATCTGGTACATTAACCGTCGTTTATTTCGTAATTACTAACAATAATGATAGCGCGCGTGCAAATTAACTGTGGTCGTTGATAGATTGGTTGTACACAGTGGTAATCAAAACTCATTTGAATCAAAAAACACACCCGGACTACATAAAGATGATTGAAAATTAAATCTACTAAAACAGCTCATCTAGCAGAAAAGCAGATAATATAATTTTATTTTGTGGGTTGAATAAATAATACATAATATATTAGTTTTAGATACCTATACTGTATAGTGATTTATGTTTGCTCATTCATATTATGACGTCGATAAGAATATAAAGTGTATACATTTTTTTTTTTACTGAAAATCATTCATATTTTACAGTAAGTGTTCAACTACGGCAAAAAACAAATTAATTTCGATTTCAACACCACCCCTTATATAGTATAGGTAATAATATATGACGAGTGATTACTATAGGATTAGATAAGTAAATTATCACTAGAATACAGTAAATAATATAATTGAGAAACTATTTAATATTGTTATTATATATTGTTAAAGATGAGTAGGTATACTAAACATAAAAAAAAAAAAATCGAATTGTATCTACATTCTTTGAGCCTATAATGTCTGAAAAAGATAATGATTTACAATTCTCATTTGTTCGAACCCACTCTAGAATTGTGTCAAATTTGTATTGTTTAATTTACACATATTAATAATGAATAGCGTAATAGCTGATAATGTTCTGAAGAAGATTATTGTTAATTTTTATTAGTAAAGTATATTGAATAATGACAGCAGTCGTGGTACTACGATAATATATTATGAATTGCAATGGTCATAAACCACATGTCTATATGCCTAAGGACAAAAAATGAATTATGGGGCTAAGTCCTCTTAACCCCCCTCCCAACATGCTACGCTGTTCGCGATGTGTCTGTACCTAAATATTATGTTTAGCATAGAACAATTTATTTGAGTTTGACAATGATTATTGTATAATCAGTAGCTTAATATTACGATAAATTATATATTATACTAATGTTTATTATATTCATACCTACGGGTGTACTATAATATGATGCAGAGAACACACCCATATTATATTACTATGTACCATGTACGCACATGCCGAACTTAAACGAAAAATGAAAATTAACAATCAAATTAATTTATAAAATATTATGAAAGTGTTATAGTAAATAATCAAGTTTTAACTATATTATGATTTTAAGTTTTTAACGATATATTTAATTGGTTTATTCAATTTCAGTATTGCGCCGTGGTACTACAACGATTTAGGCAAATCATAATGTACATATTATATGCGCAAATCGACCAAACAGCTGCAAGCTTAATAATTCTTGAATGTCGCGCCGAAATTAATATAATTTCCACCAAAACCTGCGCTGCAGCGCTTATTGCATAGCTGTTACCGCGGGGTTGTTCCCTAAAGTTCAGAAAAATGTTCTGGTTGATTGTCGATCAGCTTAATATTTAATACTTATTAGTGTGGAAAATTAGAAATGACGAGTGCGATTCGATTTTTACTCTATACGCGCACGTTTATACGAATAACTGCAGAAACACCTACAAGCCGTTCTGTCGTTACAATAATCGTATATACATGCGCAGGGTACTTAAATTTCAAATATGTTTTAAATCCGCTTTGCATTGAACACTTAATATATTAAATTTGAGGTTTTTTTTTTTTTTTTTTGTTTTGCACGAATTTGTTCGACGTGACACACAATACATTTATACCTTTTTACAACTACCTAACCGCAGGCAAACGGTCTCGTTGATAAATCGTAAGTTGCGATAATAATGCGCGCTATAATATAATGCATGCACCTTATATAACATTATTATAATCGTACTACGCACACACAAATCATTATAATATCATATATTATAACGTATACACTATAATACGCGTATATTATTATCATATTAATATATTCGTTTATTATAATATTTTATACGGTATATACAAATACAACAGCAGAGCGGTATAACATGCGGACGGACGTGTACTTCACTTCGCAATGATAACCGGCCCTTCTTATCGCCGATTTACCAACCACATTTATTATACACACGACGTATCTCCATTTCTCCCCTCCCATCCCCTTTCACAAACACCGTGGTACGCTGCTACTGTTGCAGCCTACGTGCCCGTCGGCATGCGTAGCATTTTACAGAAACTGTACAGTAGCTGTACGTACTGCGTATATACAGGCACTTGCGACGTGTGTATTGACGTTAAATCGTCATCGTCGTCGTCGGTGATATGTTTTTTTTTATGTATCTTTCCGGGCCCCCACGGCGTTTGTGCGCTTTGTTGTAATCTGACGAACGAATTTCGTTAACCTTACGAGTCTATTATACAATTTATCATATTATATACTCGTGTATCTATTAGTGGCGGGGCGTAGGTATCTGAAGTTCGACCACGAGGGACTAATTTTTTATAATACAACTTTTGATGCCGAGGGTCCCCCTCCGTGCAGCCTCCGTCCTCATTATTTTGCTTCTTACATTTTTAACATTAATATTCATTTATATTTATTCATTCGACTATTTCATTTCCTTTGGAATCCCGTGGAGCGGGCGATCTACGCATCTTCCCTATTAAATATGCTTCACGCGTAAGTATATGTATGTTTTGCATAATTTGTTCATTTCGTGTGGCCCATTTCATTTTGTATTTGACACTAGAAAATAGTGAATATCATAACAGTTAGCAGATTATAATACAGTTGATTACTCGTGTGTGATATTCGTCGTGATCTTATTAGAGTCTATAAGAGGTGCATGCGCTGCATACCAATGATGTTAGTGCTCGTCGAATATTACACGTGCTTATGCACTCAAAAATAATGACTTTAGTGTACAACGACTGTGTATTGTGGGTTTATTGGACATACTGGACAAGACGAATTTTGGAATTGATGGTCGATTTTTGACAGTGGTACATTGTACGTATATGTACTATACGCGTATACGCAGACGAAACGTATGCAGTATGACGCAAAATGGATTTTATGAAATGAAATAGTGACTATATTTTGCTATAAATACTTAAATATCTTAAATACATTTAACATCTGTTTTATTTGATCATTATAGAATTAATTACTATAGTTATAATATCAATATTAAGGCTTGGATTTCAATGCAAAGTGCATTTTCTGGGAGAATGCATTCAAAGTAAATAAATTATTTGATGTGAGAGATACTTCAAAGGTGAAACTATTATTTTGCACTTATTACATTTTTTTGTTTTTATATTTTTAATAATCCATATTAATACCTATAGATCATTAAACGAACTTTTTGCGTAAATAAGGATGTTCAAAATATTACATTATCAAAAAATATTCTTTTCATACCATTTGCTTCAATAATTTTTTTTATGTATTTTTCATTTGTATTAAATGTTCTATTTATGAATGTATAACATCTTTACCTATATTTACAACGATCGGATATATTGTGTCTTACAATAAATTTTTATATCGCGTTTATTTAAAGTATATACTGTTTATTTATTGTGTGTGCCTATTTTATTTTGTATTATTTTCAGTTAAGTTAAGATAAAGAAAAGTTAAAAATCTCGTTTGAGTGAACAATTTGAGTCACTTTTTACGGGCATTGCGTTGAAAAGAAGTTTGTTAGAGCGTTTTATGATAATTTTTTAGCCATTTAAATTCGAGTTTTAATTATGATTGTTAATTATACCATTTTTAAGTTTCAAATATTTTTAACAAGTGTATTATTACATATGTATTCTAAAACATACTATTATTAGTTAACAATAAACTTTATTTGTTCAGTATTTATGCATCGAGATTTTGAGAAAAATATTTTTCCTATTTATACGTAAATCAATACTAAGTATGTAGTAATCATACAAAGCCTAACAAGTTTGATTTTTTTTATTTTAAAATAATATGTAGGATTGGGTTATCACACACGTAATTACGCCATTACGCGTAAATCGCGTGTTTGTCGTAAGCGCCGCACCCGATCGAAAGATGCGCATTTCGTTTGGTAATATTCTGCACTTTAGTATTTCCGGTCGGAAAAGCGATAACCTAACCCCCATCAGAAAACTCTTTATACATACGAACGTTTAATATTTATTTTATTATCATTTATGTCTCTTCGAATCCGATATAATCCGATATGCGTGTTCGATGTTCCGTTGTTATAATTATTGTTACCTACTGACAGTTAATACGCAATATATATTAATATATTGTGTATATAATATTAACATATTACGTTTACGTATAATATATGGTTTACAATCTGCGTAGTGTATAGTGTGAGTGCCCGACTGACTTTCGTCGGGTGCAGTTCGCAAGGCCCTTCGAAGTGTTTTATATATTATGCAGTCGGTTAACTAGGTGGATTTTATTTTATGTTTGGGGTGTCGATGTATTCTATCCAGTAAACGGAACTCTGCAGTCGTAAAAGGTGGTTCACATGTTAGGTAGTTACACATTGTACACACAAACAGTCATTTATATATATTGTACATTTCATAATGTATACAAATAATATACATGCATTAGGGTACGCAATATGCATATTGCGGGATCGGGATAATTGGTGAAAGAGTTTTTGCATGTGAAAGCTGATAAAACGGAGAAAGGATGAATACGGATCATTGAACCTCAAAAGACTATAGAAAATGAAAAAAAATTCGGAAACCTTCGATTTTATTTATTAAAAATACTTATAGTAGAATCAAATAACGTTGATGGATTTTTATTTTACATTTCGTATTTAATTATTTTCCTTTATTTTTATTTATATGTATTTCGATACCCCAAATGTTGGTCCAATATTTGATTTCCGTAATATACACAGAAAATTGTACTCTACTTGACTGAAATCATGTGGTAAAGTGTTGGCATAATCCCTGTATTTAATATAGTAAGACAATTTAAATAATATCAGTGGGCAAATTGTTGTTAACGTTAATCGCCGAACAAGCTTTAATATTATTATCAAAGTTTGACTTCGATAGTCCGACTGGCAATTGTTATTAATTTATCTCGTATAATCGTCATGTCTGAATAGACTTCTAGCTAGTATTTATACATTAATATTTTATTTTTTGTGTTTATTCAAAAATGTATTATTGCTATAAAATATTTTAGTTCATGCTATAGAATATTAATATATATATACGTAGGAACCGGAAACAGAGGAATAGTGAGTATATTATATTTTTGGATAATTAAAAAAAAAAAAAGGCTTATACGAGTATTAGTGAGTTGTTTCACAAGGTTGTTAAAACTGAATGGATAAATTTCATGAAATTAATTACGTTATTATTACTTTTTTAATATATTAGTTTCTTACACAATCTTTTTTTTGTATAGTAAGTAATTTTTTAAAAATAATGCAGTGGCATTGATCACAGTCAAAAATATGTCAATTGGAGTAACTTAATTAATAATAATTTACATTAGTAAATTATTCCGGATGGTCCGATAGTGTTTTATTTATGGTTTTGCGGTACGAGAAGAGTAAAATTGAAAAAAACTGTTATTATTTGTATCAATAAAATAAGAAAAATTGATTTTATATGAACAGAGTCCCAATAAAGCCTTTTAAGATAAATTGAGTCCCGGGTTGTTTTAAAATATGTACTAATTGATTCTGCGTTTAAATACTAACTGAGTCCCGCCAAACTTAAAAACAAAAACATCTTCCTTCCCACTTTTATAGACTTAAAAAAAGTTTTTTTTTTTTTAATATTTTATTATAATTTAATGATTTATGGCTATAATATAATATAAATAATTTAAATGTTACTTGTATATAATTAAATTAATATAGGTAATGAATAATGATAAAATTACATTTTTTTATATTGGTAAAAATTTGTGTGATAAACAATTTATACAATTTATTATATTAACGATATCACGTAGTTATCTCCAAATACGTAAATTATGGTTGGTTTTATATTTTACTCAAAATAATTTTCGAACTCAATTATAGGTCGTATATTTATGATTTTCCAACCGCGGACTTAATTAGTATATTTATAATTTCCTAACCGCGGACTCAATTAGTATATTTATGATTTCCCAACCGTGGACTCAATTAGTATATTATTTTTTCCTCGTTCAGGTATTGGGACTCATTTAGTATACAGCGTATTAAAAAACGGGTATGGACTATCCCTACGGTGAACAGATAACAAAAATCAAAAAAAGTACATTATAACACTGCTTCTCTATCATAAAAAACCTTTCTCTAGATAAAATAAGCCAATGTGTATACTATCTACCCATTTTGTTCATAGATCATTTCTATCTATATTGATGGTTTTTTTATCTGATTATTCTATGGTTTTAATTTCTATTGTCAATTATAAAACTAATTATTTTAAATTATAATTTCATTACTATGTCAAATCATACTAACTAGGTGTTTTTTTTATGATGAAAATATTTTGAATTTAATATATTGAAAATATAAGAAATATTTTAATGTATGATTATTGAAAAAATAAAACTTTAAATACAAACATTTATTAATAATATGTTTCCTACTTATTTGACTTCAATAACACATCATATTACCTATCTTGTATTTATATATGCATTAGGTTGAACCATAAAATAATAATAATAATGAATAATAAATTTATAAAAAAAATTATTACCATGTATTTGCCCGTAATATATTCAAGAAACAAATACAATTGCATGTACTTAACACTAGGACAGTGTATCAAAAAAGAGTACTATCCTATGAAAAATAATATTTCTGGTCACCATAAGTATAAACCGTACATTTTTTAATTTTACTGTTTTTACTCTGGTATAGGTCGGCATGGATATTTAACTATGTAAAAATAAAAGATCTATTGATTGTAAAACTATTACATTCCTCTCAGTTTGTTAAAAATCTAAAATAATAATTTTCCATGATGACACTTTAGTGAATCGGGTTTAAGTACATTGGTTGATGACAAATTAGGTTGCTGGCCATTGGAACGGGAAGACACGTTATTATTGCACACGTATTATACTATTATATATACATACGAGTATTGTACAATATTACGAAATAAGTAACTAATTGGGTTTTTCAAATAAGTTGTCGTACAAGATTCTCGACCTCCACATCATTCATTACCATTATTTAGTATTTAACATACATTGTTATTTTGTTTGTCTGCGACCGGAGTCCGGGGAATTCAAGGAGTTGTTAGGTATACATATACATATATTGGGCATCTCTGTATCAATAAGAGGAGTAGGTAGATATATCCGACCAAGTAAAAATTATATAATTTAAGTTCAATGACTAACAGGTGTGGCCACTTCTGTTATAATCTGTTAAGGTTTAACACGGTTCATGTGTAAAAACCAAATATAGGTCAGACCTATGGAAATAAAAACTATATAAATGAGTGTGTATGCCTTGTCGTGTTTTGTTCGGTTTTTTTTTTAGTTATTGCAAGTACAATGACGATAATTTATAAATACGTACATTTTTCTAAGGACGTATTTATCTGATTTTGTATGCTTCGTTAAGAATGGTTTGATAGTGTACAAATTATCTAGACGGGCCGAGACGCACGATGGTGACGTTTCGTTTTTAATTTTCGAACTCGTCATAGTACATTATAAGTTACGCGTTTATTTTCCGAGCTGGAATTCTGTTATATACGACCCGAGTATTGGTTTTTTTTCTTTTTTTTTTTTAAATGAAATAACGAACCCCCCTTACCTACTTTATGTTGTGTGCCATTGCGTGTGCAGAGGACGTGGCGTCTGGGTTTAACTCGCCGACAATATACGCGTACAACAATGACAAGGTCACCTTGTAACGTCCTGCGGAACGGTCGAAATTTAATGGCGGTGCAGCTATATAAGCACACCGCGTGATGGTGCATTGTTCAATGGGCCAAACTTTTGGTATGGGTCACCATCGGTACCGTCGAACCAAATATCGCCACAACAACAACAACAAAAATACAAACAACAACAACGACGACGATGCAGGTACCTGAACACGTTACAAAAAAAAAAAAAAAAAAATAAAAATAAATATATATATATTAATATATAATTTATAATATTTAAGTCTCAACGCGTCTCATTTATGTATAATATTGCATGGCCTATGTGCAACCAACGCGACGGCGACGCGTTCGTCCGTATATTGTAGTGATGGTTGGTTTTTTCGCCTGAATTTGTCGTTGGCACCGATTATCGCAGAAAGTCAAATTTATAACGTTTTCATTAATTGTAAGCGTAGCATTATATACAGTTATGGTATTTTTTTTTTTTTTTTATGATTTTTCCACAAATAAGCTCCGTACACGCATTATATGGCTGACTCAGCTTTTTATATAACGAATCGATCCGAAGGAAATTAGCAAAATCAGGAATTGGTCGACCGCTATACGATTATGCATCTCTCTCATTCTCTCACACGTATATATAATCATATATGCATAAAATGATCGTGCTTTGTATTGGAATAATTATTAGGGAAATGTGTATTATATTATATAGGTAGGTACGTATGAACATCAATCCGGTATAAACTCGCCGGCGGTACACTTTAATCACGAGGGTATTGATAAAGAAAACAATATTTTAATGACACAAATGATAATAAATAAATATCCATGTCTGCCGGGCTGCCGCACACGAATTAATTCGGTTCCGATCAGACGATGGTACACATATTTTATACACACATATATATATATATACATATGTATATGTGGATTCTGATCGAAGGTTATTAATCATCGTATATTATAATATTTTTTTTTTTCGCGCATACCTTCTTTTTACCGGCTTGATATTAAATTTTGTTTTCATCGCCGCACTATGCTCAGAACTCAAACTGGTGTATGTTTTATAATATTATGTGTATGGATTTTTATATGTTACGAGTGGTTTTATTATTATACTTAATATATTATATTGCATACACTATGTTTGTATATGGATATACAATTTATTCAAACAGTTTTACGTGTGATGGTGTGAATGTGTCCTGTTTGGTGGTTGTGCTTGTTATTATACGATGACATTGGTATTGGTTCGAGAATATAACATACTCGCTTTATAGCTGTACCTATAATATATTTAATTAAGTAGTTGGTACTTTATAGTGTTCAAAAAATAATACGAATACGTTGAAGTTTAATATTATATTTGTATGCTATTTGGCATCGGTTGAATTATAATCACTATAATTTTTAATAAAAGACGTCCGTTAATAGTTTTACGTAGCACGTGCACTGTGCTTATAATGTGATATACATAATACACACACTCACACATATATGTATAATATTGTATTGTACAGATACAAATACTGTGCGTGAAAAATAGTTCCGTTACTCGGCATATGTACCTTACGTGATGTACATCGTTTGTATATTATACTTACGTTTGTGTATTCTCTTGTTACAGGGTTGCCATCCAGAGGAAGCGTCGGGGAGGAACTGCGAATGACTGCAGAGCCCTGTGGTGGTGGAGAACTGATTCGGATCACTACCCTGTCGTCGCCGGGACCGCAAAGTCCGTCGTCTAGGAGCCAGCACTATGACCCGGAATATGCGAAAATCGAAGCATGGCTCGACGAGCACAGGGATTTCGCTTACGATTATTTTCTCAGGTATACAATCGATTTTGTAATATAACACATGGATGGACCTATTTTAATACTATTGGGGACATTATTTCACCATGTTGTACACCTTTTAACATCCAATACTGGGCGGACTATATAATAGTCGATTTATTATAGTAGTTAGGTAAATTATAATAAAATATTATTAAAAAATGATTATGTAATATGAATTCTCTTAATAGAAACCTATTACGTCTAATTCATTTACGAATACTGTAGGACGTCCTTAATAGCAAAATTCACGTCGTATATGTACATTAAAAGTCGTCTATAATTACAACCGTTGTAATTGAGAAAACACAATGGTTTAATGACCCATTGGGTCCTAACGTCCCAGGAGCAAAACTTCTATCTGCAACTTAGTTGTTTATGACTACCGTTTATTTATGACCTGTTTTTCTGGTCTCTTGAATGGCAATTATTACTCATCTGTCATCATAAACTATATTTCTAGTGTCTACTGTTGTGGACAGTTGCATCATGTTTAAAAGAAATTAAAAAGAGAAAATGTATCCCATCGCTTTATTTGAGTACGTCCAACTGAGAATTGAAAATGAAATAATTTACAATAAAAAAGTGGGTTTTGTTTTAAAAAAAACAGGGCACTCCTAAAAAAGTACAAAATATGGTTTTAGGCTTATTAAAAAAAAAAAAAAAAATACGAAAAAATTAGATTTTGAATAACTGTATTATATTTATGAAGAAAAGAGGGGATATACTGATGCTTGTTGATCACCCTGGAAATATAACATGTATGTTATGATTTTGACCACAATTGGTTTTTTATCATCGTGTGTTCAGAAAAGCTACTAGAAACATCGTGGACGCCTGGCTCGTTTCACACGCTTCGGCCAGCAGCTGTGGCGCGACTGGCGCCGGCGGCTGTGGAAGTGGCGGAGGAAGTAGCGGCGGAAACGCGACGATGACGCCGACGGGCATCGAACGTCAGCAATCCATAGGCACGTCTGGCTGCAGTGGTGGCGGTGGTGGCAATAGTGGCACCACTACACCGGTTCGTAAGATATCTGCACACGAATTCGAACGGGGCGGCCTAAAGCCCATGGTGACCACTGTGGACGGTACACCCACATTCCTCGCGTCTTACGAACACCCGGACGAGACGACTACGGCGCCGGTAGCAAGGAGACGGTCCAGACACGAGCTCCGGCAACTAGACGAGAAGCAGCTCATCTTTGAATTGGTAAGACTAAACCTATACACGTTTACACCACCATCACTTCCTTGCCGATCTATGTTTATCGGTATATTATATCGGGACTTATTTTCTATTACTAAAAAATGTATAATATATTCTTAACAGATGTTTACTCGTTTTATTTAAATAGTACAATAACTAAAAACCGATATAAATGATATGATCTATTTTTAATTTTAACTTCTAAACCCTGTACAATAAAAAAGTTTATAGGTATAGTATAGTATTGTTTCAAAATTCTAGATAAAAAAAATAATTAAGTTAGATAAAATAAATAAAATATTTTCGTAAGACATGGTGAAATGTTCAAAATTGCACGTATTATAATTTTGTTAATTATACTTTTTTGCTAAAACTTCGAGATATTCAATAAAAATCAAATCTGTATTTAAGTATGGTAAGCAGGTTATTTCAATTTACAAAACAAATTTTCATTTTGCCGAAAATATTATTTTTTACAACTATTCAATATAATATTATAGAAACACGCAAATGCAAAAAGTCTGCACCCTAATAACTAATAAGTAATAATGAAACTATTGTACAACTCGTCAAACTGTTGGTTTTGACAATCTCGCAGGGAAGAGCGTCTAATAATTTACTATTATATACACCTTTTGGTATAATATATTTATAAGAAGTTAGGCGATTTTAGTTAACGTTGAAATAGGAATATTTTTTTTTCTTGTTACTGGCCAGTGGTACGGGTTATATTACATGCCAATATTTAGATTGAATACAATTGTACATATCAATTTAATTTTAACATTTATAGTTTTGACTTGCCTAATCCACATTATTTATGTGAGATGAGAATCAAAGCAGTCAGCGAACCGCTGATGTTTATGACGTTGTCACGTAGGTATAGATATTTAACTTAAGGTGGATGCTGATGTGCGAATTCACTATACTTAATTTCCTTTGATGTGTGTTTATAACTTGATTGTACAAAGGAAATTTACATTTCTGGATATATTTATAAAAATGTTCTTGAACAAAAAGTATTATTTATACATATGTTGTATTACACTTCTTAGGTTTGTAGGGCTTTAAGACGAGTTCAATCTTACTTGAAAACGGTTTGCGTGGCGATTGCGTATCCGAAGTATGTTAGATAGGGCAATAGGGGTAGGTATTATAATAACGATGCGTTCAGAACTGTAGGAACAATCCAAAAGTTGACATCCTGCAATTTGTAGCATAAACGTGACGATCGAGGTGGAGTGGGTGACGAAAATTCACAGTCAATATAACCGATATTGCATGCAACTAAACAAAATTGTGTCGTACAGCGAGCCGTCTCGTCGCTGCCGCCTGCATCACCGCCAACACACATATTATAATAATAAATAATAATAATAATAATAATATAATATTATACATAATACGTATATAGAAACACAAACAGTCTTTAATTGGACATATTTAAACCTTGGACAAGCGGGGTTCATTAATGCCCCGCCGCTATTGGAATTTATACAAATCAATTGGCGTTTGCGAGAACGCAACACGATCTGCATTTTAATGAACCGCGATGTATGCACGCGTACATAAAATAGTAATTAACTCTGTACAGGGTATTCCTTTTTGTCTGTATGTCTGTGTCACCCACGTACATATAATAATAATATACTTCGCCGCCGCCGCCGTCGCCGCCGTCGCTCATCTGCGGCCGCGTTGAATTTTTTATGCGGACAGAGGTATATTATATATTTGTAATAAATTCGATTAACTACGGATTTTTATCGTATTAGGTAATACCTATTCCTTATTAGGATGAGATACTTTTAATTATATAAAACAGACACGTGCCCGCGATTTAAAACATTCCTAGAAAAGCGACAATTAACATTGAATAAACATAATATTATATTGTATTTGTAAATACTTATACACACACAGCTGTAGACAAATAGTGCTAGTATAACATTATATTGAATATGCAAAGTGAGAGATATCTTTAAATTTAAATCGTGTCTTAAGTTATGCTCGTTCATAGATTATTCAAGGATTCGATTAATTTTGCACTAAGACTATATACGCTTTAGTAACCTGTAGTAGCTTATACATTTATAATTAACGTGTATGCTACACTGATTTGTACGTTTTAGTGACTTGAGTATAGTATAATACGTAACTATACATTCTTGTCTGGATGCAGTTCAATATATACAGTGGCGTAGATAGGGTGAGGGGTGGTTGTTGCCCTCCCCCACCTCCCATTCGGTCGTATTTTTATCAAAAATATAATGCTTATAATATAGGAATACAATAATTTGGTCGTGGTAATACAAATATGTAATCTGTTATGCCGTATTCACGTTGTTGACTGCACTGATGATAATAATCATTATCATTAATCTACCACACGGTTGTAGATTAATTTTATTTTATTACAAAAAAAAAATCCTGACTACGCCACTGAATATATACCTATCATAGGTAATATCTTATGTATATCTATACTATCTATTTATATCTTTAATCTTATATTATCTATGACTGTATATCTGTTTCTCTGCAGTATGTATATTCGACCGGAATTAACTACCATTATAACTTCATATTGTACGTTTACCGTTGTGTTTTTCAGGTGAAAGACATATGCAACGAACTGGACGTGCGGTCGCTGTGCCACAAGATCCTGCAGAACGTCAGTACGCTGTTGAACGCAGACCGCGGCTCGCTGTTCCTTGTGCAGGGCGGCGGCCTGTCGGCGTGCCAGCACGATCACCACCACCGGCCAGCGAAGCGCGTGTGCAGCCCGCGGAGACCGCACGCCAGCATAACCGTCGGCTGTTTGAGCAAAGACGACCATTCCGCCACCACGACCGCCACTGCCACCTCCACCACCTTCGCCGCCACTGCATCCACTGTTGCATCTACCGTGGCCGCGGCCGAGGAGCCTCCTCGCACCACCACCACCACCGCCGTCCACCACTCACAACAGAACCATCTGCACCACATCCCCCAGAACAGCAGCCATCACCCCCATCACCATCATCACCATCATCACC
Organism: Rhopalosiphum maidis; assembly: GCF_003676215.2. Lineage (NCBI taxonomy): Eukaryota > Metazoa > Arthropoda > Insecta > Hemiptera > Aphididae > Rhopalosiphum > Rhopalosiphum maidis. The sequence goes on along the minus strand of NC_040880.1, from coordinate 46,082,471 downwards.
ACCACAACAACAACAACAACAACAACAACAACAACAACAACAACTACAGCTACCGTAATCTGCACCGCCATTCGTCATCTTCGTCGTCGTCGTCGGCGTGCAACGAACGTGTTCCTATTGCGTCCTGCGACGCGCCGGCCCCGCAACCGGCTGTGCCCGTCGAAGAGGCTGCCGTCGGCGGCCTGACCGTCGGGTCGCCGATAGGGTCCACCAACGTGGGCTCGCTGCAGACGTCGATGAACGCGGCCGCCCCGCACCACTTCCAGGGCTGCCAGTCCAAGTGTTTGGTGTCCAAGCTGTTCGACGTGTGCTCGCGGTCCACGTTGCAGGAGATGGAAAAGAAAAAAGAAATACACATACCGTGGGGCACGGGCATCGTCGGGTACGTGGCCGAAAGCGGTGATCCGGTTAACATACCGGACGCATACAAGGTAAATGACCGAATTTTATACACAGTCGATATTTATAGAAATGATGATGAAAGACACCGGCGTGATCTCGAGACTGTCGAAGTGGTGGGGGGGGGGGTGTAACCACTACTAAGAATTTTTTCTTCTAATCGATTTCTCGTTATTTATTGTCAAAATTCGCGTTTTCAGTGTTTTTACTGTCCAGTGATTTGTAATATTTCGTATATAAGTCAATTGGTTGGTCGATAACAATAAAATATAATATGATAAAATAATGAAAGTATATTTATCGTCGTCACTGGGTGATTTACGACAAAATATCACTAGTGGGTAATAGTAACATATATATATAATATACAATATACGAATTCGCCTGACACACGGTTAATGATATACCATTATAGTTACTAACTGACGACTGTACAGGGTAAATGCAATAATATAATGTATGTTTTTTCGTTAAGACGAGGCCTGAGAATAGTGAAATATTCATAACTCCCTTTTCATAAAACCTATGGCTCGCCACTTATATTAGTAATATTTCAGACCACTGCTTACCTATAACGTATTGTTGTCGTACGATAATATCATATTGTCGATACGTTTGTAAACAGGTGTGCTGAGGGATTTTGAGGGTTCATAAACGTACACCCAAATGATGTGGCTTATTGTTTTTCGCTCGATAACAGCAGTTACTATAGAATACGATCAAAACAAAATTCGATCATCTTAAATTTACATTAAATATTTTTTTTGACGCATTCTAAGTGTATTATTCTGTATTCACTTGCATCGAATCTGTAGATATTTAGTTTTAACTTAAAATTAATGTACAACGTAGTTTCGGCTTCTGGATATATTCTAGTTTATTACACATATGCATAATTGTTTTAGATTTGCACTGTAGACTCTGCAGTACCGCAGTTTGTGGTATCAACACTATTGACGTTATATTTAATGTTTCCAAAAAAAAAAAAATACAAACTTTAATTGTATTGTCTGGCCGTTCCGATTGTTTAGTGATTTAACGATAAAATTTTCTAATTCTTATCAATCCATTTTATTATTTTTTACGGAGACATCTGCAAAATGATGTTATACGTATTATTTATTGACAAAAAAAAAAAAAACTGAATATTAAATTATTACGACGTTAGTATTAATTGTAGTTGTGTAATTTTTTATCGGATATCAGTTTCTAACCTCGCGTACATTGTCAACTAGAAGAACCGGTTTTACAATCAAATGCTCCTATTCTATATTTAAACCAAAATAGCAGTTTTTGTTAAAATTAAAACAATAAAAATCTTCTTGTCATTCCGAACATAAAAATAACTACCTAATTTAAATATTTAGATATTCGGAAAACTGAAATCTACGAACACAATAGTTAGACGATTTCAAAGACAACAATCATCACATTTATTATAATTTAAGTCGTATACATGTTAGTGTATTAAACGTCTGGACGTTACTTAACGATAAATGTTAATTTAATATTACAAATTTAAAAAAAATGATTTATAGTTTTTGGTGTATGACATTAAAAGATAAATTCAATTTTAATCTTCTTTAGTGTATACCTTTTAAATCTTGTATTTTTTGTTATATGCCAGTTTTTTTTTTACAAAGTATGATTTGATAATCATTAATTATACATTTATGTATTACACTAGCATTATTTTTTAGACCTTTCCGTTTGCTGATTACCAATAAATTGTCAAAAAAAAAAAAATACTTTTCCATAGATAATTTCGATGCCCTCATGATGTTGGGTCAAGGTGTAGTGTCTTTTTGAGATTACCGCGTTTTCAAGGCTCCTGTGTATCACAATCATAATAATACATATTTAAATAAAGTCTATTGTTGTTTCCAGGATACACGTTTCAACCACGATATCGATGCCCGCACTGGTTATAAAACGCACAGTTTACTGTGCATGCCGATCAAAGATTTCAATGGCGAAGTAATGGGTGTAGCACAGGTAAGCTTTGAGTGACATTTGTCGTTATACCAACATAATATTGCGTGGTACTAACCGTGTTATTTGGTAATTTTCAGGTGATTAACAAGAAAAATGCACCGTGTTTCACTCAAAACGACGAGAAAGTTTTCGCTGATTACTTGCAATTCTGTGGCATCGGTCTCAGAAACGCGCAGTTATACGAAAAAAGTCAATTAGAAGTAAAAAGGAACCAGGTGTGTAATTTAATCAGGTCAAATCATAGTAATATGTATAGGTCATCTTGATTTTATGCATTCTATGTGTACCTACATTATTATTATTATTATTTGTTAGGTATATTTTTAATGAGCTGAATGAATTATTATTATGTTGTAAATCAGGTGCTACTGGATCTCGCGCGTATGATTTTCGAAGAACAGAGCACAATAGAGCATATGGTTTTTAGAATCCTCACCCACACGCAGTCGCTTATACAATGTCAAAGGGTCCAGGTAATTGTGTATTATGTTAATGTTTATGATGATAATTGTGCAATGTAGATTGTAAATCACACTAACCACAGTCGTGTCAGTAGCAGAGGGTAAAAGAGGACATTTTCCCCGACCGCCATACTTACTTACTCTTAAGAGGGTGTCGTACCCACACACGTCGTCTCCGTGTTATACTAACGCAGCGTTTCTCAAACTTTTTTATCCGTTGAACCCTTTTTGACGTCCACTTTTATCGTGGAGCCCCTACTTTGTTTTTTAGCTTTTAAGCTTTTTATAGGATTATTTGCAAAAAAAAAAAATATATAATTATTTCATATACTAATATTGTGTTAAAGGTATTTAATTAAAAAATATGTAAAAAAAAAATAATAAAAATAATAATAATTGTATATAATATTACTTTAATAATAATTACTTAATGAGATGCGTGAAATTGCTTTTTATTATTACATATATTACTTAAGCTTCGCGGAACCCAGTTTAAGAAACGCTCTACTAACGTATAACATACTAAAATGTACGTCCAGTAGTTCTAATTTTTCGTTGTTACCTTAAATTGTAATGAACATTAACTTGTTATAAGACTTAAAGTTATCGAAAACATTATCTGTGTTCTCTCGTTGGTTTTTTTACGATACTTTAATTTTTAAGTGAATTTATGAGCATTTTTAAATGCTAACATTTTGTTCATTTTACATATTCGAAACTCGTCTTAACATAAAAATACTGTACAAATTCAACGACAGTACACAGATTATGTTCTTATATTTAATATTTATAATAGGTCATTTCATTCTGATAATTTCTAAACACACAAAATTGGAACTGGTAAACGTATATTTTGGTGAGACGGAGGCAATACATGCGGGACTTTTAAAAGCTTAAAGTTTATATTTTTTATTGTTTGTGAATTTTTATGATTCTTATTGAAATTATGAAATAATTATTATAAAATAAGGTTCGTAAAGTTCTAATTTTACAATTTTGAAGATCATAACAATCATTCGGATAGTTTTTGTAAGTGGTTATGATAATATTTATCGGTCTAAAATAACTTACAATAAATCAGAAAGCGTATGCGTGTTTACGTTTTAAATTATGTTATGCATAATGCATATATTATGTACATCATATATAATGTTCTATTACGTATATTTAAACCTATTTATTATTTTATGGGTTGCTTACTATTAATAAAGTGGATAGTTGTTATTTGTTGACGCGCCTCCGTTAGTTCGATTTCAACAAACGAAACTTATTTGGTATTTAATAATATAATATGGTCTATACAATCATGTATTTAACAGGTATTGCTGTTGCACGAGGCGTCCAAAGCGAGCTTTTCGCGTGTGTTCGACTTGGAAGCAAACGACTTGGAGGGGAAGGACAACGAGCGGACTAGGTAAAGTCTCCTTCTATTTCTCCTTCTTTGCGAAGAAGGAGAAAATAGAAAAATTCTCAACACTAGTAAGAGATTAAACGATTTATTTCCAGCCTCCTTTTTATGACCTAGGTAACTATTAACAGTGCCGTCATTTTTTAGCCCTTTCGAAAGCAGATTTCCAGTCAACATCGGTATAACCGGTTACGTGGCCACTACTGGAGAGGTAAGCGTAACATAAAAATATACATACACTACAACGGTGTGAATAATAAGCGTTGGGCTAGGAATTTAATGCACTTAAAAACGTTAATTAATGAATTTATAAAAATAAACATCCTATAAAATGTAATTTAATTTTAGGTTTATACGTGTTTTTATTTCCAAATAAAACACAAACATTAAACGCATATTATAATTTCTATTTTATTTCTATTTCTAAAGAATAAAAATAAACTGGTTATGTCACGATCAATTACCCTGTTAAGATGTTACACATTAAAAAAATGTGTTTATTTGTTTACTGCTTATTAACACCGTATATATCCCGTATAATATGCTGATAAACAAAATAAGAATGATATATTTTAGTGTTTTTCTATGCTCGTCGACTGTTATAACACCAGACAATTGTAATAATATTGGTTCCTCGATTTATTTTTAAACCTTATCGCCCTCCGATTGTTCAACAACAACAACAACAAAAAAATAGATTTAAAAAAAAAAAAAAAAAACCTTCATTACTTCAATACCTATTATAATGCGGACATAGCCGCATTGTCGTAAATCCGCTTACTTCAAACTCTTTGACGTCCGTAAAAAACTACACGAGACTTTGTGCGGTCGAGAAACCGTTTCCTATGTTATAATATTATTATAGTGCCGATGACGAGAAATACAAATCATCACTAATGCCATTATGAATAAAAAATAATCCTATTAAAACCAGAGTTTAGCGGCCTCGGCCGTACACAGTGTGTAACAAAACTCATTGCGAACCGTAATCGTTTTCAGACCGTAAACATTGCAAACGCTTACGAAGACAGCCGTTTCGATCAGTCGGTGGATGAAGACACTGGTTTCAAACACTCCACGGTGCTGTGCATGCCGATTAAGAATTCGTCCGGTCAAATCATCGGAGTGATACAAGTAAGTTAACAAAAATAATAAATCATAATGTTATTAGTTTAGGGCTCGGATTTAAGTGCCATAACAATATTAAAAAAATGCATTCATGGCCTAAAAACTATGAAAATTGCCTTTTCAGAAAACGGGTTTATGATCTAAAAGCATTAAAATATGTCCTCCAAAAAATTAATTTAAACATAAATTTACATTAATCGTTTTAGTTTGTTTTCAAAGAACAAAAAATGTGTATTAATGAAATAAATAAGTGTTAAAATTTGACAAATAGCATTTTTATTTCACTATGTTTTACACATTTTTATTATACGTAGTATGTACTATGTTTATATTTTAATGAAGTCAATTTTTTCAATGATAATACGAGAAATAGGTCAAAAATATCTTAAAAAATTAAAAATGCAAAACGTGCTTCAACGTTTTTTTGTAGTTATAAAAAAGTACTTAAAACACATTTTTAGCTTGGAAAGCATCGTGTTAGACATTCCCAATAAAAGATGCAAATGCATTGAAATCCGAGTCGTATAGTTATTAATATGTAACCGTAATATTATACCGTCTGAAATCGGTCAGAGACCTCGCAGTTGGGCTCGTTTGTTAATGGTCGATATTATTCGGAACCTCGACGACAAAAATAAAATCTATCTCCGTCCGGCTTTCCGGTTATCTACTAACTGGAGATAACCGTATTCGTACAAATCGTTTTCAACCGTTATAATACAGTTTTTAATTTTCACGCTATCCAGTTTTTTGCTTATTCAAATCAGCATATTATTAACGTTTTTTTTTTTTTATTTTACAGTTTGTAAATTGTGTATTTATTTATTTTTAATAAGGAAAAAATATTGGTTTTTAATTAATTTTATGACATTGGTTTCAAGTTCTGATTCAAATATTGTTTGTCCGTACATTTTATAAGAATATGACAGTGGTCTACATATAATATTTTAGATGCATAATATTTGTGAATAATTTTTTAATACAAAAAAGTTTATTTTGTACTATTATATGTATATACGCCTTATTTTACGTTTTAAAATTTAGTTAAACAATCATTTTTTGTTTTTTCTAAAAAATATGAGTAATTGTAATATTTTTACAAAAAAGCAATGTTCGTGATAGTATCAACAACATTTTTCATATTGTCAGGTCTTATTAAAATTTTTATGATGGTGTTTTAAGATAAAGTTATCATAAACTTTTATCTATAATCTAATGTTCATTATCAAAGATGTATACTAAATGTTAAATGTTATGTGTTACAGTTAGTCAACAAGTTTGATGATCTCTTATTTACCAAAAACGATGAAAACTTCGTGGAAGCGTTTGCCATATTTTGTGGCATGGGAATACATAACACACACATGTAAGTAAGTAAAAGTGCACCAAGTCCAAATGCACTTGTCACAATATTATTGTGCCACGATTAGGATTTTACGTTTGTTACTCGGTAGTTTAATTCGTAGGTTCGAGAAGGCTATCATTGCCAATGCAAAACAAAATGTTACGTTGGACGTGCTTAGTTACCACGCTTCAGCTTCACTGGAAGACGCGCAAAAGTTGAGGGTAAATCATTCAATTTTATCTATTTTGCGGATTTTTATGTTCTCGTTTTTTTAGGCTTTGCAAGTGCCATCGGCTGTTACGTACAATCTGTACGATTTTTCTTTTGACGACATTTATATGAGTGACGATGACACATTACTAGTTAGTATACATAGTATTATCATTATTTTCCTCTGTGGATATGAACGAACATTCACAATTATTTTAATTTTCAGGCAAGCATAAGGATGTTTATGGATATGGATTTGGTCGAACCTTTTCATATTGACTATCAGGTCTTGTGTCGATGGCTGTTAAGTGTAAAAAAAAACTATCGATCAGTGACTTACCACAATTGGAGGCATGCATTCAATGTTGCTCAGATGATGTTTTCCATCATTACTGTATGTATAATATAATATAATTAAATGTAATAAAAATTATTTTATTTTTTATTAAATATTTGTTCTAGGCAACACGCTGGTGGCAAGTTTTTGGTGATTTAGAATGCCTTGCCCTCATTATTGCTTGTCTCTGTCACGATTTGGACCATCGTGGAACAAACAATTCCTTTCAAATAAAGTAAGACATGCGCATATTATCTCTCTGTCGTGATTTATATTATATGATTTTATTTTTATTTTTATTATCTATTTTCAGAGTTTCCTCGCCACTTGCACAGCTATACTCAACTTCCACTATGGAACACCATCATTTTGACCAGTGTTTAATGATATTAAATAGTCAAGTATGTGATTGAATTATACACATTTTTTTATGTTTTGATATTATTTTTTGTTAATATGAAAAATCATTTTTTTTAGGGTAATCAAATTTTAGGTAACCTGTCTCCAAATGAGTATTCTCGCGTTATTAAAGTATTAGAAGATGCTATTTTAGCCACTGATTTGGCTGTCTACTTCAGGTAATAATTTATGAAATTATTTAAGTAAAATCGTTGTTTGATAATTTCAATTTTGTTTTTTTTAACAACCTAATAATTTTTATTTATAATGCTCATATTTTAACTTAAACATAAAATCTGATGTAGTTTTTGAAACAATATCATTTTACATCAAGTGAGTATTTCAATATCTTATAATTTATATAACATTATATTATATTTACTATAGCATTTATATTTATCTGATAATAATAAACAATTTTTAATTAAATATGTGCAGAAAACGAGGGAAGTTCCTAGAATTAGTCCGTACGGGTATGTACGACTGGACCAGAGAAGAAGATAGAGAACTGTTTAGAGCCATGCTAATGACCGTGTGTGATTTAGCTGCTATAACCAAACCATGGGAGATTGAAAAACGAGTATGTGCTACACTAGTATTCGTAATCAATGGTCATATACTTACTTATACTTATGAATAATGATATGCGTATTGATTATCCTACTACCTATTAGTGATTCATGTTTAAATGTTATAAATTATTTATTATGTTTAGGTGGCTGAACTGGTGACTAATGAATTTTTTGAACAAGGTGACATAGAAAGAAGAAAATTTAATATCACACCCATTGTATGTAAAACTGGTTCATTCATATTGATCAAAGAATATTTTGTTATACACATAATATTAAAATGTAATTTTGTTGTATAGGACATAATGAATCGAGAAAAAGAAGATCAGTTACCAATGATGCAAGTCGGGTTCATTGACTCAATATGTTTACCCATATATCAGGTGAATTTAATTTAACAGCTTTTACTTATAAATTTTAATTTTGAACTAATAATATTCTTATTATTTTTATAAATTTATTTAAATTTTTTTTTAACGGTCAGTGTATTGTGGTATTTTTTAAGTAAATAGTCGAAATTGATGATACATTTTTAACTGAGAATAACCTTATTATTAATTGACAGGCAATTGCTGATCTGTCAGAGAAACTTGAACCACTGATTGAAGGAGTACGACAGAACAAAACACATTGGCTCGAAGAATCACAACAGACTTATCACCCACAGAGTCACAAGTAGATGTATAATACAATAAGATATATTATATATTGATGTTTGTATGTGTTAGTGTGTGTCTATGTTTGATTGTGTGTATGTGTGTGTGTGTGTGTGTGTCCCGTATTTCCAAACTAGACAATGTCCACACTATTGAAAAAAACCAATCTACCTAACTTCCTTCTCATTAGAATATAAGACTTAAAAAAACATAAATATTATTTTACCTTGTATGTTTTTAGTTATAAACAAAATAGTATTTTCTGTGTTATAGACTTGTATAAATTAAGATTATATAATTTTTAAGAGTGACATTAATGTTTTTTCTTGTATTTTGTACCACCTACCTTTTACTAAATAAATAGACATTAGAATATACACTAAATAATATATATTATTATACAGTATATTATAAGTATATACCAATGCAATGTATTCTTAAAAGACCACGTGTTGATAAAAAAAAAAAAAAAAAAATGCTTTATTAATTTTTATTTATTGAACATGTTTACATCCCTTGCGACTTTATGTGACAAGTTTGTATATCTGTTACTTGAGTTGTGAGTTATTATTATTATTATTATTATTAATTTTTTTTTTTTTTTTTATTAAATTATTATTTTATTAAAGAAATAAAGATATTACCTGAACAACAAAATCTATTCATACATATTATGTTATTTTAAATCTGCACAATAATTATATTATTTTAAAGAGAATTTTTTAAGATTTCTTTCAGTCAAATTTATAGTATTCAAATTATGATTTTATAACAGTCTACTATGTATAATTTTGTCTACCTAGTATATGCTATGTTGTATTATTCAGTAATTTTCTGTCATATTTATGGTTAATTTAATCTAATACTGATGATTAATTTTGTCAATTTAAATGTTAGAAATCCAACACTCAAAAAATATTATGAGTATTTTTAGTGATGTAAAATGGTGAAATGAAACTACAGGAGTAGGTATCGAAAACATATCGTATATTTAAGGATTTTGTATTTATATGCATTATACTATAATATGTAATTTATCATTGTCACTTATTGTTAGTGGTTACTCCATCTTGAATACTGGTCAATAGTTGATATTATGTGTATCAGTGTACAGTGATAAGTGTTTGATGACCTTTACTATTAAAAATAGTTTTCATTTGAAAATTATTTCTTAAATATCTACACCTAAAGACCACCTTTATAAATTCTTGAGATTTTTTATAATACTTATTGAGTAGTGTCTAGTGAGTACATATTCTGATACAAATTTATGTTTATTAATTATTTTTTCATTGTAAATTATTAAATATAATTGTTTAGTAAATTTTGATGAGGTATAGCTAGGAAATTCAAAATTCAAATGATTATTATAGTTTCTTAGTAATTTTTAATTGTTTATTTATTCTAAGAATAATATAGACGATTAACGTTACATTTAAGTTGTTATTAATCTTTATCAAAAGTTGATAATTAGATCATTGGGAGCCAAACAAATATTTAATACTATCTGGATAGCATACATTAAAACAAATAAATTGAATAAAAAAGTAATTTACTCTTCAATCTTTTTATTTCCTACTATTTTGTTGTTGTACCTATTCATTGGTTTTAATAGCTAATAATTTTAAAATTTTATAAAATATAGTTCAATATAATTTTGGTTAGTTTCGACTTCCAACATTATTTCATTGATGAGAAATAATAACGAATAGGTATGACACGTAACTTTTTTGTGAATAAAAGTATGACATTTTCCGTCATCATACAAATATCATTTTAAAATTCACTTGAAATTCCTACTACGCTTAATAAAAATAATATGAAATGACCAGACATGCATTTTTCTGTTGCTTAAGGCTTTCCTATAAAAAATTATGATTTTTAAAATTTTTTTTACAAAATTACTACATACACCAATCCGTGAACTTACAAGCTTGGTTTTGATAAAAACATAACACAGCTTACGCCATAAAATGGTTACCTTCCTTTTTTTAGTTTCGTGTATAATAAATGCGCTTATAATTCATTTGACCAAAGAGCAAAGGTATTCATTACAGACTACATATATAGTTTATAACTAATACTATATATATGATAAACCTACATAAAGCTATTTGATAATATAATATCCGTTCCATAATATATAATAGCATATTATAGTGCAGAAGTCGCAAAGGTAGAATTTTAACTTTGCTAGTAAGGACGTTTGCTCAGGTCTGAACTCTGAATGATTGACACTATGTATTAATGTGGCGATAAATGTGGTGATAAATACGTAGTAAATTTAAAATATTTAATATATTTTTAAACATGGTATTTGTTTTTTTGCTTTTTACCTTTACTAAAATATTTACCGTTTACCTCCGGACTTAATCGTTATATGAATCTAAATTATTATTCTATTTAAGGTTTGATTTTAATTATATCAATTCTATATTTTCGTACAACAATATTATACCTATTTAAGAATTTTTTTTAAATATTTTGTAAATGATGAAATTTAATTTCTAATAAATAAAGTAAGAAAAGTAAAACGATAACTATAAATTGCTAAAAATTAATAATTTTAAATGATGCAATTAAAATGTGGCAATTGAAATCTTGGAAAAAAGATTATTGTATTATCTTCAGAGCTACGCGTCTGAATTACCTAACAGAAACGAATCTGTTCATGATAGTAATATGTACACGCCGTGTAACCGTTTATAATCACACCGGAACGTTACGGTTTGTTAACCATGGCGATCGGCGAGGTCCTGATCGGACAAAGACCTATAGAAACCTTGGCCTTTAAAAAATAAGGGTTACGGTCTTATTAAGAGTACTACCGGTTGGCGGTTTTAACGATTTTGGTCAGGTTTTTAAAATATAGATAAATTTAAATAATATCGTATACCTACTGGTGTTTCTGTCTTGCGCACCGTCAACGTTATAGTATTTTACATGTGGCCCGATGTGGGTACTATAGTAATAGTACTATACAAACAACACACGTCTACAGTGTATAGGGTACATTACAAATCTACGAATCACAATCATGATAATCGTTTTTAAACTCCAAAGTGGTAAATACAAGTTATAGATGCTGAAATGAATTTTTTTATTGAGGTCGAGTTTAATTAAAAAATATATTTTGATTGTGTTTTTTTTTTTTTCATTAACGCGTGTAATTAAATGTCTTGATAATTAATTATTATTCATTGGGTACTTATATAGGTTGGTAATATAAAACAATTTTTAATTGCAATTTTAGTGAAAATACTACATCTATGTATAATATGCTGTAAGAGGAGAGGATCTAGATCCGGAGTCCACCTTTAGAGCTCCATCAATATAGTGTGATGTGCAGCACATTTAATGTGTTACAAGTAATGAGTTACAACTTTGAATATTGTTTAATATAGAATTTAGTAGGTATAAATTGAATAAAATAAAATTCCAAGTTTTCATATTATTATCTGTTAAATATATTTAGTATTATTTTATATTCTAGATTTATAAGTTAGATACTTAGATGTATCATTTATAATATTATTTATTTTATATTACTTAAGCAAAACGAGTGTGTAACTGATGCATAGGTACCCATTTATTTTTTAAGACATTTAGTTAAGTCAATATAACGGCGTTCAAGGTTCAAGGTTCGTAGGACTAGTACCCCGAAAATGGAATTTTGTAAAATTTTTTTTTAAAATTAGTAACCAATTTGTTACCGTCAAATCAGAATTGGTAACTTAAGTTTTAACTCTTGAATTGGTGTCTTCTTTTTTAGGTACTTGGCAATCGTCAGCTTAACATATCCTGAATTCAAAATTTCTACTTCAAACCAAACTAGAAAATTAGCAACTACAAAGTCTTAACCCTTAAATAATTTTTTTCCTATAAAAAGGGTGCTGGCGAAGTGGCGAAGTCATGGTAATTTCTGTATATGACCATGGTTGTTTTGTTATTTTCAAGGATTTGACCATACAAAAATATACGTATTTTGTAAGCACAAATTAAAATTTTGTAAGTCACTACTTCTTGAAACTTTTCTCGTGTGTATTTGACATTCTGGAAATTAAATTTTGTATCAAATACGAACATATTGTTGTCTAACTTGTTGAGACTATGATTTACTGCTACAATTTTTCTATTTAAAAAAAATTTCGAGTGGGGGATCCAGACCTCTGGACTTCCTCAGTTACCTACAGTTTTGATCAAGTGTATATTTGTTTCACCACTATATACACTATTTATTTTTATTTTTAAACAATAATATATGTATAGCAAAAATTTTATAAAATAATAAAATGATTTTTTTTTTAAAGTACGTTAAAACAGTTTTTTTTTTATTAATCTATAGACAAGAATACAAGATATACATTTTTTATGTTTAATATATTTTTATTATGTGTTTTAAAATGTTAGTCAATATTGAAACTAAAATTTTTTTGGTTCAAGTGTTCACAATTTTTAAATCAAGACAGTACGATTGTAAGAAATATTGAGTTATGCCTTATGCACTAAACACGTTGTACGCTGTGTTTAATTTTCATAATATTGTTTTTTATACCTTGAGCTTATTATACAGTAATTAAACACGGCTCATTTATTTAAATACTTCTGACTTCAATATTAATTTTTGTTTTCATAATCTAAATACATATTCTTTATATAATATACATTGATATAATGCTGATAAAATAGTTGATTATTATTAGAGTAATCATCTAAATTTAAAGTCAAAAATATATATCTCAACAATAATTTATGATAAAACTTCAAATACTAATGATGCAATTAAAAGCGATGTAGTTACATATTATGTTGTCGTAGATGAATATAGAAAAACCAAAACAATTTTATCGTGTAACAATGCAATAGAGTTATATGAAGAAGTAATTGCAATTGAAAACTAGAAAAATGAATCATTGAAACCAAGATCTCGTTCGTTAAAATCTTTTTTGGAAAAATAACCAAGAATCGAGAATCTTAAATTAAATGAAAAAGGACCTATATCCTATATAAAAAACGGTTTCAGTTTCAACAATAAACCTTTATAAGTACTTTATAAGTTATGATAAAGTTTCATTAAATATAATACATGTTCTACGGACTCATAATTATCTGTTATTAGCTGTTGCTGTGACAGAAAGTAAACACTATTATACATTTTTATTCAGCGTAACAAATAAAATTGCCTTCAATTCAACGATTTGATTGCTGTAGGTAAAAATATTTTGTGTTTTAATCCGGAAAGAAAATATAATTATATTATTTCTTATATAATTCTATTTCTCGTCATTTATGGGAAAATTAACCTACAACAAAACAAAGACTTTTTTTATATCTTCAACAAATTTATGTGTACCTATCTATGAATTAGTGACTATAGTAAATGAAGTAATAACAAAAACAAATAATCACATAACTGTGGCACTTTTATCATTATCTAAAGGTAAATAATTAATTAATTAAAATATAAATTATTTATATTAAATGTATGTAATATATCTATGTGATGTAGATGTTAAATTTAGTATGACTAGTAGGTACTATATAATATGGTATTATTAAACTAATTAGTAATTGTAGGAACAATTTTAATGTTAAGTAATTATTTTAAATGTTTTTATGTACAATATATATAAATAAACATACACACACACACATATATATATATTGAATCTAGATCTTACAGCATCGACCAGTTCCAACAATATTTCAGAAATTCATAAAGTGAAACGGAATGATGTAGAAAAAGTTATACGGGAATCTAAAGAAATACAAAAAAATATTAAAATATATGATATTAATTTATTTTGTAATTACAAAATGCTATAATCTTTAGTGTCGCTGGTGAAAAAAATGTATAACCAAATGAAAATTATTTTGATTTTTGTTAGAGGTTAACTCAAATTTGGGAATGTTTTACCGACGATATGGATCAAATTACCAGGACAAATGAAAACTGAGTTAATGTAAAAATTCTTATTTATTTTATTATATGACGATTTGAACATTTTATTTTTACTAGTTAGTTGTCTGAGATGTTATACCAATAATAAATTGTACTATATGCAGAATGCAGATGTGTTTCAAAATTAAATATTTAACAAAAAAGTAATTTTTCGTTCCATTTCAAGAGCTTTACTGCGATATAAAAACAATGCTATTAATATTTACAAGTTATTAAACATTGTGCAGAAAATGTTCAGTGTTCTAGATACATATTATTAATTATTTATACAATATAATAATAAACTTGATATGAATTATTAATTATTAAAAAATAATCACCTCGGTACAACATCATATATACGTATTTATATTTTTTAAATATTATTTTACTTTAATTTCATCTTCTAATGCTTAAGTTTTGTACATAATTTAATTATAAACTATATTTTTATTTACTATTTTTTTTATGAATATATACCAACACTATACACCTATCTACCTGTTTTCAAATATTAGTTTCAAACCACTTGTTTAATTAGGTATTAGTTTTTATTTAAATTAATTTTAAATTTTAAGGAATAGTAATTTTTTTATTAAATATATACTACACAATAGTCGTATTTATGTAAAAAATATATAATAGTAACATAGTGTTTTATAAATGAAGAGTGTAAATTAATCATGAGACAATTGGTTTTTGACTTTTATCTACTTTTTTTAATTACAAAACAAAATTTAAATTAAAAATAATCGTAAGTAGGTACGTACATAGTACATACTTATTGGTAAATATAATAAATGCACTTTTGTTTATCAATAAAATGATTGACTCAAGGAAGTAAATTTATAATTTGATAGTTAAGTAAAATTAATTTTAAAAAAATGATAAATTACATACTATTTTTCTGGTTTGGTTTGAAGTTGAAATTTTGAATTTGGGGTGCCAAGTGACGTTTGCCCAGCATCAAAAAAAGAAGACACGAATTTGAGGGTTAAATTTAAATTAAAAATTCTGATTTGACGGTTACAAATAATTACAAATTGGTCACAAATTAAAAAAAAATTGTACAAAATTTCACTTTTGGGGTGTTAGGCTTGTGGACCTCGGTGTCCAATATTATTTACTAGCAACCAGCAGTCAGAATTTATTTAAATTGTTCGAAAATTGACAACGAAACATAGTTAGAGAGAAACTTACACTATTTACAGTCTTATAGTGCACTTAGAAAAACATATCTTGCTCCGCGCGTCCACAGCGAGAACTTCAGGATCAATCTCTATCCGCAGGTTAATTTTTGAGCTTGTTTTTGAGAATTTGTTGTTTTTTACGTATTTAAACTATAGAATATATTAAAACGTCACGCTTATTGATGGTAATTGATAATAAAATTTTGAAGCCTATTATTTAGTTATTTATATTTGTACCACAACCACACCTAACATAATATCTACCTACCTATGTGTTCCCCGCCGCGTCACTGTATTCCCACGACTAGCAGATAAGATACGAATGAGCAATGAGCTCATATTTTGTGAAATTAATTTTGACGCTTACTTACATAGATAATATGTAATTGTCTAAGATATGACAATAATAACTAATTAAATTCAAAGTCAAATGTGAATGGATACATATCTAAATTATATATAATAAACAATATATAATATGTTTTTAGAGTTGACACATAGGCAGTCAACCAGTTTCACTTGGTTTGTCGGTGATGAAATATTTTCAAAAATAGGTGAAATAATGTTTGTATTGTTCTACCATATAATAATCGTAACATTTTATGAAACCATGTCTTATTAAAACATCTACATTCAATTTAACATAATAATATCCAGGCCAATAATAGTGAAAAAAAATATCGTTACACTAATTAGATAAAAAAAAAAAATAAAAAAAATACGATTTAATTTTAATTAGCTAGATGATATATGTTAGGTAAACATATTACATAAAAGGTATTACCTTTTTGGAAACGCAGGAAAAGTTGAAGCATCATGATCTGCAATATTAAAAGAGAAAATAAAGCTTGACAGCAGCGTTCAGTTCAGCGTGTTATATTTATGCGCGGGTACCTATATATACGCATCTAGGTCTCATCTTAGAAACTAAATCAGAAATGATCAATAAGAAAGTAGACCTAAAGTCGACTATATAAATTCATAACTTATATGCTTTTACATGAAACACGAGTTGTTACCAATATAATAAATACATACGGTATTGTAATATATATATATATAGCAGTGCCCGCAAAACAGGATATTAAATGCTGCAGTTGAACGTCGGACGAATATCGTTATTACTACAATAACGAGCTGTTAAGAAATTATTATTTTTAAATATTATTACAATGATAAGTTTAGATATAATGTAATACACATTACTATATTAGGGTAATATCATAATCATTACAATATTCTTATAATAATATCGGCTATTATGGCGACGGCCTATTGCGTGGTGTCGGTGATGCAATACAATCGCAGGACGAACGCTGTGATATGTTTAATACCTAATGCAGCGTACTCAAATATAACGCATTATTTCGTATTGGGCAGGTACGAGACGATTATGATGTCGTAAAATAATATTCTTATCGTGACATATTGTACAGAAGAAACCACTCGCAGTAAATTATACGACAACAATATACCTGCCTATAGTGGAGAGGAACTAGGAAGCATATATATATATATATGTGTGTGTGTATGTGTATTACGCTGTGATACGAAACGCTTTATTCTGTACGTTCAATTATTGTTATGTGTACGTGAAAATGCAGAATAGATTATATTATCCGGTATAGGTATTTCAGTATCTGCGCACAGTAGTGGTGTTTCGTATGAACGACGATATATAGCGTTTCAAAACCGATAACCGTTGATTTTCCTCGACAACAAAAGACTCGCGATGGCATTCGGTGTCGTAATTCCGTGTAATATTCAGCTCGAACAAACAATACTATACAATGCATAAAGATGAACTCCGCCAAAGTCCTTTTCCCTACCAGCGAACCGACACACCAGCTGTTGACGACCTTGCACCGTGCCCGTAACGTTATTATTTAATCAGACCTGTTCGTCACGTCATCAACGTCGTCGTTATTAATATTGTTAACACAACGAATTAATTAACACTATATAGGTGTTATACTGTATATTGTCCAAAATACTTTAGGTATAATACGCGCGGTATACCTATACATTCAACGGGTACCCTACTGTGTTGTTATGGATGTTATTATTTCGTTACTCGTAAATATTTAAATTTGTCCCGCGCCGTTTGTGTATTATGACTATTTATGAATCGTTTTTTTTATTTCAAATGTACAGGTTTACCTGTTCCAATCGACATAGATTAAAATTGTATTTTAGGCCTAGCAGGTATTTATTGTTACATTAATTCATTCAATTGTTGTTTTCGAAAATAAGTATGTACTAGGTATATTAATATATTATACATATATTATACTAGTGTTTGAATAATAATAATAAAAAAAAAATTGAATGTTTATCATGAATTTTTAAGATTTTAGTTCAGAAATATACAACGCTCATTAATTATGACATGATATTAAATACATAATACATATCCATTAAGTAATGACTAGTTATTTTATTATTTATATTAAAATATCTTTTTATTTATTTGTGGATACTTATTTTGTGTTCTATTAAGTATTAATCATGCTTTTTAAATTGAATACCATAATATGCAATCTACTGTGTTTAATAAATAATATGTTTATTTTATTTTTGTTTTTAAGTAAGACTGTAGGGATATCTTAATAGCAGAAAGCATGTTTAAGTTAAGTATGTGTATCCGAGGGGTTGAATAATTATGTAAAAATCTTAACGTACAAAATACATTGAATACTGATGCAATTTGGTTGTCCATTTATAAAAATTCAAAGTTTAGTTACTTATTTAAATGTTTAATAATAATAAGGTATATTATAGTGAACTGTGTTAAAATAATCACATTTGCATTGGCTAAATTAGTTAACTTTATACTTTCAAAATTGGAAAATTGAAACTTACAGGCTTGGGCATCACTCGGTAAAAAAATGTATTTTTTTTATTTTATCTACAAAATTGTTCATTTAAAACTAGCTACGTAGGTAGTACGTGGATAGTATAGGATGTAGGTACATAGTGTGTAAACTTTTTTGTTTTAGTCTCTATAGTGAATAAAATTCGCGTTGATTTAAAATCGCAACCACCCGCGAATTATTCGCCTAGTGTGTAAGAGATTATTCTAGTTAACTTGGAAACAATTTAAAAAAATAAAACAAAAAGGTATATGATTTATTTTTTATTTATTCTTATTGATAACCTAATCTACATATGTTTTTTTCAAAATGTCTAATTCAATTTTAAATATTTTTGAAACATTATGTTATATGTTTAATCTTTTATTGGACAGAGCGCATAAAAATATGGAGATGATATGCAAACTACATAATCTTCATACATTATAAATAATTTTAATACACGAGTACTTAGTTAATAATCATTTGTAGTAGAAATGTGATAAAAATATTATTTAACAATTAGAAATTGGAACTTGAATAATACATAAATTTCAGATATCTACGTTGTGCATGAGTAAAATACTCATTATTTAACTAGGATATTGTATGAACAATTGTGATACGATCGTATGTATTGTTTGCATCTAGTAAAAACTTATTTTAATCAGTCATTTTAATGCAATAATGCATACTATAAAAGTTCAATCACGTCCATTGTAACACTTATAAATTATTTGCTACTCAATGATACACACTTATCGTATAACTTAATTTCGATTGGGTATTCGAGTATCGTGAATAAATACTATTCTGATTTTGTTTGTACTAATAATAACTATAATGATCATTATTTTTTGCCACAACATAATAAAAACAATGAAGTAATTTTTTAACCCTTTGTTGTTGCGTTAAAATTAAGTATCGTAAATGATACTTCTAATAATAATGATAAAACGATAAATTTATTACAATGAATTGATAGTTAATATTTATTAAATTCTTAATATTTACATTAGCTATTTAGATATTAGATTCTTAAGGTATATTAGTTGAAATGATAATGCATTTTTCTAGTTAATGATTCTAATCAACTCTCAGGCGTGGATTATTGCAATTGCCTAACTGTGTAATCAATCACTTTTTGTACACCGAAGAGTGGATCTATTCACATCATATAATATAAAATAAACCCACCTAGGTGTACCTTAGCCCTTAGGGTATACAGAAAAAACTCTAACTACTCTAAGGAAAAAATCCAAAAATTATTAAATAATAAATATTACAATATAAATAATACAAATATATAATTTTAGTCATAGAATAATATAATATACAATCTATCGATTGTTGTTTTAGATCTGCGATTTTACTTATCAATGGATTATGCGATGTTTGAAGTACGGACTTAAACGTCTTACATTTCTATGTGTAATGGTAATAAATTAAAACATGTTATATATAACTATATAAATTATATTAGTTAAATATTTATTATAATGTTGTTATTAGTTTTTTCTATGGTACAAGTGTATAGCAGGGGCGGATCCAGGAATTTTCTGTGGGGGGGGCGCACATTTTGTAGACATTTATGTGGACCAATTACATTGGTCTTCCGATTTTTCGTCAAACTTTCTATGTAAGTTAAAATTATATTTATGTAAAATTAAAAGTATTTTCCCAAATATGTTTATGATTTTATTTATATCTAAAAATGTAATAAAGATAGGTAGGGATAAGAAGTAGGTATATAAAAATAATGAATCATAATTACTATTTATGATAAAATAAATACTTTACTTAAGCAATAATTAATTTAAGTATTAATATACTTTAAATAGGTACCACATACTTACTATTATATATAAATGTGTTACCAATTTATCATTTTGAACTAACTTACACTCAAATAAAATTAATCACAGTTTAATTCAAGTAGGTATAAAACTTTATTTTATATTAAATAATCAATAAAACAAAACAGAAAACAAAATAGTTGTTATTGTTATTATAACTTCATATATAGGTGCTTAATATTATAAAATAATCATTGTACAGTTAATAAAATTACAAAATAAAGTCCAATTTTCTATTTTTATCATTAGCAAATCTATTAATGATATTCTCAATATTATTATGAATATCAATATTTTTGTGAATGTATAACAAAGCTAGACCAGTTAACCTTTCTTCGCTCATTCTAGATCTTAACCATGTTTTTAGTAAACGTAGAGAAGAAAAGCTTCTTTCTGCTGTAGCAATAGATATTGGGAGAGTGATTAGAATTTTAATAAATAAAGAAAATACTGGAAAATAGTCACAATCAAGCTTGTCTAGAAATGTTATAGCTGATGTTATAGTTGTGAGGTCAGTATCTGATTTTAATTTATTTTCAAATAGATTTAATTCTCCTTTTAGTTTTTGTTCAATAGAAAATATAGATTCACCAAATAACTCACTATATTGATTAGAAATGTCTTTAATTGATTGATTTAACTGTTCAGTGTTTTTGAAACATTTCATGAGATTCAATGGCATCAAAAAATTAAGATTAAAGCATTGCATATTATCACTAGAAAACCTATTATCAAAATCTTTTATTACTTCATCTAAAATAGGAATATAAATTGATATTCTCCAGTAACCTTGACTGTCTTCTGGGTTGACTTCAATATTATTTCTGTAAGTCTGCCTTTTAGTAGTCCTTGGAAGTTTTAGTTCAGTGCCTAATTTTGACATCATTTCAACAACATTATTATATATAATATTAAAGCACTGATTTGCATCGTTTCGTTTTGTACTTAGTACTTCTCTAAGTTCTTTTATTTTAGTAGTAGCAGAAAAAAGGTCTAAATTTTTAGTTTGGAGTAATATACTTAAAGGTCGTGTTAGACACATTATGTCATTTAAAGAGAAAATACACATAACAAATTCACTGTCTTGTATAGTTTTACACAATGAATTGGCTTTTGATGAAGTAGATATATCATACCATGTAGAAATTTCAGTTAAACTTTTCAATATAATTGGAAGGTCATTTATAAATTGTAATACAGAATCATGCCTCTCAATCCAGCGAGTTATGCAGTGACTAGTCAGCTGATACCCTAAATGTTTTTTTAAAATAAAATTTCTTTTAGCTGAAACATTGAAAAACTTTATTATTTCTTGTATAGTTCCAATAGCGTTTCTTACACTTTGAATCTTATTTGATCTAGATAAATTATTATTCAATGAATGATTTAAACACGGACATATTAAAGCATTCTTGGCAGATTTTTGTATAGTAATTGCTGCTCCACATATTGTCGACATATTAACACTGCAACCATCACAACCGATTCCTACACATAATTTTAAATCTAGTCCCACACTTTTCAACTTTTTTACAACTGTTGAACCAAGTATTTCTCCTGTAATAGTTGGTTCTGACTGTTGTAAATCTAATGTGTTACTTTCATTATCTATATCCAAATCAAGAGCATCTGCACTATAATTGTCCTTATAAAGATCAACAAAACCAATAAAATCTTCTCTGACTGTATTTTCATAAATATATCTAATTGATATACTAAGTTGGGATATGTGAGATACATCAGTTGTTTCATCAAATAAAACACAGTAATATTTTGCCTTATGTATTCTATTTAATAAAATAGAAAGAACTTCATTACCACAATGATTTATTAACTCATTTGTTGATGTTTTACTAATATAAGTAGCATTATTTTTAGCTGTCATTAAATGATTTTCCAAAACTTTATCCCCACTATCTATTCGGAATCTTAGTAATGAACGAAAATTTCCTTCAGTTGCAACAGGACTATTATTTGTATTAAGTAATGAACCATCATCACGATGGCCTCTTATAGGTATATTCTGTTGTCCATGTAAAATTAAAGTTTTTATTATTGGAACAAGTCTTTCTCTATTTTCAATAGCCTGTTGTTTACGTGAAGTTTCAACCTGATTCCGAATATCATAAGATGGATTTTTATATACTTGAATAAATGATTCACTTTTAACTATTGCCAACTTATGATACTGAGTTTGAGAATGGCAGTCTAAGTCTCCATGTTTTCCTAATAAATTAGCAAATTTTATAAGGGGTTCTGTCACCAATTTTTTAACAGATATTGTTTTTTGACCACCTACTAGAATATCATTAGTAAAAATGGCGCAATTTTTGCAAAAAAGTCCTTTTTTCACATCGGAATAAACTAACCAAGAATAATTAGATAAATGCTGATGATTAGGACGTCGCTTTTCTTCTCTATTGCGTTTGTTATGTACAGAAAAAGGAAATATATAATGTTTTGGAGGGACCCAATGATTTTTAAGAATCATAAATTTAGTAAAATCATTAATAGAATATATGTGGTCTATATAGTTACCAATATCATAACTTTCCGATGAAGTAGTAGTATCATTATTATCATTAATAATACGTTGCGATTCTATTGAGCTCGTCGAAGCAGAAGTCAATAAACTATTGAACGACAAACTTGGAGTTAAAGTATCCACTTCTTCTGTTGATGTGACACTTTCATGGGTTTCATGCAACTTAATTTTTTTTTTGATAACAAATTTGTCCATTATAGGTTTAGAAATATACCGTTAATATTATATAATATATTATTATACCGTTAATATAACCATTAAGAAATAATTTAACATAAATATAGGTAACCACGACATAGAACAGCTAGTTCAATACTGAAACTATTTTTTGTACACTTGTACACAATACGAAGAAAATCAGATATTGTTGTTGTTGTATAATTTAAATTGTAATCTGATGAATAGTGAAATATTATATGTATAGATATCTATACAAAATAATCTGAATGGAATATTTATTTTTAGATATAATTCAAATACTTATCAAGATAATATTAATAATAATATATAAACACTACACATGTAGAAACTAGAAATAATCTCAAACCGCCATCCGGCGATTTGGGATATAAAAATACGTCTCATTATTATTTATTAAAAAGTACGTCATTATGCTTACACACAATAATTTCATAAAAACATTTTACAATTTTTAAATTGTATTTAAATTTAAACTATTGTATTTTTAAATGTAATTTTTCAACTAAATAAAAGCCGAGGGGGTGGCGCGCGCCCCCTGCGCCACCCCCCTGGATCCGCCCCTGGTGTATAGTAAATTGGATTAAATAAATAAATCTATGATATTTTATGTTTCATTAATTTTTTTTTTCAGTAGAAGTACTTTTGGTTTAGTTCAAATAGGTTTTTTTAGTGTTTTTTCTTGGTCGAACACCTTATTTCTCAATTTTTGTTTTTATTTTTTGGTTGTTGTAAATTGTATAATTATAACTTCATAAGTATAATATCTAAATGTATTTTTTAGTTATTAAGAGTAATATGTATAGTTAGTAGATATTCAATTAAAAAATTGTTGCACTTATGCGTTGTAAATTGTAAGATGTAAGAACACTTTCAATGATTTTAATTATAATTTACTATTGCGTAATACTTTACTCTCTTATTAAACCGGTATCTATTTAGTATTTAAAAGGACGTTAAACCCTCATGTGTACTATATTATCTCCATCTTAATAACGCATAACATAGTGAATTTTACGTTTAGAAGACTCTGTTTTATGCTCTGTAACTTTTAATATTAAAGTTAATTGATTTATTAACAAATTTAAAGATGAAAATATTATTGTAATATTATATTATATTATATATTAATATTATATCTTATATTTATATACGTATATATACCAATTGTCAATATTATTTTTTTATTATTTGTTATTAATGGTACAATTATGATGTGTAGGACGTGTAGGTGGTGTAAATTGAAATGTTCTTGGCCAACTGGAAAAAAAGTTAACGCCGCCGCAACTGTAACATTACTAAAGCATTATATTATACTGCTTTGCGTGTTTTTTTTTTATATTATAAATATTCCACGTTAGAAATAGGAAATTTAAAAAATAGAATCTTGTAAAATAATAATACATACAACTATATAAGAAGTATGTGTACTATATGGGTTCCTTAACCAACAACATTTGTGTAGTTTATTGTTTTGTTAATAAATAGTAACTTTTCAATAAATTGTGTATATTTTATGATTTTTGTACTTCCAGTAGGTAGTTATAAGACTTTGTAAATTTTACAGTACCTTAATAGCTATAGTAACTACTTCAATACATGTTATTTATTTCAATGTACCTACTTTTAACCGTTCAAGTACTTATACTGAAATGCTTGGATATATCAAACCATCGTTATGTAGTATGGTTTTGAATATCCACATTTAAGTTATATTGAAAAAACTGAAGGTATGAAATAGGTAATGTGCTTTATGACTTTAGGTACCTGATACCTATATATGTATTTTTAGTGGACGCTAGTACACTACAATTTTGAACCTATTCTTCCGGTTGTGATATTTGTTTATATCTTTATATCTTTATATATAATCCGATCAAGACAAGAATAGATAATTAACTATTATATCAATTTTGTACAACAACATTCAACACAGAGTAATGTTCTGTTCCATTGAATAGAGACGAAGAAAAATTGGACTTAATTGTTAAATTTATTTGTTATTTTATTCTTATATGTATAGTTTTGTATATTATATGTATTAGTAATTTTGTTTACTTAATATAAATTATAATGTATGCACTGTTAAGTGTACTAACTCATCATTTTATAAATAACAAATATGTAAATAATAATATTATGTTACTGAGATTATTACTATATATATATATATAAATTTTATTTTTATTTAGAAAAAATACAATCTGTACAGTTTATTTACAATAAGAATTTATGTTAACAATATGTGTTTTTATCTTGAATTTTCCCCAGAAGAAGCCCTTCATTGGAGGCACTTCTACTGACATATTATTATAATACAACTCTGTTTGTGTGTGTTTTTTTTTTACTATAAATAATAATAATTTTTTTTCTCTGTGTACTTTAACCATTTGTTCAGTTTACGCTTGCCTATACAGTATACTATACTATATACATTTAGAAGTTGGTGTATCTTCTGTCGGAATAGACAATTATTAAATCGCGTATCGAATAGAACCACCGTATCAATACACGATTTATTTAATTATCAAGTATTTTGGTTAACAAAGCTTAAAATAATAACAACACAACCATTGAAACAACCTATATTAATTGTAGTCGTACACTTATATACCACTACAACGGGTTTCAATAAAATTAAATTCAAACACTTATTTTATTGTATGAAATTATAAATTTAAACGTATTTTATTAAAATACGTCTTAAAAACTCAGCCGAGTATACCGGTTTGATATAAATATATTATATATTTTAATAATGCGTTACCTACTACAATATACTGCGTATATTGTTCCTCGACGATATTTTGTAGGTTATACTTGCATTGATTGGTTGACCGACGTAGTCGTCGGTCATATTTCATTCTCCATTATAAATTATTGGAAAGATCCACTTTTTCGTACTATATACGAAGATTTCTGATCGACGTACGGTCGGTAAAATAGGAAAAGAAAAACTGAAGTAGGTTAAAGTAGGTATATATAGGTATACAGATATATTTGATATATTTGTTTTCACATGGGGTTTTGACTCTTTAAGCGAATATTATGAGAAATTTTTTTAGTGTAATATTTTACATACTTGGATAATTTGCTTATAAATTAGAATATCATATAAACTCTATGTGAAAATATATAGGTAATATTTTTGACTTAAGTTTGATGATATGTCGATCCACTCTATTATTGAACCTTATGACATAAAATTGCCACGATGCACGTTCGCTAGACAAAGACAAGCAGACAACATTCACCTATGTGAATGTGGATTTTTCTTAATAACATTAACATTATAATTATTATCAAACTTAATAATTTTCCCATTTATACTGAATCAAAGCATTGCGATGATAGTAATAAATACAAAACACACATCATTGTAAAATCAATACATTCATCGCTCCGTTTAGAATCTAAAATTAAGGGTGGAAAAGTCAACTTCATGAAAGATTTAAATCTGTATATAATTGCATCATTAGATAAGATCGATCGGTATGCAGAAATTAAAATACGTCTAAGTTCCTACGCGGCGCATATATATGTTAGACAAATATGGGAAATCTCCTATTATTTTAATCTCCTTAAATAATAAAAACATGAATCGGTACATAGAAACTTTAATCCATCTAAATAATAATGTTTGAATAATATAATATGTACACGACAGCGAAGAATGTCATTTAATTATAGTACTCAAACAAATATTTAAACAAAGGTATATATCGTTATTACGAATACGTGAAGTACTCAACAATATGAACTTGTAACACAATAATATAATGTTATCGATATTCATATACATTTTGTAAATATTTGTTGATTACTCGTACATTTGTTTAAAAGGAAATTTGTGTTCGAGTGAATACCGATGCAAGAAAATAGTTACAAATCCAACGAAATGGGTACAACATAATTTAGTTATATTTTTGGTTCGATGTATAAATATTATAATTTAATATAAAAGTTGATGAACTAAGTTTGTTGCGAGAAACTTTTTCTACGTCAATTGGTGTCTGGTGTTATTGATTATCATCGTTGGGTGAGAAAGATTTTTATAATTTAATCATTTAATTAATTATACCGTCATGCTTTTTAAAATGTTACAATAAAATGAGAGAGATAAATATTATAGATACACATAATAGATTACATATGTTTTATACAATCCGAAGTTTTAATTTCTGTGGTATCTGACGCATTTGTATCCAATTAAACAAGTATAACAAAGAATTTCAAAAATATTGATAATGTGTTATTATATATTTTTTGTCAGTATAATTATCTTTGTTAATATCATCAATTTTTTGAAAATAAATTTTAGTGAATAATTAGTAAGCCTGTTATTGATGTTTTGTAATAAGTGTATAATATATAAATTCTAAATTTATGTACATACCTAATAAATAATAATTTATTTTACTTATCGTACAATACTCGTCGTAAGTCATTAGAAGTATTTATGTATTTCTCATGGCTTAATGACCTAGCTATTTTTTAGCTATGGTATCATTTATAGTGAAACTTCCTCTAACGGACAATTCCCGATAGTAAACGATTTTTAGAGAACGCGGAAATTTTCACCACTTTTCAATAAGAAAATCTCCGAATAGCAGACACCTATTTTGTTATTTTAACCATAATTTAGAAATAATGACTTAAAGACGACAGAAAAACGTATTCATGTTAGTATAACTTATCTTATCGTCCTATTACGAGTTCAATGATCAAGTTCGTTATCGTACAGGCCCTCATACACAACCTTTGGACCAAAGAACGATCCAACAATTCAAGAAACTCTATGTCTCTATCATGAGCATCTGCTACAAAAAGCTGTTGCAGATTTCGATTCATATGAGTCCATTGCTGTTAACGTTTTGGGCTTTTATTTGAACAAGTCCAAAACTGTAAAAAAGTTATTTTTACCACTGTTTGGTTTTAGTTGTCGAAACAGTTAATGCGACGAATATACAATTAATACCGAATCGGAAATAGATAAAGAACCTTTATCATCGCACTGGTTATCAGCCGTGTTGATGTTCTAATGTTACTTTGAACGATATCGTTTCCACTTTATCATATTATGGTGACGACGATCGATGAATCAGTTGGGCCTGATGAGACTTATGTGAAAAACAATGAAGAAATTTCAAATTAAAATTTTACGGAACGCATTGGCAGCAACAAAGAACGTAAAACGTTTTATATCGTCAGTAGAAGTAGAAAGCAGTACGATTTTTTCCCCTACTGTAACATTGGCAAATTAAATTACTAATGAAATTAAATAACAATATTATAATATAAATTAACCTGCCACATATTTTTTTTCTTTTATACATCTACTTTTGTGAATTTCAAAAGTTTGTTCCCTCTTAAAAGTGGTCGAAAAATTGTCTAATCAAGATTGTTCCGCCATTTAGAACTTTCACTGTATATGACTATACGTCATAATATAATATATAATCATTACAATTGTATTACAGTCAGTAAAACTGAATGTTAAAATGCGCAACTAAAAAATTGTGTTCATAGCTCCCTGAATAATCGTCTATATTATAATATGACTATTGACTATGTATTTATATTTTGAAATGTGTGTCAACACTGTCAACTATTGTTATGTCTACGAAATGACCAAAGTGAATATAATAAGGATAATATTTTTAAACAAATGCTTCTTTAATTTTCAATTCAATAAAAGTATATGTTACGGTTAAAAATTAAATGTCAAATAAGTAGTTGTATCATTTATATTTTCTCAATATAAATTACTATTTTTTTTTTTTTTTCGCGTTCATACTATTTAATATTTAAAGTAATGATTAAATACTATTGATAATTTTGTTTTCCGTGGAAATATTATTATTGCAATAATAAATAAACACGAATTTAATATTTTGACCATTTTACTAATTGCATGCTTTTGTTGAATTTTCCAATTTTTTAAATTTATAAATCAATATTAGAATTTTATTTTACCATATGAGCATAATATTATAAAAACACTATTTCATTTATCAATTTATTTTATATTATTTATAGATGTAGACATCACTAATACTTTTGTTCGTTTTATGTTTAGGTGAAATTGTTGATAATATAATGTGAGTATACTAATAAGTATCTATTGTTATAAATATTAAATGGAATTACGTTGTTAGGTTTATTGTATAAATACAATTTTTTTAGAATATTGTATATTGCTACCTATTTATCTTCAACTTACTATAATAATATGCGTTTTGGCGCTCGTATAGTTATATAAATTAATATATAAAAAAACACGTTTGTACAAGATAAGTATTGAGATCATTACTTAGTAGTTATTAAAGACAACTAAAGAGATAAAATAATGAAGGTTTAAATAGTTTAAAAATACGACCACATAATTACCACACAAGTATTTTTATAATAATAATAAAATACCTGTGCTAATTAATAATAGTCACAAAACAACTTAACAATATAAAGTTAAGAATACTTTAAATTTATATGATTCAGCAATATTTTAAATTTCGATTATTATAATTTTGGTTTAAAGCAATAATAGATATATATTATTCATACTTTTAATTTACTCGTATTTGCTTTATTCGTAAAAAATAAAAGTATATTTTGTTGGAAAGTGGTATTGATGCAAAGGATTACTATGCATTTATGCCGATATAATCAATAATCTACAATCTTTCCTTGAAAATAAAATATGGAAAATATTATTTCATTTGAAATATGGGTTTTTTTTTGTATACAAGAAGAATGTTTGTACCTACGTGAACGGGACAACATGATGTCAATTTAGTATTTACTTATATTGCGGTTATTATTGTAATATTTTATGTAGTATTTACTGTTAAAATATTTTCATCGAATAATTATTTATAACCAATATAATATTTTATATTTATTAAGTAGTAATTAATTGTTTTATCGATTCTATTTATATTTGTTACTATCATTAAACGTTGCTAACGTTATTTGTTCTCCTTTTTAAATGTATCACATTTAAAAGCAATTTCCGTAGGTACTTATCATTAATTATTTCGTGTTTTTCAACTAAAATTACTTTTGTTCCATATTTTTTTACTTCAAATCTGTAGACATAGAGCTCGTTTAATGGACCAATAAGTAGCACATCACAGTGTTTAAATATTAATATAGATACTCGTAATAAAAATATTGCTTCACGGTTTATAAAAAAATATTAATTCTCATATTTATGGTGATAAAAAGATCAAAATGTCAAATAATAAATTGTAATTTATTGAGAATGAATAGGTATAGAATACATGATATGAAATGTTTAATTTAATGTAAATTAATTATAGACTTATAACAACAATTATTAATTTTGCTTTATCTGCCCATTATTCACCCATTATTTTGTATAATATTAGGTAATTAAAAATGTGTACTTACTTATATAAAAAATATACAATATTTATAATGTTCAATAACGGTATTATTGGTATTCGTTGTAAAGTTAAATTACAAAAACATTTAAAATTATATTTCATCGTAACAATAGGTAATAATATTATTTACCTAATAATCAATAAGTAATGTTCACTGAACAGGCACAATGTCTAAATGTACTTAATGCACTTGTTGAACTAGCTGAAGTTCAATATATAATATAGTGTATCATGCAGATGTCAAATATTAAATTTAACATTTTCAGATAGTCCAACATCTAGTTAATGACGCGTGCTGGATTGGAAACAATTTCAAAGTTTTGAGACTTATTCCGAACGTCCCGACGTAATATACACAATGTAGTCGGACAGATAAGGATAACCCAAGAAATTCCTTTTGTCGTAATATTAACACACCGCGTTGGTACTCAACTACCGGTTAAAGCATCGGATTTCACATTTGGATAACGAATTGTTCGGTTGAAAGCTTACTGAAAGTAAAATCAATTAAGTATTTGTTAAAGTCTTTTCGAGGTTTCCCCTAAATTTAATTAATATAATTTCTATGTCGAGAGATGATATGTCGCGTCAAATGCAAATCGAATACGATGCGTGTGTGTCTGTCTGGATTCTTATATTATACATAGCTTGTTATTACAAGAACTTTTACGCAGCTGTTCGGCCGCACACAGAATGCACAGATACAAGAGAATTGGCGTGAGTGCGTGTTGAAGGGAGAGGGTGTATGTGCCTGTGTGTGCATCAGAGAGAGAGAGAGAAAGAGAGAGAGAGAGAGAGAGAGAGAGTGAGAGAGTGAGAGAGAAAGAGTGTGAGTGAGAGAGTGAAAAAGAGTGAGTGAGAGTGAGAGAGAGAGAGAGACCACGCGCACGCCACTGTTCTTCAGTCGTATTCTGTACACAGTACGCACTACACACGCAGTACACGGTGAGAGTTCCGTGCGTGCACGACAAACAGTCGAGGACTTTGTACGTCTGTATTATCGTTGTCGTAATACTATAGGTACATCGTTGCATTACGTTAAAATAATATAGGACTGAGAATATAAAAATAATATAATACAGTGTTTTGAACGAGATAACATATAAATATTAATAAAATATAATAAAGCAAAGAAAACTAGACGGTGATCATCTATACTGCCAGAATGCCACTGTCACTCAAATCTATATGGAAAGGAAACTCGAAACATAAAAGTAAGTGAAGTTATTGTGACACATTATGTATACCTAGGCAAATATAATATTTGTTAAGTAAAAAAAATATGTATTCCCGCTTTCGAAGAAAAAGTCGTTAATAATGTGTCTTATTACCACCTATGTGGCTTAGTTAAAATCCTTTGATCCCAGTGACACAAAAATATTCGTTTATATCTTTTTATGATAATATTTAAAAATGTTTATTTAATATTATTACGCGTTCTATTTGAAAGTAGATATTTTATTAGTAGGTATGCAGTCAAATATATTTAGTCATTAGTCATATTATATTTTGTTAATATTGTGTAAATATTTAGTATGCTGCAGTATATTTCAGTATTTCATATTTTCACCTATTTTAAATTTACTGGCAAATTCGAAAAATGGATTCTTTAAGAGAACAATTTATTTTTTGTTTTCAATCAATAGTTTAAATGAAATATTTTATATTTGTGGACTTTTAGTAATTGGAAATGTATAATGTATAAAACGAAATGTTTTTATAGAAATTGCAAGTTTAACAGCCACCTTATGTTCTGTTCAGAATCTAAAACTATTTTGTCCTATAAAAATGAATTACGAATACGATCGTTATTATAAGGTACCTATTTAAAGTATAGCGAATAGGTAGTTACAGTTTACAATGTTTATATAACTAATTGTTTTTGTTCAAAATTACTCTTAATAATAACATATAATATAATCAGTTTTAATAAAATATTTTTTGATTGATGATATTTGCAATTTTTTTTTATGTTAAGCCATATAAAAAAATTGAATCTCTACTAACATATTAAAATAAGCTCTACATGATTTATAAACAATTCGTTTTTTTTTTGTGATAGGGAAATTTAATATAAAAATAATATTTAAATAAGTTATTACAGTTTATTGTTTACAAATATAGATTAGTATGATAGATCTTTTAGTGGGAGTTAAACAACTTGTACTATACCATTTCTAATTATCGATTTAACTTATACAAGTGCTAAAAAAATTGTGATAATTAAATACAATCCCTAATATTTATTTATCACGAAAAATTGAACGATCATATTCCAATAGTCCAATTAGATACTGATATTTTCTTATATTATAGACATATTTTATTCGTCTGTTATTGTATTCCGTGTAATACATACAAAAACATGTTGGTAAGAAATCTGTTGTGAATTGAAGGCCTGTCGAACTTGACATCAACACTCAACAACCATAATGTCGCATCACGAAATATAATAGTTTTGAAACATATTTCAACAAATGAAATGTGCTACCTATGTATAATTAGTGAAAAATACGGTTGACCCGCTACTCTAAACTAGCAAAACAAGAAAATTTGTTATGGTGTAGTAATTCTTTTTTTTTGCAAGCTGAATTAGAAAGACTATGATGGCATTATTTTCCGTGCTCATAGTTTCGCATAGTAATTATTATAATAGTTGGTCGTATTATAGGCCTTAAATAATTTACTATTGTTAATATACGAACAATTTATGTATATAGCGACACTTGCACTTGTTTGGTTTATTTTCAAAATATTTAACATACATATATAAACCAAATTGTTAGAAAAAATATTTTATTTTGAACAACTACAATACTGTATAGCTAATGTATGTATTATGTAATATTTACACATAAGGCATATACCTACTTATCTTATAAAATATCTGAGTATTTGAAATAATGAATTCGAGATACCGACAAAGATAAAGCACGATATTTTCAAAAAAATAAATGTGTGGTTATAACTTAGAATAATATACATTATATTCAAGCTTCTCTTATTAAAGTTACGATTAATAAGCATTACTCATTAGTTTAAATAGTCAGATGAATACACAATATATTCTAAATATGTTTTATGAAAAACTAATCAAGTTTTAATTCTCCAAATTAAATTAATCAAATTAAATGATTTTATTATACCTACTTATTTTTAATAACTTATAATTAATGACTAACAAGAACAGCATGGACTATGAAACAATGATAGTTTTAAATTGCATTAGACATTTTAGAAATAATTATGAATTGTTTATTTAGATAAATTGGATATTTAAGTTAATCATGTATAATATGCATATTATATTATATTTTCAAAATATCGAACATTGATACAACGTGTCACGTAGCCTGGTACTTAATTATCAGATATCAGATATAAACGAGAACCAGAGGAATAACTTATTTAATTATTTTCATCAGTTTTTGCGAAGTTTTATGTTGATATATTTTTGTTCAACTACTATAGATGTAAAAAAAAAGTATATGTTGGTTATTCTGTTAGAACCGTGAGGTGCAATAATTTATTAATTAACATAATATGTAGGTATAGTGTCTAAAGATTTTTTTATGATTAAATATTTTTTTTCAAATTATAAATTAGTTTTAACTATTTTGTTAGGAACAATTCTATCATTACATTTTTTTTTTGAATCGTGAAAAATGTCAGCACCTTTTTTTAGATATCTAACCAAACAATTGAACAATGCTATGATTAAACTTCTTGGAAAATAATCGGAGAGAAATTATAATTCTTGCTATATTGAAACGAAAAAGTAAGGTAATATAAGTAGTATAGGTGCACGAGAAAAAACTGATCCATTTTTTAAAAATGTACGCGCTGTCTGTGAACAGAAATCTATGTAGGTCGTTGTTTTGTTTTATTGTAAGGTTCAGCTGTACTAAACGTGGTAATAAAAATGCGAAAGGGTTATTTCTCGTTAAATATCGAATATCGTTTTTAATAAGAATTAATTTTAAAATAGTGATAGACTGATACAAAATTGTAATTAAATTGTCGAAGTAACCATCATGACACATTCGCAGGAGAAATTATTGTGTTGTTACGATTTATAGAATGCGTCTCGGTTGAATAGATATATTTCAGTTTCTTCAATTGTGAACAATATTATTTGTTCTATAAGAAAAAGTATTTAATTCGTGTGCAATTACACGTGAAAGATAGTTTATTATTTAATATACTATGTTTACAATAGGTATAAACACTCTATATTTTGAACTTTTGAACTTTGTGAGACTGTCTTCAAATGTATATCTACGTAATTTAAATAATAATAAAAAAAAAATATCAAAACACTATAGCACTGTGCTCATAAGACCAATGTATTATTGAAATATTAACAACTAAGACATATTCATTTTGTGTTACCTGTTATTTAATGGCAATGGAACAAAGTATTGTTCTCGATCATTGTATAAGAGTCGTGTCATAGATGATAATATTAAGTAGACAAAAACATCCTACCACGTTTTTATATTTTAGGCATAAAGTATAAACAAAAAAAAAAAAAAACAACTGATTATTTGACAAAAAAATGTACTTCTATGTAATATCGGTGACACGAATAGGAAATACTGTAATATGTATTATACGAATGGTCGTACAAAAAATGACCTATAAGGCTCGTACAGAGTTCAAAGTGTATGCGTCTGGTAGTCGTGTCAAACTTACATTATTTCGAAATCGTGATAATTCGAATGACGCGTATTAAGTGGCGCCGCTGTGACTATTAACTAATCAATATTTAATATTGCTAGCCGCAATAAATTTCATTGTACCTATAACTATAATAATAGTAATGATGATAATAGTAATAAAAGTATTTGATTTTCCAAGAATTTAATTCTGAAACTTTTTTCCCCTTCGCATTATCGTAAGTGTATTTTTATTAATCTCACGATATTATAACGACTATCCATTATTATAGCTTCTGGTTTATTGTCGAGGAGAAATAGAATGTTTTTGTATATTATGTTACAAAGATATTACGAAAATTCGATTTCTGGACGCTTCTCGACAATTTTACAATACTACAGTGACTACCTATTACTTAACGATTTATTGGAAAACAACGTACAGCCACCAATTCTAAGTCGTGTGTTGTGCGTCGTTATAGGTATTTGTAACGTTGGCGTATTCCAAAATGTTCGTGTTAAAAAAATCAGTGATAACCCGTTCGACAATAAATTGAAAATAATAGTTACAGCAGATTGCGTCCAAACGTTTTTCAATCGCGATCGTACAAAAAAAAATACGAAAACAATTTCTCATTAGAACGTTTTCATTCATTGCCATCTGGGGAAACGCGGGCGGATTATTTCAAACCGGATGTCATCGTTGTCTGCGTCACACGATATATGCATGGGAGTTGACCCTTATCGTCGATGTCCGCGACTACGAATCGTCCGAAAACCGTCGCCGCGTAGACATAATAACATTTCGTAATGAATAATGACTAACTACACTCTATAACTATAACGACGATAACTAATTTAACTGCAGTCATGTCCGATGTACACCACACAATTATCGAGTTATCGTTTATAAATATTATAAACCGCTGTGTTTATGTTATTATTATTTATTAATGTATACAGTCCTTCCGGCACCTATACTGCAATGCTGTACACAGCTATTTGCGGCAGATAAAATAAACAGACGAGAGTGATGCCTTAGCGGTCGGATAATAAACAATAACTATAATACTGTTACCCTTTCGACGTTTTAACGTATTTTTTTTTTTTTTTTGTCTTGCATTTAATAGTGTACCTATTTTATTATTTGACACGAACTACATTAAGAAGTGTTTTTGTTGTAAGACATAAATATATTTATAGGTACCTACATGTACGAGTATGCATTTTTTAATCATTAAAATAGCCTACAAAACTTTTTCGATTAGCGTTTGAGTGAAAATAAAAACACTAGTGGGTAATGGATATAATATATTTTATTATCGGAGGAAATGGTCCGTTTTGAAAAATAAAAGAGTGTACTCGTATAAACGACATGTCAATTACGCGTGAATAAATATACATATATATCATTTACTTTATAATGTATTAAATTTAATTGTACCGGAGAGGAAATGTTATCTGGGTCAGTGTTATAAAGGTACGACTTAATAATATTATTAGGTTGTAGGTACATGTTTATTATTCTTATTACGGGAAAATTGCGTGCTAGTAAAAATAAAAAAGGCGTATGGGCCAGATGAGACGCATTTTATGATAGAACTACGAATGTGGCTCAAAACCGGTTTATCGAGTCGTATGGCGTCAAGAGAATAATCTTTTCCTATGAATGATAAAAAAAAAAAAAAAATATACAATAAAATTATACATATAGACAATTTTTTAATTTCATAAACTAATGTTTAATAATATAATTATCATTGATGAATTGGTTTACTAAAATCCTCCTGTTATATGTTTATAATATTTAAAATCGATTCGTTTATTTTATCTGCAATAAATAGCTGATGAAATTAAATTGCCATATTATATTTTAAATTTAGATAATTTTTGACTATTTGATGTTATAGATTTGTTTTCTGCTCAGACGATTAACTTAAAAAGACTAACAAATTATATTTATTTTAGGGAAATGTCATTGACATTTAACATTGCCTTGGTCTGCGTGGTAAAACTAGCCCTAAAACACGTGATGTAAAGTAATTTAATAATAATTTTTTATGGGGGCTTGCGCTTCCGTCTGTTATTTAGATTGACAGAGATGACAGTCGTGTAGATTTATCATACCCTCGCCTCACTCTCATCACTATATACATATTATATTATGTCATATGTTATGACGATTTCACTGTATTGAAATAATATATTGTCTTTGTAGATTTTAAGGCGATATTAGGTATACATCAATAATTCATCTAATAATAACCATAAAATTAGTTCATTTTTTAACCAAATGTACACCAACTAGGTTTTGGCCAGATCAGCAGAGTTGGAACAATGTTTATTACGCGTTACCATCGTCGTTAAAATGTTTTTAATATAATACCTATGCTAATTAAGTCACTAGATTACCTTGATGTAGAAAACATGAAGTTCAAACGTTTAATTTAATAGGTGTTGAACTGTTGCGCCATACGTTATTTCATTTTATTTATTGTAAATATTAATACTAGTAAAGAAACTTACTGCCTCATTTCTGTTTTGTTTACATTGGTCAGAATTTTTAAGGCAATACGTTTTTGAAATGTGCAATGACTGTATCCTGTATGTCTATGTATAACTGCATTATTTAAACAATATAAAGTACAGGATCAATATGTTTTATGACATTATTATGATTTATGGCCATTTATAATATAATGAATGTATGTCATGAAAATGAATATTACTAGCCTATATATTGTTATGTTTTCACAATCATAATATCTACTAATCAAACTTTTGTTAAACTTAAAAATTGATAATATTTTATAATTATGCAGCGTATTCGCTAAGTATAATCGATCATTTTCCCTCAGTAATAAATATATTTAAATTTGGTTTTTTGGTATTATTAAGTATATTTATTATGTATTTTATACATTTTATAAATTGTCCTTTGATGATACAAACTTTTTTTTTATAGGTAAATTATTAAGCATATAATGTTTTTTGAAAATGTTAACAGATTTAATTCAAAACTGGAACTAGAGTTTTCTAGTTATTAGAATGTATATATTAAGAGTAATATATTCCTTAAACATTTAAAGTGTTTATAGATTAATATTAATTATTAAGACAAACGTGAACAGAATTATTCAATAGAATCAGGGTGTTTTTTTTTTTTGGCGGAAGAAGAGGTTATGAATATAAAAGCTGTATATTTTAATTAACTGTAGGACATATAATAATTATTTAATATAACTATTTTTATTATATTCCCGGTGTATGTAAAATTATGGGTATTTTTCATAAGCAATAAATGTGTAGGTGGGTAATTAATACGTCATAGTCATATCCTTCAAAATATAATATATATTGTTATCTTTTTAACTTAAGCAGGAAAAAAACTATGACGTTTGTTAATATTGCATAATTTACAACTATATTTATAGAAAAATATATTTTTTTTTATCAAATAATATATAATATATTCCTAATAGTTAGTATAAATATTAAATTAATTAAAATAAAATAATTAATAATTGAGTTATTTAAAATTTAAAAGGTTTTTAATACTTGTATATTTTATTATATTAGTTTTATATTTATAAAATTATAATTATATGCATAATTATTATGATTTAAAATAGTACTGTTAAATGAGAACTATTTTATGTTCGTCCGTATTCTAAACAAATATTATTTTCAATACATTTGTTAAATCGACGAAAACTATTATTTTTATTCAATATATTTTAATACAAGACAAGACTAAAAAGAGCACGACACTATAAACATATCACAACAAAAAATTATATTTCATTAATTTACTATGATAAAATTTTAAAATATTTTAGTTCTTCTCATTTTATATTTTCCTATATTTATAAAGTATACTTTACAGAAGGTTATATAGTATACCCATAAGAAAACGATGTTCTATAACAAACTCACAATTAGCATTTTTTAACATATTTTTCTAATAAATTATAGTTTAACATTTTACAATTATATTTTTTCATAGCTATGTGAATAGTTATATTTCATAATAATTAGTCGGACTATAAAGACGTGAAACACAATTTAAATACCCAATAATTTTAACTTTTAAATAATACTGACTCAGGATAATTATACAGACATAAATAAATATTACTATAGGGTCAATCCTTATCAGAAAATTAATTTATATGATAAAATCTTTATTAAAAAATTGCGTACGACTGTAATATAGTGTGAAAAAAATCAATCGTATTTTGCAACTAAAGATCGAACAAAAACACAAGACATAGAAACAATTTTATGGAAAACCATTTTAATATTATACATATAAAATGTATATCAATATGTAATTTGTAGTTTATCGCTATTTTCATTTCCACGAATGAAATATATTTTGCAATCTTGAATGCTGTCTAAGAAAACATAAAGTTCCCACCTATACAATATTATTACACATACTTAGTACGAAGTATATACATAATTAAAATGTAAACAGATTTTTAATGTGCGACAAATAACAATATATATATATATATATATATATATATATATATATATATATATATGTGTGTGTGTGTGTGTGTATGTTTATATATAATCATAATACGTATAATATAAAATATAAATTTTATACAGATAAGTTTATATTTAAAATGTTCGGTCAAACCCAATAGAATAGCGACAATATATATATTGTTTTTATTTTAATTTTTAATTTAATACCTAGTGATATAGGTTAAACTGAGCCGCATAAGTTTTATAAAAATAAAAACTAACATATTGTAATAATACGGGCATGTTAATTTAGTAGTGATTAAAGTTATATCACATATTAATTATAGGCTTGTAGGTGCATTTATTCAATATAATAAAATATTACCGTAATATATATTAATTTTTCAGTACCTTTGTGGTTACGTATAAAGTAATACAATTAAGAAATTTAATTTCTGGATAAGGAATATTGAATAGGTTATATAATATTTATATTATTATTATAATATCTTATGTATATTAAATTTGTTTACCTATATAGAAATAATGAAAAATACTCTCAGAATCTAAAATAAGTTTTTTTTCATTGATGTCAATGTAGCTATAACAGCAACTGTTGTCCCAAAAATACAAATTAATTCTTTTCATGTAAAATATTTTATTATTTTATATAAATTAATTAATTTTACTTATTCAAAGGCGTATAATTTAATTGATTGCACTCGAACATGGGCAATTCGTAATTATTTTAATCGCAATATTGATTGGTGTTAAAATCGTACTCTTTATTTCACTTATCTCTAACTTTTAAAACTACCATATTAGTTTAATTCGATAAATTATGCGTGTACACGAAAGTATATTAATATTGAGTTGGATATTAATTCATATTTTATTAGCAATGCTTATGAGTTATTTCACTATTAAAACTTATCTTGACTTGTAAATATAATGATTTAATTTAAGCAGATGTAAACACTAAAAAGCATGTTAGATTCTTGGAAATCTATTCGATACAAATAAATGTTTTGTAGAAAAACAATCTATCCCACATAATTTAATGAATTTCAAATCAATAGATTATATGGATGACAATGAATTAGTTAGATTTTTGAGGGATACATTTTTACTTTCCGGTATACCTAATGGTTACAGACCTCAAATGAATTATTGAAAAATATTAATGATTTTCAATTGATAAATCTCTAAAATTGCTTAGACTAATTCGCATATTCTACACTACTTATTTTTCACTGCGTGTTTTTTAACAATTGGTAATACATATTCAAAATCATTATAGAAGAGCATATAGAAACTATGCTAATACTAGCTATATTTAGTAATTTTATTGTTAAAATAAAATAGTTCCGTGTTAAAATTTTTCAATTAGTCTTAAGATATTTATTTTATTTTAATATCCATACACCACATTATTTGGGCAGACAATGAACGCAATTTAAACATTTTTGGAGAGGTGTTGGCATGCGCTTGTATATACGAGTAATTAAGACGCGAATACCTTGCTTTTTCGTTCGCGGTTTCGTTCAAATATTTTACTTGCATTGTGCAAATTATTAGCAAACTCTGAATGTAAGATTTTGTACTCGGATCTTATTAGCTGTAAGTTACATAATGATATAACAAAATGCAAACAATTTTTTATCGAGGTCTACGACCTATCGTCATCTATTATATGAAACCAATATGTGTCTTCATAATGTATAGGTACAATTTTGAGGTTAATCAAATAAATTGTAATTTCTTATAACTTAAGGTTCTTATAAATTAAACATCAACATTAAGCTTTAAATATACGAGTATGCATATCATACAAAAACTCGTTTCAAAACGTAAATGCTGCACACATGCATATATTTTGTTTTTTTATATTATAAAACTTCTCATGTGGCCTGATTATACCACTGTTTCCTCAATTTGCTTGTAACATCATTGAATATGAATACATTAAGATAGTGGGTTTTTTTAAACATTAAAACAAAATCTAGTTACCCTTTGAATAGTATATTAATAGCAAATGTTTATTGAAACAGTTTTTAATAGAATAAACAATCCAATAAATATATTCTATATAGCATATATGTATTATTTTCCTACGATATTTTATTAAGTGATTTATGAGACTGAGCTGAGATCATTTATACAATTATCCATTTACCATATAAACATAATATTCATCATCATAAATTTAATAGGTAATTTGTTATCAGACTTAAGCAAATTGATATTATTAAGTACCTATGTTATTAGTATATTATCTTGTTAGTACCTAAGAGTATATTAAATTTAACTGTAAAACGAGTTTTCCAATTTTTTTCAAAAAATGTATTTTTTAAGAATTTAAAATAAAATTTATGTTCTAACTTTCAAAAACAGTTTAAAAATGTTAATGACATAATAATATTCTTATTATTTTTGGGTGACTTATTCAAAACTATTAGTGACCCAAAATTTAATATGTAAATATTGAGAAACGCTTGTTAACTTGTGTATGTATATATTTGTCATAATTGTAATGTTCTTCCCTATTCGTGGGTATAATAATTTATGGTGTTATATTGACAAAACTATGTTTATGGTTCATGAATAAAAGATACAATCATTATTATAATGTTTTGTTGCGCTTATTTAACAGTTTATTGACACATTTTAGTTTACTAACATCGAATAGGTATATAATGTTTTTGACTCATTGGAAGTCATTATTTGTTAATATAATTGAATGAGATCATGCTCATTGTAAGCACACATTAAACGTTTATTATTTCAGAAGAATTATGCTATTGGAGCTAATTGAAATAATTAGATAAACGAAATTACTTAACAAAGGTTACCGTCTTGTATCTAATTGTATTAATGAAAAGACTGAATAAAATAATCTAATTCGTCTCATTTTATAACTATTAGTCTACTACAACTTACTACTTATTTGTGCCCATGTCAATTTTTGTACTGCGAGTATTAGATAGTTTTTTATTTATTTAATAGACTTTCACATACAAAAACACAAATTCAAATACCTATATTTAAATATACATTTATATTTAAACTAATTATATTATATTAATAACCTATTAATATATAATTTGTTTCAAATTTTATTTAGAACTTTCGGAAGACAAATCATTGGCGATTGGGCAAAACGCGGAAGACGGAACCGCGATCGCTGTCGAAGACGACCAAACAACGTTTGACGTTAAGTATCTTGGAAACACTCCTGTAGATTCTACGGCTGGTGCCATCGCCGAAGCGGTTAAAACCATTTTGGTCATGGTAAGTAAATTAAGTTTTGCTTGGTACGCTAAATAAATAATACTTATTCACACAGATCCATAGGTGTGATACATATGCAGTTATATTAATGCACTATTTAATTTGGTTTTGGGACAATGCATACCACGTGAAATTATGATCGGAATAGCTGGAATTCGAATTTTAATAATATTATAAATTGAACACATTTTTATGATTTCATTGATGAATACTAACCACTGATTAGAAAACAACGGTGACTGATGAGTGATGAGTGACGACTACAGCATATAGGTACACTATGCTGACATACATACTGACTATCAATCTGACGTGGTTAAATTGCTCAAAAACATATTATATACTTGTATCAATAAATTCAGTTTAGAGAAACTGTGGTTGTAGTTGTAGGTTTGGCTTTAGTGATGACGAGCTGACAAAATAAATTCTGATAAATTTTAAAATTTGCATGTATTATAGATAATTACAATGTGACAGTAAAACAATGTATTTGTTATGAACATCATCTCGGTGTGGAGGGGGGGGGGTGGCACTAAGCCTATATATTATAGTTTCTCAAATTGCGCTTATGGATATTAGCTAATATATAGTTCTATCGTAATTGTTTTTTGGTTTATTTGTTTTAAACGTACGTTACATACGTACTACATTGAGTCGACTTAATGCAGCTGAACAAACATATGCCTATACGCGAAAAATGTGTTACCTACTAATGATTTGCGTAGACATTACAAAAATATGGTTATATGCTATATGTAGAAAATCGATGAACTTTATTTATTACGATATTGAGTTATAACAAAGTTTTTTTGAGAGACTATAGTAAACTGCTAACACACTACCCTCCACCATCAATCACCACGATAGGTATAATTCATTTCGGTAGTTTTTTTTTTTGTTCTGTTTTATTGTAGTTTAATTGTATTATTTTAATACTTCTATCGGATACAAATAAACAATAAATAACCATTGATAAAGAGATAAACTATAATCATTATTCTATTTAATAGTATTTTAATTTACCTATTAACGTTAATTTTATTTTCGGGTACAT
Source organism: Rhopalosiphum maidis (assembly GCF_003676215.2). Lineage (NCBI taxonomy): Eukaryota > Metazoa > Arthropoda > Insecta > Hemiptera > Aphididae > Rhopalosiphum > Rhopalosiphum maidis. Next base: position 46,038,088 of record NC_040880.1, on the reverse strand, counting down.
TAGGTCTTATAATATTTTTTTAATACTATGTTTTCACTAAATTTGTAGTTTAGTTATTCTAAAATGTCAGTTTTTGATTTGTTATCAAATATTCTATGGACAAATTTAAAAAAAATACTGACATTGAATATTTTGACAAGGAAATGTGGTATTCATTTTTTTCTTTTTATAAAGCGATAGATATTATGTATTTTATACTGTCAATCATTTTCACTGAGTACATGTCAAATACGTTGTTTTATCATAGAACTTGATAAGCATTTAATATAATATAAATGCTGAATTTAAATTAAAGGCATAATACACATTTTCATTTTTATATCGTAACAAAAAAATCATTGCATGGAAAATATTTTAGTCTAGAGTAAAAACTCATTCTTTTAAATTGTTAATGTTCTTTTATCGATAGTTTTTTTAGTATATTTGTTATAAAAAGAAATATCAAATTAAATAAAACTAGTCAAGAGAAAATTTCGATCAATCAATGATACTGGTCACCTACTGTAATCGTATTCTATATATATCTTCAATTAGTTTTATAAAATTAATAATATTATGTTATATTACAATACTATAAATAATTCGCGTCATAATAATTAAAGATATATTAATAGTTCAAAATAAAATTGATGTCGAACTAACACGAGAAAATAAAATTGATATTTAATTTAACGATTTTGTTTGTCATGTAAACTATTTATAAAACATGAATAATTCTATACCTATAGATAATAAAAAAATAAGCCATACTCGTCGATTGTACAAAATCTCCCTAACTGATTTAATGACCTGAAGTAGGTATTCAGTATGATAATTATTAAACAAGTTTTAAATGAATATAAGTTAATTTTTTACACTCATATTTTACAACGACATAACATTTTTTAATGATGTTCTAGGAAAATGTTCATAATACACAACTGAATAAACATATTTATGTTTAGGTTGTTTTGAGAAAATAAAACGATATATTATGTAGATAGTATTACAATAGTAGGTATACTATAATAGTTATAATACCATAGTGTTTATAAAATTATAAATGTTTTGTTGTTTAGATTTAATGTTTGAATGTCTAGTATTTCATATAAATATAAATCTACTGCAGATTACTAGTGCAGTACAGTATTTACAGAAGTTCTTACTGCTTCTGAAGTATTCCAAGGTAAAATATTAATTTTAGCATTTCGCTATGGGTCGCATTTTGTATTGAGGTTGAGAATATTTGAAAACTTTGAGTGTCCTACTTTTAGCTTATGATATTTTTACAAATAATCTTTCAATTTGTTTTTTCTGGCTATACAATATTACAAGGATCGATCAAAAAATAATTCAAACTTTCATTCTGTGAATTAGGTCTTAAGCACTAGACTTTAATCGAAATTTTATCAATATTTCTCGATTATAATTTATAATATTGTTAGTATTTTCATATTTATGCATATTATTATATTGTTAGAGTTATCCGAGGGCATTCGACGCGACATTTACGCGTATAATTTAACCAATTTTATCAACGTACAATATATAGTGCGAACATGAAAATTAAAATATTTTGTTCAATGCCATATTGCAGTAAATTAAATACCAAACTCCATTTCAAATCGTTGTCAATAATTTGAACCAAAGAAATGCATGCGAAGCACTATTCGAGTATACCTAATATTATTACCAGCAATGAATGTCGCAAGAGACCAGCACGATTATTGATTAGCATCGGTGCGCAACGGATGTGGCGAATGTTTGTGTAGAAGTCAAACCAGAAAATGTTTTTTCGGCTGTGAAAATTAAATCTGCAGTCCACCGAATTGGTGTTACGGGCTGTCCTATGTAAACAAATACTATTTTTCTGTTAATGCGCGTTGTGGATGAAGTATTTTCTTCGGATAATCGGATAAGAAACGCATATCGAATATATATATACACACACACATACACATAATACAATTTAGGATAATCTTTTTGTCAATTATCATTCCAATCGGAGCGAAACTAGACTTTCGATCTCTTATAATTTATCCGTGTACTTATAGTAATATATATATATTCCTATCTAAATTATTTGCGTCATGCACTGCAATACTTAGTACCATCGGTTTAAAAAAAAGTATTCTCAGGTCATCAACGGTTCCAATCACATAGTCTCTATGGAATCCGCACTTAATAGCTTTTATTTAGACATATTGGAATCATCAAGCCTTATGCAATCATAAAGGTTTTTTTTTTTTTTTTTGGTTTTATATTTGTATATAATATAATTATTGCATGCATCATAATATTGACTTTGTCCGAAAGCAGACCGTGACACTTTACGTTCTTATGCAAAACTCTCGACTACTGCGATTGGTAGGTTATTAGGCTTTAACGTGGAATATTGCAAACAGTACAAAAATCAGTTTAAAAAATATTGTATAAAGATTGATACAAGCTATGTTGACCAAAGCTAAATTACTTTGAAAATATTACGACCCGTAACCGCTCTGTAGTTATTCGTTCACATAGAGACCGAATTGAATCAAACCTCAATCATTTTCAAATACAAGTATATCTTTTTATTTATTTGTTTTTATATATTCCAGGCCAAAGCCAGCAAAAGAAAGCCACAGAACGTAACGGTTACGTTAAACGGACAAGGTATTAGAGTGATAGAAACCAGTGACGAAAAGAAGACAGTGCTGGAAACACCGATAGAAAGGTGATCGCAACCGTTATAATTTATAATAATATATTAATTTCTCGTACAATTTTTAATACGTTAATAATATAATATTATATACTGTGCTTATCGTGCGATGTGGACATAATTGTGTATCCTATAAACCGAGTCTTGTCAGTTATTATAAGCATATAAACACATTTAGTCAAAATCATATGCGCTTTATTCTTTAAATATTTATACTTTAATACTTCATAGTTGATGATTAGTATGCTACGACATGCTACGACAATTAAACTGCACGCGTTTCGAAAATATAGCAATAACACTGTTTGCTGATTATTTGCTTTTCCGCAAACCGCTGCAGCAGAGCGACAAATCTGTCGTAGACAATATTTTTACGGTTGAAAAATCGAATTTCATTAACCACGGACGATTAAAAAATAAAAACAGATAGGCATCTTGTATAGATTAGTTATTAGTTGTGTCTGAAGTAAATTATTCACGACCCACCCTCTCTCCCCGCAGCTCCTAAACGTATTTTCTGATCTCAAACACAATGTTGAATTTCGTTTTGTTTTTTTTTCGCCGGCCACAGGGTGTCTCATTGTTTTACCGACCCGGCTCACAGCAATGTATTCGCCTTCGTCACAGTCAGTGGCCTAGCCATGTCGGAGTGTCACGCTTTCATGTGCGCCAAACGGAAAATGGTAAGGTCAAGTTTATCCGGTCGTCGGTATATTGCACTCCGAGTGCGACCTTGTCGCCGTTTTTGTTTTGATACCTGTTATCTGTTATCTACCGCGTATATAGGCACAAAACATGTCCGTCACCATCGGCCAATCGATCAGCTCTGTGCCGGACGTCTGGAAGGAGCTTAACAAACCGAAACCGGAGGCCGACTCGAAAACACCAGATGTGATTCCTGCAGACACCGTCCCAGGTAAACAATATATGATAATAAGACCGATAGGAGTATACGTGTTATCTATATTGCGTTATATTTTGTTTTATCTTTCGCGCCATCCATTTTTGTGGAAATCTTAGTTATTACGTTTTTTGAATTTTTTAAATCCATAGTTTTATGGTAATATATTATACACTTATACCATTCCCATTTATCTTATTATATAAAACATATACCTTTATATTATGTACGATTGAGTTGGTGCGTTTTAAAAACGTTTAAAATCTTTAATATTATCTAAATTTCAGAAACTATTAAGTGGTTCAAAAATTATAATACTTAACTAATTTTGTTTTTAACTTGTTCAATTTTAATACATTAATAATACTCATTACCTAATAATAAGTAATATATTTACACGTGTATGTGCTTAAAAAATTCAAGTTTTGAAGGAAAAATTGGTAGATATATATTATATTTTTTCCAACCGTGGAAAAAGTTGAATTATGGATATGTTTTTCGGGTCTCTATTAGAATACAATTCGTATTAGCCTGTTATTCTCGTGGTTTTTTAATCGTTACCGCACAAATTACGACGAATGGAAATTAGTCACGAAAAAATAATGTGTACCCGTAGTAAAAATATATCCATGTTAAAACATTGTAATTGGAGAATAGTATGTTACGTGAGATTCGAAGATGGTTTAATAGTGCTACACTCGTATATGTTGTCTTTCATTTACACACGCACAACAGCAAATTCTGTTGGTAGGTACCGGGTTTTATTTTTAAAAAGTTAATATTAAAGTAAGTTTACATATTATCGAATTTTCAGATGTCAATATAAACTGGATCCGAGCAATTTTTTTCATATATTAAAAAAAAGAACAGTTATATGAACTTAATAAACTAAATTAATTGTATATGAGTACTTTTAACTTATTTTTAAATAAAAATATGAAAAAAGCTATTTAGGTCTAGTTTATATTCTCCTCTACAAATTAGATAATATTATATCAATTTGCTCTAATTTCAACTATGAATAAATTATAGTAAGAATCCAATACGTAGATTAGTGTGGCGTCCTTAAAATAAAAGTAGTAATAGTATAATAATTAGTAAATAAATAATCATAGACATATAGACTAAAACTAATTTTGAATTAACTTATTATATATGTTTGCAAAATAAAAGTTTTTTAGTTTTGAAAAAAAATTGCTATTGTTTTAAATTGTTATGTATACCATAATTATGTTCATAGAGTTATAAATGTGTGGATAATATAATTAAATATATTTCTTATTTTATCGAATAGTGAAAGCTTATTTCCGATCTTCAACCATCAAATTTGATTTCATTTTGCCTCTGGTAATTTGATACCGTTTGTACGACGTAGTTCTTTGGAAAATTAATATATTTATGCTTGTGACGTATATGTAGACTTGATTATATCGAATAAATTAAAATTACCTACTCGGTCATGCATTTTCAAAGAGAAAATTTAAAACAATATAGTTACGTGACTATTAGATAGAAGTTAATTTTATATAATGATTTTGTTATTATTATATTTTATAAAATAATATGTTACATTTTTTTGGCGTAATAAAAATCTTGAGCATGTAAATAAAAATACAATAATTTAACAAAGATAAGATATTTGAAGAACCTTGACAATGTAACTGTCGTATCTACACATAATACTGTTATGTCTTATGTATGATATAATATCTTCATTTGTTAAACGTACTGTTGTTAAAAAAATATTATAAAGATTTTTGTGAAACTAAATTATTATGTTTTTTTTTTTATTATAATTCGAACAAAAGGAAAAATATAAATCATTATTATGGTATTATATATACATGGTAGGTTGTTGATAGGTACATACTTTTATATAGAAACTTTAAAGCAGTTTATTTTTATGCTCGACTTGAAGGTATACTTGCACAACGATATTAATCAACTTAGAAAGTGATTTGTGTTGAAGTAAATCTATATATAAATATGCACACACACACACACACACACATATACATATTTTTATATTTATATCATTATTATAGTTGTTAGTACTCGATAGCGCTTTTTATTATATTGTTATTTTGAATAAACATATTTTGTGTAATCTCAATGCGCATAACTCGATTTAATTTCTTTGTCATTTGATACTTAGGTAGTTAAAGGTAACTACTTGTAAACATTTTAAACAAAAACAGTTAAATTATGTATAATAGATACAACTATAACAGTGTGAATTGAGAAAATGAATACGGTAATCGCTTACACACAATAAAAAAATGCAAAAACAATCCATACTCATCTTAAATATTATTTGCGTAAGATTATTAAGTATGTGAAGATAAATTATTATTCATTATCGGTGCTCCGATTCTTTGTAACAATATTAGTTTAGTTTATTTGTTTTTTAGCAGCTAATAGACAATAATTTTTATAGTTTTATCGCTCACGTCCGTTCGTTGTTCAATCCAAATGGTACCTCTATTTATACCTTAGGGTTAGTACCTCACGACTTTGGTTTTCGTACATGATTGGTATAATGCAGGTCATTTATTCAAAATAGTCTTCAGCCACTTTGACGGATATGAGATTCATAATTAATTTATTTTACTATCAACATTTTAGCTTAGTTCTCGCTTATAATGTTATTACTAATTTTTTCATTTCGGTGTTTAATTTTTTAGTGCGTAAGTCAAAGACTAAATTTTACTATTGCTGTGATTATTGTTATAGTAGTTAGGTTGATTGGGACAGTAAAACACAGTGCGTATACAACATTTCTAACTTCACTATTTAAAAATATTCATCACTCTACATATAAAATATGTAAATTTTTTCACTAAAAGCAAATTAAAATGTTTTATGTTTCATTTCAGAAAACGTCATTATTGTGGACAGCTAAAAACCGGAAATTGTTTTTCAAAAAAAAAAAATTTAAAGACAAACTTCCGCGTTTAAAATATTATAACAATATAAAATTATGTAATCATGCGCAACATACATTTTACTTTATACCACCGCTAGATTGTTATTAAAAAGTTTTCATTGCTGCTTTAAACGGTTTGTTGGGTATTAACCGAGTGTATAATTAAATTAATGCTATAAAAATACGTAATAATATTATGTTAACTTAATTTAGTCATTCCTTATTTATTGGTTGTATTATTGTTTTAAAATAATTATACTTTATTTTAATCGATTACCTGTGATAAATTCAATGGCCAACACCCATAAGCTTATAGAATGTCCATACCTGGTGGCAGGATATACTTAGGTATATATATATATATATATATATATATATATATATATATATATATATATGTAATAGTTATATTGTATTTAATGTACTTAATCAATGACTATATAGAAATAGACAATTTCTGAAATCAGGGTTTCAATAAACTGACACTCGACAGGAACTAATTCTATTCCATTTACTACATTAAGCCGGGTCCACTTAGAGACATAACATCTAAACAAAACGGTGTTTTATGTTTATAAACAATTTAGATATATAGTACAGTCGACGGTCTATGATGAAAACGTTTTTTTTTTATTTTTTTTTTTTTAATTTTGTTTACTTTTTATTGTTTTTAACTTTGAGTAGATCCGGCTTGCAGTATCAAATTTTAGTGCATGACAAATTGTACATAATCGTTAATTTTGTTTTTGAACGACAAAATAATTATTTAACAATAAACTATAGACGAAAAATTGAAATCGTAAAAAACTATAAAGTGTTGTTTGTCAATTAAGTAGTTGATAACGATATGGTGTTATGTGTTATATATATATGCTATATAGGTGTAAAATAATATCATTATCTATATCTAAATTCGTATTTTCTAAAGTAAAACACCATTACATTGATGGATATATTTTAGAATGTACACCCAATATTGTGTACCAACTATGAATCCAATTTTTCTTGATTCAAATCCGAGAAAAAATAAGCGTGTAAGCAATAAAAGTGTAGATGTAGCCCATCATAATATATGATATATGATAATATGTAATACAAGTCACAATTTCGGGACATGTTGCGGTAATTTTATATAAGTAACGTGGATGAAAAGCGAAAGCATACATAATATAACATACAAAAGCGTTGTTTCGCAGTCCATTGTGTATGAACGAAAAAATTTCACTTTTCACACACGTGTGATGCTCATTGAATAATAATAATAATAATAATAATATTAATATTAATAAAAAAAGACCATTCTAAAGGGCAGATAAAGCCCAATTCATATAGTAAATACACAATAAATACAAGTATAACGATGATAATTTTTGCAGATGACGTGGCTCAAGAGGTCAGAGAAGCGAAATTAATCGACTTGTCAGGAGAACCTCTGCCTAGACAGCAATACGATACATCCAGATGGGTAAGAGTGTCGTTCATTATTACAATACTATTATTATACATACATACGGAAAATATTTGAAATTGATATAACATATATTTCTGTCGAAAAATTCATAATTTACCGTATTATAATATCATATTTTATTCTGATGTCAAATTATTGATTATCGTTATTGTTAATAAACAACGATGCGTCACTGTTTAGTGTTAAAATATTCAAGAAATGTTATTTAACACAGACATTTGATGAAAAATCAAAATTTTTCTTTTATTCTATTTATCTGAGCTAAATTTTATTCATATTTGTATTTGTTGTATATAAGTATATTAAATAGCTAATAGGTACCAATTAAGTACTAGTTCAATGGTTTATTATTTTTACAGGTATTGTTTGAAGATGATACATCTTCTAAGATGGATGTGGAGTTATTACACCAAAGGTAAACAGATCATAAAAATATTATTTTTACATCAGGGCTCACATTTTTTTATCGAATGCAGATAACGGTATAATTCGTAAATTGTGTGTTAACTTAAATACAAATAATCAAACTTAAATAGTTATTTTTTTTTTTTTTTATAACTTATTATTAAAAATCTCATAATTTGCTATTTAAAAAAATCACCCATAAATTTTAATAAATTACCTGTTCGATTAATTTAGTATATTGTAAATTTATTATATAGCTTGTTATAAACATTTTTAATTTAAATATTTTTATATAATACATTTAAATTATTAATTTTTATATAATACATTTAAATTATTAATTTTTAAACATTATTGCATTAGAAAATAGTACCTCTTAAACCTAGTTAGATTTTAGCGTTTCTATAGTGAAAAAGAATAAATTTCAATATACAACTAATAAATAATAAAAAAGAAAACTTAATTCACTGTAAAATTAAAAATATGTAAAAGTTTTTTTTTATAAAATATTTATTAGCTCCGTATTAAAATATAAATAAATTATATTAAAGTGTAAAATGTATAAGTTACTTATAGTAATTTACTTTTGCTTAAGTCAGAAATCAGTAAATCAGTAAACTACACTTACATAAAAAAAAAAAAATTAGAAATTAAAACAACGGTAAAAGAATATAAAAATATTCATAAATAAAGTATTATTTAGTTTGAGAAATTAATGCACTAAAAATCAAAACAAAAAAAGAAGGGGGGAAACTAGAATGTATCTACCTCATCATTGAAATTAGTTAAACAGACTAAAAAGTAAGTTTAAAACCATTATAAATAACATTTGTGGTATTGTGCAAACTTTTCTCGTTTAAGTATTAACAAACCATGAGAAATATAATTGCATTAATTTTATAAACTATTAAAAGAGAAACTAAAAAAAAATTGAAGAAAATGATTTCACGTGGTTATAAATAGCTCAAAAAGCGTCAAAATTATACTATACATAATATTTTATGAGCAGTTACAATGCTAATATAAATACTTGGTTGAAAATTTTAAGTATCTTCGTATATTAATTTTTGGATCATAACAAAACAAGAGATTGAATTTGATCAAAAACTGGTTTTGTATAAAATTACAGTTTTTCTCTATTTTTCCCCCAATTATAATTGACTCAATTAAATAATAAACATTTTAAATTTTGATCTCCCAAAAGTACCAATTATATAAATATAATTTACATTTTTAGCAGAAAAAATATTAAAATTGAATTCTATGCATGTTTACTGCTTTGAAAGTTGATGACATGCACAAAAAGATTCCTCATAAGTTAATTCATTCAAAATTAAAAGCTTACCTTTTAATGTAAGGTCACACATTTTTTGACAAGGAATTGTCAAAGTTCAAATTTTGTTGAAGTTGGATACTCAGATGTAAAATAATAATTTATACTCAATTTATTTTAATTATTTAGTTTATTATAAAAAGTATTGAACGTAGTTGCTTAAAGTAGTCTACTATTACTTATATTATAATTTTCAATTACATTTTCAACATTTTTATACAAATTTTAAGATATTTATTGGAAAATCATAAACACACAATATATGTAATTACGGTACAACGGTTTTACATTATAGTTAAATAATTAACATCTGGCTACATTAACAATCTCGGACAATTAGTATAATACATCAGACAATGTTATTACAATTTATAGTTATGAATATATATATAAAATAATAAGCTATTTGATATATCTTTGGTAAACATGTATAGCTTTTATAAACATAAATTTCTAACCTACTCAATTTTCTTACTGCAAAAACATATATATATGAGAAGTATTTGTGAATATTGGGAATTACATGCAAATCAAGTCTAAATTGAGTAAACATTATTTATAGACAGTTGCTTGTTAGTCACAGTTACTATCTTTTTGCTTATCGGTGAAACTAAATATACCGTAATATCTCGCACTACTAGTATATGATGTATATAGTTATAGTCACACACTATTCAATGTTGAACAATTCATGTTTTATTTTATTCACGTTTAAAATTATAATTATTTTCACTTCTGTTACAGACCTGAAGGATTTGCAAATTTCTCGAATCATTTCAAACAAGACCATCAAATGTGTTGCTAAAAATGTCCAATAATGTGATTTTATAAATATATACATGTAATGATATAATTCTACTATATTATTACTAATAATAAAAATATATATAATATATATTATATATATATTCTCGCGGCTGTCTTGTAGCTTCAATTAACTTTCAATTTTACATTATAAATTTTATTATATTATGTTAATTTTGTTATATATATATAGTTTACATGTAATTTAATAAAATATATATTCATATTCAGCCAGTGGCTCTGAGTATAAAGTTTTATGTTATTTGATGGTTTATTTTGTTGTTTGGTATAAGACAATGATAATTTATAAAATAAATATACAATAATCATAATAATAACCTAACTCATTAATGTCAAATTTATATTGTTAAATCTCGAATTAAATTTAAAATTTAAATTATTATTTAAAATATTTTTAATGATCCATTCTCAATTACATACAAAAATATAATGATTAGACATAGTAAACATTTTAATAAAACATTTAAAAGTTTTTTATAATTATTATGGTTATATATTCATAAATTATATAGTTTAGATTTGGATTTTGTCATTAAAAATTTAAAATTATTCTTAATGATTCAATTATTCTCACCTACATTGTACAAAGTCACGGTATATACATAAATAATGTAAACTAACGTGTTTAGTGTAGTGTAGTTCTGTACTATCGTATACTTTGACATAGATATTATGTACCTAAAAAGTCTATCCATTACGCCGTGTTTTCATTATATTGACTAGTGTATAGTTAGAATGCATTAATATTTAATATTATGATATTTTAATGGATTATCACTGAATATTATTTATTGTTATTTGTTGCATTAATATTTGCAATACAATGAAAAAACAAGAGTTCATAAAAATTATAATATTATTATGTCATAACACAAGATATTATATATACATATTTTTTTTGGTAAAAATTTCACACACGAGCTGATTTAATATTATACTTTTTTTTATTCGAAAATATTATTATATGAGTATTAAAGGAGGGGACTGAAAATTCGATATATAGGAGTATATCATGAATGTAATATTTAAGATATTTATAGCAAGCATTGCATAGTTGAACATTCAATAGGTATATTACACCTGATGAAAATAAAATGTAAGAAAAAACAAATAATAATCTAAACCTTCAGTTGTAGCCGAGTCGTGATATAACATAAACATATTTACTTTAAAAACGTAAATTACGGAAAAAAAATCAATATAAAATATATTTTTAGGTAATAAATAGGTAATTTATTTGATGAAAATTTAACAAATAATATTGAAAAAAATACACGTGTCTAACACACTGATGGCAGTCTGGTACACTCTTTGAGTAAAAGTGTAAAATAACTAATACAATATGCAAAATAAATAATAACAAATAATGAAAAAGTTAAGATAATATTTCTAATATCTAGTATTATTATATTTTATTCAAACGTCTGTTTGGTTGTGGTCGCAGCCTTTGTCCGGTGGAACAGCATTTTTCGAAACATTACATGTATTTGTTTTACTTATTATAAGAATAATATACCAAAATATACTATAATGATAATAATAATAAGAAAACAAGTGTTAAATACATTGTTGTCCCTATAATATACGTACAATTATTACATTATGTCATATTTATATTATAGTACCACACACGTCGTCGTCGGTCGCGGATCGATTGTCCTCAAATCAAGAGATGATTAGAACAATAATTACTTTTGATTTTTATTTACTTCTATTTCGTCTGGCGTTATCAATTCGTATGACGTACAATCTCACAAAATTTTATACATTTAATTAAAGTTCGTGTGCAAAGCACAATACCGGTTTGTATTTTTTAGTTTAATACTTAGTCAATCGATAACGTAAACGTTGATTGTTTAATATGATAAATTATACACAATTAAATTACAAATAGAAAAAATATTTATACAACGTTTATATGGTATAGTTCAATTATGCATACTTTATATTGTAATTTTATTTTTTTTTTTTATTAAATACCTAAAAACGATATTTTGTGTCTATCTGGAGAGAATGCGATGAATAGAAGAAGAGTGTGGGTATGAGATTGAAGTTGGATTATGGCCAGTGCATTTCATTATTTTCTATCAGTTGTGCTACTCGTCTAGGTCCACCAGAAAGTGCGTGAATAGTGGTAATATCTTCAGAGATTTTATTACATAATTGAGTCTATTAAGTCCATCCGTATCGAAACGGTAAAAGCTGGTATGAAGGAGATTTCTCCTGTAACGCAAGTGTAAAACATAAAAATAAGTTTTTAACATAATTAGAATACTACTATTATTATTGTTGTTAGATGCCATAATAATATGGCCTTTTATTATTAATAAAAAATCTAAACTTAAATTTAAAATGTAGTTAATCTAGATGGAATTATAACTGACCCATTTAAAATAAATAAATTAATATTAGCTCGCCCATTATATATATATAAAGAGCAAAACTAATCTAATCACTAATCAGTAACTAGTAAGTACCAAATGATTTCAGTTGTTTCAATATTAAAAAAAATGTTATGTTAATAATTAAGATTTGAAAGCTGAATACAAAGTTCTTTATAAGTTGCACAACCAAATCAACCAATGCATAAAAAAGAAATTCTGTTGGAAAGTTAAATTAATTTTATATGAGCATTCACAACATAGAATTCAAATTTAATACAACCATCATAGTGACACACTCGACACCTAATGTACAGCAGAAATAAGGTACTTACTTGTTTACTTTTTAATTATCATTTAAATTGATTATTTAAATAATTCCATAGGTTCTAACTTGTAAGTATTTTAATAGTTGGTTATCATTTAGGTATACCTTTCGGGGTTGGGTTGCTGTCCAGAGTGTGACAATGCATAATAACGGCCCATGTGTTGTGGTAACCTGGTAAATTCTAGTTTGTGATAACTGATCCGATACAAAAAGTCGTCATCTTCACCACCCCATCCCCAGTACATGTTGCTGAATCCGTTGACCAACTCAAATTGCGTTCGATTTATGCCCACCACTCCACCAAAGTAATCCTCGTACGGCATTCTAAACACATCACGGTCGTTATAATTGATAATTCTATCCAATGCGTTTGTTGTTCTTTTACAATAATAACGTTTTTCGAATTATTTTCGTCGTAGTTTTTACAAATTGAATTATGGCTTTTAATTTAATTATGATCGATTATTACTTTTCATTAACATAATTATGACTTGAGCCTTTAATTATTACTGATACTCGAATAGTCGTATGCTTGGCATGAATCAACATATATTCTGATTAATAATCCTTAGGCCGGTATACTAATATTTAATTAAAATTATATAAAATAATTTTAAAAATTCTATGCGTTTTGATAATATTATGATTTATTATATATATATTTAGAACCTTTTCTATACCGAAAATTATTAATCACATATGATAATTAGTTTAAAAAAACCTTTTGATAAACTTAATTATATGTTGGTATGAAGTTCTATTACGACAATAATAATTATTTACAACACAATGATATAATACAATATAATATACCTATAAAGTGATTATTTTAAAGGTACATCAATATTTGTTAGATCGATAAATTAAGAAATTAAGTGTTAATTTTTGTACAATTTGAACTTTGAACTATTTATAACGGTACATTTTTGAAAAGAAAAGCTATTGATTATAGGTAATAACTTAATTTTTAGTTATTTCTTGATTTATTTCATAGAACCAAATTTTGAAATATTTTTATTAAAAAGCTAAGTAAAGACTACGGATAAGTACATATAAATAATATATAATATATATATTTTATATGATATACATATATATAATGTATATATTTAAAATAAGCAAAGTGAATATATATATTTCAAGACTCATATTGGTGAGATAATGAAATTCATCGTTAAAAAAATCAACCATAGCTTTAAATAAAAAAGTATAAAAAAAAATGTAAAATTAACAATTACCTGCCTCCATATTTATTATTAGCTGTTGCCATATGTTTTGGTCGATCCGAACAAATATACATGTTATTGTTATTCATTGGTATGAGGTCTACGTCATGTAAAAAGAAACAATCAAAATTGTTTAACTTTAATGCTTCTGTATACCCAACGTTAAATAACTTGCCTCGGTTAAATTTTCTATCGTCTATTTGTGAAAACAATTATATTAGATTATCATCGTAAAGTGGTTAATTTTTTATAAATATGTTTTGATAATTTAAAATAGAAACTCACCCAACTGTTCTATGACAAAAATAGTGTAATCCAATTTTTGTTTTGTTAAAAATGGATGCAAATTTAAAAGGAACGAGCAGAGGTTATCCATTCGATTTCTATAAGGCACTAAGATTGCAATTTTGTGTCTCGCTTCGCAGTCTATGGGCATTTGGTGACCTCCTTTTAAAATCCTCAACCGTGATAACTGTAGCGCCACATCTTCCAAATTCACCCGATCAGGTACAAGCAAGTTAACATTTTCATCTATTAAAATTGTTTCAAGCTCGTTAAAAATTATAAATGTATTAATATTCAGTTTTGTATAACGTTAAAATCATACTTTAGTAACAGAACAAGATATTATAATATTATGTACATGTACAAATATTATTTTATATTTTAATGAAATAACTAAACTTATAAATATATATCATAATATTTTTTATAGCATCTATGCAGAGTTATTTAGTAACTTGGCATATAGATGGAATTTTAATTCGAATTGCCATCGATATGTTATTACTAATTTAATTATTAGAAAAAAATCTGCTAAACTTTGTAATACCAACGGCATATATACACCTACGGATTTATTACAACAGAATAAGTATTTAAATTTTTTATCTCGTTTTTATACATACTTTTTTAATTTATATTTATAGTACAATAACGGTGTATCAACTTTATTGATGTTGATTAAAAAAAGTTTTTGTTTTTTATGAATTAAAGAATCTTTCTTTATAATATGCAGAACTTCTTTGGCATCATTGTATTTATGATATTTATATTTTACATTTTATATTACAACCTGATAAAAATATATGATTGTAAAATTACCTATGGCAGGTAGTATTTGTGGACACAACGAGAAATTGACGAGATTAACGTTATTGTTTTTCAATATAGTGGTTTGATTTTTATTATCAACCTGTAACAATTTTTTTTATTACAAGTGGAATAAATAAAAGTTTAGCGAACTTCCAAACTCAATTTTTATACTTGAAAGCAATAATATGTATGCGTTAAAATACGTTCTGTATGATGTTTTATCATTATTAAAATTATTAATACAAATATTATATTTTATACTGTTTTTCACGGTTTTTACATTTATGTGTGCAATACAATAAAAAAGTTTATGGATAGGCGCTAAACTACTTGTTTGTTTATTTTTTATTTTTTTAATTTATAATATAATATATGTTTTAATGTCACATATTAAGCACATATGTAAAGCAAACAAATCTGCAATAGATTTCATTAATAATAAAATAATAAAAAACATCATGAAGAATTATTACAATAAAGTTAACATTAAAATGTATCCAAAAAATTATTATACATATATAAGATTGTTGTTTATTTACCATAGTCTGATTATCAGAGAAGTTGGCGTGAGATTTTAGCTCAAGTTTGGTTGATGGAACATATTGTTGTTTAGTAGAAATCAGATTGTAATAGTTGACAAAATATAAACACTGCACCAGTAAGCAGATTATACCCATTCCGAATAAAATTTTTACACGTGAGAATGATAGTATGGACATGGTAGTTCAGTAAATATTAAATAAAATCTGATGCGGTGGCTAAAATATAAAAATGTATTTATTAAAAGTCGATTCCATGATTTGTATATTTTTGTTGATCTAGATTCTGATCAAAGTTTTAAATTTATAATTTTTCAATTATGTTTTTTTTTTATTATAATAACGTCTTTCGAATTATTTTCATCGTAATTTTTACAAATTGAATTTTTTTTTAATTTAATTATGATTATTAATACTTGTCATGTAAATAATTATGACTCCTTTTTTTTTACTTAATAGTTATTTGAAAAACATATATTCTGATTAATAATTCTTAGGCTGGTATACTACTTTTTAATTAAAATTATTTAAAATAAATTTTAAAAAGTCTATGAGTTTTGATAATATTTAATTATATTTTATTTAGAAACTTTTCTAAAAACAAATTAACTACAAAAATTAGTTTAAAAGAGCCTTTTGCTAAATTTATTATTGTTGGTATGAAGTTCTATGACGACAATAAAAATGATTTAAAAAACAATGATATACTACAATATAATAAACCTATAAAGTGATTATTTTAACGGTACATCTATATTTGTTATAATGATAAATTTAGAAATTAAGTTTTAATTTTTATATGATTTGAACTTTGAACTATTTATAAAGAAAAGCTATTTATTATAATAACTTGATTTTTAATTACTTCTTGACAAATTTTATAGAAACAAATTATAAACAGTATTTGTAAAAAACTAAGTAAAGACTATTAATAACCACATACAAATAATAAATTATATATTTATATGTACATATATACTGTATATATATTTTAAAACAAACATTGGTGAGATAATGAAATTTATTGTTAAAAAAGTCATCATTAGCTTAAAATGAAAAAAGTATAAAAAAAAATGTAAAATTAACAATTACCTGCCTCCATATTTATTATTCGCTGTTGCCATATGTCTTGGTCGATCCGAACAAATATACATGTTATTGTTATTCATTGGTATGAGGTCTACGTCATGTAAAAAGAAACAATCAAAATTGTTTAACTTTAATGCTTCTGTATACCCAACGTTAAATAACTTGCCTCGGTTAAATTTTCTATCGTCTATTTGTGAAAACAATTATATTAGATTATCATAGTAAAGTGGTTAATTTTTTATAAATATGTTTTGATAATTTAAAATAGAAACTCACTCAACTGTTCTATGACAAAAATAGTGTAATCCAATTTTTGTTTTGTTAAAAATGGATGTAAATTTAAAAGGAACGAGCAGAGGTTATCCATTCGATTTCTATAAGGCACTAAGATTGCAATTTTGTGTCTCGCTTCGCAGTCTATGGGCATTTGGTGACCTCCTTTTAAAATCCTCAACCGTGATAACTGTAGCGCCACATCTTCCAAATTCACCCGATCAGGTACAAGCAAGTTAACATTTTCATCTATTAAAATTGTTTCAAGCTCGTTAAAAATTATAAATGTATTAATATTCAGTTTTGTATAACGTTAAAATCATACTTTAGTAACAGAACAAGATATTATAATATTATGTACATGTACAAATATTATTTTATATTTTAATGAAATAACTAAACTTATAAATATATATCATAATATTTTTTATAGCATCTATGCAGAGTTATTTAGTAACTTGGCATATAGATGGAATTTTAATTCGAATTGCCATCGATATGTTATTACTAATTTAATTATTAGAAAAAAATCTGCTAAACTTTGTAATACCAACGGCATATATACACCTACGGATTTATTACAACAGAATAAGTATTTAATTTTTTATCTCGTTTTTATACATACTTTTTTAATTTATATTTATAGTACAATAACGGTGTATCAACTTTATTGATGTTGATTAAAAAAAGTTTTTGTTTTTTATGAATTAAAGAATCTTTCTTTATAATATGCAGAACTTCTTTGGCATCATTGTATTTATGATATTTATATTTTACATTTTATATTACAACCTGATAAAAATATATGATTGTAAAATTACCTATGGCAGGTAGTATTTGTGGACACAACGAGAAATTGACGAGATTAACGTTATTGTTTTTCAATATAGTGGTTTGATTTTTATTATCAACCTGTAACAATTTTTTTTTATTACAAGTGGAATAAATAAAAGTTTAGCGAACTTCCAAACTCAATTTTTATACTTGAAAGCAATAATATGTATGCGTTAAAATACGTTCTGTATGATGTTTTATCATTATTAAAATTATTAATACAAATATTATATTTTATACTGTTTTTCACGGTTTTTACATTTATGTGTGCAATACAATAAAAAAGTTTATGGATAGGCGCTAAACTACTTGTTTGTTTATTTTTTATTTTTTTAATTTATAATATAATATATGTTTTAATGTCACATATTAAGCACATATGTAAAGCAAACAAATCTGCAATAGATTTCATTAATAATAAAATAATAAAAAACATCATGAAGAATTATTACAATAAAGTTAACATTAAAATGTATCCAAAAAATTATTATACATATATAAGATTGTTGTTTATTTACCATAGTCTGATTATCAGAGAAGTTGGCGTGAGATTTTAGCTCAAGTTTGGTTGATGGAACATATTGTTGTTTAGTAGAAATCAGATTGTAATAGTTGACAAAATATAAACACTGCACCAGTAAGCAGATTATACCCATTCCGAATAAAATTTTTACACGTGAGAATGATAGTATGGACATGGTAGTTCAGTAAATATTAAATAAAATCTGATGCGGTGGCTAAAATATAAAAATGTATTTATTAAAAGTCGATTCCATGATTTGTATATTTTTGTTGATCTAGATTCTGATCAAAGTTTTAAATTTATTGATTTTTCAATTATGTTTTTTTTTGTATGTATATAAACGTGATTTATTGAAGAAATATTCCTTAATTTTCAACTTCAACTTTTTTTTTTAAGAAGAAGTCATCCAGTATTAATACTTTGGAATGTAAAAATTAAAAACTCCTAATTTTTTTCTTAATAATTTTGAAAAACATAAACAGATTTGAACAAAACGGGAATATTTAAAACCAGTTTATTTAGAACAAGTTTTTCACAAAACCTTTTTTCTTATTTAATTACTTTATTGTAATTTAAAAACGAATAACCGTGTAGAGACTTTAAATTGTATATTAGTATTTTGTTTTATAATTTTAATATTTAAAATAATATTGTAAACAATTTTCACTCGGTAACAAATTTATAAAATATAAGGTTATCGTAAGTTATTTTTATGATATATAAAAATCGAAAATATAGATCAATATTTTTTTTCTATTTATATTTGAATTTCTAACTTTGACAAATTTAGATATTAATTAAAAAATACCAATTGTAATTATTTTGTTTTAATTCAAAAAGATATTGATAACTATTATTTAAGTATTATTGGGAACTTAAAATGTTCACAAATATCATTATTTTTTATATGCATGATGACATTTAAAAAATTTTTAGATTGGTTTTTAACTATTGCCTTTTTTTATTTTAAACCTGTAGAATGATTTATCATTGAATTCAAATTTAATAAATTCTATTAGACTATTAGTACAAAATAGATTATAGATTTTTTGAAGTATAAATAAATGCGTAAATATGCATTAGATTCACGTCCTGTTAATAATACAATTTGAATTTTACTTACTGATATTTTTCTTTTAATTTGAATTATTTTTTATAGCAGCATAATGCGTTTTTGGATTAATATATAATTTTAACTCTACAAAAGTTTGTTTGAAATACATTTTATTGTTTTTTAAAATTTTTTTTAGAGTTTTGTAATTTTTGATATAAATATTTAATATTATTATAAACAATTTAATATATAATATAACGTTTAATAAGTTATTACATTAATTGAATTATAATGTAATGAAATGACTACTGCGTTATTAACCAGAAATAACTAGTGATTTGCAACATTGTCAGCAATACATATATACAGATATTAATACACAATTTAAAAATTTTGTACAAATACATAATCAGATATAATAAATCATAAACATTGTATATCATTCTCGTATATTATTATATGTATATATATACATGAAAAAAAAAAAAATAATTTTGGGATTTTGTCATTGTTTAACCTGTTTATTTGCTATAATATGTGGGCAGGTGTTTTGTATTGTATCAAATTACATAATCATTATTATTCGTTTATGAAATTGGGTTAATATGATATTTTCTATTCCTAACCTTCACGAGTATAATATTTTCTTTATGCCTTGTATGAAATTTAAATTAATAATTTTTAATCAATTCGGGTAAATTTTACTTTTTTTATTCATAAGTAAGAAATAATTAATAATATCCAGTAATTAATGCATCAATGAATATCAATTAATAAACTATTTTAAACAGTAGTTACCGTATTTCACAGTTCAAAATTTCAAAACGAGGCATAAGAATTGTAAATAAAAGTTGAAATATTAAAACAATTGATAACATTTATCAAACATTTTATTCATATAAATAGATTTTTATATTTTTTATAATCGAAATAATTATACGCAAATATTTTTCAGTTATTAAATTAATATTCAGTTTAGTATAGTAACGCGATCTTTCAACAAAAATAACAACAATGTTTTCAAATTGTTATATATTTTTTTTATCATTAAATCCGTGAAGTAATCATATTGTATGTTTAATCCTTTAATTAATGTTATTTGATTATTATTTGTGTATACTACTTATATAATCTAACCAAAATGAACTTTTGATCATATTGGGTATAGTTGTTACAATACGTTCCTTTAAAGTTTTTGAACCTTATTTTATAAATATTATGTTTTATATAATGTACGTATTACGCGAATAATTTCATCTTTGTGAAATGTATTTTTTAACAATTATTGTTATTAACTTTGTTATCAATTAAATGTCTGTCCGTAGTCTTATCATTATGTTCTTTGATGTTGTCTATATCAAATTATGGATTGATTTGCAGATTGTCGGCTACGTCATGCCTTAAAGCTAATTAAATCTGTTTATATTTAAAATGTGTGTACAACTCAAACAAAACATTTTGAGAAAAGAGGAATCGAAGAATTTCTTATATTTTGAATAAAAGTTGTCGAGGAAGCTTTAGTTAAAATGCACTTGATGTCACCCGTGGGTAAATGTCGATAAGCTTGTGACCTGTTGTAGAATACATGCTTTAGAGAGTAGGTATACATGTACAATATACATTGTACATTGTATATGCAACCATATCTTAAGAAGACGTCTCACTCGCAAAACGTGTTTACGCAGTCTACAGAGTATAACTCGCTCAATTTTGGTTCTAGCGTAAATATACTTTCTATAAAATTAAAAGATGACAATATTTTGGAGGGCAAGATTACAAGTTTTTTAAAAAATTAAAATTTTAAAAGGTTAAAGGTTATTAAAAAATGTTGAAATATTCGGTATTTCTAAACGATTTAATGAACGTTTTTTTTGGAAATAATGGAAAAATAAAAGCATATGTCATTTTCTAAATAATATTCTTAACTTTAAATTTGATAACAGGTAAATTTACTCTAATATTAAACCTTACATCACAAAATGTGTTATAGGTATAATTTAGAAAACAAAAAAAAACATTACAAAGAAAATATTTTAGGCTAGAGTAAAAACTAATTCTTTTAAATTTGTAATGTTTTTTACCACTAAAATGTTTTTTTTATAGTTTTTTTACTATATTTGATATAAAAAAAAACATCAAATTACATTTGGTTTAGTAGAAAATTGATTAGCTGTAAAATATTATGTTTCAGTTACAAGTTTAGATATTTATTAAATTAGTACTAATTTTTTATAAATAAAACAAATACTTTAATTTTAATGTAATAAACTTTTTGACCAGTGAATTTCATTATTTTCTATGAGTTTTGCTTTTAGGCCAGGTCCACCAGAAAGTGCGTGAATAGTGGTAATATCTTCAGAGATTTTATTACATAATTGAGTCTATTAAGTTCATCCGTATTGAAACGGTAAAAGCTGGTATGAAGGAGATTGTACCTGTAAGGCATGTGCAAAACATAAACGTAAGCTGTTATCATAACTATAATACTACTATCATTATTGTTGTTAGATAGGTACCATAATAATATGGCCTTTTATTATTTATAAAATATCTAAACTTAAATTTAAATTTTAGCTAATCTAGGTGAATATATACAGTTACTATCTTTTTGTTTATCGGTGAAACTAAAAATACCGTAATATCTCGCACTACTAGTATATGATGTATATAGTTATAGTCACACACTATTCAATGTTGAACATTTCATGTTTTATTTTATTCACGTTTAAAATTATAATTATTTTCACTTCTGTTACAGACCTGAAGGATTTGCAAATTTCTCGAATCATTTCAAACAAGACCATCAAATGTGTTGCTAAAAATGTCAAATAATGTGATTTTATGAATATATACATGTAATGATATATTTCTACTATATTATTACTAATAATAAAAATATACATAATATATATTATATATATATTCTCGCGGCTGTCTTGTAGCTTCAATTAACTTTCAATTTTACATTATAAATTTTATTATTTTATGTTAATTTTGTTATATATATATAGTTTACATGTAATTTAATAAAATATATATTCATATTCAGCCAGTGGCTCTGAGTATAAAGTTTTATGTTATTTAATGGTTTATTTTGTTGTTTGGTATAAGACAATGATAATTTATAAAATAAATATACAATAATCATAATAATAACCTAACTCATTAATGTCAAATTTATATTGTTAAATCTCGAATTAAATTTAAAATTTAAATTATTATTTAAAATATTTTTAATGATCCATTCTCAATTACATACAAAAATATAATGATTAGACATAGTAAACATTTTAATAAAACATTTAAAAGTTTTTTATAATTATTATGGTTATATATTCATAAATTATGTAGTTTAGATTTGGATTTTGTCATTAAAAATTTAAAACTATTCTTAATGATTCAATTATTCTCACCTACATTGTACACAGTCACGGTATATACATAAATAATGTAAACTAACGTGTTTAGTGTAGTGTAGTTCTGTATTAACGTATACTTTGACATAGATATTATGTACCTAAAAAGTCTATCCATTACGCCGTGTTTTCATTATATTGACTAGTGTATAGTTAAAATGCATTAATATTTAATATTATGATATTTTAATGGATTATCACTGAATATTATTTATTGTTATTTGTTGCATTAATATTTGCAATACAATGAAAAAACAAGAGTTCATAAAAATTATAATATTATTATGTCATAACACAAGATATTATATATACATATTTTTTTTTGGTAAAAATTTCACACACGAGCTGATTTAATATTATACTTTTTTTTATTCGAAAATATTATTATATGAGTATTAAAGGAGGGGACTGAAAATTCGATATATAGGAGTATATCATGAATGTAATATTTAAGATATTTATAGCAAGCATTGCATAGTTGAACATTCAATAGGTATATTACACCTGATGAAAATAAAATGTAAGAAAAAACAAATAATAATCTAAACCTTCAGTTGTAGCCGAGTCGTGATATAACATAAACATATTTACTTTAAAAACGTAAATTACGGAAAAAAAATCAATATAAAATATATTTTTAGGTAATAAATAGGTAATTTATTTGATGAAAATTTAACAAATAATATTGAAAAAAATACACGTGTCTAACACACTGATGGCAGTCTGGTACACTCTTTGAGTAAAAGTGTAAAATAACTAATACAATATGCAAAATAAATAATAACAAGTAATGAAAAAGTTAAGATAATATTTCTAATATCTAATATTATTATATTTTATTCAAACGTCTGTTTGGTTGTGGTCGCAGCCTTTGTCCGGTGGAACAGCATTTTTCGAAACATTACATGTATTTGTTTTACTTATTATAAGAATAATATACCAAAATATACTATAATGATAATAATAATAAGAAAACAAGTGTTAAATACATTGTTGTCCCTATAATATACGTACAATTATTACATTATGTCATATTTATATTATAGTACCACACACGTCGTCGTCAGTCGCGGATAGATTGTCCTCAAATCAAGAGATGATTAGAACAATAATTACTTTTGATTTTTATTTACTTCTATTTCGTCTGGCGTTATCAATTCGTATGACGTACAATCTCACAACATTTTATACATTTAATTAAAGTTCGTGTGCAAAGCACAATGCCGGTTTGTAATTTTTAGTTTAATACTTAGTCAATCGATAACGTAAACGTTGATTGTTTAATATGATAAATTATACACAATTAAATTACAAATAGAAAAAATATTTATACAACGTTTATATGGTATAGTTCAATTATGCATACTTTATATTGTAATTTTATTTATTTTTTTTTATTAAATACCTAAAAACGATATTTTGTGTCTATCTGGAGAGAACGCGATGAATAGAAGAAGAGTGTGGGTATGAGATTGAAGTTAGATTATGGCCAGTAAATTTCATTATATTCTATCAGTTGTGCTACTCGTCTAGATCCACCAGAAAATGAGTGAATAGTGGTAATATCTTCAGAGATTTTATTACATAATTGAGTCTATTAAGTCCATCCGTATTGAAACGGTGAAAGCTGTTGTGAAGGAGACTGTACCTGTAAGGCAAGTGCAAAACATAAACGTAAGCTGTTATCATAACTATAATACTACTATCATTATTGTTGTTAGATAGGTACCATAATAATATGGCCTTTTCTTATTTATTAAATATCTAAACTTAAATTTAAATTTTAGCTAATCTAGATGAATTTACAATTCACCCATTTAAATTTAAATAAATTAATATTAGCTTGCCCATTAAAAAATATTTTTAATTTAAGTCTCGTAAATTCTGCAATACCTGATATGCTTATACTATCTATTGTCACGTATTTATTTAAAGGGTAAAATTAATCTACTCACTAATCATTAATCAGTAACTAGTAAGTACAAAACAATATTGGTTATTTCAAAATTAAAAAAATGTTTTGTTTATACATAAGATTTGAAAACCGATACAAAGTTCTCTATAAGTTGAACAACCAATGCATAAAAAATAAATTCTATTGAAAAATCAAATTAATTTTATGAGAGCACTCGTAACATTGAATTCAAATTTAACATAACCATAATAATGACACACACTACACTTAATGTATAGCAGAAAGGTACTAACTTGTTTACTTTTTATTATTATTGAAATAGTTTATTCATTACGTTTGTTTTTTTGTTAAAGAGTAGTGGGTATTGGTATATTGTGGTATGTGTATATAAATATATTGCAAGTTCTACTATTTTTCGAATCGTTTAGAATCTTATAATTTTTAGTAAGTTTTACTATTTTTATCGTTTATGTTTCTTTACATAACATACATAAAGTATGGTAATCTACAATTATAATAAATTATGTAGATCGTTGTAATACTTAAATGTAATATTATAATAGTAAAATACTTAATGAAACTTATGATTGCTACAATGTACTCATGAATTTACCGAGAATAACATGATATATTAGAAACTACAATAATTGAAAATTATAATAGTTGTAAATGTAATTGAAAATTTTTAGCGTTTTATAGCGAAACATGAAAACATGTACTATAGAACCTACATCGACCAATTCGAACTTCATAATACAATTATTACCTATATCAAATAATTGTTAAGATATGAATCCTACACTGTCATACTGTATTATTGTTTATAATGATGATACATTCATATATTGTTCTATGTATATTTAGTTTATCTTTATCGATGTATTTCCCAATGGTATAAATAAAAGTTAGTCTGTTCCATACCGTCAACTAGTTCATTACTCTTATAGTATAACCTTTTATACCTACAAGTAATAATTACATAGGTTTTAACTTATAAGTATTTTAGTAGCTGATTATTGTATAGTTATACCTTTTAGGGTTGGGGTTTTGTATAGAGTGTGACAATGAATGATAGCGTCCCACGTCCAGTGGCAGACTGGTATATTCTAGTTTGTGATATTTGATCCGTAACAAAAAGTCGTCATCTTCACCACCCCATCCCCAGTACATATTGCTGAATCCGTTGACCAACTCAAATTGCGTTCGATTTATGCCCACCACTCCACCAAAGTAATCCTCGTACGGCATTCTAAACACATCATGGTCGTTATAATTGATAATCCTATCCAATGCGTTTGTTGTTCTTTTACAATAATAACGTCTTTCGAATTATTTTCATCGTAGTTTTTACAAATTGAATTATGGTTTTTAATTTAATTATGATTGATTATTACTTGTCATTTACATAATTATGACTTGAGCCTTTAATTATTACTGGTACTCGAATAGTCGTATGGTTGGTATGAATCAACATATATTCTGATTAATAATTCTTAGGCTGGTATACTACTTTTTAATTAAAATTATTTAAAATAAATTTTAAAAAGTCTATGAGTTTTGATAATATTATGATTTATTATATATTTATTTAGAAACTTTTCTAAAGCAACAATTATTAACTACAAAAATTAGTTTAAAAGAGCCTTTTGCTAAACTTAATTATATGTTGGTATGAAGTTCTATGACGACAATAAAAATGATTTAAAAAACAATGATATACTACAATATAATAAACCTATAAAGTGATTATTTTAACGGTACATCTATATTTGTTATAATGATAAATTTAGAAATTAAGTTTTAATTTTTATATGATTTGAACTTTGAACTATTTATAAAGAAAAGCTATTTATTATAATAACTTGATTTTTAATTACTTCTTGACAAATTTTATAGAAACAAATTATAAACAGTATTTGTAAAAAACTAAGTAAAGACTATTAATAACCACATACAAATAATAAATTATATATTTATATGTACATATATACTGTATATATATTTTAAAACAAACATTGGTGAGATAATGAAATTTATTGTTAAAAAAGTCATCATTAGCTTAAAATGAAAAAAGTATAAAAAAAAATGTAAAATTAACAATTACCTGCCTCCATATTTATTATTCGCTGTTGCCATATGTCTTGGTCGATCCGAACAAATATACATGTTATTGTTATTCATTGGTATGAGGTCTACGTCATGTAAAAAGAAACAATCAAAATTGTTTAACTTTAATGCTTCTGTATACCCAACGTTCAATAACTTGCCTCGGTTAAATTTTTTATCGTCTATTTGTGAAAACAATTATATTAGATTATCATAGTAAAGTGGTTAATTTTTTATAAATATGTTTTGATAATTTAAAATAGAAACTCACTCAACTGTTCTATGACAAAAATAGTGTAATCCAATTTTTGTTTTGTTAAAAATGGATGTAAATTTAAAAGGAACGAGCAGAGGTTATCCATTCGATTTCTATAAGGCACTAAGATTGCAATTTTGTGTCTCGCTTCGCAGTCTATGGGCATTTGGTGACCTCCTTTTAAAATCCTCAACCGTGATAACTGTAGCGCCACATCTTCCAAATTCACCCGATCAGGTACAAGCAAGTTAACATTTTCATCTATTAAAATTGTTTCAAGCTCGTTAAAAATTATAAATGTATTAATATTCAGTTTTGTATAACGTTAAAATCATACTTTAGTAACAGAACAAGATATTATAATATTATGTACATGTACAAATATTATTTTATATTTTAATGAAATAACTAAACTTATAAATATATATCATAATATTTTTTATAGCATCTATGCAGAGTTATTTAGTAACTTGGCATATAGATGGAATTTTAATTCGAATTGCCATCGATATGTTATTACTAATTTAATTATTAGAAAAAAATCTGCTAAACTTTGTAATACCAACGGCATATATACACCTACGGATTTATTACAACAGAATATGTATTTTAATTTTTTATCTCGTTTTTATACATACTTTTTTAATTTATATTTATAGTACAATAACGGTGTATCAACTTTATTGATGTTGATTAAAAAAAGTTTTTGTTTTTTATGAATTAAAGAATCTTTCTTTATAATATGCAGAACTTCTTTGGCATCATTGTATTTATGATATTTATATTTTACATTTTATATTACAACCTGATAAAAATATATGATTGTAAAATTACCTATGGCAGGTAGTATTTGTGGACACAACGAGAAATTGACGAGATTAACGTTATTGTTTTTCAATATAGTGGTTTGATTTTTATTATCAACCTGTAACAATTTTTTTTTATTACAAGTGGAATAAATAAAAGTTTAGCGAACTTCCAAACTCAATTTTTATACTTGAAAGCAATAATATGTATGCGTTAAAATACGTTCTGTATGATGTTTTATCATTATTAAAATTATTAATATAAATATTATATTTTATACTGTTTTTCACGGTTTTTACATTTATGTGTGCAATACAATAAAAAAGTTTATGGATAGGCGCTAAACTACTTGTTTGTTTATTTTTTATTTTTTTAATTTATAATATAATATATGTTTTAATGTCACATATTAAGCACATATGTAAAGCAAACAAATCTGCAATAGATTTCATTAATAATAAAATAATAAAAAACATCATGAAGAATTATTACAATAAAGTTAACATTAAAATGTATCCAAAAAATTATTATACATATATAAGATTGTTGTTTATTTACCATAGTCTGATTATCAGAGAAGTTGGCGTGAGATTTTAGCTCAAGTTTGGTTGATGGAACATATTGTTGTTTAGTAGAAATCAGATTGTAATAGTTGACAAAATATAAACACTGCACCAGTAAGCAGATTATACCCATTCCGAATAAAATTTTTACACGTGAGAATGATAGTATGGACATGGTAGTTCAGTAAATATTAAATAAAATCTGATGCGGTGGCTAAAATATAAAAATGTATTTATTAAAAGTCGATTCCATGATTTGTATATTTTTGTTGATCTAGATTCTGATCAAAGTTTTAAATTTATTGATTTTTCAATTATGTTTTTTTTTGTATGTATATAAACGTGATTTATTGAAGAAATATTCCTTAATTTTCAACTTCAACTTTTTTTTTTAAGAAGAAGTCATCCAGTATTAATACTTTGGAATGTAAAAATTAAAAACTCCTAATTTTTTTCTTAATAATTTTGAAAAACATAAACAGATTTGAACAAAACGGGAATATTTAAAACCAGTTTATTTAGAACAAGTTTTTCACAAAACCTTTTTTCTTATTTAATTACTTTATTGTAATTTAAAAACGAATAACCGTGTAGAGACTTTAAATTGTATATTAGTATTTTGTTTTATAATTTTAATATTTAAAATAATATTGTAAACAATTTTCACTCGGTAACAAATTTATAAAATATAAGGTTATCGTAAGTTATTTTTATGATATATAAAAATCGAAAATATAGATCAATATTTTTTTTCTATTTATATTTGAATTTCTAACTTTGACAAATTTAGATATTAATTAAAAAATACCAATTGTAATTATTTTGTTTTAATTCAAAAAGATATTGATAACTATTATTTAAGTATTATTGGGAACTTAAAATGTTCACAAATATCATTATTTTTTATATGCATGATGACATTTAAAAAATTTTTAGATTGGTTTTTAACTATTGCCTTTTTTTATTTTAAACCTGTAGAATGATTTATCATTGAATTCAAATTTAATAAATTCTATTAGACTATTAGTACAAAATAGATTATAGATTTTTTGAAGTATAAATAAATGCGTAAATATGCATTAGATTCACGTCCTGTTAATAATACAATTTGAATTTTACTTACTGATATTTTTCTTTTAATTTGAATTATTTTTTATAGCAGCATAATGCGTTTTTGGATTAATATATAATTTTAACTCTACAAAAGTTTGTTTGAAATACATTTTATTGTTTTTTAAAATTTTTTTTAGAGTTTTGTAATTTTTGATATAAATATTTAATATTATTATAAACAATTTAATATATAATATAACGTTTAATAAGTTATTACATTAATTGAATTATAATGTAATGAAATGACTACTGCGTTATTAACCAGAAATAACTAGTGATTTGCAACATTGTCAGCAATACATATATACAGATATTAATACACAATTTAAAAATTTTGTACAAATACATAATCAGATATAATAAATCATAAACATTGTATATCATTCTCGTATATTATTATATGTATATATATACATGAAAAAAAAAAAAATAATTTTGGGATTTTGTCATTGTTTAACCTGTTTATTTGCTATAATATGTGGGCAGGTGTTTTGTATTGTATCAAATTACATAATCATTATTATTCGTTTATGAAATTGGGTTAATATGATATTTTCTATTCCTAACCTTCACGAGTATAATATTTTCTTTATGCCTTGTATGAAATTTAAATTAATAATTTTTAATCAATTCGGGTAAATTTTACTTTTTTTATTCATAAGTAAGAAATAATTAATAATATCCAGTAATTAATGCATCAATGAATATCAATTAATAAACTATTTTAAACAGTAGTTACCGTATTTCACAGTTCAAAATTTCAAAACGAGGCATAAGAATTGTAAATAAAAGTTGAAATATTAAAACAATTGATAACATTTATCAAACATTTTATTCATATAAATAGATTTTTATATTTTTTATAATCGAAATAATTATACGCAAATATTTTTCAGTTATTAAATTAATATTCAGTTTAGTATAGTAACGCGATCTTTCAACAAAAATAACAACAATGTTTTCAAATTGTTATATATTTTTTTTATCATTAAATCCGTGAAGTAATCATATTGTATGTTTAATCCTTTAATTAATGTTATTTGATTATTATTTGTGTATACTACTTATATAATCTAACCAAAATGAACTTTTGATCATATTGGGTATAGTTGTTACAATACGTTCCTTTAAAGTTTTTGAACCTTATTTTATAAATATTATGTTTTATATAATGTACGTATTACGCGAATAATTTCATCTTTGTGAAATGTATTTTTTAACAATTATTGTTATTAACTTTGTTATCAATTAAATGTCTGTCCGTAGTCTTATCATTATGTTCTTTGATGTTGTCTATATCAAATTATGGATTGATTTGCAGATTGTCGGCTACGTCATGCCTTAAAGCTAATTAAATCTGTTTATATTTAAAATGTGTGTACAACTCAAACAAAACATTTTGAGAAAAGAGGAATCGAAGAATTTCTTATATTTTGAATAAAAGTTGTCGAGGAAGCTTTAGTTAAAATGCACTTGATGTCACCCGTGGGTAAATGTCGATAAGCTTGTGACCTGTTGTAGAATACATGCTTTAGAGAGTAGGTATACATGTACAATATACATTGTACATTGTATATGCAACCATATCTTAAGAAGACGTCTCACTCGCAAAACGTGTTTACGCAGTCTACAGAGTATAACTCGCTCAATTTTGGTTCTAGCGTAAATATACTTTCTATAAAATTAAAAGATGACAATATTTTGGAGGGCAAGATTACAAGTTTTTTAAAAAATTAAAATTTTAAAAGGTTAAAGGTTATTAAAAAATGTTGAAATATTCGGTATTTCTAAACGATTTAATGAACGTTTTTTTTGGAAATAATGGAAAAATAAAAGCATATGTCATTTTCTAAATAATATTCTTAACTTTAAATTTGATAACAGGTAAATTTACTCTAATATTAAACCTTACATCACAAAATGTGTTATAGGTATAATTTAGAAAACAAAAAAAAACATTACAAAGAAAATATTTTAGGCTAGAGTAAAAACTAATTCTTTTAAATTTGTAATGTTTTTTACCACTAAAATGTTTTTTTTATAGTTTTTTTACTATATTTGATATAAAAAAAAACATCAAATTACATTTGGTTTAGTAGAAAATTGATTAGCTGTAAAATATTATGTTTCAGTTACAAGTTTAGATATTTATTAAATTAGTACTAATTTTTTATAAATAAAACAAATACTTTAATTTTAATGTAATAAACTTTTTGACCAGTGAATTTCATTATTTTCTATGAGTTTTGCTTTTAGGCCAGGTCCACCAGAAAGTGCGTGAATAGTGGTAATATCTTCAGAGATTTTATTACATAATTGAGTCTATTAAGTTCATCCGTATTGAAACGGTAAAAGCTGGTATGAAGGAGATTGTACCTGTAAGGCATGTGCAAAACATAAACGTAAGCTGTTATCATAACTATAATACTACTATCATTATTGTTGTTAGATAGGTACCATAATAATATGGCCTTTTATTATTTATAAAATATCTAAACTTAAATTTAAATTTTAGCTAATCTAGGTGAATATATACAGTTACTATCTTTTTGTTTATCGGTGAAACTAAAAATACCGTAATATCTCGCACTACTAGTATATGATGTATATAGTTATAGTCACACACTATTCAATGTTGAACATTTCATGTTTTATTTTATTCACGTTTAAAATTATAATTATTTTCACTTCTGTTACAGACCTGAAGGATTTGCAAATTTCTCGAATCATTTCAAACAAGACCATCAAATGTGTTGCTAAAAATGTCAAATAATGTGATTTTATGAATATATACATGTAATGATATATTTCTACTATATTATTACTAATAATAAAAATATACATAATATATATTATATATATATTCTCGCGGCTGTCTTGTAGCTTCAATTAACTTTCAATTTTACATTATAAATTTTATTATTTTATGTTAATTTTGTTATATATATATAGTTTACATGTAATTTAATAAAATATATATTCATATTCAGCCAGTGGCTCTGAGTATAAAGTTTTATGTTATTTAATGGTTTATTTTGTTGTTTGGTATAAGACAATGATAATTTATAAAATAAATATACAATAATCATAATAATAACCTAACTCATTAATGTCAAATTTATATTGTTAAATCTCGAATTAAATTTAAAATTTAAATTATTATTTAAAATATTTTTAATGATCCATTCTCAATTACATACAAAAATATAATGATTAGACATAGTAAACATTTTAATAAAACATTTAAAAGTTTTTTATAATTATTATGGTTATATATTCATAAATTATGTAGTTTAGATTTGGATTTTGTCATTAAAAATTTAAAACTATTCTTAATGATTCAATTATTCTCACCTACATTGTACACAGTCACGGTATATACATAAATAATGTAAACTAACGTGTTTAGTGTAGTGTAGTTCTGTATTAACGTATACTTTGACATAGATATTATGTACCTAAAAAGTCTATCCATTACGCCGTGTTTTCATTATATTGACTAGTGTATAGTTAAAATGCATTAATATTTAATATTATGATATTTTAATGGATTATCACTGAATATTATTTATTGTTATTTGTTGCATTAATATTTGCAATACAATGAAAAAACAAGAGTTCATAAAAATTATAATATTATTATGTCATAACACAAGATATTATATATACATATTTTTTTTTGGTAAAAATTTCACACACGAGCTGATTTAATATTATACTTTTTTTTATTCGAAAATATTATTATATGAGTATTAAAGGAGGGGACTGAAAATTCGATATATAGGAGTATATCATGAATGTAATATTTAAGATATTTATAGCAAGCATTGCATAGTTGAACATTCAATAGGTATATTACACCTGATGAAAATAAAATGTAAGAAAAAACAAATAATAATCTAAACCTTCAGTTGTAGCCGAGTCGTGATATAACATAAACATATTTACTTTAAAAACGTAAATTACGGAAAAAAAATCAATATAAAATATATTTTTAGGTAATAAATAGGTAATTTATTTGATGAAAATTTAACAAATAATATTGAAAAAAATACACGTGTCTAACACACTGATGGCAGTCTGGTACACTCTTTGAGTAAAAGTGTAAAATAACTAATACAATATGCAAAATAAATAATAACAAGTAATGAAAAAGTTAAGATAATATTTCTAATATCTAATATTATTATATTTTATTCAAACGTCTGTTTGGTTGTGGTCGCAGCCTTTGTCCGGTGGAACAGCATTTTTCGAAACATTACATGTATTTGTTTTACTTATTATAAGAATAATATACCAAAATATACTATAATGATAATAATAATAAGAAAACAAGTGTTAAATACATTGTTGTCCCTATAATATACGTACAATTATTACATTATGTCATATTTATATTATAGTACCACACACGTCGTCGTCAGTCGCGGATAGATTGTCCTCAAATCAAGAGATGATTAGAACAATAATTACTTTTGATTTTTATTTACTTCTATTTCGTCTGGCGTTATCAATTCGTATGACGTACAATCTCACAACATTTTATACATTTAATTAAAGTTCGTGTGCAAAGCACAATGCCGGTTTGTAATTTTTAGTTTAATACTTAGTCAATCGATAACGTAAACGTTGATTGTTTAATATGATAAATTATACACAATTAAATTACAAATAGAAAAAATATTTATACAACGTTTATATGGTATAGTTCAATTATGCATACTTTATATTGTAATTTTATTTATTTTTTTTTATTAAATACCTAAAAACGATATTTTGTGTCTATCTGGAGAGAACGCGATGAATAGAAGAAGAGTGTGGGTATGAGATTGAAGTTAGATTATGGCCAGTAAATTTCATTATATTCTATCAGTTGTGCTACTCGTCTAGATCCACCAGAAAATGAGTGAATAGTGGTAATATCTTCAGAGATTTTATTACATAATTGAGTCTATTAAGTCCATCCGTATTGAAACGGTGAAAGCTGTTGTGAAGGAGACTGTACCTGTAAGGCAAGTGCAAAACATAAACGTAAGCTGTTATCATAACTATAATACTACTATCATTATTGTTGTTAGATAGGTACCATAATAATATGGCCTTTTCTTATTTATTAAATATCTAAACTTAAATTTAAATTTTAGCTAATCTAGATGAATTTACAATTCACCCATTTAAATTTAAATAAATTAATATTAGCTTGCCCATTAAAAAATATTTTTAATTTAAGTCTCGTAAATTCTGCAATACCTGATATGCTTATACTATCTATTGTCACGTATTTATTTAAAGGGTAAAATTAATCTACTCACTAATCATTAATCAGTAACTAGTAAGTACAAAACAATATTGGTTATTTCAAAATTAAAAAAATGTTTTGTTTATACATAAGATTTGAAAACCGATACAAAGTTCTCTATAAGTTGAACAACCAATGCATAAAAAATAAATTCTATTGAAAAATCAAATTAATTTTATGAGAGCACTCGTAACATTGAATTCAAATTTAACATAACCATAATAATGACACACACTACACTTAATGTATAGCAGAAAGGTACTAACTTGTTTACTTTTTATTATTATTGAAATAGTTTATTCATTACGTTTGTTTTTTTGTTAAAGAGTAGTGGGTATTGGTATATTGTGGTATGTGTATATAAATATATTGCAAGTTCTACTATTTTTCGAATCGTTTAGAATCTTATAATTTTTAGTAAGTTTTACTATTTTTATCGTTTATGTTTCTTTACATAACATACATAAAGTATGGTAATCTACAATTATAATAAATTATGTAGATCGTTGTAATACTTAAATGTAATATTATAATAGTAAAATACTTAATGAAACTTATGATTGCTACAATGTACTCATGAATTTACCGAGAATAACATGATATATTAGAAACTACAATAATTGAAAATTATAATAGTTGTAAATGTAATTGAAAATTTTTAGCGTTTTATAGCGAAACATGAAAACATGTACTATAGAACCTACATCGACCAATTCGAACTTCATAATACAATTATTACCTATATCAAATAATTGTTAAGATATGAATCCTACACTGTCATACTGTATTATTGTTTATAATGATGATACATTCATATATTGTTCTATGTATATTTAGTTTATCTTTATCGATGTATTTCCCAATGGTATAAATAAAAGTTAGTCTGTTCCATACCGTCAACTAGTTCATTACTCTTATAGTATAACCTTTTATACCTACAAGTAATAATTACATAGGTTTTAACTTATAAGTATTTTAGTAGCTGATTATTGTATAGTTATACCTTTTAGGGTTGGGGTTTTGTATAGAGTGTGACAATGAATGATAGCGTCCCACGTCCAGTGGCAGACTGGTATATTCTAGTTTGTGATATTTGA
The DNA here is from genome assembly GCF_003676215.2 of Rhopalosiphum maidis. Classification (NCBI taxonomy): domain Eukaryota; kingdom Metazoa; phylum Arthropoda; class Insecta; order Hemiptera; family Aphididae; genus Rhopalosiphum; species Rhopalosiphum maidis. Next base: position 46,001,630 of record NC_040880.1, on the reverse strand, counting down.
TCCGTAACAAAAAGTCGTCATCTTCACCACCCCATCCCCAGTACATATTGCTGAATCCGTTGACCAACTCAAATTGCGTTCGATTTATGCCCACCACTCCACCAAAGTAATCCTCGTACGGCATTCTAAACACATCATGGTCGTTATAATTGATAATCCTATCCAATGCGTTTGTTGTTCTTTTACAATAATAACGTCTTTCGAATTATTTTCATCGTAGTTTTTACAAATTGAATTATGGTTTTTAATTTAATTATGATTGATTATTACTTGTCATTTACATAATTATGACTTGAGCCTTTAATTATTACTGGTACTCGAATAGTCGTATGGTTGGTATGAATCAACATATATTCTGATTAATAATTCTTAGGCTGGTATACTACTTTTTAATTAAAATTATTTAAAATAAATTTTAAAAAGTCTATGAGTTTTGATAATATTATGATTTATTATATATTTATTTAGAAACTTTTCTAAAGCAACAATTATTAACTACAAAAATTAGTTTAAAAGAGCCTTTTGCTAAACTTAATTATATGTTGGTATGAAGTTCTATGACGACAATAAAAATGATTTAAAAAACAATGATATACTACAATATAATAAACCTATAAAGTGATTATTTTAACGGTACATCTATATTTGTTATAATGATAAATTTAGAAATTAAGTTTTAATTTTTATATGATTTGAACTTTGAACTATTTATAAAGAAAAGCTATTTATTATAATAACTTGATTTTTAATTACTTCTTGACAAATTTTATAGAAACAAATTATAAACAGTATTTGTAAAAAACTAAGTAAAGACTATTAATAACCACATACAAATAATAAATTATATATTTATATGTACATATATACTGTATATATATTTTAAAACAAACATTGGTGAGATAATGAAATTTATTGTTAAAAAAGTCATCATTAGCTTAAAATGAAAAAAGTATAAAAAAAAATGTAAAATTAACAATTACCTGCCTCCATATTTATTATTCGCTGTTGCCATATGTCTTGGTCGATCCGAACAAATATACATGTTATTGTTATTCATTGGTATGAGGTCTACGTCATGTAAAAAGAAACAATCAAAATTGTTTAACTTTAATGCTTCTGTATACCCAACGTTCAATAACTTGCCTCGGTTAAATTTTTTATCGTCTATTTGTGAAAACAATTATATTAGATTATCATAGTAAAGTGGTTAATTTTTTATAAATATGTTTTGATAATTTAAAATAGAAACTCACTCAACTGTTCTATGACAAAAATAGTGTAATCCAATTTTTGTTTTGTTAAAAATGGATGTAAATTTAAAAGGAACGAGCAGAGGTTATCCATTCGATTTCTATAAGGCACTAAGATTGCAATTTTGTGTCTCGCTTCGCAGTCTATGGGCATTTGGTGACCTCCTTTTAAAATCCTCAACCGTGATAACTGTAGCGCCACATCTTCCAAATTCACCCGATCAGGTACAAGCAAGTTAACATTTTCATCTATTAAAATTGTTTCAAGCTCGTTAAAAATTATAAATGTATTAATATTCAGTTTTGTATAACGTTAAAATCATACTTTAGTAACAGAACAAGATATTATAATATTATGTACATGTACAAATATTATTTTATATTTTAATGAAATAACTAAACTTATAAATATATATCATAATATTTTTTATAGCATCTATGCAGAGTTATTTAGTAACTTGGCATATAGATGGAATTTTAATTCGAATTGCCATCGATATGTTATTACTAATTTAATTATTAGAAAAAAATCTGCTAAACTTTGTAATACCAACGGCATATATACACCTACGGATTTATTACAACAGAATATGTATTTAATTTTTTATCTCGTTTTTATACATACTTTTTTAATTTATATTTATAGTACAATAACGGTGTATCAACTTTATTGATGTTGATTAAAAAAAGTTTTTGTTTTTTATGAATTAAAGAATCTTTCTTTATAATATGCAGAACTTCTTTGGCATCATTGTATTTATGATATTTATATTTTACATTTTATATTACAACCTGATAAAAATATATGATTGTAAAATTACCTATGGCAGGTAGTATTTGTGGACACAACGAGAAATTGACGAGATTAACGTTATTGTTTTTCAATATAGTGGTTTGATTTTTATTATCAACCTGTAACAATTTTTTTTTATTACAAGTGGAATAAATAAAAGTTTAGCGAACTTCCAAACTCAATTTTTATACTTGAAAGCAATAATATGTATGCGTTAAAATACGTTCTGTATGATGTTTTATCATTATTAAAATTATTAATACAAATATTATATTTTATACTGTTTTTCACGGTTTTTACATTTATGTGTGCAATACAATAAAAAAGTTTATGGATAGGCGCTAAACTACTTGTTTGTTTATTTTTTATTTTTTTAATTTATAATATAATATATGTTTTAATGTCACATATTAAGCACATATGTAAAGCAAACAAATCTGCAATAGATTTCATTAATAATAAAATAATAAAAAACATCATGAAGAATTATTACAATAAAGTTAACATTAAAATGTATCCAAAAAATTATTATACATATATAAGATTGTTGTTTATTTACCATAGTCTGATTATCAGAGAAGTTGGCGTGAGATTTTAGCTCAAGTTTGGTTGATGGAACATATTGTTGTTTAGTAGAAATCAGATTGTAATAGTTGACAAAATATAAACACTGCACCAGTAAGCAGATTATACCCATTCCGAATAAAATTTTTACACGTGAGAATGATAGTATGGACATGGTAGTTCAGTAAATATTAAATAAAATCTGATGCGGTGGCTAAAATATAAAAATGTATTTATTAAAAGTCGATTCCATGATTTGTATATTTTTGTTGATCTAGATTCTGATCAAAGTTTTAAATTTATTGATTTTTCAATTATGTTTTTTTTTGTATGTATATAAACGTGATTTATTGAAGAAATATTCCTTAATTTTCAACTTCAACTTTTTTTTTTAAGAAGAAGTCATCCAGTATTAATACTTTGGAATGTAAAAATTAAAAACTCCTAATTTTTTTCTTAATAATTTTGAAAAACATAAACAGATTTGAACAAAACGGGAATATTTAAAACCAGTTTATTTAGAACAAGTTTTTCACAAAACCTTTTTTCTTATTTAATTACTTTATTGTAATTTAAAAACGAATAACCGTGTAGAGACTTTAAATTGTATATTAGTATTTTGTTTTATAATTTTAATATTTAAAATAATATTGTAAACAATTTTCACTCGGTAACAAATTTATAAAATATAAGGTTATCGTAAGTTATTTTTATGATATATAAAAATCGAAAATATAGATCAATATTTTTTTTCTATTTATATTTGAATTTCTAACTTTGACAAATTTAGATATTAATTAAAAAATACCAATTGTAATTATTTTGTTTTAATTCAAAAAGATATTGATAACTATTATTTAAGTATTATTGGGAACTTAAAATGTTCACAAATATCATTATTTTTTATATGCATGATGACATTTAAAAAATTTTTAGATTGGTTTTTAACTATTGCCTTTTTTTATTTTAAACCTGTAGAATGATTTATCATTGAATTCAAATTTAATAAATTCTATTAGACTATTAGTACAAAATAGATTATAGATTTTTTGAAGTATAAATAAATGCGTAAATATGCATTAGATTCACGTCCTGTTAATAATACAATTTGAATTTTACTTACTGATATTTTTCTTTTAATTTGAATTATTTTTTATAGCAGCATAATGCGTTTTTGGATTAATATATAATTTTAACTCTACAAAAGTTTGTTTGAAATACATTTTATTGTTTTTTAAAATTTTTTTTAGAGTTTTGTAATTTTTGATATAAATATTTAATATTATTATAAACAATTTAATATATAATATAACGTTTAATAAGTTATTACATTAATTGAATTATAATGTAATGAAATGACTACTGCGTTATTAACCAGAAATAACTAGTGATTTGCAACATTGTCAGCAATACATATATACAGATATTAATACACAATTTAAAAATTTTGTACAAATACATAATCAGATATAATAAATCATAAACATTGTATATCATTCTCGTATATTATTATATGTATATATATACATGAAAAAAAAAAAAATAATTTTGGGATTTTGTCATTGTTTAACCTGTTTATTTGCTATAATATGTGGGCAGGTGTTTTGTATTGTATCAAATTACATAATCATTATTATTCGTTTATGAAATTGGGTTAATATGATATTTTCTATTCCTAACCTTCACGAGTATAATATTTTCTTTATGCCTTGTATGAAATTTAAATTAATAATTTTTAATCAATTCGGGTAAATTTTACTTTTTTTATTCATAAGTAAGAAATAATTAATAATATCCAGTAATTAATGCATCAATGAATATCAATTAATAAACTATTTTAAACAGTAGTTACCGTATTTCACAGTTCAAAATTTCAAAACGAGGCATAAGAATTGTAAATAAAAGTTGAAATATTAAAACAATTGATAACATTTATCAAACATTTTATTCATATAAATAGATTTTTATATTTTTTATAATCGAAATAATTATACGCAAATATTTTTCAGTTATTAAATTAATATTCAGTTTAGTATAGTAACGCGATCTTTCAACAAAAATAACAACAATGTTTTCAAATTGTTATATATTTTTTTTATCATTAAATCCGTGAAGTAATCATATTGTATGTTTAATCCTTTAATTAATGTTATTTGATTATTATTTGTGTATACTACTTATATAATCTAACCAAAATGAACTTTTGATCATATTGGGTATAGTTGTTACAATACGTTCCTTTAAAGTTTTTGAACCTTATTTTATAAATATTATGTTTTATATAATGTACGTATTACGCGAATAATTTCATCTTTGTGAAATGTATTTTTTAACAATTATTGTTATTAACTTTGTTATCAATTAAATGTCTGTCCGTAGTCTTATCATTATGTTCTTTGATGTTGTCTATATCAAATTATGGATTGATTTGCAGATTGTCGGCTACGTCATGCCTTAAAGCTAATTAAATCTGTTTATATTTAAAATGTGTGTACAACTCAAACAAAACATTTTGAGAAAAGAGGAATCGAAGAATTTCTTATATTTTGAATAAAAGTTGTCGAGGAAGCTTTAGTTAAAATGCACTTGATGTCACCCGTGGGTAAATGTCGATAAGCTTGTGACCTGTTGTAGAATACATGCTTTAGAGAGTAGGTATACATGTACAATATACATTGTACATTGTATATGCAACCATATCTTAAGAAGACGTCTCACTCGCAAAACGTGTTTACGCAGTCTACAGAGTATAACTCGCTCAATTTTGGTTCTAGCGTAAATATACTTTCTATAAAATTAAAAGATGACAATATTTTGGAGGGCAAGATTACAAGTTTTTTAAAAAATTAAAATTTTAAAAGGTTAAAGGTTATTAAAAAATGTTGAAATATTCGGTATTTCTAAACGATTTAATGAACGTTTTTTTTGGAAATAATGGAAAAATAAAAGCATATGTCATTTTCTAAATAATATTCTTAACTTTAAATTTGATAACAGGTAAATTTACTCTAATATTAAACCTTACATCACAAAATGTGTTATAGGTATAATTTAGAAAACAAAAAAAAACATTACAAAGAAAATATTTTAGGCTAGAGTAAAAACTAATTCTTTTAAATTTGTAATGTTTTTTACCACTAAAATGTTTTTTTTATAGTTTTTTTACTATATTTGATATAAAAAAAAACATCAAATTACATTTGGTTTAGTAGAAAATTGATTAGCTGTAAAATATTATGTTTCAGTTACAAGTTTAGATATTTATTAAATTAGTACTAATTTTTTATAAATAAAACAAATACTTTAATTTTAATGTAATAAACTTTTTGACCAGTGAATTTCATTATTTTCTATGAGTTTTGCTTTTAGGCCAGGTCCACCAGAAAGTGCGTGAATAGTGGTAATATCTTCAGAGATTTTATTACATAATTGAGTCTATTAAGTTCATCCGTATTGAAACGGTAAAAGCTGGTATGAAGGAGATTGTACCTGTAAGGCATGTGCAAAACATAAACGTAAGCTGTTATCATAACTATAATACTACTATCATTATTGTTGTTAGATAGGTACCATAATAATATGGCCTTTTATTATTTATAAAATATCTAAACTTAAATTTAAATTTTAGCTAATCTAGGTGAATATATACAGTTACTATCTTTTTGTTTATCGGTGAAACTAAAAATACCGTAATATCTCGCACTACTAGTATATGATGTATATAGTTATAGTCACACACTATTCAATGTTGAACATTTCATGTTTTATTTTATTCACGTTTAAAATTATAATTATTTTCACTTCTGTTACAGACCTGAAGGATTTGCAAATTTCTCGAATCATTTCAAACAAGACCATCAAATGTGTTGCTAAAAATGTCAAATAATGTGATTTTATGAATATATACATGTAATGATATATTTCTACTATATTATTACTAATAATAAAAATATACATAATATATATTATATATATATTCTCGCGGCTGTCTTGTAGCTTCAATTAACTTTCAATTTTACATTATAAATTTTATTATTTTATGTTAATTTTGTTATATATATATAGTTTACATGTAATTTAATAAAATATATATTCATATTCAGCCAGTGGCTCTGAGTATAAAGTTTTATGTTATTTAATGGTTTATTTTGTTGTTTGGTATAAGACAATGATAATTTATAAAATAAATATACAATAATCATAATAATAACCTAACTCATTAATGTCAAATTTATATTGTTAAATCTCGAATTAAATTTAAAATTTAAATTATTATTTAAAATATTTTTAATGATCCATTCTCAATTACATACAAAAATATAATGATTAGACATAGTAAACATTTTAATAAAACATTTAAAAGTTTTTTATAATTATTATGGTTATATATTCATAAATTATGTAGTTTAGATTTGGATTTTGTCATTAAAAATTTAAAACTATTCTTAATGATTCAATTATTCTCACCTACATTGTACACAGTCACGGTATATACATAAATAATGTAAACTAACGTGTTTAGTGTAGTGTAGTTCTGTATTAACGTATACTTTGACATAGATATTATGTACCTAAAAAGTCTATCCATTACGCCGTGTTTTCATTATATTGACTAGTGTATAGTTAAAATGCATTAATATTTAATATTATGATATTTTAATGGATTATCACTGAATATTATTTATTGTTATTTGTTGCATTAATATTTGCAATACAATGAAAAAACAAGAGTTCATAAAAATTATAATATTATTATGTCATAACACAAGATATTATATATACATATTTTTTTTTGGTAAAAATTTCACACACGAGCTGATTTAATATTATACTTTTTTTTATTCGAAAATATTATTATATGAGTATTAAAGGAGGGGACTGAAAATTCGATATATAGGAGTATATCATGAATGTAATATTTAAGATATTTATAGCAAGCATTGCATAGTTGAACATTCAATAGGTATATTACACCTGATGAAAATAAAATGTAAGAAAAAACAAATAATAATCTAAACCTTCAGTTGTAGCCGAGTCGTGATATAACATAAACATATTTACTTTAAAAACGTAAATTACGGAAAAAAAATCAATATAAAATATATTTTTAGGTAATAAATAGGTAATTTATTTGATGAAAATTTAACAAATAATATTGAAAAAAATACACGTGTCTAACACACTGATGGCAGTCTGGTACACTCTTTGAGTAAAAGTGTAAAATAACTAATACAATATGCAAAATAAATAATAACAAGTAATGAAAAAGTTAAGATAATATTTCTAATATCTAATATTATTATATTTTATTCAAACGTCTGTTTGGTTGTGGTCGCAGCCTTTGTCCGGTGGAACAGCATTTTTCGAAACATTACATGTATTTGTTTTACTTATTATAAGAATAATATACCAAAATATACTATAATGATAATAATAATAAGAAAACAAGTGTTAAATACATTGTTGTCCCTATAATATACGTACAATTATTACATTATGTCATATTTATATTATAGTACCACACACGTCGTCGTCAGTCGCGGATAGATTGTCCTCAAATCAAGAGATGATTAGAACAATAATTACTTTTGATTTTTATTTACTTCTATTTCGTCTGGCGTTATCAATTCGTATGACGTACAATCTCACAACATTTTATACATTTAATTAAAGTTCGTGTGCAAAGCACAATGCCGGTTTGTAATTTTTAGTTTAATACTTAGTCAATCGATAACGTAAACGTTGATTGTTTAATATGATAAATTATACACAATTAAATTACAAATAGAAAAAATATTTATACAACGTTTATATGGTATAGTTCAATTATGCATACTTTATATTGTAATTTTATTTATTTTTTTTTATTAAATACCTAAAAACGATATTTTGTGTCTATCTGGAGAGAACGCGATGAATAGAAGAAGAGTGTGGGTATGAGATTGAAGTTAGATTATGGCCAGTAAATTTCATTATATTCTATCAGTTGTGCTACTCGTCTAGATCCACCAGAAAATGAGTGAATAGTGGTAATATCTTCAGAGATTTTATTACATAATTGAGTCTATTAAGTCCATCCGTATTGAAACGGTGAAAGCTGTTGTGAAGGAGACTGTACCTGTAAGGCAAGTGCAAAACATAAACGTAAGCTGTTATCATAACTATAATACTACTATCATTATTGTTGTTAGATAGGTACCATAATAATATGGCCTTTTCTTATTTATTAAATATCTAAACTTAAATTTAAATTTTAGCTAATCTAGATGAATTTACAATTCACCCATTTAAATTTAAATAAATTAATATTAGCTTGCCCATTAAAAAATATTTTTAATTTAAGTCTCGTAAATTCTGCAATACCTGATATGCTTATACTATCTATTGTCACGTATTTATTTAAAGGGTAAAATTAATCTACTCACTAATCATTAATCAGTAACTAGTAAGTACAAAACAATATTGGTTATTTCAAAATTAAAAAAATGTTTTGTTTATACATAAGATTTGAAAACCGATACAAAGTTCTCTATAAGTTGAACAACCAATGCATAAAAAATAAATTCTATTGAAAAATCAAATTAATTTTATGAGAGCACTCGTAACATTGAATTCAAATTTAACATAACCATAATAATGACACACACTACACTTAATGTATAGCAGAAAGGTACTAACTTGTTTACTTTTTATTATTATTGAAATAGTTTATTCATTACGTTTGTTTTTTTGTTAAAGAGTAGTGGGTATTGGTATATTGTGGTATGTGTATATAAATATATTGCAAGTTCTACTATTTTTCGAATCGTTTAGAATCTTATAATTTTTAGTAAGTTTTACTATTTTTATCGTTTATGTTTCTTTACATAACATACATAAAGTATGGTAATCTACAATTATAATAAATTATGTAGATCGTTGTAATACTTAAATGTAATATTATAATAGTAAAATACTTAATGAAACTTATGATTGCTACAATGTACTCATGAATTTACCGAGAATAACATGATATATTAGAAACTACAATAATTGAAAATTATAATAGTTGTAAATGTAATTGAAAATTTTTAGCGTTTTATAGCGAAACATGAAAACATGTACTATAGAACCTACATCGACCAATTCGAACTTCATAATACAATTATTACCTATATCAAATAATTGTTAAGATATGAATCCTACACTGTCATACTGTATTATTGTTTATAATGATGATACATTCATATATTGTTCTATGTATATTTAGTTTATCTTTATCGATGTATTTCCCAATGGTATAAATAAAAGTTAGTCTGTTCCATACCGTCAACTAGTTCATTACTCTTATAGTATAACCTTTTATACCTACAAGTAATAATTACATAGGTTTTAACTTATAAGTATTTTAGTAGCTGATTATTGTATAGTTATACCTTTTAGGGTTGGGGTTTTGTATAGAGTGTGACAATGAATGATAGCGTCCCACGTCCAGTGGCAGACTGGTATATTCTAGTTTGTGATATTTGATCCGTAACAAAAAGTCGTCATCTTCACCACCCCATCCCCAGTACATATTGCTGAATCCGTTGACCAACTCAAATTGCGTTCGATTTATGCCCACCACTCCACCAAAGTAATCCTCGTACGGCATTCTAAACACATCATGGTCGTTATAATTGATAATCCTATCCAATGCGTTTGTTGTTCTTTTACAATAATAACGTCTTTCGAATTATTTTCATCGTAGTTTTTACAAATTGAATTATGGTTTTTAATTTAATTATGATTGATTATTACTTGTCATTTACATAATTATGACTTGAGCCTTTAATTATTACTGGTACTCGAATAGTCGTATGGTTGGTATGAATCAACATATATTCTGATTAATAATTCTTAGGCTGGTATACTACTTTTTAATTAAAATTATTTAAAATAAATTTTAAAAAGTCTATGAGTTTTGATAATATTATGATTTATTATATATTTATTTAGAAACTTTTCTAAAGCAACAATTATTAACTACAAAAATTAGTTTAAAAGAGCCTTTTGCTAAACTTAATTATATGTTGGTATGAAGTTCTATGACGACAATAAAAATGATTTAAAAAACAATGATATACTACAATATAATAAACCTATAAAGTGATTATTTTAACGGTACATCTATATTTGTTATAATGATAAATTTAGAAATTAAGTTTTAATTTTTATATGATTTGAACTTTGAACTATTTATAAAGAAAAGCTATTTATTATAATAACTTGATTTTTAATTACTTCTTGACAAATTTTATAGAAACAAATTATAAACAGTATTTGTAAAAAACTAAGTAAAGACTATTAATAACCACATACAAATAATAAATTATATATTTATATGTACATATATACTGTATATATATTTTAAAACAAACATTGGTGAGATAATGAAATTTATTGTTAAAAAAGTCATCATTAGCTTAAAATGAAAAAAGTATAAAAAAAAATGTAAAATTAACAATTACCTGCCTCCATATTTATTATTCGCTGTTGCCATATGTCTTGGTCGATCCGAACAAATATACATGTTATTGTTATTCATTGGTATGAGGTCTACGTCATGTAAAAAGAAACAATCAAAATTGTTTAACTTTAATGCTTCTGTATACCCAACGTTCAATAACTTGCCTCGGTTAAATTTTTTATCGTCTATTTGTGAAAACAATTATATTAGATTATCATAGTAAAGTGGTTAATTTTTTATAAATATGTTTTGATAATTTAAAATAGAAACTCACTCAACTGTTCTATGACAAAAATAGTGTAATCCAATTTTTGTTTTGTTAAAAATGGATGTAAATTTAAAAGGAACGAGCAGAGGTTATCCATTCGATTTCTATAAGGCACTAAGATTGCAATTTTGTGTCTCGCTTCGCAGTCTATGGGCATTTGGTGACCTCCTTTTAAAATCCTCAACCGTGATAACTGTAGCGCCACATCTTCCAAATTCACCCGATCAGGTACAAGCAAGTTAACATTTTCATCTATTAAAATTGTTTCAAGCTCGTTAAAAATTATAAATGTATTAATATTCAGTTTTGTATAACGTTAAAATCATACTTTAGTAACAGAACAAGATATTATAATATTATGTACATGTACAAATATTATTTTATATTTTAATGAAATAACTAAACTTATAAATATATATCATAATATTTTTTATAGCATCTATGCAGAGTTATTTAGTAACTTGGCATATAGATGGAATTTTAATTCGAATTGCCATCGATATGTTATTACTAATTTAATTATTAGAAAAAAATCTGCTAAACTTTGTAATACCAACGGCATATATACACCTACGGATTTATTACAACAGAATATGTATTTTAATTTTTTATCTCGTTTTTATACATACTTTTTTAATTTATATTTATAGTACAATAACGGTGTATCAACTTTATTGATGTTGATTAAAAAAAGTTTTTGTTTTTTATGAATTAAAGAATCTTTCTTTATAATATGCAGAACTTCTTTGGCATCATTGTATTTATGATATTTATATTTTACATTTTATATTACAACCTGATAAAAATATATGATTGTAAAATTACCTATGGCAGGTAGTATTTGTGGACACAACGAGAAATTGACGAGATTAACGTTATTGTTTTTCAATATAGTGGTTTGATTTTTATTATCAACCTGTAACAATTTTTTTTTATTACAAGTGGAATAAATAAAAGTTTAGCGAACTTCCAAACTCAATTTTTATACTTGAAAGCAATAATATGTATGCGTTAAAATACGTTCTGTATGATGTTTTATCATTATTAAAATTATTAATATAAATATTATATTTTATACTGTTTTTCACGGTTTTTACATTTATGTGTGCAATACAATAAAAAGTTTATGGATAGGCGCTAAACTACTTGTTTGTTTATTTTTTATTTTTTTAATTTATAATATAATATATGTTTTAATGTCACATATTAAGCACATATGTAAAGCAAACAAATCTGCAATAGATTTCATTAATAATAAAATAATAAAAAACATCATGAAGAATTATTACAATAAAGTTAACATTAAAATGTATCCAAAAAATATTATACATATATAAGATTGTTGTTTATTTACCATAGTCTGATTATCAGAGAAGTTGGCGTGAGATTTTAGCTCAAGTTTGGTTGATGGAACATATTGTTGTTTAGTAGAAATCAGATTGTAATAGTTGACAAAATATAAACACTGCACCAGTAAGCAGATTATACCCATTCCGAATAAAATTTTTACACGTGAGAATGATAGTATGGACATGGTAGTTCAGTAAATATTAAATAAAATCTGATGCGGTGGCTAAAATATAAAAATGTATTTATTAAAAGTCGATTCCATGATTTGTATATTTTTGTTGATCTAGATTCTGATC